>NC_135237.1:3353591-4651091 GCF_051348905.1 Ranitomeya variabilis | reverse complement strand
TATATATAATATACACGTCCTGTGTGATCGGGGTCATATATATATATATAATATACACGTCCTGTGTGATCGGGGTCATATATATATATATATACACGTCCTGTGTGATCGGGGTCATATATATATATAAATAATATACACGTCCTGTGTGATCGGGGTCATATATATATATATAATATACACGTCCTGTGTGATCGGGGTCATATATATATAATATACACGTCCTGTGTGATCGGGGTCATATATATATATAATATACACGTCCTGTGTGATCGGGGTCATATATATATATATATATAATATACACGTCCTGTGTGATCGGGGTCATATATATATATATATATAATATACACGTCCTGTGTGATCGGGGTCATATATATATATATATATAATATACACGTCCTGTGTGATCGGGGTCATATATATATATATATATATATATATATATAATATACACGTCCTGTGTGATCGGGGTCATATATATATATAATATACACGTCCTGTGTGATCGGGGTCATATATATTATATATATACACGTCCTGTGTGATCGGGGTCATATATATATATAATATACACGTCCTGTGTGATCGGGGTCATATATATATAATATACACGTCCTGTGTGATCGGGGTCATATATATATATAAATAATATACACGTCCTGTGTGATCGGGGTCATATATATATATATAATATACACGTCCTGTGTGATCGGGGTCATATATATATAATATACACGTCCTGTGTGATCGGGGGTCATATATATATATTATAATATACACGTCCTGTGTGATCGGGGTCATATATATATATATATAATATACACGTCCTGTGTGATCGGGGTCATATATATATAATATACACGTCCTGTGTGATCGGGGTCATATATATATATATATAATATACACGTCCTGTGTGATCGGGGTCATATATAAATAATATACACGTCCTGTGTGATCGGGGTCATATATATATATATATATATATATATAATATACACGTCCTGTGTGATCGGGATCATATATATATATATATAATATACACGTCCTGTGTGATCGGGGTCATATATATATATATAATATACACGTCCTGTGTGATCGGGGTCATATATATATATAATATACACGTCCTGTGTGATCGGGGTCATATATATATATAATATACACGTCCTGTGTGATCGGGGTCATATATATATATATATATAATATACACGTCCTGTGTGATCGGGGTCATATATATATAAAATATATATATATATATATATATAATATACACGTCCTGTGTGATCGGGGTCATATATATATATATATAATATACACGTCCTGTGTGATCGGGGTCATATATATATATAATATACACGTCCTGTGTGATCGGGGTCACATATATATATATATAATATACACGTCCTGTGTGATCGGGGTCATATATATATATAATATACACGTCCTGTGTGATCGGGGTCATATATATATATAATATACACGTCCTGTGTGATCGGGGTCATATATATATATATAATATACACGTCCTGTGTGATCGGGGTCATATATATATATATATATATATATATATATATATATATATAATATACACGTCCTGTGTGATCGGGGTCATATATATATATATATAATATACACGTCCTGTGTGATCGGGGTCATATATATATATAATATACACGTCCTGTGTGATCGGGGTCATATATATATATAAATAATATACACGTCCTGTGTGATCGGGGGTCATATATATATAATATATATATATATATATATATATAATATACACGTCCTGTGTGATCGGGGGTCATATATATATATATATATATAATATACACGTCCTGTGTGATCGGGGTCATATATATATATATATATCACGTCCTGTGTGATCGGGGTCATATATATATATATATATAATATACACGTCCTGTGTGATCGGGGTCATATATATATATATAATATACACGTCCTGTGTGATCGGGGTCATATATATATATATATAATATACACGTCCTGTGTGATCGGGGTCATATATATATAATATATATAATATACACGTCCTGTGTGATCGGGGGTCATATATATATATATAATATACACGTCCTGTGTGATCGGGGTCATATATATATATATAATATACACGTCCTGTGTGATCGGGGTCATATATATATATAATATACACATCCTGTGTGATCGGGGGTCATATATATATATATATAATATACACATCCTGTGTGATCGGGGGTCATATATATATATATATAATGTACACGTCCTGTGTGATCGGGGACATATATATATATAATATACACGTCCTGTGTGATCGGGGTCATATATATATATATATATATATAATATACACGTCCTGTGTGATCGGGGTCATATATATATATATAATATACACGTCCTGTGTGATCGGGGTCATATATATATAATATACACGTCCTGTGTGATCGGGGTCATATATATATATATATATATAATATACACGTCCTGTGTGATCGGGGTCATATATATATATATATATAATATACACGTCCTGTGTGATCGGGGTCATATATATATATAATATACACGTCCTGTGTGATCGGGGTCATATATATATATATATAATATACACGTCCTGTGTGATCGGGGTCATATATATATATATATATATATATATATATATATATATATATAATATACACGTCCTGTGTGATCGGGGTCATATATATATATAATATACACGTCCTGTGTGATCGGGGGTCATATATATATAATATACACGTCCTGTGTGATCGGGGTCATATATATATATATAATATACACGTCCTGTGTGATCGGGGTCATATATATATAATATATATATATATATATATATAATATACACGTCCTGTGTGATCGGGGTCATATATATATATATATATATAATATACACGTCCTGTGTGATCGGGGTCATATATATATAATATACACGTCCTGTGTGATCAGGGTCATATATATATATATATATATATATATATATATATATATATATATATATATATATATATATATATATATATATATATATATATATATAATATACACGTCCTGTGTGATCGGGGGTCATATATATATATAATATACACGTCCTGTGTGATCGGGGTCATGTATATATATATATATATAATATACACGTCCTGTGTGATCGGGGTCATATATATATATAATATACACGTCCTGTGTGATCGGGGTCATATATATATATATATATATAATATACACGTCCTGTGTGATCGGGGTCACATATATATATATAAATAATATACACGTCCTGTGTGATCGGGGGTCATATATATATATATAATATACACGTCCTGTGTGATCGGGGTCATATATATATATATATATATATATATATATAATATACATGTCCTGTGTGATCGGGGTCATATATATATATATATAATATACACGTCCTGTGTGATCGGGGTCATATATATATATAATATACATGTCCTGTGTGATCGGGGTCATGTATATATATATATATATAATATACACGTCCTGTGTGATCGGGGTCATATATATATATAATATACACGTCCTGTGTGATCGGGGTCATATATATATATAATATACACGTCCTGTGTGATCGGGGTCATATATATATATATATAATATACACGTCCTGTGTGATCGGGGTCATATATATATATATATATATATATAATATACATGTCCTGTGTGATCGGGGTCATGTATATATATATATATAATATACACGTCCTGTGTGATCGGGGGTCATATATATATATAATATACACGTCCTGTGTGATCGGGGTCATATATATATATAATATACACGTCCTGTGTGATCGGGGTCATATATATATATATAATATACACGTCCTGTGTGATCGGAGTCATATATATATATATAATATACACGTCCTGTGTGATCGGGGTCATATATATATATAATATACACGTCCTGTGTGATCGGGGTCATATATATATAATATACACGTCCTGTGTGATCGGGGTTATATATATATAATATACACGTCCTGTGTGATCGGGGTCATGTATATATATATATATAATATACACGTCCTGTGTGATCGGGGTCATATATATATATAATATATAATATACACGTCCTGTGTGATCGGGGTCATGTATATATATATATATAATATACACGTCCTGTGTGATCGGGGTTATATATATATAATATACACGTCCTGTGTGATCGGGGTCATATATATATATAATATATAATATACACGTCCTGTGTGATCGGGGTCATATATATATATAATATACACGTCCTGTGTGATCGGGGTCATATATATATATATAATATATAATATACACGTCCTGTGTGATCGGGGTCATATATATATATAATATATAATATACACGTCCTGTGTGATCGGGGTCATATATATATATAATATACACGTCCTGTGTGATCGGGGTCATATATATATATATAATATATAATATACACGTCCTGTGTGATCGGGGTCATATATATATATATATATATAATATACACGTCCTGTGTGATCGGGGTCATATATATATAATATACACGTCCTGTGTGATCGGGGTCACATATATATATATAAATAATATACACGTCCTGTGTGATCGGGGGTCATATATATATATATAATATACACGTCCTGTGTGATCGGGGTCATATATATATAATATACACGTCCTGTGTGATCGGGGGTCATATATATATATATATATAATATACACGTCCTGTGTGATCGGGGTCATATATATATATATAATATACACGTCCTGTGTGATCGGGGTCATATATATATATATATATATATATATATATATATATATATATATATATATATATATATATATATATATATATATATATATATATATAATATACACGTCCTGTGTGATCGGGGTCATATATATATAATATACACGTCCTGTGTGATCGGGGTCATATATATATATATATAATATACACGTCCTGTGTGATCGGGGTCATATATATATAATATACACGTCCTGTGTGATCGGGGGTCATATATATATATATAATATACACGTCCTGTGTGATCGGGGTCATATATATATATAATATACACGTCCTGTGTGATCGGGGGTCATATATATATATATATATAATATACACGTCCTGTGTGATCGGGGTCATATATATATATAAATAATATACACGTCCTGTGTGATCGGGGTCATATATATATATATATAATATACACGTCCTGTGTGATCGGGGTCATATATATATAATATACACGTCCTGTGTGATCGGGGTCATATATATATATATATATATATATATATAATATACACGTCCTGTGTGATCGGGGTCATATATATATATAATATACACGTCCTGTGTGATTGGGGTCATATATATATATATATATAATATACACGTCCTGTGTGATCGGGGTCATATATATATATAATATACACGTCCTGTGTGATCGGGGTCATATATATATATATAATATACACGTCCTGTGTGATCGGGGTCATATATATATATATATATATAATATACACGTCCTGTGTGATCGGGGTCATATATATATATATATATAATATACACGTCCTGTGTGATCGGGGGTCATATATATATATAAATAATATACACGTCCTGTGTGATCGGGGTCATATATATATAATATACACGTCCTGTGTGATCGGGGTCATATATATATATAAATAATATACACGTCCTGTGTGATCGGGGTCATATATATATATATATAATATACACGTCCTGTGTGATCGGGGTCATATATATATAATATACACGTCCTGTGTGATCGGGGTCATATATATATATATATATATATATATATATATAATATACACGTCCTGTGTGATCGGGGTCATATATATATATATAATATACACGTCCTGTGTGATTGGGGTCATATATATATATATATATAATATACACGTCCTGTGTGATCGGGGTCATATATATATATAATATACACGTCCTGTGTGATCGGGGTCATATATATATATATAATATACACGTCCTGTGTGATCGGGGTCATATATATATATATATATATAATATACACGTCCTGTGTGATCGGGGTCATATATATATAATATACACTTCCTGTGTGATCGGGGTCATATATATATATAATATACACGTCCTGTGTGATCGGGGTCATATATATATATATATAATATACACGTCCTGTGTGATCGGGGTCATATATATATATAATATACACGTCCTGTGTGATCGGGGTCATATATATATAATATACACGTCCTGTGTGATCGGGGTCATATATATATATAATATACACGTCCTGTGTGATCGGGGTCATATATATATATAATATACACGTCCTGTGTGATCGGGGTCATATATATATATATATATATATAATATACACGTCCTGTGTGATCGGGGTCATATATATATAATATACACGTCCTGTGTGATCGGGGTCATATATATATATAATATACACATCCTGTGTGATCGGGGGTCATATATATATATATATATATATACACGTCCTGTGTGATCGGGGTCATATATATATAATATACACGTCCTGTGTGATCGGGGTCATATATATATATATATTAATATACACGTCCTGTGTGATCGGGGTCATATATATATATATAATATACACGTCCTGTGTGATCGGGGTCATATATATATATAATATACACGTCCTGTGTGATCGGGGTCATATATATATATATATATATAATATACACGTCCTGTGTGATCGGGGTCATATATATATATAATATACACGTCCTGTGTGATCGGGGTCATATATATATATAATATACACGTCCTGTGTGATCGGGGTCATATATATATAATATACACGTCCTGTGTGATCGGGGTCATATATATATATATAATATACACGTCCTGTGTGATCGGGGTCATATATATATATATATATATAATATACACGTCCTGTGTGATCGGGGTCATATATATATAATATACACGTCCTGTGTGATCGGGGTCATATATATATATAATATACACGTCCTGTGTGATCGGGGTCATATATATATATATATATATATAATATACACGTCCTGTGTGATCGGGGTCATATATATATAATATACACTTCCTGTGTGATCGGGGTCATATATATATATAATATACACGTCCTGTGTGATCGGGGTCATATATATATATATATAATATACACGTCCTGTGTGATCGGGGTCATATATATATATAATATACACGTCCTGTGTGATCGGGGTCATATATATATAATATACACGTCCTGTGTGATCAGGGTCATATATATATAATATACACGTCCTGTGTGATCGGGGTCATATATATATAATATACACGTCCTGTGTGATCGGGGTCATATATATATATATAATATACACGTCCTGTGTGATCGGGGTCATATATATATATATATATATAATATACACGTCCTGTGTGATCGGGGTCACATATATATATAAATAATATACACGTCCTGTGTGATCGGGGGTCATATATATATATATATAATATACACGTCCTGTGTGATCGGGGTCATATATATATAATATACACGTCCTGTGTGATCGGGGTCATATATATATATAATATACACATCCTGTGTGATCGGGGTCATATATATATAATATACACGTCCTGTGTGATCGGGGTCATATATATATATATAATATACACGTCCTGTGTGATCGGGGTCATATATATATAATATACACGTCCTGTGTGATCGGGGGTCATATATATATATATATATAATATACACGTCCTGTGTGATCGGGGGTCATATATATATATATATAATATACACGTCCTGTGTGATCGGGGGTCATATATATATATATAATATACACGTCCTGTGTGATCGGGGTCATATATATATATATAATATACACGTCCTGTGTGATCGGGGGTCATATATATATATATATAATATACACGTCCTGTGTGATCGGGGTCATATATATATATATAATATACACGTCCTGTGTGATCGGGGGTCATATATATATATATATAATATACACGTCCTGTGTGATCGGGGGTCATATACATATATATAATATACACGTCCTGTGTGATCGGGGTCATATATATATATAATATACACGTCCTGTGTGATCGGGGTCATATATATATAATATACACGTCCTGTGTGATCGGGGTCATATATATATATATAATATACACGTCCTGTGTGATCGGGGTCATATATATATATATATATATATATATATAATATACACGTCCTGTGTGATCGGGGTCATATATATATATATATATATAATATACACGTCCTGTGTGATCGGGGTCATATATATATATATATATATAATATACACGTCCTGTGTGATCGGGGTCATATATATATATAATATACACGTCCTGTGTGATCGGGGTCATATATATATATATAATATACACGTCCTGTGTGATCGGGGGTCATATATATATATAATATACATGTCCTGTGTGATCGGGGTCATATATATATATATATATATATAATATACACGTCCTGTGTGATCGGGGTCATATATATATATAATATACACGTCCTGTGTGATCGGGGTCATATATATATATAATATACACGTCCTGTGTGATCGGGGTCATATATATATATATATAATATACACGTCCTGTGTGATCGGGGTCATATATATATATATATATATATATAATATACACGTCCTGTGTGATCGGGGTCATATATATATATATAATATACACGTCCTGTGTGATCGGGGTCATATATATATATAATATACACGTCCTGTGTGATCGGGGTCATATATATATATATATAATATACACGTCCTGTGTGATCGGGGTCATATATATATATATATATATATATAATATACACGTCCTGTGTGATCGGGGTCATATATATATATAATATACACGTCCTGTGTGATCGGGGTCATATATATATATATAATATACACGTCCTGTGTGATCGGGGTCATATATATATAATATACACGTCCTGTGTGATCGGGGGTCATATATATATATATAATATACACGTCCTGTGTGATCGGGGTCATATATATATAATATACACGTCCTGTGTGATCGGGGTCATATATATATATATATAATATACACGTCCTGTGTGATCGGGGGTCATATATATATATATATAATATACACGTCCTGTGTGATCGGGGGTCATATATATATATATATAATATACACGTCCTGTGTGATCGGGGTCATATATATATAATATACACGTCCTGTGTGATCGGGGTCATATATATATATATATATAATATACACGTCCTGTGTGATCGGGGGTCATATATATATATATATAATATACACGTCCTGTGTGATCGGGGGTCATATATATATATATATATAATATACACGTCCTGTGTGATCGGGGTCATATATATATATAATATACACGTCCTGTGTGATCGGGGTCATATATATATATATATATAATATACACGTCCTGTGTGATCGGGGTCATATATATATATATAATATACACGTCCTGTGTGATCGGGGTCATATATATATATATAATATACACGTCCTGTGTGATCGGGGGTCATATATATATATATAATATACACGTCCTGTGTGATCGGGGGTCATATATATATATAATATACACGTCCTGTGTGATCGGGGGTCATATATATATATATATATATATATATATATATAATATACACGTCCTGTGTGATCGGGGTCATATATATATATATATATATATATATATATATATATATATATATATATATATATATATAATATACACGTCCTGTGTGATCGGGGTCATATATATATATATATATATATATAATATACACGTCCTGTGTGATCGGGGTCATATATATATATATATAATATACACGTCCTGTGTGATCGGGGTCATATATATATATATAATATACACGTCCTGTGTGATCGGGGTCATATATATATATATATAATATACACGTCCTGTGTGATCGGGGTCATATATATATATATAATATACACGTCCTGTGTGATCGGGGGTCATATATATATAATATACACATCCTGTGTGATCGGGGTCATATATATATATAATATACACGTCCTGTGTGATCGGGGTCATATATATATATATATATATATATAATATACACGTCCTGTGTGATCGGGGTCATATATATATATATATATATATAATATACACGTCCTGTGTGATCGGGGTCATATATATATATATATATATAATATACACGTCCTGTGTGATCGGGGTCATATATATATATATATATATATAATATACACGTCCTGTGTGATCGGGGTCATATATATATATATATATAATATACACGTCCTGTGTGATCGGGGTCATATATATATAATATACACGTCCTGTGTGATCGGGGTCATATATATATATATATATATAATATACACGTCCTGTGTGATCGGGGTCATATATATATAATATACACGTCCTGTGTGATCGGGGTCATATATATATATATAATATACACGTCCTGTGTGATCGGGGTCATATATATATAATATACACATCCTGTGTGATCGGGGTCATATATATATATATAATATACACGTCCTGTGTGATCGGGGTCATATATATATATATATATAATATACACGTCCTGTGTGATCGGGGGTCATATATATATATATATAATATACACGTCCTGTGTGATCGGGGGTCATATATATATATATATATAATATACACGTCCTGTGTGATCGGGGGTCATATATATATATATAATATACACGTCCTGTGTGATCGGGGTCATATATATATATATAATATACACGTCCTGTGTGATCGGGGGTCATATATATATATATATAATATACACGTCCTGTGTGATCGGGGTCATATATATATATATAATATACACGTCCTGTGTGATCGGGGGTCATATATATATATATAATATACACGTCCTGTGTGATCGGGGGTCATATACATATATATAATATACACGTCCTGTGTGATCGGGGTCATATATATATATAATATACACGTCCTGTGTGATCGGGGTCATATATATATAATATACACGTCCTGTGTGATCGGGGTCATATATATATATATAATATACACGTCCTGTGTGATCGGGGTCATATATATATATATATATATATATATATATATATAATATACACGTCCTGTGTGATCGGGGTCATATATATATATATATATAATATACACGTCCTGTGTGATCGGGGTCATATATATATATATATATATAATATACACGTCCTGTGTGATCGGGGTCATATATATATATAATATACACGTCCTGTGTGATCGGGGTCATATATATATATATAATATACACGTCCTGTGTGATCGGGGGTCATATATATATATAATATACATGTCCTGTGTGATCGGGGTCATATATATATATATATATATATAATATACACGTCCTGTGTGATCGGGGTCATATATATATATAATATACACGTCCTGTGTGATCGGGGTCATATATATATATAATATACACGTCCTGTGTGATCGGGGTCATATATATATATATATATATATATATATATATATATATATATATATATATATATATATATAATATACACGTCCTGTGTGATCGGGGTCATATATATATATATATAATATACACGTCCTGTGTGATCGGGGTCATATATATATATATATATATATAATATACACGTCCTGTGTGATCGGGGTCATATATATATATAATATACACGTCCTGTGTGATCGGGGTCATATATATATAATATACACGTCCTGTGTGATCGGGGTCATATATATATATATATAATATACACGTCCTGTGTGATCGGGGTCATATATATATAATATACACGTCCTGTGTGATCGGGGGTCATATATATATATATAATATACACGTCCTGTGTGATCGGGGTCATATATATATAATATACACGTCCTGTGTGATCGGGGTCATATATATATATATATAATATACACGTCCTGTGTGATCGGGGGTCATATATATATATATATAATATACACGTCCTGTGTGATCGGGGGTCATATATATATATATATAATATACACGTCCTGTGTGATCGGGGTCATATATATATATATATATATAATATACACGTCCTGTGTGATCGGGGTCATATATATATATAATATACACGTCCTGTGTGATCGGGGTCATATATATATATATATATAATATACACGTCCTGTGTGATCGGGGTCATATATATATATATAATATACACGTCCTGTGTGATCGGGGTCATATATATATATATAATATACACGTCCTGTGTGATCGGGGTCATATATATATATATAATATACACGTCCTGTGTGATCGGGGGTCATATATATATATAATATACACGTCCTGTGTGATCGGGGGTCATATATATATATAATATACACGTCCTGTGTGATCAGGGTCATATATATATATATAATATACACGTCCTGTGTGATCGGGGGTCATATATATATATATATATATATAATATACACGTCCTGTGTGATCGGGGTCATATATATATATATATATATATATATATATATATATATAATATACACGTCCTGTGTGATCGGGGTCATATATATATATATATAATATACACGTCCTGTGTGATCGGGGTCATATATATATATATAATATACACGTCCTGTGTGATCGGGGTCATATATATATATATATAATATACACGTCCTGTGTGATCGGGGTCATATATATATATATAATATACACGTCCTGTGTGATCGGGGTCATATATATATATATATAATATACACGTCCTGTGTGATCGGGGTCATATATATATATATATAATATACACGTCCTGTGTGATCGGGGTCATATATATATATAATATACACGTCCTGTGTGATCGGGGTCATATATATATATATATATATAATATACACGTCCTGTGTGATCGGGGTCATATATATATATATATATATATATAATATACACGTCCTGTGTGATCGGGGTCATATATATATATATATAATATACACGTCCTGTGTGATCGGGGTCATATATATATATATATATATAATATACACGTCCTGTGTGATCGGGGTCATATATATATATATATATAATATACACGTCCTGTGTGATCGGGGTCATATATATATAATATACACGTCCTGTGTGATCGGGGTCATATATATATATATATATATATATAATATACACGTCCTGTGTGATCGGGGTCATATATATATAATATACACGTCCTGTGTGATCGGGGTCATATATATATATATATAATATACACGTCCTGTGTGATCGGGGTCATATATATATATAATATACACGTCCTGTGTGATCGGGGTCATATATATATATATAATATACACGTCCTGTGTGATCGGGGTCATATATATATATATATATATATAATATACACGTCCTGTGTGATCGGGGTCATATATATATATATAATATACACGTCCTGTGTGATCGGGGTCATATATATATATATATATATATATATAATATACACGTCCTGTGTGATCGGGGTCATATATATATATATAATATACACGTCCTGTGTGATCGGGGTCATATATATATATATATATATATATATATATAATATACACGTCCTGTGTGATCGGGGGTCATATATATATATAATATACACATCCTGTGTGATCGGGGTCATATATATATATATAATATACACGTCCTGTGTGATCGGGGTCATATATATATATATAATATACACGTCCTGTGTGATCGGGGTCATATATATATATATATATATATATAATATACACGTCCTGTGTGATCGGGGGTCATATATATATATAATATACACATCCTGTGTGATCGGGGTCATATATATATATATATATATATATATATATATATATATATATATATAATATACACGTCCTGTGTGATCGGGGTCATATATATATATAATATACACGTCCTGTGTGATCGGGGGTCATATATATATATATAATATACACGTCCTGTGTGATCGGGGTCATATATATATATATATATATATATATATATATATATATATTATACACGTCCTGTGTGATCGGGGTCATATATATATATATATAATATACACGTCCTGTGTGATCGGGGTCATATATATATATATATATATAATATACACGTCCTGTGTGATCGGGGTCATATATATATATATAATATACATGTCCTGTGTGATCGGGGTCATATATATATATATATATATAATATACACGTCCTGTGTGATCGGGGTCATATATATATATATATATATATATATATATATTATACACGTCCTGTGTGATCGGGGTCATATATATATATATATATAATATACACGTCCTGTGTGATCGGGGTCATATATATATATATATATATAATATACACGTCCTGTGTGATCGGGGTCATATATATATATATAATATACACGTCCTGTGTGATCGGGGTCATATATATATATATAATATACACGTCCTGTGTGATCGGGGTCATATATATATATATAATATACACGTCCTGTGTGATCGGGGTCATATATATATATATATAATATACACGTCCTGTGTGATCGGGGGTCATATATATATATATATAATATACACGTCCTGTGTGATCGGGGGTCATATATATATATATAATATACACGTCCTGTGTGATCGGGGGTCATATATATATATAATATACACGTCCTGTGTGATCGGGGGTCATATATATATATAATATACACGTCCTGTGTGATCGGGGTCATATATATATATAATATACACGTCCTGTGTGATCGGGGTCATATATATATATAATATACACGTCCTGTGTGATCGGGGTCATATATATATATATAATATACACGTCCTGTGTGATCGGGGGTCATATATATATATATAATATACACGTCCTGTGTGATCGGGGGTCATATATATATATAATATACACGTCCTGTGTGATCGGGGTCATATATATATATAATATACACGTCCTGTGTGATCGGGGTCATATATATATATATAATATACACGTCCTGTGTGATCGGGGTCATATATATATATATATAATATACACGTCCTGTGTGATCGGGGGTCATATATATATATAATATACACGTCCTGTGTGATCGGGGTCATATATATATATATATAATATACACGTCCTGTGTGATCGGGGGTCATATATATATATAATATACACGTCCTGTGTGATCGGGGTCATATATATATATATAATATACACGTCCTGTGTGATCGGGGTCATATATATATATATATATATAATATACACGTCCTGTGTGATCGGGATCATTTATATATATATATAATATACACGTCCTGTGTGATCGGGGTCATATATATATATATATATAATATACACGTCCTGTGTGATCGGGGTCATATATATATAATATACACGTCCTGTGTGATCGGGGTCATATATATATAATATACACGTCCTGTGTGATCGGGGTCATATATATATATATAATATACACGTCCTGTGTGATCGGGGTCATATATATATATATATATATATAATATACACGTCCTGTGTGATCGGGGTCATATATATATATATAATATACACGTCCTGTGTGATCGGGGTCATATATATATATATATATATATATATAATATACACGTCCTGTGTGATTGGGGTCATATATATATATATAATATACACGTCCTGTGTGATCGGGGTCATATATATATATAATATACACGTCCTGTGTGATCGGGGGTCATATATATATATATAATATACACGT
This sequence comes from Ranitomeya variabilis, assembly GCF_051348905.1. NCBI lineage: Eukaryota > Metazoa > Chordata > Amphibia > Anura > Dendrobatidae > Ranitomeya > Ranitomeya variabilis. The sequence goes on along the minus strand of NC_135237.1, from coordinate 4,635,340 downwards.
CCTGTGTGATCGGGGTCATATATATATAATATACACGTCCTGTGTGATCGGGGTCATATATATATATAATATACACGTCCTGTGTGATCGGGGTTATATATATATAATATACACGTCCTGTGTGATCGGGGTCATATATATATATATAATATACACGTCCTGTGTGATCGGGGTCATATATATATATATATATAATATACACGTCCTGTGTGATCGGGGTCATATATATATATATAATATACACGTCCTGTGTGATCGGGGTCATATATATATATATAATATACACGTCCTGTGTGATCGGGGTCATATATATATATAATATACACGTCCTGTGTGATCGGGGTCATATATATATATATAATATACACATCCTGTGTGATCGGGGTCATATATATATATATATATATATATATATATATATATATATATATATATATATATATATACACGTCCTGTGTGATCGGGGTCATATATATATATAATATACACGTCCTGTGTGATCGGGGGTCATATATATATATATAATATACACGTCCTGTGTGATCGGGGTCATATATATATATAATATACACGTCCTGTGTGATCGGGGTCATATATATATATATAATATACACGTCCTGTGTGATCGGGGTCATATATATATAATATACACGTCCTGTGTGATCGGGGTCATATATATATAATATACACGTCCTGTGTGATCGGGGTCATATATATATATAATATACACGTCCTGTGTGATCGGGGTCATATATATATATAATATACACGTCCTGTGTGATCGGGGTCATATATATATAATATACACGTCCTGTGTGATCGGGGTCATATATATATAATATACACGTCCTGTGTGATCGGGGTCATATATATATAATATACACGTCCTGTGTGATCGGGGTCATATATATATATAATATACACGTCCTGTGTGATCGGGGTCATATATATATATATAATATACACGTCCTGTGTGATCGGGGTCATATATATATATAATATACACGTCCTGTGTGATCGGGGTCATATATATATATAATATACACGTCCTGTGTGATCGGGGTCATATATATATATATATATATATATATATATAATATACACGTCCTGTGTGATCGGGGTCATATATATATATATATATATATATATATATATATATATAATATACACGTCCTGTGTGATCGGGGTCATATATATATATAATATACACATCCTGTGTGATCGGGGTCATATCTATATATATAATTGTCTAAGGGTTTTTCCGTCTGTCTGTCTGTCTGTCTGTCTGTCTGTCTGTCTGTCTGTCTGTCCTGGAAATCACTCCATATAAGGTATGGTCTACAAACAGGATACCTTATATGGAGTGGTCGGCGGTTTGTAGACCATACCTTATATGGAGTGGTCGGCGGTTTGTAGACCATACCTTATATGGAGTGGTCGGCGGTTTGTCGGGCGGCCTCGACCAATCAGAGATGGGCACAGCATGGCGACGATGATGTCATAATGGTTGCCATGGCGACGATGATGTCATAAAGGTTGCCTCGACCAATCAGCGACGGGCACAGTCTGCCGCGAATCACATACTACGGGGACATGCATATTCTAGAATACCCGATGCATTAGAATCTGGCCACAGTCTAGTATATATATATATATATATATAATATACACGTCCTGTGTGATCGGGGTCATATATATATATATATATATAATATACACGTCCTGTGTGATCGAGCCTTGCCAAAGTTCGGCCCCCTGGAACTTTTCACCCTTTTCCCACATATCATGCTTCAAACATAAAGATACCAAATGGAAATTTTTCATGAAGAATCAACAACAAGTGGAACACAATTGGGAAGTTGAACGAAATTTATTGGTTATTTTAAATTTTTGTGGAAATTCAAAAACTGAACAGTGGGGCGTGCAATATTATTCGGCCCCTGTAACTTAATACTTTGTTGCGCCGCCTTTTGCTGCGATTACAAGTCTCTTGGGGTTTGTCTCTATCAGTTTTGTACATGGAGAGACTGAAATTCTCGCCCGTTCTTCCTTGGCAAACAGCTCGAGCTCAGTGAGGTTTGATGGAGATCGTTTGTGATCAGCAGTTTTCAGCTCTTTCCACAGATTCTCGATTGGATTGAGCTCTGGACTGTGACTTGGCCATTCTAACACCTGGATACGTTTATTTGTGAACCATTCCATTGTAGATTTTGCTTTGTGTTTGGGATCATTGTCTTGTTGGAAGACAAATCTCCGTCCCAGTCTCAGGTCTTTTGCAGACTCCAACAGGTTTTCTTCTAGAATGGTCCTGTATTTGGCTCCATTTATCTTCCCATCAATTTTAACCATCTTCCCTGTCCCTGCTGAAGAAAAGCAGGCGCAAACCAGGATGCTGCCACCACCATGTTTGACAGTGGGGATGGTGTGTTCAGGGTGATGAGCTGTGTTGCTTTTACACCAAACATATCGTTTCGCATTGTTGCCAAAAAGTTTGATTTTGGATTCATCTGACCAGAGCACCTTCTTCCACGTTTGGTGTCTCCCAGGTGGCTTGTTGCAAACTTTAAACAACACTTTTCATGGATATCTTTGAGAAATGGCTTTCTTCTTGCCACTCTTCCATAAAGGCCAGATTTGTGCAGTGTACGACTGATTGTTGTCCTATGGACAGACTGTCCCACCTCAGCTGTAGATCTCTGCAGTTCATCCAGAGTGATCATGGGCCTCTTGGCTGCATCTCTGATCAGTCTTCTCCTTGTTTGAGATGAAAGTTTAGAGGGACGGCCGGGTCTTGTTAGATTTGTAGTGGTATGATGCTTGTTTCATTTCAATATGATCGCTTGCACAGTGCTCCTTCGGATGTTTAAAGTTTTGGAAATCATTTTGTATCCAAATCTGGCTTTAAACTTCTCCACAACAGTATCACGGACCTTCCTGTTGTGTTCCTTGGTCTTCATGATGCTCTCTGTGCTTCACACAGAACCCTGAGACTATCACAGAGCAGGTGCATTTATACGGAGACTTGATCACACACAGGTGGATTATATTTATCATCATTAGTCATTTAGGACAACATTGGATCATTCAGAGATCCGCAATGAACTTCTGCACTGAAAGTAAAGGGGCCGAATAATATTGCACGCCCCACTTTTCAGTTTTTGAATTTCCACAAAAAATTAAAATAACCAATATATTTTGTTCAACTTCACAATTGTGTTCCACTTGTTGATTCTTCACCTAAAATTTACATTTGGTATCTTGATGTTTGAAGCATGATATGTGGGGAAAGGTTGGAAAGTTCCAGGGGCCAAATACTTTCGCATGGCACTGTATGTAATATACATATCCTTAGATAATAATCATCAGATATATGGTATATCAGCTGGTGGTCTGTCTGCTCTCCAGGTACATTCTCCATGCTCATTGTCTTGTGTATCTGACTTGGTGGGCATGGGTTGGGGCCCCTGTAACTGGGGTTAAATGCAGGATACAGTCTGTTGGTTTATTATTCCCGTATAAATCAGTGCCCCCCCCCCCACCCATATCACATCTGGATTATAACCTCTTTTTTTTCTTTCTACTTCTAGGGTCCTGTGACCGGTAGGATGCAGAGTACAGAGCGCAGCACCCGCTCTTCCAAGAGATTTGTGCCCGATGCAGCGCAAAAGAACCAGAGCACCCCCACAGACACCGGACAGTATATGTGCATTGAGTGCAGCGAAACATTCGACACTAAGTTGGAGTTGAACTCTCATCGTCAGAGTCATGTGACCAAGAAGCAGTTCACGTGTTCCCATTGCGGAAGAGGATTCCACCACCAGGTCTTCTTACAAATGCATGAGAGAAGCCATGAAGACGGCATCTCCCGCTCTTCGCTGACAAAGGCGCCTGCAGGTCGTGTCATATCCACCCGAAGCAGCAAGTCATCGTTGGGAGCTGATGTTATCCATGTGGCACCCATCCCCACCAAACCTTCCTATCAGCTTAACTCTAAAGTCCAATTCAAAAGCGGGGAAAAAGTGAACAAGGACATTGCACCCCGACAATGTGTGACAAGACACACCCGAGGAACTTCTCCACCTGCCCGGCAAAGAAAAGACAGCTCTGACAAGAAGACCTTTGAGCTGAGAATATCGAAGCTGTCTGACAGCACCATTCAGGTCATTGATCCTTTTGGAAACACCCTTGAGATCCTTGCTGAGGTCTTCAACAACTACACTATCGGGGAATCTGAAGACGATGAGAGTGTGAGCCCCACTGGAGACTCGGAGATCTCTGTTGCACCTTCCTCCAGTCCTGTCCCTCCGGACATAGCAGACGAGACTGCACAAGATCTGGAGCTTCCAAATGAAGTTTCAGAGCCCTCTGAGCCTATAGATAATGCTGAGACGGTGGAAGATCTGCCGTTGTGTGGTGTAGAGTCTGTCTCCAGTGCCAGTATCTCTCCAAAGCCTGCTCCTGATTTCATCAATGATGCTGAAGATGTCCTCTCCACAGACAGTCCTCATGTATCCGATACAAAGGACATAACAGACAGTGAACATATAGTACATCAACCAATCTCTGAAATACCTCAGAACTCGTTGGAAGAGGGGATCCTCCCAAGCTGTGCCCAAGACTCTCTCATAATTAAAGATGATCAGAATGAAGGTCCTATGGTGGAGGATGTGAGCGTATGTAATAATGAACTCTCGGAAGTAATTGCTGGCACTCCATCTCTAAAGACTGTCTCTCTAGATGATCCCAGCTCTGTACATTTGGAGGATTCTGAGATGCTACATAGTGCTTGTCTTCACACTGAGGACATTCCCAGTATAATTAAATCTGTCTCTCCCGACCAGCTCCAGGAAGAAGACAGTGATGCTCCTTGCCACACTCCGGTCACAGAAAATGAGAGAGATTCGTCGCTGAAATCAACTTCATCGTTAAGTGACATGGACATTACTGAGGACATTGGTCAATTAGATACCTCGTGTGTAAGGGACAGCATTGATCTAGAGAATGACCGTGTCATGAGTTTGCCTGGCAGTGTTGATGAAAACCATATAATAACTCAAAATAATGCTTTGGAGAGTACCAACCTCAGTGAAAGTGCCCAGATCTCTAAAGAAGGGATGATTGACTGTCTAGATAAAAGGCATGATGAAGCGGTGGTAGAATATGACCAGACAAATGCCCTACAAACATCTCTGACCCTAAAAGAACATGTGTCTGAATCTAATGAGTGTCATAAGAGCGTCAGTAGCGATACCAGCAGCCTAATACATGATCCTGGCCTCCAGACTGACCGATCACCTGCAAACATAGTCTCTAACTCTCTTGTTGATAATGCAGAAGAGAAAATCGATGAAAAGCAAACCACATCCATAAATGAACTGGAGCTTTGCAGCCATACCGTCCATGATGAGACTGAATGTAATTCATGTCCTGCACAAGTCTGCTCCTCAGAACCAAACTCCCCAAAAACAAATGTGGTGATGTGTCTCGACCTTCCTGACCAGAAAAATATTGACTTATCAAATCAGGAGGGAGATTCTATTACTGAAGACATTGGTGAGAAGGTCCATATTTTAGTAGAAAAAGAAGCCAGTGAGGCCATTGCCAAACCTGACAAATTATCACAGATTGCCATTAGTACTGTACCAATCCTCCAAGAAGCACAATGTCTACCAGAACCGGCTCAAGAACTGCACATGGGAGATGGTCAGAAGAGAGATGATCAGAATGTCTATGATGAGATTGATCTGCTCACCATCAAAACATCTCAAAAGAATGTTGATATTTCTGAGTCAAATCCTGCTGATGACACAAGTATGAGCTCGAGTTCACCTTTTCACGATGTTCAACCTCAGAGCAGCAGTCACCTAGACCCAGATGTGAACTTAACAGACACCACAGAGATGGAATCCAATGTCTCCTCTGTGGACATGATGCATATTGTCACTGAGACTAAAGAAAACCAACGAGGTCAGACTCCCGAAGAAGCCCCTGCGCCTTCTCTAGAAGACTTGTCCCTTGCTAATGTAGAAAATATAACTTTTGATCCCACTGAAGAGAATGTCCCAGCATCTGTACCCATCTTAAAAAGTAAAGATGGAGAGAGAACCCCAGTACTAGAGTCATGTGAAGGTAATCTCCTCAGTCTCTTTGAGTCTGCGGTGAGAAGTGCTGGGAATGTCTCCATGCCACCTTGCGATGAAGTTTTGAGAAGTCCAGATGTGGCCTTCAATGTGCAGAGCCTGGTAAGCATCACATCTGCTTATGTAAAGGCACAAGAACATTTCTTAACACAAGGAATTAAACCTGTAGAACAAGATGCTGTCACAAGTTTGAAGATTAATGACACCCTCATAAGCACTACATCTATAGACGATGCTATGCTGCTAGATAAGCTTCAAACTGAAGATTCTGTGACAACCTTATGTCTTCTAGAACCGACTCTAGGTCTGTCTCCTGACCTTGAGGATTTATCTGAAAAATGTTTACTTAGCAGTGATGATGTGAAAGACCTGACAGACCATGACCTTGATAAGAACCTTTCTCAGGAGGTCCCACACAAGCAGTACATTCAGATGTCTAATGCCAACCTTACTGAAAATGACCTGGCTGAAGATTTCGTAGACTCTGATGCCATTTTACTCGATGCTACAAATCTGGATGATACCCCTAAAGAAAATGATATCTCTGCAGTTTCTGTAGATCAGAGTCCTGTACATGAGCTATCTGACATGCTGTCTCCTGATATCCAGGAAAGTGAATGTACTGAAGACCCAGATGACAAACATGTGGGTATCGGGAGCCAGTGCATAAAATGTGGGCGAAAGATCAGACGAGCTAGAAAGGAGATGGTTTGGCGTCCCACATGCTATAAGTGTCGGATAAAGTCAAAGCGGGAGGAGCGTCATGCAGGAGATGTGGGGGGTTGCAGTCCAGACTTTGTGTTGGAAAAAGGCTTTGACAGGAAAAAGGGATCTTCAGATCTCTCAAGCTTCCATATCAAAAAGGAGGCAGGCCCTGCACATGATGATCCTTTCTATCAGGCTGCAAAATCTGTGCACAATATGCAGTTGATGAAGAAAAAGTCTGCTGCCCCACAGAGAAAGTATAAATGTCCGAAGTGCGAGAAGGTCTTCCGAATTCCCTCACTACTTACCAGTCACATGAAATGTCATTTATTGCCGCAATGTATAACGTGTGGATGTCCAATGATGCTGAAGCATAAAACCAAACGCATTCCCAAAAGATGTCGCAAATGTTTCCACAAGATAAAGCAGCAGAAGAAGAAACAGAAGGCTCTCGCTGGTGGAGATGACAGCCTGGATTCTGATAGTGGTTCCCTGTTTGTGGACGAAGTAGATTTACAGGACCAAGTTGAAAATGAACCTAAGCCAAAAAGTGTTTACAGAGATACTGAGCTACCACACTCTATAATCATGAGGAAGCGCAAGAAAACGAATCCTGCCATACAAGCCCTGTACTGTACCTGTGATGTAATACTGAAGAGTGGGAGAAGGCAACCCAAGATATGTAAGAACTGCCAAAAACCAGTCCGAGCTCGGATGGCCCATTCCGCTGGCAAGCCTTCAACTCTAAAGGCCACCAAGAAACCGCTGTCATCGCAGCGTGGTAAGGAAGAGGAGGATGATGATGATTTCTGTAAGGAACAGGAGATGGAGTCGTTAACAGATTTAGATAGAAGTGACCAGATGGTACTGCAAGATGGTGAGAAGCCACGTTTATGCCCGCAGTGTGGTAAAATATTTAAGTGCAATAGATCTTTGAATCTTCACCTATTGAGTCATACGGCGACACAGTGCGAGTCTTGCGGTTGTCGCCTGCAGAAAAAGAAACGAGCAGGTCGCTGGTCAAAAAGGTGCCGCGTTTGTAGACTGCTCACAAAAGATAAAGGCCTAGCTGACAGCGCCATAGAGGAAGACCTCCAATGTGAAAAGATCTTCAAGGAGAAAAATATGACATTGCACCGACTAAAAATGAAGCAGTCAAAGATTGTAAAAAGTAGAAAAATCCAGTCCATTGCCAAACGCAAAAAAGACCTTAAATGGATGAACATGATTTTGGCAGTAAAAGGCCTGACCCGAAAACCCAGAAAAAAGAAAGGTCAGCCTATGAAGAGTCCTACCGAAGAGAAGACTGGTTACAGCTCAGACACAAATGTCAATTTAGTGGGTGAGGACAAAGACCCGGGGACTTCAGGCTTGCACATCTCCCAGAAAAAAGTATTGGGTGGCATACAGAAAGTGAACAGAAAGTGTATGTATAGAGAGAAGAATATTATTAAAGTGGGAGAGCACCAACTGCCCCCATATAGTGATGATCTATCCATTGCTCCAGTATCTGTTAAAGAGGAGGAAAAAAGCCAGTGTTTGGAATGTGACGAAATCTTCTCCAGCTTGGACCTTCTGCTCAGTCACCAGCAAGGCCATGTACACGATCAACCCTTCGTGTGTCCACAGTGCCCCCAGAGTTTCTCTACAGAGCAGTATTTAACTATTCACATTGGCACACACGCTGAAGGGCCCCCTTTCCGCTGCCTCGAATGCAATAAAACTTTTACAAGAAGGAATCACCTGGGTGTACATAGACGTGTGCACACGGGGTCACGACCCTATGCTTGCCCCGATTGCCCTTGCAAATTTCGACAGAAGGGTAGCCTGATCATTCATCGGTACACGCATAGAAACCTTCAGTTCATGATGCTAAAACCCTATCAGTGTTCAGTATGTGAGAAAAGCTTTAAGCAGAAGGAAAGGCTAGTCATTCACGAGCGCCTCCACACTGGAGAATGCCCATTCTCTTGTAAGGACTGTGACAAAGTGTTTCCTAGTAAATCAAGACTCTATGTACATCGGAAGTTGCACAGGGTTGGTGATGCTTCATCTAGTTTAGAGAAAAAAGGACTCTGTAAAGAAGAGGCGGGCAGGCAGCCCTTCCAGTGCAAGGATTGTGGCAAGATCTGTTCGACTAAGGCAAGCCTTGTTCTTCATTGCAAAGTTCATAAGTCTTCAGCCATTATTAACCCAACTGGTGGCCACAAGGAAAACTCAGAAGAAGAAACAAAAGAGACCCTAATTGCTTCTAAGCAGGAGCTCGACATCAAAAGTGAAGCAGAAGTGCATCCTTTTACTTGCAAGGATTGCGGCAAGGTTTGCTCCACAAAGGCCAGCTTAGTACGCCACGGTAAAGTGCATGGTCGAAGTCCAGCATTCGTTTGTAAAAAGTGTAATAAAGTTTGCTCTACCAAGGGCAGCCTTGTTCTTCATCGTAAAATACACAAGTCTCAGTTGATGTATGATATCAAAGTGACTGCTGGGGACCCCCCTTACACTTGCCCGGATTGTAACAAAATCTGTTCTACCAAAGCCAGTTTTGTTCTCCACTTTAGGGTTCACAGAGCATCAGCTAGCAGTCAGCATATGCTTAAAACGAACATGGAGCGAAAAACCTTTGTTTGCAAGGACTGTGGCTTTGTCTGCTCAACCAAAGGCAGCTTTGTCCTACATAGAAAAGTGCACAGAGCCTCGCCTAGCTTAAATCTTAAAGATGGACCCGGGGACCATCCTTTCACATGTAAAGACTGCAATAAAGTCTGCTCCACCAAGGCGAGCCTTGTTCTTCATCGTAGAGTGCATAAAGCAGTGGCCGAGGGTGATCAGAACTTGAAACCCCAGGCACAAGTGGAAGACAAGCCGTATCACTGTAAAGACTGCGGCAAACTCTATTCCACTAAAGGCCGGCTCCTGTCACACATGAAACTACACGCCAGCCAGGATGGTTCTGCCGATGGAGGCCAGGAACTTAATTTAGACACTGAAGAAAAGCCGTTTTCATGTCCTGTGTGTAACATGAGATTCACACGGTTGAAAATTCTTGTCCGACACAAGCTCCTTCACAGTGAAGAAGTCTTCAGCTGTGTACATTGCGGAAAGAGATTCTTGTTCCAGAAATCCCTTATGAACCATGTGCCGATTTGTCTAAAGAGGAGCAAGAGAAAAAGCCTTGGGAAAGACAAGGTTCTGAAAAAGAGGAAAAATAAGGATGAAAGCAATGCTGAAGAAGGACCTCCAAAGAAGAGAAAATACACCAGGAGAGTCATGACTGCTACACAGAAGCTGAAGAATAAAAAGCTAATCAAGGCAAAGAAGCTGGCCATAAGCAAAGAGAAGGGTAAAACCAAGAGGCCGAAAAAGGCAAAAACTGAAGCTGAGCAGGAGCCAGAGGCCGAAGGAAAGGAGCAGAGTGACGAGAAACTCCTGGAGACTCCCACCAAGGAGAAGGAAATCGGGAAAGACAAGAAACCGAAAGATGTGGGAAAAGTAAAGAAAGTGATAAAGAAGGTGCCCCAAAAGCAGAAACGTCAGAATGTTGGCAGTGAAAGCCTGAAGAAGTGGAGGTTAATTGCTGCTGCCACTGTCAAGAAGCGGAAATTACAGGCCGTAATAAGTGGAGGAAAGAAGAAAGTCACGGTGAAGAAAAAAGGGCCAAGTAAAGCCAAGACTGGGGGGAAGAGCAGCAAGGAGTAAGCAGGACCTGCCCACCCCCCATACCGTACACAACAGTGTTCTTATATTAGTCTGATGATTATGCCGTTACATTAATGCTGTGTTTCTTTTAATAAAAATCACTTCTAGTTAAGATGTCTTGGTACGCCCTCCTTTCTGTCCTGGTATATGAGCATTTGTCTCTCTGATTGGGCTGTAGAGGAGAATATTACACCTGGTAGGCCTCGGAGACTTTCATACATGGCTTCTTTTATGCCTTAGGCCAGACTCACACTAGCGGGTGTGATGTGAGAAGCTTGCACATCAATACCCGGCGCTGCCCCCAACACTCGGGACTGGAGTGTGTGGCTGCATAGAAATACATGCAGCCGCACACTCCGGTCCCAAGTGCCGGCGGCAGTGCTGGCTATTGATGCGAGAGACTCGTCACACTCGCAAGTCTGACCCTGGCCTTAAAGCGAGTCTGTCAGCACAGAATGACTGTTCAAACCAAGCACAGGTGCTATGCATCATGGTGCAGCCAAATATTTATTTCCACCTTCCCACCTACATGGGTTTTCCCACATATCCCCATGTCCTCTTTTAATTGACTGTTCTGGCTTCATAGAGGAGAAACCAGCTGGTGGGATGGTGTAGTCAAATGTCTCGCCTCCATGATCCATCGAGCACTAGTGCTTTGTATGAACAGTCTTTCTGTGCTGGCAGTCCCTTTCCTGGATTTTCTTCTCCCCATATTGACTGTAGCTGCTCGGTCATCGGCCAATGCCAGTGGCCCTGACATCTGCGTCCGGTGAACGGGGGCCAGCATGGAGTTCTGCTTGGGTTGCCTTCCCGCGTGTTATACAGTAGTGTTCAGAATACCAGCCGTCCAGTAGAACTAACCAGATTAACCCTTGTGTTTGTGTGACGCGTGGTGATAGAATTTATACCAATCTACCAGTTGGTGCAATGGTTTTTAAGAGAACCCCCAGACTCCGCATTCATGATCTGCAGGTTTCTGAGTCTGTGTATTAGAGCTCATACTCATTTGTGAGAAAAACGGACGAGTGCAATCCAATAAAAAATCGATTGCACTCGGACCAATGTTATTCAATGAGTTACATCACATCTGCGATTTTTTTTTTTTTTTTTCTTTTGCTGAAATCGGACTGAGAAAAAAGTCGCTTCATGCTGCGTATTGCTACGATTCTCGGACGAGACTCGCCAATGTAAGTCAATGGGTGCGAGAATCCAATTATACAGCACTCGCACCATACGATTGCTGTCTGATTTTTACGCAGCGGTGTCCTTTGAAAAGCCGGTAATTTATGTCTGGCGTATGGTAAAATCACACTGACAGGTTAGAATAGATATATATGCATAGAATATATATACATACACTACCGTTCAAAAGTTTAGGGTCACCCAGACAATTTTGTGTGTGTGATGATAACTCATACTTTTATTAATCCAATGAGTTGCCAAATGAATGTAAAATCTAGTCCAGACATTGACAATTTTTTTTTTTTTTTAACCTTATTTGAAATCATTTTCTCCTTCAAACTTTGCTTTCGTCACAGAATGCTCCTTTGCAGCAATTCCAGCATTGCAGAGCTTTGGCATTCTAGCAGTTAATTTGCTGAGGTCATCTGGAGACATTTCCCCCCATGCTTCCTGGACACTTTTTGTACCATACGGTCAAGCTGCTCAATGGGGCTGAGATCTGGTGACTGCGCTGGCCACTCCATTACAGATAGATACCAGCTGCTGCTTCTTCCCTAAATAGTTCTTGCATAATTTGGAGGTGGCTTTGGGTCATTGTCCTGTTGTAGGATGAAATTGGCTCCAGTCAAGCGCTGTGCACAGGGTATGGCATTACAAAATGGAGTAATAGGCTACTTTTACCAGCCATTAGCCTTCTTACACAGTTAGCTAACACAAAGTACCATAAGAGCACTGGAGTGATGTTTGTTGGAAATGGGCCTCTATACACCTATGAAGATATTGCATTACAAACCAGACGTTTGCAGCTAGAATAGTCATTTACCATAATAACAATGTAGAGAGTGTATTTCTGAATCATCTAATGTTAGCTTCATTGGAAAAAGCAGCTTTTCTTTAATAATAATAATCTTTATTTTTATATAGCACTAACATATTCCGCAGCGCTTTACAGTTTTGCACACATTATCATCGCTGTCCCCAATGGGGCTCACAATCTAAACTCCCTATCTTTGGAATGTGAGAGGAAACCGGAGTGCCGGAATGTGGGAGGAAACCGGAGTGCCCGGAGGAAACCCACGCAAACACGGAGAGAACATACAAACTTTGCAGATGTAGTCCTTGGTGGGGTTTGAACTCAGGACTCCAGCGCTGCAAGGCTGCAGTGCTATCCACTGAGCCACCGTGCTGCCCATTCTTTAAAAAAATAAGGAAATTTCTAAGTGACCCTAAACTTTTGAACGGTAGTGTATATATCTATATCTCAGAGAGAGATAGAGAATATATATATATATATATATATATATATATATATATATATATATATATATATATATATATATATTCATTCATTCTATTAGTACAGACCAAAAGTTTAGAGACACCTCATTTAAATGTTTTTCTGTATTTACATGACTATGAAAATTGTACATTCACACTGAAGGCATTAAAACTGTGGAATTATATACTGAACAAAAAAGTGTGAAACACCCTAAAATGTCTTATTTTCTAGGTTCTTCGAAGTAGCCACCTTTTTCTTTTGATGACTGCTTTGCACACTCTTGGCATTGTCTTGATGAGCTTCAAGAGATAGTCACCGGGAATGGTCTTCCAACAATCTTGAAGGAGTTCCCAGAGATGCTTAGCACTTGTTGGCCCTTTTGCCTTCACTCTGCAGTCCAGCTCACCACAAACCATCTCGATTGGGTTCAGGTCTGGTGACTGTGGAGGCCAGGTCATCTGGCCAAGCACCCCATCACTCTCCTCCTTGGTCAAATAGCCCTTACACAGCCTGGAGGTGTGTTTGGTGTCATTGTCCTGTTGAAAAATAAATGATGGTCCAACTAAACTTAAACCGGATGGAATAGCATGCCACTGCAAGATGCTGTGGTAGCCATGCTGGTTCAGTATGCCTTCAATTTTGAATAAATCCCCAACAGTGTCACCAGCAAAGCACCCCCACACCATCACACCACCTCCATGGCATTGACCTGGTCTCTAATCTGAGCTGCTGTTAACCAGCAATTTCTGAGGCTGGTGACTCGGATAAACTTATCCTCAGAAGCAGAGGTGACTCTTGGTCTTCCTTTCCTGGGCGGTCCTCATGTGAGCCAGTTCCTTTGTAGCGCTTGATGGTTTTTGCCACTGCACTTGGGGACACTTTCAAAATGTGCCCAATTTTTCGGACTGACTGACCTTCATTTCTTAAAGTAATGATGGCCACTCGTTTTTCTTTACTTAGCTGCTTTTTTCTTGCCATAATACAAATTCTAACAGTCTATTCAGTAGGACTATCAGCTGTGTATCCCCCAGACTTCTGCACAACTGATGGTCCCAACCCCATTTATAAGGCAAGAAATCCCACTTATTAAACCTGACAGGGCACACCTGTGAAGAGAAAACCATTCCCGGTGACTAACTCTTGAAGCTCATCAAGAGAATGCCAAGAGTGTGCAAAGCAGTCATCAAAGCAAAAGGTGGCTACTTTGAAGAACCTAGAATATAAGACATAATTTCAGTTGTTTCACACTTTAAGTCTATAATTCCACATGTGTTAATTCATAGTTTTGATGCCTTCAGTGTGAATGTACAATTTTCATAGTCATGAAAATACAGAAAAATATATACACACACACACATCTCATAGATAGGATAGCCGATAATTCATTTGTCGGCTTCTGCATAACACTGGTCAACGCAATTTTTCTGGCAAAAGGTTTTATAACATATTTTAAGAAAATTTTGGCTGCTGATTACGAATATGAACTCCGTTTTTGGCTATTACATCAGGATTTTGAAATTTTCAATTTTTGATGAAAATTACCCCTAATGTTTTATGATAAAAACATTGATTTTTTTCGGTGCTACATTTTGTATATTTTTAATCAAGGAATAACAAAGATTACAAAGTCTATGTACAGCAAATCAAATCTACTTACAGAATTAAACTACAAAATATAAAAGCACACATATATGGCACACAGATGAATGACAAATGGCAGTTATTGTCACTTTCTTTTCTTGGCTGATCTGTGATGTACGGCTTCTGGGTTGTCTCTCATCAAGCCCCAGCAATAGTCAGCCATCATATGTGAGTCCCACCGGCCTTGATACCGTTCTTCCATCGTTTTAATGTCCTGATGAAAACGCTCCCCTTGTTCCTCGCTCACATCCCCAAGGTTCTCTGGAGAAAAGTCCACATGGCTGTGTAAATGGTGAATCTTGATCCTCGTTCTCCATCCCAGATTTCGCAGACTCATTAGTAGCTCTTCCACAATCTCTTCATAGTTGTCGGCTTTCTTATTCCCTAGAACATTCTGCAGCACATTACAAAATGCATTCCATTCTTCTGTCTCATTCATTGATGTGATAACATTTGGGTGTCTCATAAGTGTTCTTATTTGAGGTCCATCAAATATTCCAGCCTTTTTCTTCTCTTCACGAAGACCAGGAAAAGTTGAACATATATAAAGCATTCTCCACTGTGATTGAGAGCTTTGACGAACTGCGTCATCAATCCAAGTTTTATGTGTAAGGGAGGAAAGACAATGTCCTTCCTATCCACTAGAGGACCATGGATGACATTCTTATCGCCAGACGCCAAACTCTGTCGCTGAGGCCATTCAGTTTTCACCCAATGCTCTGCTGTAGCTCTACTGTCCCAGTAGCACAGAAAACAAGGGTGTTATCATAACAAATGGGAATTATGCATGTTCAAAGAAAACAAAGATATTCTCACATTTATTGGGAGACTAAATGAAAACTAAATTTACCTTAGTGAACCGTATAAACCGGCACTTTTCATACACTACTTATATTTATCATGGAATTCATGAAAATGGGCTATATACCTGTAGCGCAAAAACGTGATGTGATAAAGTATAAGATCAGATTTGAATACAGCGCCCTCAAATTAGCCTAAAACTGTTCTTAAAGTCCAGGCCAGAAATTTTTTTTTTTTTTGTAGACCAGTGTAATGATTTCAGAAGCTGACCGGGTAGGAGACCCGGGTTTACATGCAGTAAACCATTGCAGAACAGTTAGATTTATAGATGTCAGTGTCTAATACTAATAGTACTATGTGTGTGTAAAATTTGGGACCTGTATGTATTTAATAATCATGTAAAAAAAATGGCGGAGGCTCACGTGCAATTTTCTGCGCCAGAGAGGGAAAGCCAGTGAGTGAGGCAGATAATAGCCTAGAGCGGGACCATGGTTATTGGGGCCCCCCCGGCTAAAAACATCACCCCCAGCCACCCCAGAAAAGGCGCATCTTATTCTGGCACTTGGCCTCTCTCTTCCCATTGCCCTGTAGCGGTGGCATATGAAGTAATAAGGGGTTAATGTCACCTTGCTATTGTAAGGTGACATTAAGCCTTGTTAATAATGGAGAGGTGTCAATAAGACATCTATCCATTATTAATCCAATAGTATGATAGGGTTAAAAAAAAACACATTAAGAATAAAGTCTTTTAATGAAATAAACAAACTGGTTTTCCATCTTTTATTACACTCTCAATCCAAGTGAAGCCCTCGCTCTTCTGTAAAAAATCCAAAATAAAAAAGCAACAATATCCCATACCTGTCCGCTGTATAGTCAAGGCCCGTGCTGCAATCCATCTCAAGGGGTTAAATAATTTACATTCGGGAGCTGTGCTAATGCTACCGACCGGGCTGTAAACCATAGCGGAATGAATGAAAAGCCTGCGCAGCCTCCCCGCCTGACCGGACATTAACTCATTAGCGTGAGAAAGCTTCTGAACATTTTCCCACGCTGTCAAGTTCACCTCGGGTCAGGCGAGGCTGACTACCGCTGACGTCACTGAGCATGGGCAGACTCACAGCCTGACTGGACATGAATTCTGTTGCATGGGAAAGTTTCTGAACTTTTTCTCACGCTGCCGAGTTCACCTATCACATATCTGCCAAACCAATATATATCATCAGCAAAAGGATTAGAATTATTGAAAAGAAAATGTTTCTCCCACCAAGCCATGTACAAGATTGCAAGAGAAGGTGAAAATTTCGAGCCCATAGGAGCACCAAAAATTGGTGGTAAAAAAAAAATTAATAATTTCAAAAAAAAAAATTGCCTGAGCAGATATGTGAGCGATCCGATAATGAAGTGCTTCAACTGTGCAGAATAATCACTGTAAGGATCGCTATAACAGCCAAAGAATGAGGGACAGATGAATAAAGATTCACTACATCACATGTGAAACGATAATTATCTTCCCAATACAGATCATTAAATGCTGTCAAAATAGAAGATGTATCCTTAAGGTACCCTGGAGTTCTGACAACCAATGGATGCAAATGACTATCGCCTCATGAACCCAGATTCTCGTTTAAAGATCCGATGCTAGATATAATAGGACGGAGGGAAGGGGGAAAAACATTTGTGGGTTTTGGGAAGGCCATGAAAAATACACAATAGGGTGATCAGGTATTAGCCATTTACAAATTTTAGAATTTAAATCACCGGTCTGAATACCATCCTGCACCAAACACAGAAGCTCGGATTTGTATGGTGCAGTTGGATCAGATGAAAGTGGTAGGTGAATGAATCATTAATAGTGATGAGCGAACGTACTCGCCCGAGTATCACTGTGCTCGGGGTACTCGGCGAGCACCGAGCATTTCCGGGATTATTCGGTGGTAACTGCAGTCTCCACCCAGCATTTTTGTTGGACTTTAGAGACCCAATCACGCTGCAGGGATTGTCTGCCAGGCCATGAAACGCCGCAGCCATCTTTGTTGTGGTCGTGCAGTGATTGGCTGGGCCGTACAGCATCATCCCGAGTATAAGAGATCTGGCGCCGCCCTGCTCGTCACATTCAGCTCCGGGTTCAGCGAGAGTAGGGAGAGCTGCTGCGGAGATAGGGTCAGAATCGTGGTTTTAGAGTTAGTGTAGGTCTGCAACTCTTACATCCACAACTCCTGAGAAGCCAACAGTCCTTTTTAGAGCTAATTCGTGGGTCCCGATATTGCAGCACTAGGCAGGCAGGGCACAGCATATCCACATCAGTGCAAGGCCTGCAGGCACTGTATGTGCGTCCATTGCTCCCACTGCATCCCTCCCAAAGCTCCATAACGGTCTGCTGCTGCAGCTTCTTTACTATATACCTAGTGGCATTTTTTTTCCAAAAATTCACCCATAAAAAAAAAAAATATACAGTCTGTTCTGTAAGACCGAGGCCTATTGAAAATCATAGTTTTACCCTTCGCCACGACCACCCACATGAGAGAGGGGATCCGTCCATAGGAACAGGAAACCTACAGAATAAAAGGAGGCGGTCCCCCTCTCCTCAGTTTAGGTTTCCTGTTCCTATTGGAATCTCAAGATACCTGCAGAGAAGAGGATTCCTGGGCCAGAGCATCCACCTGTGGTATCTGAGGGAACAGCAGGGGCTGCGGTACCAGATGCAGCGATGGGGGAGTCCCTGCTTGCAGCCTCCCCCCTTGTCTGTCCTCCTATCCAGGGTCTGGGGTGGGCCGCCCGCTTCCACAAGGACGCGCACAGGTACACTGCAGCGGTGGGACGCCGGCCGGCTTTAAAACTTTCGGCGTCTGCCGCGCGGTGAGGGGAGCCGGCGCGCCTGACCCGGAAGTGACCGGAGCACTTTCGGGGAAGGACCGGTGAGGCAGGAGATGTAGCACCAGTTTTAAAGGCTGCATGCGATGGAGCCGGCGTGTGCAACATGTCTTCGCCGGCTGAAGCGCACCTACCCACAGCAGCGCAGCGTCCTCCCAGCAAGGAGGGAAGCGCTAAAAGTGGTCACCCTAGAGAACAGCGATCTACGAGCAGACTGCAGGGTAGAAAAGACGAACTACCTAAAACCCAGGTGTCCCCGCCTCCAGGACCGGGACCTTTCAGCTTCACTGGGTGAGTAAATATCCTCTTCCTATTAAGCTGATCTATTCCTCCTATATTCCCCTCTTCTTTTAGACTAAGAAAAGGACACACAAGTCCAAACATAAAGAATGTGCCCTATGCACACAGCTCCTTCCGGATTCATATATAAAAAAGATGCCCCGACTGCATCAATCTAACCTTACGGGAAGAAAGGGTAATGATGCCAATAGATGTTAGAGCCATAATTAGAGAAGAAATACAGGCTTTGGGGCAGGTCAGCGGTTCAAGGGAACAGATAGATCCCTTTCACCAATTGCCAGTTCAGATTTGGATGATGCGCAGGGTAGATCTTCTGATACTCCAAAATCTCAATCAAGTTCATCAGAATATGAAGGTTGCCTCTGCCTTCCTGTCTGCAGTATAGATAATTTAAATCCGTCAGAAATACAATGGGATGCCCTGACCCAAAAGGATCTAAGTCCGCACAGGACATAATGTTTGCCGGACCGGCACTGAAAAAACATAGCACCTTCCTGGTAATTTCAACCTCAAAAGAATTGATTAAAAAGGAATGGGATAAGCAGAACTTACGGGGAGTTTTACCATCATCCTCTAAAAGACGCTATCCTTTTAGTGATGAAGAGCGTACTACCTGGTCTAAGGTCCCCAAGGTGGATGCCGCTGTAGCATCCACATCAAAATAATCGGTACTGCCAGTGGAAGATTCAGGAGTTTTACCGGACCCTCTGGATCGTAAGTCAGAAAATATGTTAATAAGATCATGGGAGGCCAACACAGGGGCATTCAAACCCGCCATTTCTAGTACATGTCCTGCAAGGTCATTACTAGTTTGGGTGGATCAGTTGGAGGAACAGATTAGAGGCAAAATAGCCAGAGAAAATATTCTGCCAACAATCCCACTAATTGAAGAGGCTGTGGCATTTCTGGCGGATGCATCAGCAGACTCCCTACGTTTAGCAGCCAGGTCAGCCGGTTTGGTGAACATAGTCCAAGGAGCACTCTGGTTAAAAAGCTGGAAAGGTGACGCACAGACAAAAGCAAAACTTTGTGCAATCCCGTGCCAGGGTGATTTCCTCTTTGGAAAGACGCTAGACGATCTGACCAAAGCAGGGGAGAGAAAGAAGGGATTCCCTAATCACTCTTCCTTCCTACAGGAGAGCATTTAGAAGACGACCCTTTGATAGGAACAAAGCATTTGAAACCCAGAGAGATCGTTGGGAGACAAAGGACACAAAGCAGAGAAAGGTGCCTTGTTTGGTGGATCCTTTGGGGCAAGACGTAATAAGTACCATTAATCCCTAAGTTGGTGGTAGGCTAAAAAAAAAATCAGAAATGGAAACATATAACATCAAGCCAGTGGCTCCTTGACATCATAAGTTTTGGATTAAAACTAGAATTTGAATGAATTCCCCAGGATTAATTTATAGTAACATCTCTTAAGGGGCCGGAACAAAAAAAATGCTCTTGAATTGGAGCTCTTGTCCTTACTAGAAGTTCCCAAGGATCAGGAAGGAAGGGGATTTTATTTCCCTTTATTCCTGGTCACCAAACCTGACGGTTCATTCCGAACCATTATAAATCTAAAAAAATTAAATACCTTTTTATATAATCGTACCTTTGGTTTTACTATCAAACTTTTATTTCCTAGATGTGTGATGGCAGGAATAGACTTCAAAGATGCCAATTACCATCTTCCCATACACGCCAAGCACCAACGGTACCTGAGAGTGGCAATCAACCTGGCAGGCCACATCCGTCATTTCCAATATTCAGCAATGCCCTTTGGTCTTTCGATGGCTCCTTGTGTATTGACAAAAGTAATGCTAGAGGTGATGGCTTATCTACACCAACAGGATACGCTAATTGTACCCTACTTAGATGATTTTCTAGTTTTGTGAAGATCTGTCTCTGTGTGAGGATCGTCTATCTTATACAATTTCATCCTTGCAGGAGTTAGGATAGATCGTCAATTTAAAAAAAAATCCAGATTGGTTCCGGAAACCTTCCAGTCCTTCCTAGGACTACATCTAGACTCCGTAAGTCAGAGGTGTTTTCTTCCAGAGTCTAAAAAATTGACTATAATATCAAAAGTGAGACTAGCAAGGAAGAATCCTAAGATGTCACTAAGGGAGGCCATGTCTTTACTTGGATCCCTAACCTCATGTATTCCAGCAGTTCTATGGGCCGAGTATCATATCAGGGCCTTACAACATGAAATCTTATATGTTCAGGAAATCTCACGGAGACATCTAGAAAGGAAGATAACTTTCCCAAGATGTAATAGAGTCTCTGGCCTGGTGGTTAGATACAGACCACCTTTCCAGAGGAGTACCCTGGATAATGGAGCCTTCCAGAATAATCGCCACTGACGCTAACCCTTCGGGATGGGTAGCCCACATGGGGAATAGTCTAGCACAGGATCACTTGAGTCCTACAGAATCACTCGTCCAATTGGAAAGTTAAAAGCAGTTGATCATGTTTTAAATCATTTTCTTCCACAGATTCAGGGGACACATGTAAGAATCTTGTCGGACAATTCCACCACAGTGGCATGTGGGAACCATCAAGGTGGAACATGATCGGAAAATCTAATGTTGATAGCAGCAGATATTTTTCAATTGGCAGAAACCCATCTTTCATCCCTAACAGCCCTTCATATCAAAGGAATAGAAAACACAAAAGCAGACTTTCTCAGTCGAAACATGCTGCGCCAGGGAGAGTGGACTCTCAACGCCCATATATTCAAAAAAATAGTAAAATTATGGGGGATTCCACAAATAGATCTATTCGTGACCAGGGAGAACAGACATGTACAAAGGTTCACGTCCCTAAACTAAATAGACCATCCGGACATGTTGGACTCTCTTCAGCTTCCCTTGAAGTTCGATCTAGCATATGCCTTTCCTCCGATGATGCTAATTCCGCTGATGCTAATTCCGCTGATGCTAATTCCGCTGGTGCTCAGGAAAATCAGGAGGGAAAGAGCAAGGGCGATCCTTATCGCACCCTTTTGGCCGAAGAGACCGTGGTTCTCTTGTCTCTGAGCCATGTCACTATGCGACCCTTGGATTCTTCCATCAGACCTGAAGCTGCTCTCTCAAGGCCCATTCTTCCACCCTCAGGTGAAGGGACTACACTTCTTGACGTTGAATTTGAGAGGCAGCTATTAAGTTCAAGAGGCTTCTCTGATGACCTTGTAAACACTCTGATGTCAAGTAGAAAAAAATCTACTACGTTAATATATAGCAGGGTGTGGAGAAAATTTCTAAACTTTCATACGTAACCTTTTACTAGACGAGCTCCAATCTTGGCCATCCTAGAATTTTTACAGAAAGGTCGAGAACTGGGGTTATCAGTAAGCACCTTAAAAGTCAAGGTTTCAGCCTTGGGGGCCCTGTATGGGTGCAATATAGCAGGAGATAGATGGGTCGCAAGATTCATTAGGGCATGTGAGCGAAGTAACCCGGTCCACATTCCACGTTTACCATCATGGGATTTGAATCTAGTCCTTGATGCCTTAACTAGTTCCCTGTTTGAGCCACTAGAATCTATCCCCTTAAATAACATGTCATATAAGGTAGCTCTACTGGTAACTTTGACATCAGCCAGAAGGGTCAGTGACATCCAGGCCCTCTCCCATATACCCACCTTTCTTGTTAGTATTCCAAGACCAGATAATCCTTAACCAAGACCCCTCATACCTTCCTAAGGTTGCATCCAGCTATCATAGGTCACAGGAGATATTTCTTCCTTCCTTCTTTGATACTCCCTTAAGTCCAGAAGAAGAAAAGTTTCATACCTTAGATGTTAAAAGAGCCATCCAGACCTATATAGACAGAACTCAGGCCTGGAGGCAGAGTAGGGCTTTGTGTCTTTCAGGGCCACAGGAAAGGACATGGGGTCACAAAAGCTACCTTATCCCGATGGATCAGAGAAGCTATCTGCTTGGCTTATTTGTCAAAAGGCGAAGTTCCTCCGGAAGGCATAAAAGCACATTCTGCATGGGCCATGGCTTCCTCCTGTGCTGAGAAAGCAGACGTGCCAATTGATTTAATATGTAAGGCCACAACTTGGTCAACGCCTTTCACTTTCTACAACCACTATAGACTGTCTATCCACATCTTTTGACTTGGCTTTTGGTAGAGCTGGCCTTAGCACGGTAATCCCACCTAGGTGACGGTTCTCTGAAAGTCTCTCATGTGAGCGCTGTTGTGGCGAAGGGTAAAAAGCCGGATTACTTACCGGTAATGCTCTTTTAGAGAATCCACAACAGCACCCACTCACTACCCTCCCTAGTCATACACGGGTTTTCCTTTTTAACACTGACAAATGGATTGCTGTATAAAGTATCTTAAGGCATTAGCATTATCTGATATGAATTGAACTAAAAACTTGTGGTTCCTCTCGTACTCTGAAAACCAAACTGAGGAGGAGAGGGCCACCTCCTTTTATTCTGTAGGTTTCCTGTTCCTATGGGCGGATCCCCTCTCTTGTGGGTGCTGTCATGGACTCTCTAAAAGAGCATTACCAGTAAGTAATCCGGCTTTTGTCAGGTATATGTAGCATAGTTGTGCGTGCTAGCCTTGTGCCACTTTTTTTTGTGTGTGTGTTTTTAAATTCACCGAAAAAGGCCTCCATATGTGTGCGCACTCCAAGTTTGGGCATTGTAGTCCAGTGGACCACTTTTTTTTGCTGTCTGTTACTCTAATTATATACAGCACTATTTAGCTTCAAAAAATATAAAAAGGCCACATATTTGCCAGTGTGGTATTTCCGTGACAGCCCTCATATATCTGTGTGCTCCAAGTTTGGTAATTGTAGGCCGGTAGACCCCTTTTTTTTATGTCTGTTACTCTAATTCTATACAGCACTATTTTTCATTTAAAAAAAAAAAAAAACAGGCCACATATTTCCCAATGTGGTATTCTGTGACAGCCCTCATATATCTGCGTGCTCCAAGTTTGGGCATTGTAGGCCGGTAGACCCCTTTTTTTTATGTCTGTTACTCTACTTATATACAGCACTATTTTGCATAAATTCACTTCACAAAAAAGCTCCCAAAATTGAATGGAGTCTGTTATATCAGGCTGAGGCCTGCTTGGTGTTTGGGTTTGAAAAATCGTAGATTTGCAGGCATACTGATCAGATATTATTTCGCTACTAATAAATATATTTGTGTTTAGCATTTGAAATAGTGCAGTAGTCCATTTAAAATGGGAAAGGCAAGGGACAGGGAAGTGGACGTGATGATGATCGTGCATGCAGAGGATGAGGCCGTGGCCAAGGTGAAAGTGGGCAACAACAAAGACCCACATCTTCTCGCTCAACCTTCCTGTCCCAGTTTCTAGGTGACCGCAGCAGACCACTATTGAAGCCAGAGCAGTGTGAAACGGTTGTTGGTTGGATAGCGGATAATGCTTCCAGTCACTTAACTACCACCATGTCTTCCACACAGTCAAGTCTGAATAGCTGTGAGTGTGGCCCGGATATTCCTCACCCTGATCCTCCTTCCTCCCACCATGACAAGTGCCCTGAAACAACTGATCCCACACTTGGACACTCTGAAGAGCTGTTCAGTTTTCCATTTCAAGATTCAGAACTCTCGGCCGGTCAACTTGAAGTGGGGACAGATGAGATCGCATGTAGAGATGCCCAAAGCTTTGAGCAGCCCCAGTCAGGCGAAGGCGATGGTGGGAAAGCGTCAGAAGAGGTGGACGATGAGACACAATTGCCAGAAAGTCAGGAGGAGGAGCAGGGTGCGGATGTGGATGACGTGGTGGATGACTATGTGACTGACCCAATCTGGCAGGAGGACATGCAGAGGGAGGGCAGCAGCACACATGGGGAAGTAGGCATATCACCCCAACAGGCAGGAAGAAGCAGTGTGGTGGCCACAGACAGAAGGTGTGCATCCATTCCCAGTAACACCAACTAGAGGGAAGTTGCCATTCCAACTGTTAGATCTTCCCAAGTCTGGCTATTTTTTAAGGACTGCCGATAATCCCAAACAGGCCATTTCAAGCACCTGCCATGCGCGCATCAGCAGGGGTAGCAAAACGACCAGCCTGACCACCAGCAGCATGATCAGGCACATGGCAGCTAAGCACCTGACTTTGTGGGCCGAACCCCCGGCTCCAGGACCACTGCCTGTAGGTCACACCACTGCTTCTTCCACTGTTTTGCGTAGAAGACAATCCCCAGTACACCATACATGTGAAGATGCCACTAGCCCTGCACCTGTTGTGGCCCACAGTCAAGCAGCACCATCATCAAGCCCGTCCACATCCTTGTCCCAGCACAGCCTTCAGTTGTCTATAACCCAGTCTTTGGAAATACCCAGCCAACACCCCACAGTCCTAAATTCTAAAATTTCTTTTCTGCTTGCGCGAGAAATGCTGCCTTTTAGTCTCGTTGAGATGGCAGCCATCCCAAGGTACTCGGTCCCCAGTCGCCACTATTTTCTCCCGGTGTGCCCTACTGGCATTACACCAGCATGTGTCCCACATTACCCGTGCCCTCAACAATGCTGTTACAGGGAAAGTCCACCTAACCACAGACACATGGACAAGTGCTTGTGGGCAGGGACGGTACATCTCACTGACGGCACACTGGGTTAACATAGTGGAAGCCGGGACCCAGTCGGACCTTGGGATGGAACACATCCTTCCCACGCAGAGGATTGCTGGCTCTACGTCAATCAGGGTTTCTCCCACAGTCTACAGCTCCTGCACCTCCTCCTCCATCTCTGAAATCAATACATCAGTCAGAAGCTGGAAGCACTGCCTCAGCCAAGCGGCAACAGGCTGTGCTGAAGCTAATCTGCATAGGTGACTAGCACAAGCAGAAGAGTTGTGGACAGCGCAGAAAGAGCAGTCAGATGTTTGGATGACACCGCTGAACCTACAGCCAGGCATGGTCATGTGTGACAATGGCTGTAATCAGGTGGTGGCTGAGGCAAGGTGAGCTCACACATGTACCTTGCTTGGCCCATGTGCTTAACCTCGTGGTTCAACATTTTCTGAAAAGCTACCCGGAGCTGCCGGATCTGCTCGTGAAAGTATGACGTCTGTCTGCCCATTTTAGGAAGTCAGCTACAGCTTCAGCTGCCCTTGCCATGCTTCAGCAGCGTTTGCAGCTTCCAGCTCACCGGCTGGTGTGTTATGTCCCCACGCGCTGCAACTCTATGCTGCTTATGTTGGAAAGGCTGTGTGAACAGAAGAGGGCAGTTGTTGACTACCAACATCAATAAGGCCATCGATATTCAGTTCAGACTCCACACATAAGACCTCAGGAGTGGACATGGATGTCCGACATATGTAACATCCTCCAAAACATTGAGGACTGCACCAAGATGGTGAGCAGCGATGACGCCATAATTAGTGTCACCATCCTGCTTCTCAGCATTCTGAAAACCTCTGCTCACAATTCAAGAGGATGCATTGCAGGCAGAGCACAAGGACATGGAGCAAGGAACCATACAGGGAGATTACACTCAGCCCAGCCTCATGTCTTCTCATTGTGGATTGGTAGTCAATGAGGAGGAGGAGGAACAGGAGCTACTTTCATGCGCTATAGATGGTACTACAAACACAGCTGTCATACTGTCTGTTCAATGGGGATGGCCTGAGGACAGGGAGGATGAGGAGGAGGACAGCATGGTCAGTCATCCTGTTGGTGAGGACACGGAAGTCTTGCCTGTTAGCAGTCTGGCACACATGGCTGACTTTATGTTGTGCTGCGTTTCACATGACCCTCACATTATGAAAATTTTGGGTGACGCTCATTACTGGTTGGTGACATGTCTAGACCCACACTACAAGGAGAACTTTCAATCTCTTCTACCAGAGGTAGACAGGTGTACTAAAATGTTGCAGTATCAGAGGACCCTTGTAGCGGAATTGCTTAGAAAGTTCCCATGTGAGAACGCTGGCAGCAAGCGTCAGAGTTTGTTGTACAACCAAGGAGTCAAAGCAAGAGAGACAGAAGTGCAATGCAGCTCAGGCAGGGGAACAATGGCCAAGTTCTGGGACAGTTTTCTCAGACCCTCCCATCGTGACGGCACAGAGGCAAGGGGTGCTGTCACAAGAAATGTCACAGGTTTTTAGTGCCGCTGGTGGAATTATAACATAAGCGCATCCACCTGTCAACTGAAAATGCTGACAGGCTGACTCTTATAAAAATGAACAAGGGCTGGATTGGGAAAGACTTCTGTACACCACCAAGTGAAAACAGTGAAACATAACCTCAAATACATTCTCTCTTTTGGGGAGGTGTATTTGCAGCGCCCCAGGGTCCTGGTCGTTGCAGTAATGTCATTCTTCCACCCAGGGGTGGATTAACCCTCCGTCAGGGGCAACTGATCTGACAGGCGCAGCTCACTAATTGTCTGGGAAACCCCCTCCTCCCAGAACCTTCCTGTAAAGGCTGTGTGAACCCTGAGAAGCCTCTTGTGCTGCAGAGCTGCAGGAGATCAGATATCAGTGTTTTGGCTTCTCCGGCTCATTGCCCCTGAATGCGTCACACCTTTGACGGTTACAATTTGCTCTTTTTATTCATCCCAATTGTTTTTTTAGCTTGTTTTATGAATAGCTAGTGCTAAATTTGTGGATTTGTCATAGAAGGTTTTGTTAGAAATAAGATTGTGCTTCTCAGGCACATTGCGCCCTAACACATATTCTCCCTCTTGCTTCAGCTTTTCTTCGGAAATGGCGAGGAGAATATCTGACTTGTCCAATGCCCTTCATGTTGAGCAAGTGCAAAATATCCTGCTTGCTGATGAGACCGACCCCTTACAGCTAGAAGATTTAGGGGAAGAAAGTGACATTGGTTCAGAAGATGATGTGGAAGAATGTCCGGATGTGTCTGATACAGATCAAGATGGAGAGAGTGAGGAGGATGCTCAAGACATAGAAACATATCACTTTTCTGGTTAATAAACATTTTTTTTCCACCTGATTATATGTATTCTCATTTATTACATTCCTATTAAGGTAACTGATCACTTTTAGAGCATTGAAATTTAAAAAAAAGGAAAATATAGCCAATTTTCTAGCCTGTGCCGGACAGGCGCAATGCCCCTAAACTCGTTATGAAACATATTGCCCCTGACGGAGGGTTAAGGGTAGCCAGGGCCCCGGGCTGTTCAGACTGTGGGCCCCCCCGGTCATGTGACGGGGGTCATGTGACGGGGGTCATGTGACGGGGGTCATGTTATACCCGAACCAGATTATTCCAGAAAAATGGCCGGGCCCTACTCTACTGTATCTATTAAATATTTGTTAAAATCTGCAATACAATTTAGGTATATTTTGACCAATAATATCACATACAAGGAACAAATACCACCGCACCATGTCAAGACCACATATTACCACCACTTGGTGACCAAATGGCACATTCAAGGGACAAATACCACAAACACCATTTCCAGACCACATATTACCACCACATAGTGACTGAATACTACAATACTGATCAGTAATTAAAAAAAAACAACACAATACTATCACCATAAGTGCCAGTATTCACACGAGATCTGTACTTAGTATGCAGTGTCTGTGTACAGATAATACAGTGATCACTGGTGACATTGTACACAGGAGCTCTGTATATAGTATACAGTGTATAGTGCCAATGTATAGGTAACACTGACTCACCAGTGACGTCTCTAGGTGAAGTCCTTCATCTTTCATCCAGCACAGACCGCCATCATTTCTTCCAGCCAGGA
Organism: Ranitomeya variabilis; assembly: GCF_051348905.1. NCBI lineage: Eukaryota > Metazoa > Chordata > Amphibia > Anura > Dendrobatidae > Ranitomeya > Ranitomeya variabilis. The sequence goes on along the minus strand of NC_135237.1, from coordinate 4,607,016 downwards.
CTCGTTTCTGCAGGAAATAACACAGTTATCTCGAGCTCCGCTTGCAGAACACATTACTTAATTTTTCACAACTTCTACATTACACCACATGGAGAAAAAAAGGTGATATAGAATCACTTTGCACAGTAACAGGACCGCCCCCCCCCCCCATTTAAAACAGTATACTCAAAAAATAAAATAAATACATCACTGCAGTAATAATATCCCTTAATTAGCCCCTATGGTAATAATATTCCCCACACTGGCCCGGTGTGTCTCATTCCTGGCTCCTGCCATATGTTCTCCCATCCTGCACTCATGAGTGTCCATTCTACACCATATGATCTCCCCATCCTGCCCCATCTGTCTCCATCGTATCCATCCTGCCCCATGATCCAATCCTGCCCCATGTCTTTCATTCTGCCCCGTGTCTCCAATCATGCCCCGTGTCTACATTCTGCCCATGCCTCCAGTCCTGCCCCCAGTGTGTCCAGCATATTACCCCCAGTATGTCCAGCATATTACCCCCAGTATGTCCAGCAATCTGCCCCAGTATGTCCAGCATATTGCCCCAGTGTGTCCAGCAATCTGCCCCAGTGTGTCCAGCATTGCCCCAGTGTGTCCAGCATATTACCACCAGTGTGTCCAGCATATTACCACCAGTGTGTCCAGCATTGCCCCAGTATGTCCAATTGTCCAGCATTGCCCACAGTGTCTCCAGCATTGCCCCAGTGTCTCCAGCATTGCCCCAGTGTCTCCAGCATTGCCCCCAGACAGTGTGTTCAACAATCTGCCCCAGTATGTCCAGCATATTGCCCCAGTGTCTCCAGCATATTACCCCCAGTGTGTCCAGCAATCTGCCCCAGTATGTCCAGCATTGCCGTCAGTGTGTCCAGCAATCTGCCCCAGTGTCTCCAGCATTGCTCCAGTGTCTTCAGCATTGCCCCAGTGTGTCCTCAAGCATTGCCCCAGTGTGTCCAGCAATCTGCCCCAGTGTCTCCAGCAATCTGCCCCAGTGTCTCCAGCATTGGCCCAGTGTCTCCAGCAATCTGCCCCAGTGTGTCCTCCAGCATTGCCCCAGTGTGTCCAGCAATCTGTCCCAGTGTCTCCAGCATTGCCCCAGTGTGTCCAGCAATCTGCCCCAATGTCTCCAGCATTGCCCCAGTGTCTCCAGCAATCTGCCCCAGTGTCTCCAGTATTGCCCCCAGTGTGTCCAGCAATCTGCTCCAGTGTCTCCAGCTTTGCCCCAGTGTCTCCAGCATTGCCCCAGTGTGTCCTCCAGCATTGCCCCCAGTGTGTCCACTGTTAGCTTATCAAAAAACAAAACAAAAAAAACCAGAGTCTCCTCACCTGACCAGCGCTCCAGGCGCCGAGCTCCCTCCAGCAGCGCACACTCGCCGGCGACTGACAAAGACGTCAGGCGCCGGTGACGTGTGCGCTGCGGCCGACTTCAGCTGCCAGCCTCCAATTGTCTGGCGGCTGTTGTTAACTATTGACGTGCGGGCGCGCGCCCGCAAGTCAATAGGAAACCGCCACAGCGCCGGAAGGGGCCCGATGCGGGCCCCCTCTCTCTGCCCACCGGGTCCGGGGGCACATAAATGCCGGCGGGCATTCACAGTCACACAATATGGGCAGTAGCCCAGGGCCCAGTGGTGTGGGGGGGCCCTGGGCTACCGCACAGATTGACCCTCTGATAATCCGCCCCCGCTTCCACCAGGGGGAGTGATGTTACGTCTGAGGGCAATAAAGGAGATCTCTTTACCAGGTATCATAAACCACACAACACACTTCACACTCCAGTCCACCAGGGGGAGCTATGCTCCTATTTATTAGGGCACTCTTCACAATTAGGTAAAACTGGTGGTCTGGATAGGAAGTTAGTCAGAAGCTGACTGGGCTTCACCCAGGCAGCACCTGTCAGGCAGAGAGGACAGAGGAACACCTAACAGTTGCCAACAGAGTGGGTCCCTGATGGGTGGGATCCTGTCAGAGGCCTTGACAGAAGGCCACGGAGCTGCGTCGGCCTGGCGTGCAGCAGCATCCTAAGAAAGAGACACGAACAGCGAATTGTATTGTAGAGGTTGAGAAACGAAGTCATAGCAAAAGGAGAGGAAACCAGAAGAAGTTCTGCCCTGCAAAAGGCTGCCTCCTTTCTGAGGCGCAGGATCCGGTAGCTGGAACACCGAGGGAGCATCAGTCTCCAAGCCTTGCTCCAGAGACCGGCAGGACAGATAATTCCACGTTACCTGCCCAACCTATACCCAGGAGGCACGGTGGCAACTTGTGGGGGCTGGGGCGTGCTAGAGTCCCTGTAAAAAGCCTCAGGCCATCAGTCATATGGGCTGTTCCTATTCATCTGGGGGACAGAGAGAAAAACATAACATCTAGAACATCTACAACAGTTGTGAGGACCTTATGAGAAGCTCAGCAGTAAGGTACTACAACACCCAGGCGCTAGAGGAAGGCTACTGATTTCCACCTGGATAAGGGGACTCTGGAACTGCCTTTGGCCCGGCCGGACTCTGCCTGCCCTGTGGTCTGTACCATGGACTGTGGATGCTGAAGCCTTCCATAAAAGGTAAAGAGACTGCAACCTTGTGTCCTCGTTCTTCACTGCGCCTCACACCATCCACCATTTACACATTGGGAAGCCCTGGGGACATACTTCACCTCTGGGAAGGTATACCATCTAGCTGCCATAACATCACCCCAGCGGACCCCTAAGCAGCGTCGGTCACCCTGGCCGAATACCACAGGTGGCGTCATGAACACATCATCCCTTTAAAGACCTTTCCCCCATTTACAACGGACGTCCCTAGTGCCACGGACTGGGTCAGCCACCGTGATATTCCCCCCGAGAACCGAAGGACCCGGTACCGAGTACCCCGCCGCCCTTGGGGGCGCTCCAATCTTTTGGCGTCACGAACAGGATCTACTTAAGCCTGAAAATCGGGTCATGTGTGCCTAAGAACTGTGCCAGAATTGTATTTGAACTGTGATTTACTGAAAAGCTGTGTATTGCAAAAGACCGCCAAAATTCCTGCCAAAACTGCCACCATTACAGCACCACGAGGAGCGCAGGAGAAGAAGGGCATGGCGTCGTGGGCATGAAATGATCTGAGAAGCGCAAAAAGTAATGGCCGCCCAGTCTAAATATCTCTGTACCTTGAGGACGTGTCCGTCAGCAGCCGAGATCCGCCTCCTCATCCTCAATGGCGGGCGGAGACAAAGAAAAAGAAACCGCCCCAGGAGAAGAGAGTGGGAAAAGGATGAGGAAGGAGCCAGCCACGTGGAGGACACCATGGCAAGTCACCCGGAACCAGAGCGTGGGGTCGGAGCAGAGGACTCCCCCAGCCACCTGGAGAGGCACCGCAACCAGGCATCCACAGTTGGCGCTGACTTCCTGCAGGCCGGAGTGGACGAGCTGATCAACCAGCTCCTGCAGCTGCTGGTGAACACCAAGGCCGCATGCCGGACAACACCTGCGGAGGACCCACCGGCACCGCCACCAACACCGCTTCAGGAGCTGTTGCCAGCACCGCTGCAGACGCCGCCGCCAGCAGAACTGACCGGCACCGAAGACACCACTGTGGCAGGTAAGAATGCTGACCCTGCCCCAGTGACAGAGGAACTGCTGATAGGCCCCTTAGCAGTGCCACCTCCCCGTGGTACTCACCGCCTCCAGCGTCTCGAGCCTTGGGACCAGGCCACGGGGATGGAGCGATTCCTGAAGGCCCCAATTACACCCACCACCCTGCCGGGTGAGGTATATGCAGAGCGGACTGTATACCACTGGGTGAATCCCGGATCAGACTTTATGGGGTTCCCCGGTGCAGAAAAACAGAAGGGAGAGACTGTGGAAGTTTGGGAGGACTACCAGGCCCAGCTTGCCCGCAAGTGGGAGGAAACAGAGGAAAGACATCAGGCCCAACGCAGAGCCTTTGACCAATGTGACTTACGAGTTAAGGGCCAGGCCCGTAAGGACCGCACCATTAACCAGGCCCCGCGTAAGCAGGGCACAGTCGTAACGTTCAAACTACAAGGAGGATGGGTTTCATCAAGGAACAGCGACTCTATGCGGAGATCTTTATTAACCGAAGGGATGTGGAATCTCACCTCTGGGAAGGACATCCAGATAGAGACTTGTACCCGGGAGACAATGTCACTTATACCAGGCATTTTGGTGAAAAAGGATGGTTTGCCCTGAATGTCCATAAGCAAAGAAAAGCTCCAGCTATGCTGTCTCCTGTGACAACAGCGCCACCATGTGTCAAGACAACTGCCACCACCACTACTGTTACTCCAACATGTACCTTCACTAGGACCACTGTATGCACTGTCACTACCACAGAAACTGTCGTGGCCACAGAGCCAACTCCAATGGTAACTTGCTGTGGACTAAGAACACCGAGAGTGTTCGAAACGCATTCAGCTATTTCATGGATGTCCCTCTGTAAATATGTTTTTCGCTGATTTTGACATGCAGTGTTTCCATTTTTAGTAATTTTTGGAATAAAGAATTTTTATCTTTAAATACTTTCTGAGCTGGATCTTCTCTTCAATAACATTACTTAAAAAGACTGCAACCTTGTGTCCTCGTTCTTCACTGCGCCTCACACCTTCCACCATTTACACTGGAAGCCCTGGGGACCTACTTCACCTGTGGGGAGGTACACCATCTAGCTGCCATAACATCACCCCAGTGGACCCCTAAGCAGCGTTGGTCACCCTGACCGAACACCACAGGTGGTGTCACGAACATTATCCCTTTAAAGACCTTGCCCCCATTTACAACGGACGTCCCTAGGGCCACGGACCGGGTCAGCCACCGTGACATTCCCCCGAGAACCGAAGGACCCGGTACCGAGTACCCCGCCGCCCTTGGGGGCGCTCCATATTCTCATGCACCTCTTGACAACCACACATGGGTATGCGCTTCCAGATTTGGTCTGTTTGTTGTTATCCTCCTCCTTATTCTCATCCTCCAGAACCACTAGATGACCAGGATGAATGTGCTCTGTACTGTTATAGGCAGGTGAATTTTGGGCACGGGGGCTGCGAAGGCACTATTTTGTTTAGTAAAAATAGGACCCCACATTGGGGAATTGGGCATGACATTACATTGGGCCTACTTCTTCCTTCTGTCTCCTGCAATGTGTCCTTTAACTGCCACTAGATCACCAGGGTGAATGTGCTTTGTACTGTTATAGGCCGGTGAAGTTTGGGCAAGGGGGGCTGTGATGGCAATAGTATATTTTTAAAAAAGGTACCCCCACTGGTGAAACCACATCCTTGTTGGCAAAGACTTCATAACATTTGTGTACCTTAAAGAGCTCACTTGAAAAGCTCCTTTTTGTGTTGCCTGGTTGCTCTTATTCGACACAATACACTTCATATAAATTTGATAAAGCAATGCTGTTAGTTTGGCACAGTAGTTCATTACAAATATAGTTTTGTCCACTATATTACTTTCTCTCCTTGAGAGCCATAACTTTGGCTCCATCAAAAGTACAAATGGAGAATATACAAATGGCGATTTGTAAACAAGATTGAACTACTGTATACCGAATGCATTCAGACTATCACATAGCTGCATTTCTTGTAAAACATTTACAGATGTGACAGACAATGCTCATAGTGACACAATCTTGATAAATGTTTATTCACTTCACAAACAGTTCTAAGCCTCTATATGTTTGCTGTTTGTCATTGTAAAACATTAAGGTTTACTGAAACTATGCTGGTGGTGGTGTATTGGGGTGCATATGAATTGGTAGCAGGGCAGGCCTTTTTCTGGAGTCCCCCCTGGACATCTTATGACAGGGGTATTGCGGTGCGTCGTAATTCTTGACAGCCCAGCCACTCTCAGCATAGGCTACAACAGCTTAGGAGACCCAAAGTTTAATAATGGCCCTTTAAGAAGGTTAATGCCGCCTGATGCACCAGTAAAAATAGGCTCTGTGACTTTAAGAGTCCCTCCTTCGTACATGAAACAAGATGGGTCTGCGTATGTGTCACACACCACATGGCCAGCTAGGGGTGTTACATGTTACAATGACATTTCCCAGTGATGCATTTGTAGTGGTTGCGCTTTTGAAGCGTTTTTCCACTTTAACATTGCTTTCAGAGTCTGAACGAAGCCTAAGTGGGAGAGGAAATTTTCGGTCTGGGGTGAAATATTTGGCCTTACAAGCAAGTCATTAACCTGCAAAGGATGGACCTTGACATATTTCCCAGCAAAACCCGTTTTGGTTTCATTTTCATGTGTTTTTTGTGGCACCGGGAAAAATGGCATGAATCTTGGAAAAAATGATAAAGGCTGTGACCTAGGAGTCAGGAATGGACGATCCCCATGACGTCCATGTGTCATTTGAGCAGTGTTTTCATCATTTTCTGATGTTTTTAGACCTTAAAAGGACCCCCGGGGAGGATCACGGTAAAAGTACTCGGGTCTCCCATAGACTTACATTGGGCTCGTTGTTCTGGCCGAGTACCCGAGTATTCCAATCTGCTCGAACCGAGCACCCAAACATTTTAGTGCTCGCTCATCACTAATCATTAAGTATCCTGTGCACCAAACTGATCTAAAACTCAATACGTAATACCACTGTACACCCCCGCCCCGTCCGATTGTCTGATTACAACGTTGGAATTATTTTGCAATTCCTTAATGGCCAGAGATTCATTTGCTGACAAATTATTGAAATAGTCACACGTGTTAGTTTGCTGATCCAAAATTTTCAGTTCTTTTTCTACCAATGACTGAAATAAATCCAGGGATTGTACTCTGGATTGCGAGGGATAATATGATGAATTTTGAGGAGTTCCATGAACATCAATGCCATGTGTAGCATCCGGATTACATCTAGGATCCTGCAGAGACAATAAAGTTGTGATCGTTTTTGGTTCCTGAAAGGAAAAAGCAGAATTCTCAATAGTCTTACGGCGTTGATCAGATGATGATTGCACACCAATATTGTCAGGGAAAAATGTCTTAACCCTCAATAATCTTGTAAATCTGTTTACATCTTTCATAGTCTGGAATAAATCACATTTCTTGATAGGCACAAAACTGAGTCCCTTTTCCAAAACTCCCGATTGAGCCTGAGACAGAACAATAGGTGTCAAACCCACAACACTAATGCCTTGCTCGCCTGTGTCTCACAGGATAACGTTTCCAGGTTTCTCTTCCTCCGACCTCCTGCACCTCCTGCGTTTCTGCCGGAGTCGTAGAAGGGTGTCTTGGTTCTTGTTGGCGGTTATCATGTCCATGAATGGAATTATCACAATCAAATTCTGAACTGTTGAATTCAGATGAGGAGAAAACAACAGATCTATTATGTTTATATCCGCCTGGCGGTCAAAAGATTGATTTTTCAATATGGATTTTTTAAAAGTACCATGAAATGAGTTTTTGTTTCAGGTATGCACCTTGCTGTTTGTGCAGCGCCCCAGAGTCCTGGTCGTTGCAGTACTGTGGCTCCGCCACTAAGGGGAGCTATGGTACGTCCGATGGCACTGAAGGAGTTCATCTGACCAGGTATCACATACACCAATACATTTCACAGCCGGGCCTCCAGGGGGAGCTGAGGGTGCTATTTATTAGGCCACTCCCCACCATTGTGGGTAAACTGGGGGTCAGGCAGGAAGTTAGAGGAGAAAGCTGACTGGGTTGGAACCAGGCAACACCTTGTGGCAGAGGGTGTTGTGGGAGAAGATTCGGTAGGGTCTCTGTCAGGGGTGGGATCCTGACAGAGGCCTGGCTACAAGAAGGAACGTAACGGGACCGTGCCTACTCAGCATAGCGGCGGTGCCCAAGGAAGGATTAGAAGCGAGATAGATTGTGCTGAGTGAGAAACGAGATCAAAGCAAGAAGGAGAAATACCAGTAGGAGTCGTGCTGTGAGACCGAGGCAACATCCTACTGAGGCGCACAACCGGCGGCCGGAACGCCGAGGGAGTATTACAATATTCAGCTTCAGGCAATACTCTAAACCAATGGCAGGACAGTCAGTCACAGGCGGGCTGTCTCACCCAAATCACCTATGCAGTCTTGGGGGGCAACTTGTGGAGAGGGGCGACTCTAGGGTCCCGGAAGAGCTCCGAGCCTACCCGTCATACGGGTGCCATCCTAACCGCAACATCAGGGAGGGACGGAGGATTAGCAGAACATCATCTAATCGAGTTGTGAGGGAACTTAAGAAACAGACACAACAGTTGTGGGGACTTTCCGTAAGCACAGCAGGGAAGGACCACAACACCTAGCGCTAGAAGGAAGGCACAGATTTCCACCTGTTAAGAGAACTCTGGAGGTGCCATTGGACCGGCCGGACTTGCGCAGCCTGGTTATCCGGATTCCGGACTGAGGACCCAGAGATCTTCAGTAAAGAGGTAAAGAGACTGCAACCTGGTGTCCTCGTTATTTACTGCAACCGGCACTTCATAACTACACCACCATCACCATCTACATCTATCATTTGCTGTACGCCCCTCAGCAGGGTCACGGACCGGGCCTAGCCACCGTGACAACCCCAGAGCAGAGACTCAGAGGCCCGGTACCGGGTACCCCTCGGCCCTGCGGCAGTGGGGGCGCTACAATTTTGGCGTCACGAACAGGATCTACTTAAGCCTGAAAAATCAGGTCATGTGTGCCTTGGAACTATGATTTATTGTGCTTGGACTGTACTTTATTGCAAAGACTGTGCTGTGCCACTTGCCGCCAAAATCCGCCGCCATTACAGCGCTGAGGAGAGCGCAGGAGAAGAAGAGGGGCGTGGAGTAGGCGTAGACAAACCGAAGAGCGCGAAAGACAATGGCCGCCCAGTCTAAATATTTCTGCACTGTGAGGACGTGTCCGTCAGCAGCGGAGATCCGCCTGCTGATCCTCAACGGAGGGCGGAGACCGAGAAAATGACACCGCCCACGAAGGAGAGAGCGGGAAAGAGACCAGGAAGCGACCCACGTGGAGGACGCCATGGCCAGCAGCTCTGAACCCGAAAGTGGGGTTGAAGCGGAAGTCTCCCCCAACTACCCGGATGAGCACAGCAGCCCGTTCTCCGTGGACAGCACCGAACTCCTGCAGGTCGAGAAGGAGAGCTTGCTCGACCAGCTCCTTCAGCTGAATGTGAAGGCCCAGGCTCCGCACCAGGCGACGCCGGACTGCAGTCTCCTAGCATCAGATCCGATACTGCTGCCGGGGCCCTCGCTGACATCGCCAGAAGAACCCGCCGCGGAGGAGGAGCCCGCATCGGCTGGTGAGTCCGCCGACCCTGTTCCACCGGCCGAGGGCTTACTAGTAGGCCCCGTCGCGGCACCCCCTCTCCCTGGGACCCATAGACTTCAGCGCTTGTTGCCATGGGAGGAGCCCACGGGTATGGAACACCGCATGAAAGCCCCGCTTCGACCCACTGCTCTGCTGTGTGAAGTCCGTGCAGAGCGCACAGTGTGCCGCTGGGAGAACCCAGGGTCCAACCTTATGGGGTTCCCCGGGGTGAAGACACGGGAAGGGGAGATGGTGCAGGCCCTGAGCTGGGAGGAATACCAGGCCCAGCTGGAACAGCAGTGGAAGGAGAAGGAAAAGAAGTACCAGGCCGGGCTGGAGGCCTACCATCAGAATGATTGGCGGTCAAGGACCGGGCCCGCAAGGACCCCACCGCTCACCAGGCCCCGCGCAGGCAGGGCATCATCACCACCTTCAAGCTCCGCGGAGGCTGGGGCTTCATCAAAGAGCCGGGTCTGTATGCGGAGGTGTTTGTGAACCGGCGGGATGTTGAGTCGCACCTCAGAGAGGGCCACCCAGGCCGGGATCTCTACCCGGGGGACGGGGTTAGTTACACCAGGCACTTTGGGGAAAAGGGGTGGTTTGCCCTGAACGTCCACAAGAGGCAGAACCCTGTGACGCCCCCGATTGAGGTGCCAGTGAAGCTGACTCCTGTAGCCAAGGTGCCCCCATGTGGCCAGCCCCTGATCACCACCAGGACCACCGAGGTCACCCCAACGTGCACTATGGTCAAGACCACAACGTGCAGCATTGTCACCTCAACCACCATCGTGGCCAAGGAGGCACCTCCTCAGGTGGGTGGTGCCCCTGCTGCTCCGGCATCAAAGACAGTGGGTACACAAACCCCCAGATGGGACAGTACTCCACCTTACGCAGTACCAGGCGGCGGGCAATATCCTAAGGGATTGCCTCCGCCGGTGCTGCCCCCTGATTGGTTTAAGTAAGATAGTAATGCTCTGCAAATGTAAATAGTTACTGTTCTACTGTTTTGCTGCTAAACCCGTCTAGGGTTAACTCTTAAAGGGATCCCTTTGTTGACCCGGGATCCCTATTGCTTTTTGGTTGTTTTTTCCACTTTTTGTTCCTGTTGAAAAGAACTGCCGCAATCATGAACAGTGCATGATACAAACTGCTTGTAAATAGTTTGCACCTTATTAAAGGTGCTCCCTACTGGTTTTACTTAAAGAGAGACTCTTTGTGAAGATACCGCACTGGAGCTTTTGCTGAGTATGGACTGGTAGCTTGAGAAGATGTGCTACCTCATAGAGACTTGGTCCCCTCTTAAAGGGGATGTTCACGTATTGCGCTGATGAACCGTATTGCCTTAAGACAGTTGGGTGGCCATAATGTCTTGGAAAAGAGAAAGTAATAATGTTGATGTGAACACGTTAAATGTACTTAACTAGTTAAATGTGAAAAGTGTTTGATAATGTTGATGGAAGAACGAGGACAGAAAGTGAACCCGTAGGGGTTAGTGGTGAGTCCTCTTAGGAGCCAGATAGAGATGGCTCAGTGATTTCAAACTGAAAGTAAATGTTATGTTCTATACTGTGTATAGTAGTTGAAAAGGCAGTAGACCCGGGCTGAACGGGGCGGTCCTGTAAAGAAAGGAGAGGCAGTAGGTCTGGAGCCGTTAGGACAGGCGGTCCTGCAGACATCAAGTAGGAGAATGTAGCACAGTTGCTTAAGCCTTATAATGTGTATAAGAAGGTCTTTAGTGGATTCAGAGTGTACATCCTTAAAGGCAACGTTGAATTAATGTCTAAAAACTTTGCACTTAGTAGAATACCCGGTTGGGTAAAGTGAGTTATTTATAGAAAAGTTATTTAAAAGTATTTAACCATGTTTGTAACGTTCAAGTGTCCTCACCTCCCATAAAGGGAAGCTCTGTTCAAGTATACTTATTGTTATTTGCACTCAACAAAATTGTATGTCTTTTTGCTAACCTGTATTGTTGTTTTCTTCCCAGTCCAGGAGTACTGGATTTAACCGGGGGGGAGTGGGAGAACTACAATACCCAGATAGATTAGCGAAATTAGGATTATTTAGTCTAGAAAAAAGACGACTGAGGGGCGATCTAATAACCATGTATAAGTATATAAGGGGACAATACAAATATCTCGCTGAGGATCTGTTTATACCAAGGAAGGTGACGGGCACAAGGGGGCATTCTTTGCGTCTGGAGGAGAGAAGGTTTTTCCACCAACATAGAAGAGGATTCTTTACTGTTAGGGCAGTGAGAATCTGGAATTGCTTGCCTGAGGAGGTGGTGATGGCGAACTCAGTCGAGGGGTTCAAGAGAGGCCTGGATGTCTTCCTGGAGCAGAACAATACTGTATCATACAATTATTAGGTTCTGTAGAAGGATGTAGATCAGGGGATTTATTATGATGGAATATAGGAATATAGGCTGAACTGGATGGACAAATGTCTTTTTTCGGCCTTACTAACTATGTTACTATGTTACTATGTTAATCGAGTTGTGAGGGAACTTAATCAACAGACACAACAGTTGTGGGGTACTTTCCGTAAGCACAGCAGGGAAGGACCGCAACACCTAGCGCTAGAAGGAAGGCACAGATTTCCACCTGTTAAGAGAACTCTGGAGGTGCCATTGGACCGGCCGGACTTGCGCAGCCTGGTGAACCGTATTCCGGATTGAGGACCCAGAGATCTTCAGTAAAGAGGTAAAGAGACTGCAACCTGGTGTCCTCGTTATTTACTGCGACCGGCACTTCATAACTACACTACCATCACCATCTACATCTATCATTTGCTGTACGCCCCTCAGCAGGGTCACGGACCGGGCCTAGCCACCGTGACAACCCCAGAGCAGAGACTCAGAGGCCCGGTACCGGGTACCCCTCGGCCCTGCGGCAGTGGGGGCGCTACATTTGTATGATCCATAGTGTCTCTGGAGCGTTTGGATATTTTAGTCCTAATTATACTCTCTTCCATGGACATGATGTCATCCTGGACTTTTTTCATGCTGTTATCAAATTCAGACCAAGATTTAAAGTCATTCAAATCTGCATTAACCGCATCAATCTCATTTTTTAATTCGCCAAGACGAGTCTCTTCATGAGAAATGATAAGTTCCATTAATTTAAAGGAACATTGTGACAAAATAGCATTCCAATTGATGAGAAAATCGTCAGAGAAAATATAGGTAGGAGTTTTTTAATGCGAAGTCCACGTGGGATCATCTCCTTTTCAAGATATTTTTTCAAGATGTTGTGATCCCACGACGTTCGCAACTCCTGCCCCAATAATTTATCAAGTTGTGTAATCAAGTCTCGGATATGTGAGGATTCATCATTTACTAAATCAGGTTCATGAAAAAAGTTGTGCTAGGTTAGCCATCCGGGAGTCAATAGAGGAGGTCATAATGAACACACAGAACATCTAGGTATAAATCTGGGCAAAATGGCGGAATGTACCCAAACCAAGTGCTTAAATAAAAAGGCTCAAAAAAGTCTGATAATAATTTTAGTCACAAATGTAAAAATCAGTTGCAAATTGCAGTGTGAAAAAATGCTTCAAATAGTCACGGAGCTCACGGCTTCACGAAGTATCCAGGAGAAGGAGGTCTGGGAGATTCTACGGGGTCCACATGCAGCACCAAATGGGTAGAGCCAAATGAAAAGGCAGGTGGGAGCTCGCAAGGCTGGGGAGCATAGCCAAACAGGAAAAATTCACAGGATAGCGGCACACCACTGATGAAAAAAACTATACTCGGGCACAGCAAGCCATATTAAAAACATAAAAAGCCTTACGTGTCTCAGGTGCACGCAGCCCCCTTACATAGGATATACAATGAAAATCACAGCCAGAATCAATATCAATGAACAACAATCACAGATGATAAATGGTTAATTACATATGCACAAGGTGTGGGTGCAAACACAGCAGCAAAGGGAAGAGACAATTAGGGCTCCATCTCACTTGCGAGAAATACGTCCGAGTCTCGCAGGTTAAGACCAAGTTCTGGTGCCGACACTTGGGAGCGGAGCGTGCGGCTCCATGTGTTGCTGTGCAGCCGCACGCTCTGCTCTGGAGTGCCGGCGCCAGAGGAGGGTTTTAACCTGCGAGATTCGGCCGTATTTCTCACAAGTGAAAAGGAGCCCTAAGTATTAAATAAGTCATTTCTTTTTTTTTTAACTCAAATAATTTTTTATTAAGAATAACATTACAATTGACATGTTACATTCTTGTTTTCAGTACAAAGTTTTCCCCCCCAAACGAACCCCGCAATCCCAAATTATCCCGCCCCCCCAATAAGACAGCCCACCTTGTTTAATAGCTCCACACTCAAATCTATAGGATGACTATCCCCTCAGTTAGGACCATAGGCCACGTGTTATGTTTTCACCAATTCAGGGTCTTGATTCACCCGGTCTCTATAACAAACCTATCCCATGGCAAGCCACGGAGACCACAGCTTATCGAACATTTCAATTTTCCCTCTTTTCTGATAAAACCCCTTTTCCAGCTTCAGGCCCTGCTTCACATATTGGAGGAATTCTCTTCTTGAAGGCGGCTCGTCCTTAATCCAATTTCGCGCTATTACCTTCCGGGCCATATACAGCAATCTGGCAATAGCTGTCTCCAGGTTGTTATCCACTCCAATCTCATCCACGCACCCCAACAAGCACCCCAACAAGCACACCATCGGGTCCCTTGGCACCGTGCATCTGTATGCTCCTTCCACACGACTCAAAACTACCAACCAAAATGCAGCCAGTCTCGGACACGTCCACATCATATGAGATATATCTGCATCTGTAGATTTACACCTCGGGCACTCAGAATCATCACGCAATCCTGACCTTCGGAGATCTGTAAACTCTGTGCATTACATAAAGCTGTGACAGCCTATACGGCTCGCTCAGAGACAGCCGTGGAACCCACTCCAGCACCGACTCCCAAGTTTCATTCTCCATTGGGCCCAGATCCCTCTCCCACATAGCTCTCGCCAGTATTGGAAACCTTAACAGGAAAGTGTGCAGCAAGTCTTTATAAAGAGTGGAAATAACCCCCCAGTAGTCCCTTCACCACACACATACTCTAGCACTATATCCCTTTGAATTCTGATGCCTCCGTCTCTGTTCTGAGCTCCAAATACGTGTCTCATCTGCAAATATTGATATTCCCCCGCAGGCCCGAGATCAAATTCCACCTGCAATTGGGAAAAGGATTTCAACTCTCCCTGCTCAATTATCTGATAGACATATTGAATCCCCTTGGCCTGCCATTCTGGTAGTACCCCCATTGCCACAAACTCCTTTAAAGAATTATTATGCCATAGCGGGGAGAATCTGGTCAGACCAGTAATCCCACTTATATGTTTTAGTCTACCCCACAGCTTGCATGTCAATAACATAGTCAGATACAGTTTCCCCAAAGCCCACAGGGAGCCATCCTCCAGACATTGTACTGCTGGCCTTCTTTTTGTCACCTTTTCCATTAATTGCTGTACCGCCCCAGATGACCCTTTATGCGCCCAGCCCTTTAAGTGCTGACTCTGGGCTGCAAGAAAATATACTTCAGGGTTAGGCAATGCCAAGCCCCCATCTTCCTTGGGTCGCTGAAGTGTCTCCAGTCTGATACGTGGATGTTGTCTCCCCCATACCAAATTCCTGAACAGGGAGTTAATCTGCCGAAATTTCCCGCGCGGTATCCAAACTGGCGCATTATGAAGAACATACAGAATCTTCGGCATCAAAATCATTTTGATAAGATTCACCCTGCCCACCACAGATAAATGCAGCTTAACCCAAGCATCCACTTTTGCCTTAAGAACACCTAAGATCGGAGTCAGATTCCTATGTATGTAATCCGTAACCGGCATAGATACCCATATCCCAAGATATTTAAATTGACTTACCACCTTCAGTCGCCCATCCTCCAGCAGCTCACTCCCCTCCTCCCCTACGTCGTCCACTTTAAACAAAATAGACTTACTCCAGTTTATCGTCAGTCCTGACAGTGAGCCAAACCTTTCAATAATCCCAATAGCCCCCCCAAGCAAGCAACCGGGTCAGCTAGAAACAGTAGAATATCGTCCGCATACAACGCCACCCTCTCTTCAATCATCCCATATTTAAACCCAGACACCTCGCCAGACTGTCGAAGTTTAGCAGCCAGTGGCTCCACGGCCAGAGCAAACAAAAGAGGAGAGAGCGGACACCCCTGCCTTGTCCCTGTAGCTAATTGTATAGTCCGTGATAACTCCCCATTCACCCGGACTCTGGCCATTGGCTGCGAAAACAGCAGCCGAATCCAGGACACAAACCGAGAGCCAAACCCCATATATTGCAACACCTGCCAGAGATAACCCCATTCCACACTGTCGAACGCCTTATGGGCATCTAAAGATGCAATAACTCTCTGGCCACAGTTATCAGACCTAAGCTGCAGATTCATAAATAGCCTCCGTAGGTAGACCGCCGTGGATCTATCAGGCATAAAGCCAGATTGGTCTGGGTGCACCAGGCCGGAGATTACACTCGTCAACCTCATCGCCAACACCTTGGCCAGAATCTTGACATCTATAGTGAGCAAGGAGATTGGCCGATATGACTCAGGTTGCCCCAAGTCTTTCCCCTCCTTAGGAATCACCGCTATTATGGCCTCTCTCATGGATGTAGGCAGACACTCCCTAGTCTTAGCCTCCTCTAGGACCGCCTTTAATCTGGGAATTATCACCTCCCCATATGTTTATAGATCTCAGCATGAAACCCATCTACTCCAGGCGCCTTCCCATTAGCCATAGACTATAATGCCCGACCCAGCTCCTCCTCCGTGATAGCAGCCTCCAAGCCCTCTCTATCTGCATCATTCAACCTCGGGAGCTGCAGTCCCTCAAGGAACGCCACTGTGTCTCCCACTGTCCCATCCACTCGAGAGGAATATAGGTCCTCGTAAAAATCCGCAAAAACCTCCAAAATCTCTGGAGTCTCAGAGACACTCGTACCACTTCCGGAAACCAGAGAAAAGACAAACGAAGTACTTCTCTGTGCAGAAGCCACCAGCGACAGCATGTGACCTACAGTTTCACCCTCCTGATAATAAGCCAGCTTCATGAATTCCCGCTTCCTTTCAGCTTTACCCAGCAAAATTTCTTCCAGATGACTTTGAGCTGCCTTTAATCTCTTCCCAGCTTCCGGAGTACCCAGTGTCACCATCTCATCCTCCGCTGCCCTCAACCCATCAATCGCTGCCTTCTCTGCCTCTCTCGACTTCCGCTTAAGGTACCTTCACACGAAGCGACGCTGCAGCGATAGCGACAACGATGCCGATCGCTGCAGCGTCGCTGTTTGATTGCTGGAGAGCTGTCACACAGACCGCTCTCCAGCGACCAACGATGCCGAAGTCCCCGGGTAACCAGGGTAAACATCGGGTTGCTAAGCGCAGGGCCGCGCTTAGTAACCCGATGTTTACCCTGGTTACCAGCGTAAAAGTAAAAAAAACAAACAGTACATGCTCACCTGCGCGTCCCCCAGCGTCTGCTTCCTGACACTGACTGAGCTCCGGCCCTAACAACACAGCGGTGACGTCACCGCTGTGCTTTCACTTTCACTTTAGGGCCGGCGCTCAGTAAGTGTCAGGAAGCAGACGGCATTGGACGCGCAGGTGAGTATGTACTGTTTGTTTTTTTTACTTTTACGCTGGTAACCAGGGTAAACATCGGGTTACTAAGCGCGGCCCTGCGCTTAGCAACCCGATGTTTACCCTGGTTACCAGTGTAAAATATCGCTGGTATCGTTGCTTTTGCTTTCAAACGCAACGATACACGGCGATCGGACGACCAAATAAAGTTCTGGACTTTATTCAGCGACCAGCGACATCACAGCAGGATCCTGATCGCTGCTGCGTGTCAAACTAAACGATATCGCTAGCGAGGACGCAGCAACGTCACGGATCGCTAGCGATATCGTTTAGTGTGAAGGTACCTTTACATCTACTAATGTCTCTAAACAGCAGCCCTCTTCATGGCTTCCCATACAGTAAGAGCATCTACACTCCCATCATTCAGCTCAAAAAATTCCAACTCCCGTTTTATCTTATCTAGATCTATACTGTGCAGCCAGTTAGGGTGAATCTTCCACTCTCTCCTGTTCATGGCCCCTGTCCCCATCGGCCGAAACTCCACCTCAATTGGACTATGGTCCAAGAGGGCCCTAGGCAAATATCTCACATCCCCTACCATCGTGTCCAACAGACGGTTGTGTTAGAGCAGAATCCATTTTATTTTGCTTGCCTCCATTTTGTATAAGTGTTACCTAAGGTCAGCAAAATAAGACATAATTCACTATTCTTCATTGTGCTGTTATCGCTGATTCATAAGAACTAATTGTAGCAGGGAATGTCCTTGGTAAAATAACGAATAACGTACTGTGTAAAAATGTGTTTGCGAAACCATAGGGAGGCAAAAGGGAGTAATGCACTCCGACGCTTAGCCAATATATGGAGAATCCGCCTCCAACACAAGAATGCATAAAAAGTGTGTGTAAGCTTAAATAAACTAGAGATACTTCAGATACAGCCCTGGTGTACTGTCTTATCTCTCCGGTGCTGTGACGTCATCTCTACAGTGGACTCATCAGAGAGTAGGTCGAGACCTGCGACAACAATTCTGGCTGCCCAAACAGGGACCTGAGTGCTTCATCTGGGACCCGACCGACTCCAGTAATGGACCAGGGGACTTCCCGGGACTAGTGGCACAGCGCTGGGGTGAGAATACTGATTATATTCTGCCTACGTCATTCCACTTGTGGACGGGTTTTCTCCTGCTTCTAGTCGACCGGGACCAGGTAAGATCACGGGCTTTGCCCGGCTCAGGTAACCTTGAACCCAGATGTTAACCCTCAATGTGTGGTTACTGATGACTCCACTGTTAGACTAAAATGATTGACCCCATGATCTTTGTATGGTGTGCTTGTGGATAGTGTTGAGCATTCCGATACTGCAAGTATCGGGTATCGGACGATATTTGCTGTATCGGAATTTCCGATACCGAGATCCGATACTTTTGTGGTATCGGGTATCGCAACAACATTAATGTAATAATGTGTAAAAGAGAGAATTAAAATAAAAAATATTGCTATACTCACCTCTCCGACGCAGCCTGGACCTCAGCGAGGGAACCGGCAGCGTTGTTTGTTTAAATTTCGCGCTTTTACTTGGTTACGTGAAGTCCCGGCTTGTGATTGGTCAGGGCGGCCATGTTGCCGGGACGCGGACCAATCACAGCAAGCCGTGACGAAATTACATCACGGCTTGCTGTGATTGGTCCGCGTCCCGGCAACATGGCCGCCATTAACCAATCACAAGCCGTGACGTCACGGGAGGCTGGACATGCGCGTATTTTAAAAAGCGCGCGTGTCCAGCCTCCAGTGACGTCCCGGCTTATGATTGGTCACGGCGCCATGTTGCCGGGACGCGGACCAATCACAGCAAGCCGTGACGAAATTACGTCACGGCTTGCTGTGATTGGTCCGCGTCCCGGCAACATGGCCGCCCTGACCAATCACAAGCCGGGACTTCACGTAACCAAGTAAAAGCGCGAATTTTAAACAAACAACGCTGCCGGTTCCCTCGCTGAGGTCCAGGCTGCGTCGGACAGGTGAGTATAGCAATATTTTTTATTTTAATTCTTTATTTTACACATTTATATGGATCCCAGGGTCTGAAGGAGAGTTTCCTCTCCTTCAGACCCTGGGAACCATCAGGAATACCGTCCGATACTTGAGTCCCATTGACTTGTATTGGTATCGGGTATCGGTATCGGATTGGATCCGATACTTTGCCGGTATCGGCCGATACTTTCCGACACCGATACTTTCAAGTATCGGACGGTATCGCTCAACACTACTTGTGGAGTGTTTGTTGTTTGTCTGTTCATATACCTGTGTTATCAATCTTGGAAGCAAGCTAATACAATAACCTGTAAGCACAGTAAACCTATAGTTTAGGTTTAGGACTAAGGCAGGAGGACATAGCCTACTCTAGGTGAGGAGGAAAGGTCCGTCTGATAAGTTTTCAGCCTGCACGTATACTAGCAATAGAATTGGGAACTAAGTACAGGGTTCCATAGTGCTAGAGAATTAGTCCAGAGAATAGTCCAGAAGGGAAGGAATCCCAGAAGCAGGTTAGTGTGCTCTTGAAGGCAGGAGGCTTCCACCCCTCAGGGGAATTAGATTCAGGTAAATGGCATGACTTCATGGAAACCCACACGGTGCAACTGATAGTGGACCTCTGACTTACCATGTTGCTAGTAGGTATCAGCCATGGTCTCCCACAGAACAGATGTCTTTGACTGCACAGCTACCAGACATTAACCAACGACCTATGACTTTTGCCATACAGTGTGGGGTGATACAGCACACTTACCAGGCAACCAGGCAGGACGTGCAACAGTTAGTGCGTTCAGCCCTGGGGGGAAGCACCTTCCACCCAACTGACAGCTGAGACATTTAAAATGTACCCAGGGGGAAATGGTCCCCAAGATGGAGAACCTAACTATGCCAGGTCAGGGTCTGACTTTGTTGAGGCACTAGAAAAAGCCTGTAAGATTAGACAGGAGGAAGTATCAGTGCATTTAGAAGACTGTATATAGGACCCGAAGGAGCTCCCCATTGATTATTTCTACAGGTTGCAACAACGGTGGTCTGATATGGGTTATGGTGAAGGTGATAGAACTGCGACACGTTTGTTAAGTCATGCATATATGCAAGGGATTGATAAGTATGTGAGAGAGAAGGTGATGGCAAGTAGACCAGATTGGAGATCCTGCCCCCAGGCGATCTTGCTAAGATTGCGCATGGAGTCAGTTTGGACTCACAGAAGCAAAAGACTAAGGTTCACTTTCAGAGGAGTGGACCCTCACAGAGAGGTGGAGGACGTGGACGACCCACTATGGGTCCTAGATTGTGTTACGGATGTAAGAAACCAGGACATTTTAGGAAAGATTGTCGCACAAACCCATACCCAGATAAGGTTCCCACCGCTGCTACCCCCCAGGCCGATGAATAGATAACTGGCAGCCTGCAACTGTGTCCACTAGTCACTCTACCTCCCACCCCCGACTGTACAGTACAGGTGGGCCTGCCAGGAGGAACTACAGCTGACTTTCAGGTTGATACAGGAGCTGACAACTCAGTTATCACGCTTTCAGACTGTCCATTACCCTTCCGTGACACCACCGACTTTGTCATGGCCACACCTTTCAATGCGCCGACCCAAACCTTGGGACTGACAGAACCCATTCCCCTCTCCATTTGTGGGAAGACCATTCTGACTCAGTTAATGGTAGCCCCCAGGGGACAATGTAATTTGCTAGGTGCTGATGTTTTGCGGAAACTACAGGCAGTTATGACTTACCATGATGACGGAACAGTGACTATGACCCCTCAACTTAAACCCAGTACCCTCTGCAAGATTATGGCCCTGGATGCAGCTGCAAGTACTGCAGAAAGTGATCTGTTCACTGCACCTGCCCTGGATCAACTCCCCACTGATCTGTGGGCATAAGGCAAAACTGATGTGGGAAAACTCAAAGTTCCCCCCATAATAGTCAAATTGAAACCAGGGGCAGCACCACCCCTATTGCGTCAGTACCCCTGGAGTGCTGCTCAGGAGGCTGCAATAGACGCACAGTTACAAAATTTGCTGGAATCAGGGGTTGTTGTGCCTACACAGTCCGTTTGCAACACTCCCCTGTATCCAGTAAAGGAGAAGGTTAGGCCTGGGGAGCCGGTGAATTATAGAATGGTCCATGACCTCAGAGCAGTCAATGCCGCACAGAACTGCTTGCTCCCTTGGTTCCTAACCCACACACCTTGTTGGCACACATACCTGTTAACAGTACTTGTTTTTCAGTGATTGAGTTAGCAAATGCCTTTTTCAGTGTTCTATTGCACCTAGTTTGTCAGTATCACAAGGCTGGCATGTTAAAGGAGTAGTTCTCATTCAGTATGTTGATGACCTATTGCTGTGTGCTCCTTCTCGTTCTCTGTGTAAAATGGCCACAATCTCTTTACTCTTTTTTTTTCTCCATCAACAGGGGTGCAAGGTATCCAAACAAAAATTACAGTTTTGCTTAAGTACTGTTGTGTTTCTAGGACATTGTCTCTCTCCAGGGAAAAAGCACTTCACCCCTGAGCGAAAACAGGCTATCATGGACATGCAGCCCCCGCGGAATGTGCAGGGCCTCCGTGTGTTTCTAGGACTAACTTCCTACTGTCGTCCATGGATTCGTTCTGCCTCCATCTTAATGCAACCTCTATATGACCGTATACAACCTGTCCCCTTCTGTCTTACACCAGAGGCACTTGACTGTTTTTACTCTCTGAAATTATGCATTGTTTCTTCTCCAGCTTTGGGCATCCCCAATTATGCCCTTCCTTTTAACCTCTTTCTTTATGAAAATGCAGGACATGCTACGGGTGTGCTCACTTAGCTTCATGGAGACAAACAGAGACCTGTCGCTTATTACAGCGGCCGCCTGGATACAGTGGCAAGAGGAAGTCCCTCTTGTGTTCGGGCTGTGTTGTCTGTCCAGCTGTTGCTACACAAGTCTTCAGAGATTGTTTGGGATCACCCACTGATGGTCCATACCCCACATGATGTACATAGTATCCTTAACCAAGTACAACCTAGCCACCTGTCCATGGCCAGACAGCTGCGACCTCAGTGTGCTATTCTCATGCCTACTAATGTGACTTTGAAAAGGTGCACTGTCCTAAACCCCGCTACTCTTCTTCCAGTTCCTATGGATCCAAATGGGGGAGGGGTAGGTGACATGGAAAAGGACACTCTTTTTCTTTCTAGAATGGATCCAGAGGAACAAGATCAGGTTTCCAAACCACATGATTGTCTAGAATTGATGTCTCAGGAAACGGCTGGTCTCCCTACTGTCTCTAGTGTGCCTATTCTAATGCTGATTTTGAGCTTTTTGTAGATGGATCCCGTCACCAAGATGACCAAGGACGCTTCTGTACCGGATATGCTGTGGTCTCAGAACATGAGGTAATCAAGGCAGAGTCAATGCCAGCTCATATGTCTGCACAAGAAGCAGAGCTCAAGGCACTCACAGAAGCATGCAAACTAGCAGAAGATAAGACTGTAAATATCTACACTGATTCCAGGTATGCTTTTGGCATTGCACACGATTATGGGCCTATCTGGAGAGCCAGGGCTTTCCTGACAGCAAATGGCCACCCCTTTAAACATGCTGAGGCAGTCCAGCAACTTATGAACGCACTACAGCTTCCCACCCAAGCAGGCATCATAAAGGTAAAGGCACATACCAAAGGCACTGATGGACGGACAAAGGGTAACGCACTGGCAGACCAGGCTGCCAAGAAAGCAGCAAGCACTCCTGTAGCCTCTCAAGTACATCACCTAGACACCCCACCATCTCCACTTGTGTCAAAAGACATCTTAGCCCGGTTACAAGAACAGGCAAGTAAGGAGGAGAAAAATAGGTGGCAAAAGATAGGGGCTTGCTCTGATACCGTCACTGGACTATGGGGGAGGGGTGAAAAGGTCTGCCTACCACAGGTACTGTACCCAATGATGGCACAGGTTCCGCACGGGAATGTGCACCACTCGAAGATGGCCATGTGTGACACCCTACAGAAACAATGGATTGCCCCCGGGGTTTTCCACCTGCACAGAAAGGCAGGTACAGAGCTGCATGATATGTGCCACACATAATCAGGGTAGGACAGTGAAAACCCCATCCAAACACACTCCCCGGCCCTTTAACCAATTCCAGAGACTGCAGATTGATTATATTCAGTTACCCAGGGTAGGGACGTATGAGTATGTGTTGGTCTGCATTGATTTATTTTCAGGTTGGCCAGAAGCCTACCCAGTTGCCAAAGCTACGGCAAAGACAACGGCGAAGAAACTGATGGCTGAGATCATATGCAGGTATGGAATTCTTGAAGTCATTGAAAGTGATCGGGGTTCCCATTTTACTGGAGAGATCATGTCAGAGGTAATGGCAGCACTGGGGGTAAGTCAAGCATTGCATACTCCATACCATCCACAGAGCAGTGGAAAAGTGGAGAGACTAAATGGAACTTTTAAGCTTAAAATCCAGAAGGCAATGACAGAGACTGGTAAACCATGGACAGAATGCCTTCCTCTAGCTTTGTTTTCAGTAAGATATACCCCAAACAGGAAGACAGGACTGTCACCCTATGAGATTCTGTTTGGCAGGAGCCCCAATCTTGGATGTTTCTTTCCACAACAGTTGCAGCTCAAGTACCAGGACTTGACTAGCTATGTGCAGGCCTTACATGGACACCTTGCTAAAGTGCATTTAACTGTCTTCAGTTCTCTTCCAGACCCAGACAAGGTTCCTGGACACCATCCCTTAGAGCCAGGAGACTGGGTAGTGATAAAGCGGCACGTCCGGAAGAGCCTGAATCCAAGATTTGACGGACTATACCAAGTGCTTCTGACCACAGCCACAGCTGTCAAGCTCGAAGGAAAACCTAGTCGGATCTGTACGCATTCACCGATGTCAGCCACAAGTATCCCCTTCCTAGCTATCCCTGTGTCACCTGAGGAACTGCTTGCCTGGACTGATTGTTCTGACACACTTGCCAACAATGCCACAAACAATGTTCAGTTGTGGAACACTACCGACGGACAGCTGGTGGTCAGATACTTTCTCTTTTCCTAAACCCAGCCAATTGGTTTAAGGGGATCGGGGGCTGGGTAGCTGGGATTTTACAAAGCTTATTGCATATAGTTGCGATTGTCCTTATTGCATATATAGTGTTCAAAATAGTTTTTTTTAAGCGTATCTCTGTATGTACTGGGAGATCTGTGTTTTGTTTAAAGCAACAATATTGTTTTGCAGTAGAAAGAAATATTGTAAGTTGAAGTTGGAAGTTGAAATATGGTGCCTAGTTTTAGAAGGAAACTTGTAAGTGATTGTTTGGTTATCAGTGTGATTGAAAGATTGGTAAAAGATTTACCTGCTTCAAGTTGAGTGGTTGATATATAGCAAATTGTGGATCAACAGAGGAAGTGAATTCTGATTGTTTTTGTCACGTTGAAAAAAGGAAAGTTGTCTATTACTATGACAAAAAACTGGATGTTTTGTGGTGCAAGAAGGAACTGAGAAAGTGACTGAGATTAATGTGTCGGGAAAGCAAACAGTTAAAAATTTGGGACAGAGGGTCTCCCTGCTAGATAATCAGTTTCCGTAGAAGAAGACGACTTTGAATTTGTGTGATGAAGGTTTTGTAGAAATTAATTAAGTCTGAGAACTGCTGTATTCCGTTTCTGTGTGAAATTTCTAAAATACCTGATGGAGGGGGCTCGTAGCTGCGTTCCAGTTTTCTCTGTATTTTCTGTCCTTGGTGTAGTATGCGCTGGGAAATTCTGCACTCACACAGCTGATGATGATATATACTAACAAATCCTACAGCCAGGAAACAGTACAGCTTATTCAGAATAGTGAATAACATGGGGGAATGTTAGAGCAGAATTCATTTTATTTTGCTTGCCTCCATTTTGTATAAGTGTTACCTAAGGTCAGCAAAATAAGACATAATTCACTATTCTTCATTGTGCTGTTATCGCTGATTCATAAGAACTAATTGTAGCAGGGAATGTCCTTGGTAAAATAACGAATAATGTACTGTGTAAAAATGTGTTTGCGAAACCATAGGGAGGCAAAAGGGAGTAATACACTCCGACGCTTAGCCAATATATGGAGAATCCGCCTCCAACACAAGAATGCATAAAAAGTGTGTGTAAGCTTAAATAAACTAGAGATACTTCAGATACAGCCCTGGTGTACTGTGTCTTATCTCTCCGGTGCCGTGACGTCATCTCTACAGTGGACTCATCAGAGAGTAGGTCGAGACCTGCGACAACAATTCTGGCTGCCCAAACAGGGACCTGAGTGCTTCATCTGGGACCCGACCGACTCCAGTAATGGACCAGGGGACTTCCCGGGACTAGTGGCACAGCGCTGGGGTGAGAATACTGATTATATTCTGCCTACGTCATTCCACTTGTGGACGGGTTTTCCCCTGCTTCTAGTCGACCGGGACCAGGTAAGATCACGGGCTTTGCCCGGCTCAGGTAACCTTGAACCCAGATGTTAACCCTCAATGTGTGGTTACTGATGACTCCACTGTTAGACTAAAATGATTGACTCTTTGTATGTTGTGCTTGTGGAGTGTTTGTTGTTTGTCTGTTCATATACCCTTTGTTATCAATCTTGGAAGCAAGCTAATACAATAACCTGTAAGCACAGTAAACCTATAGTTTAGGTTTAGGACTAAGGCAGGAGGATATAGCCTACTCTAGGTGAGGAGGAAAGGTCCGTCTGATAAGTTTTCAGCCTGCACGTATACTAGCAATAGAATTGGGAACTAAGTACAGGGTTCCATAGTGCTAGAGAATTAGTCCAGAGAATAGTCCAGAAGGGAAGGAATCCCAGAAGCAGGTTAGTGTGCTCTTGAAGGCAGGAGGCTTCCACCCCTCAGGGGAATTAGATTCAGGTAAATGGCATGACTTCATGGAAACCCACACGGTGCAACTGATAGTGGACCTCTGACTTACCATGTTGCTAGTAGGTATCAGCCATGGTCTCCCACAGAACAGATGTCTTTGACTGCACAGCTACCAGACATTAACCAACAACCTATGACTTTTGCCAGACAGTGTGGGGTGATACAGCACACTTACCAGGCAACCAGGCAGGACGTGCAACAGTTAGTGCGTTCAGCCCTGGGGGAAGCACCTTCCACCCAACTGACAGCTGAGACATTTAAAATGTACCCAGGGGGAAATGGTCCCCAAGATGGAGAACCTAACTATGCCAGGTCAGGGTCTGACTTTGTTGAGGCACTAGAAAAAGCCTGTAAGATTAGACAGGAGGAAGTATCAGTGCATTTAGAAGACTGTATATAGGACCCGAAGGAGCTCCCCATTGATTATTTCTACAGGTTGCAACAACGGTGGTCTGATATGGGTTATGGTGAAGGTGATAGAACTGCGACACGTTTGTTAAGTCATGCATATATGCAAGGGATTGATAAGTATGTGAGAGAGAAGGTGATGGCAAGTAGACCAGATTGGAGATCCTGCCCCCAGGCGATCTTGCTAAGATTGCGCATGGAGTCAGTTTGGACTCACAGAAGCAAAAGACTAAGGTTCACTTTCAGAGGAGTGGACCCTCACAGAGAGGTGGAGGACGTGGACGACCCACTATGGGTCCTAGATTGTGTTACGGATGTAAGAAACCAGGACATTTTAGGAAAGATTGTCGCACAAACCCATACCCAGATAAGGTTCCCACCGCTGCTACCCCCCAGGCCGATGAATAGATAACTGGCAGCCTGCAACTGTGTCCACTAGTCACTCTACCTCCCACCCCCGACTGTACAGTACAGGTGGGCCTGCCAGGAGGAACTACAGCTGACTTTCAGGTTGATACAGGAGCTGACAACTCAGTTATCACGCTTTCAGACTGTCCATTACCCTTCCGTGACACCACCGACTGTCATGGCCACACCTTTCAATGCGCCGACCCAAACCTTGGGACTGACAGAACCCATTCCCCTCTCCATTTGTGGGAAGACCATTCTGACTTAGTTAATGGTAGCCCCCAGGGGATAATGTAATTTGCTAGGTGCTGATGTTTTGCGGAAACTACAGGCAGTTATGACTTACCATGATGACGGAACAGTGACTATGACCCCTCAACTTAAACCCAGTACCCTCTGCAAGATTATGGCCCTGGATGCAGCTGCAAGTACTGCAGAAAGTGATCTGTTCACTGCACCTGCCCTGGATCAACTCCCCACTGATCTGTGGGCATAAGGCAAAACTGATGTGGGAAAACTCAAAGTTCCTCCCATAATAGTCAAATTGAAACCAGGGGTAGCACCACCCCTATTGCGTCAGTACCCCTGGAGTGCTGCTCAGGAGACTGCAATAGACGCACAGTTACAAAAATTGCTGGAATCAGGGGTAGTTGTGCCTACACAGTCCGTTTGCAACACTCCCCTGTATCCAGTAAAGGAGAAGGTTAGGCCTGGGGAGCCGCTGAATTATAGAATGGTCCATGACCTCAGAGCAGTCAATGCCGCACAGAACTGCTTGCTCCCTTGGTTCCTAACCCACACACCTTGTTGGCACATATACCTGTTAACAATACTTGTTTTTCAGTGATTGACTTAGCAAATGCCTTTTTCAGTGTTCTATTGCACCTAGTTTGTCAGTATCACAAGGCTGGCATGTTAAAGGAGCAGTTCTCATTCAGTATGTTGATGACCTATTGCTGTGTGCTCCTTCTCGTTCTCTGTGTAAAATGGCCACAATCTCTTTACTCTTTTTTTTTCTCCATCAACAGGGGTGCAAGGTATCCAAACAAATATTACAGTTTTGCTTAAGTACTGTTGTGTTTCTAGGACATTGTCTCTCTCCAGGGAAAAAGCACTTCATCCCTGAGCGAAAACAGGCTATCATGGACATGCAGCCACCATGGAATGTGCAGGGCCTCCGTGTGTTTCTAGGACATTGTCTCTCTCCAGGGAAAAAGCACTTCACCCCTGAGCGAAAACAGGCTATCATGGACATGCAGCCCCCGCGGAATGTGCAGGGCCTCCGTGTGTTTCTAGGACTAACTTGCTATTGTCGTCCATGGATTCGTTCTGCCTCCATCTTAATGCAGCCTCTATATGACCGTATGCAACCTGTCCCCTTCTGTCTTACACCAGAGGCACTTGACTGTTTTTACTCTCTGAAATGATGCATTGTTTCTTCTCCAGCTTTGGGCATCCCCAATTATGCCCTTCCTTTTAACCTCTTTCTTTATGAAAATGCAGGACATGCTACGGGTGTGCTGACTCAGCTTCATGGAGACAAACAGAGACCTGTTGCTTATTACAGCGGCCGCCTGGATACAGTGGCAAGAGGAAGTCCCTCTTGTGTTCGGGCTGTGTTGTCTGTCCAGCTGTTGCTACACAAGTCTTCAGAGATTGTTTGGGATCACCCACTGATGGTCCATACCCCACATGATGTACATAGTATCCTTAACCAAGTACAACCTAGCCACATGTCTATGGCCAGACAGCTGCGACTTCAGTGTGCTATTCTCATGCCTACTAATGTGACTTTGAAAAGGTGCACTGTCCTAAACCCCGCTACTCTTCTCCCAGTTCCTATGGATCCAAATGGGGGAGGGGTAGGTGACATGGAAAAGGACACTCTTTTTCTTTCTAGAATGGATCCAGAGGAACAAGATCAGGTTTCCAAACCACATGATTGTCTAGAATTGATGTCTCAGGAAACGGCTGGTCTCCCTACTGTCTCTAGTGTGCCTATTCTAATGCTGATTTTGAGCTTTTTGTAGATGGATCCCGTCACCAAGATGACCAAGGACGCTTCTGTACCGGATACGCTGTGGTCTCAGAACATGAGGTAATCAAGGCAGAGTCAATGCCAGCTCATATGTCTGCACAAGAAGCAGAGCTCAAGGCACTCACAGAAGCATGCAAACTAGCAGAAGATAAGACTGTAAATATCTACACTGATTCCAGGTATGCTTTTGGCATTGCACACGATTATGGGCCTATCTGGAGAGCCAGGGCTTTCCTGACAGCAAATGGCCACCCCTTTAAACATGCTGAGGCAGTCCAGCAACTTATGAACGCACTACAGCTTCCCACCCAAGCAGGCATCATAAAGGTAAAGGCACATACCAAAGGCACTGATGGACGGACAAAGGGTAACGCACTGGCAGACCAGGCTGCCAAGAAAGCAGCAAGCACTCCTGTAGCCTCTCAAGTACATCACCTAGACACCCCACCATCTCCACTTGTGTCAAAAGACATCTTAGCCCGGTTACAAGAACAGGCAAGTAAGGAGGAGAAAAATAGGTGGCAAAAGATAGGGGCTTGCTCTGATACCGTCACTGGACTATGGGGGAGGGGTGAAAAGGTCTGCCTACCACAGGTACTGTACCCAATGATGGCACAGGTTCTGCACGAGAATGTGCATCACTCGAAGACGGCCATGTGTGACACCCTACAGAAACAATGGATTGCCCCCGGGTTTTCCACCTGCGCAGAAAGGCAGGTACAGAGCTGCATGATATGTGCCACACATAATCAGGGTAGGACAGTGAAAACTCCATCCAAACACACTTCCCGGCCCCTTTACCCATTCCATAGACTGCGGATTGATTATATTCAGTTGCCTAGGGTAGGGACGTATGAGTATGTGTTGGTCTGCATTGATTTATTTTCAGGTTGGCCAGAAGCCTACCCAGTTGCCAAAGCTACGGCAAAGACAACGGCGAAGAAACTGATGGCTGAGATCATATGCAGGTATGGAGTTCCTGAAGTCATTGAAAGTGATCGGGGCTCCCATTTTACTGGAGAGATCATGTCAGAGGTAATGGCAGCACTGGGGGTAAGTCAAGCATTGCATACTCCATACCATCCACAGAGCAGTGGAAAAGTGGAGAGACTAAATGGAACTTTTAAGCTTAAAATCCAGAAGGCAATGGCAGAGACTGGTAAACCATGGACAGAATGCCTCCCTCTAGCTTTGTTTTCAGTAAGATATACCCCAAACAGGAAGACAGGACTGTCACCCTATGAGATTCTGTTTGGCAGGAGCCCCAATCTTGGATGTTTCTTTCCACAACAGTTGCAGCTCAAGTACCAGGACTTGACTAGCTATGTGCAGGCCTTACATGGACACCTTGCCAAAGTGCATTTAACTGTCTTCAGTTCTCTTCCAGACCCAGACAAGGTTCCTGGACACCATCTCTTGGAGCCAGGAGACTGGGTAGTGATAAAGCGGCACGTCCGGAAGAGCCTGAATCCAATATTTGACGGACTATACCAAGTGCTTCTGACCACAGCCACAGCTGTCAAGCTCGAAGGAAAACCTAGTCGGATCTGTACGCATTCACTGACGTCAGCCACAAGTATCCCCTTCCTAGCTATCCCTGTGTCACCTGAGGAACTGCTTGCCTGGACTGATTGTTCTGACACACTTGCCAACAATGCCACGAACAATGTTCAGTTGTGGAACACTACCGTCGGACAGCTGGTGGTCAGATACTTTCTCTTTCCTAAACCCAGCCAATTGGTTTAAGGGGATCGGGGGCTGGGTAGCTGGGATTTTACAAAGCTTATTGCATATAGTTGCGATTGTCCTTATTGCATATATAGTGTTCAAAATAGTTTTTTTTAAGCGTATCTCAGTATGTACTGGGAGATCTGTGTTTTGTTTAAAGCAACAATATTGTTTTGCAGTAGAAAGAAATATTGTAAGTTGAAGTTGGAAGTTGAAGGTGAAATATGGTGCCTAGTATTAGAAGGAAACTTGTAAGTGATTGTTTGGTTATCAGTGTGATTGAAAGATTGGTAAAAGATTTACCTGCTTCAAGTTGAGTGGTTGATATATAGCAAATTGAGGATCAACAGAGGAAGTGAATTCTGATTGTTTTTGTCACGTTGAAAAAAGGAAAGTTGTCTATTACTATGACAAAAAACTGGATGTTTTGTGGTGCAAGAAGGAACTGAGAAAGTGACTGAGATTAATGTGTCGGGAAAGCAAACAGTTAAAAATTTGGGACAGAGGGTCTCCCTGCTAGATAATCAGTTTCCGTAGAAGAAGACGACTTTGAATTTGTGTGATGAAGGTTTTGTAGAAATTAATTAAGTCTGAGAACTGCTGTATTCCGTTTCTGTGTGAAATTTCTAAAATACCTGATGGAGGGGGCTCGTAGCTGCGTTCCAGTTTTCTCTGTATTTTCTGTCCTTGGTGTAGTATGCGCTGGGAAATTCTGCACTCACACAGCTGATGATGATATATACTAACAAATCCTACAGCCAGGAAACAGTACAGCTTATTCAGAATAGTGAATAAAATGGGGGAATGTTAGAGCAGAATTCATTTTATTTTGCTTGCCTCCATTTTGTATAAGTGTTACCTAAGGTCAGCAAAATAAGACATAATTCACTATTCTTCATTGTGCTGTTATCGCTGATTCATAAGAACTAATTGTAGCAGGGAATGTCCTTGGTAAAATAACGAATAATGTACTGTGTAAAAATGTGTTTGCAAAACCATAGGGGGGCAAGGGAGTAATACACTCCGACGCTTAGCCAATATATGGAGAATCCGCCTCCAACACAAGAATGCATAAAAGTGTGTGTAAGCTTATTAAAAACTAGAGATACTTCAGATACAGCCCTGGTGTACTGTGTCTTATCTCTCCGGTGCTTTGACGTCATCTCTACAGTGGATTCATCAGAGAGTAGGTTGAGACCTGCGACAACAGTTGCCCAGTGCCAAATCAATTCTGGATAGAGTACCATGAGCCGGTGAATAACATGAATACCCCCTTTCCCCAACATGCCTAACTCTCCACAGATCAGTCATACCCACTTCACGAATATAAGTCCCAAACGTAGTAATGTGTCCCACTGTCCTATTCTGGGAGTTTTTATTTTTATCCCAAAAGTCATCACATATATTATTAAGATCCCCAATAATTAGAAATGGTATCGGACCCCAGCTTTCCACCCTCTCCAGTACCTCTAATTTTCTTACTTGAGTATGGAGGCGGAATATGCATCGCCGCTATACACATCAACACTCCATTTACTTTGCATTGCACCACAACATACTGACCATCCACATCCTCCTGTACCATCACCTCTTCATACTGAACTCCCACAGGTACCAACACCGACACACCCCTAGAGTACGTAGAGAAGGTAGAATGGTATGCCCTCTGTATCCAGAGCCTGTTCAATACATCCACCTTTTCCCGCACTAAATGTGTCTCCAGCAGGCATATCATTGAGACCCTCTGTTCTCGAACATACAGCAGACTTGTCGCCTGCCGAGTTTTATCCGCTAGGCCTCTTACATTCCAACTCAATATTTTAATACAGTCCCCCATCATACGGCTCATCTTCCACTTTTCCAAGTATGAGCTGTCTAATCCCTCCCACCCCCCCACCAACTTGCCCCCCTAACCCACCCAATACAACACATTCTTCCTCTCATCAAGAGTGGGGCTCCACCGCCCATTGCGAACACTCTCCCTTACTTAACCCTCTCCATGCGCCTCCCGCTGCAGTAACAAACCGAATTTTCCACAGTTTTTGTTTTTTCCAACATTCCAACTTAAATAAACATGTAGAGAAATTACCAAACCAATTTGCAGTACCCGGCAAAACCCACCTCCCCCATACTTATTAATCGTTACTATCCCCTCCGGTCAATCACTCAATATGGCACAGCAGAGCCCTCAACAGCTGCTCAACCCTTTAACCAATGTGCCATTAAATGCAAATCCCTCCTCCAGCAACAGAGAAACAACTCCCGTTCGGATCTCGCCGAGATGTCAATCGCATTTTCCTTTAAGTTTTTTCACATTAGTATCAATCCACTGGGTAGCGTCCTCTGGTGTCAGGAAAAAGTGGGTCTTATCAAAAGCCACCAGTCTCAACTTTGCGGGGAACAGCATAGAGTATTGAACTCCTAGTTCCCTCAGTCGTCTCTTAACCCCAGTGAATTTCATCTGTTGTTTCTGAACTGCAGCAGAATAATCTGGGTAGATGGCAATCTTTTGACCTCTAGCCGTCAGATCCTCCATTTCTCTAGTATTTTGGCATGGTACGGGGATTCGCTCCTGGGGCAGGGGGCTGCGGCGGGACCCTATAAGCTCTTTCAACAGCAAATACTTTTGTCAGCACTGTGCCCCCAATTTTCTCCAGCAGCCAGCTTTCAACAAACTCTGTGGGGTTTCTCCCCAGTCTTTTCAGGCAGCCCCACTATACATATATTATTCCTTCTGGATCTATTTTCCAGATCCTCATTCTTGGCAGCGAGCTCTGATATTGCTTGGGCAAACTTTTTCTCAGCTTTTTGCAGTTTAACTATGTGGTCTTCTGCAGTGCTCACCCTCTCCTCCACCGCTCCCACACGTCTGTCCATCTTTTGCAGGGCTGCATTAATCTATGCTGTGTCCCCTTTTACCTCCTGCATCTGCAGGGCTAGGGAATTCAAGGATTGCTGGCACAAGGATATCAGCACAATGTCTCTGAGGGTCGGCTCCTCTTTCTGCATTAAGACTTCAGGCCCCCCTCCTGCCCCGCCATGCTGCCTCTCTCCTTCCCCCTCTGTACCTCATGCACTGGCGTAGCTAGAGCTTTTGCCGCCCGGGGCTGTTTCCGAGTTTGGCGCCCCCCCCCATTGCCGTCACTCAACGCGGGCACCGTCCCCTCAGCACTGTTTACCCATGAAATCCGGTGCCTGCGCTGTGTATCGCTGTTTGGTGCAGGCGCAGAGAGCTCTGGCCGTCTGACGTCACAGCCAGGCTTGCAGACTGCGCCTGTGCGGCCACCCACCTTGGTAATCCCAGCCCTGCAGTGTGTTATGCATTATGCAGAGTTCGGGGCTGGGATTCACAAGCAGGGCGGCCGCACAGGCGCAGTGTCCAGCATTGCCCCAGTGTGTCCAGCATTGCCCCCAGTGTCCAGCATTGCCCCCAGTGTGTCCAGCAATCTGCCCCAGTGTCCAGCATTGCCCCCAGTGTGTCCAGCAATCTGCCCCAGTGTCCAGCAATCTGCCCCAGTGTGTCCAGCAATCTGCCCCAGTGTCCAGCATTGCCCCCAGTGTGTCCAGCAATCTGCCCCAGTGTCCAGCATTGCCCCCAGTGTGTCCAGCAATCTGCCCCAGTGTCCAGCATTGCCCCCAGTGTGTCCAGCAATCTGCCCCAGTGTCCAGCATTGCCCCCAGTGTGTCCAGCAATCTCCCCCAGTGTCCAGCATTGCCCCCAGTGTGTTCAGCAATCTGCCCCAGTGTCCAGCATTGCCCCCGGTGTGTCCAGCAATCTGCCCCAGTGTCCAGCAATCTGCCCCAGTGTCCAGCATTGCCCCCAGTGTGTCCAGCAATCTCCCCCAGTGTCCAGCATTGCCCCCAGTGTGTCCAGCAATCTGCCCCAGTGTCCAGCATTGCCCCCAGTGTGTCCAGCAATCTGCCCCAGTGTCCAGCATTGCCCCCAGTGTGTCCAGCAATCTGCCCCAGTGTCCAGCATTGCCCCCAGTGTCCAGCATTGCCCCCAGTGTGTCCAGCAATCTCCCCCAGTGTCCAGCATTGCCCCCAGTGTGTCCAGCAATCTGCCCCAGTGTCCAGCATTGCCCCCAGTGTGTCCAGCAATCTGCCCCAGTGTCCAGCATTGCCCCCAGTGTGTCCAGCAATCTGCCCCAGTGTCCAGCATTGCCCCCAGTGTGTCCAGCAATCTGCCCCAGTGTCCAGCATTGCCCCCAGTGTGTCCAGCAATCTCCCCCAGTGTCCAGCAATCTCCCCCAGTGTCCAGCATTGCCCCCAGTGTGTCCAGCAATCTGCCCCAGTGTCCAGCATTGCCCCCAGTGTGTCCAGCAATCTGCCCCAGTGTCCAGCATTGCCCCCAGTGTGTCCAGCATTGCCCCCAGTGTGTCCAGCAATCTGCCCCAGTGTGCCCAGCAATCTGCCCCCAGTGTGTCTCCGGCAATCTGCCCCCAGTGTGTCTCCGGCAATCTGCCCCCAGTGTGTCTCCGGCAATCTGCCCCCAGTGTGTCTCCGGCAATCTGCCCCCAGTGTGTCTCCGGCAATCTGCCCCCAGTGTGTCTCAAGCAATCTGCCCCCAGTGTGTCTCCAGCAATCTGCCCCCAGTGTGTCTCAAGCAATCTGCCCCCAGTGTGTCTCCAGCAATCTGCCCCCAGTCTGTCTCCAGCAATCTGCCCCCAGTGTGTCTCCAGCAATCTGCCCCCAGTGTGTCTCCAGCAATCTGCCCCCAGTGTGTCTCCAGCAATCTGCCCCCAGTCTGTCTCCAGCAATCTGCCCCCAGTCTGTCTCCAGCAATCTGTCTGTCTGAGTCAGACATAAAGAAAAAAAAAAAAAGTAAAATCCTCACCTCTCCCGTTCCCAGCGCAGGTCCCGTGCACTCAGCGTCTCTCCGGCTCTGCAACGCTCAGGACAGAGAGGCTGAGCGCGCAGTGATGACGTCATCGCACCCTCTGCCCTGAGACGTCGCAGAGTCAGAGAGCGGTGAAGAAGCTGCAGCTGCCGCAGGAACCAGGAGAGGTGAGGATTAGAACGGGGGGCCCAATGCCAGCTGGTATGGCGGCCCTGGTTGTGGCGGTGGCGTCGGCGCCGCCCGAAGATTTAAAGGGCCCGCGTCTCAATTTTTTTTCTTTCTTCCTCCTCCTCCCTGGGTCGGAGCCGCCCCCGGCATTGTGCCGCCCGGGGCGGCCCGCCCCCCCCGCACCCCCCTTCCTACGCCACTGACCTCATGCTTTGCACTCAGGACTGTATCCTCCTCATCAGCTCCAGCACCAGTTCCTTGCTCTGCCTCCTCCGCAGCTTCCACTCTGGCATACTGCTGAAGCTTCGCCGCCACCTCCATATGCCGTTGACATGCGGCGTTCTCCCTGTCAGCTTCTTCTCTGACCTCGGCGCCATCTTGGCTGGCTCCTGCATCACCAGCACCTGCATCCTTCTGCCTCCGTCTGGTCATTGCCTCTGATGCTGGATCCACCACTCAGCATCGCTTTGCTCCCCAGACCTTCAGCTAACCGGTTTGTGGCAAAAAAGTCCGGTAATCAACGTTTGCACAGGATATTTCTCCCTTTAGCAGCGGGAGCACTCTTCCCTGTGTCCACTCACATGGCCAGCTAGGACACCCCACCCAAAATAAGTCATTTCTTGAGTTCATGCCCATCGTGTCCAGCTTTAGTATCCAGCTGCATCTGTTGTTTGTCATGCAATATGTTGGTTGTACTACATGAAAGATTCAGGCCATGTGCACGTTGCGGGTTTTGCTGCGGGTCTGCAGCAGCTTTCCATGTGTTGTACAGTACCATGTAAACGTATGGAAAACAAAATCCACAGTGCACATGCTGCAGAGAATACCGCGTAACGTAGCGTTGTATATTCCGCAGCATGTCAATTCTTTGTGCGGATTCCGCAGCGGTTTACACCTGCTCTTCAGTGGGAATCCGCAGGTGTAAAACCGCAGGTGGAATCCACACAAAAAACGCAGAACACCCGCGAGTGCGGATTGTGCAGAAACAGTGCGGAAAAATCCGCACACCAGTCCGCAATGTGTGCACATAGCCTAAGAAACGCATGGCTGAACTTCTAGCCAACGTTCAAAACAAAAATGCGGCTTACTCCGGAACCTCAAAACACTTTGTGAATATTCACCTAGGAGACGTCACACATTTTGCTTTTTACGCATTTGAAAAGATTTTTAATCCTATTCAGGGTGGAAACAAACTATTGACTTCAAGGGAGACGTTCTGGATTCTAAAGCTGCACACGAGATATCCGATGGGCATGAACTCAAGAAATGATTTATTTTATATTTATTGATACCTGGTTTTTTTCTGCTGTGTTTGCATCCACACCTTGTGCATATGTAATTAATCATTTGTCATCTGTGATTGGTTGTTCATTGATGTTTATTCTGACTGTGATTTTAAAGGTGCTGCGTGCTTTTCATGTTTTTAATAATGCTTGCTATGCCTGAATAGTTTTTTTTTTTTTTTCATTTTTTCATCAGTGGTGTGCCGCTATTCTCTCTATTTTTCCTTTACGAACACAGTTTTACATATCAAGTGGTGGAGTATGCGGGCAAATATTAAGCCATCTTAAGTATTGCCAGATTATAATAGCTGCATTGATGAATCTTCCTTGCATGCAGAATACTAAGCATCAGCTGGAGTGGTATAAAGCATATAATCACCAGACGCTGGAGCAGCCGCACACAAACTAAAAACTCAGTATACACAATGGCAAGCCTCTGCTGGAGAGACTGACAGGTCATCAATGTTTTCTGGAAGTGTGAAATATGTTCCCTAGTGGATGATCTGCTGATGGATGAATCGAGGTTCTGCAGGGGTCCAGAGAACTTTACCACAAGATCCATCATTAGGAACTATGAACTTTAATAGGAAATAGTCTGATTTGATTTTCAGGGTTTACTCTTATTTCCTATGAAGATTTTATGCTGCAGGAAACAAAACATTTATTCCATTTTTGCTTAAACTTTTTCATAACAGTTTGGAGTTGGACTGTTACTATTCCAGCATCGCTGCGGTCAAAACTATGTCCAGAAAGACGTGAGGTGAAGAGAAACTTTAAACTTCAGGAGACCATCACTGTCCAAGAACAGCTGAAGAACACACAATGGAAGAAGCAGCCAGAACTTCATGCTCCAGGAAACTCACCACTACTGAGGTCACAATGTAGGAGGTGATCACGTGAACAAGGCCTAGTTCAGGGCAATCTGATGCCGCATGAAATCAATCAGCGATTCTTTCCTCGGGACACATACAGCTCGTTCAGTGGAGCAATTCAACAAATCTTTCAGTCTTTGGTCATGATTAAGGGAGCTCAGTCTCCAGAAACGCTTTGAGATTCTTACCCATATGGTTTGTGCTGAAGTTTGTATCCTCCATGTTTAAATTTGTGAATAAAGAAAAAAAATTTTCACGGATTCGGTGAATCTGGACATTCTCTTCTTTTGGATTCTACACGCCTGGACACAGCTGGTCCGTGCTCCCGAAATTTGGCTTATGCATCACGGGTGAGCTGGTTTATATTCCTTCTTTCAAAATTTTAGCTGTTTACCACAACATATTCAAGATCCAGTCCTATAATCATTCTGGGCCTAAAATGTCGACTCTCAGCTAGGATGTGAGTTTCAAAGCTAGGAAGGGTTTAGGAATTACAGCCCATTAAAAGTGAACTTATCAGTAGGATCATCCTTCCTATATGGATTATTATTATTTATTGTTATAGCGCCATTTATTCTATGGCGCTTTACATGTGAGGAGGAGTATACATAATAAAAACAAGTACAATAATCTTAAACAATACAAGTCATAACTGGTACAGGAGGAGAGAGGACCCTGCCCGCGAGGGCTCACAATCTACAAGGGATGGGTGAGAATACAGTAGGCGAGGATAGAGCTGGTCATGCAGCGGTTTGGTCGATCGGTGGTTACTGCAGGTTGTAGGCTTGTCGGAAGAAGTGGGTCTTCAGGCTCTTTTTGAAGGTTTCGATGGTAGGCGAGAGTCTGATGTGTTGTGGTAGAGGGTGGTAGAGGGTTCCAGAGTAGGGGTGATACACGAGAGAAATCTTGTATACGATTGTGGGAAGAGGAGATAAGAGGGGAGTAGAGAAGGGGATCTTGTGAGGATCAGAGGTTGCGTGTAGGAAAGTACCGGGAGACGAGGTCACAGATGTAAGGAGGAGACAGGTTGTGGATGGCTTTGTAAGTCATGGTTAGGGTTTTGTACTAGAGTCTCTGGGCAATGGGGAGCCAGTGAAGGGATTGACAGAGGGGAGAGGCCGGGGAATAGCGGGGGGACAGGTGGATTAGTCTGGCAGCAGAGTTTAGAATAGATTGGAGGGGTGCGAGATTGTTAGAGGGGAAGCCACAGAGCAGGAGGTTGCAGTAGTCAAGGCGAGAGATGAGGGCATGGACTAGGGTTTTTGCAGATTCTTGGTTGAGGAATGTACGGATTCGTGAAATATTTTTGAGTTGAAGTCGGCAGGAAGTGGAAAGGGCTTGGATATGTGGTTTGAAGGAGAGATCAGCATCAAGGATTACCCCGAAGCAGCGAGCTTGTGGGACTGGGGAGAGTGGGCAGCCATTTACTGTAATGGATAGGTTCGTTGGGGGGGGGGGGGGGGGGGCGCGTGAGATGGGGGAAAGATGATGAATTCCGTTTTGTCCATGTTAAGTTTCAGAAATCTAGCAGAGAAGGATGAAATAGCGGATAGACATTGAGGGATTCTGGTTAGTAGGGAGGTGATATCTGGTCCAGAGATGTAGATCTGTGTGTCATCAGCAGTGGTGATACTGAAAGCCATGAGATTCTATGAGCTGTCCCAGGCCAAAGGTATAAATGGAGAAGAACAGGGGCCCTAGGACTGAACCTTGTGGGACTCCAACAGATAGGGGACGAGGTGAGGAGGTGGTGTGTGAGTGGGAGACGCTGAATGTCCAGTCTGTTCGGTATGATGAGATCCAGGATAGGGCCAAGTCTGTGATGCCAAGGGATGAGAGGGTCTGTAATAATAGGGAATGGTCCACTGTGTCAAAGGCAGCCGACAGGTCGAGGAGGAGGACAGAGTA
This sequence comes from Ranitomeya variabilis, assembly GCF_051348905.1. NCBI lineage: Eukaryota > Metazoa > Chordata > Amphibia > Anura > Dendrobatidae > Ranitomeya > Ranitomeya variabilis. Next base: position 4,567,555 of record NC_135237.1, on the reverse strand, counting down.
GTGTCGCTTGCTCTTGGCGGTTAGGAGGTTATTGGTGACCTTAGTTAGGGCAGTGGAATGGTGTGACCGGAAGCCAGATTGTAAGCGGCCAAAGAGGGAGCAAGAAGAGAGTCGGGAGGACAGTTCAAGGTAGACGTGTTGTTCCAGTAGTTTGGAGGCATAGGGGAGAAGTGATATAGGGCGATAGCTAGCTACAGAGGATGGGTCAAGAGAAGGCTTTTTGATGATAGGTGTGATGGAGGCATGTTTAAAGCTTGAGGGGAAAACACCAGTTGTTAGTGATAGGTTGAAGAGATGGGTTAGGGTTGGGATGAAGACTGTGGCGAGGTTTGGGATGAAGTGGGATGGGAGCGGGTCACGTGCACAGGTGGTGAGATGCGATCTTGAGAGTAGAGTGGAGTGGATCTTCTGTAATGGTGGAGAAGTTGGTTTTGGAGGTGGAGGGCTGGGAAGTCGGGAGGAAGGGCTCTGGGGGTTGTTGACCAAAACTGTCTCTGATGTTATCAATCTTCTGCTTGAAAAATGAGGCAAAGTCTTCAGCTGAGATAAGTGGGGAGGGAGGAGGTGCTGGGGGGGACAGAGGAGAGAATTGAAGTTGTTGAATAACTGTTTAGGGTTGTGAGACAGGGAGGATATGAGAGAATAGTAGGTTTGTTTAGCTGTGGCGAGTGTGGTCTTGAAAGTAGTGAGGGACTGTTTGAATGCGATGAAGTGTTCCTTGGAGTGGGATCTTTTCCATCTGCGCTCAGCAGCCCTGGAAGCTCGCCCCAGTTCTTTGGTCAGGCTGGTGTGCCAGGGCTGTTGATTTTGCGAGCTTTGGTATGTGTAAGTGGGGCAGCAGATTCCAAAGCTACAGCTATTGTGGTGCTATATAGAGCGGCAGCGTCATCCGCATTGTGTAAGAAACTTATATCTGTGAGAGGGAGGAGGGATTCAGAGAATGAATATAGGTCAAGATGTTTAAGATTTCTGCGAGGATGTGAAAGTTTGTGGGGTGGGGATTGTAGACAAGGAGTGGAGAGGGAAGAGAATGTGAGAAGGTTGTGGTCAGAGAGAGGAAGAGGTGAGGTAGAGGTTAGATAGGGAGCAGAGGGTGAAGATGAGGTCCAGTGTGTGGCCATCTTTGTGGGTGGCTGTAGAAGACCATTGAGTGAGATAGAAGTTTAGTGGCAGCTGAGGGAAGTGTCAATGGGGATGTTGAAGTCGCCCATGATAGTGGGGATGTCCACGGAAAGAAAATGAAGTAGCCAGGTGGTGAAGTGGTCAAAAAAGGTGGTGGCTGGCCCTGGGGGGCAGTAAATGACAGCCAGTTGGAGATTAGAGGGGGAGTAGATGCGCACAGAGTGCACCTCAAAGGAAGGGATGGTGACAGAGGGTGGCAGTGAAATTGGGGTAAAGGAGCAGTTATTTGACAGAAGAAAACCAACTCCTCCACCATGTTTGCTGCTGGGGCGGGGTGTGTGAGAAAGGTGGAAGTCACCGTAAGAGTGCAGCAGGGGAGGCTGTGTCAGTAGGGGTGAGCCATTTTTCGGTGATGGCGAGGAAGGAAAGTTAGGTAGTAACAAAAAGATCATGGATGTAGGAAAGCTTGTTGCAGACAGAGCAAGCGTTCCACAGAGCTCCTGTTAGTGGGACTGGGGAAGCAGGGGCTGGGTGAATAGTTATAAGGTTAGAGGTTACGGAAGTTTGTGATAGAGCGTGGGTGGGAGATAGAAATGACTGTGAGAATGTGGTGAGGAGGGCCAGGATTTGGAGATATCACCAGCAGTGAGAATGGATGTCACGGAGTCCTTCTCCGATACCACACAATCAACAGAGCAAGGGAAGTGTGAACAATCCCAAGACCTTTATTATAGGCAAAACTAAAAGGTCCATAAACAGTCCACCACACTGAGGATACAACAGTCCAGAACACGAATGCAGTTCAGTAACAGAATAAAAATGTCCGAGATGAGTCCGATAATCCAGCAGAGGATAAAAATGGTCCATATGCTTCCCTTTCTCTCTGACGTGCTGTGTTCACACCATCCTCACCACACAGGAACTGACTTCCCAGCTTCAGTCCTCCCCAGCCCCCTCATGTCCAGGGGTAGTCAGACAGGTTGGGGTGGTTTTCAGGCCTCCCAGACCTGATAAAGGTGCCTCAGGGATTAAGGCACTACACGTTTGGTATCTCAGTGTTCAGAATCACCCGATCTATCAATATAAAAAAAAAAAGGATTACCCTGATCGCTAAATGGCATAGCGAGAAAAAAGTCAAAACACCAGAATTCCTTTTTCTTGGTCGCCGCGACATTGCATTAAAATGCAATAACGGGCGATCAAAAGAACGTATCTGCACCGAAATGGTATAATTAAAAACGTTAGCTCGGCACGCAAAAAATAAGCCCTCACCCAAACTGAGATCACAAAAAATAGAGACGCTATGGGTATCAGAAAATGGTGTCTTTTTTTTAAAGAAAATTTGGACTTTTTTTCATTACTTAGGCTACTTTCACACTAGCGTTAACTGCAATCCGTCACAATGCGTCGTTTTGCAGAAAAAACGCATCCTGCAAAAGTGCTTGCAGGATGCGTTTTTTCTCCATTGACTAACATTAGTGACGCATTGCGACGGATTGCCACACGTCGCAACCGTCGTGAGACGGTTGCGCCGTGTTGTGGCGGTCCGCCGGGAGCAAAAAACGTTACATGTAACGTTTTTTGCTCCCGACGGTCCGCTTTTTCCGACCGCGCATGCGCAGCCGGAACTCCGCCCCCACCTCCCCGCACCTCACAATGGGGCAGCGGATGCGCTGGAAAAATGCATCCGCTGCCCCCGTTGTGCGGCGGAGACAACGCTAGCGTCGGTGACCTCGGCCCGACGCACTGCGATGGGCCGAGCCCGACGCTAGTGTGAAAGTAGCCTTAGATAAAAAAGAACCTAGACATGTTTGGTGTCTATGAACTCATTATGACCTGGAGAATCACAATAGCAGGTCAGTTTTCGCATTTAGTGAACATAGTAAAAAAAAACAAAACAAAAAAAACCTGTGGGATTGCATTTTTTTCTGCAATTTCACCGCACTTTGATTTTTTTTTCCCCCATTTTCCACTACACGATATGTTAAAAACAATGGTGTTATGCAAAAGTACAACTCGTTCTGCAAGTATTGCATATTGACTGAAAAAAAAAAAAAAAGTTAAGGCTCTGGGAAGAAGGGGAGCAAAAAAAAAAAAACCTCTGGTCATGAAGGGGTTAAGTGAAAGAAAAAGTGTGGAGTTGATTGCATGTGCAGCACTTGCAAGCTGTTGATGAGATCTCACATGTGGTCAATGGAAGAGAAACCAACCATCATCAGACTGCAAAAATAAAGAAGAAAGAGGAGCGACCAAAAACCATCTAAAGAAGTCGCCCAGAAAAGCAAACTGGAGATCAAACTGTACTAGAATCTTCTATCAAAGCTGGTGAAGGCTTACAGCAGCTCCCGATCCTCAGCACACCCTGTGGTCACTAATGGTTACTGATGCAACTAAAGACGCAAGCAGTCAGATGAATCCTGTGTGTACAGAGTGATACTTTCTGCCCAGATTCACCAAGGTTGGGTAGAGGATGGCACCAGAGAAATCATGCCGAATCCCACCGATGTCACCACAGGTGACAAACCCGCACCTCGCCACCTGCCTGACATCACTATCACATCAGGGGATCAGTGGGTCTCCCCCCACTATCACCGTTCCGCAACCCCTGGGCACATGTAAGGTCAGCATGCTAGTTTTACACAGATGCATCCTGTCCACATGGGCCGTGGAAGGCATGGGGAGTGAGAGGATGTGGCCCATGCAGCCACTGACGTGGCACCACACACTCACAAGCCCGAGAGGACCCTTTCATCTGCACAAGTTAAACAGAGCGCTGCAAGCCTGGTGGGACTGCCACCAGATTCTCGTTAGATATAAGCCCGAACCATTAATAGGATTATATTGAGCCAGAAGCCAGCCACGGTAACATGGAAATTTAAACCAAGAAATGGACATGTGGATTCCTTGATCGAACTAAAAGAGCAGCCCAAAGTTACATTATATATTTAAATCGCCTTAAGTACACACTAGACCATACACTATATTGGTCAGATATGCAAATACAGATAGTGGAAGGACAAAAGATCTAAGCAGAATATATGTGGCAGTTACCTGTAAATGAAAGTCCTGGTTTTGGGGAAGGGGCTGCCACATGGGAGGCTTATGGTCCCCCTCTGTTATTTGTTCTCCTCTCACAATGTGTTAGACACCTCGCCACAGAAAAAGCAATAGGCCACGCTTTACACAGGCATTTAACCCATTTAGGTTACTCCCTCTGCACTCTGGGCTCAATCTAGAAATCTAACCCCCCTCCACTTGCCTCAGGTTTGGGAGTTTTTAGCTGCCAAATATGAGTCATAATTCATTAATAGACGGTCCTAGGGAGGCAGTTTTGGCACCACCGGATCCGGCCGGGCTGCGGTTAGGCATTAAGACCAAACAGCTCTGCTATTTGGTTTCTACTGGCTATTCTATGTATCTGCATATCCCTGGGTGCTAGAAAGGGTCCACTGTGAATTGGAATCCGTACAACTATGGCTGCAGACACAGCAGGGCCCACACAATTGCGAGACACTCCTTTTCCAATGTGGATAGGCCACCTCCCTCTTCAGGAGTTTCCAAGACAAAAAAACGAATTACTTACCGGTGATACTCTTTTATAGAGCCACGACAGCACCCACTTGAGAGAGGGGATCCGCCCCTGAGAACAGGAAACCCTATGGAGAGATAAAAGGGGTGGTCCCCATCGCTCCCACAGTTGGGTTACAGAGAATGAGAGGAACCACCCTCTAGTTTTAGTAGGCAATCCAGTATTGTCATTTATATTTAGTTAACTTAAGCATGACTAACTAAATGATGGTTCACCATTATCAGTGCTCTTATGCAAAATAACTTATTAGGGAGGGAAGTGAAAGGGTGCTGTCGTGGCTCTATAAAAGAGTATTACTGGTAAGTAATCTGGTTTTTTCTCTTCACCACGACAGCACCCACTTGAGAGACTTTCAGAGATAGTAATTTGGGGAGGATCACCATTTTAAGAACTGATCTACCGAAAGATAAGTCAGAGGACGAAGACAAGTTCAATCTATAGTGACTATAAAAGGTAGTAGGAGAAGACCAAGTTACGGCCTCACATATTAGTTCTATTGGGACCTCCGCTCTTTCAGCCCAGGATGATGCTATCGCCCGGGCGGAGTGTGCTCTTACGATCTAAGGCGGCTTCTCCCCTTTTGACGAATAAGCCAGGCATATTGCATCCCGAATCCACCAGGATAATGTACTTTTCGTGACTCCAGATCTTTTCTTATGGCTCTGGAAGGAAACAAAGAGCCCTGCTCTTCCTCCAGGGGCTAGTTCTGTCTAGGTAAGCTATTATGGCCCTTCTTACATCTAGTGTATGGTATTTTTCCTTTTCCTGATTTGCGGGGTTACTATAGAAGGAAGGAAGGAAGATTTCTTGAGACCTATGGAATTTGGTACCTACTTTAGGCAAGTAAGAAGGGTCTGTTTTTAGGACAATTCTATCCTGGAATATTGACAGAAAGGGAGGATCTATTGACAATGCCTGAATGTCACCTACTCTTCTTACAGATACTAGCGCAACAAGAAGAGCTGTCTTAAGGGAGACTTATTTTATGTGGGCTGAGTGTAGTGGCTCGAATGGGTGCCGTTAAGGCTTCGAGGAGTAGATTAAGATCCCATGGCGGTATGTGGGGAATTTGGACTGGTTCTGACCTTTGGCATGCTGAAATAAATCGGGCTATCCACCTGTCTCCTGCAATATTGTGACTATATAAGGCCCCTAGAGCAGATACTTGTACTTTCAAAGTACTGATAGGCCTAAATCACACCCTCTTTGGAGAAACTCTAAGACAGCGGAAATGGGAATATCTTGACAGAGCTGCTGGGTAGAAACTAAGAAATTTTCTCCATACCCTTACATATATAGTTGTTCTTTTCCTACTTCGTAGAAGGGTATCAATTAGTTTATCTGAAAAACCTCTTAGCTTTAGTAGCTGCCTCTCAAATTCCAGGCTGTCAACCGTAGGCCTTTCCCATGAGGGTGGTTGAAGGGGCCCTGGGAGAAGAGATCCGGAACTTCTGGGAGAATCCATCGATCAGAGATTGACATGGTTCTGAGGCAGGAAAACCATGGTCTCTTGGGCCAAAATGGTGCTATTAGAATCACGTTTGCTCTGTCCTCCCTCATCTTCCTGATCATTGTTTGAAGAAGTATCAATGGAGAAAATGCATATGCTTGCCGGAATGACCACGGAACTTGGAGGGCATCGAGGATATTGGGGTTGTCGGTCAGAAACAGTGAAGCAAACTTTTTGACTTGTCTGTTGCTCCTTGTTGTGAAAATGTCTATTTCGGGTGTGTCCCATTTCTCGGTTATCATTGTGAAGATGTGACAGCTGAGTACCCACTCTCCTTGGTGGAGGGAGTGACGGCTGAGAAAATCTGCTTTTGAATTGTCCACTCCTCTGACATGCAGTGCTGACAAGGATAGATGTTTCTCGGCTATAGATAGGATGTTGTCTGCTATAGACATGAGAGCTCCTGATCTCGTTCCTTCTTGACGATTTATGTACGCGACCAGATGTCATGTTGTCTGATAGTATTCTTGTGTTTTCCTTGTAACTGCAGAAGGAATTTACACATGGCGTGATAGATGGCTTTTAGTTCCCTTTCAATAGATGAAATGTCTGACTCACTAATAGACCATTGTCCTTGAACTATCTGATCACCTAGATGTGCTCCCCAACCACTAGGACTGGCATCAGTAAAAATTGTTTTTGAGGGTTTAACCACCCAAGAGACCCCACCTACAAGATGATTTGGGTCTAGCCACCAAGTCAGGGACTCAATTACTTCTATTGGTACGGATAGACTTCCTAAATGACCCTGTAGTCTCTCTCCTTCTAGTATGGTATACTGCAGCCGTCTAGTATGGAATTGAGCCCATGGGACAGCCGGAATGCATGATGTAAAGGAAACAAGATGGGACATGCCTTCCCTGAGGGAAATTATAGGGTTATTAACAACTGATTGTACTTTATTCCTAATTGTTATTTGTTTAGATTCTGGAAGAAAACACCTCTGACTTGTGGAGTCTAAGAGAAGACCTAGGAATGTTTGGCGGGTTGTTGGAGACAATCTGGATTTTTCCCAATTAATTAACCATCCCAATTCCTGCAGGGATGAAACTGTATCAAATAGGCGTTGCTGACACTGTGAAGGGGAATTTCCCACCACTAAAATGTCATCCAAGTATGGGACTATGAGGGTATCTTTTAACCTTAAGTATAACATCACTTCTGACATTAATTTGGTAAAGACCCTGGGAGCTATTGACAGTCCAAAGGGCATTGCTGTATATTGGAAATGACATACTTGTCCTTTCATGACCACCACACGAAGATACTGCTGATGTTCAATATAAATTGGTAGATTGTAATACGCATCTTTTAGGTCGAGGACTGCTATAAAGTACCTGGCAAACAGAAGTTTTACAGTGGATCGGATAGACTCCATTTAGAAGGTTTGGTTTTCTAAGAAGATATTCAATTTCTTAAGATTTATTATAGTTCTATATGACCCATCTGGTTTTGGAACCAAAAATAAAGGGGAGTAAAATCCCTTTCTCCTCTGATGAAACGGGACTTCTATTAATACCCTTTTGGATAGGACATTATTTCCTGCTCCAAAAACTCCTGTTGAGATTGAGATTTTAGAGAAGTCAACAGGAAGGAGTCCGGAGGGACTCGGGCAAATTTTAATTTTAAGCCTGAGGTTACGAGGCTAGTTGCCCATGAGTTGGATGTTACTATTCCCCATTGTTGGGAGAAAAAAAAGACAATCTACCACCCACTGGTAAATCTGTCCTAACGTGGTTTGTCATCCATTTTAAATAGACGTTTTCCAAAAAATGCACGTTTTTCTTTAGTATCTTTATTGGCCCAGCGGTCCTGGCTTCTTAAATCCTTTCTCTTATTAAATACGGGTTTCCGGAATGCTCTCCTGTAAGACGGAAAATTATTAGGGAATCCCTTTTTCCTCTCGCCCACTTTGGTGAGAATTTTGTCTAGTTTTGTACCAAACAGGTACTCACCCTGGCATGGTAGGCCACAGTTTAGATTTCGTCTGAGCATCTCCTTTCCAACCCTTTAGCCAAAGTGCCCGGCGTGCTGCGTTGGTTAGGGCTGCTGATTTAGTTGCTAACTGAATAGAGTCAGCAAAGGAATTCGCCAGGAAGGCTGTAGCACCTCTAATCAAAAGGTATGGAAGAGATTAGTTTATCTCTGGAGAGACTGCCTTTTAAACCTTCATCAAGATCGTTTAACCAGACTAAGGGTACCGTCTCACAGTGGTACTTTTGTCGCTACGACGGTACGATCCGTGACGTTCCAGCGATATCCATACGATATCGCTGTGTCTGACACGCAGCAGCGATCAGGGACCCTGCTGAGAATCGTACGTCGTAGCAAATCGTTTGGAACTTTATTTCGTCGCTGGATCTCCCGCTGTCATCGCTGGATCGGTGTGTGACACCGATCCAGCGATGCGTTCGCTTGTAACCAGGGTAAACATCGGGTTACTAAGCGCAGGGCCACGCTTAGTAACCCGATGTTTACCCTGGTTACCATCGTAAATGTAAAAAACAAACAAACCATACATACTCACATTCCGGTGTCTGTCAGGTCCCTCGCCGTCTGCTTCCCGCACTGACTGAGTGCCGGCCGTAAAGTGAAAGCAGAGCACAGTGGTGACGTCACCGTTGTGCTCTTTTACTTTTGCCCTGCGCTTAGTAACCCGATGTTTACCCTGGTTACCCGGGGACTTCGGCATCGTTGGTCGCTGGAGAGCTGTCTGTGTGACAGCTCCCCAGCGACCACACGACTTTTTGTGTAACGGTACCCTAACACGGACCTTGCCGTACATGTAGCTGATATTGCCGGTTTAAATGCCCCTGTACGATTCCCATGACCTTTTTAGAAGGGAGTCAGCTTTACGATCCAGCGGGTCCTGTAAGGAACCCAAATCCTCTACTGGTAGTAAAGATTTTCTGGACGTGGATGCTACTGCAGCATCTACTTTTGTCCATGTAGACAAATCCTCATCATTAAAGGGATAGCGCCTTTTTGATGATGAAGGTAACCCTTTTTGCCCCTGGCTTTCCCATTCCTTTTTGACCAAATTTTTGATTGCTGCTATTACTGGAAAGGTTGGTCTTTTTTTCTCTGATAAGCCTGCGAACATGATGTCCTGTGGCGTTTTGGGGTCTTTGGTATCTTTAATACCCATGGTGTCTCGGACAGATTTAATGAGATTATCAATGCTTTCTGTTGGAAAGCATGTCTTGTTCACCTTCTGGGGAAAGGTATTCCTGGGAAATATCCGTATCCCTATCCTCATTATCAGAATTAGTCGGATTTTGGTGAATCATATTTTTTCCTGGTTTTAATTTCTGGAATACTATCCGAACCCCTTAAGGCTCATATTTCCTCTCTGATCATTTGTCTAATATCTTCTGACCTTACTGGAGGGGCTGGGAGCATAAAGCACATTGTTTGTGCTTCGATTTTTCAGTTCTTTTTGCCTAGGTTGCATAGAAGAAAGAGGGAACAACAATCAGCTTAATAGGGTGGGAAATACACTCACCCCAGTGAAGCTTTCGGTCAAGGTACCGGCTGAAGAGGAGACGGAGGTACAGGCTGAGAGGTAGATCGATCGGATCTCTTTTCGTTAGAGCTCCTTGTGGAGGATCTGCTCTGCTTGGAGCGCCCGCTGCTGCTTGTACGGCTGCGAGCTGCAACTGCTGTGTCTTCTAAAGAAGACACTGCTGAGTTCTTAGGAGAAGCCATGCTGGACACCAGAGTATCACCACCAGTGTCTTTTTATAATGGAAGCCATCTTCTTCCTGTTGTACCTGGAAGTACTTCGGGTCGCGGCCATGTATGTGCCTGCGTCTCTCCTCCTCATTCATCCTGGAAGCTTTCGCATCACTTCCGGGGGAAGACACCCCGAACCACACGACCGCGCGTGCGTCCGCCAAGCACGGCATGGCGATGCGCTTACCTGCATGTTTTCGCCCTCCGCAGGCCACAAGACGACGCTCATCCTCCGTGAGCCAGGCGACTCCCCGAACCTGGCCTCACGGCGCCAGCCAGCAGAGGGGGGAGCTGAAGACAGGAACCCCGACGCTGCTTCCAGCTCTGGAGCCCTTGCCATCCTCAAGGTAACGGCGCAAGCGGCATCCAGGCTAGGCATCTTCTCTCCATGAGTTCCCTTAGGAACAGGAAACCAACTGTGGGAGCGAGGGGGACTGCCCCTTTTATCTCTCTATAGGGTTTCCTGTTCCTAGGGGCGGATCCCCTCTCTCAAGTGGATGCTGTCGTGGCGAAGAGAAGACAGTTTTCTTGGCCTGTACAGTTGACCTGGCAGAGCACAGAGGCCAAAGTCACTGGCGTCGGTCTGTACTACAAATGGCTGTGTAAAGTTGGCAATTTGTAGTACTGGGAAGCTGGAAAGGGTGGTCTCCAGCACCTGGAAGGCCTTCTCACAGTTGTCTAAGCTACTATAGTGAGGGATAAACCTCCTATAGTACCCGATGGTGCCCAGGAAGGACATCACCTGTTTTTTGGTCCTGCAGGTGGCCCAGAATGCGATATCATCCACCTTACTGGGCTCTGGCTTTAGAGCTCCCCTCACCTACCCGGTGTTTCAGGATGTGGACCTCGCTCATACCCAGCTGGCACTTTTCCTGCTTAATGGTCAAGCCTGCCTGGTCTACCAGAGTACCTGCGCCAGCTGCTCTAGGTGATCTTCCCAGGTGGGACTGAAGATAGCAATGTCATCCAGGTACCCAGCTGCATACCCTTCAAGTCCTTTGTCAGGAGAATTTGACAAAATGCCTGGCTCGGATCCTTAATGGTTAGGTACTTGGCCCCAGCCAACTGAACGAACTGGTCATCAATGCACGGCCTTGGGTACGCATCAGTGACAGACAGCGTTGAGGCCCCTGTTGTCTCAAAGAAAGACCGGTCAGCTCTGTGTGGAGTACAAGCAGCAAGGCCCAAGCGCTGCTGGATGGTTGGATGACGCCCAGCTTCAACATCTAGTCAATCTCATGGTGCATGTGCTGCTGTACCTCCAGAGAGACCAGATATGGTGAAAGCCGAAGTGGGGGTGATCCCCGGTGTCCTCGTGATGGACGGCCAACTCTGTCCTTCTGGACTTGTTGCTAAACAAATACCAGAAGGGATAAAGGGTTGCCCACAGATGAGACCGTTGGTCAGACAAGACCTGGTTGTAACTGTCTACGTCCTCAATGGTCTCATACTGCTGGAGGTCTTCTGGGCAATTCCTCCAAAACTGCTCAGTTGCGATGAGCTCCTTCAGTTGCTGGCCCATAAGCTCCAATCCTGTGGTCCAGTGATCGACTGCTCTCAGTAGGGCCTGCATGTGATTGGTCCAGGTGTCTGCAGGACCCCGCTGCATGCTCCAGCACATCTTCCGGTACATCTCAGGGGTCAGGTTGTACTGCTGAACCAGAGCCAGCTTTTTGTCCTCATAGCTCAGGGTGGTCTTGCTGGGCAGGTACCCAAAGATTACCAGAGAATTACCCCTGAGGCGAAGGGTTAAGAACCGGACTCATTGGTCCTCAGGCAGATGGACACTTTCTTGATGGCATTTGAAAAAACTTGCTATCAGTACCAAGTCCCCTCCTTTTGTCCTCCGCCTGTAGCTTCGGGACCAGGATCTCGGGGGACTCGTGACTGGCTTGGGTCTACAGCTGAAGCATTTGTTGCTGGTGCTTGCACTCCCGCTGCCTTGAAACATTCTGCTGCTGCTATGAGGCTCTTGTAGGAGGCTTGGTCTCCTTCTTCAAGTCTGGCCAGGGCATCTTGCAGGAGTGTATCCGACCCTGCCTCGCTGGGAGGATGGGCAGGTGGTGAGTGACCCACTGCAAGACTGACTGACAGTGATTGGCTCCATTTGGAGCCTGGGCTGGACTCTACCTCTGAGCAACATAGTGTTCCAGATCCTCCCCACCATCTGAAGCACTGTGCATCTCCCTGGCCCGGCCCCTGGCCAACCTTTAAATCTTTGGTCACCGTCACAGACCTGATGCACCCACACACCTTACAGAATTTGCACTAGGACTATCTAATCCTGAGCTGATCTTAAGACCCCAGAGGGAAAAAGCTGCTTTTGGTAGTCTTTAGGGTCTGGGAGTACAAGCCCCACACTCTCAATTTTCTCGATTCTCTGCCACCACTTTGAAGGATGATACCAGAGAGATCACGCAGAATCCCACTTCTGCCATCATTTCTGAAGGATGACACCGATCACTCAGAATCCCACCGATGTCACGTGACGAACCCGCATCTTGCCACCCTCCTGATCTCATTATTATGTCAGACAGATCAAGCAATGCTGTCTCCCCACTATCACCAGCATGACTTTCCGAACCCTCGGAGGACTCGCAAGGTCAGCTTGGTTACAGACACCCCTGTCCCTACGGGCCCAGGGAGAGGATGTGGCCCACACAGTCACTGACGTGGCCCACGCAGTCACTGACTTGGCACCACACTTGCTCACAAACCTGAGAGGCCCCTTTCACCTGCACCAGTTAAAAAGTGTTGCCAGCACGGCAGGACTTCCACCAGTTCCTCATTCGATACAAGCCCGGTCCATTAATGGGATTATAACAGGCCAGTAACTAGTTACGGTAGAATGGAAACAAACCAAGAAACAGACGTGTGGATCAAGATAAATGAGCAGCCCAAGGTTAAAATATATATATATATATATATTTTGCCTTAAGCGCACACTGGACAAACTATATTCACGATGGTTACACTTATACAATGGTCAGATAGGCAAATACAGATAGTGATACGACAAAAGATATAAGCAGAATGTATACGTCAGTTACCAATAGATGAAAGGTCTGGCATTTGGGGGAGGGGCTGTCACATGGATGGCTTGTTGTCCCCTCTGTTCCTTGAGTTCTCCCCCCACACTGTCGTTGCAACCTCCTCAGAAAAAAAGCAATAGGGCACAATTTACAGGAGCATTTAACACCTTTGGGTCACTCCCCTTCTGCACTCTGGGCTGAACCTAAACCCTCTCCCCATGATTCTGGCAGCTAAAAACTCCAAAACCGAATAGGAGTCATTATTCCTTAATAGACAGGCCTAGGGAGGAAGTTTTGGCGCCATGGAATCCGGCCGGACTGCTGCTACAAGTTAAGACCAAACAAAGCTTTGCTATCTGGTTTCTACTGACTGTTTTATGCATCTCCATACCCCTGTGTGCTAGAACATGTTAAGACCAAGTCGGGAATTCGCCATGTTCTAGGGATCTTGGAAATGTACACTTTGTGCAGCTAGGACATAGAAATGATTTCATAACTCCTTATGGAGATATTATGACTCAACAAAGCAGTTTAGACCTCATGGTATCCACATGGGAAGAAAGCCTTTTGTTCTTAGGTTAGCTGACAAGGTGTGAGAGCTGTCCCTCATAATAGCCTTTGAGGCTTGACCCTGCTGCTGAGCTAGCTGCACACTGTAGGGGGTCTAGGTGTTCTGTTACAGCTGCACACTGAAGGGAATTTTATAAGCCCATGCCACATAAGATAATTTCATTCCAATCATTTGTATCTCCAATAGTCTTCACAGGTTGATTGAACAACGCTTCACAGGACAGATGGACAATGATCCAAAACATCCCGCGAAAGGAAAGAAGTGGAATATTCTGCAATGGCCGAGTCCTCCCCAGATCTCAGCCACATTTCACAGGCTGAAGACAAAATGAGCCACAAACAAGCTACAACTGAAGTCCCTGCAGAAAAGGCAGCAAAGCGTCGCAAAGAACACCAGCAATGGTCACATACATGGCCTCCAGACTTCAGGCCGTCCTTGCTGTAAAGGATTCTTTACAAAGAATTAAAAATGAACATTTATGGGAAAGTTAATTTGTCTAATTACTTCTGAACCCTGAAACGAGGAAGATTTGTAGAATAATGGCTGCAATTCCTAAACGTTTCACAGGAGATTTCTGTTCACCCCGTTTAATTAAACCTGAAAGTCTCCACTTCAAATGCATCTTAGTAGTTTCATTTTACACCCAAAATAGCATATTAACGTCCCGCAGAGCTGAAATCTTGAGAACCCGTCACTAAAGATTTGTGGACCTAGGTGCATAGAACTGCTCCCATTTCTAGGTAGAATAATAATCATCTGAGAATCCTAAGGTGCCCATAGACGTTGGTGACCGGTAACAATGAGCGACGGACTCGAGTCTGTACATTATCATTTATTGATGTGTAGACTATACTCAGATCTGCAGGAGAAGCTGCTTTACATCAGCTAAAACCATCTGTGGATTAGAAGCCAGTGTCTCTTGGTGGATATGAAGAACTCGGCCATTTTCTCCAAGGATTACCATTTCTCTAAGTCACAGATCGGATTTTGCAGCAGGATTAGAAATGCTCTTCAATCAATCTGAGGTTGGAATGGGCTTTACCAGCCGTTGTCCACATGAACTGTCACCAAAACGAGTGAGAAATGTCTGGAGGTCTCTCCCACACAGCACGGACACCAGAGGGTCCATTTACAGCCCCCTGGGCGGGGGCAGCAAACCATTACATAGGCCCTTCCCTAGCAACCGACTGACACATCGCACACAAAACAAACAACTGCCTGAGCAGACAGAACATAAAACATTACCGCACTATACATATACGTAACTGCCATAGTGTATCATGTATATAATGCACAGGACATACATCATATACAGTGCCGCCATAGTGCACAGGACATACATCATATACAGTGCCACCATAGTGCACAGGACATACATCATATATACAGTGCCGCCATAGTGCACAGGACATACATCATATATACAGTGCGACCATAGTGCACAGGACATACATCATATACAGTGCCGCCATAGTGCACAGGACATACATCATATATACAGTGCCGCCATAGTGCCCAGGACATACATCATATATACAGTGCCACCATAGTGCACAGGACATACATCATATATACAGTGCCGCCATAGTGCACAGGACATACATCATATATACAGTGCCGCCATAGTGCACAGGACATACATCATATATACAGTGCCGCCATAGTGCACAGGATATACATCATATATACAGCCGCCATAGTGCACAGGACATACATCATATACAGTGCCGCCATAGTGCACAGGACATACATCATATATACAGCCGCCATAGTGCACAGGACATACATCATATATACAGTGCGACCATAGTGCACAGGAAATACATCATATATACAGTGCCGCCATAGTGCACAGGATATACATCATATATACAGCCGCCATAGTGCACAGGACATACATCATATACAGTGCCGCCATAGTGCACAGGATATACATCATATATACAGTCGCCATAGTGCACAGGATATACATCATCTATACAGCCGCCATAGTGCACAGGACATACATCATATATACAGTGCCGCCATAGTGCACAGGACATACATCATATATACAGCCGCCATAGTGCACAGGATATACATCATATATACAGCCGCCATAGTGCACAGGACATACATCATATATACAGTGCCGCCATAGTGCACAGGACATACATCATATATACAGCCGCCATAGTGCACAGGACATACATCATATATACAGCCGCCATAGTGCACAGGACATACATCATATATACAGTGCCGCCATAGTGCACAGGACATACATCATATATACAGCCGCCATAGTGCACAGGACATACATCAGATATACAGTGCCGCCATAGTGCACAGGACATACATCATATATACAGCCGCCATAGTGCACAGGACATACATCATATATACAGTGCCGCCATAGTGCACAGGACATACATCATATATACAGCCGCCATAGTGCACAGGACATACATCATATATACAGTGCCGCCATAGTGCACAGGACATACATCATATATACAGTGCCGCCATAGTGCACAGGACATACATCATATATACAGCCGCCATAGTGCACAGGATATACATCATATATACAGCCGCCATAGTGCACAGGACATACATCATATATACAGCCGCCATAGTGCACAGGACATACATCATGTATACAGCCGCCATAGTGCACAGGATATACATCATATACAGTGCCGCCATAGTGCACAGGATATACATCATATATACAGCCGCCATAGTGCACAGGACATACATCATATATACAGCCGCCATAGTGCACAGGATATACATCATATATACAGCCGCCATAGTGCACAGGACATACATCATATATACAGTGCCGCCATAGTGCACAGGACATACATCATATATACAGCCGCCATAGTGCACAGGACATACATCATATATACAGCCGCCATAGTGCACAGGACATACATCATATATACAGTGCCGCCATAGTGCACAGGACATACATCATATATACAGCCGCCATAGTGCACAGGACATACATCATATATACAGCCGCCATAGTGCACAGGACATACATCAGATATACAGTGCCGCCATAGTGCACAGGACATACATCATATATACAGCCGCCATAGTGCACAGGACATACATCATATATACAGTGCCGCCATAGTGCACAGGACATACATCATATATACAGCCGCCATAGTGCACAGGACATACATCATATATACAGTGCCGCCATAGTGCACAGGACATACATCATATATACAGTGCCGCCATAGTGCACAGGACATACATCATATATACAGCCGCCATAGTGCACAGGATATACATCATATATACAGCCGCCATAGTGCACAGGACATACATCATATATACAGCCGCCATAGTGCACAGGACATACATCATATATACAGTGCCACCATAGTGCACAGGACATACATCATATACAGTGCCGCCATAGTGCACAGGACATACATCATATATACAGTGCCGCCATAGTGCACAGGACATACATCATATATACAGCCGCCATAGTGCACAGGATATACATCATATATACAGCCGCCATAGTGCACAGGACATACATCATATATACAGTGCCGCCATAGTGCACAGGACATACATCATGTATACAGCCGCCATAGTGCACAGGATATACATCATATACATATACTATTGCTGGTCAGGAGGTAGAGCAGGTGGAGAGTTATAAATATTTGGGGGTCCATTTGGATAGCAAACTGGACTGGAGATGCCACTCAGAGACTGTCTACAAGAAGGGGATGAGCAGATTGTATTTCCTAAGGAAACTGAGGTCTTTTAATGTGTGTAGCAAATTGTTAGAAATGTTCTACCAATCTGTAGTGGCAAGTGCCATCTTTTTTGCAATCATATGCTGGGGTAATAGTGTGCGGGCCTCTGATGCTAATAAGCTGAATAAGCTTATCAAGAAGGCAAGTTCTGCTGTCGGCTGCAATCTGGACTCCTGAGGAGGTAGTGGAGAGAAGAACTCTGAAAAAGTGTATGGCAATCATGAACAATAATGCACATCCACTATATGAGCTATTCATGAGACAGAAGAGCACCTTCAGTAACCGGCTAATACTTCTGAGGTGTAAGAAGGAAAAATTTAGGAAATCGTTTGTGCCAACTGCTATGGGATTGTACAACAATAACATTAGGGTTAAATCATAAAGGGGATTGTCTACTTTATTCCTTCTACTTTTCAGTTCACCCGCTGTGTTTGTCCTATTCTAATGTATAATGTCCTTTGTCAACAAACTGTCATGTCAATTATGTAATTCATTTTATGATTCTTATGATGTAAGTTGTGCTGCTGTGATACCATAATTTCCCACGGGATCAATAAAGTGTATCGTATCGTATCGTATCGTATCGTACAGTGCCGCCATAGTGCACAGGATATACATCATATATACAGCCGCCATAGTGCACAGGACATACATCATATATACAGCCGCCATAGTGCACAGAATATACATCATATATACAGCTGCCATAGTGCACAGAATATACATCATATATACAGCCGCCATAGTGCACAGAATATACATCATATACAGCCGCCATAGTGCACAGGACATACATCATATATACAGTGCCGCCATAGTGCACAGGACATACATCATATACAGCCGCCATAGTGCACAGGATATCCATCATGTATACAGCCGCCATAGTGCACAGGATATACATCATATACAGCCGCCATAGTGCACAGAATATACATCATATATACAGCCGCCATAGTGCACAGGACATACATCATATATACAGCCGCCATAGTGCACAGGACATACATCATATATACAGCCGCCATAGTGCACAGGACATACATCATATATACAGCCGCCATAGTGCACAGGACATACATCATATATACAGTGCCACCATAGTGCACAGGACATACATCATATATACAGCCGCCATAGTGCACAGGACATACATCATATATACAGCCGCCATAGTGCACAGGACATACATCATATATACAGTGCCACCATAGTGCACAGGACATACATCATATATACAGCCGCCATAGTGCACAGAATATACATCATATATACAGCCGCCATAGTGCACAGGACATACATCATATATACAGTGCCACCATAGTGCACAGGACATACATCATATATACAGTGCCACCATAGTGCACAGGACATACATCATATATACAGCCGCCATAGTGCACAGGACATACATCATATATACAGCCGCCATAGTGCACAGGACATACATCATCTATACAGCCGCCATAGTGCACAGGATATACATCATATATACAGCCGCCATAGTGCACAGGACATACATCATATATACAGCTGCCATAGTGCACAGGATATACATCATATATACAGCCGCCATAGTGCACAGGACATACATCATATATACAGCCGCCATAGTGCACAGGACATACATCATATATACAGCCGCCATAGTGCACAGGACATACATCATATATACAGCTGCCATAGTGCACAGGATATACATCATATATACAGCCGCCATAGTGCACAGGACATACATCATATATACAGCCGCCATAGTGCACAGGACATACATCATATATACAGCCGCCATAGTGCACAGGACATACATCATATATACAGCTGCCATAGTGCACAGGATATACATCATATATACAGCCGCCATAGTGCACAGGACATACATCATATATACAGCCGCCATAGTGCACAGGACATACATCATATATACAGCCGCCATAGTGCACAGGACATACATCATATATACAGCCGCCATAGTGCACAGGATATACATCATATACAGTGCCGCCATAGTGCACAGGATAAACAAGAAGCACTTCAGGAGCAGCCTAGGTAGTGAGGGATTACCCGCTCCGTTGCCTCCAACTGTGATCCCTTCCTTCAAATGGTCATCTCAAAGAATGGACGCCATATCTACAGCTCCAGCGTCAGGACAGTGCGAGTAACAGAAAGGTTCAGTCTGAGAACTTCCAGCCACCATCATAAGCCCCTGTCTACTGTGGTCAATGTATTAGATCATGCCTAAAGAAGACTGACCCACGTGTATCAAATAGGGTCTCTCCTCATATAGGTAACACGAGACCAGCCAGTAAGGCTCCTGCATCATTTCAGTTTCTTTCATCGCAGGTCACGTTGCACCTCATCCCACACAAGTCACGCTTCACTAACCAGTGACCTTGATCACACTACACAAAAGCCATGTGTCTACCCCTTGTAGGCCACACCACACAGGATGCATCCCTACACTTGTAAGTCACACCACACTAGTCAGTGATCGTCCTGGGGCTTGTGTCACCCCCTACTGTAGATCACACCATAAGAGCCACGTCTCTACCCTTGTAGGTCACACAACACTGGTCCACCTCTCGTGTGGGTGACACCACATCTGGTCAGTTACACTTGTGCCATTTGTGTACCCCCTTGTGTAGGTCACATCACAATAGTTCTGGTCTCTTACCGTGTAGGTAACATTAAATCACACCGGTCCACATCTGGTCAGTCACCCTCTTGTGCTATCTGTGCCCCCTCTTGTGTAGGTCACACCCCATCACACCGGTCTACAACTGGTCAGTGACCCTCTTGTGTAGGTCACACCCCACCCCACCGGTCTACATCTGGTCATTGATCCTCTTATGCTATCAGTGTCCCCTCTTGTGTAGGTCACACCCTACCGCCCAACATCTGGTCAGTGACCCTCTTGTTCAGGTCTCACCCCACTAGTCAGAGTCTCTCACCATGTAGATCAGACTATGTCAATTAAGTATGTTCTCAGTAGGGCAATTGTGTCCCTCCTCATGTAGGACACACCAGTACACCACACCGGTCCGAATCCCTATTCCTGCAGGACACTCATGGATTGTCTTCCCCTGATTTGGGCTTCATAAATGGTTCAAGCCTTGTACAACTTGCGCCTCTATGTTTTCGGTTCTTCCTCAGAGTCTGAGCCTTACATGTGGCTACATGTTATAATCTAATCTTCAAATCTCTGAGTGAAGCTACAGATGTTTTTGGACTAAATCTTTGGAGTTGCCCTGCTGTATGGGCAGCTCTCTTTCAGTGTGACAGCTCATGGGGCGACAGGATGGAGCACTCGACAACTCGAGTGCAGCCTCTCCCCCGTGTGAATCCGCTGGTGACGTACAAGGTTGTGCTTCTTGAAGAAGCTTCCGCCGCACACCGAGCATGTAAAAGGCCTCTGCCCGCTGTGGATGTTCTTGTGCCGCTCCAGGTTGGGCTTCTGGGTAAAGCTATCTCCACACACATTGCACCGAAATGGGCGCTTGCCAGTGTGGATCTTCTGGTGCCGGCTCAGGTATTTTCTACTATTGAAGCCTTTCCCACAGTCTGTACATTTGAATGGCCGCTCGCCCGGGACTGCGCTGTGACTTTTCTTATGTGCCTGCAGGTGAGGCTGAGCTATGAAGTTTCTGCGGCACTGATCACAGGAGAACGGCTTTTCTCCATTTCCACAGCCGCCATTCTGGTGGGCGCGCTGATGCATGAGGAGATGCGAACGGCAGGCAAACCCTTTCCCACAGTCCGGGCAGCTGTGTGGTCTCTCTGCAGAGTGAACCAGCTCCTGATGCCGCAGAAGAGCCTTCCGATGGGCAAACCTCAGCGGACACTGGTCACAGGGGAATGGGGTCTCGCCCGTATGTCTGCGCCTGTGGGTCACCAGGTGCTGTTTACGACTAAAGCTCTTATCACAGTCAGAACATGCGAAAGGCCTTTCTCCTGTGTGGATCCGGCAGTGCGTGATCAGGTCAGCCTTGCGGTTAAAGCTTTTGCCACAAAGGTCACATGAGAAGGGCCTCTCTCCCGTGTGCAGTCGCTGGTGAGTCTGGTAGTTTCCTTTATGGTTAAACCCGATCCCACAATATTCGCAGGAGAACAGCTTCTCTCCGGTGTGGATGCGTTTGTGGCCTACGAGATGGTGGCGGTAGTGGAAACGCTTGCCACATATCTCGCAGGGGTATGGCCGCTCTCCTCGATGGGTGCGCTGGTGGCTGGTCAAATGCGACTTCCGAATGAAGCTACGGTGGCAATCTGAACAGGGGTAGGGCCGATCCACAGACGTGCGATCGCTCTGCTGGAGACCCAGGCCATTCAGGTCCATCCTCGGGACACGGGGATCGAACGGGAGACCAGGAGCCACCCGAAAATCATTACCTAGCACAGACAAGATGGAGATATGTTACTAGCTCACAAAAGCGAAGAAGAAATCCAAACAGAGATGAGGAATGGAGGGCTTGAAACCCCCAAACTGTGGCTGAACTGGGGCCAACAGACTAAAGAAATCTTCTTACAAGGACCGATTCCCAAAGACTGGGACCTGCAGAATAAACCTGACTAGAAGGTGAGGATTGGCTACAGCAAGAAGTGGACGCCTCAGGTAGGACGATATGGAGTATCTCAAGGTCGGCTGCTTATATGGAAAGCTTGGATGAACGAATCTCCTGCAGCAAGAACACTGTACTATATACTACTGCAGGAGGGGGGCACCGCACTACCAGAGCAGTAAAGGGGGACACACACCGCACTACCAGAGCAGTAAAGGGGGACACACACCGCACTACCAGAGCAGTAAAGGGGGACACACACCACACTACCAGAGCAGTAAAGGGGGGACACACACCGCACTACCAGAGCAGTAAAGGGGGACACACACCACACTACCAGAGCAGTAAAGGGGGACACACACCGCACTACCAGAGCAGTAAAGGGGGGACACACACCGCACTACCAGAGCAGTAAAGGGGGACACACACCGCACTACCAGAGCAGTAAAGGGGGACACACACCACACTACCAGAGCAGTAAAGGGGGACACACACCGCACTACCAGAGCAGTAAAGGGGGGACACACACCGCACTACCAGAGCAGTAAAGGGGGGACACACACCGCACTACCAGAGCAGTAAAGGGGGACACACACCGCACTACCAGAGCAGTAAAGGTGGGACACACACCACACTACCAGAGCAGTAAAGGGGGACACACACCGCACTACCAGAGCAGTAAAGGGGGACACACACCACACTACCAGAGCAGTAAAGGGGGACACACACCGCACTACCAGAGCAGTAAAGGGGGACACACACCGCACTACCAGAGCAGTAAAGAGGGACACACACCGCACTACCAGAGCAGTAAAGGGGGGACACACACCACACTACCAGAGCAGTAAAGGGGGGACACACACCACACTACCAGAGCAGTAAAGGGGGGGACACACACCACACTACCAGAGCAGTAAAGGGGGGACACACACCACACTACCAGAGCAGTAAAGGGGGGACACACACCACACTACCAGAGCAGTAAAGGGGGGACACACACCACACTACCAGAGCAGTAAAGGGGGGACACACACCACACTACCAGAGCAGTAAAGGGGGGACACACACCACACTACCAGAGCAGTAAAGGGGGGACACACACCACACTACCAGAGCAGTAAAGGGGGGACACACACCACACTACCAGAGCAGTAAAGGGGGGACACACACCACACTACCAGAGCAGTAAAGGGGGACACACACCACACTACCAGAGCAGTAAAGGGGGACACACCACACTACCAGAGCAGTAAAGGGAGGGGGGACACCACACTACCAGAGCAGTAAAGGGGGACACACACCACACTACCAGAGCAGTAAAGGGGGGACACACACCACACTACCAGAGCAGTAAAGGGGGGACACACACCACACTACCAGAGCAGTAAAGGGGGACACACACACCACACTACCAGAGCAGTAAAGGGGGACACACACCACACTACCAGAGCAGTAAAGGGGGACACACACCACACTACCAGAGCAGTAAAGGGGGACACACCACACTACCAGAGCAGTAAAGGGAGGGGGGACACCACACTACCAGAGCAGTAAAGGTGGGACACACACCACACTACCAGAGCAGTAAAGGGGGACACACACCACACTACCAGAGCAGTAAAGGGGGACACACACCACACTACCAGAGCAGTAAAGGGGGGACACACACCACACTACCAGAGCAGTAAAGGGGGACACACACCACACTACCAGAGCAGTAAAGGGGGGACACACACCACACTACCAGAGCAGTAAAGGGGGGACACACACCACACTACCAGAGCAGTAAAGGGGGACACACACACCACACTACCAGAGCAGTAAAGGGGGACACACACCACACTACCAGAGCAGTAAAGGGAGGGGGGACACCACACTACCAGAGCAGTAAAGGGAGGGGGGACACCACACTACCAGAGCAGTAAAGGGGGACACACACCACACTACCAGAGCAGTAAAGGGGTACACACCACACTATCATAGTAAAAGGAGGGAGGACACCACACTACCAGAGCAGTAAAGGGGGACACACACCACACTACCAGAGCAGTAAAGGGGGACACACCACACTACCAGAGCAGTAAAGGGAGGGGGGACACCACACTATCATAGTAAAAGGAGGGAGGACACCACACTACCAGAGCAGTAAAGGGGGACACACACCACACTACCAGAGCAGTAAAGGGGGACACACCACACTACCAGAGCAGTAAAGGGAGGTGGGACACCACACTACCAGAGCAGTACAGGGGGACACATCACACTATCATAGTAAAAGGAGGGGGGACACCACACTACTAGAGCAGTAAACAGGGAGCAACTCACACCAGTAATACACCAGGTGTCCCTACATTCTGCAGTGGTAACTCACCAGTGTAGCTGCAGCCCTTCACGTCACGCTGCCTGGGGGGCAGGGGGTCCACATCTTCTTCCTTTATAACAATGTTCAACCTTGGCCTGCCTGAGTGAAAATTAGATATATAATCCCCCAAATTCCCTTTGCCAGTCATAACACAACCAGAGTTCCCTATCTACTAAGCAAAGCCTCATAAACCTCAGCCCTGTGACTGCTGCCTCGATCACCCCTCCACGTGCGGGTCAGCATCAATCACCCTCATTCACCCAACACTTACTCATGTCATTACTCCTCACCACCACATTGTTTTCTGATCCCTCTCGAGAGGGCGGTTCCTGGGGACAGCCCCCCATCCTTGCTGCAGCCCTTCTCCATAATCCAGCACCTCCTGCTAAGCCTCCACCATCACCAACACTCAATCCCATTTTCCAGCCATGGATCTCTCCCACTCATCTCGCCACCACCTCCTCCAGCACATGACAGCTGCTTCACCCCTCTCACCATCACGTGACTTTGGGGGTCTCCCTCTTCGTTTCCACACTTTGCTTTTCTTTTCAGATTCCAGGTCCGGCCTATTAACCCTGCTATTTAGGAGACCTGAAACAAGAAAGAAAATACGGTTTCTGGGTTTATAAGAAAATGAAGCAATTAACAGAAAACCCCAGAGAGGACTCACCAACGGAGGTCACCATCTCAAAGTTGTCCATCATGACCTCCCGATACAGCTGCCGCTGCTGAGTGTCCAGCTGTTCCCACTCATCCTCTGTGAAGTAAACTGCAACCTCATCGAAAGTCACAGGGATGATGACCTGAACGGCACACGAGAGAACGAGGTCAGATACGGAACCCCCCCGTGTGATAAAGACACCAACGACAGACTACAGAGTCCCCCGTGTGATACAGACACCAACGACAGAGACTACAGAGTCCCCCGTGTGATACAGACACCAACGACAGAGACTACAGAGTCCCCCGTGTGATACAGACACCAACGACAGACTACAGAGTCCCCCCGTGTGATACAGACACCAACGACAGAGACTACAGAGTCCCCCGTGTGATACAGACACCAACGACAGAGACTACAGAGTCCCCCGTGTGATACAGACACCAACGACAGAGACTACAGAGTCCCCCCGTGTGATACAGACACCAACGACAGACTACAGAGTCCCCCGTGTGATACAGACACCAACGACAGACTACAGAGTCCCCCCGTGTGATACAGACACCAACGACAGAGACTACAGAGTCCCCCGTGTGATAAAGACACCAACGACAGAGACTACAGAGTCCCCCGTGTGATACAGACACCAACGACAGACTACAGAGTCCCCCGTGTGATACAGACACCAACGACAGAGACTACAGAGTCCCCCGTGTGATACAGACACCAACGACAGAGACTACAGAGTCCCCGTGTGATACAGACACCAACGACAGACTACAGAGTCCCCCGTGTGATAGACATCACTAACACCAATACAGACCCCGCAGTGCGATACCTACACCACCGACCTCACTAACCCTACCAGAGACCGCATGCAGACACTCCCCGTGTACTATCATACGTAATAAAGTCACTCCCCCCACATATCACACGTGTCATGCAGAAACTCCCCCCATGTACTATCACCCGAGTAATACAGACACTCCCTCCCCGTGTACTATACACTCCCCCAATGTACTATCACATGTGCGATACACACAATCCCCCGTGTACCATAACACGTGCGATACAGACAATCCCCCCGTGGACCATCACACGTGCAATACAGACAATCCCCCCCCGTGGACCATCACACGTGCAATACAGACAATCCCCCCCGTGTAACATCACACGTGCAATACAGACAATCCCCCCCGTGCACCATCACACGTGCAATACAGACAATCCCCCCCCGTGGACCATCACACGTGCAATACAGACAATCCCCCCCGTGTAACATCACACGTGCAATACAGACAATCCCCCCCGTGCACCATCACACGTGCAATACGGACAATCCCCCCGTGGACCATCACACGTGCAATACAGACAATCCCCCCCGTGGACCATCACACGTGCAATACGGACAATCCCCCCCGTGTACCATCACACGTGCAATACAGACAATCCCCCCCGTGTACCATCACACGTGCAATACAGACAATCCCCCCCGTGGACCATCACACGTGCAATACGGACAATCCCCCCCGTGTACCATCACACGTGCAATACAGACAATCCCCCCCGTGTACCATCACACGTGCAATACAGACAATCCCCCCCGTGTACCATCACACGTGCAATACGGACAATCCCCCCCGTGTACCATCACACGTGCAATACGGACAATCCCCCCCGTGTACCATCACACGTGCAATACAGGCAATCCCCCCCGTGTACCATCACACGTGCAATACGGACAATCCCCCCCGTGTACCATCACACGTGCAATACAGACAATCCCCCCCGTGTACCATCACACGTGCAATACAGACAATCCCCCCGTGGACCATCACACGTGCAATACAGACAATCCCCCCCGTGGACCATCACACGTGCAATACAGACAATCCCTCCCGTGGACCATCACACGTGCAATACAGACAATCCCCCCCCCCCGTGTACCATCACACGTGCAATACAGACAATCCCCCCCGTGTACCATCACACGTGCAATACGGACAATGCCCCCCGTGTACCATCACACGTGCAATACAGACAATCCCCCCCGTGTACCATCACACGTGCAATACGGACAATCCCCCCGTGGACCATCACACGTGCAATACAGACAATCCCCCCCGTGTACCATCACACGTGCAATACAGACAATCCCCCCCGTGTACCATCACACGTGCAATACGGACCTTCATCCCTATAATATCACACGTGTTGTCACGTACCCGCTTCTCAGCACGTGACTTAGGGGTCGCGCCTGCAAGGGTTAATCTATCTCCTCTCACTCAGTCCACCATTCAACCTCTGTTCTATGCTGCAGTGGGAGCATAAATCACACCCGACACACGCTGCCACCACTCACCGAACACACGGGCGATGAGTACCGGACCACCACTACATGCCAATCACCAGGGTCACACACTCTAAGGCTATGGATGCTTTAGAGCATACAAGGTTCAAACAAAGTTTAAAGCTTTAATAGAAAAGGTACAGTCCTTACAATAAAAGATATAAAATATGGAAATAAAAGGTGACATACAAATATGCAAAACTGTAGTAAAATAAAAGTGAGAAACTTACAGAAATATCTAAACTTTGTAGTCCGGTATTCTGCTCCCTGGGGGGGAAATCACACCAGCTTGGCTGCCGCTCAGTCTGTGAACAATTTTCTAAGGGTAAAGGCCTGATTTATAGACTTAACCTGGAGATCAGATTTTTGGACCAGCCTCATGTCAATATTCCAATTCCTGGTCTGCGACTGGATCATGGTCACTTTACCAATGAATACATTATTTTTTCCTCTACACGCTCTTTCTAGGACCTTTCTTTCTCATAGTAGAATGTAAGCCCGCAAGGACAGGGTCCTCTCCCCTCTGCACCGGTCTGTCATCGTACATTCGTTTACTGTAAGTGATATCTATAACTTTGTATAATCTCTTTACTGGTAACGAGATCTATAACTTTGTACGTAACCCCCTGCTCATGTATAGCACCATGGAATTAATGGTGCTATAGAAATAAATAATAATAATAGTAAATTAAAATGTCAGGATGCAATTAGGTCCCATTTGGTGTCTCTCTCCAAGGAATCAGGTGGTGTGAAATGTTTCCACTTCTGTGTGTCCCAGGAAGGCACCCTGGGGTCTGAGAGCAGGAAAATAGTCTTTTCTCATGATAACAGGTTATGACCTTTGTGTAGAGCTGCAGCCTAAGACAGATGTTAATTACTGCTGGTCATACATCTTACATATACATATTTCTCCACACCTCCCTCCTTATGAACGTGAGTGGGGGTTGACTTACAGGTCAGCTCCCGAGCACGTATCTGGTTCCGCCCCACCTTGGCGAGATGGGCCATCAGCATTGCCATGAGCGACTCCCTCCTTATGCTGAATTGTGAAATCATATTGCTGTAATATCAGACTCCATCTAATCAATTTCCCGTTGTCCCCAACTACTCTGTTGAGCCAACTCAATGGGTTATGATCTGTGATCATGGTGAAGTTGCGCCCATAGAGGTATGGTTGCAGCTTCTGCAGAGCCCACACAATTGCCAAATATTCCTTTTCAATGGTGGCATAAGCCACTTCTCTGGGCAGGAGTTTCCTGCTTAGGTAGAGAATTGGGTGCTCCTCTCCTTGCTGGTTCACCTGGCTGAGAACCGCACCTACCCCATAGGTGCTGGCATCTGTCTGCACTACAAACCGGCGAGTGAAATCTGGGGCCTGCAGGACGGGTGAACTAACCAATGCAGACTTTAGGGCATACAATGATTCCTCACACTGAGGACTCCAGGAGACAATTTTAGGAAGTCTCTTCCTGGTCAGATCATTTAATGGTTTGGCCAGAGCACTGTAGTTTGCTACAAACCTCCTATAGTAGCCAGCCGTACCCAGGAAGGACAGTACCTGCTTCTTGGTTCGTGGGGTGGCCCAGGCTGTAATGGCTTCTACCTTCCGTGGCTCAGGTTTTAGCAGTCTTCCCCCCCACCCGGTGCCCCAGGTATTGTACTTCCCGCATGGCTACCTGACACTTCCCTGGCTTAACCGTAAGACCTGCAGTTTTAAGCTTTTGCAACACCTGAGAAAGATGTACGAGGTGTTCCTCCCAAGAATCACTAAAAATGGCTATATCATCAAGATAAGCGACGGCAAAACCATCACATCCTTCCAATAAGTGATTGACCAACCTCTGGAAGGTCGCAGGGGCATTCTTCATACCAAAGGGCATCACCAGAAACTCAAACAGCCCGAATGGCGTTATAAAGGCAGACCTCTCCTGAGCTTCTCTGGTCAGTGGTATCTGCCAGTATCCCCTACTTAGGTCCATGATGGTGAGGTACGATGCTTTAGCTAGCTGCTCTAACAGCTCATCTATCCTCGGCATGGGGTAGACCTCACATGTAGTCAGTACATTTAACTTCCTGTAGTCTACACAGAACCGGGTAGTACGGTCCTTCTTCAGGACAGGAACCACAGGAAAGGCCCAGGCACTCTGGGATTTTTGTATTACCTTGAGGTTTAGCATCTCCTCTACCTGTGCGCCTTCACCTCTGCTGACAACCAGTATGCAGACTGCCGCACTGGGGGATTAGTACCAGTGTCCACATGGTGAGCTGCTAAGTGTGTCCTCCCAGGCTCCCCTGTGAAGACTTCAGTGAGTTCGCTGAGCGCCCCCATCAGCTCAGACCTCTGACATAATGAACATCATTTAGCCGCTTGTGTACAGTATATGGTCCCTCCCATGCGGCCTGTAATTTATTCTGTAACATAGGGACCAACACCCAAACCTTCTGCCCCTCCTTGTAGGCCCTCAGTCTGGCATTACGGTTGTACCAGACCTTCTGGTTGATTTGGGCCTGGGACACGTTCTCATGGGCCAGGTTGCTCAGTTTTTGCATTCTTTCTCTGAGCCGCAGCACATATCCAACCACTGAGACTCCAGTAGTTTTGGGGTCGTCCTCCCAACAGTCCTTAATCAAATCAAGTGGCCCCCTGACCCTCCTCCCATAAACCAGTTCAAAGGGGGAGAATCCAGTAGACGCCTGGGGTACCTCTCTGTAGGCAAACAACAGATGGGGGAGATAGCGCTCCCAGTCTCTCCCTTCAGTCTCCACCAGCATTTTGAGAATTTGTTTTAATGTCCCGTTAAAACGCTCGCAGAGTCCGCTGGTTTTGGGATAATAGGCGCTGGCCACAACATGCTGCACTTGTATTTTTTCACAGAGACTTTTCATCAGATTGGACATGAACTGGGTTCCCTGATCGGTCAACATTTCCCTGGGGAAACCCACACGAGAGAACAGTCAGCCTTGCGTACGGGAGTGCTGCGGATGGCAGCTTACTTCCTCCCTGAAACCACGCCTACTTGCGTCCTGCATACCTATCTTTATCATTCGGTACGCAGGGACGTACATTGTTTGCGGATACCTCCGCATGCGCCGTTTGGACGCTGCGCCAAACTGCGCAGAACACATGTTGCATTTTGATGTGGTCAGCGCAGCATCCAAACAGCACATGTGGAGGTATCTGCAAACAGCGTACGCCCCTGCATACCCAATGATATATATAGGTACGCAGGGCACCGTAGGGCGCAAGGAGGCGTAGGCGTGGTTTCAGGGAGGAAGTAGGCTGCAAGTTTGAAACCAGCCTAAAGCATCCGCCACTGTCTGCTCGGATGGAGGACAGTGCCACAGCTTCCGGGTATCGTGCAGCATAGTCCACCATTGTGAGGATGTACTTTTTCCCTGAGCTGCTAGGGATTGCAAGTGGCCCTATGATATCCACAGCCACTCGCTGGAAAGGCTCATCGATCACAGGCAGTGGTATCAATGGAGCTTTCTGTATATTCTGTAAAGCACCGGTAGCAGTGAAGAGGCAGTGACCCACAAAGTTCAAACATAAAAGTCTCTTTAATGCGTTATCTTCACACAGAAAAGGTTTCAAGCATATAACTTCACTGAACATCACTTCAGTGTTCAGTACACACTAGTGCATATAACAGCATCCTTTACATTGCAGTCACTACTGTCATGATTCTCAATGGCGAGAGAACATAGCCCAGCATATATGAGAACTAGCTCTTGGAAGATGGAAACTATACTGACCATGAACTAAACCTGCCGCACAACTAGAAGTGGCCGGGTAGCGTGCCTACGTTTTTTTATCCCTAGATGCCCAGCGCCAGCCGGAGAACTACCTAATCCTAGCAGAGGAAAAGACAGTCCTGGCTCACCTCTAGAGAAATTTCCCCGAAAGGCAGACAGAGGCCCCCACATATATTGGCGGTGATTTAAGATGAAATGACAAACGTAGTATGAAATTAGGTTTAGCAAAATCGAGGTCCGCTTACTAGATAGCATGAAGACAGAAAGGGCACTTTCATGGTCAGCAGAAAACCCTATCAAAACACCATCCAGAAATTACTTTAAGACTCTAGCATTAACTCATAACACCAGAGTGGCAATTTCCACTCACAAGAGCTTTCCAGACACAGTAACGAAACAGCAGCTGTGAACAGGAACAAAATGCAAAAACACACAAGGACAAAAGTCCAACTTAGCTGGGAGTTGTCTAGTAGCAGGAACATGCACAGAAAGGCTACTGATTACATTGTTGACCGGCATGAAACTGACAGAGGAGCAAGGTTATATAGCGACTCCCACATCCTGATAGGAGCAGGTGAACAGAGGGGATGATGCACACAAGTTAAATTCCACAAGTGGCCACCGGGGGAGCCCAGAATCCAATTTCACAACAGTACCCCCCCCTCAAGGAGGGGGCACCGAACCCTCACCAGAACCACCAGGGCGATCAGGATGAGCCCTATGAAAGGCACGGACAAGATCGGAGGCATGAACATCAGAGGCAGTGACCCAAGAATTATCCTCCTGACCGTATCCCTTCCATTTGACCAGATACTGGAGTTTCCGTCTGGAAACACGAGAGTCCAAGATCTTTTCCACAACGTACTCCAACTCACCCTCAACCAACACCGGAGCAGGAGGCTCAACGGAAGGCACAGCTGGTACCTCATACCTGCGCAACAATGACCGATGAAAAACATTATGAATCGAAAAGGATGCAGGGAGGTCCAAACGGAAGGACACAGGGTTAAGAATCTCCAATATCTTGTACGGGCCGATGAACCGAGGCTTAAACTTAGGAGAAGAAACCCTCATAGGGACAAAACGAGAAGACAACCACACCAAGTCCCCAACACAAAGCCGAGGACCAACACGACGACGGCGGTTGGCAAAAAGCTGAGTCTTCTCCTGGGACAACTTCAAATTGTCCACCACCTGCCCCCAAATCTGATGCAACCTCTCCACCACAGCATCCACTCCAGGACAATCCGAAGATTCCACTTGACCGGAGGAAAATCGAGGATGAAACCCCGAATTACAGAAAAACGGGGACACCAAGGTGGCAGAGCTGGCCCGATTATTGAGGGCGAACTCCGCCAAAGGCAAAAAAGCAACCCAATCATCCTGATCCGCAGACACAAAACACCTCAAATATGTCTCCAAGGTCTGATTAGTCCGCTCGGTCTGGCCATTAGTCTGAGGATGGAAAGCAGACGAAAAAGACAAATCTATGCCCATCCTAGCACAGAATGCCCGCCAAAATCTAGACACGAATTGGGTCCCTCTGTCAGAAACGATATTCTCCGGAATACCATGCAAACGAACAACATTTTGAAAAAACAGAGGAACCAACTCGGAAGAAGAAGGCAACTTAGGCAAGGGAACCAGATGGACCATCTTAGAGAAACGGTCACACACCACCCAGATGACAGACATCTTCTGAGAAACAGGCAGATCCGAAATAAAATCCATCGAGATGTGCGTCCAAGGCCTCTTCGGGATAGGCAAGGGTAACAACAATCCACTAGCCCGAGAACAACAAGGCTTGGCCCGAGCACAAACGTCACAAGACTGCACAAAGCCTCGCACATCTCGTGACAGGGAAGGCCACCAGAAGGACCTTGCCACCAAATCCCTGGTACCAAAGATTCCAGGATGACCTGCCAACGCAGAAGAATGAACCTCAGAGATGACTCTACTGGTCCAATCATCAGGAACAAACAGTCTACCAGGTGGGCAACGATCAGGTCTATCCGCCTGAAACTCCTGCAAGGCCCGCCGCAGGTCTGGAGAAACGGCAGACAATATCACTCCATCTTTAAGGATACCTGTGGGCTCAGAATTACCAGGGGAGTCAGGCTCAAAACTCCTAGAAAGGGCATCCGCCTTAACATTCTTAGAACCCGGTAGGTAAGACACCACAAAATTAAACCGAGAGAAAAACAACGACCAGCGCGCTTGTCTAGGATTCAGGCGCCTGGCAGACTCAAGGTAAATTAAATTTTTGTGGTCAGTCAATACCACCACCTGATGTCTGGCCCCCTCAAGCCAGTGACGCCACTCCTCAAAAGCCCACTTCATGGCCAAAAGCTCCCGATTCCCAATATCATAATTCCGCTCGGTGGGCGAAAATTTACGGGAAAAAAAAGCACAAGGTCTTATCACGGAGCAGTCGGAACTTCTCTGCGACAACACCGCCCCAGCTCCGATTTCAGAAGCGTCGACCTCAACCTGAAAAGGAAGAGCAACATCAGGCTGACGCAACACTGGGGCGGAAGAAAAGCGGCGCTTGAGCTCCCGAAAGGCCTCCACAGCATCAGGGGACCAATCAGCAACATCAGCACCCTTCTTAGTCAAATCAGTCAATGGTTTTACAACATCAGAAAAACCAGCAATAAATCGACGATAAAAGTTAGCAAAGCCCAAAAATTTCTGAAGACTCTTAAGAGAAGAGGGTTGCGTCCAATCACCAATAGCCTGAACCTTGACAGGATCCATCTCGATGGAAGAGGGGGAAAAAATGTATCCCAAGAAGGAAATCTTCTGAACCCCAAAAACACACTTAGAACCCTTCACACACAAGGAATTAGACCGCAAAACCTGAAAAACCCTCCTGACCTGCTGGACATGAGAGTCCCAGTCATCCGAAAAAATCAGAACATCATCCAGATACACAATCATAAATTTATCCAAATAATCGCGGAAAATGTCATGCATAAAGGACTGGAAGACTGAAGGGGCATTTGAAAGACCAAAAGGCATCACCAAATACTCAAAATGGCCCTCGGGCGTATTAAATGCGGTTTTCCACTCATCCCCCTGCTTGATTCGCACCAAATTATACGCCCCACGGAGATCAATCTTAGAGAACCACTTGGCCCCCTTTATACGAGCAAACAAATCAGTAAGCAGTGGTAACGGATATTGATATTTAACCGTGATTTTATTCAAAAGTCGATAATCAATGCACGGCCTCAAAGAGCCATCTTTCTTAGACACAAAGAAAAAACCGGCTCCTAAGGGAGATGACGAAGGACGAATATGTCCCTTTTCCAAGGACTCCTTTATATATTCTCGCATAGCAGCGTGTTCAGGCACAGACAGATTAAATAAACGACCCTTAGGGTATTTACTACCCGGAATCAAGTCTATGGCACAATCGCACTCCCGGTGTGGAGGTAGTGAACCAACCTTGGGTTCTTCAAAAACGTCACGAAAGTCAGACAAGAATTCAGGAATCTCAGAGGGAATAGATGATGAAATGGAAACCAAAGGTACGTCCCCATGAGTTCCTTTACATCCCCAGCTTAACACAGACATAGCGTTCCAGTCGAGGACTGGGTTATGAGATTGCAGCCATGGCAATCCCAGCACCAAAACATCATGTAGATTATACAGCACCAGAAAGCGAATAACCTCCTGGTGATCCGGATTAACACGCATAGTCACTTGTGTCCAGTATTGTGGTTTATTACTAGCCAATGGGGTGGAGTCAATCCCTTTCAGAGGTATCGGAGCCTCCAATGGCTCCAAATCATACCCACAGCGTTTGGCAAAGGACCAATCCATAAGACTCAAAGCAGCGCCAGAGTCGACATAGGCGTCCGCGGTAATAGATGACAAAGAACAAATCAGGGTCACAGATAGAATAAACTTAGACTGTAAAGTGCTAATTGAAACAGACTTGTCAGGCTTCTTAGTACGCTTAAAGCATGCTGATATAACATGAGTTGAATCACCACAATAGAAGCACAACCCATTTTTTCGTCTAAAATTCTGCCGCTCGCTTCTGGACAGAATTCTATCACATTGCATATTTTCTGGCGTTTTCTCAGTAGACACCGCCAAATGGTGCACAGGTTTGCGCTCCCGCAGACGCCTATCGATCTGAATAGCCATCGTCATGGACTCATTCAGACTCGCAGGCACAGGGAACCCCACCATAACATCCTTAATGGCATCAGAGAGACCTTCTCTGAAAATCGCCGCCAGGGCGCACTCATTCCACTGAGTAAGCACAGACCATTTGCGGAATTTTTGGCAGTATATTTCAGCTTCATCTTGCCCCTGAGACAAGGACATCAAGGCCTTTTCCGCCTGAAGCTCTAAATGAGGTTCCTCATAAAGCAACCCCAAGGCCAGAAAAAACGCATCCACATTGAGCAACGCAGGATCCCCTGGTGCCAATGCAAAAGCCCAGTCTTGAGGGTCGCCCCGGAGCAAGGAAATTACAATCCTGACCTGCTGTGCAGGGTCTCCGGCAGAGCGAGACTTCAGGGACAAAAACAATTTGCAATTATTTTTAAAATTTTGAAAGTGAGATCTATTCCCCGAGAAGAATTCAGGCAAAGGAATTCTAGGCTCAGACATAGGTGCATGAACAACAAAATCTTGCAAATTTTGTACCTTTGTGGCGAGATTATTCAAACCTGTAGCTACACTCTGAAGATCCATTTGAAACAGGTGAACACAGAGCCATTCAAGGATTAGAAGGAAAGGAAGAGAGGAAGGCTGCAGTATAGGCAGACTAGCAAGTGATTCAATTAAGAGCACACTCAGAACTAGAGGGAAAAAAAAATAAATTGTAGCAGACTTCTTTTTTCTCTCCTTTCTCAGCCAGTAATTTAACCCTTTTTTGGGCCGGTCAAACTGTCATGATTCTCAATGGCGAGAGAACATAGCCCAGCATATATGAGAACTAGCTCTTGGAAGATGGAAACTATACTGACCATGAACTAAACCTGCCGCACAACTAGAAGTGGCCGGGTAGCATGCCTACGTTTTTTTATCCCTAGATGCCCAGCGCCAGCCGGAGAACTACCTAATCCTAGCAGAGGAAAAGACAGTCCTGGCTCACCTCTAGAGAAATTTTCCCAAAAGGCAGACAGAGGCCCCCACATATATTGGCGGTGATTTAAGATGAAATGACAAACGTAGTATGAAAATAGGTTTAGCAAAATCGAGGTCCGCTTTCTAGATAGCAGGAAGACAGAAAGGACACTTTCATGGTCAGCAGAAAACCCTATCAAAACACCATCCAGAAATTACTTTAAGACTCTAGCATTAACTCATAACACCAGAGTGGCAATTTCCGCTCACAAGAGCTTTCCAGACACAGTAACGAAACAGCAGCTGTGAACAGGAACAAAATGCAAAAACACACAAGGACAAAAGTCCAACTTAGCTGGGAGTTGTCTAGTAGCAGGAACATGCACAGAAAGGCTACTGATTACATTGTTGACCGGCATGAAACTGACAGAGGAGCAAGGTTATATAGCGACTCCCACATCCTGATAGGAGCAGGTGAACAGAGGGGATGATGCACACAAGTTAAATTCCACAAGTGGCCACCGGGGGAGCCCAGAATCCAATTTCACAACACACTACACATGCTAGTCCTCCTCTGACTAGTTCCATGGGTGTCCTTCACCGCTGTATCACAGTCTCTACTCACAGCCGTACACAGACCTTGACATCCTCCTGTCTGCAGCTGTGACACACGCTAGTCCTTCCTTCGGGCACAGGACAGTCTACCTCCGGGCACAAGACCTGTCCACGTCCGTGACCAGTCATCGTGGACAGCAGCTCCACTGTGTGTGCTGGGGGTTGTCAGGCATCACTCTGGCCCTGACACACCTGAGACTCCTCAGACCCAATTCTAAAACCTCTCTATACTACAGGGCTTTTAACAATTGTAATCACAGCCACACCTGCGACTGCAACGCCCCCTCATGGCCTCAATACACCTCGGTGCGCACCCTAGGGAGAACAAACAGCGCCCCCTAGCTGTAACAGGTGTCGCTGTCTCACAATTCCCAGACTTTCCAACTCTCTGACAAACTACACATGATCGAAAGTAATTGGCAATATCTGTCCCCATCTTGGGCCAATAGAAGTTGTGTCAGGCGAGCTTTAGTCTTTTGTATTCCAAGGTGTCCGGCCAGAGAAATTTCATGAGAAATTTTCAATAATTGTTCCCTAAATAGATAAGGGACGATCAGCCGCCTTTCATAGTCCCAAGATTCTGTAGTATCACTGAGGATAGTCTCTGTATACAGTCTGCCCTGGTCCCAGTATACTCTCTCTTTGTCAGAAGCTGCAGGGCGTTGGTCTGCAAGACATCTGAGCTCCTCCAGACTGACATCTGTCTGCAGGGCCTCCACACGTTTTTTACTATTTGCATAACGTCCGTCGACACGTCATTTTACTGCACAACGACACACAGCAGAAGACGGAAGTGTAAAAGAAGCCTGAGGCTATGGATTCTTTAGAGCATACAAGGTTCAAACTTATTAAAGTTTTACGCTTTAGTAGAAAAGGTACAGTGCTTACAATAAAGGTATAAAATATGGAAATAAAAAGTGACCTACAAATATGCAAAACAGTTACAAAAATAAAAGGGAGAAAACTTAATACAGACACTCCCCCGTGTAATATCACCTGTGTAATACAGACGCTCACTCCGTGTAATATAGACGCCCCCCCGTGTAATACAGACTCTGCCCCCGTGTAGTACAGACACTGCCCCGTGTAATATCGCCCGTGTAATACAGACGCTTCCCCCCCGTGTAATACAGACGCTTCCCCCCCCCCGTGTAATACAGACGCTCCCCCCCCGTGTAATACAGACGCTCCCCCCCCCCGTGTAATACAGACGCTCCCCCCCCCCGTGTAATACAGACGCTCCCCCCCCCCGTGTAATACAGACGCTCCCCCCCCCCGTGTAATACAGACGCTCCCCCCCCCGTGTAATACAGACGCTCCCCCCCCGTGTAATACAGACGCTCCCCCCCCGTGTAATACAGACGCTCCCCCCCGTGTAATACAGACGCTCCCCCCCCGTGTAATACAGACGTTCCCCCCGTGTAATACAGACGCGCCCCCGTGTAATCACCCGTGTAATACAGACGCTCCCCCCCGTGTAATACAGTCGCTCACTCCGTGTAATATAGACGCCCCCCGTGTAATACAAACGCTGCCCCCGTGTAATACAGACGCACCCCCCGTGTAATATCACCCGTGTAATACAGACGCTCCCCCGTGTAATATCACCCATGTAATACAGACGCTCCCCCCCGTGTAAGGCTACGTTCACATTTGCGTTGTGCGACGCAACGCACAACGCAAACAAAAACGCAGCAAAACGAACAACACTGCGTTTTGCGACGCATGCGTCCTTTTTTTGCTTGATTTTGGACGCACAAAAAATGCAACTTGTAGCGTCCTCTGCGCCATGACGCGTGCGCCGCAGGGACGCATGCGTCGCAAAACGCAAGTGCAACGCATGTCCATGCGCCCCCATGTTAAATATAGGGGCGCATGACGCATGCGGCGACGCTGCGGCGCAGTACGCTAATGTGAACGTAGACTTATACAAACGCTGCCCCCGTGTAATACAGACGCTCCCCCGTGTAATATCACCCGTGTAATACAGACGCTCCCCCCCGTGTAATACAGATGCTCCACCCCCCATGTAATACAGACGCTCCCCCCGTGTAATACAGACGCTCCCCCCCGTGTAATATCACCCGTGTAATACAGACGCTCCCCCCGTGTAATACAGACGCTCCCCCCCCGTGTAATATCACCCGTGTAATACAGACGCTCCCCCCGTGTAATACAGACGCTCCCCCCCCCCGTGTAATACAGACGCTCACCCCCCCCCGTGTAATACAGTCGCTCACCCCCCCCCGTGTAATACAGTCGCTCACCCCCCCCGTGTAATACAGACGCTCACCCCCCCCGTGTAATACAGTCGCTCACCCCCCCCGTGTAATACAGACGCTCCCCCCCCCGTGTAATACAGACGCTCCCCCCTCCAAGTAATACAGACGCACCCCCCCCGTGTAATACAGACGCTCCCCCCCGTGTAATACAGACGCTCCCCCCCCCGTGTAATATCACCCGTGTAATACAGACGTTCCCCCCGTGTAATACAGACGCGCCCCCGTGTAATCACCCGTGTAATACAGACGCTCACCCCGTGTAATACAGACGCTCCCCCCCGTGTAATATCACCCGTGTAATACAGACGCTCCCCCCCCGTGTAATACAGACGCTCCCCCCCCGTGTAATACAGATGCTCCCCCCCGTGTAATACAGACGCTCCCCCCCCCGTGTAATACAGACGCTCCCCCCCCCCGTGTAATACAGACGCTCCCCCCCGTGTAATACAGACGCTCCCCCCCCCGTGTAATACAGACGCTCCCCCCCCCGTGTAATACAGACGCTCCCCCCCCCGTGTAATACAGACGCTCCCCCCTCCAAGTAATACAGACGCAC
Source organism: Ranitomeya variabilis (assembly GCF_051348905.1). Taxonomy (NCBI): domain Eukaryota; kingdom Metazoa; phylum Chordata; class Amphibia; order Anura; family Dendrobatidae; genus Ranitomeya; species Ranitomeya variabilis. The sequence goes on along the minus strand of NC_135237.1, from coordinate 4,527,994 downwards.
CCCCCCCGTGTAATACAGACGCTCCCCCCCGTGTAATACAGACGCTCCCCCCCGTGTAATACAGATGCTCCACCCCCCGTGTAATACAGATGCTCCACCCCCCGTGTAATACAGACGCTCCCCCCGGTGTAATACAGACGCTCCCCCCGGTGTAATACAGACGCTCCCCCCCGTGTAATACAGACGCTCCCCCCCGTGTAATACAGATGCTCCACCCCCCGTGTAATACAGACGCTCCCCCCGGTGTAATACAGACGCTCCCCCCGGTGTAATACAGACGCTCCCCCCGGTGTAATACAGACGCTCCCCCCGGTGTAATACAGACGCTCCCCCCGGTGTAATACAGACGCTCCCCCCCGGTGTAATACAGACGCTCCCCCCCCGTGTAATACAGACGCCCCCCCCCCGTGTAATACAGACGCCCCCCCGTGTAATACAGACGCCCCCCCGTGTAATACAGACGCCCCCCCCGTGTAATACAGACGCCCCCCCGTGTAATACAGACGCCCCCCCGTGTAATACAGACGCCCCCCCCCGTGTAATACAGACGCCCCCCCCCCCCCCGTGTAATACAGACGCCCCCCCTGTAATACAGACGCCCCCCCCGTGTAATACAGACGCCCCCCCCCCCCGTGTAATACGGACGCTCCCCCTGTAATACAGACGCCCCCCCCGTGTAATACAGACGCCCCCCCCCCGTGTAATACAGACGCCCCCCCCGTGTAATACAGACGCCCCCCCCCGTGTAATACAGACGCTCCCCCCCCGTGTAATACAGACGCCCCCCCCGTGTAATAATTCCCCGCCCCCTCTGCTCCCTCTCTATTATGCACCAGTGTGATTGCGGCAGTGACAGGAGCCGCCCGGTGTGTACAGGACGCTACTGAGCAGCCCCAGGCCGCCGCGGCCCTCACCTCCGCCCGCCCCCGGGCCGCCATCACACTCCTCAGCACCGGACACAGAACGGGACCGACCAGGACCACCGACTCCTGCAGCAAAGCATGACGGGACCAAAAAAAAAGGAGGAAGAGCGACAAAACGGACACGCCCACATAGATGATTGGACGTACAAAGCCCCGCCTGCATTGCTCACATGACAACTTCAAAAGAGAACACGCCCTTACAAAGTAACCCACGTGACTAAAGCTAAAGGAATCACGCGCCTCAAATTCATATCACGTGATTCATGTCACAGCTGCAAACATCGCTACCACCCAGAACACGCCCCTCTACTACAGGTGCACTCTGCGCAGGCGCGTGTGATGTTCCCATGAAGACACTCCCCTCTTGGTACTTTCAGAATTGACCCGCCTGCGTTGTCATAGCAACTAACTGCTCCGCTCCTCTCCTCACACCCCGGTCACACGGGAGGAGACACTGATATCCGGCTCCTCTCCTCACACTCGGTCACACAGGAGGAGACACTGATATCCGGCTCCTCTCCTCACACCGCGGTCACACGGGAGGAGGCACTGATATCCGGCTCCTCTCCTCACACCCCGGTCACACAGGAGGAGACACTGATATCCGGCTCCTCTCCTCACACCGCGGTCACACGGGAGGAGACACTGATATCCGGCTCCTCTCCTCACACCGCGGTCACACAGGAGGAGACACTGATATCCGGCTCCTCTCCTCACACCCCGGTCACACAGGAGGAGACACTGATATCCGGCTCCTCTCCTCACACCCCGGTCACACAGGAGGAGACACTGATATCCGGCTCCTCTCCTCACACCCGGTCACACAGAAGGAGGCACTGATATCCGGCTCCTCTCCTCACACCCCGGTCACACAGGAGGAGGCACTGATATCCGGCTCCTCTCCTCACACCCCGGTCACACAGGAGGAGACACTGATATCCGGCTCCTCTCCTCACACCGCGGTCACACGGGAGGAGACACTGATATCCGGCTCCTCTCCTCACACCGCGGTCACACAGGAGGAGACACTGATATCCGGCTCCTCTCCTCACACCCCGGTCACACAGGAGGAGACACTGATATCCGGCTCCTCTCCTCACACCCCGGTCACACAGGAGGAGACACTGATATCCGGCTCCTCTCCTCACACCCCGGTCACACAGGAGGAGGCACTGATATCCGGCTCCTCTCCTCACACCCCGGTCACACAGGAGGAGGCACTGATATCCGGCTCCTCTCCTCACACCCCAGTCACACAGGAGGAGACACTGATATCCGGCTCCTCTCCTCACACCCCGGTCACACAGGAGACACTGATATCCGGCTCCTCTCCTCACACCCCGGTCACACAGGAGGAGACACTGATATCCGGCTCCTCTCCTCACACCCCGGTCACACAGGAGGAGGCACTGATATCCGGCTCCTCTCCTCACCCCCCGGTCACACAGGAGGAGGCACTGATATCCGGCTCCTCCCCTCACACCCCGGTCACACAGGAGGAGGCACTGATATCCGGCTCCTCTCCTCACACCCCGGTCACACAGGAGGAGACACTGATATCCGGCTCCTCTCCTCACACCCCGGTCACACAGGAGGAGACACTGATATCCGGCTCCTCTCCTCACACCGCGGTCACACGGGAGGAGACACTGATATCCGGCTCCTCTCCTCACACCGCGGTCACACAGGAGGAGACACTGATATCCGGCTCCTCTCCTCACACCCCGGTCACACAGGAGGAGACACTGATATCCGGCTCCTCTCCTCACACCCCGGTCACACAGGAGGAGACACTGATATCCGGCTCCTCTCCTCACACCGCGGTCACACAGGAGGAAACACTGATATCCGGCTCCTCTCCTCACACCCGGTCACACAGGAGGAGGCACTGATATCCGGCTCCTCTCCTCACACCCCGGTCACACAGGAGGAGACACTGATATCCGGCTCCTCTCCTCACACCGCGGTCACACAGGAGGAGACACTGATATCCGGCTCCTCTCCTCACACCCGGTCACACAGGAGGAGGCACTGATATCCGGCTCCTCTCCTCACACCCCGGTCACACGGGAGGAGGCACTGATATCCGGCTCCTCTCCTCACACCCCGGTCACACGGGAGGAGACACTGATATCCGGCTCCTCTCCTCACACCCCGGTCACACAGGAGGAGACACTGATATCCGGCTCCTCTCCTCACACCCCGGTCACACGGGAGGAGGCACTGATATCCGGCTCCTCTCCTCACACCCCGGTCACACAGGAGGAGACACTGATATCCGGCTCCTCCCCTCACACCCCGGTCACACAGGAGGAGGCACTGATATCCGGCTCCTCTCCTCACACCCCGGTCACACAGGAGGAGACACTGATATCCGGCTCCTCTCCTCACACCCGGTCACACAGGAGGAGGCACTGATATCCGGCTCCTCTCCTCACCCCCCGGTCACACAGGAGGAGGCACTGATATCCGGCTCCTCTCCTCACACCCCGGTCACACAGGAGGAGGCACTGATATCCGGCTCCTCTCCTCACACCCCGGTCACACGGGAGGAGGCACTGATATCCGGCTCCTCTCCTCACACCCCGGTCACACGGGAGGAGGCACTGATATCCGGCTCCTCTCCTCACACCCCGGTCACACGGGAGGAGGCACTGATATCCGGCTCCTCTCCTCACACCCCGGTCACACAGGAGGAGGCACTGATATCCGGCTCCTCTCCTCACACCCCGGTCACACGGGAGGAGGCACTGATATCCGGCTCCTCTCCTCACACCCCGGTCACACGGGAGGAGGCACTGATATCCGGCTCCTCTCCTCACACCCCGGTCACACAGGAGGAGGCACTGATATCCGGCTCCTCTCCTCACACCCCGGTCACACAGGAGGAGACACTGATATCCGGCTCCTCTCCTCACACCCCGGTCACACAGGAGGAGGCACTGATATCCGGCTCCTCTCCTCACACCCCGGTCACACGGGAGGAGGCACTGATATCCGGCTCCTCTCCTCACACCCCGGTCACACAGGAGGAGACACTGATATCCTGCTCCTCTCCTCACACCCCGGTCACACAGGAGGAGACACTGATATCCGGCTCCTCTCCTCACACCCCGGTCACACAGGAGGAGACACTGATATCCGGCTCCTCTCCTCACACCCCGGTCACACGGGAGGAGGCACTGATATCCGGCTCCTCTCCTCACACCCCGGTCACACAGGAGGAGACACTGATATCCGGCTCCTCTCCTCACACCCCGGTCACACAGGAGGAGACACTGATATCCGGCTCCTCTCCTCACACCCCGGTCACACAGGAGGAGACACTGATATCCGGCTCCTCTCCTCACACCCCGGTCACACAGGAGGAGACACTGATATCCGGCTCCTCTCCTCACACCCGGTCACACAGGAGGAGGCACTGATATCCGGCTCCTCTCCTCACACCCCGGTCACACAGAAGGAGGCACTGATATCCGGCTCCTCTCCTCACACCCGGTCACACAGGAGGAGGCACTGATATCCGGCTCCTCTCCTCACACCCCGGTCACACAGAAGGAGGCACTGATATCCGGCTCCTCTCCTCACACTCGGTCACACAGGAGGAGACACTGATATCCGGCTCCTCTCCTCACACCCCGGTCACACAGGAGGAGACACTGATATCCGGCTCCTCTCCTCACACCCCGGTCACACAGGAGGAGACACTGATATCCGGCTCCTCTCCTCACACCCCGGTCACACAGGAGGAGACACTGATATCCGGCTCCTCTCCTCACACCCCGGTCACACAGGAGGAGACACTGATATCCGGCTCCTCTCCTCACACCCCGGTCACACAGGAGGAGACACTGATATCCGGCTCCTCTCCTCACTCCCCGGTCACACAGGAGGAGACACTGATATCCGGCTCCTCTCCTCACACCCGGTCACACAGGAGGAGGCACTGATATCCGGCTCCTCTCCTCACACCCCGGTCACACAGAAGGAGGCACTGATATCCGGCTCCTCTCCTCACACTCGGTCACACAGGAGGAGACACTGATATCCGGCTCCTCTCCTCACACCCCGGTCACACAGGAGGAGACACTGATATCCGGCTCCTCTCCTCACACCCCGGTCACACAGGAGGAGACACTGATATCCGGCTCCTCTCCTCACACCCCGGTCACACAGGAGGAGACACTGATATCCGGCTCCTCTCCTCACACCCCGGTCACACAGGAGGAGACACTGATATCCGGCTCCTCTCCTCACACCCCGGTCACACAGGAGGAGACACTGATATCCGGCTCCTCTCCTCACTCCCCGGTCACACAGGAGGAGACACTGATATCCGGCTCCTCTCCTCACATCCCGGTCACACAGGAGGAGACACTGATATCCGGCTCCTCTCCTCACACCCCGGTCACACAGGAGGAGGCACTGATATCCGGCTCCTCTCCTCACACCCCGGTCACACGGGAGGAGACACTGATATCCGGCTCCTCTCCTCACACCCCGGTCACACAGGAAGAGACACTGATATCCGGCTCCTCTCCTCACACCCCGGTCACACAGGAAGAGACACTGATATCCGGCTCCTCTCCTCACACCCGGTCACACAGGAGGAGACACTGATATCCGGCTCCTCTCCTCACACCCCGGTCACACAGGAGACACTGATATCCGGCTCCTCTCCTCACACCGCGGTCACACAGGAGGAGACACTGATATCCGGCTCCTCTCCTCACACCCCGGTCACACAGGAGGAGACACTGACATCCGGCTCCTCTCCTCACACCCCGGTCACACAGGAAGAGACACTGATATCCGGCTCCTCTCCTCACACCCGGTCACACAGGAGGAGACACTGATATCCGGCTCCTCTCCTCACACCCCGGTCACACAGGAGACACTGATATCCGGCTCCTCTCCTCACACCGCGGTCACACAGGAGGAGACACTGATATCCGGCTCCTCTCCTCACACCCCGGTCACACAGGAGGAGACACTGACATCCGGCTCCTCTCCTCACACCCCGGTCACACAGGAGGAGGCACTGATATCCGGCTCCTCTCCTCACACCCCGGTCACACAGGAGGAGACACTGATATCCGGCTCCTCTCCTCACACCCCGGTCACACAGGAGGAGACACTGATATCCGGCTCCTCTCCTCACACCCCGGTCACACAGGAGGAGACACTGATATCCGGCTCCTCTCCTCACACCCGGTCACACAGGAGGAGACACTGATATCCGGCTCCTCTCCTCACACCTCGGTCACACAGGAGGAGACACTGATATCCGGCTCCTCTCCTCACACCCCGGTCACACAGGAGGAGACACTGATATCCGGCTCCTCTCCTCACACCCCGGTCACACAGGAGACACTGACATCCGGCTCCTCTCCTCACACCCGGTCACACAGGAGGAGACACTGATATCCGGCTCCTCTCCTCACACCCCGGTCACACAGGAGGAGACACTGACATCCGGCTCCTCTCCTCACACCCGGTCACACAGGAGGAGACACTGACATCCGGCTCCTCTCCTCACACCCGGTCACACAGGAGGAGACACTGATATCCGGCTCCTCTCCTCACACCCGGTCACACAGGAGGAGACACTGATATCCGGCTCCTCTCCTCACACCCCGGTCACACAGGAGACACTGATATCCGGCTCCTCTCCTCACACCCCGGTCACACAGGAGGAGACACTGATATCCGGCTCCTCTCCTCACACCCGGTCACACAGGAGGAGACACTGATATCCGGCTCCTCTCCTCACACCCCGGTCACACAGGAGGAGGCACTGATATCCGGCTCCTCTCCTCACACCCCGGTCACACAGGAGGAGACACTGATATCCGGCTCCTCTCCTCACACCCGGTCACACAGGAGGAGACACTGATATCCGGCTCCTCTCCTCACACCCCGGTCACACAGGAGGAGGCACTGATATCCGGCTCCTCTCCTCACACCCCGGTCACACAGGAGGAGGCACTGATATCCGGCTCCTCTCCTCACACCCCGGTCACACAGGAGGAGACACTGATATCCGGCTCCTCTCCTCACACCCCGGTCACACAGGATGAGGCACTGATATCCGGCTCCTCTCCTCACACCCCGGTCACACAGGATGAGGCACTGATATCCGGCTCCTCTCCTCACACCCTGTCACGATATGGTATGAAATATCATAAGTTAGTTTTCCTGCTAGCATGCGGGGGCTAAACCCCCCTTCTCTCTGGTTCTCTTTCTTTCCCTGTGTTTCTAGCTGTCTGTGTAGAAGAGCTTGCCTTGTGGGGGAGTTTTATTGACGAAAGGTATTTACGACGGGCATAGCTGCAAGAGAAATTTGGGTTAGCAGGAACTGTTAGAGAAACTTCTAGAATGCATGGGATTTCTTTGTTCTGTTTTTGGAAGATATTATGCAAACCGTTTAAGTTACGAACACCAAAATATATCGTCATAATCACACTCGGAGGATCTACGCATCACTCTAAATACGGGCGTCTAACTCCATCTGGTGAAGAAGTAGGGATTTCTCTGTAAATATGTATCCCAGACAGGGCATATTTGATCTCATCGGAATGCCCACGATACTATGAGATGAACGATGGGTATGGTGCGATTATTTTATGTTCTGTAGCGAAGATACGGGCATCAGATATATTTAATGCCCAGTTAGTGAAACCGAAGAGGTAGGAGGAGTTGGAAAACCAAGCCCTTTCTGTGAGGTCACAGACTGTAGGTTTTAAGTGCTGGCAGGCATCCAAGAGAGCAGAGTTGTGAGTTTTTACCTGAAGCGACCAGACTGCGAGTGCCCAATGCACTGGGATAGATGGAAAGCTCCTAGCCTGTTGCCTGCAATGCAATGATCTAAGAACATGTGAGTTATCTTTTCTTCCTTTAATCCTTTTATTTTTATAATTACCTTGTACATATTTGCAATTGTCTCATTTGTAACATCTTTGTAAAATATTTTATAAACACTGCCTAAAATCATTTATGGGGTATCCTATTTAATACTAGTTCGTTCTTCCTGCCCTAAACCGTACCCTGTCTCTGAAGGGAATTACGCTACTGTTTTTTGGGGTTTGCTCCAGACCCGTTCAATTGGAGCTGGTGGCAGCGACCGTGTGCCGGCTTTTGGGGGGTCACTGTAGCGACTGCGGCTTGATAATTATTGGTCCTGCCTGAGCGGGAGTAGTTATCGCATCGCTGCAGTACACCCAATAGCCAGTACATAGCAGGCAGCGTTTCTGGCGACTAATTACCCCAGGTGCAGTACCTAATCTGACCTGACAGAAAGGGGGGCGCCAGAGAGCTGCAAGGTTTAAGTGGAACTGTAAGCGGGATACACAAATCCCTGCAGTTCATGGTATATTGAAGAGCAGTGGGATACCTAAAATAAGCCCCTGCTGTAAACTAAGAGGTCAATAGCCTCGTGTGTGTTTTTTTTTTTCATCACATTGTGGCAGTGGAGGGATAACTAGGATAAGCCCCCTGCACATGTGATAGCCGTCTGCTAGTCTAAGGTCACCCCCGTCCGTGACAGATTGTGGGCAGCGGCTAAGGGATCCTGACAGTCACGGAGTGAATCGTGACAAATTGGTGGCAAGGCGGTGGGATATTAGAGCATTAGTGATTTGGTTTGAGTAATCATTCCTCTCACTAAAAACTTGCAGGAAGTTCTTGCGAGAACTCTGCGCAAATAAGTTTGGAGAACGAACTCAGTGTTTATTAGTCTTGAGACAATTGTGTGTACTGGTGATTATCCCCTCCCTTTTTCTTCGTTTTTCTATCCTATCTTTTATTTGGCAACCATGGCAACGAAAGGAGAAGCCTGGTACACCCAGCAGAAGAGGGACACTCTTGCTGTGATATGCATGTACCATGGCCTGAAACCCCAGGACAAGTCCAAGGCTCAAATGGTCGCTGAACTGGTGCAATTTGAAGCAGACCAAGCCAGGCCACAGAGCCCAGAGGCCGCAGAAGCCGGCACAAGCGAGCATGGTGCTGCAGCCGAGGTCCAACCACAGAATACGGGCCCTACTGGCAACCAGGGGGGCGCAGACCTCCGCCTGCAGCTGGCTCTGCAACAATGCTCTGCAGATGACCTAGAGAGACGTCTGCAGCTGATCCAGCAATACCAGGAGCAAGCCGAGCGAGAGGCCCAGCGAGAGGCAGAGAGAGCCGAGCGAGAGGCCCAGCGAGCCGAGCGAGAGGCCCAGGCCCAGCGAGCCGAGCGCCAAGCCCAGCGAGAACATGAACTGGAGATGCTCCGGCGGGGGGGGAACCCTTCCACTGCCCAGAGCCGTGAGCCCAGCAGCGCTCAGACACCAAAGCCCCGGCCCGACCACTTTCCTGTTATGGAAAAGGATGGGGACTTGGACACTTTTCTGCGGGCCTTTGAGAAAGCCTGCAGACAGTACCAGCTGCCTACACAAGAATGGGCACGATACCTGACACCAGGGCTGAGAGGAAAAGCTCTGGAGGCGTTTGCTGCACTCCCTCAAGAACAAGATGGTGACTATGAGGCCATCAAGCAGGCTCTCATAGCTAAGTACCAGCTTACACCCGAGGTGTACCGTAAAAAGTTTCGGACCCTCCTACGTGGCCCACACGACAGTTACAGTGATGTGGTGCATAGACTGGGGACCCACTTTGACCAGTGGACCCAAGGACTGTCAGTGACCACCTTTACACAGCTGCGAGACCTGATGATCAAAGACCAGTTCTTCCGTCTTTGCCCAACTGAAGTGCGACAGTTCGTGATGGACAGAGAACCCAACGATGTGACGAAAGCAGCGCAGATTGCCGATGCCTATGAGGCCAACCGTAGATCGGAAGTGCGGAAGCCAGTCACCACCAGCTGGAGAGGGGGTAAGCCTGCAGCCAACGCCAGTACCCCTGCCAGCCAACACACCAGAGGTCCTGTCCCCATGGCCAACAGCACCAGACCTACCACCGAACTTCGCCAGTGTTACCACTGCAGGCAGACTGGACACCTCAGTCACCAATGTCCAGCCAGGCAGAAGAACCCCTCATCCCAGGCCCCAGGGCCTAATGCAGCCGTTCTTTTGGTGGGTGGTGTGGTTGGGAGGGGGTGTGATAACGTACAGCATGTCACTGTGGGAGGTCGTGTTGCTACAGGCCTCAAGGACACCGGGGCTGAACGAACCCTCATCCGACCCGAACTGGCGGCCCCTGAAGAAATCATTCCGGGGAAAACCCTAACTGTCACTGGGATTGGGGGCATCAGCTGTCCCTTACCGATGGCCCGGGTTTTTATTGATTGGGGTGCCGGGAGCGGGGTGAAAGAAGTGGGGCTGTCTGATAATTTGCCCACTGATGTTTTGTTGGGGACTGATTTGGGGAGGTTGTTTGCATACTACGTCCCTGACACCCCTCCCCAATCTGCTAATAAGGGTAACGTTAACCCTGATGATGATGATGATGGGAAATCGCATGTGTTACCTGACCATGCTTTATCTTGTAATGATGCATCTGTTAACCATTTTTTCCCTAGGATTGATGGGGGAAATGTTGTACCTGTGCCAACTGTATCTGATAATGATGTTTCTGTGAAAGTTGATGTGTCCATAGGTACAGGAGTGCTCAGCCAAGTCCCTCTGCGGAGTGAGACGGCTGAGGAACCCCTAGCAGGGGCAAGTGTCGGTGCTACAAGAAATGGGGAGATACATGGGAACCGTGAGACAGGTGACGCCATGAAATTGACCAGTGCCACCGAGGAAGGTAACTGGCCCATAAGTAGCAATGCTCCTGAGGTAATGGGGGAGGATGGGGAGGTAGAGCCCATAGCAGCATCAGCTGATGGGTCTGTAGAAACCCCCGGGGAGACAGCCTACGTAGCTGCTGTCACCCGCAGTCAGAGTGCCCGGAACGCAGATAACTGTTTGCCTCCCGGACCCTCCTCAGTCATCAGTGTGACTGAACCAGAGGTGGACCCAGTGCAGGTCCCAGAGGGCTCCCGTGGGGAAGGGACCCTGACGTCACTTCTGGCTTCCCCTAGCCAGGAGTTTCAGGCCGCTCTGCACACAGATGCGAGCCTAGAGAGTTTGAGACAACTCGCCGGGACGTCATTCTCTGAAACTGATAAGGAGAAGGTGTTCTGGGAAGGAGGAAGGTTGTACCGGGAGACAGTACCCGGAGAATCACAAAAGGAGTGGTTGAGGGAAAGACAGCTGGTCGTCCCACAGCAATTCCGGGGTGAGTTGTTGCGGATTGCCCATGAGATCCCGCTAGCTGGACACTTGGGGATCAGCAAAACTAAGGCCCGGCTGTCTCAACACTTCTATTGGCCTAAGATGGGGACAGATGTGTCAAACTACTGCCGCTCCTGTATCACCTGTCAAAGAGTGGGGAAGGCGGGGCCTGCTCTTAAGGCTCCCCTGATCCCTTTGCCAGTGATAGAGGAGCCTTTCCAGAGGATTGCGGTGGACATTGTGGGCCCGCTGGCCGTCTCCAGCAGCTCTGGAAAGCGATTTATTCTTACTGTGGTAGACTATGCTACCCGGTACCCAGAGGCAGTAGCTCTGTCGTCAACTAGGGCAGATAAGGTGGCGGATGCCCTGTTGGCCATCTTTTCACGGGTAGGATTTCCCAGGGAAATGCTTACTGATCGAGGGACCCAATTTATGTCTCACCTAATGGAGGCTCTCTGTAAGAAAATGCAGGTGAAGCACCTGGTATCGAGTGCGTATCACCCACAGACCAATGGCTTGTGTGAACGCTTCAATGGTACCCTCAAACAGATGCTACGCATGCTGGTTGAGACACAAGGGCGCGACTGGGAGCGGTACCTCCCACACCTGCTATTTGCTTACCGAGAGGTTCCGCAGGCCTCGACGGGGTTCTCCCCCTTCGAGCTCCTGTACGGCAGGCGAGTCCGGGGACCCCTTGGGTTGGTAAGAGAATCCTGGGAAGAGGAGCCGAACCCTTCTGAAGTGTCCATAGTGGAGTATGTCCTGCGCTTCCGTGACAAGATGCAGACCTTGACGCAGTTGGTGCATGACAACATGACGCAGGCTCAGGCTGATCAGAAGCACTGGTACGACCAGAACGCCCGGGAGCGGACCTACCATGTGGGTCAAAAGGTGTGGGTGCTGGTTCCTGTACCAACGGATAAGCTTCAGGCAGCCTGGGAGGGCCCATACGTCGTCCACCAACAGCTCAACCCGGTCACCTACGTGGTCACGCTTGACCACACTCGGGGTAGGCGAAAGGCCTTTCACGTCAACATGATGAAGGCTCATCACGAACGTGAACCTTTCGTCCTACCGGTCTGCAGCGCACCCGAAGAAGGGGAGGAAGACGCCCTCCTGGACATGCTGGCCCAAGCCAAGGCCCGTGGGTCCATTGAGGACGTGGAGGTAAGCGCCTTGCTAGATGAACCACAGCGGTTGCAGTTGCAAACCACACTGGAACCCTTCCGGGTCGTGTTCTCCAACCGGCCTGGAAGGACTGAGTTAGCGGTCCACGAGGTGGACACCGGGAATCACGCCCCACTACGGCGAACACCCTATCGAATCTCTGACCAGGTGAAGCAGATTATGCGCCAGGAGATCGATGAGATGTTACAGCTGGGGGTGATTCGACGGTCAAAGAGCGCGTGGGCCTCACCTGTAGTTCTCGTGCCAAAGAAGGACCGGACCACCCGGTTCTGCGTGGACTACAGGGGGCTCAACGCCATTACAGCCTCTGACGCGCACCCAATGCCGCGCATCGAGGAGCTGCTTGAGAAGTTAGCTGGCGCAGAATACCTGACAATAATGGATCTGAGTCGCGGATACTGGCAGATTCCCCTGAGCCCCGAGGCGCAGGAGAAGTCCGCCTTTATCACACCCTTTGGACTGTACGAGTCCACGGTCATGCCCTTCGGCATGAAGAATGCCCCTGCCACTTTTCAGCGGATGGTCAATCTCCTGCTTCAGGGACTGGAGAAGTACGCCGTGGCGTACTTAGATGACATTGCCATCTTCAGTCCCTCCTGGGAGGAACACCTGCAGCATCTCGAGGAGGTGCTCGGGCGAATTCACCGAGCAGGACTGACTATCAAGCCGGGAAAGTGCCAGATGGGCATGAGGGAGGTTCACTACCTGGGGCACCGGGTAGGTGGAAACACCCTGAAACCGGAGCCTGACAAAGTGGGCGTGATCGTGAACTGGCCCACTCCCAGGAACAAGAAACAGGTGATGTCCTTCCTGGGCACTGCAGGGTACTATAGGCGCTTCGTGCAGCACTATAGTAGCCTGGCAAAACCTTTGACGGACCTCACCAGGAAGAAGCTACCCCACATCGTCAACTGGACAGATGGCTGTGAGGGGGCCTTCCAGGCGTTGAAGACCGCACTGTGCAACGCCCCTGTGTTGAAAGCAGTCGACAGCAGTCGACCGTTCTTGGTACAGACCGACGCCAGCGAGTTTGGCCTTGGTGCTGTGCTCAGCCAGGTTGACTCGGAGGACCAAGAGCACCCCGTGTTGTACCTGAGCCGGAAACTTTTGCCGAGGGAAGTGGCCTACTCCACCATTGAGAAGGAGTGCCTGGCCATAGTCTGGGCCCTGCAGCGCTTGCAGCCCTACTTGTACGGTCGCACCTTCACGGTGGTGACCGACCACAACCCTTTGCGCTGGCTAAGCACCATGTGTGGAACCAACGGCAGGTTGCTACGCTGGAGCCTTGCCCTTCAGCAATTTGACTTCACCGTTAAACACAAAGCGGGCAAAGAGCATGGTAATGCAGATGGACTCTCCCGCCAGGGTGAACCCACGGACGTGCGCATGGAGGCATACCGAGAGGTCCTGCCGCCGTAGCGCACGCTAAAAGGGGGAGGTGTCACGATATGGTATGAAATATCATAAGTTAGTTTTCCTGCTAGCATGCGGGGGCTAAACCCCCCTTCTCTCTGGTTCTCTTTCTTTCCCTGTGTTTCTAGCTGTCTGTGTAGAAGAGCTTGCCTTGTGGGGGAGTTTTATTGACGAAAGGTATTTACGACGGGCATAGCTGCAAGAGAAATTTGGGTTAGCAGGAACTGTTAGAGAAACTTCTAGAATGCATGGGATTTCTTTGTCCTGTTTTTGGAAGATATTATGCAAACCGTTTAAGTTACGAACACCAAAATATATCGTCATAATCACACTCGGAGGATCTACGCATCACTCTAAATACGGGCGTCTAACTCCATCTGGTGAAGAAGTAGGGATTTCTCTGTAAATATGTATCCCAGACAGGGCATATTTGATCTCATCGGAATGCCCACGATACTATGAGATGAACGATGGGTATGGTGCGATTATTTTATGTTCTGTAGCGAAGATACGGGCATCAGATATATTTAATGCCCAGTTAGTGAAACCGAAGAGGTAGGAGGAGTTGGAAAACCAAGCCCTTTCTGTGAGGTCACAGACTGTAGGTTTTAAGTGCTGGCAGGCATCCAAGAGAGCAGAGTTGTGAGTTTTTACCTGAAGCGACCAGACTGCGAGTGCCCAATGCACTGGGATAGATGGAAAGCTCCTAGCCTGTTGCCTGCAATGCAATGATCTAAGAACATGTGAGTTATCTTTTCTTCCTTTAATCCTTTTATTTTTATAATTACCTTGTACATATTTGCAATTGTCTCATTTGTAACATCTTTGTAAAATATTTTATAAACACTGCCTAAAATCATTTATGGGGTATCCTATTTAATACTAGTTCGTTCTTCCTGCCCTAAACCGTACCCTGTCTCTGAAGGGAATTACGCTACTGTTTTTTGGGGTTTGCTCCAGACCCGTTCAATTGGAGCTGGTGGCAGCGACCGTGTGCCGGCTTTTGGGGGGTCACTGTAGCGACTGCGGCTTGATAATTATTGGTCCTGCCTGAGCGGGAGTAGTTATCGCATCGCTGCAGTACACCCAATAGCCAGTACATAGCAGGCAGCGTTTCTGGCGACTAATTACCCCAGGTGCAGTACCTAATCTGACCTGACAGAAAGGGGGGCGCCAGAGAGCTGCAAGGTTTAAGTGGAACTGTAAGCGGGATACACAAATCCCTGCAGTTCATGGTATATTGAAGAGCAGTGGGATACCTAAAATAAGCCCCTGCTGTAAACTAAGAGGTCAATAGCCTCGTGTGTGTTTTTTTTTTTCATCACATTGTGGCAGTGGAGGGATAACTAGGATAAGCCCCCTGCACATGTGATAGCCGTCTGCTGGTCTAAGGTCACCCCCGTCCGTGACAGATTGTGGGCAGCGGCTAAGGGATCCTGACAGTCACGGAGTGAATCGTGACACACCCCGATCACACAGGAGGAGGCACTGATATCCGGCTCCTCTCCTCACACCCCGGTCACACAGGAGGAGACACTGATATCCGGCTCCTCTCCTCACACACCGGTCACACAGGAGGAGACACTGATATCCGGCTCCTCTCCTCACTCCCCGCTCACACAGGAGGAGGCACTGATATCCGGCTCCTCTCCTCACACCCCGGTCACACAGGAGGAGACACTGATATCCGGCTCCTCTCCTCACATCCTGGTTACACAGGAGGAGACACTGATATCCGGCTCCTCTCCTCACACCCCGGTCACACAGGAGGAGGCACTGATATCCGGCTCCTCTCCTCACACCCCGGTCACACAGGAGGAGACACTGATATCCGGCTCCTCTCCTCACACCCCGGTCACACGGGAGGAGACACTGATATCCGGCTCCTCTCCTCACACCCCGGTCACACAGGAGGAGACACTGATATCCGGCTCCTCTCCTCACACCCGGCCACACAGGAGGAGACACTGATATCTGGCTCCTCTCCTCACACCCCGATCACACAGGAGGAGACACTGATATCCGGCTCCTCTCCTCACACCCCGGTCATACAGGAGGAGACACTGATATCCGGCTCCTCTCCTCACACCCCGGTCACACAGGAGGAGACACTGATATCCGGCTCCTCTCCTCACACCCCCGTCACACAGGAGGAGGCACTGATATCCGGCTCCTCTCCTCACACCCCGGTCACACAGGAGGAGACACTGATATCCGGCTCCTCTCCTCACTCCCCGGTCACACAGGAGGAGGCACTGATATCCGGCTCCTCTCCTCACACCCCGGTCACACAGGAGGAGACACTGATATCCGGCTCCTCTCCTCACACCCCGGTCACACAGGAGGAGACACTGATATCCGGCTCCTCTCCTCACACCCCGGTCACACAGGAGGAGGCACTGATATCCGGCTCCTCTCCTCACACCCCGGTCACACAGGAGGAGACACTGATATCCGGCTCCTCTCCTCACACCCCGGTCACACAGGAGGAGACACTGATATCCGGCTCCTCTCCTCACACCCCGGTCACACAGGAGGAGACACTGATATCCGGCTCCTCTCCTCACACCCCGGTCACACAGGAGGAGGCACTGATATCCGGCTCCTCTCCTCACTCCCCGGTCACACAGGAGGAGACACTGATATCCGGCTCCTCTCCTCACACACCGGTCACACAGGAGGAGACACTGATATCCGGCTCCTCTCCTCACACCCCGGTCACACAGGAGGAGGCACTGATATCCGGCTCCTCTCCTCACACCACGGTCACACAGGAGACACTGATATCCGGCTCCTCTCCTCACACCCCGGTCACACAGGAGGAGACACTGATATCCGGCTCCTCTCCTCACACCCCGGTCACACAGGAGCAGGCACTGATATCCGGCTCCTCTCCTCACACCCCGGTCACACAGGAGGAGACACTGATATCCGGCTCCTCTCCTCACACCCCGGTCACACGGGAGGAGGCACTGATATCCGGCTCCTCTCCTCACACCCCGGTCACACAGGAGGAGACACTGATATCCGGCTCCTCTCCTCAGACCCCGGTCACACAGGAGGAGACACTGATATCCGGCTCCTCTCCTCACACCCCGGTCACACAGGAGGAGACACTGATATCCGGCTCCTCTCCTCACACCCCGGTCACACAGGAGGAGGCACTGATATCCGGCTCCTCTCCTCACTCCCCGGTCACACAGGAGGAGACACTGATATCCGGCTCCTCTCCTCACACACCGGTCACACAGGAGGAGACACTGATATCCGGCTCCTCTCCTCACACCCCGGTCACACAGGAGGAGACACTGATATCCGGCTCCTCTCCTCACACCCCGGTCACACAGGAGGAGGCACTGATATCCGGCTCCTCTCCTCACTCCCCGGTCACACAGGAGGAGACACTGATATCCGGCTCCTCTCCTCACACACCGGTCACACAGGAGGAGACACTGATATCCGGCTCCTCTCCTCACACCCCGGTCACACAGGAGGAGGCACTGATATCCGGCTCCTCTCCTCACACCCCGGTCACACAGGAGGAGACACTGATATCCGGCTCCTCTCCTCACACCCCGGTCACACGGGAGGAGGCACTGATATCCGGCTCCTCTCCTCACACCCCGGTCACACAGGAGGAGACACTGATATCCGGCTCCTCTCCTCAGACCCCGGTCACACAGGAGGAGACACTGATATCCGGCTCCTCTCCTCACACCCCGGTCACACGGGAGGAGGCACTGATATCCGGCTCCTCTCCTCACACCCCGGTCACACAGGAGGAGACACTGATATCCGGCTCCTCTCCTCACTCCCCGGTCACACAGGAGGAGACACTGATATCCGGCTCCTCTCCTCACACCCCGGTCACACAGGAGGAGACACTGATATCCGGCTCCTCTCCTCACACCCCGGTCACACAGGAGGAGACACTGATATCCGGCTCCTCTCCTCACACCCCGGTCACACAGGAGGAGGCACTGATATCCGGCTCCTCTCCTCACTCCCCGGTCACACAGGAGGAGACACTGATATCCGGCTCCTCTCCTCACACCCCGGTCACACAGGAGGAGACACTGATATCCGGCTCCTCTCCTCACACCCCGGTCACACAGTTGGAGGCACTGATATCCGGCTCCTCTCCTCACTCCCCGGTCACACAGGAGGAGACACTGATATCCGGCTCCTCTCCTCACACACCGGTCACACAGGAGGAGACACTGATATCCGGCTCCTCTCCTCACACCCCGGTCACACAGGAGGAGGCACTGATATCCGGCTCCTCTCCTCACACCCCGGTCACACAGGAGGAGACACTGATATCCGGCTCCTCTCCTCACACCCCGGTCACACGGGAGGAGGCACTGATATCCGGCTCCTCTCCTCACACCCCGGTCACACAGGAGGAGACACTGATATCCGGCTCCTCTCCTCAGACCCCGGTCACACAGGAGGAGACACTGATATCCGGCTCCTCTCCTCACACCCCGGTCACACGGGAGGAGGCACTGATATCCGGCTCCTCTCCTCACACCCCGGTCACACAGGAGGAGACACTGATATCCGGCTCCTCTCCTCACACCCCGGTCACACAGGAGGAGACACTGATATCCGGCTCCTCTCCTCACACCCCGGTCACACAGGAGGAGACACTGATATCCGGCTCCTCTCCTCACACCCCGGTCACACAGGAGGAGGCACTGATATCCGGCTCCTCTCCTCACACCCCGATCACACAGGAGGAGACACTGATATCCGGCTCCTCTCCTCACACCCCGATCACACAGGAGGAGACACTGATATCCGGCTCCTCTCCTCACACCCCGGTCACACAGGAGGAGACACTGATATCCGGCTCCTCTCCTCACACCCCGGTCACACGGGAGGAGGCACTGATATCCGGCTCCTCTCCTCACACCCCGGTCACACGGGAGGAGACACTGATATCCGGCTCCTCTCCTCACACCCCGGTCACACAGGAGGAGACACTGATATCCGGCTCCTCTCCTCACACCCCGGTCACACAGGAGGAGGCACTGATATCCGGCTCCTCTCCTCACACCCCGGTCACACAGGAGGAGACACTGATATCCGGCTCCTCTCCTCACAGCCCGGTCACACGGGAGGAGGCACTGATATCCGGCTCCTCTCCTCACACCCCGGTCACACAGGAGGAGACACTGATATCCGGCTCCTCTCCTCACACCCCGGTCACACAGGAGGAGACACTGATATCCGGCTCCTCTCCTCACACCCCGGTCACACAGGAGGACACACTGATATCCGGCTCCTCTCCTCACACCCCGGTCACACAGGAGGAGACACTGATATCCGGCTCCTCTCCTCACACCCCGGTCACACAGGAGGAGGCACTGATATCCGGCTCCTCTCCTCACACCCCGGTCACACAGGAGGAGACACTGATATCCGGCTCCTCCCCTCACACCCGGTCACACAGGAGGAGACACTGATATCCGGCTCCTCTCCTCACACCCCGGTCACACAGGAGGAGGCACTGATATCCGGCTCCTCTCCTCACTCCCCGGTCACACAGGAGAAGACACTGATATCCGGCTCCTCTCCTCACACCCCGGTCACAGAGGAGGAGACACTGATATCCGGCTCCTCTCCTCACACCCCGGTCACACAGGAGGAGGCACTGATATCCGGCTCCTCTCTTCACACCCCGGTCACACAGGAGGAGACACTGATATCCGGCTCCTCTCCTCACACCCGGTCACACAGGAGGAGGCACTGATATCCGGCTCCTCTCCTCACACCCCGGTCACACAGGAGGAGACACTGATATCCGGCTCCTCTCCTCACACCCCGGTCACACAGGAGGAGACACTGATATCCGGCTCCTCTCCTCACACCCCGGTCACACAGGAGGAGACACTGATATCCGGCTCCTCCCCTCACACCCGGTCACACAGGAGGAGACACTGATATCCGGCTCCTCTCCTCACACCCCGGTCACACAGGAGGAGGCACTGATATCCGGCTCCTCTCCTCAGACCCCGGTCACACAGGAGGAGACACTGATATCCGGCTCCTCTCCTCACACCCCGGTCACACAGGAGGAGGCACTGATATCCGGCTCCTCTCCTCACACCCGGTCACACAGGAGGAGGCACTGATATCCGGCTCCTCTCCTCACACCCCGGTCACACGGGAGGAGGCACTGATATCCGGCTCCTCTCCTCACACCCCGGTCACACGGGAGGAGACACTGATATCCGGATCCTCTCCTCACTCCCCGGTCACACAGGAGGAGACACTGATATCCGGCTCCTCTCCTCACACCCCGGTCACACAGGAGGAGACACTGATATCCGGCTCCTCTCCTCACACCCGGTCACACAGGAGGAGACACTGATATCCGGCTCCTCTCCTCACACCCCGGTCACACAGGAGGAGACACTGATATCCGGCTCCTCTCCTCACACCCCGGTCACACAGGAGGAGACACTGATATCCGGCTCCTCTCCTCACACCCCGGTCACACGGGAGGAGACACTGATATCCGGCTCCTCTCCTCACACCCCAGTCACACAGGAGGAGACACTGATATCCGGCTCCTCTCCTCACACCCCGGTCACACAGGAGGAGACACTGATATCCGGCTCCTCTCCTCACACCCGGTCACACAGGAGGAGACACTGATATCCGGCTCCTCTCCTCACACCCCGGTCACACAGGAGGAGGCACTGATATCCGGCTCCTCTCCTCACACCCGGTCACACGGGAGGAGACACTGATATCCGGCTCCTCTCCTCACACCCCGGTCACACAGGAGGAGACACTGATATCCGGCTCCTCTCCTCACACCCCGGTCACACAGGAGGAGACACTGATATCCGGCTCCTCTCCTCACACCCGGTCACACAGGAGGAGACACTGATATCCGGCTCCTCTCCTCACACCCCGGTCACACAGAAGGAGGCACTGATATCCGGCTCCTCTCCTCACACCCCGGTCACACAGGAGGAAACACTGATATCCGGCTCCTCTCCTCACACCCGGTCACACAGGAGGAGACACTGATATCCGGCTCCTCTCCTCACACCCCGGTCACAGAGGAGGAGACACTGATATCCGGCTCCTCTCCTCACACCCCGGTCACACAGGAGGAGGCACTGATATCCGGCTCCTCTCCTCACACCCGGTCACACAGGAGGAGACACTGATATCCGGCTCCTCTCCTCACACCTCGGTCACACAGGAGGAGACACTGATATCCGGCTCCTCTCCTCACACCTCGGTCACACAGGAGGAGACACTGATATCCGGCTCCTCTCCTCACACCCCGGTCACACGGGAGGAGACACTGATATCCGGCTCCTCTCCTCACACCCCGGTCACACAGGAGGAGGCACTGATATCCGGCTCCTCTCCTCACACCCCGGTCACACAGGAGGAGACACTGATATCCGGCTCCTCTCCTCACACCCCGGTCACAGAGGAGGAGACACTGATATCCGGCTCCTCTCCTCACACCCCGGTCACACAGGAGGAGGCACTGATATCCGGCTCCTCTCTTCACACCCCGGTCACACAGGAGGAGACACTGATATCCGGCTCCTCTCCTCACACCCGGTCACACAGGAGGAGGCACTGATATCCGGCTCCTCTCCTCACACACCGGTCACACAGGAGGAGACACTGATATCCGGCTCCTCTCCTCACACCCGGTCACACAGGAGGAGGCACTGATATCCGGCTCCTCTCCTCACACCCGGTCACACAGGAGGAGACACTGATATCCGGCTCCTCTCCTCACACCCCGGTCACACAGGAGGAGACACTGATATCCGGCTCCTCTCCTCACACCCGGTCACACAGGAGGAGACACTGATATCCGGCTCCTCTCCTCACACCCCGGTCACACAGGAGGAGACACTGATATCCGGCTCCTCTCCTCACACCCCGGTCACACAGGAGGAGGCACTGATATCCGGCTCCTCTCCTCACACCCGGTCACACAGGAGGAGGCACTGATATCCGGCTCCTCTCCTCACACCCCGGTCACACAGGAGGAGACACTGATATCCGGCTCCTCTCCTCACACCCCGGTCACACAGGAGGAGACACTGATATCCGGCTCCTCTCCTCACACCCCGGTCACACAGGAGGAGACACTGATATCCGGCTCCTCTCCTCACACCCCGGTCACACAGGAGGAGACACTGATATCCGGCTCCTCTCCTCACACCCGGTCACACAGGAGGAGACACTGATATCCGGCTCCTCTCCTCACACCCGGTCACACAGGAGGAGGCACTGATATCCGGCTCCTCTCCTCACACCCCGGTCACACAGGAGGAGACACTGATATCCGGCTCCTCTCCTCACACCCCGGTCACACAGGAGGAGACACTGATATCCGGCTCCTCTCCTCACACCCCGGTCACACAGGAGGAGACACTGATATCCGGCTCCTCTCCTCACACCCCGGTCACACAGGAGGAGACACTGATATCCGGCTCCTCTCCTCACACCCGGTCACACAGGAGGAGACACTGATATCCGGCTCCTCTCCTCACACCCCGGTCACACAGGAGGAGACACTGATATCCGGCTCCTCTCCTCACACCCCGGTCACACAGGAGGAGACACTGATATCCGGCTCCTCTCCTCACACCCCGGTCACACGGGAGGAGGCACTGATATCCGGCTCCTCTCCTCACACCCCGGTCACACAGGAGGAGACACTGATATCCGGCTCCTCTCCTCACACCCCGGTCACACAGGAGGAGACACTGATATCCGGCTCCTCTCCTCACACCCCGGTCACACAGGAGGAGACACTGATATCCGGCTCCTCTCCTCACACCCCGGTCACACAGGAGGAGGCACTGATATCCGGCTCCTCTCCTCACACCCGGTCACACGGGAGGAGACACTGATATCCGGCTCCTCTCCTCACACCCCGGTCACACAGGAGGAGACACTGATATCCGGCTCCTCTCCTCACACCCGGTCACACAGGAGGAGGCACTGATATCCGGCTCCTCTCCTCACACCCCGGTCACACAGGAGGAGACACTGATATCCGGCTCCTCTCCTCACACCCCGGTCACACAGAAGGAGGCACTGATATCCGGCTCCTCTCCTCACACCCCGGTCACACAGGAGGAAACACTGATATCCGGCTCCTCTCCTCACACCCGGTCACACAGGAGGAGACACTGATATCCGGCTCCTCTCCTCACACCCCGGTCACAGAGGAGGAGACACTGATATCCGGCTCCTCTCCTCACACCCCGGTCACACAGGAGGAGGCACTGATATCCGGCTCCTCTCCTCACACCCGGTCACACAGGAGGAGACACTGATATCCGGCTCCTCTCCTCACACCTCGGTCACACAGGAGGAGACACTGATATCCGGCTCCTCTCCTCACACCTCGGTCACACAGGAGGAGACACTGATATCCGGCTCCTCTCCTCACACCCCGGTCACACGGGAGGAGGCACTGATATCCGGCTCCTCTCCTCACACCCCGGTCACACGGGAGGAGACACTGATATCCGGCTCCTCTCCTCACACCCGGTCACACAGGAGGAGACACTGATATCCGGCTCCTCTCCTCACACCCCGGTCACAGAGGAGGAGACACTGATATCCGGCTCCTCTCCTCACACCCCGGTCACACAGGAGGAGGCACTGATATCCGGCTCCTCTCTTCACACCCCGGTCACACAGGAGGAGACACTGATATCCGGCTCCTCTCCTCACACCCGGTCACACAGGAGGAGGCACTGATATCCGGCTCCTCTCCTCACACACCGGTCACACAGGAGGAGACACTGATATCCGGCTCCTCTCCTCACACCCGGTCACACAGGAGGAGGCACTGATATCCGGCTCCTCTCCTCACATCCTGGTTACACAGGAGGAGACACTGATATCCGGCTCCTCTCCTCACACCCGGTCACACAGGAGGAGACACTGATATCCGGCTCCTCTCCTCACACCCGGTCACACAGGAGGAGGCACTGATATCCGGCTCCTCTCCTCACACCCCGGTCACACAGGAGGACACTGATATCCGGCTCCTCTCCTCACACCCCGGTCACACAGGAGGAGGCACTGATATCCGGCTCCTCTCTTCACACCCCGGTCACACAGGAGGAGACACTGATATCCGGCTCCTCTCTTCACACACCGGTCACACAGGAGGAAACACTGATATCCGGCTCCTCTCCTCACACCCCGGTCACACAGGAGGAGGCACTGATATCCGGCTCCTCTCCTCACACCCCGTTCACACAGGAGGACACTGATATCCGGCTCCTCTCCTCACACCCCGGTCACACAGGAGGAGGCACTGATATCCGGCTCCTCTCTTCACACCCCGGTCACACAGGAGGAGACACTGATATCCGGCTCCTCTCCTCACACCCCGGTCACACAGGAGGACACTGATATCCGGCTCCTCTCCTCACACCCCGGTCACACAGGAGGAGGCACTGATATCCGGCTCCTCTCTTCACACCCCGGTCACACAGGAGGAGACACTGATATCCGGCTCCTCTCCTCACACACCGGTCACACAGGAGGAGACACTGATATCCGGCTCCTCTCCTCACACCCCGGTCACACAGGAGGAGACACTGATATCCGGCTCCTCTCTTCACACCCCGGTCACACAGGAGGAGACACTGATATCCGGCTCCTCTCCTCACACCCCGGTCACACAGGAGGACACTGATATCCGGCTCCTCTCCTCACACCCCGGTCACACAGGAGGAGACACTGATATCCGGCTCCTCCCCTCACACCCCGGTCACACAGGAGGAGACACTGATATCCGGCTCCTCTCTTCACACCCCGGTCACACAGGAGGAGACACTGATATCCGGCTCCTCTCCTCACACACCGGTCACACAGGAGGAGACACTGATATCCGGCTCTGTTGTGAATTTGCTTTTTGCTCCCTCTAGTGGTTACTAGTTTTTTGACTCTGGTTTTTCTGTCATTCCTTTTATCCGCACCTGGGTCGTTAGTTAGGGGTGTTGCTATATAAGCTCCCTGGACCTTCAGTTCAATGCCTGGCAACGTAGTTATCAGAGCTAGTCTGCTGTGCTCTTGTCTACTGATCCTGGTTCCAGTTATATCAGCTAAGTCTGCCTTTTGCTTTTTGCTATTTGTTTTGGTTTTGTAATTTTGTCCAGCTTGTTCCAAATCTGTATCCTGACCTTTGCTGGAAGCTCTAGGGGGCTGGTGTTCTCCCCCCGGACCGTTAGACGGTTCGGGGGTTCTTGAATTTCCAGTGTGGATTTTGATAGGGTTTTTGTTGACCATATAAGTTACCTTTCTTTATTCTGCTATCAGTAAGCGGGCCTCTCTGTGCTAAACCTGGTTCATTTCTGTGTTTGTCATTTCCTCTTACCTCACCGTCATTATTTGTGGGGGGCTTCTGTCCAGCTTTGGGGTCCCCTTCTCTGGAGGCAAGAAAGGTCTTTGTTTTCCTCTACTAGGGGTAGCTAGATTCTCCGGCTGGCGCGTGTCATCTAGAATCAACGTAGGAATGATCCCCGGCTACTTCTAGTGTTGGCGTTAGGAGTAGATATATGGTCAACCCAGTTACCACTGCCCTATGAGCTGGATTTTTGTATTCTGCAGACTTCCACGTTCCTCTGAGACCCTCGCCATTGGGGTCATAACACGGCTCCTCTCCTCACACCCGGTCACACAGGAGGAGACACTGATATCCGGCTCCTCTCCTCACACCCCGGTCACACAGGAGGAGACACTGATATCCGGCTCCTCCCCTCACACCCGGTCACACAGGAGGACACTGATATCCGGCTCCTCTCCTCACACCCGGTCACACAGGAGGACACTGATATCCGGCTCCTCTCCTCACACCCGGTCACACAGGAGGAGACACTGATATCCGGCTCCTCTCCTCACACCCGGTCACACAGGAGGAGGCACTGATATCCGGCTCCTCTCCTCACACCCCGGTCACACAGGAGG
Organism: Ranitomeya variabilis; assembly: GCF_051348905.1. NCBI lineage: Eukaryota > Metazoa > Chordata > Amphibia > Anura > Dendrobatidae > Ranitomeya > Ranitomeya variabilis. The sequence continues at coordinate 4,502,265 of NC_135237.1, read as the reverse complement.
AGACACTGATATCCGGCTCCTCTCCTCACACCCCGGTCACACAGGAGGAGGCACTGATATCCGGCTCCTCTCCTCACACACCGGTCACACAGGAGGAGACACTGATATCCGGCTCCTCTCCTCACACCCGGTCACACAGGAGGAGACACTGATATCCGGCTCCTCTCCTCACACCCCGGTTACACAGGAGGAGACACTGATATCCGGCTCCTCTCCTCACACCCGGTCACACAGGAGGAGGCACTGATATCCGGCTCCTCTCCTCACATCCTGGTTACACAGGAGGAGACACTGATATCCGGCTCCTCTCCTCACACCTCGGTCACACAGGAGGAGACACTGATATCCGGCTCCTCTCCTCACACCCCGGTCACACAGGAGGAGACACTGATATCCGGCTCCTCTCCTCACACCCCGGTCACACAGGAGGAGACACTGATATCCGGCTCCTCTCCTCACACCCCGGTCACACAGGAGGAGGCACTGATATCCGGCTCCTCTCCTCACACCCCGGTCACACAGGAGGAGGCACTGATATCCGGCTCCTCTCCTCACATCCCGGTCACACAGGAGGAGACACTGATATCCGGCTCCTCTCCTCACACCCCGGTCACACAGGAGGAGGCACTGATATCCGGCTCCTCTCCTCACACCCGGTCACACAGGAGGAGGCACTGATATCCGGCTCCTCTCCTCACACCCCGGTCACACAGGAGGAGACACTGATATCCGGCTCCTCTCCTCACACCCCGGTCACACAGGAGACACTGATATCCGGCTCCTCTCCTCACACCCCGGTCACACAGGAGGAGACACTGATATCCGGCTCCTCCCCTCACACCCCGGTCACACGGGAGGAGACACTGATATCCGGCTCCTCTCCTCACACCCCGGTCACACGGGAGGAGGCACTGATATCCGGCTCCTCCCCTCACACCCCGGTCACACGGGAGGAGACACTGATATCCGGCTCCTCTCCTCACACCCCGGTCACACAGGAGGAGGCACTGATATCCGGCTCCTCTCCTGACACCCCGGTCACACAGGAGGAGGCACTGATATCCGGCTCCTCTCCTCACACCCCGGTCACACAGGAGGAGGCACTGATATCCGGCTCCTCTCCTCACACCCCGGTCACACAGGAGGAGGCACTGATATCCGGCTCCTCTCCTCACACCCGGTCACACAGGAGGAGACACTGACATCCGGCTCCTCTCTTCACACCCCGGTCACACAGGAGGAGACTCTGATATCCGGCTCCTCTCACACCCCGGTCACACATCAGGAGACACTGATATCCGGCTCCTCTCCTCACATCCTGGTTACACAGGAGGAGACACTGATATCCGGCTCCTCTCCTCACACCCTGGTCACACAGGAGGAGACACTGATATCCGGCTCCTCTCCTCACATCCTGGTTACACAGGAGGAGACACTGATATCCGGCTCCTCTCCTCACACCCCGGTCACACAGGAGACACTGATATCCGGCTCCTCTCCTCACACCCCGGTCACACAGGAGGAGACACTGATATCCGGCTCCTCTCCTCACACCCCGGTCACACAGGAGGAGACACTGATATCCGGCTCCTCTCCTCACACCCCGGTCACACAGGAGGAGACACTGATATCCGGCTCCTCTCCTCACACCCCGGTCACACAGGAGGAGACACTGATATCCGGCTCCTCTCCTCACACCCCGGTCACACAGGAGGAGACACTGATATCCGGCTCCTCTCCTCGATGTATATACAGTGATATCACCGCTCTATATCCTGGTGATCTGGGTGTAGTACTGATCACTATAGTGACCTCTCACCAGTGATGTATATACAGTGATATCTCCGCTCTATATCCTGGTGATCTGGGTGTAGTACTGATCACTATAGTGACCTCTCACCGGTGATGTATATACAGTGATATCTCCGCTCTATATCCTGGTGATCTGGGTGTAGCACTTATCACTATACTGACCTCTCACCAGTGATGTATATACAGAGATATCACCGCTCTATATCCTGGTGATCTGGGTGTAGTACTGATCACTATACTGACCTCTCACCGGTGATGTATATACAGTGATATCACTGCTCTATGTCCTGGTGATCTAGGTGTAGTACTGATCACTATAGTGACCTCTCACCAGTGATGTATATACAGTGATATCACTGCTCTATGTCCTGGTGATCTAGGTGTAGTACTGATCACTATAGTGACCTCTCACCAGTGATGTATATACAGTGATATCACCGCTCTATATCCTGGTGATCTAGGTGTAGTACTGATCACTATAGTGACCTCTCACCAGTGATGTATATACAGTGATATCTCCGCTCTATGTCCTGGTGATCTGGGTGTAGTACTGACCTCTCGCCGGTGATGTATATACAGTGATATCACCGCTCTACATCCTGGTGATCTGGGTGTAGTACTGATCACTATACTGACCTCTCACCAGTGATGTATATACAGTGATATTTCCGCTCTCTATCCTGGTGATCTGGGTGTAGTACTGATCACTATAGTATCCTCTCACCAGTGATGTATATACAGTGATATCACCGCTCTATATCCTGGTGTTCTGGGTGTAGTACTGATCACTATACTGACCTCTCACTGGTGATGTATATACAGTGATATCACCGCTCTACATCCTGGTGATCTGGGTGTAGTACTGATCACTATAGTGACTGTTGTGAATTCTGTTCTCGAACTCCCTCCTGTGGTTATGAATGGTACTTCGGCGAGTTCTGTCCATGCACTCCCTCTGGTGGCTGTGAGTGGAGCTGCTGGTTCTGAGGTTCCTTCCCCAGCTGATCTCGTTTAGGTCTTGGCTGGCTGCTCTATTTAACTCCAGTCAGATCGTTACCTGATACCAGCTGTCAATGTCCTAGTACTGGTTCAGTTTTCTTGGATCTTTCAGATGACCTGTCTACTTAAGCAAAAGCTAAGTCCCTGCTAGCTTATTTGTTACCATTATGTTTTTGTCCAGCTTGCTATTATGATTTTGTCTTGTTAGCTGGAAGCTCTAGGATGCAGAGTGGCACCACCGCGCCGTGAGTCGGTGCGGTGTTCTCTTTTGCACACTCTGCGTGGTTTTTTGTTAGTTTTTTATGCTGACCGCAAAGATACCTTTTCTATCCTCAGTCTATTTAGTTAAGTCTGGCCTCGTTTGCTGAAACCTATTTCATTCCTGTGTTTGTGACTTCCATCTTAACTCACAGTCAATATATGTGGGGGGCTGCCTATTTCTTTGGGGAATTTCTCTGAGGCAAGGTAGGCTGTATTTTCTATCTTTAGGGGTAGTTAGCTCTTAGGCTGTGAAGAGGCGTCTAGGCAGAGTCAGGAACGCTCCACGGCTATTTCTAGTTGTTGTGATAGGATTAGGGGTTGCGTTCAGCAGAGCTCCCACTTCCCAGAGCTCGTCCTGTATTGCTAGTTTGCTCATCTGGTCATTTCTAGTGCTCCTAACCACCAGTTCAATCTTAACAGTACAGCTGGCCCGTAAAGTGTTAATGCATCTCAATAGAGGGATAAGAGAAGTTCTGAGACCATTTTTTTTTTCCTCTGCAGCGTGTTTTGTTTCTCTTTTCCCCTAAATCTCTGGGTGGTTCAGGACACAGGTGTAGATATGGACATTCAAGGTCTGTCCTCTTGTGTGGATCAACTCACTGTAAGGGTACAAGGCATTCAAGATTATGTAGTTCAGAACCCGATGTTAGAACCCAGAATTCCAATTCCTGATTTGTTTTCTGGGGATAGATCTAAGTTCCTGAATTTCAAAAAAAATTGTAGACTGTTTTTTGCTTTGAAACCCCGCTCCTCTGGTGACCCCATTCAGCAAGTAAAAATCATTATTTCTTTGCTACGTGGCGACCCTCAAGACTGGGCATTTTCCCTTGCGCCAGGAGATCCTGCATTGCGTAATGTAGATGCGTTTTTTCTGGCGCTTGGATTGCTTTATGATGAACCAGATTCAGTGGATCAGGCAGAGAAAATCTTGCTAGCTTTGTGTCAGGGTCAGGATGAAGCGGAGGTATATTGTCAGAAGTTTAGAAAGTGGTCTGTGCTTACTCAGTGGAATGAATGTGCTCTGGCGGCAATTTTCAGAAAGGGTCTTTCTGAAGCCCTTAAGGATGTTATGGTGGGATTCCCCACGCCTGCTGGTCTGAATGAGTCTATGTCCTTGGCCATTCAGATCGATTGACGCTTACGTGAGCGCAAAAATGTGCACCATTTGGCGGTGTTTTCTGAGCAGAGGCCTGAGCCTATGCAATGTGACAGGACCTTGACCAGAGCTGAACGGCAAGTACACAGACGTCAGAATAGGCTGTGTTTTTACTGTGGTGACCCCACTCATGCTATCTCTGATTGTCCCAAGCGCACTAAGCGGTTCGCTAGGTCTGTCACCATTGGTATGGTACAGCCAAAATTTCTTTTGTCCGTTACTCTGATTTGCTCTTTGTCGTCCTATTTTGTTATGGCATTTGTGGATTCAGGCGCTGCCCTGAATTTGATGGACTTGGAGTTTGCCAGGCGCTGTGGTTTCTTCTTGGAGCCCTTACAGTATCCTATTCCATTGAGAGGAATTGATGCTACACCTTTGGCCAAGAATAAGCCTCAGTACTGGACTCAATTGACCATGTGCATGGCTCCTGCACATCAGGAGGATATTCGCTTTTTGGTGTAGCATAATCTGCATGATGTGGTCGTTTTGGGTTTGCCATCGCTACAGGTCCATAATCCAGTATTGGATTGGAAATCAATGTCTGTATCCAGTTGGGGTTGTCAAGGGGTACATGGGGATGTCCCATTGTTGTCTATTTCATCTTCCCATCCTTCTGAAGTCCCTGAGTTCTTGTCAGATTACCGGGATGTATTTGATGAGCCCAAATCCAGTGCCCTACCTCCTCATAGGGATTGCGATTGTGCTATTAATTTGATTCCTGGTAGTAAGTTTCCGAAGGGCCGACTGTTCAATTTATCTGTGCCAGAACACGCTGCAATGCGGAGTTATATAAAGGAGTCCTTGGAGAAAGGGCATATTCGCCCGTTGTCGTCACCGTTGGGAGCAGGGTTCTTTTTTGTGGCCAAGAAGGATGGTTCTCTGAGACCTTGTATAGATTACCGCCTTCTCAATAAAATCACCGTCAAATTTCAGTACCCTTTGCCGCTACTGTCTAATTTGTTTGCTCGGATTAAGGGGGCTAGCTGGTTCACCAAGATAGATCTTCGAGGGGCGTATAATCTTGTGCGTATTAAACGGGGCGACGAATGGAAAACAGCATTTAATACGCCCGAGGGCCATTTTGAGTACTTGGTGATGCCATTCGGGCTTTCTAATGCTCCATCTGTGTTTCAGTCCTTTATGCATGACATCTTCCGAAAGTACCTGGATAGATTCGTGATTGTATATTTGGATGATATTTTGGTCTTTTCGGACGATTGGGAGTCTCATGTGAAGCAGGTCAGAATGGTGTTCCAGGTCCTTCGTGCTAATTCCTTGTTTGTGAAGGGGTCTAAATGTCTCTTTGGAGTTCAGAAGGTTTCATTTTTGGGCTTCATTTTTTCCCCTTCTACTATCGAGATGGACCCTGTTAAAGTTCAGGCCATTTATGATTGGACTCAGCCTACTTCTGTGAAGAGCCTTCAGAAATTCCTGGGCTTTGCTAATTTTTACCGTCACTTCATCGCTAATTTTTCTAGTGTTGTTAAACCATTGACTGATTTAACCAAGAAAGGTGCTGATGTGGTCAACTGGTCCTCTGCGGCCGTTGAGGCTTTTCAGGAGCTGAAGCGTCGTTTTTCTTCTGCCCCTGTGTTGTGTCAGCCAGATGTTTCGCTCCCGTTTCAGGTCGAGGTGGATGCTTCTGAGATTGGAGCAGGGGCTGCTTTGTCTCAAAGAGGTTCTGATGGCTCTGTGATGAAACCATGTGCTTTCTTTTCTAGAAAGTTTTTGCCTGCTGAGCGCAATTATGATGTGGGCAATCGAGAGTTGTTCGCTATGAAGTGGGCGTTTGAGGAGTGGCGACATTGGCTTGAAGGAGCCAAGCATCGCGTGGTGGTCTTGACGGATCACAAGAATCTGACTTATCTCGAGTCTGCCAAGCGGTTGAATCCTAGACGGGCTCGATGGTCGCTGTTTTTCTCCCGCTTCAATTTTGTGGTTTCGTACCTTCCGGGTTCTAAGAATGTGAAGGCTGATGCCCTTTCAAGGAGTTTTGTGCCTGATTCTCCAGGAGTTCCTGAGCCGGCTGGTATTCTCAAAGAGGGGGTAATTTTGTCTGCCATCTCCCCTGATTTGCGGCGGGTGCTGCAGGAGTTTCAGGCTGATAGACCTGACCATTGCCCAGCGGAGAAGTTGTTTGTCCCTGATAGATGGACTAGTAGAGTTATCTCTGAGGTTCATTGTTCGGTGTTGGCTGGTCATCCTGGAATCTTTGGTACCAGAGATTTGGTGGCTAGATCCTTTTGGTGGCCTTCCTTGTCACGAGATGTGCGTTCTTTTGTGCAGTCCTGTGGGACTTGTGCTCGGGCTAAGCCCTGCTGTTCTCGTGCCAGTGGGTTGCTTTTGCCCTTGCCGGTCCCGAAGAGGCCCTGGACGCATATTTCCATGGATTTTATTTCAGATCTCCCTGTCTCTCAGAGGATGTCAGTTATCTGGGTGGTTTGTGATCGCTTCTCTAAGATGGTCCATTTGGTACCTTTGCCTAAATTGCCTTCCTCCTCTGATTTGGTTCCATTGTTTTTCCAGCATGTGGTTCATTTACATGGCATTCCGGAGAACATCGTGTCGGACAGAGGTTCCCAGTTTGTTTCAAGATTTTGGCGGTCCTTTTGTGCTAAGATGGGCATTGATTTGTCTTTTTCTTCAGCTTTCCATCCTCAGACAAATGGCCAAACCGAACGAACCAATCAGACTTTGGAAACATATCTGAGATGCTTTGTTTCTGCTGATCAGGATGATTGGGTGTCCTTCTTGCCTTTGGCTGAGTTCACCCTTAATAATCGGGCCAGCTCGGCCACTTTGGTTTCGCCTTTTTTCTGTAATTCTGGTTTCCACCCTCGTTTTTCTTCAGGGCAGGTTGAGCCTTCGGACTGTCCTGGTGTGGATTCTGTGGTGGACAGGTTGCAGCAAATTTGGACTCACGTAGTGGACAATTTGACATTGTCCCAGGAGAAGGCTCAACGTTTCGCTAACCGCCGTCGCTGTGTTGGTCCCCGACTTCGTGTTGGGGATTTGGTTTGGTTGTCATCTCGTTATGTTCCTATGAAGGTTTCATCTCCTAAGTTTAAGCCTCGTTTCATTGGTCCTTATAAGATTTCTGAAATTCTTAATCCTGTGTCATTTCGTTTGGACCTTCCAGCTTCTTTCGCCATCCATAATGTGTTCCATAGGTCGTTATTGCGGAGATATGTGGCTCTTATGGTTCCCTCCGTTGATCCTCCTGCCCCGGTGTTGGTTGAGGGGGAGTTGAAGTATGTGGTGGAGAAGATTTTGGATTCTCGTGTTTCGAGACGGAAACTTCAGTACCTAGTCAAGTGGAAAGGTTATGGTCAGGAGGATAATTCCTGGGTGGTTGCCTCTGATGTTCATGCTGCCGGTCTTGTTCGTGCCTTTCATTTGGCTCGTCCGGATCGGCCTGGAGGCTCTGGTGAGGGTTCGGTGACCCCTCCTCAAGGGGGGGGTACTGTTGTGAATTCTGTTCTCGAACTCCCTCCTGTGGTAATGAATGGTACTTCGGCGAGTTCTGTCCATGGACTCCCTCTGGTGGCTGTGAGTGGAGCTGCTGGTTCTGAGGTTCCTTCCCCAGCTGATCTCGTTTAGGTCTTGGCTGGCTGCTCTATTTAACTCCAGTCAGATCGTTACCTGATACCAGCTGTCAATGTCCTAGTACTGGTTCAGTTTTCTTGGATCTTTCAGATGACCTGTCTACTTCAGCAAAAGCTAAGTCCCTGCTAGCTTATTTGTTACCATTATGTTTTTGTCCAGCTTGCTATTATGATTTTGTATTGTTAGCTGGAAGCTCTGGGATGCAGAGTGGCACCACCGCGCCGTGAGTCGGTGCGGTGTTCTCTTTTGCACACTCTGCGTGGTTTTTTGTTAGTTTTTTATGCTGACCGCAAAGATACCTTTTCTATCCTCAGTCTATTTAGTTAAGTCTGGCCTCGTTTGCTGAAACCTATTTCATTCCTGTGTTTGTGACTTCCATCTTAACTCACAGTCAATATATGTGGGGGGCTGCCTATTTCTTTGGGGAATTTCTCTGAGGCAAGGTAGGCTGTATTTTCTATCTTTAGGGGTAGTTAGCTCTTAGGCTGTGAAGAGGCGTCTAGGCAGAGTCAGGAACGCTCCACGGCTATTTCTAGTTGTTGTGATAGGATTAGGGGTTGCGGTCAGCAGAGCTCCCACTTCCCAGAGCTCGTCCTGTATTACTAGTTTGCTCATCTGGTCATTTCTAGTGCTCCTAACCACCAGTTCAATCTTAACAAGTGACCTCTCACCAGTGATGTATATACAGTGATATCACCGCTCTATATCCCAGTGATCTAGGTGTAGTACTGATCACTATAGTGACCTGTCACCAGTGATGTATATACAGTGATATCTCCGCTCTATTTTCTGGTGATCTGGGTGTAGTACTGATCACTATAGTGACCTCTCACCAGTGTTGTATATACAGTGATATCTCCGCTCTATATCCTGGAGATCTGGGTGTAGTACTGATTACTATAGTAACCTCTCACCAGTGATGTATATACAGTGATATCACCGCTCTATATCCTGGTGATCTGGGTGTAGTACTGATCACTATACTGACCTCTCACCGGTGATGTATATACAGTGATATCACCACTCTATATCCTGGTGATCTGGATGTAGTACTGATCACTATACTGACCTCTCACCAGTGATGTATATACAGTGATATCTCCGCTCTATACCCTGGTGATCTGGGTGTAGTACTGATGACTATAGTGACCTCTCACCGGTGATGTATATACAGTGATATCTCCGCTCTATATCCCGGTGATCTGGGTGTAGTACTGATCACTAGAGTGACCTCTCACCGGTGATGTACATACAGTGATATCTCCGCTGTATATCCCGGTGATCTGGGTGTAGTACTGATCACTAGAGTGACCTCTCACCGGTGATGTACATACAGTGATATCTCCGCTGTATATCCCGGTGATCTGGGTGTAGTACTGATCACTATACTGACCTCTCACCAGTGATGTATATACAGTGATATCTCCGCTCTATATCCTGGTGATCTGGGTGTAGTACTGATCACTATAGTGTCCTCTCACCGGTGATGTATATACAGTGATATCACCGCTCTATATCCTGGTGATCTGGGTGTAGTACTGATCACTATACTGACCTCTCACCAGTGATGTATATACAGTGATATCTCCGCTCTATATCCTGGTGATCTGGGTTTAGTACTGATCACTATAGTGTCCTCTCACCGGTGATGTATATACAGTGATATCACCGCTCTATATCCTGGTGATCTGGGTGTAGTACTGATCACTATAGTGTCCTCTCACCGGTGATGTATATACAGTGATATCACCGCTCTATATCCTGGTGATCTGGGTGTAGTACTGATCACTATAGTGACCTGTCACCAGTGATGTATATACAGTGATATCTCCGCTCTATGTTCTGGTGATCTGTGTGTAGTACTGATCACTATAGTGACCTGTCACCAGTGATGTATATACAGTGATATCACCGCTCTATATCCCGGTGATCTGGGTGTACTACTGATCACTATAGTGACCTCTCACCAGTGATGTATATACAGTGATATTACCGCTCTATATCCTGGTGATCTGGGTGTAGTACTGATCACTATAGTGTCCTCTCACCAGTGATGTATATACAGTGATATCACCGCTGTATATCCTGGTGATCTGGGTGTAGTACTGATCACTATACTGCCCTTTCACTAGTGATGTATATACAGTGATATCACCGCTCTATATCCCGGTGATCTGGGTGTAGTACTGATCACTATAGTGACCTCTCACCAGTGATGTATATACAGTGATATCACCGCTCTATATCCTGGTGATCTGGGTGTAGTACTGATCACTATAGTGACCTCTCACCAGTAATGTATATACAGTAATATCACCGCTCTATATCCCGGTGATCTGGGTGTAGTACTGATCACTATAGTGATCTCTCACCAGTGATGTTTATACAGTGATATCACCGCTCTATATCCTGGTGATCTGGGTGTAGTACTGATCACTATACTGACCTCTCACTAGTGATGTATATACAGTGATATCACCGCTCTATATCCCGGTGATCTGGGTGTAGTACTGATCACTATAGTGATCTCTCACCAGTGATGTATATACAGTGATATCACAGCTCTATATCCTGGTGATCTGGGTGTAGTACTGATCACTATAGTGACCTCTCACCAGTGATGTATATACAGTGATATCTCCGCTCTATGTCCTGGTGATCTGGGTGTAGTACTGATCACTATAGTGACCTCTCACCAATGATGTATATACAGTGATATCTCCGCTCTATGTCCTGGTGGTCTGGGTGTAGTACTGATCACTATACTGACCTCTCACCAGTGATGTATATACAGTGATATCTCCGCTCTATGTCCTGGTGATCTGGGTGTAGTACTGATCACTATACTGACCTCTCACCAGTGATGTATATACAGTGATATCACCGCTCTATATCCTGGTGATCTGGGTGTAGTACTGATCACTATACTGACCTCTCACTAGTGATGTATATACAGTGATATCTCCGCTCTATATCCTGGTGATCTGGGTGTAGTACTGATCACTATAGTGACCTCTCACCAGTGATGTAGATACAGTGATATCACCGCTCTATATCCTGGTGATCTGGGTGTAGTACTGATCACTATAGTGACCTCTCACCAGTGATGTAGATACAGTGATATCACCGCTCTATATCCTGGTGATCTGGGTGTAGTACTGATCACTATAGTGTCCTCTCACCAGTGATGTATATACAGTGATATCACCGCTGTATATCCTGGTGATCTGGGTGTAGTACTGATCACTATACTGCCCTTTCACTAGTGATGTATATACAGTGATATCACCGCTCTATATCCCGGTGATCTGGGTGTAGTACTGATCACTATAGTGATCTCTCACCAGTGATGTATATACAGTGATATCACAGCTCTATATCCTGGTGATCTGGGTGTAGTACTGATCACTATAGTGACCTCTCACCAGTGATGTATATACAGTGATATCACCACTCTATATCCTGGTGATCTGGATGTAGTACTGATCACTATAGTGACCTCTCACCAATGATGTATATACAGTGATATCTCCGCTCTATGTCCTGGTGATCTGGGTGTAGTACTGATCACTATAGTGACCTCTCACCAGTGATGTATATACAGTGATATCTCCGCTCTATGTCCTGGTGATCTGGGTGTAGTACTGATCACTATAGTGACCTCTCACCAATGATGTATATACAGTGATATCTCCGCTCTATGTCCTGGTGATCTGGGTGTAGTACTGATCACTATACTGACCTCTCACTAGTGATGTATATACAGTGATATCTCCGCTCTATATCCTGGTGATCTGGGTGTAGTACTGATCACTATAGTGACCTCTCACCAGTGATGTAGATACAGTGATATCACCGCTCTATATCCTGGTGATCTGGGTGTAGTACTGATCACTATAGTGACCTCTCACCAGTGATGTATATACAGTGATATCTCCGCTCTATATCCTGGTGATCTGTGTGTAGTACTGATCACTATAGTGACCTCTTACCAGTGATGTATATACAGTGATATCACCCCTCTATGTCCTGGTGATCTGGGTGTAGTACTGATCACTATAGTGACCTCTCACCAGTGATGTATATACAGTGATATCACCGCTCTATGTCCTGGTAATCTGGGTGTAGTACTGATCACTATAGTGACCTCTCACCGGTGATGTATATACAGTGATATCACCGCTCTATATCCTGGTGATCTGGGTGTAGTACTGATCACTATACTGACCTCTCACCGGTGATGTATATACAGTGATATCACCGCTCTATATCCTGGTGATCTGGGTGTAGTACTGATCACTATAGTGACCTCTCACCGGTGATGTATATACAGTGATATCACCGCTCTATATCCTGGTGATCTGGGTGTAGTACTGATCACTATACTGACCTCTCACCGGTGATGTATATACAGTGATATCACCGCTCTATATCCTGGTGATCTGGGTGTAGTACTGATCACTATACTGACCTCTCACAAGTGATGTATATACAGTGATATCACCGCTCTATATCCCGGTGATCTGGGTGTAGTACTGATCACTATAGTGATCTCTCACCAGTGATGTATATACAGTGATATCACCGCTCTATATCCTGGTGATCTGTGTGTAGTACTGATCACTATAGTGACCTGTCACCAGTGATGTATATACAGTGATATCACCGCTCTATATCCTGGTGATCTGTGTGTAGTACTGATCACTATAGTGACCTCTCACAAGTGATGTATACAGTGATATCACCGCTCTATGTCCTGGTGATCTGGGTGTAGTACTGATCACTATAGTGACCTCTCACCGGTGATGTATATACAGTGATATCACCGCTCTATATCCTGGTGATCTGGGTGTAGTACTGATCACTATACTGACCTCTCACCAGTGATGTATATACAGTGATATCTCCGCTCTATGTCCTGGTGATCTGGGTGTAGTACTGATCACTATACTAACCTCTCACCAGTGATGTATATACAGTGATATCTCCGCTCTATATCCTGGTGATCTGGGTGTAGTACTGATCACTATACTAACCTCTCACCAGTGATGTATAAACAGTGATATCACTGCTCAACTGTTGTTCTGGGTGTAGTACTGATCACTATAGTGACCTCTCACCAGTGATGTATATACAGTGATATCACCGCTGTATATCCCGGTGATCTGGGTGTAGTACTGATCACTATACTGACCTCTCACCAATGATGTATATACAGTGACATCACCGCTCTATATCCTGGTGATCTGGGTGTAGTACTGATCACTATAGTGACCACTCACCAGTGATGTATATACAGTGATATCACCGCTCTATATCCCGGTGATCTGGGTGTAGTACTGATCACTATACTGACCTCTCACCAATGATGTATATACAGTGACATCACCGCTCTATATCCTGGTGATCTGGGTGTAGTACTGATCACTATAGTGACCACTCACCAGTGATGTATATACAGTGATATCTCCGCTCTATATCCTGGTGATCTGGGTGTAGTACTGATCACTATAGTGACCACTCACCAGTGATGTATATACAGTGATATCACCGCTCTATATCCTGGTGATCTGGGTGTAGTACTGATCACTATACTGACCTCTCACAAGTGATATATATACAGTGATATCTCCGTTCTATATCCCGGTGGTCTGGGGCTATTAGTGATCACTGTTCTGACCTCTCACTAGTGATGTACGGTATATAGTTAGATACAGAAGCACTTGTAAGATTGTTGGATACTTTATGCTGAGATGCAGTGTTGCAGTAAGTAGTATAGATACAGTGTACATATAAGATAGGATTAGATACAGTTCAGGGAATTAGCATATTTTTGTATTTTTTCATTGAGCACATCGTCAGCTCGGGTTAATGTTCTGGTTCAGGTTTTCTTGCTTCATGGTTCCATCTGTAGATAATCGGAGGACACAGCAGGAGGAGCAGTCAGCAAGCGAACTCTCGAATGGATCCCACAGCCTGGTGACGAGGTATTTGGTGCGGTGAACATTTCGGGCAGTATGGTGCACTCCGCAGAGACGGCCATGAGTCCTGTGCAGAAGAGACAGGGGGATTAGCACTGACAATAGAAGGAACGTGGACTTGGATTGACAAAGAGGACCATAGACAATGGACGGAGCATACATGGCGGGGCTTTATTGTCCCTCTCTATCTCCGTTATGATGAAAGTATCTCCATGGCTTCTGCTGTGCACATGGTGATCTGACGAATAGTTCTTGTGGCCAGATCTGGGCTGGTGAATGAGCCCATTATCTCTGTGTGCCTTCTTGGACTCACGTGGGGGCCTAAAAGGATGAATGATGGACACCAGATGGAGGTGGTTCGTGTTGGCAGAATTAGCATGTCACCCTTGTGTGTTGTGAACACAGATATTTGGTAAGTTTTTGGTGGACTGAATTTTTGAGCATAGTCTTTTATGTGTCCTGCATTATGACCTGACATGGTCCAAGGTTGATGAAGAGTTTGTATATACCACCCATAATTCGTTATCACAGAAATTGTATCACCAATAAACTCTGAGAAGTGTGAGAGTCTAAAGTCCTAGTGCCCAATCCCACCGTATCATCAATCATTGAACCTTCACAAGCCAAGGTATAACCTGAAGCTTTTGGGTCCTCGGTAATCTCTGTGCCAAGTAGAACATTGAGGTCCTGTTGGGTGGCCGAGGACAAAAATCTTTGAGAGGTGCCTCCAAGAGTAAAGTCTAAGCACCTGGTCCCACAGTCTCATCAATCCTAAAACCATGACAAGCCAAGGTGTAACCTGAAGCTTCTTGGCCCTGGGCAATGTCTGTGCCAAGTAAAATAATGGTGTCCTGCGTGGTGGCTAAGAACAAAAATCCTCTACAGTGAAGTGTCTTTGAGTGGTGTCTCCAAGAGTAAAGTCCTAACGCCCGGTCCCACAGTCTCATCAATCATAGAACCTTGAGAAGCTAAGGTGTAACCTGAAGCTTCTGGGCCCTGGGGTGTTCGAGGACAAAAATACAGAGAAAGAGACACCTTGTGATGAACATAAAAGCTGGTCTCCATGCACATCCATTTTACCATATGTTCCTCTGTAGAATCATTCGTTCTCGGCTCATCGAGACGTCATGATGACCTTCTGTTCTAATCTTGGGTATTATTACTTTGTACTTAGGATTTCATTCTGTATACTGCGGTGTATGTTAGGATTTATCCTGACACATTTAGCGTTATCATGTCTAGTATGGCCTATAAAGGAGACTCAGCGGATCGTTGGGTTAGTAGGTCGGACATAGTAGGATGACCATTCTCACATGATTGTGCATCTTATCTCGGGGTCTACATTCCGCTTTTTGTCACTTCTCCGTATTTCTAACTCTTTCATTGTATTAGTTTTGCTCTATTTTATAATAAAGAATTATTGTTTTTGATTGTCTGCGTCTTTTTCTGCTCATCAGATTGTTGATTAATTGACGCTTACCCCAGTAGGTTATGCCTTGCGTCAGAATAGGCCGCTCCTCTCTGAGTCGCCGCCAGTACCAGGATCCCACAGGACCTCCATAACCATGAGCTGATATCCATCCATAGTCTTTTCTTCCATGGACACTTGAGTTGTGTTCTGTCAACCTTACCAAATTCAGGAATGCTACAATAGGACTCTATGAAGTGGGTGTAACAAGGGCAATAGGGGGTGGCAGTTATGGCCGAGTTATTTAAAGGTACAGTTCAGAGTCCACTGGGCACGTATTCAGCAAACACCCCCAGTCCCTTGCACATAGATAGACGGGACCAAAAAAGCTTTTCCCCCACAGGTTAAATTCTCTTCCTCTGGTCACAGCAGTCCAGGCAATTAAGGGTCCGGGATGCAGCTGTACTCCAACGGGGAAAAGTAACTTTATTTAAACAATGATGAAAGATGAAGAAGGGCAGGAGTACAACACTGGATTTCCTGATCTCTCCCTACACTCTCTACAGCCGTGGCCACAGCAGCCGAAGATCTGCAGTAGTTCACACGCTGGGATCTGGGCGCCTGAGACCCCTTCAGCAGGGGGCCTTTCCAGAGTCCTGAGACCTGTGTTGCGGTCATTAGTTCTGTAGTCTTCGGGACCCCTCTTGAGTCCCTGGAGTCCTTGAAGTTGTTAGAGTGCTTAGAATCCAGGGTAACAGACCTCTCCCATCCGGGGCGTCTGGCAGTGCCCCGTCTGTCATACACGTCTGCCCTGGCCAACGTATCCAGGCAGTTCTCCCCTGGTGGCTGCAATTCCAGCCTCTTTGCTGCTGGCCCAGCCCACCAGTTTAACTGATACTTTCCCTGATCTAACAACAGTACTTAAAGGGGATGTCCCCACAGTGCACAATACTATACATTAACATATATTACATTAGAATAATTCAATACTCATGCATGGAGCACAATAGAAGCAGTACACAACACACTTATAGGAAAATGTGCCCTGATGGCTTTGTCGGTGGACCTTAGGCTAGTTTCACATTTGCGGTTAAGTCCGCAGCATATCGTCTGCAAACGCATGCAAAAACGCATGCAAACGTCTGATAACGCAGCGTTTTTTATCCGCATCAGCTTACACATGATGGTAAAAAAAAACGCAGCGTTTGCATGCGTTTATACATGTGTTTGCGCTTTTTATGCGCATGTGTTTGATATTTCCTGGAGTGTGTGTCTTTAATGGGCATGTCTAAATCAGTTCCTGGACATTCGCAGTCCGAAGTACGCAAGTGCATCAAACGCATGCGTACGCAAAGACATGTGTACGCATGCGTTCCCATAGACAGTAATGCATTTTTTTGCCGCATTCCTTGCGCTAACAACCGCATACGTTTCTAGGCGGAAAATTGATGCCTCTAAAATTACAACATGTAGCGTTTACCGCGCCAAGCCGCAGACGACGAAACGACACATTCGTCGTCAAACGCGGCAAAACGCAACCAATCGCAGGAACCTGAGTCCCTAATGTTAAAGATAGGAATACACGATGCATGCGGATATTTGCAGAAGAAACGCTGCGGACACAACCGCAAATGTGAAACCGGCCTTATGTAATGGCAAAAAAAATTGCTGGAAGGAAATTTTAACCCCTTAATGACCACTGACATGCCTTTTAACAGCGGTAGTTAAGGGTACTTAAACCACAGCGCCATTAATTAACGGCGCTGTGGAAAAAGTGTATAGCACCCCCTAGAGTTGGATTTTCTCCGGGGTCCCGGCTGCCGGGGGTAGCAGAGACCTCTTTAGTGAAACACTTGGGGGTTCAAAGTTCTCACAACACATCTAGATAAGTTCCTTGGGGGATCTAGTTTCCAAAATGGTGTCATTTGTTGGGGGTTTCCAGTGTTTAGGCACATTATTGTTATTATTACTATTATTGTTATTATTATTATTGTTATTATTATTATCATACATTTTTATAGCACCATTTATTCCATGGCGCTTTACATGTGAAAAGGGGGCAGGTACAGACAAATACAAGAAACATGAGCAAAAAACCAGGCATACAGGTACATAAGAAGGGAGGACCCTGCCCGCGAGGGCTCACAGTCTACAGGACATTAGGGGCTCTCCAAACGTGACATGGCGTGCGATCTCAATTCTGCGTTGAAAAAGTCATTTCCAGAACAACTACATATATTGATGTTTTTCTGGTGACATATTCATGAGCCTGCAAGGGCCGGCGTCTCTGCACTCTGCTTCTCTCCCCTGGCAAAGCTTACTCACTAACCATCGCAACCCAGCGCTCAGTCCTCTGTCTCCTGCTGCTCCTGCCCGGGGTCTGCACACTGCTCGCAGACCCCCAGGCTCTGTTATTAGGTCGGAGGAGGCCACAAAATTTTAAAGGGCCAGTGCGCACCATCCTAAAGTGTCGCCAGCCAATAGCTGGGAGACACTTATTATTTAAGGCACCTCCACCTTCCTGCCTGTACATCAGCCGTGCCCGTCTGCCTGCCTGTACATCAGCCGTGCCACCAACTACTTGAAAACCATTTCAGACCGTTCCTGCCTTCTGTCCCTTGGAGGTCAGCTGCCATCCACCAGAGGTTAGTCCTTGTGTAGTATCAGGTCTCTCCTCTCTCGTCTTTCCTTAGATCGCGTTATCGTCAGCCGCCGTGCATGCGAGGTCGGACTTGGTGAGGCACCTAGTCACTCCCTTGCAGGCTCTCCTCGGATCACGGTACAGTGGTTCCAGCACCCACTCCGTAACATAACTGATGGTGGTTCTGGTGATTTTTTAATTCCTCATTTTTCATTCATAGACATTCCTATGGAGTTGGCCCCTTTGCAAATATAAAAGCCCCTGATTTTATGGGAAGGATTTCTACAAAATTTCATAGGTGCTTGTGTGAATTTTTCTCTTCATGCAGAAGAGCATTTGTAAGGTTAGACACTGAAGTTGGAAGAGAGGGCTGGGATCACTATCTATGATCTAAGTCATTCTAAAGGTGTTGGAAAGGTTTAAGGTCCAGTCTTAAATTCTTCCACCAAATTTCCTCAACCATAACTTTATAGAACTTGAGCATAGGGCACAGTCATGGAGAACAGAAAATGGCATCAAGCAAACTGTTTCCACAAAGCTGAAGCTACAATTGTCCACAATGTCTTCTGCTGAAGAGTTAAGATTTCCATTTACTGGAACTAAGGGGCAGAGGCAACCCTCATAAAGAACAAGCCCATAGCATTGTCCTCCTTCAACAAACTGTACTATGCAGTAAGGTGGGTAATGTTCTCTAGGGGTTCAACAAACCCAGGCTCATCCGTCAGATGCCAGATAGAGAAAGGGATCCATCCCTGCACTGAACTAGTCATTACGTGGTTTGTTTTCCCCCAACAGTGTACGTCAAAAGTTTGAACACATCTTTGCGCAAGGATTGTCCTTCTGGCTGGAATGTGCGCATTGTAAATTCAAACTGAAGTGAAAAAAGCTAGGATGGAACACATTGAAACAAATAATAAACATGTGTGAAACAACCCAAATATGTCTCACACCTTCTATTCCTCCTGGTGCTCCAGTTCTACTGCGGTGAAAACTTTACAACCCTATTGTAGACTTGTCAGCTGCTTTGCCTTCTCTCTTCGTCCATCTACTGCTGGACCATCTGGTTGGGTTGGGTGATTATGGAGGCAATGTCGCTGTTTTCATTCCTGTCTGGTTCTTGTGTTATTCGGTCCATACAAAGGTCCTCATAAGCAGCTCCATTGCAGCAATTGAACCATAAAGGCCGCTCCTCGCAGTCTCCTCTGGCCAATAGATATTGAGATGTATCTGCTACTTGATGTCTGGGCATCATTCATGAGGGCGCAATCAATTTTCTGTCAATTTTCTGTTTCTAGAAACTCTGACCAACTTATCCTCTGCAGCAGAAATCATTTTTGGTGTTCCTTTAGTGGGGCGGTCCTCATGAGAGCCAGTTTCATCACAGCAATTGACAGATTTCATAGCTGCCCTTGAAGATACTTTCAGGTTTCTAGACATTTTCCTGAATGACTGAGTTTATTGTCTTACAGTCATGACTGACTGTGGTGTCTCTTAGTTGAGTGTTTTTTGCAATATTTTGGCAAAGATCAGTTGTGGAATATGCTCAGCCCTATAAGGAGCTGTGCACCAACACTGCCCCTTTGCAAATATTTTTTGAAGACCGGTGACTCCACACATGAGCTCTAGATGAGGCGAGTTGATGATTGATGTCTGAACTGATGTGCTGTGTATATGGGTCACATGCAATAAGGCAAGGTTTTCACATATTTGACAGATAGGGGGTGCTCTAGCTCAATGAGAATTCCCAGTTTTTACCAGTTCACTTTCTTTGCTCTGTGCATTTCTTCTTTTCTTTAAGTAGCTGAAAACTTTGTCCCGGAAAACCTGCAAGACAAGGGAAAAGTGATATAAGACATAGGGATATGGATATTAGGCAGAGAAAGAGGGTTACAAGGCACGTGAAGAGTGAAATATGAGACAGATAGAAGATACAATGCGTGCGGCATATGACTCGGGAAGAGAGAGATAATGCATGGGTAGAGGGAAACCAAGCACGACAACAGGGACACACAGTGGGGAAAAGAGTACTTGCTGATTTTGCACAGTTCCGTCCTATAAATAATGGAGAGGTCTGTAATTTTTTATAGTAGGAGCACTTCACCTGTGAGAGACAGAATCTAAAAATAAAATCCAGAAAATCACATTGTAGGATTTTTACATCATTAACCCCTTCCTGACCTTTGACGCCACGTAGGCGTCATGAAAACCCGTGCCAATCCGACCCATGACGCCTATGTGGCGTCATGGAAAGATCGCGTCCCTGCAGATCGGGTGAAAGGGTTGACTCCATTTTCACCCGATCTGCAGAGACAGGGGGAGTGGTACTTCAGCCCAGGGGGGGTGGCTTCACCCCCCCCGTGGCTACGATCGCTCTGATTGGCTGTTGAAAGTGAAACAGCCAATCAGAGCGATTTGTAATATTTCACCTATGAAAATGGTGAAATATTACAATCCAGCCATGGCCGATGCTGCAATAGCATCTGCCATGGCTGGAGACCCCGATCTGCCCCCCCCCACCGCCACCGATCGCCCCCCCAGTCGTCCTTTCTGCCCCAATCTCCTGTCCGCTCCCCTCCTCCCTCCTGTCCGCTCCCCCGGTCCTCTTGTCCGCTCCCCCCGGTCCTCCGATCCCCCCCCCGTGTTCCGATCCCACCCCCCCATACTTACCTAGCTTCGATGTCCCTCCCGGTGTCCGTCCGTCTTCTCCATGGGCGCCGCCATCTTGGAAAATGGCGGGCGCATGCGCAGTGCGCCCGCCGAATCTGCCAGCCGGCAGATTCATTACAAGTACATTTTGATCGCTGTGGTAGGTTCTATCGCAGCGATCAAAATAAAAAAATAATAAATAAACCCCCCCCCCTTTATCACCCCCATAGGTAGGGACAATAATAAAATAAAGAAAATATATTTTTTTCTTTTTCCACTAGGGTTAGGGTTAGAACTAGGGTTAGAACTAGGGGTAGGGTTAGGGTTACGGGTAGGGTTATGGCATGTGCACACAGTGCGGATTTGGCAGCGGATCCGCAGCGGATTGGCCGCTGATCCGCAGCGGATCGGCCGCGGATCCGCAGCGGATCCGCAGCGGATTGGCCGCTGCGAATTCGAAGCAGTTTTCCATCAGGTTTACAGTACCATGTACACCTATGGAAAACCAAATCCGCTGTGCCCATGGTGCGGAAAATTCCGTGCAGAAACGCTGCGTTGTATTTTCCGCAGCATGTCAATTCTTTGTGCGGATTCCGCAGCGTTTTACACCTGTTCCTCAATAGGAATCCGCAGGTGAAATCCGCACAAAAAAACACTGGAAATCTGCTGTAAATCCGCAGGTAAAACGCAGTGCCTTTTACCTGCAGATTTTTCAAAAATCGTGCGGAAAAATCTCACACGAATCCGCAATGTGGGCACATAGCCTTAGGATTAGGGTTGGAATTAGGGCTAGGGTTTGAAATAGGGTTAAGATTAGGCTTGTGGTTAGGGTTACGGATAGGGTTAGGGGTGTGTTGGGGTTACAGTTGTGGTTAGGGTTGGGATTAGGGTTACGGTTGGGATTAGGGTTAGGGTTGGAATTAGGGTTACGGGTGTGTTGCGGTTAGGGTTGTGGTTAGGGGTGTGTTGGGGTTAGGGTTGTGATTAGGGTTATGGCTACAGTTGGGATTAGGATTAGGGGTGTGTTGGGGTTAGTGTTGAAGTTAGAATTGAGGGGTTTCCACTGTTTAGGCACATCAGGGGTCTCCAAACGCAACATGGCGCCACCATTGATTCCAGCCAATCTTGCGTTCAAAAAGTCAAATGGTGCTCCCTCCCTTCAAAGCCCCGACGTGCGCCCAAACAGTGGTGTACCCCCACATTTGGGGTACCAGCGTACTCAGAACAAACTGGGCAACAACTGTTGGGGTCCAATTTCTCCTGTTACCCTTGCAAAAATAAAAAATTACTTGCTAAAACATAATTTTTGAGGAAAGAACAATTATTTTTTATTTTCACGGCTCTGCGTTATAAACTTCTGTGAAGCACTTGGGGGTTGAAAGTGCTCACCACACATCTAGATAAGTTCCTTCGGGGGTCTAGTTTCCAAAATGGGGTCACTTGTGGGGTGTTTCTACTGTTTAGGCACATCAGGGGCTCTGCAAATGCAATGTGATGCCCGCAGACCATTCCATCAAAGTCTGCATTTCAAATGTCACTACTTCCCTTCCGAGCCCTGACGTGTGCCCAAACAGTGGTTTACCCCCCCATATGGGGTATCAGTGTACTCACAACAAACTGGGCAACAAATATTGGGGTCCAATTTCTCCTGTTACCCTTGTGAAAATAAAAAATAGCTTGCTAAAACATCATTTTTGAGGAAAGAAAAATGATTTTTTATTTTCACGGCTCTGCGTTGTAAACTTCTGTGAAGCACTTGGGGGTTGAACGTACTCACCACACATCTAGATAAGTTCCCTTGGGGGTCTAGTTTCCAAAATGGAGTCACTTGTGGGGGGTTTCTACTGTTTAGGCACATCAGGGGCTCTGCAAACGCAATGTGACGCCCGCAGACCATTCCATCAAAGTCTGCATTTCAAAACGTCACTACTTCCCTTCCGAACCCCGATGTGTGCCAAAACAGTGGTTTACCCCCACATATGGGGTATCAGCGTATTCAGGAGAAACTGGACAACAACTTTTGGGGTCCAATTTCTCCTGTTACCCTTGGGAAAATAAAAAATTGTGGGCTAAAAAATCATTTTTGAGAAAAGAAAAATTATTTTTTATTTTCATGGCTCTGCGTTATAAACTTCTGTGAAGCACTTGGGGGTTCAAAGTGCTCACCACACATCTAGATTAGTTCCTTGGGAGGTCTAGTTTCCAAAATGGGGTCACTTGTGCGGGAGCTCCAATGTTTAGGCACACAGGGGCTCTCCAAACGCGACATGGTGTCCGCTAATGATTGGAGCTAATTTTCCATTCAAAAAGCCAAATGGCGTGCCTTCCCTTCCGAGCCCTGCCGTGCACCCAAACAGTGGTTTACCCCCACATATGGGGTATCATCGTACTCAGGACAAACTGGACAACAACATTTGGGGTCCAATTTCTCCTATTACCCTTGGGAAAATAAAAAATTCTGGGCTAAAAATCATTTTTGAGGAAAGAAAAATTATTTTTTATTTTCACGGCTCTGCGTTATAAACTTCTGTGAAGCACCTGGGGGTTATAAGTGCTCACTATGCATCTAGATAAGTTCCTTGGGGGGTCTAGTTTCCAAAATGGGGTCACTTGTAGGGGAGCTCCAATGTTTAGGCACACAGGGGCTCTCCAAACGCGACATGGTGTCCGCTAACGATTGGAGCTAATTTTCCATTCAAAAAGTCAAATGGCACGCCTCCCCTTCCGAGCCTTGCCGTGCACCCAAACAGTGGTTTACCCCCACATATGATGTATTGGTGTACTCAGGAGAAATTTCCCAACAAATTTTAGGATCCATTTTATCCTGTTGCCCATGAGAAAATGAAAGAATTGAGGCTAAAAGAAATTTTGTGTGAAAAAAAAGTACTTTTTCATTTTTGCGGATCAATTTGTGAAGCACTTGGGGGTTTAAAGTGCTCACTATGCCTCTAGATGAGTTCCTTGGGGGGTCTAGTTTCCAAAATGGGGTCACTTGTGGAGGAGCTCCAATGTTTAGGCACACAGGGGCTTTCCAAACGCGACATGGTGTCCGCTAACGATGGAGATAATTTTTCATTCAAAAAGTCAAATGGCGCTCCTTCCCTTCCGAGCCTTACCATGTGCCCAAACAGTGGTTTACCCCCACATGTGAGGTATTGGTGTACTCAGGAGAAATTGCCCAACAAAATTTAAGATCCATTTTATCCTGTTGCCCATGTGAAAATGAAAAAATTGAGGCTAAAATAATTTTTTTGTGAAAAAAAGTACTTTTTCATCTTTACGGATCAATTTGTGAAGCACCTGGGGGTTTAAAGTGCTCACTATGCTTCTAGATAAGTTCCTTGGGGGGTCTAGTTTCCAAAATGGGGTCACTTGTGGGGGAGCTCCAATGTTTAGGCACACGGGGGCTCTCCAAACGCGACATGGTGTCCGCTAAAGATTGGAGCCAATTTTTCATTCAAAAAGTCAAATGGCGCTCCTTCCCTTCCGAGCCCTGCCGTGTGCCCAAACAGTGGTTTACCCCCACATATGAGGTATCAGCGTACTCAGGACAAATTGGACAACAACGTCCGTGGTCCAGTTTCTCCTTTTACCCTTGGGAAAATAAAAAAATTGTTGCTAAAAGATCATTTTTGTGACTAAAAAGTTAAATGTTCATTTTTTACTTCCATGTTGCTTCTGCTGCTGTGAAACACCTGAAGGGTTAATAAACTTCTAGAATGTGGTTTTGAGCACCTTGAGGGGTGCAGTTTTTAGAATGGTGTCACTTTTGGGTATTTTCAGCCATATAGAACCCTCAAAATGACTTCAAATGTGAGGTGGTCCCTAAAAAAAATGGTTTTGTAAATTTTGTTGTAAAAATGAGAAATCACTGGTCAAATATTAACCCTTATAACTTCCTAGCAAAAAAAAAAATTGTTTCCAAAATTGTGCTGATGTAAAGTAGACATGTGGGAAACGTTATTTATTAACTATTTTGTGTCACATAACTCTCTGGTTTAACAGAATAAAAATTCAAAATTTGAAAATTGCGAAATTTTGAAAATTTTCGCCAAATTTCCGTTTTTTTCACAAATAAACTCAGAAATTATCGACCTAAATTTACCACTAACATGAAGCCCAATATGTCATGAAAAAACAATCTCAGAATCGCTAGGATCCGTTGAAGCGTTCCTGAGTTATTACTTCATAAAGGGACACTGGTCAGAATTGCAAAAAACGGCAAGGTCATTAAGGCCAAAATAGGCTGGGTCATGAAGGGGTTAATTAGCATTTGATTGCATAAAATAAGTATTTGATACAATAGAAAAGCAGAGCTTAATATTTATACAGAAACCTTTGTTTGCAATTACAGAAGTTAGACGTTTCCTGTAGTTCTTGACCAGACTTGCACACTCTGCAGTAGGGATTTTGGCCCCCTCCTCCATACAGATCCTCTCCAGATCTTTCAGGTTTCTTGGGGCAACATTGGAGTTTCAGCTCCTCCAAAGATTTTCTATTAGGTTCAGGTCTGGAGACTTGCTAGGCCACTCCAGGACCTTGAAATGCTTCTTACGGAGGCACTCTGTAGTTGCCCTGGCTTTGTGTTTTGGGTCATTATCATGCTGGAAGACCCAGCCATGACCCTTCTTCAATGCTCTTACTGAGGGAAGGAGATTGTTGGCCAAAATCTCGAGATACATGACCCCATCCATCCTCTCTTCAATACGGTACAGGCGTCCTGTCACCTTTGCAGAAAAGTACTTCCAAAGTATGATGTTTCCCAACCATGCTTCACAGTTGGGATGGTGTTCTTGGGGTTGTACGGATCCTTCTTCCTTCAAGCACGGCGAGTGGAGTTGATACCACAAAGTTCTATTTTGTTCTCATCTGATCACATGGCCTTCTACCATGCCTCCTCTGGGTCATTCAAATGGTCACTGGCGAACTTCAAACGGACCTGGACATGTGCTGGCGTGAGCAGGGGACCTTGTGTTCCCTGCAGGATTTTAATCCATGACGGTGTAGTGTGTTATTAACAGTAACGTTTGAGACTGTGGTCCCAGCTCCCTTCAGGTCACTGACCAGGTCCTCCCGTGTAATTGTGGGCTGATTCCTGACCTGTCTCAGAATTTTCCTTACCCCACAAGGCGAGATTTTGCATGGGGATCCAGACCGAGGAAGATTGACAGTCACCTTGTGTTTCTTCCATTTTCTAATAATTGTGCCAACAGTTTTTGCTTTTCACTTAGCTGCCTGCCTATAGTCCTGCAGCTCATCCCAGCCTTGTGCATGCTACCGTTTTGTCCCTGGTGTCCTTAGACAGCTCTTTGGTCTTGACGATGGTGGAGAGGTTGGAGTGTGATTGAGTGTGTCTACAGGTGTCTTTTATACAGGTAACAAGATCAAACAGGTACAATTAATAGAATCACAGAATCATAGAATGTCAGAGTTGGAAGGGACCTCCTGGGTCATCTGATCCAACCCCCTGCTCAATGCAGGAGTCACTAAACCATCCCAGACAGATGTCTGTCCAGCCTCTGTGTGAAGACTTCCATTGAAGGAGAACTCACCACCTCTCGTGGCCGCCTGTTCCTCTCATTGATCACCCTCACTGTCAAAAAGTTTTTTCTATTATCTAATCTGTATCTTCTCCCTTTCAGTTTCATTCTATTGCTCCTCGTGTTACTATATGCAGATGAAAATAAAGATGATCCCTCTCCACTGTGACAGCCCTTGAGATATTTGTAGTCAGCTAATATTTCTTCTCTTAGCCTTCTTTTTTACAAGCTAAACATTGCCAGATCCTTTAACCGTTCCTCGTGGGACATACTTTGCAGTTCGCTCAACATCCTGGTTGCTCTTTTCTGAACTTGCTCTTAGTTTTTCAATGTCTTTTTTAAAATGTGCCCAGAACTGGACCCAGTATTCCAGATTAGGCCTGACCAAGGAGGAGTAGAGGGGGAAAATGACTTCACGTGAACTAGACTCTATGCTTCTCTTAACCCTTTCGCGACATGCGCCTTACATGTACTGCGCATGTCGGGTCCCCTGCTTTGATGTGCGCTCCGGCGGTGAGCGCACATCAAAGTCGCGACATGTCAGCTGTTTTTTACAGCTGACATGTGCGCGCAATAGCGGCGGGTGAAATCGCTATTCACCCGCCGCTATTAACCTGTTAAATGCCGCTGTCAAACGCAGACAGCGGCATTTAACTACCGCATCCGGCCGTGCGGCCGGAAATGACGTCATCGCCGACCCCCGTCACATGGTCGGGGGTCGGCAATGCATCAGGAAGGTAACCATAGAGGTCCTTGAGACCTCTATGGTTACTGATCGCCGGTGGCTGTAAGCGCCCCCCTGTGGTCGGCGCTCACAGCACACCTGCATTTTAGCTACATAACAGCGATCTGATGATCGCTGTTATATAGCAGAGCCGATCAGGCTGTGCCTGCTTCTAGCCTCCCATGGAGGCTATTGAAGCATGGCAAAAGTGAAAAAAAAAAGTTTTTAAAAATGTGAAAAAAATATTAAAGATATAAAAGTTTAAATCACCCCCCTTTCGCCCCATCCTAAATAAAACAATAAAAAAAAAAAAAACTACACATATTTGGTATCGCCGCGTTCAGAATCGCCCAATCTATCAATAAAAAAAGCATTAACCTGATCGCTAAAGAGCGTAGCGAGAAAAAAATCAGAAACGCCAGAATTACGTTTTTTTGGTCGCCGCGACATTGCGTTAAAATGCAATAACGGGTGATCAAAAGAACGCACCTGCGCCGAAATTGGATCATTAAAAACATCAGCTCGGCACGCAAAAAATAAGCCCTCACCCGACCCGAGATCACGAAAAATGGAGACGCTACGAGTATCGGAAAACTGCACTTTTTTTTTTTTTTTTTTTAAGCAAAGTCACTACTAGTGTGGATGGAACAGCTGGAGGAACAAATTAGAGGTAGAACTTCGAGAGAGTCAATCTTGCCGAAAATCCCTCCAATAAAGGAAGCGATAGCATTCCTGGCAGACGCCTCTGTGGATTCGCTACGCCTAGCAGCCAGATCAGCCGGCCTAATAAACACAGCCCGGCGAGCACTCTGGTTAAAAAACTGGAAAGGGGACGCACAGGCAAAAGCAAAACTTTGTGCGATCCCCTGCCAGGGTGAGTTCCTTTTTGGGAAAACGTTGGATGAACTCCTGAATAAAGCGGGAGAAAGAAAGAAAGGCTTCCCTAATCAATCTCTTCCATCTTACAGGAGAGCCTTCAGAAGACGCCCCTTTACCAGAAACAAACCGTTTGAGACTCAAAGGGAGCGCTGGGAGACAAAGGATCCAAAACCAAAAGGTGCTCTGTTTAGCGGATCCTATAATACGAAGCGTAGCAAGTACCGCTGACCATGAAGTGGGTGGCAGATTCAAATTTTTCTTTCCTAAATGGAAACAAATAACATCTAGCCAATGGATTCTGGACATTATTCAATACGGTTTAAATCGTTTGATCGAATCCCTTGGGATTCTTTTGTAGTAACATCACCAAAGGGACGGGAGCAACAAAGGGCTCTGGAATCAGAGATCCTATCTCTTCTATCTAAAAGAGTCTTGATAGAGGTTCCCCAGGATCAAGAAGGGAAGGAGTTCTATTCCCCTTTATTTTTGATCAATAAACCAGATGGTTCATTCAGAACCATCATAAATCTCAAAAAATTAAATTCTTTTTTGCGTACCCATACTTTTAAAATGGAATCCATTAGTTCTACCATCAAGCTTTTGTTCCCTAGATGTGTCATGGCCGGGATAGACCTAAAAGATGCCTACTATCATCTTCCCATACATGCCGAACACCAGCAGTACCTAAGGGTAGCAGTCATCCTAGCGGGACAGGTTCGTCACTTTCAATACGTAGCAATGCCATTTGGGCTTTCTATGGCTCCTCGCATCTTCACGAAAGTGATATTAGAAGTGATGGCTCACCTACGCCAACGGGACACTTTGATAATACCCTACCTAGATGATTTTCTAGTAGTAGGAGATTCTATACCTCAATGTAAGATGCGATTATCTAATACGATCTCGTCCCTACAGGAGTTAGGTTGGATCGTCAACTTCGAAAAGTCCAGGCTGAATCCAGAAACCGTTCAAATATTTCTAGGAATCCAGCTAGACTCCGTAAGTCAGAAATGCTTCCTCCCACAGTCAAAAAGATTGACTATACAATCTAGAGGCAATGGACAACCCACACATGACACTAAGGAAAGCTATGTCCTTACTGGGATCATTATCCTCGTGTATCCCAGCCGTACCGTGGGCTCAATTTCATACCCGTTAATTACAGTATGAAGTATTGTCGGCTCAGGGAAAAGGACATCTGGAAAGTAAACTAACTCTTTCCAGAGATGTCATAGAATCCCTATCCTGGTGGCTAGATATGGAGCACCTTTCAAAGGGTGTGCCATGGATAATAGACCCGTCTAAGATAATTACCACCGACGCCAGCCCTATGGGGTGGGGTGCACATATGGAGGATAATATGGCCCAAGATATCTGGGATCAGGCAGAATTAACATGTTCTTTCAATTGGAAAGAATTAAGAGCGGTAGAATGCGCCTTAAATCATTTTCTTCCACAGATTCAAGGAGCACATGTAAGGGTTTTCTCGGACAATTCCACCACAGTGGCATATGTGAACCGTCAAGGTGGTACATGGTCAGGAAGTCTGATGACCATAGCAGCAGACATCTTCCAGCTAGCAGAGACTCATCTCCTATCCCTAACAGCCCTAAACATCAGAGGTGTAGAAAACATCAAAGCAGACTACCTCAGCCGAAACATGTTACGCCAAGGGGAATGGACCTTAAACAGAACCATATTCAGAATGATAACAAGAACATGGGGTATACCACAGATAGATCTGTTTGCCACCAGGGACAACAGACAAGTAAAAAGGTTCGCTTCCCTGAACTTCATGGATCATCCAGACATGTTGGACTCTCTTCACCACCCTTGGAAGTTCAAATTGGCATATGCCTTTCCTCCGATGTCTCTGATTCCACTAGTGATCAGAAAAATCAGGAGGGAACAAGCAAGGGTGATCCTCATTGCACCTTTTTGGCCAAAGAGACCATGGTTCTCTTGTCTCCAGAGCATGTGTCTATGCGACCCGTGGATTCTTCCATCAGACAAGGAACTGCTGTTCCAGGGCCCCTTTTTCCACCCCGAAGTGAAAGGTCTTCACTTGACGGCATTGTCACGATATGGTATGAAATATCATATAAGTTTAGTTCTCTTGCTAGCCTGCTGTGGGCTAAGCCCCCCTTCTTGGAGTGATTCTGCGGCAGCTTGTGGCTTCAAATACCTGACTTTCAGCTCACAAGCCCTCATCCCCCGCACCAAGGTATTTACGACCGGCATTTCCTGTAGTGGAAAGTGCCCAGCTTTAACTGGATTAGAAACTTCTAGAATCTTGAAAGTCTTTTGTTCTGTTTTTGGAAGATAGTAGGCAAATCGTTTAAGTTAAGACCACGAAAACATATATTTGTAATCTCCATCGAAGGATCTACCCATCACTCTAAACATGAGCTTTTAACTCCATCAGGTGAAGAAGTAGGGATTTATCTGTAAATATGTATCCCAGATAGGACATATTTGATCTCATTAGAATGCTCACGTTAATCCGAGATGAATGCTGGGTTTGATATGACTATGACATGTCCTGGAGCGAAGTTACGGGCATCAGATATATTTAATGCACAGTGAGTACCACTGACGAGGTACGAGGGGTTGGAAAAGCCAGCCCTTTCTGTGAGGTCACAGACTGTAGGTTTTAAGTTGCTGGCAGACTTTCAGGAGGCAGATTTGAGTTTTTACCTGAAGAGCCCAGAGTGCACGCCCTGATGCACTGGGATAGATGGAAAGTTCCCCTAGCCTGTTGCCTGCAATGCTTTGAACAACTGTAAGTGTTATTTCTCATGTTATTCACTGTTTTTTTTATAATTACCTTGTACATATTTGCAATTGTCTCTTTTGTAACATCTTTGTAAAATATTTTGATAAAGCACTGCCTACATTTTGTGGGGTATATTATTTCATGCCAGTTCTTTCTCCATGCTCTAAAAACGTACCCTAAGTCTCTGAAGGGAATTACGCTACTGTTTTGGGTTAGCTTCGGACCCGTGTAATTGAAGCTGGTGGCAGCACTACCGTGTGCAGGCCTTTGGGTGTTGTAGCGACTGCGGCTTGATAATTATTGTTCCTGCCTGAGCGGGAGTAGTTTATCGCTTCGCTGCAGCGTGCCCAATAGCCAGTACATAGCAGGCAGCCTTTCTGGCGACTAATTACCCTAGGTGCAGTACCTAACCTGACCTGATAGAAAGGGGGGCGCCAGAGAGCTGCAAGGTTTAAGTGGAACTGTAAGCGGGATACACAAATCCCTGCAGTTCATGGTATATGGAAGAGCAGTGGGATACCTAAAATAAGCCCCTGCTGTAAACTAAGAGGTCCCTAGCCTTGTGTGTGTTTTTTCATCACATTGTGGCAGTGGAGGGATAACTAAGATAAGCCCCCCTGCACATGTGATAGCCGTCTGTTGGTCTAAAGTCACCCCAATCCGTGACATATTGGTGACAGTGGTCAGGAATCCCTGTGGATTTCGTGACCAATTGGTGGCAGCGGCTAAGGGATCATGACAACTGGTGACAGTCACGGTGTGAGTCGTGACAGGCATGGAATTTGAGAGGCAACTATTAAGTTCGAGGGGGTTTTCAGTGGAACTAGTAAACACCCTTTTACTAAGTAGGAAAAGATCTACCACCCTAATATATATTACAACAAGCGGTACAGAGACCACACACAGAGTATAAGCCTTGCATAAATAATTTTTATTAATGGAGTAACATGAAAATACAACTCAAGAATAAATATTACTGAATAATAAAAGAACTACTGGATACCACATAACACAGGGAGTACTGTGACCAGCATCATCAATGCCATAGTAGAAAATGAATACTCATGACCTAAATGCTAATCATATGCGACCAATAAATATAAGGTTAGTGCAAACAAAAGAAGAGTCAATCTAAAGCAACAGCATTTACAGAAAGTGCAAAGTGCAGCAGTGTCCAAGTGGACCTATTAGAAGCGCATTAGCTGAACATATGCAATCTATGAATATAAGGTCTGTGCAAAAAAGAGACTAAATCTCAAACAGCAGCATTTACAAAAAGTGCAAAGTGCAACAATGTCCAAGTGGACCTATTGGAAATGCATTAACAAAAATAAGAGGTGAGCAAAACTTACAACTGAATGAAACAGGCACGATGCTGGTAACAGGAACTCCCCGACGCCCCAACGCACGTTTCGTGTTAACTTCTTCAGGAGGCGTGTTAACTGAAGAAGTTAACACGAAACGTGCGTTGGGGCGTCAGGGAGTTCCTGTTACCAGCATCGTGCCTGTTTCATTCAGTTGTAAGTTTTGCTCACCTCTTATTTTTGTATATCCTGCTCAGATACATGATGAGATGCCCCTCCCTATTCACCTCCTGAGACAGCGCGGCTCCCAAGCCGACTTCTGATGCATCTGTCTGGACAATGAACTCCTTGGTGAAGTCTGGTGTGACCAGAACTGGATGCCTACATATAGCCTGCTTCAGCTCCTGGAACGTCATCTCAGTGTCTTCAGACCACTTCACTAACGTCGACCTTGTGCCTTGAAGGAAGTCCGTCAATGGCGTGGAAATCATGGCGAACCTTGGGATAAACAGCCAGTAATAACCCACAATTCCAAGAAACTCTCTCACTTGCTTCTTGGATCGTGGTAGTGGCCATTTCTGGATTGCCTCAATCTTATTTGTCTGGGGCTTGATCTCTCCCCTCCCGACGACATAGCCTAGGTATTTGGCCTCTTCCTTTCCTACGGCACATTTCTTTGGATTGATGGTGAACCCCACATTACTCAACGCATCCAGAACAGCCTGTACCTTTGGTAGATGACTACCCCAGTCCGGGCTGAAGACCACAATGTCATCCAGGTAGGTGGCGGCATACTTCTTATGCAGAGCCAGCACTCGATCCATAACCCTCTGGAAGGTTGCTGGGGCCCCTTGTAGACCAAAAGGCATCCTGGTTTATTGGAAACACCCATCCGATGTCAAGAAAGCAGCCTTCTCCTTAGCACTCTGGTATATGGGGATCTGCCAATAGCCCTTCATCAGGATGAGGGTGGCAATGTACCTCACGGTCCCCAGTCTCTCAATGAGTTTGTCCACCCGGGGCATTGGATATGCATCCAATTTGAAGACCTCGTTCAGTTTGCGGTAAATTGCAGAACCGCCACTCTCCGTTAAGCTTCGGCACAAGGACTATGGGACTCGACCATCTGCTTTTCGACTCCTTGATCACCCCAAGGTCCAACATCCTCTTCACCTCATTGGCTATTACCTCCCGACGTGCTTCGGGAATTCAATATGTCCTGAGGTTCACCCTTACTTGAGGCTCCGTCAACACATCATGCTCTGCCACCTGCTTGCGCCCAGGCAACTCGGAGAACAGGTCACAGTTCTGCTGCAACAGTTCCCGACAGTGTTGTCTCTGGGCCTGTGTAAGAGTCTCTGCAACCAGATGCTTATACAGGTGTATGTGAACAGCGCAGCATGCAAGCCTCTATTGTGCTACAATATACCTGGCAACCACACCCTCCATGGATTGGAAGCCTAAATGTGGTTGTCTAATCGGTATTTTTGCACCTGTGTTGCCGCCATATTAACTACATGGGTCCACTGCATCCTGATATTGCATTTGTTTGGAGGCCTGGGCAGGTAAACATCTCTGCCTTTTTTCTGCTGTTTTTTAAATTTTTGGAGGATTTTTAAGTCCTCTTTTTGTGGTTTTGCTGTTTAGTAATCAGATAAGAGGCAAGTTCTGGTATGGGGGTACTGCTCAAAAGTGACAGGCAATGCTGGGCAGCGAAAGACTTTGCAACTCATCTCATGTCACTATTGGTGGACTACCGGATATCATGGAATTTGTTTCTGCCTGTACTTCCTGTGCAGGGAAAAAGACTCCCAGACAACTCCAGTCCGGACGACTTGTATCACTTCCTGTGCCTTCTGCGTTCTGACAGCACATCACCATGGACTTTATTACAGACCTCTCTGGATGCTCCGTCATCTGAGTAGTAGTGGATCGCTTCTCGAAGATTAGAGCTATGTGCAAACATCTAAATGTGGTGCTGGACTTCTCTCCTGCATACCACCCTCAATCCAACAGACAAGTGGCCAGGTTCTGGCCGCCAACTTCCTGCAGTATTTCAGGAATGTGCACCATGACGACTGGATCATCCTCTTACCCTGGGCGGAGTTCTCCTATAACAATCATGCAAGTGAGTCTTCTCCAAGTTCTCTGTTCTTCATTGTCTTTGGGCAACAGCCAGGAATCCTTCTTCCGATGTCGGCCTCTTGTGGTGTACCAGCAGCCGATGCTCTCACAAAGGATTTATTTAAAATCTCTGAGGACAGCAAAGCCACTCTGGAAAGATCATCTGAGCGTATGAAGAGGCATGCTGACTAAAAGACAGAAGAAACTTGGATCCACCTGGTTAGGAGATAAGGTGTGGCTATTTTCTAGGTACATCTGTCTCAAGATCCCATTCTATCCTATAAGTTGGGTTCTCGCTTCATTGGTCCCTTTGAAGTCATCAAGCAAATTAATGCCATGCCAACCTCATTATGTATACATAATTCCTTTCAAGTATCTCTACCCAAGCCAGTCATTTTGAGCCCCTTCTTCAAGGATCCTGGTGCTATACCTGCTCTCATCAGCTCAGAGGAAGCCTTTGAAGTAAAAAGTATACTTGCCATGAAGAAGGTGAGAGTAAACACCTTTTTCTTATTGGTTTGGAAAGGATTTGGTACTGAAGAAAGATCTTGGGAAACCAAAGAAAATATTCATGCCCCACTGCTACTACAGAGATTCCTCATGTGCTTGAAAAAGAGAGGGCGTAAGGTGGGGGGTACTGTTATGTGAGGACCGTTATCACTGCATGATCCCTCTTACTCCTCCCGGCAGTAACGTCAACATGCTCACCCATGCACTCGCTCTGCTCTGGTCCCCACCTTGTCGGTTTCCTCCAGGAACCTGTGCAAGGCAAGCAGGTCTCATGGGAGAGTGCTTAGAGTGCACACGCTCCCCCCCTGTTTCTTAAAAGGGCAGCACGCATACTTCTGAAAATGTCCCCAACCAATAGCTGGGAGACCTCAAGTATTTAAGGCACCCTCCCCTATAGGGAGGTGCCTAAGCAACATTAGTGATCAGTGAGTACACTTACTACTTCATTGTAAGGTCCCTGTATCTATGCTCCCTGAACCTAATCTTGTCCATCCTGTCTTAGCTTGGTCCTGTCCGTCCTGCTGAAACTGTTCCTGAACCTGTTTTGCCTATACCTAGCCTGCACCTGTCCAATCTGAACCTACTCTTGTGATCCTGCAACTGAGTCCGCCCTGTGTTCCTGAGGCTAATTCTAACCACACTATCAAGGGCTCCAGCTAAGAACCAGGTGGTCGCTTAGTTACGCCTCTCTAGACTCTCTCCGGTCTGTAGTGCAGTGGTTCCACAACCACCAGCATGACAAAGACACAGGCAGAGGGATATAAGAAATGGGGAGAGGATATCACATACAGGGAGCGGGATAAAAGGCACTGGGAAAAGGGACATAAGATTCGAGGAGAGGGACATAAGACATGGGGATGGATACAAGGCATGGAGAGAGGGTCAGAAGGCATGTGGAGAGGATCAGAAGGCATGGGGAGAGGGATTTAAGGCATAGGTAGATATTCTGAAGCCATCGGGAGAGGGATATAAGGCATGGATAGATGGTCATGAGCCATGGGGAGAGGGATATAAGCCATGGGAAGAGGGTCAGAAGGCATGGGGAGAGAGATATACGATACAGAGAGAGGTACATAAGAGCCAGGGAGAAAGCTTTTAAGACATAGAGTGAATAAAACATTGGTCAGACTCAGACAAGACTTAAAGTGAATAAGACATATCATGTATAGTCATGGGGTCTAAAAATTTGGGGAGGACAAGACATGAGGTAGATAAACATAGGGTGCAGCTCTGACTGTGAAATTTTAAGTAAAACCTAAATTCTTTGGCTAAGAAGTAGAGGTACTGTCACATGATGTCCCCTCACATGGTCCAGTACTGTCACATGATGTCCCCCTCACGTGGTCCAGTACTGTCACATGGTGCCCCCTCACATGACCCAGTACAGTCACATGATGTCTCCGTCACCTGGTCCAGTACAGTCACATGATATTCCCCTCATATGGCCCAGTACTGTCACATGATGCCCCCTCACATGGCCCAGTACTGTCACATGATGTCCACCTCACATGGTAATGTATAGTCACATGATGTCCCCCTCATGTGGCCCAGGACTGTCACATGATGTCCTCTTCACATGGTCCAGTACTGTCACATGATGTCCTCTTCACTTGGTCCAGTGCTATCACATGATGTCCCCTCACATGACCCAGTTTAGTCACATGATTTGCCTCTCATATGGTCCGGTACTATCACATGATGTCCCCCTCACATGGTCCCATACATTCACATGATGACCCCCTCACATGACCTAGTACTGTCACACGATGTCCCCCTCACATGGCCCAGTACTGTCACGTAAGGTCCTGTCACATGATGCCCCCATCAGATGGCCCAGTAATGTCACATGATGTCCCCCTTAAATGGCCAATTACTGTCATATAAGGCCCCCTTCACATGTTACTGTCAAATGATGTCCCCCTCACATGGCCCAGTACTGTCACATAACGTGCCACTAACATGGCCCAATACTGTCACATAATACCCCTTGACATGGCCCAGTACTGTCACATGATGTCCCCATCACATAGGCCGGTTATTCTCACATGATGTTCCCATCTCATCCTTACATGGGCCGGTTATTGTCACATGAAATCTCCCACACATCGGCCTGTTCTTTTCACATGATGTCCACCTCACATCGGTCTGTAGTTGTCACATAATGTCCCCCTCACATCGGTCTGTGCTTGCCACATGATTTCCCCCTCACATTGGCCAGTTATTGTCACATGATGTCCCCCTCACATCTGTCTGTTCTTGCCACATGATGTCTCCCTCACATGGGCCGGTTCTTGTCACATGATCTCCCCCTCACAACGGCCAGTTAATGTCACATGATGTCCCCCTTACATCGGTCTGTTCTTATCACATGATGTCTCTCTTACATGGACTGGTTTTTATCACATGATGTCTACCTAATATGGGTCGGTTATTGTCACATGATTTCTCCCTCACATCGGCAAGTTAATGTCACATGATATCACCTTCACATGGGCCAGTTATTGTCACATGATGTCCCCCTCACATGGTCCGGATACTATCACATGATGTCCCCCTCACATGGACCAGTACTATCACAAAATGTCTCCCTCACATCGGCCAGATATTGTCACATGATGTCCCCTTCACATCGGCCTGTACTTGTCACATGATGTCCCCCTCACATCAGCCTGTTATTTTCACATGGTCTGTCACATCAGTCTGTTCTTGTCACATGATATCCCTCTCACATGGCCCAGTACTGTCACATGTCTCCCTCCCATGGGACGGTTATTGTCACATGATGTCCCCCCTCAAATGGGACGGTTATTGTCACATGATGTCTCTCTCACATGGGCCCGTTAATATCACAAGATGCCCCCTTTACATGTGCTGGTTATTGTCACATGATATCTTCATCACATGGGCCGGCTATTGTCCCATGATGTTCCCCTCACATGGACCAGTACTATCACATCATGTTCCCCTTACATCAGCCGGTTATTGTCACATGATGTCCCCCTCACATCAGCCTGTATTTGTCACATGATGTCCCCCTCATATTGGCCTGTTCTTGTCACATGATGTTCCCCTCACATCAGCCTGTTCTTGTCACATGATGTCCCCCTCACATCAGCCTGTATTTGTCACATGATGTCCCCCTCATATTGGCCTGTTCTTGTCACATGATGTCCCCCTCACATCAGCCTGTTCTTGTCACATGATGTTCCCCTCACATCAGCCTGTTCTTGTCACATGATGTGCCCCTCACATCGGCCTGTTCTTTTAACATAATGTGCCCCTCACATCGGCCTGTTCTTGTCACATGATGTCCCCCTCACATCAGACTGTTCTTGTCACATGATGTCCCCCTCACATCGGCCTGTTCTTGTCACATGATGTGCCCCTCACATCGGCCTGTTCTTGTCACATGATGTCCCCCTCACATCAGACTGTTCTTGTCACATGATGTGCCCCTCACATCGGCCTGTTCTTGTCACATGATGTCCCCCTCACATCGGCCTGTTCTTGTCACATGATGTCCCCCTCACATCAGACTATTCTTGTCACATGATGTCCCCCTCACATCGGCCTTTTCTTGTCACATGATGTCCCCCTCACACCGGCCTTTTCTTGTCACATGATGTCCCCCTCACACCGGCCTGTTCTTGTCACATGATGTCCCCCTCACACCGGCCTGTTCTTGTCACATGATGTCCCCCTCACACCGGCCTTTTCTTGTCACATGATGTCCCCCTCACACCGGCCTGTTCTTGTCACATGATGTCCCCCTCACACCGGCCTGTTCTTGTCACATGATGTCCCCCTCACACCGGCCTTTTCTTGTCACATGATGTGCCCCTCACATCGGCCTTTTCTTGTCACATGATGTCCCCCTCACACCGGCCTTTTCTTGTCACATGATGTCCCCCTCACACCGGCCTTTTCTTGTCACATGATGTCCCCCTCACACCGGCCTGTTCTTGTCACATGATGTGCCCCTCACACCGGCCTTTTCTTGTCACATGATGTCCCCCTCACACCGGCCTGTTCTTGTCACATGATGTGCCCCTCACATGGGCCGGTACTTTCACATGGCTCAGCACACATTGGGGCTATAGGTGAGTGGTATCTAGTCTCACCTCATACAGGTAGTCAATGATTTCCAGGATGGTGAGGATACTGGCCCCAATGAACAAGCCCATTTGACCTCCAATGTCACCTGGAGACATAATTCATTCATTAGACAAAACAAACTTCACATGTGAATCTCATTCCTTAGGCCATGTGCAGCACCAAAAATGCCACACAAAAAATTTGTTAAAAAAAAGATAAACTCTTGGAAGACTATTCCTGTTCACCTTAATGTTAATCTATTTTACTCTTCATTTGCTCAGTTTTTTTTTTACTTTTTTTTTTATTTCAAGTTTTTAAAAATGCTTAGTGGAAAATACAATCGCACGTCCCTTCTCTAAATGACTCCTAATGGAATCTGCTCCAAACTAGGCATTGTCCAATCAAAAGACTGCAGAAGCACTTCAGGAAACAAAAAACGCCCTCAAAAATTCCTATGAATCGATGAATTGATTTCCATGTGAAAAATATGTAATTTTTCACCAACTTAAAAAATTCCATGTGCACCTACTGTAAGGATTGGCCTCCCCAGTCCCCATCTGGTCCCAGCCGTACTCTGCACATACACACGTTACCATGAATCTGCATTGCATTGAGTTCTGGGTCTCACCAAGCAAACCAGCGACTTCATAAGCCTTCTTCTGCTCAATCGTCTCATAATTCAGCGCTTCAAAGAAGATGTCCAAAACCAGAATGTTCTCCCTGAAACAAGAGGTACGAGCACAATTAAACGTTAGATGCGACAGTGATTTAGCACATGGACACTCAAACGTCTGTAAAATGGCACGGTGCCTCACCGTCATCTTCTAGCTCTAGGACATGGGTTCAAGTCCCACCAAGGACAACATCTGCACAGAGTTTACATGTTCTCTGCGTTTTTGTGAGGGTTTCCTCCAAACAAATAGTGATAGTGAATTATATTAAGAGCCCCAATGGGGGCAGGGATGTTAATGTCTAAAGAAGAATAAAATGCTGTCTGCAGGGAATGTAGGGAAAGAGAAGAGCTAAAGCCAGTAATGCTGTGAGGTTTGCAAAGGAGACCAAAAGCAATAAAAAAAGGATTTTGGGGTTATGTCAAAAGCAAAAGAAAAGTCAAAGATG
This sequence comes from Ranitomeya variabilis, assembly GCF_051348905.1. Lineage (NCBI taxonomy): Eukaryota > Metazoa > Chordata > Amphibia > Anura > Dendrobatidae > Ranitomeya > Ranitomeya variabilis. The sequence goes on along the minus strand of NC_135237.1, from coordinate 4,462,684 downwards.
CTATAGGATTTTTACAGGATGAAAAGAGTGAAGTGGTCAAAAATGATGTTGAGAAGCCAATCTTTTAAATTCCTATTTTGCATCTGTGTTCTCTAAGAAAGCAAATGTAACATCAACTGATCTTCACGGTGCCATTGAAGTACTAAACAAATCCACACTATCCATAAAAAGAGAGATGGTGAGGGAACACTTAGCTAATTTACATGAATTTACATCTCTTGGTCCAGATGAATTACATCCTAGGTGTGACGCTAGTCACTTCTCATGGCCAAGTCGTGAGCCAGAGTGGTTAGGGAGTCCAAGGTCAGAAGCCAGGCGGGGAGCGTCATAACAGAAGGAAGAGACAAAAGGGTAGTCAGGTAATGTTCCGAGGTCAGAAGCCAGGAGGGTACGTCATAAACAGAAGGAAGAGACAAAAGTGTAATCAGGTAACGTTCCGAGGTTAGAGTTATGGGAGGATAACGGATCAGAGCTGAAGGGTTTAAACAGGCGGGTAGTCAGAACAAAGTCCAAGGTCAGGCACCAGATCAAACATATAGAACTCAAGACACAGAGAGCACAGTACAAACCTCACAAGATGAATGTATGTCTGGCAGTGGTCTAGGAAATTCTGCTCAGTTAAGAAGCATGGCCATTATCGTAAGTGGAATAATGAACATATGAGACAGCCGACGCCTCACAGTCTCAGATTGGATAGTCGAGCTGTCAATCAACACAATGGCAGCTTGAGCACACCCCTATACCAAATTGGATGGCGGAGCTGTTGTCCCTATCCTCAAAACAGGAAAGAATATGGCGAAAGGAAATTACAGGCCAGTGAGATCTGTGAACAAATTATTACACAGCATGTATGTAAGTATTTGCAAAAGAATACAGTAATTAACCAGAGCCAGCATGGGTTTGTAGCAAACAAGTCATGCCAGACTAATCAAATTTCCTTTTATGATGGAATCACTGACAGAGTGGATCAGGGAAATGCGGTGGATATAGTATATCTTGACTTCAGCAAAGCATTTGATAAAGTATCTCATACAATCCTTATTGAAAAAAATGACCAAGTATGAGTAACAAGGCTATGGTTAGGTGGATTCATAACTGGCTCAGTGATCATTCTCAAACAGTGATAATAAATGGTTGCACATCCAATTGTAAGAATTTTTAAATTGGGGTACCACTAGGCTCTGTCCTGGCCCTAGTGTTACAAGTGGGGACCACAAGGCTTTGTCCTAGCCCCAGTGTTGTTCAACATTTTTATCAATGATTTAGATAAGGGAACTGAAGGTAAACTAATCAAATTTGCAGACAATGCAAAGCTAGGAGGGATAACTAAAGGTAACTTTACACTAAACGACTTACCAACGATCACGACCAGCGATACGACCTGGCCGTGATCGTTGGTAAGTCGTTGTGTGGTCGATGGGGAGCTGTCACACAGACAGCTCTCTCCAGCGACCAACGATCAGGGGAACGACTTCGGCATCGTTGAAACTGTCTTCAACTATGCCGAAGTCCCCCTGCAGCACCCGGGTAACCAGGGTAAACATCGGGTTACTAAGCGCAGGGCCGCGCTTAGTAACCCGATATTTACCCTGGTTACCATTGTAAAAGTTAAAAAAAAAAAACACTACATACTCACATTCCGATGTCTGTCACGTCCCCAGCCGTCAGCTTCCCGCACTGACTGTGTCAGCGCCGGCTGTAAAGCAGAGCACAGCGGTGACGTCACCGCTGTGCTCTTCTTTACGGCCGGCACTGACAGTCAGTGCGGGAAGCAGACGGCGGGGGACGTGACAGACATCGGAATGTAAGTATGTAGTGTTTTTTTTTTTTAACTTTTACAATGGTAACCAGGGTAAATATCGGGTTACTAAGCGCGGCCCTGCGCTTAGTAACCCGATGTTTACCCTGGTTACAAGTGGACACATCGCTGGATCGGCGTCACACACGCCGATCCAGCGATGACAGCGGGTGATCAGCGACCAAAAAAAGGTCCTGATCATTCCCTACGACCGACGATCTCCCAGCAGGGACCTGATCGTTGGTCGCTGTCACACATAACGAGATCGTTAGCGGGATCGTTGCTACGTCACAAAAATAAGTGACGTTGCAACGATATCGTTAACGAAATCGTTATGTGTGAAGGTACCTTTACACTAGAGAAGACAGAGAAAGGATTCAGAGGGATCTAGATAAGCTTGAACTATGAGCAGTGACTAATAGAATGGTATTTAACAGAAAGAAATGCCGGATTCTACATCTGGGCAAGATAAACGAAAATTACATCTATAGTATGGGAGTAATATAACTAAGCAACAGAACTTGTGAAAAAGACTTGGGAATACTAATAGATCCCAGACTGCAAATGAGTAAACAGTGTGATACAGCAGCTAAAAAGGCAAACACAGTTCTAGGATGTATTAAGAAAAGCATAGAGTCTAGATCACGTTAAGTAATTATCCCCCTCTACTCCTCCTTGGTCAGACCTCATCTGGAATACTGGGTCCAGTTCTGGGCACCACATTTAAAAAAAAAAAAAGACACTGAAAAACTGGAGCAAGTTTAGAGAAGAGCTACCAAGATGGTGAGCGGACTGCAAACTATGTCCTACGAGGATCTAGGAATGTTTAGCTTGCAAAAAAGAAGGCTAAGAGGAGACCTAATAGCTGTCTACAAATATCTGAAGGGCTGTCGCAGTGTAGAGGGATCATCATTATTCTCATTTACACATGGAAACATGAGAAGCAATGGAATGAAACTTAAAGGGAGAAGATACAGATTAGATATTAGAAAAAACTTTTTGACAGTGAGGTTGATCAATGAGTGGAACAGGCGACCACGAGAGGTAGTGAGTTCTCCTCCAATGGAAGTCTTCAAACAGAGGCTGGACAGACATCTGTCTGAGATGGTTCAGTGACTCCCGCAATGAGCAGGGGGTTGGACACGAGGACCCTGGAGGTTCCTGTCACGATAATGTAAAAATGTCATAAATGTGAGTTTAGTTTCAGAAGGTTACATCTCGATGAGATGTTACAGCTGGGGGTGGTTCAGCGATCAAAGAGCGCATGGGCCTCACCTGTAGTTCTTGTGCCAAACAAGGATCGGACTACCCAGTTCTGCGTGGACTACAGGGGGCTCAATGCCATCACAGTCTCTGACACACATCCAATGCCGCTCATCGAGGAGCTGCTTGAGCGGTTAGCTGGCGCAAAATATCTGACCATAATGGATCTGAGTCGAGGATACTGGCCGATTCCCCTGAGCCCCGAGGCGCAGGAGAAGTCGGCCTTTTATCACACCCTTCGGACTGTACGAGTAGACGGTCATACCCTTCGGCATGAAGAATGCCCCTGCCACTTTCCAGTGGATGGTCAACCACCAGTTTCATGGACTGGAGAAGTATGCGGTGGCGTACCAGGATGACATTGCCATCTTCAGTTCCTCCTGGGATGAACACCTGCAGCATCTTCAGGAGGTGCTCAGGCGAATTCACTAAGCCGGTCTGACCATCAAGCCAGGAAAGTGCCAGATGGGCATGATAGAGGTCCACTACCTGCGGCACTAGGTAGGTGGGAAGTCCATAAAGCCAGAGCCTAGGAAAGTGGATGCGATCGCATCTTGACCCACCCCCAGGACCAAGAAACAGGTGATGTCTTTCCTGGGCACTGCAGTGTACTATAGGCGTTTCATACAGAACTATAGTAGCCTGGCAAAACCCTTGACGGACCTCACCAGGAAGAAGCTACCCCACATAGTCGACTGGACAGACGCCTGTGAAGGGGCCTTCCAGGCGTTGAAAACAGCCCTATGCAATGCTCCTGTGTTGAAAGCAGTCAACAGCAGTCGACTGTTCTTGGTGCAGACTGACGCCAGCGAGTTTGTCCTTGGTGCTGTGCTCAGCCAGGGTGACTCGGGGAAACAAGAGCACCCCGTGATGTACATGAGCCGGAAGCATCTGCCAACGGAAGTGGCCTATTCCACCATCGAGAAGGAGTGCCTGGCCATAATCTGGGCCCTGCAATGTTTGCAGCTCTATCTGTACGGTCGCACCTTCACTGTGGTGACGGACCACCACCCTCTGTGCTGGCTACAAGCCATGTGTGGAACCAAGGGAAGGTTGCTACACTGGAACCTTGCCCTCCAGCAGTACGACTTTACCATCAAGCACAAAACGGGCAGGGAGCATGGCAATGCAAATGGGTTTTCCCGCCAGGGTGAACCTGCTGAGGTGCACATGGAGGAGAACCGAGAGATTCTGCCTCCATAGCGCAGTCCAAAAGGGGGAGGTGTCACAATAATGTAAAAATGTCATATTGTGAATTTAGTTTCAGAAGGTTACATGGCTTTCCAAACATGCTGTGGGCCATTCCGACCCACCCTCTTCTCTTTCTGCCTGCTGCTTGTGTGTGTGCCTAAACCACACCCTGAAGAATTTTTATGGTTCTTGTTGTGAAATTGGATTTTGGGCTCCCCCGGTGGCCACTGGTGGAATTGAACTTGTGTGCATCATCCCCTCTGTTCACCTGTTCCCATCAGCATGTGGGAGTCGCTATTTTACCTTGCTCCTCTGTCACTTCCATGCCGGTCAACATTGTAATCAGAAGCCTTTCTGTGCATGTTCCTGCTACCAGACAACTTCCAGCTAAGTCGGACTTTTGTCCTTGTTTGTTTTTTGCATTTTGTTCCAGTTCACAGCTGCAGTTTCGTTTCTGTGTCTGGAAAGCTCTTGTGATCTGAAATTGCCACTCTGATGTTATGAGTTAATACTAGAGTCTTAAAGTAATTTCAGGATGGTGTATTGATAGGGTTTTCAGCTGACCATGAAAGTACCCTTTCTGTCTTCCTGCTATCTAGTAAGCGGACCTCGATTTTGCTAAACCTATTTTCATACTACGTTTGTCATTTTCATCTTAAATCACCGCCAATATATGTGGGGGCCTCTGTCTGCCTTTCGGGGAAATTTCTCTAGAGGTGAGCCAGGACTATATTTTCCTCTGCCAGGATTAGTTAGTCCTCCGGCCGGCGCTGGGCGTCTAGGGATAAAACGCAGGCTACGCTACCCGGCTACTGTTAGTTGTGCGGCAGGTTTAGTTCATGGTCAGTTTAAGTTTCCATCCTTCCAAGAGCTAGTTCCTATGTATGCTGGGCTATGTTCTCTTGCCATTGAGAACCATAACAGGTTCTATGCTGCAGGCAGAGCAGTCTCCCTAAAACTACTCATTCCCCCTTCCACATGGTACATGGTACTAGTTGAAACTGGTGTAGCCACCATGAGATTCTTTGTTCTATTAAAGTGATATATTCTGGCACAGATACGGGGTAGAGATATAAGAATTGTATATTCCGGATGTCCATTGATAGGTCTATCACTCCCTGAAACCGCTAGCAGTTAAACGCAATGAGGGCAAAGTGCAGATTTCTCAGTAAACGGTTCAGGTAATTGCTCCGTGTTTACACTTAAAAGAATGGCCCAGACATGGTGCACCTCATGATCCGAGTGTATTCCGGATATGAGATTCCTACAGCGAGCTAGGCATAAAAAATAGTTTTCCTAAGTCTAAATAAAGGGGAGGTTTCAGCCCCTAAGTGATGTCACCGCAGGGGGAATGCCTGTGTTTTAGGCTAAGAAACAAGTAGTGAAGCGAGCATTCTTGCAGTCTTTTTTGCCCGGGGTCCAGCTTCTCTACAGATGTGACATGCATCTTGATGTATCTCCTGAGCACATGGGCATACAGGAGATGACATGATCTGAACGCTATTGTGTTTTTCAATTTTAATCCTTCTTTTATTTGTAATTGTATTGTACATATGATTTGCCTTCCTTTATAATATCTTTTTATACTTTTTATATTTTACTCCAAAAAAGGTAGGCAGTGTTTACAATTACTAGCTTGTCTCTCCATGCTCTAAACGAACTGTCGCGTCCTCTAAGATGAATTACGCTACTAATATGGGTTGGCTCTGGACCCGTTATCAATTAAGAGAATCAGAGCTGGTGGCAGCATACTTTGTTCTGTGCGGTTAGGAGGCATTGTAGCGATGGTGGCGTTGATAATTATTGTTCCCGCCTGAGTGGGAGTAGTTATATCGCCCTCGCTGCAGCGTGCCCAATAGCCAGTACATAGCAGGCAGGTCTTCTGGCTACTAATTACCCTAGATTCAGTACCCTGACTGACCTGAGGGTAAGGCGGGCGCCAGAGAGCTGCAAGTTCCAAAGCGGAACTGGGAAGTGGGATATAGATAAATCCCCTTCAGAGGGAACAAAGGGCAACCAAACAACCCCGGTTCGTGACAAATTGGTGTGAGTGGTGGGGATGATAAAGGTATCTTCCCCGTGAACCGTGACATATCCGGTGGGATCCGTGACATATTGGTTGCAGCACAGTGGGATCCGTGACAATCCCTTCCAACTCTAGCATTCTAGGATTCTATGAATCTAAGTTTGCACAGCACTGCGGCACATGTCAGTGCTATAGCAAGCATAATAGATAGAAACATTCAACAGACACGTGCAGACAGTCATCAGAAACACTTCAAGAAATTAAAAACTCCCTCAAAGTGTCTTTCCTGAAATGGTTTCATTTTGAACACTTCTTATTTTTAACCACCTCAACGGACTCTGTCTGCACAAAGTGTGAGGATTGTGTCTCCCGAGCCACATCAGGTCCGTGCCTCACTATTTGCACTTGACCGGGAATCTGAATTACATCAACTTTGGAGACTCACCCCACAAACCAGAGACTCTATTGTAGACACTCAACTTGTGAATTATGGACACGTTGGTCATGAGGGAGGCACCGTTCTGCCCAGGACGTAGTCCATTGTCCTGATCATTTCCATTGGATAAAAAGCGTTTGGGACAATTCATCATGAATGGCATTTCGTATGCCTGTTTTGATGTTGAATGACTGGAGTTAGATGTGGCATTGCACACTGCTACTAAGGAATTTGACACATATTTGACACGTCTGTCCTGGTTCTACTATTTGTGCTCAATATAGACTCCTCTAACTCAATCAAAAAGCCAAAAGGGTCCTCGAGCCACAAACCATCAATGCAAATATGAGAAAGAGAGAAAGAAGGAGCAAGAGAATAACAAGAAATAGCAGGAGAAGTGAAAAGGAAGGAGAAGAAGGAAAAATGAGCAGGAGCAAGAGAAAAAGATGAAGAAGGGCCATGAGAAAAGAAAGGAGAAGGAAAAATGAGAAAGAAGGAGCAGCATCAAAGGAATAAGGAGAAGGAGAAAATAAAGAAGGGGAAAGAGAGAAGGAAAAATGAGCAGGAGCAAGGGAATAAGGAGAAGGACATACTGAAGAAAAATAAAAAAAAAGAAAGAAGCAGCAGAGAGAGATGAATAAAGAGGAATATTATTACTAAGGCTGGTTTCACACTTGCGTTTTGATCTGCAGCGTTTTAGCGCTAAAAACGCATGCGGTTTTTTTCTATACTTAACATTAAAATACGCATGCGTTTTTTAGCGTGCGTTTTGACACGTTTTCGGCAACATATGCGGTTTTTTTTACGCGTGCGTTCATTTGCAGAAATGCAACCTGTAGTAATTTCTAGCGGCGTTTTTTTGCCACAAAAAAACGCATGCGTTTATTTGCGGCAAAAAATGCATTGCTGTCTATGTAAACGCATGCGTTTTTATAGAAAAACACAAGAAAAAACAAGAAAACCCTAACCCTAAACACAAGAAAAAACAAGAAAACCCTAACCCTAACCCTAGGGTTACTAGGGATCCTAACCCTAACCCTAACCCTAAGGTTAGGATCCCTAGGGTTACTAGGGATCCTAACCTTAGGGTTAAGGTTACGATCCTAACCCTTAGGGTTAGGGTTAGGATCCCTAGGGTTAGGGTTAGGGTTAGGTTTAACCCTAACCCTAGCTATTTCTCTTTTTAGTGGGTTTTCTAGTTGATTTTGATGATTGGCAGCTGTCACACACTTCTCAGCATGCGTTTAAAAAACGCAAACGCAGGAAAAAACGCATGTAAACGCCGCAAAACGCCGCGGTTTTTTTTCTGCATGCAAAAACGCATGCGTCTAAAAAACGCGGCGTTTTTTCACCACATGCGTTTTTTTTTAAAACGCTGCAGATCAAAATGCAAGTGTAAAACCAGCCTAAGAAGAAGGAGAACAAGAACAAGGAGAAGGAGGCTGAAAAGATGACAAAAAATGGAAGTACTGTACAATGACTGAAGAAAGAGAAGAGAGAAGAGGAGATATAGGTGAAAAGGGTGGAGTTAAAGAAAGTGTAAGATTGAGAAGAAGGGTGAAGATATAATGAGGCAGAATGAAGGTAAGAATAAGAAGGAAAAGAATGAGAAGATGATAAAAGACAAGATAGAAAAGAGCATAAATAGCCTCCTCTCGGTTCAGGTTTCTTTCCTGCCCAGTGCTTGGGCGTTCTCACCTAATGTATTCTTCAGTCCGGTTGTATTTCATGGCCATGAATTTAGACGCGGACTTGCTCGGTATCTTCACCATGGACAGTTCTTTCCCAAATCGAACCATTGAACACGGGGTCTGACACTCACACAGCGGCTTTTCGACATCTGATGAAGTCTCTAAATACGGCAGAGAAAAGAACATTATTTCTGTGCCGATACCCGGCAGAGCTCTGTCCCATCAGATACTGGGCCCATTACAGAGGGACGTCGTCCACATTCCCAGATGGAGACAAATGGGAGATTGGATCATTTACTACAAAACAGAAGATTGTGAGTCATGATCATGAGTACCAGAAAATTCACTATCTGACAAGACTATGGGAAAACCAGATTACATTGTCCTATATCCGCTCACCATCCAGCATTCCTGACCCCACTGCCCCTCACCATCCGACATTCTTGACCCCACCGACCCTCACGATCCGACATTCCTGACCCCACAGCCCCTCAACATCCAGCATTCCTGACCCCACAGCCCCTCAACATCCAGCATTCCTGACCCCACAGCCCCTCAACATCCAGCATTCCTGACCCCACAGCCCCTCAACATCCAGCATTCCTGACCACACCGCCCCTCACAATCTGGCATTTCTGACCTCACTGCTCCTCACCACACGACAACACCTTACCATCTGTAATTCCTGACCCAGCCACCCCTCACCATCTTTCATTCCTGACCTCAACACCCCTCACCATCTGGCATTCTGGACTCCACCGCCCTCACAATCTGACATTCTGGAACTCATTTCCCCCTCACCATCCGGCATTCCATACCCCACCGCCCTTCACCATCCGGCATTCCTGAACCCACCGGCCCTCACCATCCAGCATTCCTGAACCCATCTGCCCTCACCATCCAGAATGCCTGGCCCCACAGCCCGTCACCAACCAGAATTCTTGGCCACACTGCTCACCATCTGGAATTTTTGACCCCACCGCCTCTCAACATTCAGAATTCCTGACCCCACCGCCCCTCAACATCCGGCATTCCTAAACCCAACGCCCCTCACATCCAAAATTCCTAACTCCACCATCCACCTTTCCTGACCCCAACGCCCCTCACCATCTGACATTCATGACACCACCGCCCCTCACCATTCGGCATTACTGACCCCACCACTCCCACTGTCCGTCATTCCTGATCCTACCACCCTTCACCATCCGACATTACTGACCGGACCTCCACTTACCATCCTGCATTCCTGACCCCACTGACTCTCACTATCTGGCATTCCTGACCCACTGCCCCTCACCTTCTTAAATTTCTGACCCCACCAACTCTCACCACCTGGCATTCCTGACTGGACCGCCCCTTACCATCTGGCATTCATGACCATGTCTCCCCTCACAATCCTGCATTCCTGATCCCACCACCCCTCACCATTCGGCATTCCTGACACCACCACCTCTAACTATGCAGAATTCTTGATCCCCCCGCCCCTCGCCATCTGGCATTCCTGACCCCACCGCCCCTCACCATCCAGCATTCCCACCCCAGCTCCCCATCCTGAATTTCTGACCCCACCACCCCTCACCATCCAACATTCCTGATCCCACCACCCCTCACCATCTGACATTCCTTATCCAACTGCCCCTCACCATCTGACATTCCTTATCCAACTGCCCCTCACCATCCAACATTCCTGAAACCACGGCCCATCACTAATTGGCATTTCTGACTCCACCAACCCTCACCATTCATCATTCCTGACTCACTACCCTTCACCATCTAGCATTCCTGACCGGACAGCCCCTTACCATCTGGCATTACTGACCATATCGCCCTTCACCATCTGGCATTCCTGACCCCACTGCCATCACTATCCGGCATTCCTGACCCCACTGCTCCTCGCCATCTGGCATTCCTGACCCCACCTCCCCTCACCATATGGAATTCTTGACCCCACCGCCTCTCACCACCTGGCATTCCTGACCCACTGCCCCTCACCTTCTGAAATTCCGGACTCCACAGTCACTCGCCATCTGGCATTCCTAACCCCACCGCCTGTCACCATCCAGCATTTCTGACCCCACCAACTGTCACCATCTGGCATTCCTGAAAAAATCTCCCCTCATCATCCAGCACTCTTCACCATCCACTGCCCCTCAATGTCCTGCATTTTTTACCACCCTTACCACATCCTTGACCCCACTGGCATGCATGTATGACCCTACCACCCATCAATGCCTTGCTTCTCTGAACCTACCACCACTCACTGCACAGCTTCCCTAACCTTACTGCCATCAACATCCTTCCTCCATGACTCTACTGCCCTCACCTTACTGAATCCTTGATTCCACACAGAATTACTGACCCCAACGTAAACATCTCTAAGCTTTAACCCCCATTACTGACCTATTAGCCTCAAAGTGTCCTCTGCACAGATGATGTCGTTTTCCTGCTCACATATGGTTTCAGTTCCTGGAGATAGAAGGGGATGGATCCCATCATTTACTCACATGCTGACTCTGTCTTGCAGGAGCAATCTCACACATTTTCTTATGTTAGTTTTAAAAAGTTTTAAGGCGTCTGTTCTCTAAGTGATAAAGGGCAGGTATGCCTCGTCTGATGACCAGACATTTATCCCCAGCGCTCTGCCTTTACTGAGTGCAAGTCAGCCACGTTTACAGCATTGATCATAATTATGTAATCTATACACCAGCAACAAGGTGACCTCAATGGACGGCCTCCAACTCTAGTGACTCACCTTGCTTAGTGTCTGGCATACCTCCCAACTTTTGAAGATGGGAAAGAGGGACAAAGTTTGCGGCGCGCTTTGCGCGCCGCGGCAAATTTTAGGCCACGCCTCTGACCACACCCATTCATAATTAGTCACACCCATATCCACATCCCAACCACACCCATTTAGCACTGCCGATCACAGTTTCATATACAATAATTATAAACAAAAAAATATGGCCACACAGTGCCCCATACTGTATAATGGCCACACATGATGCTCCATACTGTACGATGACCACACATGACGCTCCATAATATATAATGACCACACATGACGCTCCATAATATATAATGAACACACATGACGCTCCATACTGTATAATGAACACACATGATGCTCCATACTGTATGACCGCACATGATGCTCCATACTGTATAATGACCGCACATGATGCTCCAGACTGTATAATGACCGCACATGATGCTCCATACTGTATAATGAACACACATGATGCTCCATATGTATGACCGCACATGATGCTCCATAGTGTATAATGACCGCACATGATGCTCCAGACTGTATGACCGCACATGATGCTCCATACTGTATAATGACCGCACATGATGCTCCATACTGTATGACCGCAAATGATGCTCCATACTGTATAATGACCGCACATGATGCTCCAGACTGTATAATGACCGCACATGTGCTCCAGACTGTATAATGACCGCACATGATGCTCCAGACTGTATAATGACCGCACATGATGCTCCAGACTGTATAATGACCGCACATGATGCTCCAGACTGTATAATGACCGCACATGATGCTCCATACTGTATGACCGCAAATGATGCTCCATACTGTATAATGACCGCACATGATGCTCCAGACTGTATAATGACCGCACATGTGCTCCAGACTGTATAATGACCGCACATGATGCTCCAGACTGTATAATGACCGCACATGATGCTCCAGACTGTATAATGACCGCACATGATGCTCCATATTGTATAATGACCACACATGATGCTCCATACTGTATAATGACATACAGGCACGCAGCTCACACACAGGCACGCAGCTCACACGCACGCAGCTCACACACGCACGCAGCTCACACACGCACGCAGCTCACAAACACATGCAGCTTTGACACAAATGCATCACACACGCAGCCATCACACACACACGCAGCCATCACACACACACACACGCAGCCATCACACACACACACACGCAGCCATCACACACACACACACGCAGCCATCACACACACACACACGCAGCCATCACACACACACACACGCAGCCATCACACACACACACACGCAGCCATCACACACACACGCAGACATCACACACACACGCAGACATCACACACACACGCAGCCATCACACACACACACGCAGCCATCACACACACACACACACACACGCAGCCATCACACACACACACACACACACACGCAGCCATCACACACACACACACAGCCATCACACACACACACGCAGCCATCACACACACACAGCCATCACACACACAGCCATCACACACACGCAGCCATCACACACACACACACAGCCATCACACACACGCAGCCATCACACACACGCAGCCATCATACACACACGCAGCCATCACACACACACGCAGCCATCACACACACAGCCATCACACACACACAGCCATCACACACACACAGCCATCACACACACACAGCCATCACACACACACAGCCATCACACACACACAGCCATCACACACACACAGCCATCACACACACACACAGCCATCACACACACACACAGCCATCACACACACACAGCCATCACACACACACACAGCCATCACACACACACACAGCCATCACACACACACAGCCATCACACACACACACACGCAGCCATCACACACACACAGCCATCACACACACACACCCAGCCATCACACACACACACGCAGCCATCACACACACACACGCAGCCATCACACACACACACGCAGCCATCACACACACACACGCAGCCATCACACACACACACACGCAGCCATCACACACATCACACACACACAATCTCCTCTGTGATGCAGGGGCGGCTGATGTCCATGTGCAGCTCTCTGCTGAAGTCTTCAGTCTCCTGCTCACAGCTCTGCACTATCCCGGCACCTCCCCCGTCTCTCCTTCTCTGCCGGGATAGCAGCTAAGAGCAGAAGCCGGAGCTCCGTGCACACACAGCCAGAGGTAGTGAATCGCTGACCTTTCTTCTTGATTGCTGCAGGCTCTCTCCTTCAGCGTGGCAGCGCCGCACAGGGGGCGGGAGGGGGGGGGGTGTTGCGCAGGCGGTCAGGAGGCAGCTTTTATAAAAAAAAAAAAAAAAACAGGCTGGCTCTCTCTACGTCCCGGAAGTGGGCGGGGCTTCACCGGCGGCCGCAAATTCGGGATTTTAAATGCCCGAAGCGGGACAGCGGGACCCCGGTGCCAAAGCGGGACTGTCCCGCTGAAATCGGGACGGTTGGGAGGTATGGTGTCTGGTTAGGCAAAGTGCAAATACAGCACTGTGCAAAAGATTTAGGCAGCTGTGGAAAAATGCTGTCGAGTAAGAATACTGTCAAAATAGAAATTTTAATAATTTATTTTTATCAATTAGCTAAATGCAAAAGTGACTGAAGAAAAGAGACATGTAGATCCATGAGTATCTGGTGACTGCAGTCTCCTCCATCATCAGTATCTTGTGACCGTCTGCTGCCTTCATCATCAGTATCTGGTGACCATCTGCTGCCTCCATCATCAGTATCTGGTGACCATCTGCTGCCTCCATCATCAGTATCTGGTGACCATCTGCTGCCTCTATCATCAGTATCTGGTGACCGTCTGCTGCCTCCATCATCAGTATCTGGTGACCATCTGCTGCCTCCATCATCAGTATCTGGTGACCATCTGCTGCCTCCATCATCAGTATCTGGTGACCATCTGCTGCCTCCATCATCAGTATCTGGTGACCATCTGCTGCCTCCATCATCAGTATCTGGTGACCATCTGCTGCCTCCATCATCAGTATCTTGTGACCGTCTGCTGCCTTCATCATCAGTATCTGGTGACCATCTGCTGCCTCCATCATCAGTATCTGGTGACCGTCTGCTGCCTCCATCATCAGTATCTGGTGACCGTCTGCTGCCTCCATCATTAGTATCTGATGACCATCTGCTGCCTCCATCACCAGTATCTGGTGACCGTCTGCTGCCTCCATCACCAGTATCTGATGACCATCTGCTGCCTCCATCATCAGTATCTGGTGACTGCAGTCCCCTTCATCATCAGTATCTTGTGACCGTCTGCTGCCTTCATCATCAGTATCTGGTGACCATCTGCTGCCTCCATCATTAGTATCTGATGACCATCTGCTGCCTCCATCATCAGTATCTGGTGACCGTCTGCTGCCTCCATCATTAGTATCTGATGACCATCTGCTGCCTTCATCATCAGTATCTGGTGACCATCTGCTGCCTCCATCATTAGTATCTGATGACCATCTGCTGCCTCCATCATCAGTATCTGGTGACCGTCTGCTGCCTCCATCATTAGTATCTGATGACCATCTGCTGCCTTCATCATCAGTATCTTGTGACCGTCTGCTGCCTTCATCATCAGTATCTGGTGACCGTCTGCTGCCTCCATCAGCAGTATCTGGTGACCGTCTGCTGCCTCCATCACCAGTATCTGGTGACCATCTGCTGCCTCCATCATCAGTATCTGGTGACCATCTGCTGCCTCCATCACCAGTATCTGGTGACCGTCTGCTGCCTTCATCATCAGTATCTGGTGACAGTCTGCTGCCTTCATCATCAGTATCTGGTGACCACCTGCTGCCTCCATCACCAGTATCTGGTGACTGTCTGCTGCCTTCATCATCAGTATCTGGTGACAGTCTGCTGCCTTCATCATCAGTATCTGATGACCGTCTGCTGCCTCCATCATTAGTATCTGATGACCATCTGCTGCCTCCATCATCAGTATCTGGTGACTCCAGTCCTCTCCATCAGCAGTATCTGGTGACCGTCTGCTGCCTCCATCACCAGTATCTGATGACCATCTGCTGCCTCCATCAGCAGTATCTGGCGACTGTCTGCTGCCTCCATCACCAGTATCTGATGACCATCTGCTGCCTCCATCATCAGTATCTGGTGACTGCTGCCTCCATCACCAGTATCTGGCGACTGTCTGCTGCATCCATCATCAGTATCTGATGACCATCTGCTGCCTCCATCATTAGTATCTGATGACCATCTGCTGCCTCCATCATCAGTATCTGGTGACCATCTGCTGCCTCCATCACCAGTATCTGGTGACCGTCTGCTGCCTTCATCATCAGTATCTGGTGACAGTCTGCTGCCTTCATCATCAGTATCTGGTGACCACCTGCTGCCTCCATCACCAGTATCTGGTGACTGTCTGCTGCCTTCATCATCAGTATCTGGTGACAGTCTGCTGCCTTCATCATCAGTATCTGATGACCGTCTGCTGCCTCCATCATTAGTATCTGATGACCATCTGCTGCCTCCATCATCAGTATCTGGTGACTCCAGTCCTCTCCATCAGCAGTATCTGGTGACCGTCTGCTGCCTCCATCACCAGTATCTGATGACCATCTGCTGCCTCCATCAGCAGTATCTGGCGACTGTCTGCTGCCTCCATCACCAGTATCTGATGACCATCTGCTGCCTCCATCATCAGTATCTGGTGACTGTCTGCTGCCTCCATCACCAGTATCTGGCGACTGTCTGCTGCATCCATCATCAGTATCTGATGACCATCTGCTGCCTCCATCATCAGTATCTGGTGACTCCAGTCCTCTCCATCAGCAGTATCTGGTGACCGTCTGCTGCCTCCATCACCAGTATCTGATGACCATCTGCTGCCTCCATCATCAGTATCTGGTGACTCCAGTCCTCTCCATCATCAGTATCTGGTGACAGTCTGCTGCCTTCATCATCAGTATCTGATGACCGTCTGCTGCCTCCATCATTAGTATCTGATGACCATCTGCTGCCTCCATCATCAGTATCTGGTGACTCCAGTCCTCTCCATCAGCAGTATCTGGTGACCGTCTGCTGCCTCCATCACCAGTATCTGATGACCATCTGCTGCATCCATCATCAGTATCTGGCGACTGTCTGCTGCCTCCATCATCAGTATCTGGTGACCATCTGCTGCCTCCATCATCAGTATCTGGTGACTCCAGTCCTCTCCATCAGCAGTATCTGATGACCATCTGCTGCATCCATCATCAGTATCTGGCGACTGTCTGCTGCCTCCATCACCAGTATCTGGTGACTCCAGTCCTCTCCATCATCAGTATCTGGTGACTATCCGTCAGCTCTATCATCAGTATCTGGTGACCGCCTGCTCCCTCCATCATCCGAATCCGGTGACCGCTCATCACCTTTATCATCGGTATCTCGTGACTGCCTGTCATCTCCAGCATCAGATTCCGATGACCACCTGCTGCACCTATCGTTAGGATCTGGCTGACCACCAGTCGCCTCCATCATCTGTATCCGGTGACCGCGCATCACCTATAACAGTATCTGGTGACTGTCTGTCGTCTCCATCATTAGTATCTGATGACCACCCTCCATCATCAGCATCTGCTGACCACCCCCATTGCCTCCATCCTCAGTATCTGGTACCGCCAATTGTGTCCATAATTAGTATCTAGTGACACCCATCACCTTCATCATCAGTATCGGGTGTATTTCCTCAACTCCTCCCCTCTCTTGTAGTATTTCCTTGTCTCCTCCCTCTTGTATTATTCCAACATCTCCTTCCAGGATTACTTCCACACCTCGTCCATCTTTTAGTATTTCCTTGTCTGCTTTCTCTTGTATTATTACCCAAGAGCAGACAATGACAGCTTGAGGCCCCTGTGCAAGAAATGTCTGGGCCCCCCTCCTTTTATGGTGACAAAGCTAAATAAATATATAGAGAGAGAGACACACACATACACATATATATATTACATAGTCTCCTTTATTATGTATATTGCCGCCCCTTATTATACAGTGCCCTCTCTTGTTATGTACAGCACCGTCCCTTACATATTGGATTATATAGAGCCCTGTTTTTTATTACATACCCTCCTGTCTTGTTAGCTGTATACTGCCAGGCATCATGGTGCATGGGAAAGCTTCTTTTCTAATGGAGGAGCTGATGGACTGGTCGTCTGGTCACCGGTTCCTCCATCTGCAGTCATTTTATATCTAACAAGAGAGAGGACTGTGTAATAAAAGAGGGCGCTGTGAATAACAAAAATGACCAGAATACACTATGTAAGAGACAGCACTGTACATAACAGCAGAGGAAGCTATATAATAAGGGACGGCACCATATATAGCTAGAGAGGATGGTCCATAATAAGGGACGGTGTTATACATAACAAAAGAGGTGAAAGGAGCCATAGCCCCCCTTTTCTCTTGCAATAGCAATGTACCCAAGTAGTGCGCATAGGTCCCCTGAGGATTTATAGTGATGATGAAACGTGTCGGGACACATTAGGGCTATTACTGTAAGGGTCAGTTGTGGACTGCCCTTGTTCGGGTGGGAGTTTGGGGGGTTTAGGGCCATGATGGCCTTTACAGGGCTTAATAGGGCAAGACTACCCCACTCCTTTCTATGGATTTCGGCTGTCCTGAGATGAAAAATTGACAGTCGGTGCCATTTCTTCATATGGGTGAGATCATTCCATGTATTTATTATAAAACGGTATGGATTTAATAAGTGCACCCATCGATGTATGTTCACATACAGACTGTGATATCTGTCTCTGTTTCCAACTACAGGAGGGGAGGTTGGATTTCTTTGATTATTTTGGGAACGTTGTATTATGATCTCAGTCATTTATTATATGAATTTGCATCCAATTTGAATGATAATTAGAACTGGGATCAGTCACATATAATAGTCAGGGAATCTGTGATTTGTATGCAGATATCCCTGTGTTTGACTCATAAGCACTGTAAGATAATTAGTGAGATTTTAATATGCACAATATCACTTTTTCTCATAGGCAGTTTTTTTTATATATATATATAATTATCATTAAAAGTTATATTTTAGTATATTCTCTTTTCTGACACGTGTCAAAAGTGAGAGATTTGCGGGTTTTGACCCTTACCTTTGCTGGTTTCACATAACAAAAGAGGAAACTATGTAACTAAGGATGGTGTTATACTTAATAAGTGAGTACACTATATAGAGTACTAAGGGACTGTGTTAGACATAATAAGTAAGTACACTATATGACAGTGTTAGACATAATAAGTGAGTACACCATATGCTAAGGGACTGTGCTGTACATAAAAAGTGACTACACTATATACTGAGGGATGGCGCTATACATAAGTGAGTACACTATATACTAAGGGACTGTGTTAGACATAATAAGCGATAATAATGTCTTCCTCCACATCCCCCGGTTCCTAAATGCATTATAAATCCCCTTCCTCACATCCCTATCCCCCTCCTCACATCCCAATCCCCCACACCCCTCATGGTCCCCCTCCCCTCGCATCCCTTTATTGTCCTCTCCTCCACCCCCATCATTGCCCTCTTCACCACCTCCATCGTGGCCTTCTCTCGACCACCATATCATTGCCCATTCCACCACCTCCATCATTGCCTTCTCCCCACCACCCCATCATTGCCCTCTCCATCACCCCCATCATTGCCTTCTCCCCACCACCCCATCATTGCCCTTTCTTCCACCTACACCGAGCACCATTTACCTCTCTGCACGTTCCCCCGCAGCGGTACACACACACACAGCACCTCTCACCTCTGCGCACACTCTCCCGCAGCCGCAGTCACAGCCGCGCTGCTGACTGCTGTGTGAGACAGGAAGCACGGGCAGGAAGCAGGACAGATCGCTGCAGCTCCGCTCTGCTGCCATTTGCTCTTATAGGTCCACCTCCGGGCCTTGGTGCAGCTGCACATGCGGTATATCCGCCCCTGATTACCTTCTCTTCTTTTTATTATTTTTTGTCTCCTCACTCTTGTACTATTTCTTCACCTCCTCCTCCATCTTGTATTATTTCTTTGCCTCGTCCTCCATCTTGTGTAATTTCCTCACCTCCTTTTCCCTCTTGTGAAGTGTGAAGTCTCCACATTCAGTGATGGTTCGGGGAGCCATGTCATCTGCTGGTGTAGGTCCACTGGGTTTTATCAAGACCAAAGTCAGCGCAGCCGTCTACCAGGACATTGTAGAGCACTTCATGCTTCCCTCTGCCGACAAGCTTTATGGAGATGGAAATGTCATTCTCCAGCAGGACTTGGCCCCTGTCCACACTGCCAAAAGTACCAATACCTGGTGTAAAAACAACAGTATCACTGGGCTTGATTGGCAGCAAACTCACCTGACCTTAACCACATAGAGAATCTATGGAGTATTGTCAAGAGGAAGATGAGACACCAGACCCAACAATACAGACGAGCTGAAGGCTGCTATCAAAGCAACCTGGGCTTCCATAACCTCTCAGCAGCCACAGGCTGATCGCCTCCATGCCACGCCGCATTGATGCAGTAATTGATGGAAAAGGAGCCCGATCAAGTATTGAGTGTATTTACTGATCATACATTTCAGTAGGAAACATTTCAGATTTTACAATCATTTTTCAAGCTGGTGTTATAAAGTATTCTAATTTACTGAGATAATGACTGTTGGTTTTCATTGGCTGTAAGCCATAATCATCAACATTAACAGAAATAAACACGTGAAATAGATCACTCTGTGTGTAATGACTATATAGAATATAGGAGACTCACTTTTTTGTATTGAAGAACTGAAATAAATTTACTTTTTGATGATATTCTAATTTTGTGAGAAGCCTCTGTATCTACACTATCTTCCCCAGCTGCACAGTAATTGCCCCGCTCAGTCCCAGGTCACTATCTACACTATCTTCCCCAGTTGTACAGTAATTGCCCCTCTCAGTCCCAGGTCACTATGTACACTATCTTCCCCAGCTGCACAGTAATTGCCCCGCTGAGTCCCAGGTCACTATCTACACTATCTTCCCCAGCTGCGCAGTAATTGCCCCTCTCAATCCCAGGTCACTATCTACACTATCTTCCCCAGTTGTACAGTAATTGCCCCTCTCAGTCCCAGGTCACTATGTACACTATCTTCCCCAGCTGCGCAGTAATTGCCCCTCTCAGTCCCAGGTCACTATCTACACTATCTTCCCCAGCTGCACAGTAATTGCCCCGCTGAGTCCCAGGTCACTATGTACACTATCTTCCCCAGTTGTACAGTAATTGCCCCTCTCAGTCCCAGGTCACTATCTACACTATCTTCCCCAGTTGTACAGTAATTGCCCCTCTCAGTCCCAGGTCACTATCTACACTATCTTCCCCAGCTGCACAGTAATTGCCCCGCTGAGTCCCAGGTCACTATGTACACTATCTTCCCCAGCTGCACAGTAATTGCCCCTCTCAGTCCCAGGTCACTATCTACACTATCTTCCCCAGTTGTACAGTAATTGCCCCTCTCAGTCCCAGGTCACTATCTACACTATCTTCCCCAGCTGCACAGTAATTGCCCCTCTCAGTCCCAGGTCACTATCTACACTATCTTCCCCAGCTGCACAGTAATTGCCCCCTCCCTCAGAGAATACGGCTATTGTGCAGTTTGATGGGCATTCTGCAGATGTCATATAGTGAAGCTACATAAAGATGAGTAATAGCCCTCAAAAATACACAAACTAATATAAAGCCAAGTGAGACAAAAGAAGTTTAAGTATAATATAAAAGTATCTTTATTAGTTAAGCTTCATGCGGGCATATAGCCCAAATACAAAATACAAGACGAGAGTAAAATGGGGGGACAAGACAATAGGCGTCACTTGGCTGCCCACACTTTTTCCAGCATCTAAGATGGTGCGCGGTGAATCCCCGGCTGGTCCGCGCTGTTGAAGGCATCCTTCGGGCTTGGGTAGTTGACGTCACAGGAAGTGCTTTCCTTGACCGGCGCCGCAGCCTGGATTGCCGGATGCGGCGTGTTATGGGGTCTTGGGTACACTGCGCATGCACGGCATTTAGTGCAGCGATTGATCGTGGTGCTGATTACATACACCTGACAGACTCTTTTATATATGTTCATAATGCTTGGGTGATACACACAGCCCTCCGAGGAAGCCAACTACACGAAACGTGCGTCGGGGCTAGTGCGTCCACCATCTGCCGGGTTCCCTCCCCCCGACATGGGTAAGCAATAGATCTTATCAGGCACTATGAGCAATATTTATTTTTTTCTCTGGGACCTGTTCAGCACTTGCTGGTTAGACCTTCTTCCATGGAGAATTACATATGCACTTCTTTGCTCTGGGTCACCATTATTTTTTTACATTAATGTATCAGTGGAGGTACTTTGGTAGCTTGTGACTCCTATTGTCTTTTCCCCCGTCAGGAAATTGGAAGAATTTCTTATTGTAGCAACCCTGCCGGCGTCACTGCATGGCCTTCCATCCCCCACCTGCCTGATACATCTACTCACTCACCCCGGGCCAGGCTGTGAGATCTGTCGGCTGCCGGCTCCGTGCCATGTGCCTCATGGCCGCTTGCTCTGTGTACACTTCCTGGCTGTGTGCATAGGGGGCGGCGCTGGCAAATCCAGATACTTATTGAGACTGTATGCACCTCCCTAAGGTGTCCCTGGCCAATAGCCTAGAGGCCTCCGATACTTACATCGTCCTCACCCATTGGAGGATGCCTGAGCAAACGATTTCCCTCAGTTAGTACTTGCTACTGAGCTGCCAGGTCGTGTTCTGTCTCTGAGGGCTGCAATACGCAGGCCTTTATCCGTGTTCTGTTTGTGTATCCGTGTCCGTTCCTGTTCCTTCTTTGTTTGCCATTCCCACTCTGCTGTGTGTACCTCTGTGTTTCCTCTCTGCTCTGCTTGCCACTACCAGTGGTCCTATGCTTCTCTGCTCCACTCACCACAACTTGTGGCTCTGCGCTCTCTGGCTCTAGGCTCTGCCCCCAGCGGGGTCCGCTCTAGGCTCCGCCTCCAGCAGGGTCTGCTCTAGGCTCCGTCTCCAACGGGGTCCGCTCTAGGCTCCGCCTTCTCTTTCCTCTGCTCTTTGTTCCGCCTCCCTGGGATCTGTGACACCCCCATTTTACGCTCGTCTTGTATGTTGTCTTTGGGCTATAGGCCCGCATGAAGCTTCATTAATAAAGATACCTTTGTATTATACTTAAACTTCTTTTGTCTCACTCGGCTTTATATTAGTTTGGGTATTTTTGAGGGCTATTGCTCCTTGTTCTCTGTAGGATTTAATGATTGTTGTGGAGTTGCTCTTGCACTTTCAGTTAGGTCCCGGCCCAGGGGCCATTATTTTCAATGTGTTTCCAATATGTCAGTTTTTGTTAACTATCTATTGTTTCTGTGTATTTTCACAGCAGTTCCATCTGACCACATGGATCACAAAACACATGAGAAAACGTGGCTAACGAAACTTGACGAGGTGTTTGGGGAGGAACCACCCGTGGTTTTCAATTTGAGAGACAGATGATGCAGTGACCAAACTTTAACATTTATATAACAGAAAAACACGTTTATGATGGAACAAATGGTTCCTGAACGTTATATAGCTAAGGAGCTTATACCTAGGGGCCTAAGGGTCCAAGTTTTCCCATCATTTACCATTAACGATGAGGTTTTTAAAAAAGAGTGGGAAGATTATTCCACGAGTTGTTCAAGAGGTTTTGTGGAACTACTCATCAAATCCAATGAGACATCCCTGAAAGAAGTGGAATTGGAGATTAATTCAATTCAGGGTGACCTGATGAGCAAATTGTCCACAGAAGCATTGGTGAAATTTAATAAAGAACTTGAGGGGGAATTTGCTAAGTGGGAAAAGGAGCTAGTCGCCTTAAAAATGAAAAAATATCAACAGGACATGTTAGACTTCTCCAATAATCTGGTGTATAGGTGGAGGAAGAAATAAGGAGTTCCTATAACAACACCCAGACCCCACCGCAACTTTCTCTTCAGCTTCATCGATGGATGAGGAGGCACCCATGAGTAGCTACTCTGCCGTTCAACATGATGTACGGTTGGGACTTGGTAAACATGCCTTCATGAAGGATTCAACTCATAATAAGAGGAAACTTACTCCTCCACAGTCATTTAAAAAGAAGTCCAAAACGACTACTAATCTTGAGGTAATTAACCTTTCTGGGCATGTGTTATCAAGGTCTCAAAGGGATGTTCTTAGCTTAGGGTACCGTTACACTAAACGATTTACCAACGATCACGACCAGCGATACGACCTGGCAGTGATTGTTGGTAAGTCATTGTGTGGTCGCTGGGGAGCTGTCACACAGACCGCTCTCCAGCGACCAACGATGCCGAAATCCCGGGGAAACCAGGGTAAATATCGGGTTACTAAGCGCAGGGCCGCGCTTAGTAACCCGATGTTTACCCTGGTTACCATTGAAAATGTAAAAAAAACAAAACACTACATACTCACATTCCGGTGTCTGCCACGTCCCTCGCCGTCTGCTTCCCGCACTGACTATGTCAGTGCCGGCCGTAAAGCACAGCGGTGACGTCACTGCTGTGCTCTGCTTTTACTTTACGGCCGGCGCTCACAGTCAGTGCGGGAAGCTGACGCCGGGGGACGTGGCAGACACCAGAATGTGAGTATGTACTGTTTTTTTTTTTACATTTACAATGGTAACCAGGGTAAACATCGGGTTACTAAGCGCGGCCCTGCACTTAGTAACCCGATGTTTACCCTGGTTACAAGCGAACACATCGCTGGATCGCTGTCACACACACCGATCCAGCGATGACAGCGGGTGATCCAGCGACAAAATAAAGTTCCAAACGATCTGCTACGACGTACGATTCTCAGCAGGATCCCTGATCGCTGCTGCGTGTCAGACACAGCGATATTGTATGGATATCGCTGGAACGTCACGAATCGTACCGTCGTAGCGATCAAAGTGCCACTGTGAGACGGTACCCTTAGGGTTGACATTTGTTCCTACCAATAACTTTGATTTTTTTCTAGCCATGAAGGATTTGCAGATTTTTTTTTTATGGAAGGTGATCCTTCATAAACTCGATACAAAGCCAGCAGGTGCGGATGGCCTTGACACCACAATGGATTGGGAAGCAGTGGCCATTTTGGAGGAACTTGAGAATGAGAATATCATCCCTGTTCAAGGTACTTTTCCTTCGTCCATTGTGCCCAGATCGACCACGTTTCCCTCCTTTTCCCTGTGCCCACAGATTGAAATATTCAATAAATTGGTCTTGCCAGACTTCAAAACCATCTCTAGGAATAGAGGGAGTGACAATCTAACCAGGGCACAATGACAGGCACTTGGTGAATTACGATCTATGAAGGATATGGTTATTAAACCGGCAGATAAGGGGGGGAACGTGGTCATTTGGCAGGCGGATCTAAGGGATAGGGAAGCGTACATCTCATTACCTAAGAACCCAGTAATAACTTTTTCAGAACTCTTTAATGAGATATTAGAAAGAGCCTTTTTACTGGGTATTATCCCCAAGAAAATCTATGATGGCCTTTGTGTTAAGGATCCGGTAATCCCTACTTTTTGTTTGCTGCCCAAGATCCACATGGACCCCCTGACTCCCCTGGGACATCTGATTGTGTCTGGCATAGGAGGGCTTTGCGATCCAGAGTGAAAATTCATTGAATACTACCTCTACCCATTGGTGGAAACACTGCCCTCTTATGTTAGGGACACGACGGATGTCCCGAGGAAGTTAAATGGCTTAACGATGGAACCAGACATGTTCCTCGTTACAATTGATGTAGAGTCCCTTTATACAAGTATTGGACATCGAGTTGGTATAAGGGCTGTCAAATTCTATCTTGAATCCAGCAATTTGGACCCTGCCCTATGCTCCCTCATCCTGGAACTGCTGGAGTTTGTGTTGATCTTTTTTTCTGCAGCAACGCGGCACTGTGATGGGCGCGGTGTGTGCGCCATCTTATGCAAACCTCTTTCTCGGGTACTGGGAGAGGGAGGTTTTCAGAGATGTCGCGTGCGCCACCTCCCATGCGCAGTGCTGGTACCATTACATAGATGACATCATCATTACATGGCAGGGCCGTGAGCCAGGGCTTCATGGTTTCATCCATGAGCTAAATCAGAACCACTGGATCAACATGTTAGGGCATGTTAGGTTAGGCTATGGGTTGGACTAGATGGACTTAAAGTCTTCCTTCAACCTTAATAACCTTGTTACTATGTAACTACAATATAAAATTGACATACAAAATTGCGTCTAAGCAAATAGATTTTTTGGACATCAAGATTTTGGTGGATGACATGGGGGTGGTGCAGACCAACGTATTCTGCAAGGAGATGTCGGTGAATGAACTATTACATGCATCAAGTGCGCATATCTCCTCGACCATATGAGCTGTCCCGATTGGGCAGTTCTTGCGGATGAAGAGGATTTGCTCATTGGATGGGATGTTTGAGGCCCAGGCTCGTGACCTCTCCAGCAGGTTCCGGGAGAGGGGGTATAGTAACAGGAACATCAAACAGGGGTACCAACGGGCTAGGAGGTTACTGAGAGAGCAACTTCTTTGTACAACAAGGACCAGAGCCAAAAAGGATCCGCCATTACATTTTATTAATACTTTAATGATCAATGGGGATCCACTCGTAGTATCTTACAAAGGCACTGGTCAGTGCTTACAATGGAACCCACTTTAAAACGATTGATCTCAGATCGCCCACTTTTGATGGCAAGGAGAGGTAGAAATTTGAAGGACATCTTTGTAAGGAACCATTATGTGGCAAACCCCCTGAATCCATTTGGGGCAGGTAAACAGAAGTAGGGTTGTTTTCCTTGTGGATCTTGTGAACGACGTAGCTTGGAAAATATTCCGACAAGCTGCACATCAGCGGAAGGTGTTAGGGATTATCGGATTATGAGCTACATTACATGCAGCATCACCCATGTGGTGTACTATGCCGTCTGCACCTGCAACTTAATTTATGTAGGACTTATGTCACGTAAACTTAGGATTAGGACTTGGGAACATGTGAGGGACATCGTGGCTGCCAAACATTTGGATGAGGATGTGGAACTTAAAACGATCCCCAGGCATTCATTTCAAGCTGTGCCATGATTCAGATCCGACCGCACTTAAACTTCGCAGGATTGATAAAGTGCATTGTGGTACTAGAGGTGGGGATTATAAACGGATCCTGGCACAGCTTGAGTGCCGGTGGATCGTGAGACTTTAGGCACGATGTCCCCACATGGTCTCAATGAGGAGTTGTCTTTTGCTCCTTTTCTTTAATCAATTGGCTGCAACTCCTTCATGGCTTGAATTATGAAGTATCATTTTGCATTTGGTATTTTGGTCACTTTAGCTTCACGGTTTTTCTCATTTATGTTGTATGTGTTTTTAATTCTTTCTTGATATTTGTAATAGTGCCATAATGACAGGAAGGTCTATAGGTTCCCTCTCCATCCTACCACCACTTTGTTCACCTCTTCATTTGAATACAACAGAGGGATATCCATCTGATTGACCGGACGGCATGTTATATGGAGTACCCAAGATGATGTCTGCTGACTTCTGTCTTTCAGCATTGAATCCATCGATATATGACTGCTTGTACTCCTGTGATCTAATTTCTCCTACTCATTGTGACATCTCCTTTTTTAGATTTTATACTTTACATTTTCATTGTACTGTAGCTCACACCGCATTGACTATACATACCAGGCGTGCGTGTACTCGGCTGCCCACACTTTTTCCAGCATCTCAGATGGCTGCTGCGCTGTGCGCGTGCGTGGTGATTCCCCGTCCGGTTCGCACTGGTGAAGGCATCCTTCGGGCTCGGATGCGGCGTGTTATGGGGTCGTGGGTACACTGTGCATGCACCACATTTAGTGCAGTGATTGATCGTGGTGCTGATTACATACACCTGACAGCCTCTTCTATATATGTTCAGCATACTTGGGTGATACACACAGGCCCCGGAGGAAGCCAACTACGCGAAACGCGCATCGGGGCTAGTGCGTCCACCATCTGCCGGGTTCCCTCCCCCGGACATGGGTAAGCAATAGATCTTATCAGGCACTATGAGCAATATTTATTTTTTTTTCTCCTGGGTCCTGTTCAGCACTTGCTGGTTAGACCTTCTTCCATGGAGAATTACTTATGCACTTCTTTTGGGTCATTTTTGATATTAATATATCAGTGGAGGTTCTTTGGTAGCTTGTGACTCCTATTGTCTTGTCCCCCCATTTTACGCTCGTCTTGTATGTTGTCTTCGGGCTATAGGCCCGCATGAAGCTTCATTAATAAAGATACCTTTGTATTATACTTAAACTTCTTTTGTCTCACTTGGCTTTCTATTAGTTTGGGTATTTTTGAGGGCTATTGCTCCTTCTTCTCTGTAGGATTGAATGATTGTTGTGGAGTTGCTCTTGCACTTTCAGGAAGGTCCCGGCCCAGGGGCCATTATTTTCAATGTGTTTCCAATATGTCAGTTTTTGTTAACTATAAAGATGAGAGAATTCTGGTGGCTCCGATGGTGAATGAGCAAGAAATACATCCACAGGTCCCATGAATCTCAACTAATTCCAGCTGTAAAGCATGTCACTACTCGCGTCGAAAGCCAGGAGGGTTCTTCATAAACAGAGGGATGAGGCAAAGGCATAATCGGGTCACAGTTCGGGGTCAGAATTTCAAAAAGGTAGCGGATAAAGACAAAGGGGCTAAGATAACGGATGGTCGAAGGCAAATCCAAGATGGCTGATAACGGAGGTGACGGGCGGTCACCAGGTACTAATGATGGAGGCGACTGGCGGTATCCAGATACCGATGACAAAGGTGATGAGTGGTCACCAGATGTTGATGATGGAGGCTGAGAAGATCTGAGGCTGTGGCTGTAATAATCATCTAGGCAGGTTAATAATGCAGACTATTTTTATTCCTTACATCCATGGTTTTACAACAACTCTAGCTAGACAGACAAAATTCATTGCCCCTAGTCCACAAAATCCCCTCCCCGGGGCCGGTGGTCCCACTGCTCCCGTACCAGGCGATACTCACTGTCTCCTAACTTTTGGTTGGCCACAGATCTTGTATCTCCCGCCAATATAGTCTGTAGTCACAGTCCACACTCTTCTAGACGACAGGTAACACAACCGATCCTCTCACTTTGACGTTACTCTCCTAACTCCCTGACTAAATGATGGAGGCGGTCACCAGATACTAATGATGGAGGTGATGGGCGGTCACCAGATACTGATGATGAAGGTAACGGGCGGTCACCAGATACTGATGATGGAGGACACCAGATACTGATGATGGAGGACACCAGATACTGATGATGGAGGTGACGGGCATTCACCAGATACTGATGATGGAGGTAACGGGCGGTCACCAGATACTGATGATAGAGGTGATGGGCGGTCACCAGATACTGATGATGGAGGACACCAGATACTGATGATGGAGGACACCAGATACTGATGATGGAGGTGATGGGCGGTCACCAGATACTGATGATGGAGGTAACGGGCGGTCACCAGATACTGATGATGCAGGCTTCATGCAGTCACCAGATACTGATGATGGAGGTGATGGGTGGTTACCAGATACTGATGATGGAGGTGATGGGTGGTTACCACATACTGATGATGGAGGTGATGGATGGTCATCAGATACTAATGATGGAGGTGATGGGCGGTCAACAGATACTGATGATGAAGGTGATGGGCAAAAATCCAACAAAAAAGAAGTTGAACCGCACCCTGTAATCATACAGCCTCTGTGGACATAAGGGTGCACGTCAACACCAGGGGGTCCATCCCAGATAAAAGTCCATATCCAAAGAGAATCAAAAAGACAGCGCCACAATGGACAGTGAAAAAATAGCTTACATTTTATTCTGCCTCCTGTGGCGACGTTTCGGTCAGAAGACCTTGGTAAAGCAGGAGGCAGAATAAAATGTAAGCTATTTTTTCACTGTCCATTGTGGCGCTGTCTTTTTGGTTCTCTTTGGAGGTGATGGGCAGTCACCAGATACTGATGATGGAGTTGATGGGCGGTCACAAGATACTGATGATGAAGGTGATGGTTGGTCACTAGATACTGATGATGGAGGCGACGGGCGGTCACCAGATACTGATGATGGAGGAGACAGGCGGTCACCAGATACTGATGATGGAGGAGACAGGCGGTCACCAGATACTGATGATGGAGGAGACAGGCGGTCACCAGATACTGATGATGGAGGGGACGGGCGGTCACCAGATACTGATGATGGAGGAGACAGGCGGTCACCAGATACTGATGATGGAGGTGACGAGCGGTCACCAGATACTGATGATGGAGGAGACAGGCGGTCACCAGATACTGATGATGGAGGAGACAGGCGGTCACCAGATACTGATGATGGAGGAGACAGGCGGTCACCAGATACTGATGATGGAGGAGACAGGCGGTCACCAGATACTGATGATGGAGGAGACAGGCGGTCACCAGATACTGATGATGGAGGGGACGGGCGGTCACCAGATACTGATGATGGAGGAGACAGGCGGTCACCAGATACTGATGATGGAGGAGACAGGCGGTCACCAGATACTGATGATGGAGTTGATGGGCGGTCACAAGATACTGATGATGAAGGTGTTAGTTGGTCACCAGATACTGATGATGGAGGCGACGGGCGGTCACCAGATACTGATGATGGAGGAGACAGGCGGTCACCAGATACTGATGATGGAGGTGACGGGTGGTCACCAGATACTGATGATGGAGGAGACAGGCGGTCACCGGATACTGATGATAGAGGAGATGGGCGGTCACAAGATACTGATGATGAAGGTGATAGTTGGTCACCAGATACTGATGATGGAGGCGACGGGCGGTCACCAGATACTGATGATGGAGGCGACGAGCGGTCACCAGATACATTTCTCTTTTTTTCAGTCACTCTGTTTTTAGCTCAATGATAATAAACTATTAACCCTGTTATGGCTGAAGCTCCTGACAACATTTATGCTACCTCTGACAGACTTTTGCACAGCACTGTGAGTCTATAATACAGTCTGATGTATATGTGTGAGGCAATGACCGGTGTTATATGCGAGGGTCGCTATGTATCCCCCAGGATGCGCAAAGAAGTCACATGCATAGCTGTGATTGCAGTGCAAATTTAAAGTAATGCATGGCCTTTTATTTGGAGCGAACACAGGATGGTAGTGGGGCGGTCCGTTTTCTCTAGGCCAGGTCTTACAAGTGGCCCATGGCCACAGATTCCTTAAAAAACTCTACAGCAAAGGGTTGGGGTGTCAGTCTGGGTTTGCAAACTTGCAGAGCAGGTGGCTTTGCAAAGCTTCAGCCTGTGTGAAGCAACACAGAGTCAAACGGCCTGGTACTCCTCAGCGTACATGGCGGTGCATTCGCCCAAGGATACAGACTGTCTTGTTTCCCGGCTACAATTCCTGTGGCCAGTGAGGACATCTCCATACTACTGAGGCCAGTGAGGACATCTCCATATTACTGAGGCCAGTGAGGACATCTCCATACTACTGAGGCCAGTGAGGACATCTCCATATTCCTGTGGCCAGTGAGGACATCTCCATATTACTGAGGCCAGTGAGGACATCTCCATATTACTGTGGCCAGTGAGGACATCTCCATATTACTGTGGCCAGTGAGGACATCTCCATATTACTGAGGCCAGTGAGGACATCTCCATATTACTGTGGCCAGTGAGGACATCGCCATATTACTGTGGCCAGTGAGGACATCTCCATATTACTGTGGCCAGTGAGGACATCTCCATATTACTGTGGCCAGTGAGGACATCTCCATATTACTGTGGCCAATGAGGACATCTCCATATTACTGAGGCCAGTGAGGACATCTCCATACTACTGAGGCCAGTGAGGACATCTCCATATTACTGTGGCCAGTGAGGACATCTCCATATTACTGTGGCCAGTGAGGACATCGCCATATTACTGAGGCCAGTGAGGACATCTCCATACTACTGAGGTCAGTGAGGACATCGCCATGTTACTGTGGCCAGTGAGGACATCTCCATATTACTGTGGCCAGTGAGGACATCTCCATATTACTGTGGCCAGTGAGGACATCTCCATATTACTGTGGCCAGTGAGGACATCTCCATATTACTGTGGCCAATGAGGACATCTCCATATTACTGTGGCCAGTGAGGACATCTCCATATTACTGAGGCCAGTGAGGACATCTCCATATTACTGTGGCCAGTGAGGACATCTCCATATTACTGTGGCCAATGAGGACATCTCCATATTACTGAGGCCAAAGAGGACATCTCCATATTACTGAGGCCAGTGAGGACATCTCCATACTACTGAGGCCAGTGAGGACATCTCCATATTACTGAGGTCAGTGAGGACATCTCCATATTACTGTGGCCAGTGAGGACATCTCCATATTACTGTGGCCAGTGAGGACATCTCCATATTACTGAGGCCAGTGAGGACATCTCCATATTACTGTGGCCAGTGAGGACATCCCCATATTACTGTGGCCAGTGAGGACATCTCCATACTACTGAAGTCAGTGAGGACATCTCCATATTACTGTGGCCAGTGAGGACATCTCCATATTACTGTGGCCAGTGAGGACATCTCCATATTACTGTGGCCAGTGAGGACATCTCCATATTACTGAGGCCAGTGAGGACATCTCCATATTACTGTGCCCAGTGAGGACATCTCCATATTACTGTGGCCAGTGAGGACATCTCCATATTACTGAGGCCAGTGAGGACATCTCCATATTACTGTGCCCAGTGAGGACATCTCCATATTACTGTGGCCAATGAGGACATCTCCATATTACTGAGGCCAGTGAGGACATCTCCATACTACTGAGGCCAGTGAGGACATCTCCATATTACTGTGGCCAGTGAGGACATCTCCATATTACTGTGGCCAGTGAGGACATCGCCATATTACTGAGGCCAGTGAGGACATCTCCATACTACTGAGGTCAGTGAGGACATCGCCATATTACTGAGGCCAGTGAGGACATCTCCATATTACTGTGGCCAATGAGGACATCTCCATATTACTGAGGCCAGTGAGGACATCTCCATACTACTGAGGCCAGTGAGGACATCTCCATATTACTGTGGCCAGTGAGGACATCTCCATATTACTGTGGCCAATGAGGACATCTCCATATTACTGAGGCCAGTGAGGACATCTCCATACTACTGAGGCCAGTGAGGACATCTCCATATTACTGTGGCCAGTGAGGACATCTCCATATTACTGTGGCCAGTGAGGACATCGCCATATTACTGAGGCCAGTGAGGACATCTCCATACTACTGAGGTCAGTGAGGACATCGCCATATTACTGTGGCCAGTGAGGACATCTCCATATTACTGTGGCCAGTGAGGACATCTCCATATTACTGTGGCCAGTGAGGACATCTCCATATTACTGTGGCCAGTGAGGACATCTCCATATTACTGTGGCCAATGAGGACATCTCCATATTACTGTGGCCAGTGAGGACATCTCCATATTACTGAGGCCAGTGAGGACATCTCCATATTACTGTGGCCAGTGAGGACATCTCCATAGTACTGTGGCCAATGAGGACATCTCCATATTACTGAGGCCAAAGAGGACATCTCCATATTACTGAGGCCAGTGAGGACATCTCCATACTACTGAGGCCAGTGAGGACATCTCCATATTACTGAGGTCAGTGAGGACATCTCCATATTACTGTGGCCAGTGAGGACATCTCCATATTACTGTGGCCAGTGAGGACATCTCCATATTACTGAGGCCAGTGAGGACATCTCCATATTACTGAGGCCAGTGAGGACATCTCCATATTACTGTGGCCAGTGAGGACATCTCCATATTACTGTGGCCAGTGAGGACATCTCCATATTACTGTGGCCAGTGAGGACATCTCCATATTACTGTGGCCAGTGAGGACATCTCCATATTACTGAGGCCAGTGAGGACATCTCCATATTACTGTGGCCAGTGAGGACATCTCCATATTACTGTGGCCAGTGAGGACATCTCCATATTACTGAGGCCAGTGAGGACATCTCCATATTACTGTGGCCAGTGAGGACATCTCCATATTACTGTGGCCAATGAAGACATCTCCATATTACTGAGGCCAGTGAGGACATCTCCATACTACTGAGGCCAGTGAGGACATCTCCATATTACTGTGGCCAGTGAGGACATCTCCATATTACTGTGGCCAGTGAGGACATCGCCATATTACTGAGGCCAGTGAGGACATCTCCATACTACTGAGGTCAGTGAGGACATCACCATATTACTGTGGCCAGTGAGGACATCTCCATATTACTGTGGCCAGTGAGGACATCTCCATATTACTGTGGCCAGTGAGGACATCTCCATATTACTGTGGCCAGTGAGGACATCTCCATATTACTGTGGCCAATGAGGACATCTCCATATTACTGTGGCCAGTGAGGACATCTCCATATTACTGAGGCCAGTGAGGACATCTCCATATTACTGTGGCCAGTGAGGACATCTCCATATTACTGTGACCAAAGAGGACATCTCCATATTACTGAGGCCAGTGAGGACATCTCCATACTACTGAGGCTAGTGAGGACATCTCCATATTACTGAGGTCAGTGAGGACATCTCCATATTACTGTGGCCAGTGAGGACATCTCCATATTACTGTGGCCAGTGAGGACATCTCCATATTACTGAGGCCAGTGAGGACATCTCCATATTACTGTGGCCAGTGAGGACATCTCCATATTACTGTGGCCAGTGAGGACATCTCCATACTACTGAAGTCAGTGAAGACATCTCCATATTACTGTGGCCAGTGAGGACATCTCCATATTACTGTGGCCAGTGAGGACATCTCCATATTACTGTGGCCAGTGAGGACATCTCCATATTACTGAGGCCAGTGAGGACATCTCCATATTACTGTGGCCAGTGAGGACATCTCCATATTACTGTGGCCAGTGAGGACATCTCCATATTACTGAGGCCAGTGAGGACATCTCCATATTACTGTGGCCAGTGAGGACATCTCCATATTACTGTGGCCAATGAGGACATCTCCATATTACTGAGGCCAGTGAGGACATCTCCATACTACTGAGGCCAGTGAGGACATCGCCATATTACTGAGGCCAGTTAGGACATCTCCATATTACTGTGGCCAATGAGGACATCTCCATATTACTGAGGCCAGTGAGGACATCTCCATACTACTGAGGCCAGTGAGGACATCTCCATATTACTGTGGCCAGTGAGGACATCTCCATATTACTGTGGCCAGTGAGGACATCGCCATATTACTGAGGCCAGTGAGGACATCTCCATACTACTGAGGTCAGTGAGGACATCGCCATATTACTGTGGCCAGTGAGGACATCTCCATATTACTGAGGTCAGTGAGGACATCGCCATATTACTGTGGCCAGTGAGGACATCTCCATATTAGGGGATAAATATAGATTTGTACACTGGCGCCTATTCACCTGAAAGGGTAGAGTAAGGTGCTGTGGGAGCTGCGAGTGGTTACAACAGGTTCTGTGCCAACCCTGTTAAAAAAGAATAACCAAGAAGTAAAAAGATAGTTTGTACCACTGCGCTACCCAGGAAAAGAGCAAAAGGACTATGACTTACTTGATAAGGAATCAGTTATTGAGTATACAAGCCACTTGTTCCTTTGGAAGAGGGGTAGAACCTAGTGGTAGTACATTACAAGAAGGGGATATCATAAAATCAATGATGTGGATGTAAATATAATAGTGCAAATAGACGGTAGGGGATATTACATGTGGACACTTACTTATTAAGTGAAGCTGTTATATGCTATGCTGTGGGGTATTCCTATGTAGATACTGATATTAATCCTTCCACAGGTTTTAGAAATGTTTCTGTGGAGAGATAGTATGTTGCGTATTATGGAACATAAATATACAACCTAAACCTAATGTTAGTATCGATTAGAACTACTCACTGCTTGTGTGCACTTTAGCGGCTGCACCCGTAGTGCTTGCTTGCCGTAGTGAGATGAAACCGGTACTAATGAAGAAAGGAATAGAGTGGTAATACAGGCGACCTAGCCTGATGTGAACAAGCTGTCCTCGAACTTGAGAGAACTAGCGCAATCAGAGGAATTAAACGTCCGTTCACTCACCAATTGTATGCTGGAGTCAGCGCTTGTGTATGTAGTTTGTAGCGCTGATAGCGTCCGGCAGTTGGTGGTGCAGGGTGATGTCAGGGGTTTCCTGCAGAGGCGCGTCCTAGCTGGAGCGCGGGTGGGCGGGAGAGCACCAGCGCCTCGCGTGCCCCGGCCGGAAGCAACGCTGAGGACGCGGTGGTGACTAGGGGGCGGAGCTGTTGTGACGTCACACAGAATAGGGACGGGAGCGTGGTGGAGACAAGCTGCCTACGCGTTTCGAGGGTTAACTTCCCTCTTCGTCAGGGCTATGTCTCCACTCTGAAGATCCGTCCTTAAGTAGCCGCCTAATTGCTAGATAAGCGCCCTTTGGAGCCCCTGATTGATGATTAGCACCCTGGTTAAGGCTAATTGCTCGTGTTTAATAATCACTGATTGTCAATTAGCCTGTTTTGAGCAAAAAATGCCGGATGGTGGGTTATTAACAAATGCTAACAGTCCATAGTTATAAAATAGTGAAAGGAACCCGGGGCTCTATATAATCACAAATGATAAAACGACAAATACTCCCACAAATGTCATTAGGTGTTTACATAAATACTAAAAAGACTTTTATTAATATATAAATTAAAAACTGCTATACTTGGAGTAGATATAGATTATATAAAAGTTAAAATTAATCTTTAATTTTTTAGAAATGCTAAAAACAAACTGAAAATATATAAAAATATATAAAAATGGATACAAATAGTATATAGTGGAAAAATAGGGATAGCTAAATATTACTTTTAGCCGTACCTTATATTTATTAGGACCTAAAGGGATTAGCAAGATTTAAATATGGATAAAAGATATACACTCACCGGCCACTTTATTAGGTACACCTGTCCAACTTCTTGTTAACACTTAATTTCTAATCAGCCAATCACATGGCGGCAACTCAGGGCATTTAGGCATGTAGACATGGTCAAGACAATCTCCTGCAGTTCAAACCGAGCATCAGTATGGGGAAGAAAGGTGATTTGAGTGCCTTTGAACGTGGCATGGTTGTTGGTGCCAGAAGGGCTGGTCTGAGTATTTCAGAAACTGCTGATCTACTGGGATTTTCACGCACAACCATCTCTAGGGTTTACAGAGAATGGTCCGAAAAAGAAAAAAAATCCAGTGAGCGGCAGTTCTGTGGGCGGAAATGCCTTGTTGATGCCAGAGGTCAGAGGAGAATGGGCAGACTGGTTCGAGCTGATAGAAAGGCAACAGTGACTCAAATCGCCACCCGTTACAACCAAGGTAGGCCTAAGAGCATCTCTGAACGCACAGTGCGTCGAACTTTGAGGCAGATGGGCTACAGCAGCAGAAGACCACACCGGGTACCACTCCTTTCAGCTAAGAACAGGAAACGGAGGCTACAATTTGTACAAGCTCATCGAAATTGGACAGTAGAAGATTGGAAAAACGTTGCTTGGTCTGATGAGTCTCGATTTCTGCTGCGACATTCGGATGGTAGGGTCAGAATTTGGCGTAAACAACATGAAAGCATGGATCCATCCTGCCTTGTATGGAGCATCTTTGGGATGTGCAGCCGACAAATCTGCGGCAACTGTGTGATGCCATCATGTCAATATGGACCAAAATCTCTGAGGAATGCTTCCAGCACCTTGTTGAATCTATGCCACGAAGAATTGAGGCAGTTCTGAAGGCAAAAGGGGGTCCAACCCGTTACTAGCATGGTGTACCTAATAAAGTGGCCGGTGAGTGTATATGCATAATTAAAATGTATGATAGTAAAAATCTCCAACACCCAACCTGCTTACATGACTCCGCTAAAATGTGTGGTGGGGGAGAAAGGGAGGGAGAAATGGGAAGGGAGGGGGAAAAAAAGGGGGGAGGGGGGGGGCAATGTATTTTTTAGAAAGCATATAGTTCTATTTCTTGGTTTAAGCCAGTTGGAGCCAAACTGTCTAAGGTGAATATCTGTTGTGTATCTGCTTTTTGGGCTCCCCTGGTGGTTGCTGGTGGTACTGGTGACTTGTTTGCACTTTGCTTCTTCTGTTCACCTGCTTCCATCAGTGTTTGGGAGTTTCCTATTTAGCCTTGCTCTCCAGTCATTTCCTTGCCGGTCATCATTGTAACCAGAGCCTTCGGTTGCATGTTCCTGCTACTAGTCTGCTGATCAGCTAAGTGGACTTTGTCCTTTTGTTTTGTACCTTTTGTCCAGTTTGCAGTTTTTGTAATTCTCTGTAGCTGGAAGCTCTTGCGGGCTGAAATTGCCACTCCTGTGTCATGAGTTGACACAGGAGTCTTAAAGTAATTTCAGGATGGTTTTTGAAAGGGTTTTCAGTTGACCGTGAAGTCCTCTTTTGTATCCTTCTGCTATCTAGTAAGTGGACCTCTCTTTGCTAAATCTACTTTCATACTGTGTATGTCTTTTCCTCTTAATTCACCGTTATTACATGTGGGGGGCTGCTATCATCTTTTGGGGTATTTCCCTAGAGGTAAGCCAGGTCTGTTTCTTCCTCTACCAGGCGTAGTTAGTCCTCCGGCTGGCGCGTGGCATATAGGAAGCCGTAGGTATGCTCCCTGGCTACTGTTAGTTGTGTGGTAGATTTAGCTCACGGTCAACTCGAGTTTCCATCACCCGAGAGCTCGTTCGTTACTTATATGTTTTTTACGTTCCCTTGCCATTGGGAACCATGACAGTATGACCGGCCATGTGTTAAACTTATTGGCAGAAGAAAGGAGAGAAAAAAGAAGTCTGTAAATTTTTTTTTTTTTTCCCTTTTTCCTCTATGCTTGCTCCATAGTTGGATCTGTTGTATTTCAGCTTTAATTACAGCCTTTGCCTTTCTCTCCTTATAATCCTCGAATGGCTCTGAGCTCACCTGTTTAAAGATGGATCCTCAGAGTTTGGCTGCAGGCTTAAATAATCTTGCTACGAAGGTTCAAAATTTACAAGATTTTGTTATACATGCTCCTATTTCTGAACCTAAAATCCCTACACCAGAGGTGTTTTCCGGAGATAGATCTCGGTTTTTGAATTTCAAATATAATTGTAAATTATTCCTTTCTCTCAGACCTCACTCCTCAGGAGATCCTGTCCAGCAGGTTAAGATTGTAATCTCTTTGCTGCGAGGTGACCCTCAAAATTGGGCATTTTCATTGGCACCAGGGGATCCTGCGTTGCTCAATGTGGATGCGTTTTTCCTGGCGTTAGGGTTGCTTTATGAGGAACCTAATTTGGAGATTCAAGCTGAAAAAGCTTTGATAGCCCTATCTCAAGGGCAAGATGAAGCGGAGATATACTGCCAAAAATTTCGTAGGTGGTCTGTGCTTACTCAGTGGAATGAGTGCGCCTTAGCGGCAAATTTCAGAGAGGGCCTTTCTGATGCCGTTAAAGATGTTATGGTCGGGTTCCCTGCGCCTACAGGTCTGAATGAGTCCATGACAATGGCAATTCAGATTGATCGGCGTTTGCGGGAGCGCAAACCCGTGCACCATTTGGCGGTATCTTCTGAAGAGACGCCAGAGAAAATGCAATGTGACAGAGTTATGTCCAGAAGCGAGCGGCAGAATTATAGGCGTAAAAATGGGTTATGCTTCTATTGTGGTGATTCTGCTCATGTTATATCGGCATGCTCTAAGCGTACTAGGAAGGTTGACAAGTTCATTTCAATTGGCACTTTACAGTCCAAATTTATTTTGTCTGTAACCTTGATTTGTTCATTATCAGTTATTACCGTGGATGCCTATGTGGACTCTGGCGCCGCTCTGAGTCTTATGGACTGGTCCTTTGCCAGGCGCTGTGGGTTTGATTTAGAGCCTCTGGAAGTCCCTATACCTCTGAAGGGTATTGATTCTACACCTTTGGCTTGTAATAAACCACAGTTCTGGACGCAAGTGACTATGCGTATGACTCCAGACCATCAGGAGGTGATTCGCTTCCTTGTGTTGTACAATTTACATGATGTTTTGGTGCTTGGATTACCATGGTTACAGTCTCATAACCCAGTCCTTGACTGGAAGGCTATGTCTGTGTTAAGCTGGGGATGTCGGGGGGCTCATGGGGACACTCCTATGGTGTCCATTTCGTCATCTATTCCATCTGAGATTCCGGCATTTTTGTCTGATTATCGTGATATTTTTGAAGAGCCTAAGATTGGTTCACTCCCTCCTCACAGGGATTGTGATTGCGCCATAGATCTGATTCCTGGCAGTAAATTTCCAAAGGGTCGTTTGTTTAACCTATCTGTACCTGAACATGCTGCTATGCGCGAGTATATTAAGGAGTCCCTGGAAAAGGGACATATTCGTCCTTCTTCATCACCTTTAGGAGCCGGTTTTTTCTTTGTCTCTAAAAAGGATGGCTCTCTGAGGCCTTGTATTGATTATCGTCTCCTGAATAAAATTACAGTCAAATATCAGTATCCGTTGCCTTTGCTGACTGATTTGTTTGCTCGCATAAGGGGGGCTAAGTGGTTCTCTAAGATTGATCTTCGTGGGGCGTATAATTTGGTGCGAATTAAGCAGGGGGATGAGTGGAAGACCGCATTTAATACGCCTGAGGGCCATTTTGAGTATTTGGTAATGCCTTTCGGCCTTTCTAATGCACCTTCTGTCTTTCAGTCCTTAATGCATGATATTTTCCGTGAATATTTGGATAAATTTATGATTGTGTACTTGGATGATATTTTGATTTTTTCTGATGACTGGGAGTCTCATGTTCAGCAGGTCAGGAGGGTTTTTCAGGTTTTGCGGGAGAATTCTTTGTGTGTAAAGGGTTCAAAGTGTGTTTTTGGGGTTCAAAAAATTTCATTTTTGGGGTATATTTTTTCCCCTTCTTCTATTGAGATGGACCCTGTCAAGGTTCGGGCTATTTACGACTGGACGCAGCCTACTTCTCTGAAGAGTCTCCAGAAATTCTTGGGCTTTGCTAATTTTTATCGTCGATTTATAGCTGGTTTTTCTGGCGTTGCTAAACCTCTGACGGATTTGACTAAAAAGGGTGCTGATGTTGCCAATTGGTCCCCTGCTGCCGTGGAGGCCTTTCGGGAGCTTAAGCGCCGCTTTTTGTCTGCCCCTGTGTTGCGCCAGCCTGATGTTTCTCTTCCCTTTCAGGTTGAGGTCGATGCTTCCGAGATCGGAGCGGGGGCGGTTTTGTCGCAGAAAAGTTCCGACTGCTCAGTGATGAGACCTTGTGCGTTCTTTTCGCGAAAATTTTCGGCCGCCGAGCGAAACTATGATGTTGGTAATCGGGAGCTTTTGGCCATGAAGTGGGCATTTGAGGAGTGGCGTCATTGGCTTGAGGGTGCCAGACATCAGGTGGTAGTTTTGACTGATCACAAGAATTTAATTTATTTGGAGTCTGCCAGGCGCCTGAATCCTAGACAGGCACGTTGGTCGTTGTTCTTTTCCCGGTTTAATTTTGTGGTCTCGTACTTACCGGGTTCTAGGAATGTGAAAGCAGATGCTCTTTCTAGGAGTTTTGAGCCTGACTCTCCTGGGAATTCTGAACCTGCTGGTGTCCTTAAGGATGGAGTGGTTTTGTCTGCTGTCTCTCCAGATTTGCGACGTGCTTTGCAAGAATTTCAGGCGGATAGACCTGATCGTTGTCCGTCTGGTAGACTGTTTGTTCCTGACGAGTGGACCACTAGAGTCATCTCGGAAGTTCATTCTTCTACTCTGGCAGGTCATCCGGGAATTTTTGGCACCAGAGATTTGGTGGCTAGATCCTTCTGGTGGCCTTCCCTGTCTCGAGATGTGCGTGTTTTTGTGCAGTCTTGCGATGTGTGTGCTCGGGCCAAGCCTTGTTGTTCTAGGGCTAGTGGGTTGTTGTTGCCCTTGCCTATTCCGAAGAGGCCTTGGACGCACATCTCTATGGACTTTATCTCGGATCTCCCTGTTTCTCAGAAGATGTCTGTCATCTGGGTGGTGTGTGACCGTTTTTCTAAAATGGTTCATTTGGTGCCATTGCCTAAGTTGCCTTCCTCATCTGAGTTGGTCCCTCTGTTTTTTCAAAATGTGGTTCGCTTGCATGGTATTCCGGAAAACATCGTTTCTGACAGGGGTACCCAGTTCGTGTCTAGATTTTGGCGGGCAGTCTGTGCCAGGTTGGGCATTGATTTGTCCTTTTCGTCTGCATTCCATCCTCAGACCAATGGCCAGACGGAGCAAACTAATCAAACTTTGGAGACTTATTTGAGGTGTTTTGTGTCTGCGGATCAGGATGATTGGGTTGCCTTTCTGCCGTTGGCGGAGTTTGCTCTTAATAATCGGGCTAGTTCTGCCACTTTGGTTTCTCCTTTCTTTTGCAATTCAGGGTTTCATCCGCGTTTTTCATCTGGTCAGGTTGAATCTTCGGATTGTCCTAGAGTGGATGCGGTGGTGGATCGGTTGCATCGGATTTGGGGACAAGTGGTGGATAATTTGGAATTGTCCCAGGAGAGGACTCAGCAGTTTGCTAACCGTCGTCGTCGTGTTGGTCCCCACCTTCGCGTTGGGGACTTGGTGTGGTTGTCTTCCCGTTTTGTCCCTATGAGGGTTTCTTCTCCCAAATTTAAGCCTCGGTTCATCGGTCCTTATAGGATTTTGGAGATTCTTAACCCTGTTTCCTTTCGTTTGGACCTCCCGGCATCTTTCGCTATCCATAATGTGTTCCATCGGTCGTTGTTGCGGAGATATGAGGTACCGGTGGTTCCTTCTACTGAACCTCCTGCTCCTGTGCTGGTGGAGGGTGAATTGGAGTACGTCGTAGAGAAGATCTTGGACTCCCGTATTTCCAGACGGAGACTTCAATATCTGGTTAAATGGAAAGGCTATGGTCAGGAAGATAATTCTTGGGTAACTGCCTCTGATGTTCATGCCTCGGATTTGGTTCGTGCCTTTCATAGGGCTCATCCAGATCGCCCTGGCGGTTCTTGTGAGGGTTCGGTGCCCCCTCCTTAAGGGGAGGGTACTGTTGTGTATCCGCTTTTTGGGCTCCCCTGGTGGTTGCTGGTGGTACTGGTGACTTGTTTGCACTTTGCTTCTTCTGTTCACCTGCTTCCATCAGTGTTTGGGAGTTTCCTATTTAGCCTTGCTCTCCAGTCATTTCCTTGCCGGTCATCATTGTAACCAGAGCCTTCGGTTGCATGTTCCTGCTACTAGTCTGCTGATCAGCTAAGTGGACTTTGTCCTTTTGTTTTGTACCTTTTGTCCAGTTTGCAGTTTTTGTAATTCTCTGTAGCTGGAAGCTCTTGCGGGCTGAAATTGCCACTCCTGTGTCATGAGTTGACACAGGAGTCTTAAAGTAATTTCAGGATGGTTTTTGAAAGGGTTTTCAGTTGACCGTGAAGTCCTCTTTTGTATCCTTCTGCTATCTAGTAAGTGGACCTCTCTTTGCTAAATCTACTTTCATACTGTGTATGTCTTTTCCTCTTAATTCACCGTTATTACATGTGGGGGGCTGCTATCATCTTTTGGGGTATTTCCCTAGAGGTAAGCCAGGTCTGTTTCTTCCTCTACCAGGCGTAGTTAGTCCTCCGGCTGGCGCGTGGCATATAGGAAGCCGTAGGTATGCTCCCTGGCTACTGTTAGTTGTGTGGTAGATTTAGCTCACGGTCAACTCGAGTTTCCATCACCCGAGAGCTCGTTCGTTACTTATATGTTTTTTACGTTCCCTTGCCATTGGGAACCATGACAAATATCCATCTGGACTCCACCCGAGACATGGCTTTAATATAGTCTCCCCCTCGAGAATTGCGTGGGACCACTTGAATGCCCCAAAAGGATGTTCCATAAATAGAATGATTATGATGTTCAAAGAAATGTCGGGATAATGGATGTCCCATGAACCCCTTACTAATGTTATTGAAATGTTCACTAATCCTATCCATTAATCTTCTTTTTGTGCGGCCTACATAAATCTTTCCACACGGGCATTTTAATATATAGATGACCCCTGTGGTCTGGCAAGTAATATAGTCATGGATGGAATATTCCTTTATTTCGTTCGCATCCTTGAAACTCGTGCGGATCTCATTCTTCCTAGAGACTCGTCTACAGCATGTGCATTTTCCA
Organism: Ranitomeya variabilis; assembly: GCF_051348905.1. Lineage (NCBI taxonomy): Eukaryota > Metazoa > Chordata > Amphibia > Anura > Dendrobatidae > Ranitomeya > Ranitomeya variabilis. The sequence continues at coordinate 4,419,253 of NC_135237.1, read as the reverse complement.
CATGGCATAAAACCCTGTAGTTTCCCTTTGGGATCTGTTAGACATGTCTGTTTTTTAAGATTTTTGATGGGAAGTACAGGTTTCGTAGTTGGTGCAAGTAAGAGCCCCAAGTTTTGTGCTTTGGTATACACAAACTTAGGTTTTGTGGGTAACAGGTCGCCAATGCACTTGTCCCCCTTTCAAAAGGCATTCAAGTGGTCCCACGCAATTCTCGAGGGGGAGACTATATTAAAGCCATGTCTCGGGAGGAGTCCAGATGGATATTCACCTTAGACAGTTTGGCTCCAACTGGCTTAAACCAAGAAATAGAACTATATGCTTTCTAAAAAATACATTGCCCCCCCCCTCCCCCCTTTTTTTCCCCCTCCCTTCCCATTTCTCCCTCCCTTTCTCCCCCACCACACATTTTAGCGGAGTCATGTAAGCAGGTTGGGTGTTGGAGATTTTTACTATCATACATTTTAATTATGCATATACACTCACCGGCCACTTTATTAGGTACACCATGCTAGTAACGGGTTGGACCCCCTTTTGCCTTCAGAACTGCCTCAATTCTTCGTGGCATAGATTCAACAAGGTGCTGGAAGCATTCCTCAGAGATTTTGGTCCATATTGACATGATGGCATCACACAGTTGCCGCAGATTTGTCGGCTGCACATCCCAAAGATGCTCCATACAAGGCAGGATGGATCCATGCTTTCATGTTGTTTACGCCAAATTCTGACCCTACCATCCGAATGTCGCAGCAGAAATCGAGACTCATCAGACCAAGCAACGTTTTTCCAATCTTCTACTGTCCAATTTCGATGAGCTTGTACAAATTGTAGCCTCAGTTTCCTGTTCTTAGCTGAAAGGAGTGGTACCCGGTGTGGTCTTCTGCTGCTGTAGCCCATCTGCCTCAAAGTTCGACGCACTGTGCGTTCAGAGATGCTCTTAGGCCTACCTTGGTTGTAACGGGTGGTGATTTGAGTCACTGTTGCCTTTCTATCAGCTCGAACCAGTCTGCCCATTCTCCTCTGACCTCTGGCATCAACAAGGCATTTCCGCCCACAGAACTGCCGCTCACTGGATTTTTTTTCTTTTTCGGACCATTCTCTGTAAACCCTAGAGATGGTTGTGCGTGAAAATCCCAGTAGATCAGCAGTTTCTGAAATACTCAGACCAGCCCTTCTGGCACCAACAACCATGCCACGTTCAAAGGCACTCAAATCACCTTTCTTCCCCATACTGATGCTCGGTTTGAACTGCAGGAGATTGTCTTGACCATGTCTACATGCCTAAATGCACTGAGTTGCCGCCATGTGATTGGCTGATTAGAAATTAAGTGTTAACAAGAAGTTGGACAGGTGTACCTAATAAAGTGGCCGGTGAGTGTATATCTTTTATCCATATTTAAATCTTGCTAATCCCTTTAGGTCCTAATAAATATAAGGTACGGCTAAAAGTAATATTTAGCTATCCCTATTTTTCCACTATATACTATTTGTATCCATTTTTATATATTTTTATATATTTTCAGTTTGTTTTTAGCATTTCTAAAAAATTAAAGATTAATTTTAACTTTTATATAATCTATATCTACTCCAAGTATAGCAGTTTTTAATTTATATATTAATAAAAGTCTTTTTAGTATTTATGTAAACACCTAATGACATTTGTGGGAGTATTTGTCGTTTTATCATTTGTGATTATATAGAGCCCCGGGTTCCTTTCACTATTTTATAACTATGGACTGTTAGCATTTGTTAATAACCCACCATCCGGCATTTTTTGCTCAAAACAGGCTAATTGACAATCAGTGATTATTAAACACGAGCAATTAGCCTTAACCAGGGTGCTAATCATCAATCAGGGGCTCCAAAGGGCGCTTATCTAGCAATTAGGCGGCTACTTAAGGACGGATCTTCAGAGTGGAGACATAGCCCTGACGAAGAGGGAAGTTAACCCTCGAAACGCGTAGGCAGCTTGTCTCCACCACGCTCCCGTCCCTATTCTGTGTGACGTCACAACAGCTCCGCCCCCTAGTCACCACCGCGTCCTCAGCGTTGCTTCCGGCCGGGGCACGCGAGGCGCTGGTGCTCTCCCGCCCACCCGCGCTCCAGCTAGGACGCGCCTCTGCAGGAAACCCCTGACATCACCCTGCACCACCAACTGCCGGACGCTATCAGCGCTACAAACTACATACACAAGCGCTGACTCCAGCATACAATTGGTGAGTGAACGGACATTTAATTCCTCTGATTGCGCTAGTTCTCTCAAGTTCGAGGACAGCTTGTTCACATCAGGCTAGGTCGCCTGTATTACCACTCTATTCCTTTCTTCATTAGTACCGGTTTCATCTCACTACGGCAAGCAAGCACTACGGGTGCAGCCGCTAAAGTGCACACAAGCAGTGAGTAGTTCTAATCGATACTAACATTAGGTTTAGGTTGTATATTTATGTTCCATAATACGCAACATACTATCTCTCCACAGAAACATTTCTAAAACCTGTGGAAGGATTAATATCAGTATCTACATAGGAATACCCCACAGCATAGCATATAACAGCTTCACTTAATAAGTAAGTGTCCACATGTAATATCCCCTACCGTCTATTTGCACTATTATATTTACATCCACATCATTGATTTTATGATATCCCCTTCTTGTAATGTACTACCACTAGGTTCTACCCCTCTTCCAAAGGAACAAGTGGCTTGTATACTCAATAACAGATTCCTTATCAAGTAAGTCATAGTCCTTTTGCTCTTTTCCTGGGTAGCGCAGTGGTACAAACTATCTTTTTACATCTCCATATTACTGTGGCCAGTGAGGACATCTCCATATTACTGTGGCCAGTGAGGACATCTCCATATTACTGTGGCCAGTGAGGACATCTCCATATTACTGTGGCCAATGAGGACATCTCCATATTACTGAGGCCAGTGAGGACATCTCCATATTACTGAGGCCAGTGAGGACATCTCCATATTACTGTGGCCAGTGAGGACATCTCCATATTACTGTGGCCAGTGAGGACATCTCCATATTACTGTGGCCAGTGAGGACATCTCCATATTACTGTGGCCAGTGAGGACATCTCCATATTACTGTGGCCAGTGAGGACATCTCCATATTACTGTGGCCAGTGAGGACATCTCCATATTACTGTGGCCAGTGAGGACATCTCCATATTGCTGTGGCCAGTGAGGACATCTCCATATTACTGAGGCCAGTGAGGACATCTCCATATTACTGTGGCCAGTGAGGACATCTCCATATTGCTGAGGCCAGTGAGGACATCTCCATATTACTGAGGCCAGTGAGGACATCTCCATATTACTGTGGCCAATGAGGACATCTCCATATTACTGTGGCCAGTGAGGACATCTCCATATTACTGAGGCCAGTGAGGACATCTCCATATTACTGAGGCCAGTGAGGACATCTCCATACTACTGAGGCCAGTGAGGACATCTCCATATTACTGTGGCCAGTGAGGACATCTCCATATTACTGTGGCCAATGAGGACATCTCCATATTACTGAGGCCAGTGAGGACATCTCCATACTACTGAGGCCAGTGAGGACATCTCCATATTACTGTGGCCAGTGAGGACATCTCCATATTACTGTGGCCAGTGAGGACATCGCCATATTACTGAGGCCAGTGAGGACATCTCCATATTACTGAGGCCAGTGAGGACATCTCCATATTACTGAGGCCAGTGAGGACATCTCCATATTACTGTGGCCAGTGAGGACATCTCCATATTGCTGAGGCCAGTGAGGACATCTCCATATTACTGAGGCCAGTGAGGACATCTCCATATTACTGTGGCCAGTGAGGACATCTCCATATTACTGTGGCCAATGAGGACATCTCCATATTACTGAGGCCAGTGAGGACATCTCCATATTACTGTGGCCAGTGAGGACATCTCCATATTACTGTGGCCAGTGAGGACATCTCCATATTACTGTGGCCAGTGAGGACAACTCCATATTACTGAGGCCAGTGAGGACATCTCCATATTACTGTGGCCAATGAGGACATCTCCATATTACTGTGGCCAGTGAGGACATCTCCATATTACTGTGGCCAGTGAGGACATCTCCATATTACTGTGGCCAGTGAGGACAACTCCATATTACTGAGGCCAGTGAGGACATCTCCATATTACTGAGGCCAGTGAGGACATCTCCATACTACTGAGGCCAGTGAGGACTTCTCCATATTACTGTGGCCAGTGAGGACATCTCCATATTACTGTGGCCAGTGAGGACATCTCCATATTACTGTGGCCAATGAGGACATCTCCATATTACTGAGGCCAGTGAGGACATCTCCATATTACTGAGGCCAGTGAGGACATCTTCATATTACTGTGGCCAGTGAGGACATCTCCATATTACTGTGACCAGTGAGGACATCTCCATATTACTGAGGCCAGTGAGGACATCTCCATATTACTGTGGCCAGTGAGGACATCTCCATATTACTGTGGCCAATGAGGACATCTCCATATTACTGTGGCCAGTGAGGACATCTCCATATTACTGTGGCCAATGAGGACATCTCCATATTACTGAGGCCAGTGAGGACGTCTTCATATTACTGTGGCCAGTGAGGACATTGCCATATTACTGAGGCCAGTGAGGACATCTCCATATTACTGTGGCCAGTGAGGACATCTCCATATTACTGAGGCCAGTGAGGACATCTCCATAATACTGTGGCCAGTGAGGACATCTCCATATTACTGTGGCCAATGAGGACATCTCCATATTACTGAGGCCAGTGAGGACGTCTTCATATTACTGTGGCCAGTGAGTGACATCACCATATTACTGAGGCCAGTGAGGACATCTCCATAGTACTGTGACCAGTGAGGACATCGCCATATTATTGAGGTCAGTGAGGACATCTCCATATTACTGTGGCCAGTGAGGACATTTCCATATTACTGAGGCCAGTGAGGACATCTCCATATTACTGTGGCCAATTAGGACATCTCCATATTACTGTGGCCAGTGAGTGACATCGCCATATTACTCTGGCCAGTGAGGACATCTCCATATTACTGAGGCCAGTGAAGACATCTCCATATTTATGTGGCCAGTGAGGACATCTCCATATTTCTGTGGTCAGTGAGGACATCTCCATATTACTGAGGCAAGTGAGGACGTCTCCATATTACTGTGGCCAGTGAGGACGTCTCCATATTACTGTGGCCAGTGAGGACATCTCCATATTACTGTGGCCAGTGAGGACGTCTCCATGTTACTGAGGCCAGTGAGGACATCTCCATATTACTGTGGCCAGTGAGGACATCTCCATATTACTGAGGCCAGTGAGGACATCTCCATATTACTGTGGCCAGTGAGGAGATCTCCATATTACTGTGGCCAGTGAGGACATCTCCATATTACTGTGGCCAGTGAGGACGTCTCCATATTCCTGTGGCCAGTGAGGACATCTCCATACTACTGAGGCCAGTGAGGACATCTCCATATTACTGTGGCCAGTGACGACATCTCCATATTACTGTGGCCAGTGAGGACATCTCCATACTACTGAGGCCAGTGAGGACATCTCCATATTACTGAGGCCAGTGAGGACATCTCCATATTACTGTGGCCAGTGAGGACATCTCCATATTACTGAGGCCAGTGAGCGACATTTTAACATAAAGTCATCATTCACCACATCGTTGATTATGAAACGCTGGCAATGATGGATAAAGTGAAGTTTAAGCGATAGATTGCGTTTCTACCCTGGCTACCCAGTAATGTCAGGTACATTAAATAATTGAGAACTGTGCATTGACCACAATAGTATGGCTTCCCAAAGGGGAAGAGAGGGAGCGTAAGGCAGGGTGCCAGATAGGACCAGGTGTAAAGAGCAAAACGCGCTGTCTGTGATGACATAACTGGACATAGCGCTGTTTGAAAAAGACCGAGGCAGGGTCAAAACGTAACATATCGCTTACCTATCACATTACCCATCATCGCTTGTTTTTGACATTCAACGGTGTGGTGAATGATGACTTTATGTTAAAATAAAAACACTATTGCAATCTATGGAAAAGGTTGACACGGCCTTGATCTGAAAGGACATTTGCTCAGACCCTTGTGATTACGAGACACTTCTGGCTCCATACTTGTAATCACTGACATCATGTGCTCACATGTACATATTTCACTGCATCCTCCATATAGTATATAGACTTTACCTGGCATATAGACCAAGCGACAACCGCATGCTTCCAGAATAAGGCGAGTCTCACAACTGATGCGACAGGCAGAGATACTGTACTTATCAAAGTAAGGAGACGTGAAGGGAGTATCCTTACAGTCCCCCCACGGTGGAGGCAGGTATGACAACTGAGGAAAAAAAAGTTAAGGACAAATATGATGCATTGTGAGTAGTGATGATGAGCAAATATACTCGTTACTCGGGATTTCCTGAGCACGCTCGGGGGACCTCCGAGTATTTTTTAGTGCTCTGCGATTTTGTTTTTTTTCGCTGCAGCTGAATGACTTACAGCTACTAGCCTGCTTGATTACATGTGGGGATTCCCTAGCAACCAGGCAAACCCCACATGTACTCAGCCTGGCTACTGGCTAATAGCTGTAAATCATTCAGCTGAGGCGATGAAAACTAAAACTCCGGGCACTAAAAAATACTCGGAGGACCCCGAGCGTGCTGGAGAAATCTCAAGTAACGAGTATATTCTCTCATCACTAATTGTGAGACCACAAAATTCCAATTTACAGGTGAAGGCTCCAGGCCAATGGGTCCACTAAATATGAGCTCATGATTCGTGAGCCCTAAATATTGGCTGGTGATATTCTCAAGGGTCTCTTTGCACCACACTCGGACTGGCCCACCGGAGAACCGGAGGATTCTCCGGTGGGCCCACGCACTGACACCTGCTGGCATACTGGCCAGCAGCTGCCTAGGGCCCCCACTGCTCCAGGGGCCCCCAGCCAGTGGCTATGGGGTCCCTGAGTCAAGGGGGCCCGCCCTGTGCCAGTAGCAGCAGCTGGAGATAGGATCCTGTCCCTTCTGCTAAAGCAGAATGAATATTCACGCTTCTGGGGAGGCTATGATGGAGGTGATGGGCAATGATGGTGGTGGGGGAGGTAATGATGCAGGTGGTGGAATGGGCAGTGATGGAGGTGGTGGGGGAGAATGAAAGGGGTGGAGGGGGAGAAGGCAATGATGGAGGTGGTGATGAGGACAATGATGGGGGTGGAGAGGGGCTGCATTATACTTTATGAGGGGGCTACATTATATTCTGTGGGGGGCTGCATAATTCTCAGGGTACTACATTATATTATGAGGGGCTACATCATAGTATATGAGGGGGCTACAGTATACTCTATGGGGGGCTGCATTATATTCTGTGGTGGGGCTGCATTCTCTCAGGGGACTACATTATAGTCTGTGGTGGGCTGCATTATACTATATGAGGGGGGCTACATTATATTCTATGGTGGGGACTGCGTTATACCTGAGGGGGTTGCATTATATTTTGTAGGGTGCTGCATTATATTCTATGAGAGGGGACTGCATTATATTTTATGAGGGGGCTACCCCAACCCTTGCTACATAATTAAGACATGAACTACCTTATATTATAACCTGATATTAGCACTTTTTACCGCACAATTGGTGGTCTTGTATCTACAGTATTTCTATGTAGCTACATAGTGGGCCCTAAGAATGATTTTCTCTGGTGGGCCCAAGGTGCTCTAGTCCGACGCTGCTTTGCACGGTGGGTTCAATTTCTTCAACATGTTGAAAAATAATTTTTTAGACATTGACTATCATCTTAAAGAACCTCCTGACATCCACTATGACTATCACCATCTAAGCTGACTTGAAGAGTGGTAGTTAGTAGAGAAACATATGATGTACTCCATAGAAAAGAAAAAAACATTACCATTTAGAAAACACCTGTCTTTATCTTCAGGAGTGCCATTCTGATTCTGCTGACTGGCCAGAAACGTCCTACCAAAGAGAAACAATGGAAAGGCACATCCTATAATAAAACATTCTTCAAGCTTTATTAAGATGCAGGGCATTAAAAATACCACAAGGGAATAATGTGGTGCAAAAACCACGTCATAGAGCTTGTGGAATGTTTAATGCTATGCATCTTTAATGAAGCCTCTAGAATTTTTTATTATTAGATAACGCCTATCCATTGTTTTTCTTTGGTTAGAGAGACATATGGTTGGTTTCTAGAAGTCTTGGTGTTGTGCCCTTGATTAGTAATTGTCTTCATATTAGTTGTGTACTTTATTGCTCAACACAATATACCGTAGATGTCACAATGGTAGTAAAGGATACATTCTGCTGCTGACAGGATACAAATGTCTGGAACCCTGGGGCAACACCGAACCCGAGCTGACCTATGTCTGGAGGCTCATCCTGACTGTGAATCTGAACCTTCACTCCAGCCTCTAGTAAAGAGTCAGCTGCCCGGAACAAAGTACAAGTACACAAAAGAAAGGGATTTAATGATTTATTATGACCATAGTCATGTCCTCTAATGATCTCCTACAGATACAATGTCATAGCCTTGTCCTCTAATGTTCCCTAGATACAAGGTCAAAGTCGTGACCTCTAATGGTTTCAAGGTTCAAGGTCAAAATAATGTTCTACAATGGTCTTTAGATACAAGGTCATCATTATGCCCTCAAACAATCTCCTGCAAATACAATGTCATCATCATATCCTCTAATATTCTACATAACAGATGCAAGGTCATCGTCATGTCCTTTATTTTTCTACAGATACATGGATGGTCATCATTATGTCTTATAATGGTCAATAGATACAATGTCATTGTCATGTCCCCTAATATTTCGCTACAGGCACAAGGTCATCGTCATTTCCTCTTGCAGTCTATAGATACAAGATAATCAACTCTTTTAGAGGTCTACAGATACAAGGTCATCATCATGTCCTCTATTAATCTACACATACTGTACAAGATCATCGTGATGTCCTTTGATAGTCTCCAGACACAATGTTATCATCATGCTCTCTATTAATGTACACGTACAATGTCATCGTCATGTTGTCTAATAGTCTCCAGATACAAGGTCATCATCATGTCCTGTAGTGCTCTCCAGATACAAGGTCATCATTATGCCCTCTAGTGGTTTCCAGATACAAGGTTATCATCATGTCCTCTAGTGGTCTACAGATTGAAGGTCAAAATCATGTCCTCTAGTGGTCTACATATACAATGTCATCATTATGCCCTCTAGTGGTCTCCAGATACTAGGTCATTTTCATATTATATAATGATCTACAGATACAAGGCTATCATCATGTCCTCTAGTGGTCTACAGATACAAGGTCAAAATCATGTCCTCTAGTGGTCTACAGATACAATGTGTCATGGGGAGCAATGGGAAGACAGAAAATAAGGAACCTGGGCCCTTGAACTGCCCCATAGTCTAGGGGTGCTCTGCCTGCAGTTAACTCAGGGGTACCCTTGATGGTAGGGAGGCCTCAGTCACCGACCTGTCCCCATCTCCTGGCCAGCCCTGAAATAACCCCCAACCCCTCCCCAGAAGGTGAACCATAAAAAACACACAGTTAACCCCTTACTGACATTGGACGGGATAGTACTCCCGATGTCAGTATTCCCCAAGTTGATGTGGGCTTCGGCCGTGAGCCCGCATCAAAGTCAGGTCATGTCAGCTGTTTTGAAGAGCTGACATGTGCCCGCAATAGGCGCCTATTAACTAGTTAAATGCCGCTGTCAAACTCTGACAGTGGCATTTAACGAGCGCTTCCGGCCATTGGGACGGAAATATGCACACCGCTGACCTCAGTCACGTGATCGAGGGTCATCGGTTCATCAGCATAATAATCAGAGGTCTCCTTGAAAGACGGATGCAGGATTGCTATGAGACCCACTCTGTGGTCGGCGCTCATTGCAATGCTGTAATTCTACTTAGGGACGATCTGAGCATCGCCCCTATGTAGCAGAGCCGATCAGGCTATGCCAGCTTCTAGCCTCCCTTGGAGGCTATTGAAGCAAGCCAAAAGTTAAAGAAAAGTGTGAAACTACAGAACTGTTTGTAAACTGCAGAGACGTGGAGTCACACCTCTTAAAGCAGGGGTGGGGAACCTCAGGCCTCAGGATCATTTACGGCCCTTGATGACCTTTTAACAGGCCCCCGAGCAGATTCTCAGGGACCACATTCTTGGGCAGGGAGCTGCATTTTGATTACAACCAGCTCATTAATTTCTTCTTGCCCTGTTAGCACTGTCACAGTTCACACCGTGCTGCCAACACTATGTCACGAATCCCAGCAGTATGTCAGGGATCCCAGGGAGGATATCATTATCATCCCCACTACTCACACCAATTTGTCACGAGTCAGGGTTGTTTGGTTGCCCCTGGTTCCTTCTGAAGGGGATTTATCTATATCCCACTTCCCAGTTCTGGTTTGGAACTTGCAGCTCTCTGGTGCCCACCTTACCCTCAGGTCAGACTAGGTACTGCACCTAGAGTAATTAGTCACCAGAAAGGCTGCCTGCTGTGTACTGGCTATTGGGCACACTGCAGCGAGGGCAATATAACTACTCCCACACAGGCGGGAACAATAATTATCAATGCCGCCAGTCGCTGCAAAGATTCCCAGTTGCACAGAACAAAGAATGCTGCCACCAACTCTGATTAACAGGTCCGGAGCCAACCCAAATCAGGAGTGTAATTCACTTCAGAGGACACAGTTCCTTATAGAGCAGAAGAGACAAGCTAGCAATTAAATATTTTACTCCATGAAAAATTAGGCAGTGTTTACAAAGTATAAAAAGATATTAGAAAGGAGACAATTCGTATATATATTACAGATTACAAAATAAAATAGGATTAATGTTGAAAAGAGAACACTTACAGTCGTTAGATCATTTCATATCAGCATGGCAGCCGTGTGCTCAGGAGATACATCCAGGTGCATTGGAAACAGCTTGAAAAGCTGTTGCTAGCTGGCTTCCTGGACCAAAACTGCAGGCTGGGCTAAGAGTATAGTGACTTACTTCTGAGCTTGTGACATCACTAAAGGGCTGATTGATGATATGCACGGATCTGATAGTTATTTACGCTTTTCCAAAGTCTCAGACAAAGGCATTCCTGAGTGAGAGGGGAGGGACCACTAGTGGCTTTACAGGATTGGTCACCTGCAGTTTAAAGCCAGATCCTGCTCACACACTAGGTTCTAGGCTTTGCCATTGAATGGAGGAATGCAGAGGGGGGAGAAAGGGGGGTCGAAGTTGCATTGTGTGTGTGTAGAAACACATCAACCCCTGATGAAGGATTTAATCCGAAACGTGCTTCGGGGTGCACTGTACTTGGAGGGACGGACGTTGCAGGTATATTGCCAGGTTTATAGCTTCTTGTTCTTTGGTGCACTTTACATGTAGGATTCTGGCACATTTATTTTTTCCCTTATTCTTCATAGGTTTTTACCTTGCTCAGCATATGTTACAGATCACTGTTCTTTTTTCATTTTTTGTCATATATCTCGCATTTGGCACATGGCATATATGTAGGATATAGGTATGCACACCTATATTATTATATTTTATTTAATAGCCCATAGCTTGACTATTTGGCTCCTCACAGTATAGCATTTGCACCTGTCTAGTTTTATTACTGCATTTATTATTATTTATTTATTATTGCTTCTTTGCACAACACTTATATATGTAGATACATGTATTGTGCCTACCACGGTCCAAGTCTTATATGATTTTTCCATTTTTTTGTCCGTCCGGTCATTATTTTATTGTTATACACTTTTTGATTAATTCTTCCAAGAACAGGCACATTATGTAGTGCCATTTGCCATATAATAAATAAGGGCATTCTTTTACATACGTTTATATGTCTTGGCCTTAATTTTGATATTTTACATTTTATATTTTATATATATTGTTTACCATATTTGTTTTCCAATCTTGATGTTTTTGTTTTTGTAAATATTCCGAATGGTCTACCATTCATTTTATTATGCAGCTGTTACTCTTCTATCTTATTAATTTTATTTACAATTAAATTCTATCAAATATATATATATTTATATACCCTTCTTGGCTGGAGAATAAGTTAGCTGCATATATATTTCATTGTGTGTGTGTAGAGAGCCATGTCCTTCTAACCTCACAATATAATATGGCATTTTTGGCATTATCGTGACACCTCCCCCTTTTGGACTGCGCTACGGAGGCAGAACCTCTCGGTACTCCTCCATGCGCACCTCAGCAAGTTCACCCTGGCGGGACAACCCATCTACATTACCATGCTCCCTGTGTGTTCAATGGTAAAGTCATACTGCTGGAGGGCAATGTTCCAGCGTAGCAACCTTCCGTTGGTTCCACACATGGTATGTAGCTAGCGCAGAGGATTGTGGTTGGTCACCACAGTGAAGGTGCGACCGTACAAGTAGGGCTGCAAGCGTTGCAGGGCCCAGACTATGGCCAGGCACTCCTTCTCGATGGTAGAATAGGCCAGTTCCCTTGGCAGAAGCTTCCGCCTCAGGTACAATACGGGGTGCTCTTTGTTCCCCGAGTCGACCTGGCTGAGCACAGCACTGAGGCCAAACTCACTGGCGTCGGTCTGCACCAAGAACAGTCGACTGCTTTCAACACAGGGACGTTGAACAGTGATGTTTTCAACGCCTGAAGGCCCCCTCACAGCCGTCGGTCCAGTTGATGATGTGGGGCAGCTTCTTCCTGGTGAGGTCCGGCAAGGGTTTTCCCAGGCTACTGTAGTTCTGAACAAAGCGGCAATAGTACCCGGCACTGCCCAGAATGGACATCACCTGTTTCTTGGTTCAGGGGGTGGGCCAGGACACGATTGTGCCCACTTTCCCAGGTTCAAGCTTTATAGTCTTCCCACCTACCCGGTGCCCCAGGTAGTGGACCTCTCTCATGCCCATCTGGCACTTTCCCGGCTTGATGGTCAGACCAGCTCGGTGAATTCGCCTGAGTACCTCCTCGAGATGATGCAGATGTTCGTCCCAGGAGGGACTGAAGATGGCAATGTCATCCAGGTATGCCACTGCGTACTTCTCCAGTCCCTGAAGCAGGTGGTTGACCATCCGCTGGAAAGTGGCAGGGGCACTCTTCATGCCGAAGGGCATGACTGTAGACTCGTACAGTCTGAAGGGTGTGATAAAGGCAGACTTCTCCTGCGCCTTGGGGTTCAGGGGAATCTGCCAGTATCCTCGACTCAGATCCATTATGGTCAGGTATTTTGCGCCAGCTAACTTCTCAAACTGCTCTTCAATGTGCAGCATTGGGTTCGCGTCAGAAGCTGTGATGGCGTTGAGCCCCCTGTAGTCCACGCAGAACCGGGTGGTTCGATCCTTCTTTGGCACGAGAACTACAGGTGAGGCCCACGCGCTCTTTGACCGTTGAATCACCCCCAGCTGTAACACGTCATCGATCTCCTGGTGCATAACCTGCTGTACCTCATTGGAGATTCGATATGGTGATCGCCGTAGTGGGGCATGATTCCCGATGTCCACCTCGTGGACCGCTATCTCAGTCCTTCAAGGTCGGTTGGAGAACACATATTAGGATTCAGAATAAGAACCCGAAAGTGGGCCCTCTGGGTCATGGCTCTAGAGCCCCCGAGGGCGAGCGGGCCAGATGGAACCACCCGCTATACAGGGATTGTTATGAGCAGGCCCAAGGGGGATGGAGACACAACTGCTAGAGCCAAAGGGGCGACTACAGGCAGGAGAGGAAAAGAGACTGAGGACTGAAGGGAATGGACAGATGCAGGGAGAACTGGGAATATGGACGTTGATGGGAACCCAAGAACTGGACAAGGATCAATACGATGCTGCAAAAAAGGAGACAAAAAATGATGGACACTGGGAGACAAGACTTGATGCCAGACAGGCACGGTTGAGACACAGGACAAGCACAGCAGAGACACAGGACTGGCGCAACTGAGACACCAGGCAAGCATGACAGAGACAGGGCTGGCATGGCAGAGACACAGAGCAGGCACGGCAGAGATACAGGGCAGGCACGGCAGAGACACAGGGGGCCTGAGGACTTAAAGAAAGCACTGACAACAAATGCAGTGTATGCCTATAGAAGCACAGGCGTCTTACCTAGGAAGACGCCCGGGAACAAATACCCAATGGGCGCCACCATGTTGGGGAGGAGCCGTCAGGTCACGACCTCCCAGGTAACCCAGCGGCGGAGGAGGCGCGACCGCGCATGCGCAAAGTGACGACGCAACGAGATCTGGAGAAGACAGAGAAGGAGCAGCGAGGGACCGAGTAGGGAGCGCGCCGAGGGTTGGGAGAAGGCAGGTAAGTATTCAAGGACTTGACAACACGGCCCGGAAGGGTTCCAGCTTGGTTTGCAACTGCAACCACTGGTGTTCGATTAGCGAGGTGCTTACCTCCACGTCCTCAATGGACCCACCGGCCCTGGCTTGGTCCAGCATGTCCAGGAGGGGGTCTTCCTCCCCGTCTTCGGGCAGGCTGCAGACTGGTAGGACGTAAGGTTCACATTCGTGATGTGCCTTCATCATGTTGACGTGAAAGGCCTTTCGCCTACCCCGTGCGTGGTCAAGCATGACCACGTAGGTGACCAGGTTGAGCTGTTGGTGGATGACGTACGGGCCTTCCCAGGCTGCCTGAAGCTTTTCCTTTGGTATGGGGACCAGCACCCACACCTTTTGATCCACGTGGTAGGCCCGCTCCTGGGCGTTCCGGTCGTACCAGTGCTTCTGATCATCCTGAGCCTGCATAATGTCGTCATGCACCAACTGCGTCAAGGTCTGCATCTTGTCACGGGAGCGCAAGACATACTCCACTATGGACACTTCTGAAGGGTTCGGCTCCTCTTCCCAGAATTCCCTTACCAACCCAAGGGGTCCCCGGACTCGCCTGCCATACAGGAGCTCGAAGGGAGAGAAGCCCTTAGAGGCCTGCGGAACCTCTCGGTAATCAAACATCAGGTGTGGGAGGTAATGCTCCCAGTTGTGTCCTTGGGTCTCAACCAGCATGCGGAGCATCTGTTTGAGGGTACCATTGAAGCATTCACACAAGCCATTGGTCTGTGGGTGGTATGCACTCGATACCAGACTCTTCACCTGCATTCTCTTACAGAGAGCCTCCATTAGGCGAGACATGAATTGGGTCCCTTAATCGGTAAGCATCTCCCTGGGAAATCCTACACGTGAAAAGATAGCCAACAGTGCATCCACCACCTTATCTTCCCTAGTTGAGGACAGAGCCACTGCCTCTGGGTACCGGGTAGCGTAGTCTACCACAGTGAGGATGTATTGCTTTCCAGAGCTGCTGGGGACGTCCAGCGGGCCCACAATGTCCATCGGGATCTTCTGGAAAGGCTCCCCTATCACTGGCAAAGGGATCAGATGAGCCTTAAGAGCAGGCCCCGTCTTCCCCACTCTTTGACAGGTGACACAGGAGCAGCAGTAGCTTGACACATCGGTCCCCATCTTGGGCCAATAGAAGTGTTGAGACAGCCAGACCTTAGTTTTGCTGATCCCCAAGTGTTCAGCAAGTGGGATCTCATGGGCAAGCCGCAACAACTCACTCCGGAATTGCTGCGGGCCGACCAGCTGTCTTTCCATCTACAACTCCTTTTTGCAATTTTCCAGGTACTGTCTCCTGGTACAACCTCCCTCGTTCCCAGAATACACTCTCCTTATCAGTCACGGAGGTGGGTGTCTCGGCAATTTGTCTCAAATTCTCTAGGCTCGCATCTGAGCGCAGAGCGGCCTGGAACTTCTGGCTAGGTGAAGCCAGAAGCGACGTCAGGGTCCCTTCCCCACGGTAACCCTCTGGGACCTGCTCTGGGTCTATCTCTGGTTCAGTCATAACTGTGACTGAGGATGGTCCTGAAGGCAGAACGTTATCTGCGTTCTGGGCACTCTGACTGCGGGTGACAGCAGCTAGGTAGGCTGTCTCCCCGGGGATTTCCACAGACCTATCTGCCGGTGCTGCTATGGGTACTACCTCCCCATCCACCCCAACATTCCAGGAGCAGTGCTACTTATGGGCCAGTTACCTTCCTCGGTGGCACTGGTCAATTGCATGGCATCACCTTCCTCACGGTTCCCATGCACCTCCCCATTTTCTTGAGCACTGACTCTTGCTCCTGTTATGGGTTCCTCAACCTCCCACCCCGCAGAGTGATGTGGCTGAGCACTTCAGCACCTGTGGACACATCAACCTTTGCAGAAAAACGGTTATCAGGTTCAGTTGGCACATTTACATCATTTTCAGCAACATTCCTAGGGACCAAGTGGTTGTCACGGTGACACGTGCCTATGTTCATCATTAGCATCATCAATATTACTCTCAGCATTTTCTGAAAAATCATTATCCAATACGTCATTACCCAGGGAATCAGTGTCAGGTAACACATGCAATTTCCCATCATTATCAGCATCTGATCGGGGAGAGAAGTCAGTGACATAGTATGCAACCATCCTCCTCAAATCAGTTCCCAATAAAACATCAGTGGGCAAGTTATCGGACAGCCCCACTTCCTTCACCCAGCTCCTGGCACCCCAATCTATATAAACCCAGGCCATTGGCAGGGGACAGCGGATGCCCCCAATCCCAGTGACAGTCAGGGTTTATGCCCGGAATGATCTCTTCAGGGGCCGCCAGTTCGGGTCGGATGAGGGTCCCTTCAGCCCCGGTGACCTTGAGGCCTGTAACGACATAGCTCCCCCGGTGTTGTGCTGCACATTGTCACACACCCTCCCAACTGCCCTACCCACCAAAAGAACTGCTGCATCAGGCCTTGGCTGGGGGGTTCTTCTGCTTCTCCGGACAGTTGGCGCTGATATGACCAGTCCGTTTGCAGGAAAAACAATGGCGAAGGTTGATGGTAGGTCTGGTGCTGTTGGCAACGAGGACAGGGCCTCTGTTGAGTTGGCTGGCAGGGGCATCTGCGTGGTTGAAGGCTTACCCCCTCTCCAGCTGGCAGTGACTGGCTTCCGCACTTCCAATTTACGGTTGGCCTCATAGGCATCGGCAATCTGCGCTGCTTTCGTCACGTCTTTGGGTTCCCTGTCCAACACAAACTGTCGCACCTCAGCTGGGCAAAGATGTAAGAATTGGTCTTTGATCATCAGGTCTCGCAGCTGTGCATAGCTGGTCACTGACAGTCCTTGGGTCCACAGGTCAAAGTGGGTCCCGAGTCCATGCACCACATCGCTGTAACTGTCGTGTGGGCCATGTTGGAGGTTCCAGAACTTTATACGGTAAACCTCAGGCTAGTATTTGGTTATCAGGGCCTTTTCGATGGCCTCATACTCGTCATCTTGGTCTGGAGGGAGAGAAGCAAACGCCTCCAGAGCTTTGCCTTTTAGCCCTGGGGTCAGGTATTGGGCCCATTTGTTGCCAGGCAGCCGGTACTGTCTGCAGGCTTTCTCAAAGGCCCGCAGGAAAGTGTCCAATTCCCGTCCTTTTCCATCACAGGAAAGTGCTCTGACCGGGGTTTGGGTAACTGAGCGTTGCTTGACTCACTGCTCCGCGTGGTAGATGGTACGGCTCTGAGTTGGGCTAGCAGCAGTTCATAGTCCCTCCTGTTCAGCCCCCTGGGCTCTCTCTGCCTCCCACTTTTGCGCTTTTTCATGGTATTTCTGGATCAGCTGCACACGTCTATCACGGTCGTCGGCGGGGAGTTGTTCCAAGGCCGCCTGCAGGTGGGGGTCCTATCCGACCTGGTTGCTAGTAGGGCCAGCATTCAGTGGTTGGACCTCTGCTGCAGCACCATTTTCTCTTGCTCTGGCTTCTGCGTCTGCTGGGCTCTGAGACCGGGCTTGGTCTGTTTCAAATTGCACCAGTTCAGTGACCATTTGAGCCTTGGTTTTGCCCTGGGGGTCCAGGCCATGGTACATACATACTCCAACAAAAGTGTCCTTCTGCTGGGTGTACCAGGCTTCTCCTTTTGCGGACAACATTGCCAAATAAAAGATAGGAAAGAAAAATGAAGAGAAAGGGAGCGGGTAATTGCAAGTAGACACAGTATCGTCTCAGGACTAGTAAACACTGAGCTTGCTCTCCAAACTTATTTGCGCAGAGTCCTCGCAAGAACTTTGCAAGTTTTTAGTGAGAGGAATGATTGCTCAAACCAAATCACTAATGCTCTGTTATCAAACCGCTCTGCCACCAATATGTCACTGTTCACACCGTGCTGCCAACACTATGTCACGGATCCCAGCAGTATGTCAGGGATCCCGGGGAGGATATCTTTATTGTCCCCACTACTCACACCAATTTGTCACGACCCGGGGTTGTTTGGTTTCCCCTGGTTCCTTCTGAAGGGGATTTATCTATATCCCGCTTCCCAGTTCCGGTTTGGAACTTGCAGCTCTCTGGCGCCCCCTTACTCTCAGGTAAGACTAGGTACTGAAGGCAGTATTATGTTGCTGTGCCGGCCTATCCACTACCCCCTGCACAGGTCCTGTAGTGCACGCTATACCACCAACGAGATCACTAGTAAGTACACTTCAACATTTACAATCCTAGTATTCCGTACATACTTGATATAACTAACGAATACCTCAAGCTAACCACAGAAACAGTATAACTGCTATAACCTTTTTAACAGTTGCACCCGCCAGCAGAAATCCCTGATTGACCTACACATTTTCATGCCACTTATACAAGCGAGTACTAAGCAAACCTTATTTTAAATTCAGTTTCGGTACTAATCACTTTCGGTGCATCCCCACTACAGTTCAGTTAGTGCGGCGATTATACACCATTTTTTACAAAATAAAATAGGATTAACGTTGAAAAGAGAACACTTACAGTCGTTAGATCATTTCATATCAGCATGGCGGCCGTGTGCTCAGGAGATACATCCAGGTGCATGGGAAACAGCTTGAAAAGCTGTTAGCTGCTTCCTGGACCAAACCTGCAGGCTGGGCTAAGAGTATAGTGACTTACTTCTGAGCTTGTGACATCACTAAAGGGCTGGTTAATGATGTGCACTGATCTGATAGTTATTTACGCTTTTCCAAAGTCTCAGACAAAGGCATTCCTGAGTGAGAGGGGAGGGACCATGAGTGGCTTTACAGGATTGGTCACCTGCAGGTTAAAGCCACACCCTGCTCACACACTAGTTTCAAGTTACCCAGGGTCCCTGCTCTAGGCTTTGCCTTTGGATGAAGGAATGCAGAGGGGGGAAGGGGGGTCACAGCTGCATTGTGTGTGTAGAAAGCCATGTCCTTCTAAACACAATATAATATGGCATTTTTGTATTATCGTGACAAGCACACACATGCAGTGTTCACTACTGAACACTGAAGGGCATGCAATGAAAGATTGTCCTGAAACCAGTGCCCGAGTCAGGATGTGCTTTGTGGGTGGAATTTGTACTGCCCATGAAGGATGGTATAAATATCCAAATGGCCCTTGGCAGAAAAAAGATTCCTTACCCCTGTCTTAAGGGACACCCTGACTGTGACCTTTATCCTGGAGATAAAGTACCTTTACCCGGCACCATGGCGAAAGGGGATACTATGCCTAACATGTAACCAGGCGCACATAGAAATGTTCTAATACCCATGTAGCCACTGAGAGTGGAGTGCATAACCAGGCTACACAATCCCCTGTTAATGGACTGTTTTCAGCTGAGTCACCAGTTGTGACATACACCAAAGAACTTCCCCATTCAGGAAGCAGTGGACACCAGGATCTACCCTGGAAAAGAAAATAAAGAGACATATACCGGCTTTGAAAATATTGTTGATTATGTTTTATTAGTGTTTATTGATGTTTCTTACAGTTTAAAAAGACAGTAGGGTAATGAACAGTGCTTACCTGAGAACACTCACTTGTAAATAGTTGGCACCTCTTAAGGTACCCCTTATTGGTTTTACTACGTGCCAGCAGCGTGTGTGGAACCTCTGTTTACCTTGTTTGCTTTTACAGACCTAAGAAAAACCATCTGGCGTGGTTGAAGACCAGGTCTGGCTGTTATGCTTTGTAGCCCGCCCAAGCCAACATTTGGGGTTTATGACGGGTCCACTGCATCATTGCTATTATTGGTGCACTAGGACACCTTATATTAAAAAGTTTGCATTTTTCATCTATCTATACTTTTGTAATTATAAGCTACGCAATGTTTAAGCCAAGTACCTCCCATAAAGGGAAGCCTAAGATTAACCAGTTAAACCTGTTGACATGCATGTCCAAAAATGTTTACATCTTTAACCTGTATTGTTGTTTTTCTTTTCCCAGTCCGGGAGTACTGGAGTTAACGGGGGGAGTGTAACACCCCAGGTAACCGGTTGTTACAGTGATGTTGCCTTCCTTTCGGGGAGGGTTATGTCATGCTTGGAGGCAAGGAGGATTCCCTTTACCAGGTAACACACCTACATGCAACACATTCTGTATCCAGGCCAGAAGGGGGAGCTCTGAACCCGAATTAAGGGGAGCTTCCTCCAGATATATATATTCTGGTGTGGAGGAGGAGTTAGACAGTGAAAGAGAGAGGAGTTGGAGGAGAGCAGAGAGGAGCTGTGCAGCCAGGAGTGAGCTGCAGCTCCAGGAACAGAAGATAACCTGAAGGGTTGGAATGTAGTGAGCATCTGAGGAAAGAAGCAAATGAGAAGGAAAGGGTATAGAGGGGAACTGTGACCGGGCACCCTCTGAGCTGAAGCGCAGCAACCGGGCACCGGGAGCCCTAGGTTGTGTTGAACTCTAAGTTGCACAGCAGAAACGGAGGGCAAAGGACTTTATGTAATTTGCCCACACCCTGACCCGAAGGTGCAGCAGTACATGAAGAGCCCGGTTCGTGATAGAGACCCTATAAAAAGGCTTACACTGCCCACCATACGGGTAACTGGTCCAGGACAGGAGAGAGAGGACTTTGTCAGGGAGCCACAGGCAGCAAGGACCTCGCATACGAGCGCGAGCAGGAAGGCTTACGGACCTCATCTGGGAGAGGGATCCACCATTGCCTTTAGGCCGGCCGGACCACATCTCCACCTGTTGCTGGTACCCTGGACTGTGGCCTGCTACCACCTGTAAACCAGGTAAAGACGTTACAACCCTGTGTCCTCCATTTATTTGTCGGCATCCATCACACCATCCCTTCCCAGCATACCGGGAGCCCTGGTGACCCAGATTCACCTGTGGGAAGCAACACCATCTTGCTGCCATACCATCACCCCCAGAGGACCCCTTTAAGCAGCGTCGGTCACCCCTGACCGAACACCACAGGTGGCGTCACAAACTTTTGCTTTACAACTCCCTTTAAAAAAACTATCCCTTTTACTTGGGTGCCCAGGGCCATGGAAAGGGTCACTGCCACCGTGACCACCCCTTTAATTGCGACCGGACCCAGTACGGAGTACCCCTAGGCCCTGGCGGGCAACTCATATTCTCTAGTGGTCTACAGATACAAGGTCATCATCATGTCCTGTAATGTCTACAGATGCATGGTCTTCATCATGTTTTGAAGTGGTCTCCCGATACAAGGCCATCATTATGCCCTCTAGTGGTTTCCAGATCCTAGGTCATTGTCATAGCCTTTATTTTTCTGCAGATACAAGGTCATCATCATGTCCTCTAGTGGTCTCCAGTTACAAGATCATCATCATGTCCTCTAGTAGTCTACAGATACAAGATCATCATCATGTCCTGTAGTGGTCTCCAGATACAAGATCATCATTATGTCCTCTAATGGTTTTCACATAAACAGGTATTTTGATGGTTTCTGCATAGAATCATGGTCACTAGTATGTCTACTAAAGGCCTTCTACATACACATGGTCACCCTCATGTCATTCACTACTCACATAATAATGTCCTACACATAATAATGTCCTACAGATCACTGTGGTTAAGGTTTCCTGAAATGTCTAGATAAATCTCATCTTTCACATATTCTCACCTGCCCACGAAATGACTCACCTGTATCCTCAAACACAGGAATGTACTCATTCTGCTGAATGTCCAGCATCAGTTCCAGGCCATTGCCGGTGCCCCCCTTTAACGTGTTGAGGAGTTCAAAACCTTCCTTCCCAGAGTTAAATGTATAGCACTTTCCATTACTCGTGTACTCCTGAAACGCAGGGACAAAGATGTCACTACCAACATCAGGACAGGAAAATAAACTGACTGGAAATAATATAAAGTCTACTGACATATAGCTGAGGGTATATAGTAGGGGACTAAGTGTAGAACAAATCAAAGAACAAAGCAAAAAGAAGGAGAAATGGTAAAGAGCCTTAACGACTGTAACAAAAAGAACATTCTGAAATAAAAACACTGAAGATGGAGGCCTGAATACAGCGGTAATGAGAGACACAGCACAGGAGAGGACATGTAATGGAACATGCAACATTTCATAGGGCAATATAAGAGGACAGGGCAAAGAAAGACCAACGTGGAAGTATATACACTGGCACACATCTACCCATAAATGCCCTCTACTGTGGAATGGCGCACATTTCGGCGTAATGTCTTCGTCTGGGGGTGGCGTCATCCCAGAAGGGAGCTGAATAAACGTAAATCCCTCCACTAAATTGCATCCCAAAGAGTCACATGGCCAAGTATCTGTTGTCACTAGCCCAGTCATGCCCCGCCAGGTACATCATAGAGCGCGAGTCACAACGGACACATGACCTGGATTGGTCACATAATCAGGGTAGCCAACTCAACTTTATTTTTTCTGGGAAACATATCAAAGATTCAAAGACAGACAACTTTTTTATGGATACAAAGGAAAGCCACAACAAATCCATGATTATAAGTGATTCGTGTCTACAGCCCATACTTCTGATATCAGACATCAGCTGCCGTCACTGTGAGCTATAAGATGAGGCAAAACACAGTCAGAATCATTTGGAGAAGTTTCTTCAGTTTCGAAAAAATCACCGACGTCTTAAATATATACAATGGACAGCGCAAAAAAAGTGATGAATTTTTACTTACTGCCCTGCAATTTCTGGACGTTTGGCGGCTCAGCAGATGTCCAAGCGAGACACGTCCCACAAAGACGTGAACTGCGGGAGGGAAGGGAGAGAGGGACTCATGCATGCATGGAGATAGAAGTTGAAGCTGATAAATGCACAGTAGATGATGCCAGATTGATAAAAACTAGAAGCCAATACACAACAAGAAATCTGCACAAAGAGAAGTGTAAAGATGTGACCATCAATAAGGATAAGGCCATTCTCACCCAGAAAAGTGGAGGATTTATTCTCAGACATAATAGTCAATAATTATGAACATGTCCAAGGAGAAGAAGCAACCCAGAAAAAAGGCCCTACATTTAGGTGTGGAGACACGGGTCAGTGGGTGGTCTGGTCTGCTAGCTCGAGACCGCATGTACCAAGGATTGTCCCACCGAACGCCCACTCTCCTTATAGTTGGCTGGGCATAATACTACTCAGACAACATAGGGTGAGGGTAATACACTGTGGCAATGCTTTATTGAAGCACAAAACAGGTAGATAACAGATAGATGTAAAGACCAGAGGTCCGAATAAGATCCAGTGGGTCACAAACCGAGAATGAGGCAGAAATAACAATACTGTCTTTACTAAAATTACAGTTAAAGTGAGGTTTAGTACTGAAGGAAACAGACTGAAATTCCCTTTCAATTACACTCATTCAGCCAGAGCTGAAATCAATGTGCCAATCCCAAAGTTCACACTTTGAGTGTGTTACACTGATGTTTAGAATAAATTTACCTATCCAAAAGGTCAAATATGGTACTAAGAAAACAGGTGTAAATCGGATGAGGTGGTATTATGGGACCCCATGAGATGGCACACTGAGTACCCACAATAACAATACATATAAATATAACAGAAGTTCTTAAACACTTAATCTGGGGACACCTGGGTAACTATTACTACGGTACCTTTAACCTGAGGTGAGTCTCTACTCAGGCATATAATTTGCATTGGCTGCAGCCAGTCACAAAATCTTCGGCGCCAAAAACAACCACAAGAAAACAAGGTTCAGCATCTTGTTGGCCGATGTAAAGCCCACACGCCGGGGACTTACAGTTCTGTAGCCTCAGGGTATGGTCTGGGATAGCATTTCAACAGGGCTTGTCAGGATCCCTCTCAATACGAATGGTACAGGATACCATCTCTCGTCCAGCAGTCACTCACAAATTTTCCTGAGAGCAAACCGCCTGAATCTGCACTGGATAAATTTTTTCTGTTGCTTTTCAGCTCAGCACAGTAGGAACTCCACAGAGCTCCAAAGTCACACAGCTCTCATGAATGCTCTGTAATTGTTCCACAACAGAACCACAGGTTCACCAGAGGAAGGGGTTAACACCCTCACTTACACGCTGGCAGCAAAACAGTCTTTACAGAGTCCAAACTTCTACCTTCACATCAGCTGCCACATGTTGCTTCTCACACAGCAGTTTCTCTTCTCCACCTCCTTTCCTCTCTCATGAGCTTCCCCGCCCACACAGTTTCCCGGGTCTTTTCTCTCAGCTCAGACATGCAGAAACAGCAGGGTCCTAATGTTATCACAGTTCACCCCCTTACATGCCACCCCACTAGAGGTTGGCGTCCACGACATATCTCCCCACTCAAAAACGTCCTGAGCATAGCACCGAGGTGGTATTCCCGCCATAGGTCAGGTAATTCTCCAGAGACCTACTCCAACAGGCTCAGTCCCACAGGAAGCGGGAGCCTCTTCTGTTGGATTATCAGGGGGATCAAATGATGCTGCTTCCTCCTGAGGTGTGGTGCCCTGTGACACAACTTCTGGGTCAAGTAACTGACTTGACTCTTCCTCTTCAGCAGGACATGCCGCATTCTCAACAATCTCTTCACATGGGGACAGATTGACCACAGGGGGCAAGTAAGCAGGAGCAGAAGAAGACACACCATCAAATTCAAGAATAATAGGAGTACCCATCCCTTGAGATGCAGCCTCTGGCTCTGTGGGAATGGGGGCTGAATCTTCAAACCAGCACCGTTGTAGCATGTTATGGTGAAGATTACGGGTTGGCCCCTTTGTCCCCACTGGCTTGACCTCATAAACTGGAATCTCAGGATTCACCCATTTTTTTAATCAGATATGGAGTCGCCTCCCACCAGCCACTGAGCTTCCATGACCGTAGTTTGGCTCTCACCAACACTCTATCCCCTGAAGAAAATGGCTCTGCTTGCACGGGTCGCGTGTCCCTATTGGCCACCTGATGTTGGTGGTCACCCACCACCTGATGCACCACCCTTAATAACCGCCGATGCTCTTGTACCCATTCGGATGCAGTCTGAGGGGGATTGGAGGAGGGATCCAGCATGCTCAAATCCTCAATGTCCCTGCCAGGCCTCCCGAACATCAACATGTGTGGTGAATAGCCAGCAGTGCTGTGCACTCTAATATTGTAGGCCCACATCAATTCGGGGAGATACTCAAGCCAGCTCGTTTGCTGTTTACCCTCTAATGTCCTCAACATCTGCAAAAGGGTCCGATTAAAGCACTCGCATGCCCCATGGGTGATAAGGTGTCATTCTTGACTGTTCAATACCATACAGCTGGTGCAACTCTTTCATCAGCGTCCCCTGGAAGCATGCCCCCTGATCTGAGTGTATTCTCTGCAGACACCAGAACACTTGGAGGAAATGTTGACACACGGCCTCAGCTGCCGACTCTGCTGTCTGGTCTTTTGTTGGCACCGCTACAGCATACTTGGTAAAGTGATCTGTCATTACCAGACAATAGGAGTACCCAGAAGTGGAAGACCCTATCAAAACATAGTCAATTATGAGTAGCTCTAAAGGAGCAGAAGTCTGAATAGACTGTGTGGGGGCCTGCTGCTCAGGGCTTTTTCTGAGCCCACAGACCCGACACTGCCGACATGCGTCTGCCAGCATTCCTCCCAACTCAGGGCAATAGAGGAGTCGCTGTAGCCACTGAAGTGTCTTTTCACTTCCAAAGTGGCTTTCACATGCGCCTCTCGAGCGACCACGAGACCCAGCTCCACAGGGATCACCAGTTGATACCGGTGATGCAGCTCAGATGGCAGATACACTTTATGATACAAGAGGCCCTGTTCCACACACAACTTGTCCCACTGTCACAGTAGTTTCGTACCTTCCGAGGACAGTTGAGCCTTGTCCTCTGCATGGGGCCAGATCCCATTTTGTACCCAATGGTGCACAAGTGCAATGTCTGGGCATTTATCCTGGTCTTTTGCCCAATCTGAGGGTGTTTTACCCAGGACACAGGACATCCCTGATGCCACCCCACTTGAGTGTACCACACTTCGGAAAATAGGTATCTGCCCCAAGGCCGGAGTTTCAGTGTCCTCGAGTTGGTGTTAAAAATACTTATTTCGTAAATTTATTCAGGACTCTTTAACATATGCGACACTCTAAAGAAAATAGATCAACTGACCGAACAATATATATATATATATAAATAGTTTGTAGCCAAAAAAAGTCAAATATACAATAGATCAATGGCCAAACTTATATGTGCTAAAAAACAGGGAAATGTGAAATATGAATATATATATATTTCACATTTCCTTGTTTTTTAGCACAGATAAGTTTGGCCATTGATCTATTGTATATTTGACTTTTTTTGGCTACAAACTATTTATATATATATATATATTGTTCGGTCAGTTGATCTATTTACTATATATTATTTTCTGACTTGAACGCCCTGCCCTTCTCCAGGTTTTAATTACATCTCAACACAATTGGTTCTGAGCCTCCTATATAAGTAGGCTTTACCCTGTCATTAGCCATAAGCAAGTGTTCACATTAGGCAGTCAGCTCAGATACCATAGGTAAGTGTTCACACCAGACAGTCAGTGTAGTTACCCATTCGATCTGAGATTACCTTGATGTTTTGGTGAATGGGCTCACAACGTTTGCAAATCTTGTGCTAAAAATCTCATGTGTTTGTTCATAAAGTTCATAAGCCAGTATGCTGTTCATATTTCACATATTTCACATTTCCCTGTTTTTTAGCACATATAAGTTTGGCCATTGATCTATTGTATATACTCTAAAGAAAATGTCATGATATTTCTTATAAAAAAAGTAGTGGTTTATTGGATTGTCCACCAAAAAGCATCATTGCAGCAAAACATAAAATAGGTGAAATAGTTACAAAGAGATTGTCCATTTGTCCATATCAAAGTTTGTTCCCCATCTTTCCTGAGACTCTGAATGATAAATTGCATCTGTCTCTGTCAAAAGCATGGTAGAAGCCATCAAAAAGCACATGATTAACTCACATACCAGCTGTTCATTCCGTCTGAAGTCTGTGTGGAGTGTCTGTGAAGTACGCAGAGAGCTGGGGAGACCCCCAAGTGAGAGGGAGAGAGGCCCTCCCTCCTGTGAGTCATGGATATATACACTGCTCAAAAAATAAAGGGAACACTAAAATCCCACATCCTAGATATCACTGAATCAAATATTCCAGTTGTAAATCTTGATTCATTACATAGTGGAACGGGTTGAGAACAATAAAACCTAAAAATGATCAACATAAATCACAACTAATATCCCACGGAGGTCTGGAGTTGGAATGATGCTCAAAATCAAAGTGGAAAATAAAGTTACAGGTTGATCCAACTTCAGTGGAAATGCCTCAAAATAATGAAATGATGCTCAGTAGTGTGTGTGGCCTTCACGTGCCTGAATGATCTCCCTACAATGCCTGGGCATGCTCCTGATGAGGCAGCGGATGTTCTCCTGAGGGATCTCCTCCCAGACCTGGACTAAAGCATCCACCTACTCCTTTCACAGTCCGTGGTGCAACGTGACGTTGGTGGATGGTGCGAGACATGATATCCCAGATGTGTTCAATTGGATTCAGGTCTGGGAAAAAAAGGCGGGCCAGTCCATAGCTTCAATGCCTTCATCTTGCAGGAACTGATGAGACACTTCAGCCACATGAGATCTGGCATCATCCTGCATTATGAGGAACCCAGGGCCAACTGCACCAGCATATGGTCTCACAAGGGGTCTGAGGATCTCATCTCGGTACCTAATGGCAGTCAGGCTACCTCTGGTGAGCACATGGAGGGCTGTGTGACCCTCCAAAGATATGCCACCCCACACCATTACTAACCCACTGCCAAACCAGTCATGCTAAAGGATGCTGCAGGCAGCAGATCGCTCTCCGCAGCATCTCCAGACTTTGTCACATCTGTCACATGAGCTCAGTGTGAACCTGCTTTCATCTGTGAAGAGCACAGGGCGCTAGTGGCGAATTTGCGAATCCTGGTGTTCTGTGGCAAATGCTGTGAGCACAACCCCATCTGTGGATGTCGGGCACTCAGACCATCCTCATAGAGTTGGTTTCTAACCATTTGTGCAGACACATGCACATTTGTGGCCTGCTGGAGGTCAATTTGAAGGGGTCTGGCAGTGCTCCTGTTCCTCCTTGCACAAAGGATGAGGTAGCAGTCCTGCTGCTGGGTTGTTGCCCTCCTACGGCCCCCTCCACGTCTCCTCGTGTACTGGCCTGTCTCCTGGTGGCGCCTCCAGCCTCTGGACACTACACTGACAGACACAGCAAACCTTCTTGCCAAAGCATGCATTGATGTGCCGTCCTAGATGAGCTGCACTACCTGAACCATTTGTGTGGGTTGTTGAGTCCGTCTCATGCTACCACGAGTGTGAAAGCACAACCAACATTCAAAAGTGACCAAAACATCAGCCAGAAAGCATTGGTACTGAGATATGGTCTGTGGTCCCCACCTGCAGAACCACTCCTTTATTGAGGGGGTCTTGATAATTGCCAATAATTTCCATCTGCTGTCTATTCCATATGCACAACAGCATGTGAAATCGATTGTCAAACAGTGTTGCTTCCTAAGTGGACAGTTTGATTTCACAGAAGTTTGATTTACTTGGAGTTAGGGTTATTCTGTTTTTTAAGGGTTCCCTTTATTTTTTGAGCAGTGTATATGTCCCATAGAGCACGTGTTCTCTCTATATGGTGTTAACTTTTACTCTGAGCTAAATATGCAAGAGCAATAGCTGTAATGTCAGCAAATGTCAGTGTGCTCAGTATAGAATTGAGTGTAATAAATGAATAACCAATAACTAATATTTAACAATTCCCCTTTTGAGGGTGACAGACATTGATTGGAACCTTCAAAGTAGATATATAGATAATAAGATCTTCTTTCATCTTTTCTTCTTCTTTGGCAAAATAATTTTATGTCCATAATAATAATAATATTAGAATATTGTTAAACATACTTAATAACACAATGATGTGAATTCATGTTATGGTAAGCGGTGACCAATATTTATATAAAATGTATCTTTATACTTCCCTAAATCTAAATCGAAGCAACACAGGTCCAATCATCATCTGATGTCATCTGGTCTTCATCTTGAGGTCTTCATCTTGGTTCTTTTAAAACAATCTTTATTATAATTCTTTTGAAATGGCATGTAGATATTGTAGAGACAGTGTATCATGTGTCAATCAATGTCCATAAATTCAAATGTTGATAAGAAAACAAAGGCCATAGATGAAATGTAGCTTTAATATCTGTGCAGTGTCACCTTTAGAGACCTGGACTTACATTGGCTCGCCTTGGAAATTTGTGGAAACCTCCATGTCATCCGCACTGGTCTTGGAACAGGTATGACGTCTTTGGTCAGCACAGCAAGGGTTAAAATGACTCTTCCTCACTAAACATAGCACCATAACCAGTCCTTAATGCACAGGACACATGTCAGGATTGTAGCGTCCTGACACAATTACCTTATTGTTCACCAGTTTCCATTGAAGCTTTATAGGTGACAGGAAACCACTGGAAGGTGATAAAAATGTGACAACACAGTTCATCTTAGCATCATAGGATCATCATCCTCTGCAATTGTGGTTGTTAGTTTAGATATAACAATCATGGTTGTCAGTAATGGATGCTGCAGTCGTGGTTGTCAGCGATGAATGCTGCAGTCTTGGTTTTCAGCGATGGATGCTGCAGTCGTGGCTGTCAGCGATGGATGCTGCAGTCGTGGCTGTCAGCGATGGATGCTGCAGTCGTGGCTGTCAGTAGTGACATGAATTGTAATTGACACAATCTATTATTACTCAGCAATCATAGCATTGTTACCTTGTGGAACTTCTGGATAGCAGCTTTTACTTCTTGCAACTTTTAAGAATCAATTGAATTTAAAAATATGAAAAGTCTTTATTAACGTAATTCTAGCATCTTGCTTGAAGTCTTCATCCCCTATTCTATATCTATATTCTAAATCTGGTAATTTTCCTGACCTATAATATCACAGCGTACCATAGCAATCAATAATATCCATATAATTATTATCAGAATATTAATATGGAATTCATATTTGGAATAGTAAAACAATAATAAATGACAACCATATTAACCATATTCTTCATGTGATAGAACATTTTTATGTCGATGTAATTACCTTTTCAACCCAAAGATGTCTGTGTGTTTTTTATGTAGCAAGTGTTTCCATCTTTATTGCTCAAACCTTACACCAATAATATGTAAAAATGCATAGCCATGAACCAAAATAAGAATATACATATGAGTGAATGAATGAATGAAAGAATTGTTGTATTTAACTCAGAATTGAAACATTTGTCCCTTATAATGGAACCATATCATCACAATATTTAATGAAGCAATATTCTTGTATTAGACATTACTTTATTAAATATTGATTTTTTAAAAATTTGAGATAAAAAATAAAAAATAAGAATAAAAATGAAGTAAGAATAAAAATTAAAAACAAATAAAAATAAGGCCTTTATATGTTGATGACAAATGCAGAGTAATTATGTTCTCCGTAACACATTACCTTAATATTTCCATTATCTGGATGTTTTCATATTTGTCATAACCTTGGATTGCTAAAATATATAAATTATGCAACTTTGCATGTAATACCTTTCATTAAAGAAATGACTCTTTTATAACACTTCATCTTATAATACCCAATAGTATTAATATCTCTTTATTAAAATGTGTGAAGAAGTATTGATGAAATGTGATGATGTCATCAGGATCAAAAACACATTTCCCCCTTAATATGAAAAAATATTATTTTATGAAATAATTATTTTATCAAAACCAAAATTAAGAATAATTATATTAGAAATAGTTTGTGTAAATTCTATACTTGCTTTATACCATAAAATTATCATTTGGAAAAAATGTTCTAAATGTAGATTTTCTTGATAAACCATTTTGATGTGTGATTGCACTAATCCACTATTAACTACATCAAGAAATAATAATTACTAAGGAAATATAGAAATGTTGATTAGATAATATTTCATTATATCTTAATGTTCTAATAATTAAACTGATTTGTATTATTTCCCATAAACACAAGTTTTTTTTCCTCGCATACCATGAGGCTTCTCATACATCACACATACCATGTTACTCTTACGCTCATCTGTCAGCCATCACTCAGTGACAAATATATAAGTTCAAACCACATATTCCACATATGAAGACGTGTACTAACCCAAATTATTGTATCCTAATTATCGATTCATTGAACACTATTACATTTAATATCTTAATATTTCTTTGAATATTCCCCAAATACACATAGCATAACACTTTGCAAACCATTTTATAGATAAAAAGACTCCTAAGAAAATTGGGCATGAGTTGTAACCATATATTTGGTGCCGGATTTGCAATTGAATCCGAACCTTGAAACTTAGGCCTAAAGAATTGCTTTCACTTGCAAAAGTTGACGTCTCTCACAAATTCTTTTCACTGAGGTTAGAAGCGCTTTAAGTTATACTGAAATAGGGGAATGGTATCCATATTATTAGCCCACGGTTCTGATGTCACCTGCTGTGACTGTCATGTAATGCCATGCAGTAAAGATACATATATTACCATGTTAGGAAAAATTAACAGCACACAAAAACCAAATTTAGATTCAGTTAGTCATATACTATTTCTTTTACGTGTTCAATATATGAAGACATGTAATTATAACAACTTCCTGTGTAAATAAAGACATACTGTAAATCCATGTAAGAGGTTTTTTTTTAATCAATTCCTGCTTTGAAATGAAAATTCTAAAGAAAAAAAAAGATAAGATCTATAAAAACTATAGAACTACAGAATTATACTGTATAAAATAATTATAAATAACTGAATAATACACTGTATAGCACTTTTACACAACATATAATTACATTTTTAGCCAATTCCTAAACCAAATCTTATTCCTCTGTCGAGAATGTCCTGAATAGCTTGATTTATCATTGCCATTTTTAAACTTACAGATTCTTTTAAGATCTCCAATAATGGAGTCTCCAGTTTACCCCCCATGATGTCGCTCTCAGAAGTCACCGGTTTCTGTCTGTCAATTTCTGACATTTGTCTTTTTACAGAGAGGTCAGAATCTTGAATTTCTATCTCTTTCTGTGCAACTTTTTCAGTGGACTCTTGGATCATTTGGTAG
Source organism: Ranitomeya variabilis (assembly GCF_051348905.1). Lineage (NCBI taxonomy): Eukaryota > Metazoa > Chordata > Amphibia > Anura > Dendrobatidae > Ranitomeya > Ranitomeya variabilis. Next base: position 4,386,784 of record NC_135237.1, on the reverse strand, counting down.
GGCTTATGACAAATATGTAATTTTCTACGTACTTCAAAGATTTGAATTTGGGAATAACTCAGAGATTTTGATATTGGCTTCTGATAAGATTTTACTCTGATTTTACAAACTTAGTACGATTTATTTTCCTTTCAAGATTCTCATGTTTCTTAGCAAAGTCAAGGGATTGGGCACATTCAAATAAAGAATCTTTTTGTGATGCAATAACACAAGATACAGAATTTAGGAATCCAAATTTGTTTACAAAACATTTTATCATTGATTGTGTTTTGACATTTTTAATGAGAGTTTTGTACAACCGTTCAAATATAGACATGAATGTAAAAGTACATTCTTTTCAGCCAATCCTTAATTTTTGAAGAATATCAATATCTGGATACTTTTCATTTAATCCACAGAAAATAAGAATTTTTAATCTGTCTGTGTCATTTAAATCTCCATATAACTCGTTATCACACTGCATTTTTAATGTTAAGCGTCTAGAAAAAGTTACAGGAAGCCACATTTTAACCCCTTAACGACCTTTGACGCATACGCTGCGTCATGAAAGTCGGTGCCAAAACGACCTATGACGCAGCGTATGCGTCATGGAATGATCGCGTCCCTGCAGATCGGGTGAAGGGGTTAACTCCGATTTTACCCGATCTGCAGAGACAGGGGGAGTGGTGCTTCAGCCCAGGGGGGGTGGCTTCACCCCCCCGTGGCTACGATCGCTCTGATTGGCTGTTGAAAGTGAAACTGCCAATCAGAGCGATTTGTAATATTTCACCTAAAAAACTGGTGAAATATTACAATCCAGCCATGGCCGATGCTGCAATATCATCGGCCATGGCTGGAAAACCTGAAGTCACCCCCCCCACACCCACCGATCGCTCCCCCAGCCCTCCGTTAGTCCTCCGGTCCCCTCCGTCCGCCTGCCGGCTCCCCCGTCCTCCTGTCCGCTCCCTCCTTGCTCAGGATCCCCCCCCTGTGCTCCGATCACCCCCCCTGTGCTCCGATCCACCCCCCCACCACCCCTTCATACTTACCGATCCTCCCGGTGTCCGGCCGTCTCCTCGCTGGGCGCCGCCATCTTGGAAAATGGCGGGCGCATGCTCAGTGCGCCCGCCGAATCTGCCAGTCGGCAGATTCCTTACAAGTACATTTTGATCGCTGTGGTAGGTTCTATCACAGCGATCAAAATAAAAAAAATAATAAATAACCCCCCCCCCCTTTATCACCCCCATAGGGACAATAATAAAATAAAGAATTTTTTATTTTTTTTTTCCACTAGGGTTAGGGTTAGAACTAGGGTTAGAACTAGGGGTAGGGTTAGGGGTAGGGTTAGGGTTACGGGTAGGGTTAGGGGTAGGGTTATGGCATGTGCACACAGAGCGGATCGGCCGCGGATCCGCAGCGGATCGACCGCGGATCCGCAGCGGATCCGCAGCGGATCCGCAGCGGATCGGCCGCGGATCCGCAGCGGATCGGCCGCGGATCCGCAGCGGATCGGTAGCGGATTGGCCGCGGATCCACAGCGGATCGGTAGCGGATTGGCCACGGATCCGCAGCGGATTGGCAGCGGATCCGCAGCGGATTGGCCGCGGATCCGTAGCGGATTGGCCGCTGCGAATTCGAAGCAGTTTTCCATCAGGTTTACAGTACCATGTACACCTAAGGAAAACCAAATCCGCTGTGCCCATGGTGCGAAAAATTCCGTGCAGAAACGCTGCGTTGTATTTTCCGCAGCATGTCAATTCTTTGTGCGGATTCCGCAGCGTTTTACACCTGTTCCTCAATAGGAATCCGCAGGTGAAATCCGCACAAAAAAACACTGGAAATCTGCTGTAAATCCGCAGGTAAAACGCAGTGCCTTTTACCTGCAGATTTTTCAAAAATCGTGCGGAAAAATCTCACACAAATCCGCAACGTGGGCACATAGCCTTAGGGTTAGGGTTGGAATTAGAGTTAGGGTTGGAATTAGGGCTAGGGTTTGAAATAGGGTTAAGATTAGGCTTGTGGTTAGGGTTACGGATAGGGTTAGGGGTGTGTTGGGGTTACAGTTGTGGTTAGGGTTGGGATTAGGGTTACGGTTGGGATTAGGGTTAGGATTAGGGTTGGAATTAGGGTTACGGGTGTGTTGCGGTTAGGGTTGTGGTTAGGGGTGTGTTGGGGTTAGGGTTGTGATTAGGGTTATGGCTACAGTTGGGATTAGGATTAGGGGTGTGTTGGGGTTAGTGTTGAAGTTAGAATTGAGGGGTTTCCACTGTTTAGGCACATCAGGGGTCTCCAAACGCAACATGGCGCCACCATTGATTCCAGCCAATCTTGCGTTCAAAAAGTCAAATGGTGCTCCCGCCCTTCCAAGCCCCGACGTGCGCCCAAACAGTGGTTTACCCCCACATTTGGGGTACCAGCGTACTCAGGACAAACTGGGCAACAACTGTTGGGGTCCAATTTCTCCTGTTACCCTTGCAAAAATAAAAAATTACTTGCTAAACATAATTTTTGAGGAAAGAACAATTATTTTTTATTTTCACGGCTCTGCGTTATAAACTTCTGTGAAGCACTTGGGGGTTGAAAGTGCTCACCACACATCTAGATAAGTTCCTTCGGGGGTCTAGTTTCCAAAATGGGGTCACTTGTGGGGTGTTTCTACTGTTTAGGCACATCAGGGGCTCTGCAAATGCAATGTGACGCCCGCAGACCATTCCATCAAAGTCTGCATTTCAAATGTCACTACTTCCCTTCCGAGCCCTGACGTGCGCCCAAACAGTGGTTTACCCCCACATATGGGGTATCAGCGTACTCACAACAAACTGGGCAACAAATATTGGGGTCCAAATTCTCCTGTTACCCTTGTGAAAATAAAAAATTGCTTGCTAAAACATCTTTTTTGAGGAAAGAAAAATGATTTTTTATTTTCACGGCTCTGCGTTGTAAACTTCTGTGAAGCACTTGGGGGTTGAAAGTGCTCACCACACATCTAGATAAGTTCCTTGGGGGGTCTAGTTTCCAAAATGGGGTCACTTGTGGGGGGTTTCTACTGTTTAGGCACATCAGGGGCTCTGCAAATGCAATGTGACGCCCGCAGACCATTCCATCAAAGTCTGCATTTCAAATGTCACTACTTCCCTTCCGAGCCCTGACGTGCGCCCAAACAGTGGTTTACCCCCACATATGGGGTATGAGCGTACTCACAACAAACTGGGCAACAAATATTGGGGTCCAAATTCTCCTGTTACCCTTGTGAAAATAAAAAATTGCTTGCTAAAACATCTTTTTTGAGGAAAGAAAAATGATTTTTTATTTTCACGGCTCTGCGTTGTAAACTTCTGTGAAGCACTTGGGGGTTCAAAGTGCTCACCACACATCTAGATAAGTTCCCTTGGGGGTCTAGTTTCCAAAATGGAGTCACTTGTGGGGAGTTCCTACTGTTTAGGCACATCAGGGGCTCTGCAAACGCAACCTGATGCCCGCAGAGCATTCCATCAAAGTCTGCATTTCAAAACGTCACTACTTCCCTTCCGAACCCCGACGTGTGCCAAAACAGTGGTTTACCCCCACATATGGGGTATCAGCGTACTCAGGAGAAACTGTACAACAACTTTTGGGGTCCAATTTCTCCTGTTACTCTTGCAAAAATAAAAAAATTCTGGGCTAAAAAAATATTTTTGAGGAAAGGAAACACATTTTTTATTTTCACGGCTCTGCGTTATAAACTTCTGTGAAGCACTTGGGGGTTCAAAGTGCTCACCACACATCTAGATAAGTTCCCTTGGGGGTCTAGTTTCCAAAATGGAGTCACTTGTAGGGAGTTCCTACTGTTTAGGCACATCAGGGGCTCTGCAAATGCAACCTGATGCCCGCAGAGCATTCCATCAAAGCCTGCCGTGCGCCCAAACAGTGGTTTACCCCCACATATGGGGTATCATCGTACTCAGGACAAACTGGAAAACAACATTTGGGATCCAATTTCTCCTATTACCCTTGGGAAAATAAAAAATTCTGGGCTAAAAATCATTTTTGAGGAAAGAAAAATTATTTTTTTATTTTCACGGCTCTGCGTTATAAACTTCTGTGAAGCACCTGGGGGTTATAAGTGCTCACTATGCATCTAGATAAGTTCCTTGGGGGGTCTAGTTTCCAAAATGGGGTCACTTGTAGGGGAGCTCCAATGTTTAGGCACACAGGGGCTCTCCAAACGCGACATGGTGTCCGCTAACGATTGGAGCTAATTTTCCATTCAAAAAGTCAAATGGCACACCTCCCCTTCCGAGCCTTGCCGTGCACCCAAACAGTGGTTTACCCCCACATATGAGGTATCGGCATACTCAGGAGAAATTGCCCAACAAATTTTAGGATCCATTTTATCCTGTTGCCCATGTGAAAATGAAAGAATTGAGGCTAAAAGAAATTTTGTGTGAAAAAAAGTACTTTTTCATTTTTGCGGATCAATTTGTGAAGCACCTGGGGGTTTAAAGTGCTCACTATGCCTCTAGATGAGTTCCTTGGGGGGTCTAGTTTCCAAAATGGGGTCACTTGTGGAGGAGCTCCAATGTTTAGGCACACAGGGGCTTTCCAAACGCGACATGGTGTCCGCTAACGATGGAGATAATTTTTCATTCAAAAAGTCAAATGGCGCTCCTTCCCTTCCGAGCCTTACCATGTGCCCAAACAGTGGTTTACCCCCACATGTGAGGTATTGGTGTACTCAGGAGAAATTGCCCAACAAAATTTAGGATCCATTTTATCCTGTTGCCCATGTGAAAATGAAAAAATTGAGGCAAAAATAATTTTTTTGTGAAAAAAAAGTACTTTTTCATTTTTACGGATCAATTTGTGAAGCACCTGGGGGTTTAAAGTGCTCACTATGCTTCTAGATAAGTTCCTTGGGGGGTCTAGTTTCCAAAATGGGGTCACTTGTGGGGGAGCTCCAATGTTTAGGCACACGGGGGCTCTCCAAACGTGACATGGTGTCCGCTAAAGATTGGAGCCAATTTTTCATTCAAAAAGTCAAATGGCGCTCCTTCCCTTCCGAGCCCTGCCGTGCGCCCAAACAGTGGTTTACCCCCACATATGAGGTATCAGCGTACTCAGGACAAATTGGACAACAACGTCCGTGGTCCAGTTTCTCCTTTTACCGCTGGGAAAATAAAAAAATTGTTGCTAAAAGATCATTTTTGTGACTAAAAAGTTAAATGTTCATTTTTTCCTTCCATGTTGCTTCTGCTGCTGTGAAACACCTGAAGGGTTAATAAACTTCTTGAATGTGGTTTTGAGCACCTTGAGGGGTGCAGTTTTTAGAATGGTGTCACTTTTGGGTATTTTCAGCCATATAGAACCCTCAAAATGACTTCAAATGTGAGGTGGTCCCTAAAAAAAATGGTTTTGTAAATTTTGTTGTAAAAATGAGAAATCACTGGTCAAATTTTAACCCTTATAACTTCCTAGCAAAAAAAAAAATTGTTTCCAAAATTGTGCTGATGTAAAGTAGACATGTGGGAAACGTTATTTATTAACTATTTTGTGTCACATAACTCTCTGGTTTAACAGAATAAAAATTCAAAATGTGAAAATTGCGAAATTTTCAAAATTTTTGCCAAATTTCAGTTTTTTTCACAAATAAACTCAGAAATTATCGACCTAAATTTACCACTAACATGAAGCCCAATATGTCACGAAAAAACAGTCTCAGAATCGCTAGGATCCGTTGAAGCGTTCCTGAGTTATTACCTCATAAAGGGACACTGGTCAGAATTGCAAAAAACGGCAAGGTCATTAAGGCCAAAATAGGCTGGGTCATGAAGGGGTTAAACAACTGATTTTTCTCCTCATTAGTTAAATCAAACTTATCAGCAAAACTCTCAAATATCTCTGAATTTCTACAGACATGGATTTTGTTATCATATGCAGGAATGATTTTGCATAATTTTAACAAGTTTTCTCTTACTTTAATTTGAAGTTGGGTGTCACGATAATGTAAGAATGTCATGTGAGATTAGCTCTAGAAGGTACATGGCATAGAGACACACGCTGCAGGCCATTCTGACCCCCCTCTTCTCTCTCTGCCTGCTTGTATGTGTGTAATTCAAAACCCCCCACTAGAATCACTGAAGTTTTATGGTTCTACCCTGGAAATACCAGACTGGGAAATCTACTCATCCCTCCTCCCATCTAGTACTAGTTGGAACTGGTATGAAAGCCCCGAGCTTCTGTTTGATAAAACTTATATATAGCGGCACCGAATTGGGCTAGAAAGATAAGAATGATTTATTTTGGATGTCCATCGGTAGACCTATCACCCACTGAAAGCTCTAGCAGCTAAACGCAATGAGTGCAAAGTGCAGATTTCTCAGTAAGTGGTTCAGGTAATTACTCCGTTTTTACACTTAAAAGAAGTCCCCTGACGTGGGGAACATCATGAGCATCGTGTCTTACTTATGCAAGGTTCACACAGCGAGTTATGCTTAAAAATAGTTACTATAGCTGTAAGTAAAGAGGAGGTTTCAGCTTCTAAGTGATGTCACCACAGAGGGAGTTCCTGGGTTTTCGGCTGTGAGATATATTAGTGAGACAGGATTCCAGCAGCGTCTTGTGTCCAGGGTCCTGCTGCTGATACAGAGGGGTGCTATGCATCTGGATGTATTTATCCTCCTAAGCCACAGGCCAGCCAAGATGATATCATGACATAACGACCTGTAAGTGTTCTCTTTTCAATGTTAATCCTATTTTATTTGTAATCTGTAATGTACACATGATTTTGTCTTCTTTGTAATATCTTTTTATACCTTGTAAACACTGCCTACCTGTTTTTTGGATTAAAATATATAATTTACTACCTTGTCTCTTCATGCTCTATAAACGAACTGTCGCTTCCTCTGAAGTGAATTACGCTACTGATTTTTGTTGGCTCCAGACCCATTAACCCTTGTGGGATCGCAGCTGGTGGCAACATACTTTGTTCTGTGCGATTGGGAATCTTTGCAGCGATGGTGGCGTTGATAATTATTGATCCCGCCTGTGTGGGAGTAGTTATATCGCCCTCGCTGTAGCATGCCCAATAGACAGTACATAGCAGGCAGCCTTTCTGGGGACTAATTACCCTAAGTGCAGTACTTAATCTGACCTGATGGTAAGGGGGGTGCCATAGAGCTGCAAGTTCCAAACCAGAACTGGGAAGTGGGATATAGATAAATCCCCTTTAGAAGGAACCAGGGGCAACCAAACCTCCCCGGTTCGTGACAAATTAATGTGAGTAGTGGTTATGATAAAGGCATCCTCCCCGGGATCCCTGACCTATTGTTGGGTCCGTGAAATATTGTTGGCAGCACAGTGTGAACCGTGACATTGGGCCTCTGAGTTGTCTTCTATTTTTAGTGGTTTTTGTGCATCTGTCCCTCATATGTCATCTACGTCAGTTCTCATGTCTCCTCCCACATTTCCTCCATCTTTTTTTACATCATGAGACACAAGGTCACCTTGAATGGTTGTTAAAGACCCGTGTCTCACATCTTGTTCACTCTCCACATTACAGTCAATCTCGGGAACATCACTAGTATCATCTGACACTTTTTTAACACTGTGATTTTTGGATTTATCTGACACAAACTTGTGAAATACGTCGACCAACTGTAAAATATTTTTCAATTTTTCTTTTTCGCTATTGAAGGACATCAGCTTCTTATTATCTATCTTTAGATTCTCAATCTTGCCTTCTACATATAAGCTGAGCCATAAAACTTCTAAGTTAGATTCATCTAAAGATATAAATTTCAGTCAACTTAGCTTAGAATAAGACGTAATGACATCCATATTTCTTACCTTGAAATATCTCAGCTTGTAGTTCCTTTGTTGGACAACGCTGGGCTCTGGTCATCAGCACGTCTATCTTCAGTACATCTGCCACTTGTTGTACTTCTGGTACTTGTCAATCCATCTGGCAACTCTTAGTCCTCACTCATAGGTTCTGTCCGATATTTGTGACTTGAAGTATCATAGTGGAATTCCTGAAAACTTGCACAACTGATGTTTGGCGAAGCTCTTCGCTCATACCCGTGTGCAAGTAGAAGGAAATCCACAAAAAATAGCACAAAAAATCAGGTATGGTTGGCTCTCCAAATGTTAAAAATACTTATTTTGTATATTTATTTATTCAGTACTCCTTACCAGATGCGATACTCCAAAGAAAATGTCATGATATTTCTTATTTAAAAAATATAGCGGTTTATTGGATTGTCCACCAAAAAGCATCATTGCAGCAAACATAAAATAGGTGAAATAGTTACAAAGAGATTGTCCATTTGTCCATATCAAAGTTTGTTCCCCTTCTTTCCTGAGATTCTGAATGGTAAATTGCTTCTGTCTCTGTCAAAAGCATGGTAGAAGCCATCAAAAAGCACATGGTTAACTCACATACCAGCTGTTCATTCCATCTGAAGTCTGTGTGGAGTGTCTGTGAAGTACGCAGAGAGCGAGAGACCCCCAAGAGAGAGCGAGAGAGGCCCATAGAGCACGTGTTCTCACTATATGGTGTTATCTTTTACTCTGAGCTAAATATACAGGAGCAATAGAAATAATGTCAGCCAAATGCAATGTGCTCAGTATAGAATTGAGTGTAATAAATGAATAACCAATAATTAATATTTAACAGTCAGTCCTTAACATTTTCCCCAGAGGACCCAAGGGGTACCCTTGACAATGCATCTGCATTTCCGTTTTCTCGCCCAGAGTGAAACCTAATTCGATAATTAAATTTAGCAAGGTGAGCGACCCTCCTCTGCTCCAACGCTCCCAGTTTCGCATTCCCTAAATGAGCCAGCGGGTTGTTATCCATCATGACTAGTACCTCAGCTCCTGTTAGGTACTCAGCAAAGCGTTCTGTCATTGTCCACACCAGAGCCAGTAATTCCAGTCGGATTACGCTCTGTGTCTCTTAAAGACGTGTTGCCATTGGCAATCACCCGCTCCCAGCCATCCTGCACCTGGACTAGTACTGCCTCCAGCCCATGAAGACTACCTGATGTGTAGAAAATGGGCATCAAACAGGGCATACGCCAACAGTGGGGCACTCGTTTGGGCGGTTTTCACTTCATCAAATGCCTTTTTCTGCTGGGGCCCCCATTGAATGGGGCGGTTTCGAGGACCCAGCGCTGTCCCTCTTAAAAGTTAATTCAGAGGACCCACCACTTGTGAAAATTTAGGCACAAATCGCCGATAATACCCCGCTAAGACCAAGTAGGCCCACACTTCTCATAGGTTGTGGGGAGGTGGCCACTTCTGTACAGCCTTAGCCTTACTGGCCGCAGGCAGCACTCCGTCCGGGGTCACCACATGGCCTAAATACTCAATCTGACTCTGTAACAGTTGACTTTTTTTGGCTTTATTTTCAGGCTATAGCGACTGAGCCGCCAGAGAACTTGACGTAGCTTCTCAAGATGGTCTTCAAATGAGGTACCAAACACCACGATGTCATCTAGGTATATAAGGACCGATTCAAAATTCAGATCGCCTAAGCAATCTTCCATCAGGCGTTGGAAAGTTCCTGGGGCGTTAGTGAGCCCGAAGGGCATCCGGTTGAATTCATAGAGCCCTATTGGTAAGAAACTCCGTTTTGGCCCGATCTCTTTCGGCCATTAGTACCTGCCAGTAGCCACTTGCCAAATCAACCGTTGCGAAATACTTGGCCCGACCCAATGTCAACAGGGATTCTTCTTCCAGCCAAGACTATGGGAGCAGCCCAGGGGCTCTGACTCTGTCAGATCACTTGATTGTCGTGTGGTCCACTTTGGAGGAAATGTTTACGGTACACCTCAGGAGTCAATTGGTAATTCTTATTAGGGCTTGCTTGATGGCCTCATAGTTCCCATCTAGCTCTGAAGGAAGAGCAGCAAACACAACCAGGGCCTTGCCTCTCTGAACCCTGGGGTTAAGTGCAGTGCCCACTGTTGCATAGTTTGGTCACAGAAGAAACTCATGAGAGTAAATTATATGGGGTAATTCAAGTTTTATCTTCGCAGAACATGAGGTACATACATCTTCTTAATACAGCATAAGAGGAAGTCTGAAAGAACCTTTTACCAGAGAGAAAGTGAAACAAAAGTACAACAAGTATATGCATTACATTCAACTAATCATATAACATTAACAACATTGCAATCTACTGTCAGAAAAGTGTAAATGCCTTCTGCACACAAATAAGTCTGTATCTGTTGCATATCTGCCAACACCCACTGGTCAGGCGGCAGCAAGTACTGTCTGCAAGTCTTTTCAAATCCCCTCAGAAAGGTGTCCATGTCCCCGTCCTTTTCCATCACTGGAAAGTGCTCTGGCTGGGGTTTAAAGGTTGGGGAATTATTGGACTCACACTTATGTGGGGTAAATGGTGAAATCCCGAGTTGGGCCATCTGAAGCTCATGGTTTCTCTAAGCTTGGGCTTGCCTCTCAGCTCTCTCGGCCTCTCGCTTGGCTCTCTCCTGGTGTTGCCGAATTATCCTCAGCCATCCTTGATGATCCTCTACGGGGCATAGTTGTAGAGCCGTTTGCAGATATCGGTCCACGTTGCCCTGGTCGCTGATGCGACTTGCATCTACAGGTAGGACCCCTGGAGCAGTATTGCCCATACTTTGGCTGACCCCTATTTCCGCTGAGCTCTTGAGACGGGCTTGCTCTGCTTCAAGTCGCACCAGTTCAGCGATCATTTGTTCTTTGTTTTAGCTCAAGGGGTCAATGCCTTTGGTTGTACAAATTCCAGCAAGAGTCTCCTTTTTCTGCTCAGTGTACCAGAACTCCCCAACTGCAGCCATGATCTCCAAATAAAAGAATAGAAAAAACGAAGAGATGTATGGTGTAACTGCTACATATACAGTATTGTCTCAGATCTAATGTTGAAAGCAGTCAAAAGCAGTTGACCGTTCTTGGTGCAGACCAACGCCAGTGAGTTTGGCCATGGTGCTGTGCTCAGCCAGGTTAACTCGGAGAACCAAGAGCACCCCCGTATTGTACCTGAGACGGATGCTTCTGCAGAGGGAAGTGGCCTATTCCACCATCAAGAAGGAGTGCCTGGCCATAGTCTGGGCCCTGCAACACTTGCAGTCCTACTTGTACGGTCGCACCTTCACTGTGGTGACCGACGACAACCCTCTGCGCTGTCTACACGCCATGTGTGGAACAAATGAAAGGTTGCTATGCTGGAGCCTTGCCCTCCAGCAGTACGATTTTACAATCAAACACAAAACAGGCAGGGATCATAGCAATGCAGATGGGTTGTCCCGCCGGGGTGAACTGGCTGAGGTGCACATCAAGGAGTACCGAGAGGTTCTGCCTCCGTAGCAAAAGGGGAGGTGTCACGATACTGTAACAATGTCATAATGTGAGAATAGTTTAGAAAGTACCATGTCACACATGCTGCAGATTTGACCTCCCCTTCCAGCTTCCACTGCATTCCTTGGTATAGACACAAAGCCCTAAGATGATGCACTGTGTAACTTGAACCTAGTGTGTGAGCAGGGTGTGGCTTTAAACTGCAGGTGACCAATCCTGCAAAGCCACCAGTTGTCCCTCCCCTCTCACTCAGGAATGCCTTTGTCTCCAGACTCTAAGAACATAAAGAACCAAGATCAGTGCATATCATTAACCAGCCCTTTAGTGATGTCACAAGCGTAGAAGTACAAGTCACTATACTCTTAGCCCAGCCTTCAGTCTTAGCCCAGGAAGCAGCTAACAACAGCTCTTCAAGCTGTTTCCAATGCACCTGGATGTATCTCCTGCTGATATGACATGATCTAATGACCTGTAAGTGTGTTTTTCTTCCGTTAATCCTATTTTATTTTATAATGTGTAATGTATATATGAATTGCCTACTTTCTAATATCTTTTTATACTTTGTAAACTGCCTAATTTTTGATGGAGTAAAATATTTAATTGCTACCTTGTCTCTTCTGCTCTATAACAAACTGTGTCCTCTGAAGTCAATTGCGCTACTGATTTGGGGTGGCTTTGGACCCGATAATCGGAGCTGGTGGCAGCATACTTTGTTCTGTGCGATTGGGAATCTCTGTAGCGATGGCGGCGTTGATAATTATTATTCCCGCCTTAGTGGGAGTAGTTATACCGCCCTCGCTGCATCCTGCCCAATAGCCAGTACATAGCAGGCAGCCTTTCTGGTGACTAATTACCCTAGGTGCAGTACCTAATCTGACCTGAGGGTAAGGGGGTGCCAGAGAGCTGCAAGATCCAAACCGGAACTGGGAAGTGGGATACAGATAAATCCCTTTCAGAAGGAACCAGGGGCAACAAAAAAAGCCCAGTTCGTGACAAATTGGTGTGAGCGGTGGGGACGATAAAGATATCCTCCCCGGGATCCCTGACATACTGCTGGGATCCGTGACATAGTGTTGACAGCACGGTGTGAACCATGACACCACCATATATTGTGTCTTTTCTACTCACAATTTATCAGTGTGTACTCTGATGAAGTTCTTTTCTGACCGAAACGTCACACTGTACTACTACACTGTAAATAAATCTTTATATTTCTACTTATCTGAGTGCCAAGTCCTTCATAATACTATATCGTCTGGGATCCTACTTGTGCATCAGTTCTTGGAGTGTCGCTGTTATTCTTGCCACCAATATTCTTTTGAACGTCCCTCTAGTCATTCCCAAGTCTCTGCACAGTGATCTCCAGCCCAGGGCATACAGAACTAATCCTATAAAATTCACAAAAATGAGGATGAAAACCATAATTACAAAGGAATCGTGAGGTTCCAGTAGATTCATTTACTCGACTACTAAAAGCAAACTCAGCGAGAGGTAAGAAGGAAAACCAGTCCTCCTACCAAGCTGCCACAAAGCACCTTAAAATTTGTTCCGAAGATTGATTTGTCCTCTCAGTCTGACCATTGGTTTCAGAGTGATAAGCAGATGAAAAGGACAAGTCAATCTCGAGTTTACTATGAAAAGCTCTGCAGAATTTAGAGACAAATTCTACTCCCCTGTCAGACACAATGTTCAGAGGGATCCCATGAAACCTTACAACATGAAAAATAAACTGGAGAGTGTCTCTGCATTAGATAAGTCTGACAAAGGAACAAAATGAGCTTGTTTGATAAATTGATCAACTACCACTCAGATAGCAGTCTTCCCATCAGTCAGAGGCAAAGCTGTAATGAAATCCATGGACAAAAGAGTCCATGGTTGTTCTAGAATCGGCAATAGAGTCAATTCTCTTGCCGGCCGGCTATAACTGACTTTGACGTATGCGCAGACTTCAAAATCCGAAAAAAAATCTTTAATATCATCATGCATGGACGGCCACCAAAAAAAGTCTAGCAACGGCGTTCCGTGTAGCAGTAACTCCAGGATGACCAGTTAAGACAGAATCATGAAATTCCTGTAACACCCGCAATCTTAGCTACATAGGCACTAATAATTTGGATCCAGGGGATGCGGAAGGAGCCAACGACTGGACGTTACAAATCTTCCCTTCCAATTCCAAGTTTACCATAGAAACCACAATAGCCTGAGGAACAATGGAGGGTGGAGGTTCTGGAGGAGAAATTGAATCTAGACTACGAGATAATTCATCAGCTTTCACATTCTTAGACCCTGGCCTGAATGTAATAGAAAAATTAAACCGAGAGAAAAACAAGGACCATCTGGCTTGTCTAGGAGTTAACCTTTTAGCTGATTCAATGTAAACTAAATTCTTGAGGTCTGTTATCACCGTAACTGGATGAACCGCCCCCTCCAAAAAAGTCTCCATTCCTCAAAGCCAATTTGACAGCACGTAATTCCTGATTCCAGCATCATAATTTCTCTCCGCCGTTGAAAATTTTTTAGATAAAAAAGCACATGGATGCAGGTTAGACAGAGTTTTAGGCCCCTGCGATAATACTGCGCCCACTCCGATCTCTGAAGCATCCACCTCCACAATGAACGGTTGTTGGAGATCAGGTTGGATCAGAATGGGTGCAGATATAAAACACTCTTTTAATGTTTCAAAATCCCTGATATCACCCGACGGCCAAACCTTGAGATTCGCCCTCTTACGTGTAAGGTCAGTAAGAGGTTTAACAATCTGTGAAACCCCCTGGATAAATTTCCTATAATAGTTGGTGAATCCCAGAAAACTCTGTAAAGCTACTTAAGATCATGAGGTTGAACCCAATGAATTATGGCCTACACCTTCCCAGGGTCCATCTTAAACCCTTCTGCTGACAAGATAAACCCCAAGAAAGAGATTTCCTGAACATAAAAAAACACATTTCTCCAATTTAGCAAACAGAGTGTTCTCCCTCAAGCTCTGTAACACCACAAGGACATGTTCCTGGTGAGTGTCCAAGTCTGGTGAGAAAATTAGAATATCATCAGAATAACAAATCTTCCAATGCAGAGACAATATAATTCTTAAAATTTTGAAACACAGCAGGTGCATTAGATAATCCTAAAGGCATGACAAGGTTTTTAAAAAGACACTCAGAAGTTAAAAACGCCATTTTCCAATCATCACCCTCCTGGATGTGGATCAAATCAAGCCCCTCTAAGATCAAGTTTAGAAAACACCCTGGCCCCAGAAGCTGATTATAGAGGTCAGGGATGAGTGGAAGTGGGTATTTTTAACTGTGATCTTATTTAGTTCTCAGAAAACAAGGCAAGGACGGAGACTCCTATTGTCACGCTCGCACCCTGACTGGTGGGCATGAGCTCAGGGGGTTTGTGGCCCCACTGAGCCACAAACCAGACTACCCTGGAAGGGGCGTGACTATGACAGCTGCCTTGGTCTTCACTGGAGCCTCTGATGGTGAGGTCAGGCTTGTGCGGCAGCCAGCTGCCAGGTGCTACTCCAGGGTGGTGTTTGGCTGTGGCTGCTGATCCCACTTGGGAAACAGGAACACCAGGATTGGTGCGGGCATCAGGCAGGACTAGCAGATGAGCATGGATGAAACTCAGACGAGTAGGCTGGCACGGCTGAGACACAGAGCTGGAAGAGACACAGGTATGGCAGGAACGACAGAGACACAGGGCTGGCAGGTTCGGCACAGACACAGGGCTGGCAGGTATGGCACAGACACAGGGCTGGCAGGAACGACAAAGACACAGGGCTGGCAGGTTCGGCAGAGACACAGGGCTGGCAGGTACGGCAGAGACACAGGGCTGGCAAGTATGGCATAGACACAGGGCTGGCAGGTACGGCAGAGACACAGGGCTGGCAGGAACAGCAGAGACACAGGGCTGGCAGGAATGGCAGAGACACAGGGCTGGTTGGTGTGGTGTATGAAGGAACAGGTAGGGACCTGTTCACACTGGAGGTGCAGGCAAGGAAACAAGCAGGAAGGAATGAAGTGCAAAGGAACAGGTTGAGACCTGTTCACACAGGAAGAGAACCGCAAGGCTGCGGATAGGAGTGGTAGAGCAGCAGGAGATGGGGCAGCAACAGAAGCTAAGCAGAGCGGAACTGCAAGGAATGCGGAGAGGAGCTGCAGCAAGAGGTTTCTGCAGCAGCAAAGCAGAGCAGAACAGCAAGGAATGCGGAGAGAAGCTGTAGCAAGAGATTACTACAACAGCAGCAGCAGAAGCTAAGCACAGTGGAACTACAAGGAATGCGGAGAGGAGCTGCAGCAAGAGGTTTCTGCAGCAGCAAAGCAGATCAGAACCGCAAGTGTTGTGAATTTGGATTCTGGGCTCCCCCGGTGGCCGCTTGTGGAATTGGACTTGTCATCCTCTTTCCTGTTTCACCTGATTCCATCAGTAGTGGGTGTCGCTATTTAAGCTCATTTCTCTGGTGGTTTCTTGCCGGTCAACAATGTTATCTGATGCCTCTCAGTGCTTGTTCCTGCTTCTAGACAACTCTAGATAAGTTGGACTTTTGTCCATGTTTTGTTTTGCCTATTTGTTCCAGTTCACAGCTGAAGTTTTGTTACTGTGTCTGGAAAGCTCTCGTTGATCAGGGATTGCTACTCTGGCGTTATGAGTTAATGCCAGAGTTTAAGGTAATCTCTGGATGGTGTTTTGTTAGTGTTTTTCTGCTGACCATGAAAGTATACTATCTGTCTTCTGCTATCTAGTAAGCGGACCTCAAATTTGCTAAGACTATTTTCCTGCTGCGTTTGTTGTTTCATCTGAACTCACCGTCATTATATGTGGGGGGCTACTGTCTTCTTTGGAATATTTCTCTAGAGGTGAGCCAGGTCTTATATTTCCCTCTGCTAGCTATTTAGGTCTTAGGCCAGAGCTGGGCATCTAGCGATAAATAGGAAATGCTACCTGGCTATTTCTAGTTGCGCGGCAGGCTTAGTTCATGGTCAGTATAGTTCCATCTTCCGAGAGCTTGTCCCCCTATAGGCTTGCTATGATCTCTGCCTGCAGAGATCATGACAGTTTGACCGGCCAATAAAGTGTTAAAGACCCAGGTTGAGAAAGGAGAGTTATAAGAAGTCTGCTGGAATTTTTTTTTTTTTTCCTCCAGTCTGCCTTGCTGCAGTCTTTTTTCTCTCTCTCCTCCTAATCTCTGTATGCTCTGTGTGCACCTGACAATAATGGATCTCCAGAGTGTAACTGCGGGTTTGAATAATCTCATCACGAAAGTACAAAATTTACAAGATTTTGTGGTACATGCTCCGGTATCTGAGCCGAGAATTCCTTTGCCGGAGTTCTTCACAGGGAATAGAGCTAGCTTCCAGAATTTCCGAAATAATTGTAAGCTTTATTTGTCCCTGAAGTCTCGTTCAGCTGGAGACCCTGCTCAGCAGGTTAGGATTGTGATTTCCTTGCTCAGGGGTGACCCTCAAGATTGGGCCTTCTCATTGCCAGCAGGGGATCCTGCGTTACGCGATGTGGATGCGTTTTTTCTGGCCTTGGGCTTGCTTTATGAGGAACCTCATTTGGAACTTCAGGCAGAAAAAACTTTGATGGCACTATCTCAGGGGCAAGACGAAGCTGAAGTTTTCTGCCAAAAATTCCGTAAATGGTCTGTGCTTACTCAGTGGAATGAGTGCGCCTTGGCGGCAACTTTCAGAGAAGGTCTCTCTGATGCCGTTAAGGATGTTATGGTGGGGTTCCCTTTGCCTGCAGGTCTGAATGAGTCAATGACAATGGCTATTCAGATTGATAGGCGTCTGCGGGAGCGCAAACCGGTGCACCATCTGGCGGTGTCTATGGAAAAGACGCCAGAAAGTATGCAGTGTGATAGAATTCTGTCCAGGAGCGAGCGACAGAATTTTAGACGGAAGAATGGATTGTGTTTCTATTGTGGGGATTCTACTCATGTTATATCGGCATGCTCTAGGCGTACAAAGAAGCTTGATAAGTCTGTTTCCATTGGCACCATTCAGTCTAAGTTTATTTTGTCTGTAACCCTGATTTGCTCTTTGTCATCCATTGCCACGGACGCCTATGTTGACTCTGGCGCCGCTCTGAGTCTTATGGATTGGTCCTTTGCCAATCGTTGTGGTTTTGATTTAGAGCCTTTGGAGACTCTTATTCCTCTGAAAGGGATTGACTCCACCCCATTGGCTAATAATAAACCACAATACTGGACACAAGTAACCATGCGTATCAATCCGGATCACCAGGAGATTATTCGTTTCCTGGTGCTGTATAATTTACATGACGATTTGGTACTGGGATTGCCATGGTTGCAGTCTCACAACCCAGTCTTGGACTGGAGAGCAATGTCTGTGTTGAGCTGGGGATGTAAGGGTATTCATGGGGACGTACCTTTGGTTTCTATTTCGTCGTCCATTCCCTCTGAAGTCCCTGAGTTCCTCTCTGATTATCAAGACGTCTTTGACGAACCCAAGCTTGGGTCGTTACCTCCGCACCGTGAGTGCGATTGTGCCATAGATTTGATACCGGGTTGTAAATATCCAAAGGGTCGTTTGTTTAATTTGTCTGTGCCGGAACATGCTGCTATGCGGGAATATATAAAGGAGTCTTTGGAAAAGGGACATATTCGTCCATCTTCTTCTCCCTTGGGAGCTGGGTTTTTCTTTGTCTCAAAAAAAGACGGCTCTTTGAGACCATGTATTGATTATCGGCTTCTGAATAAGATCACTGTTAAGTATCAATACCCATTGCCATTGCTTACTGATTTGTTTGCTCGTATAGAGGGTGCTAAGTGGTTCTCTAAAATTGATCTTCGTGGGGCGTATAATTTGGTGCGGATCAGGCAGGGGGATGAGTGGAAGACCGCATTTAATACGCCCGAGGGCCACTTTGAGTATTTGGTCATGCCTTTTGGTCTTTCTAATGCCCCTTCGGTTTTCCAGTCTTTTATGCATGATATTTTCCGCGATTTTCTGGATAAATTTATGATAATATATCTGGATGATATTCTGATTTTTTCTGATGACTGGGACTCTCATGTCCAGCAGGTCAGGAGAGTTTTTCAGGTTCTGCGGTCTAATTCTTTATGTGTGAAGGGGTCTAAGTGCGTTTTTGGGGTCCAGAAAATTTCCTTTTTGGGGTATATTTTTTCTCCCTCTTCCATTGAGATGGATCCCGTCAAGGTGCAAGCTATTTGTGACTGGACTCAGCCCTCCTCTCTTAAGGGTCTTCAGAGATTTTTGGGCTTTGCCAACTTTTACCGCCGATTTATTGCTGGTTTTTCGGATGTCGTTAAACCACTGACTGATTTGACCAGACAAGGCGCTGATGTTGCTAATTGGTCCCCTCATGCTGTAGAGGCCTTTCAGGAGCTTAAGCGCCGTTTTGCCTCTGCCCCTGTGTTGCGTCAGCCTGATGTGAATCTGCCTTTTCAGGTTGAGGTTGACGCTTCGGAGATTGGAGCTGGGGCAGTGTTGTCGCAGAAAGGTTCCGACTGCTCCGTCATTAGGCCTTGTGCCTTCTTTTCTCGCAAATTTTCGCCCGCAGAGCGGAATTATGATGTTGGGAATCGGGAGCTTTTGGCCATGAAGTGGGCGTTTGAGGAGTGGCGCCATTGGCTCGAGGGGGCTAGGCATCAGGTGGTGGTATTGACTGACCACAAAAATTTGATTTATCTTGAGACTGCCAGACGCCTGAATCCTAGACAGGCGCGCTGGTCTTTATTTTTTTCTCGCTTTAATTTTGTGGTGTCATACCTACCGGGTTCTAAGAATGTTAAGGCAGATGCCCTTTCTAGGAGTTTTGACCCGGACTCTCCTGGTAATTCTGAACCTACAGGTATCCTTAGGGAGGGAGTAATTTTGTCGGCCGTTTCTCCTGATCTGCGGCGGTCCTTGCAAGAGTTTCAGGCGGATAGACCGGATCGTTGTCCGCCTGATAGACTGTTTGTTCCGGATGATTGGACCAGCAGAGTCATCTCTGAGGTACATTCTTCTGCATTGGCAGGTCATCCCGGAATTTTTGGTACCAGGGATTTGGTGGCAAGATCCTTCTGGTGGCCTTCTCTGTCACGAGATGTGCGAGTCTTTGTGCAGTCATGTGACGTTTGTGCTCGGGCCAAGTCTTGTAGTTCTCGGGCTAGCGGACTGCTGTTGCCCTTGCCTATTCCTAAGAGGCCTTGGACACACATCTCGATGGATTTTATTTCAGATCTGCCTGTTTCCCAGAAGATGTCTGTCATCTGGGTGGTCTGTGACCGTTTCTCTAAAATGGTCCATTTGGTTCCTCTGCCCAAGTTGCCTTCTTCTTCTGAGTTGGTTCCTCTGTTTTTTCAGAATGTTGTCCGATTGCACGGTATTCCTGAGAATATTGTTTCTGACAGAGGTACCCAATTTGTGTCTAGATTTTGGCGGGCATTCTGTGCTAGGATGGGCATAGATTTGTCTTTTTCATCTGCTTTTCACCCTCAGACTAATGGCCAGACCGAGCGGACTAATCAGACCCTTGAGACATATCTGAGGTGTTTTGTCTCTGCTGACCAGGATGATTGGGTTGCTTTTTTGCCATTGGCAGAGTTCGCCCTCAATAATCGGGCCAGTTCTTCCACCTTGGTGTCCCCGTTTTTCTGTAATTCGGGGTTTCACCCTCGATTTTCCTCCGGTCAGGTGGAATCCTCGGATTGTCCTGGAGTGGATGCGGTGGTGGAGAGATTGCATCACATCTGGGGACAGGTTATGGACAATTTGAAGTTGTCCCAGGAGAAGACTCAGCGTTTTGCCAACCGTCATCGTCGTGTTGGTTCTCGGCTTTGTGTTGGAGATTTAGTGTGGTTGTCTTCTCGTTTTGTCCCTATGAGGGTCTCTTCTCCTAAGTTTAAACCTCGGTTCATCGGCCCTTATAGAATATTGGAGATTCTTAATCCTGTTTCTTTCCGTTTGGACCTCCCTGCGTCCTTTTCCATTCATAACGTTTTTCATCGGTCGTTATTGCGCAGGTATGAGGTACCTGTTGTACCTTCAGTTGAGCCTCCTGCTCCGGTGTTGGTTGAGGGTGAGTTGGAGTACGTTGTGGAGAAAATTTTGGACTCTCGTGTTTCCAGACGGAAACTCCAGTATCTGGTCAACTGGAAGGGTTACGGCCAGGAGGATAATTCTTGGGTCAATGCATCTGATGTTCATGCTTCTGATCTTGTTCGTGCCTTCCATAGGGCTCATCCTGGTCGCCCTGGTGGATCTGGTGAGGGTTCGGTGCCCCCTCCTTGAGGGGGGGGTACTGTTGTGAATTTGGATTCTGGGCTCCCCCGGTGGCCGCTTGTGGAATTGGACTTGTCATCCTCTTTCCTGTTTCACCTGATTCCATCAGTAGTGGGTGTCGCTATTTAAGCTCATTTCTCTGGTGGTTTCTTGCCGGTCAACAATGTTATCTGATGCCTCTCAGTGCTTGTTCCTGCTTCTAGACAACTCTAGATAAGTTGGACTTTTGTCCATGTTTTGTTTTGCCTATTTGTTCCAGTTCACAGCTGAAGTTTTGTTACTGTGTCTGGAAAGCTCTCGTTGATCAGGGATTGCTACTCTGGCGTTATGAGTTAATGCCAGAGTTTAAGGTAATCTCTGGATGGTGTTTTGTTAGTGTTTTTCTGCTGACCATGAAAGTATACTATCTGTCTTCTGCTATCTAGTAAGCGGACCTCAAATTTGCTAAGACTATTTTCCTGCTGCGTTTGTTGTTTCATCTGAACTCACCGTCATTATATGTGGGGGGCTACTGTCTTCTTTGGAATATTTCTCTAGAGGTGAGCCAGGTCTTATATTTCCCTCTGCTAGCTATTTAGGTCTTAGGCCAGAGCTGGGCATCTAGCGATAAATAGGAAATGCTACCTGGCTATTTCTAGTTGCGCGGCAGGCTTAGTTCATGGTCAGTATAGTTCCATCTTCCGAGAGCTTGTCCCCCTATAGGCTTGCTATGATCTCTGCCTGCAGAGATCATGACACGCAAGGAATGCAGAGAGGAGCTGCAGCAAGAGATTACTGCAGCAGAGAAGCTAAGCAGAGCGGAACCACAAGGAATGCAGAGAGGAGCTGCAGCAAGAGATTCTTGCAGCAACAGGAGCAGAGTAGAACAAGGCAGAATGGCAGGAGTGTGGAGCAGAGGTAAAGCCACAAAGGTACAGAGCAAGCAGAGCCGCAAGAGTGCAGTGCATAAGCAGACTGAGAACACAAGGAAAGACACAGCAGGGAAGGAAGCCACAGACAAGGAGACCGAGATAGGACTAGGTTCAGACAAGGTAGTGGAACAAGACAAGGTACAAGAACAAAGACACAGGGACCAGAATATTCTGCTTCCTGGAGGGCGGACAAACCTAAACAAGGCAAAGCAAGGACACAGACACAGAGACCAGGATATACAGCCTCCTGGAGGGCAGACCAACAAGAACAAGGCAAAGCTATGAGTAGAGCCTCTAGAGATGAACGAACACAGAGCAAGGCCTGGCAACCCAGAAGCTAAACACCAACTGAGCTAACACATTACACAGGCCCAGTCCACTGGGTGGAGCTGCACTAAATACTGGAGGCCTATTGGTAATTGGTCAGGAAAAGATTAGACAGGTGCACCTGATTCCTATAAGAACCAGAGAGTTCAGGCGCCGCCCCCCTATGCACACAGCCAGGAAGCATGCAGAGAGCAGAGACACAGAATATGGAGCTGGCAAGAAACAGAAACTGCAACATGACCTGGAGCAGTGGGTAAGATAGTGTGAGAGATGAGTGGCCATGCCGTGATGCCAGCAGAGTTGTTACACCTATTTTTCTTTTTAACAAAAAATACAGCAGGTATAGGGGAGGAGGAAGGACTGATATGACCCTTCCATAAACTTTCATTAACATATTCTTTCCTGGTAATCCTTTCAGGTCCTGACAAATTGTAAAGGTGAGCTTTTGGCAACTTGGCACTAGGAATAAGATCAACAGCACAATCATAGGGATGATGGGGAGGTAGAATCTCTGCCTCTTTTTTCGAGAACACATCTCCGAAGTCCTTCAGGTACCCCAGAGGACCCTCCAGACTAGTGGAGCATATTAGTATGTTTTTTACACATTTCTTGTAAAAATTGGGGCTCCATTAATAACTGGATTGTGAATCTGCAACCATGGAAACAACAATACCAATCCAGCAGGTAAATTATCCAACACAAAACAGGAGATGGATTCAGAGTGCAGTGTTCCCACTTGGAGAGTGAAATCCAGCATTGTTTTCTTGACCAAATTGTGAGCTAATGGTGTCTTGTCAAGGGCAATGACTTGAATGGGTCTTCCTAAACTAACTGTTCCAAACCCTAACTTCAGAACCAGTCCCGAAGCAATAAAGTTAGCAGCAAACCCACAGTCAATGAACGCCAACACCTGGTTCTCAAAGGATAACATCTTATTCATCAGTACTTTATCAGAGGAAGAAAAAGGTACCTGGGAGTCTATGTGACCTCCTCAGCTGTCACCCAGACTCAGACGTTCTCCCGATGGTTTGATAGGTTCCATGTGAGATGCATGTCCCCAATGCATCAGCCCACAGGCTGCGCCACTGGGCAGAGGGGACAAGATATCCCCCTTCTGACCTCCCCCACCTTTTTAATTCCCACAGTAAATATCGGCAGGCTCCGGCCACCTGCGGCTATTGTAATGTATGTCTGGCCTGCCGCTTTTCAATTGGCCTGCCCTCTGTATCTGTGTGATATATTCTGTGTCCTGTGAGTAACGCATTGTCACACTAGAAATACGTGGAGAAGCAGTGATCTTTTATATGCGCCCATGTAACCAAGCAATTCCAGCCAGCGTCCTTCATTCAGAATCCAGCCAAAGCAGAGTGGACCTCCTGAAAGACGGGGTGGTACTGAAAGAGGTACTCCAGCACGGTAGACCCCGTTACACTAGTGGAAGACAGCGAGATGTGATACCCCGTCTACAGGAAGAAAGGAATGAATGGAAAACAACTACCAGAAGTTAAAGAGGACTACATTAAAAGATCTGGTGGAAGCCCGAGGGTTAATCGCCAGCAACAAAACAAAAGCAGATTTGATAGCAGCCATCATGGAACACGACAGTGCAGTGCCCCCCAATGTGAACATGGAGGAGACTGAATTCCAGAGGGAGGTAAAGAACAGACTGGCGTTCTATGGCCCAAACCCTGCAGTAGAGATCATACGAGAGGTGATGGCTGATGTGCGTACTGATCTGAAGGAAAAGATGGCCGAGCAGACCAGGATAGAGCTAGCCAAGATGGAGATGGCAGAGCAGACCAAAGTGGAGCTGGCCAAGATGGAGATGGCAGAGCGGAGAGAGGAGAGTCAGCGAGCAGGGGGAGCTCTGGCCTCCGCCCAGATACCTTCAACAGTAAGCCACAAAAAGATCCAGTATAATGCCTTCCGACAGTTGGGGGAGGCAGAGGAAGACATTGATGGCTTTCTGCAGGACTTTGAGCAGCAGTGTGCCCTTCATCAAGTGAAGCCGGAGGAACGGGTTCAGATTCTGGCCAGCAAGCTGACAGGCCAAGCAGCGGATGCCTATCGCACGGTACCTGATTAGAACTGTATGGACTATGAGCGGATCAAAGAAGTGATCTTGGCCTGGTATGCGCTGACACCAGAGGCATACCACCAAAAGTTCCACGGACTTATAAAACGCGTAACCGATACCCACACTGAATGGGCCTGTAAATTACGGCGGTCACTGCTACTGTGGGTACAAGGGAGCCAAGCAACCACTAAGGAAGACGTCCTCCAGCTCTTCTTGTTAGAACGATTCTTTAATGGACTAACCCCCGAGACACAGGAATGGCTTCGGGACAGGCGGCCAACGACTCTTGAGGAGGCCGCTCGTCTGGCCGATGAACATCATGATGCCAGGAGGCCTCAGTTGTCCGGATCAAAGATGGTCACTAGGGGTCCGCCCATGGACCTGGAGGCCACCAAACCACAGAAGATTGTAGGGGGACCAGCTAAAAACCCGGCCTACCACAGTCCCCCTGGGGCGCGATGCCACACCTGCCATCAGCTGGGCCACCTGCAAAGACAATGTCCCAGCCAGACTCAGCATACCCAGTGGCCAACAGCGGGAGCAGCTACCTTCAGCCGGGCCGCTGTACACTGCTACCAAGACGAAGCTGACCTGGCATTGGGGGCTACGACTAACCAGGGGGTGGAAGAGATGGAAGAAGTGCTGCATGAAGTAGACCCCATGCAGGCAGCCCAGGCAGATAATCGACAACAGCATCGACAGGTCATGTGGGTTAATGGGAAACGTTTGCAAGGACTAAGAGATTCCGGGGCAACTTTGACCCTTGTGAAGCCTCATCTCGTCCGGGACCAAGAGAAGACGGACCGGACAGTGGCAGTCCGTGTAGCAGGGGGAGCCATACATAGACTGCCCACTGCCAGGATTCACCTGAACTGGGGAGTCGGGGATGGCCTTGTTGAGGTCGGCTTGATGGAGGATTCGCCTGCAGACGTCTTGCTGGGAAATGACTTGGGGCCCATGTTGTCTGCCTTCTCGGTTGCCCCTCTGGCTGAGACATATCCTGTGACCACCCAGAGACAAGCTCGAGCTGCGGAGGCGGAATCACACTCAGAGGAGGCCCAGGTAAGACATCCCAGCCGTACACGTATTCCCATAGCTAGACACATTTCTTGGGCCACCCCAGCTGAATTTAAGAGGGAGTTACTTGAGGATCCTTCATTGGAGGGATATCATGGGAAGGCACAGGAGGGGAGAGGGGTACTGGAAGGGGAACAGTTTATATGGAAGCAGGGACTCCTCTACCGGATCACAGAGCAGCACCACACAGGGACGAGCCCCACTATAAAACGACAGCTGGTAGTTCCCAAGAAGTATAGGCAGGAGTTACTGCAAATCTCTCATGACATACCCTTGGCAGGGCACTTCGGCGTCAGTCGCACCAGGCATCGTCTGACACAAAACTTCTTTTGGCCGGGGGTAACCTATGATGTTCGTCAGTACTGCCAGACCTGTGACAGTTGCCAGCACATTGGCAAGAGGGGAGATCGATGCAAGGCCAAATTACGCCCCCTCCCCATTGTGGAGGAACCATTTAGCAGAGTAGCGGTCGATCTGATAGGGCCATTAGCCAAACCCAGTCCTGTTGTGAATTAGACTTTTTGGCTCCCTCTTGTGGTTACTAGTGATATTACTCTGGGATTGTCTTTCCTCAGTTTGGCACCCACCTGGGTCGTTAGTCCAGGGGAGTTGCTATATAAGCTTCCTGGATCCTTAGTCCAGGGCCTGGCATCGTTGTAATCAGATCCTTTCTGTTTGCTCCTGTCTGCTGGTCCGGGTTCGTGCAAAATTAAGCTAAGTCCTGCTTCTTTGTTTTTTGGTTATTTGCTTGCTCTCATTTTTGTCCAGCTTGTACTAAATGTGATTCCTGACCTTGCTGGAAGCTCTAGGGGGCTGGTGTTCTCCCCCCGGGCCGTTAGACGGTTCGGGGGTTCTTGAATATCCAGTGTGGATATTTTGATAGGGTTTTTGCTGACCATATAAGTCATCTTACTATTGCAGCGCCCCAGAGTCCTGGTCGTTGCAGTACTGTGGCTCCGCCACTATGGGGAGCCATGGTGCGTCCGATGGCACTGAAGGAGTTCCCCTGATCAGGTATCACAGACACCAATACATTTCACAGCTGGGCCTCCGGGGGGAGCTAAGGGTTCTATTCATTAGGCCACTCCCCACCATAGTGGGTAAACTGGGGGTCAGGCAGGAAGTTAGATCAGAAAGCTGACTGGGTTGGAACCAGGCAACACCTTGTGGCAGAGGGTGTTGTGGGGGAAGATACAGTAGGGTCTCTGTCAGGGGTGGGATCCTGACAGAGGCTTGGCAACTTGAGCGAACGTAACGGGACCGCGCCTGCTCCGGGTAGCGGCGGTGCCCAAGGAAGGACTAGAAGCGAGATAGATTGTGCTGAGTGAGAAACGAGATCAAGCAAAAGGAGAAATACCAGTAGGGGTCGTGCTGTAAGACCGGAGCAACACCCTACTGAGGCGCATTACCGGTGGCCGGAACGCCGAGGGAGTATCATAACATTCAGCTTCAAGCAATACTCTAAACAGCGGCAGGACAGTCAGTCTAAGGCGGGCTGTCTAACTCAAATCACCTATGCAGTCTTGGGGGGCAACTTGTGGAGAGGGGCGATGCTAGGGTCCCGGAAGAGCTCCGAGCCTACCCGTCAAACGGGTGCTGTTCCAACCAGAACATCAGGGAGGGACGGAGGATTAGAAGAACATCATTTAATCGAGTTGTGAGGGAACTTAAGAAACAGACACAACAGTTGTGGGGGACTTTCCGTAAGCACAGCAGGGAAGGACCACAACACATAGCGCTAGAAGGAAGGCACCGATTTCCACCTGTGAGGAGAACTCTGGAGGTGCCATTGGACCGGCCGGACTTGCGCAGCCTGGTGAACTGTATTCCGGACTGAGGACCCAGAGATCTTCAGTAAAGAGGTAAAGAGACTGCAACCTGGTGTCCTCGTTATTTACTGCACCGCACCACTACAGCCTCACCCCCATCTACATCATCCTCACCTATTATTTCCTGTGCGCCCCACGGCAGGGTCACGGACCGGGGCCTAGCCGCCGTGACAACCCCAGAGCAGAGACTCACACAGGCCCGGTACCGGGTACCCCTCAGCCCTGCGGCGGTGGGGGCGCTACACTATATTCTGCTATTAGCTAGTGGGCCTCTCTTTGCTAAATACCTAGCTCATTCTTACGTTTGTCTTTTCCTCTTATCTCACCGTTATTATTTGTTGGGGGCTTGTATCCAACTTTTGGGGTCTTTTCTCTGGAGGCAAGAAAGGTCTTTCTTTTCCCTTCTAGGGTTAGTTAGTTCTCCGGCTGGCGCGAGACGTCTAGAACCAACGTAGGCACGTTCCCCGGCTGCTGCTATTTGTGGTGCTAGGATTAGATATATGGTCAGCTGAGTTACCACTGCCCTATGAGCTGGTTTTTTGTGTTTGCAGACTTAGTAATTATTTCTGAGACCCTCTGCCATTGGGGTCATAACAGTATGCCAGGCCAACATTGAATGTTTATGCATTGCTGAAGTGGGATTATAAGAAAGGAAATTCTGAGTTTTTTTTTTTTTTTTTTTTCCTCTCTTCCTCCCCTTTACCTCTGAGTGGCTTGTGCTTGCTGCAGACATGAATGTCCAGACCTTGATTACAAGTGTAGACCAGCTTGCTGCTCGTGTGCAGGGCATACAAGATTTTGTTACCAGTAGTCCTATGTCTGAACCTAAAATACCTATTCCTGAACTGTTTTCTCAAGACCGATTTAAGTTTAGGAATTTCAGGAATAATTGTAAATTGTTTCTATCTCTGAGACCCCGTTCATCTGGAGATTCAGCTCAGCAAGTTAAAATTGTTATCTCTTTTTTACGGGGCGACCCTCAGGATTGGGCCTTCTCGCTGGCGCCAGGAGATCCGGCATTGGCAAATATTGCTGCGTTTTTTCTGGCGCTCGGATTGCTTTACGAGGAACCCAATCTTGAAGTTCAGGCAGAAAAAGCCTTGCTGGCTATTTCTCAGGGCCAGGATGAAGCTGAAGTGTATTGCCAAAAATTTCGGAAATGGTCCGTGCTTACTCAGTGGAATGAGTGTGCTCTGGCCGCAAATTTCAGAAATGGCCTTTCTGAAGCCATTAAGAATGTGATGGTGGGTTTCCCCATTCCTACAAGTCTGAATGATTCCATGGCGCTGGCTATTCAAATTGACCGGCGTTTGCGCAAGCGCAAAACCGCTAATCCTCTGGTGGTGTTGTCTGAACAAACACCTGATTTAATGCAATGTGATAGAATTCAGACTAGAAATGAGCGGAAAAATCATAGACGTCAGAATGGGTTGTGTTTTTACTGTGGTGATTCTACACATGTTATATCAGCATGCTCTAAACGCCTTACAAGGGTTGTTAGTCCTGTCGCCATTGGTAATTTGCAACCTAAATTTATTTTGTCTGTGACTTTAATTTGCTCATTGTCTTCTTACCCTGTTATGGCGTTTGTGGATTCAGGTGCTGCCCTGAGTCTTATGGATCTGTCATTTGCCAAGCGCTGTGGTTTTGTTCTTGAACCGTTGGTAAATCCTATTCCTCTTAGAGGTATTGATGCTACGCCATTGGCGGAAAATAAACCGCAGTTTTGGACACAGGTAACCATGTGCATGACTCCTGAACATCGGGAGGTGATTCGTTTTCTTGTTCTGCATAAAATGCATGATTTGGTCGTTTTGGGTCTGCCATGGTTACAGACCCACAATCCAGTCTTGGATTGGAAGGCAATGTCTGTGTCAAGTTGGGGCTGTCAGGGAATTCATGCTGATTCCCCGCCGGTGTCTATTGCTTCCTCTACTCCTTCGGAAGTTCCTGAGTATTTGTCTGATTATCAGGATGTATTCAGCGAGTCCAGGTCCAGTGCTCTGCCTCCTCATAGGGACTGTGACTGCGCCATAAATTTGATTCCAGGTAGTAAATTTCCTAAGGGAAGACTATTTAATCTGTCTGTACCTGAGCATGCCGCAATGCGTTCGTATATCAAGGAGTCTCTGGAGAAGGGGCATATCCGTCCATCCTCTTCCCCTCTTGGTGCGGGATTCTTTTTTGTGGCCAAGAAGGATGGATCTTTGAGACCTTGTATTGATTATCGGCTTCTGAATAAAATCACTGTTAAATTTCAGTATCCTTTGCCTCTGTTGTCGGACTTGTTTGCCCGGATTAAAGGTGCCAAGTGGTTCACCAAGATAGATCTTCGTGGTGCGTACAACCTTGTGCGCATTAAGCAAGGAGATGAATGGAAGACAGCATTTAATACGCCCGAAGGTCATTTTGAGTACTTGGTGATGCCTTTTGGGCTCTCTAATGCTCCCTCAGTGTTTCAGTCCTTTATGCATGATATTTTCCGGAAGTATCTGGATAAATTTATGATTGTTTATCTGGATGATATTCTGGTTTTCTCTGAAGATTGGGACTCTCATGTGGAGCAGGTCAGGATGGTGTTTCAGGTTTTACGTGAGAATGCTTTGTTTGTTAAGGGCTCAAAGTGTCTCTTTGGAGTACAGAAGGTTCCCTTTTTGGGGTTTATTTTTTCCCCTTCTGCTGTGGAGATGGACCCAGTCAAGGTCCGAGCTATTCATGATTGGACTCAACCCACGTCAGTTAAGAGTCTTCAGAAGTTCTTGGGTTTTGCTAACTTCTACCGTCGTTTTATCGCTAATTTTTCTAGCGTTGTTAAACCTTTGACGGATATGACCAAGAAAGGTTCTGATGTTGCTAACTGGGCTCCTGCAGCCGTGGAGGCGTTCCAAGAGTTGAAGCGCCGGTTTACTTTGGCGCCTGTTTTGTGCCAGCCTGATGTCTCACTTCCCTTTCTGGTCGAAGTGGATGCTTCTGAGATTGGGGCAGGGGCCGTTTTGTCGCAGAGAGGCCCTGGTTGCTCGGTAATGAGACCATGTGCTTTCTTCTCTAGGAAGTTTTCGCCTGCTGAGCGGAATTATGATGTTGGCAATCGGGAGTTGCTGGCCATGAAGTGGGCATTTGAGGAGTGGCGTCATTGGCTCGAGGGTGCTAAGCATCGTGTGGTGGTCTTGACTGATCACAAAAAT
Source organism: Ranitomeya variabilis (assembly GCF_051348905.1). NCBI lineage: Eukaryota > Metazoa > Chordata > Amphibia > Anura > Dendrobatidae > Ranitomeya > Ranitomeya variabilis. The sequence goes on along the minus strand of NC_135237.1, from coordinate 4,356,820 downwards.
TTGATGTATCTCGAGTCTGCTAAACGCCTGAATCCTAGACAGGCCCGCTGGTCATTGTTTTTCTCCCGTTTTGACTTTGTGGTCTCGTATTTACCAGGTTCAAAGAATGTGAAGGCTGATGCTCTTTCAAGGAGCTTTGTGCCTGACTCTCCTGGAGTCGCAGAACCAGTTGGTATTCTTAAAGAGGGAGTTATCTTGTCGGCCATTTCTCCCGATTTGCGACGTGTGTTGCAGAGATTTCAGGCTGGTAGACCTGACTCTTGTCCACCTGACAGACTGTTTGTTCCTGATAAGTGGACCAGCAGAGTCATTTCCGAGGTTCATTCCTCGGTGTTGGCAGGGCATCCGGGAATTTTTGGCACCAGAGATCTGGTGGCTAGGTCCTTTTGGTGGCCTTCCTTGTCACGGGATGTGCGGTCATTTGTGCAGTCCTGTGGGACTTGTGCTCGAGCTAAGCCTTGCTGTTCTCGTGCCAGCGGGTTGCTCTTGCCCTTGCCTGTCCCGAAGAGGCCTTGGACACACATTTCCATGGATTTCATTTCAGATCTCCCGGTGTCTCAGGGCATGTCTGTCATCTGGGTGGTGTGTGATCGCTTTTCTAAAATGGTCCATTTGGTGCCTTTGCCTAAGCTGCCTTCCTCTTCCGATCTGGTTCCTGTGTTCTTTCAGAATGTGGTTCGTTTACATAGCATTCCTGAGAATATTGTGTCTGACAGAGGATCCCAGTTTGTTTCCAGGTTCTGGCGATCCTTTTGTGCTAGGATGGGCATTGATTTGTCGTTTTCGTCTGCCTTTCATCCTCAGACTAATGGACAAACGGAGCGAACTAATCAGACTCTGGAGGCTTATTTGAGGTGTTTTGTTTCGGCAGATCAGGATCATTGGGTGACCTTCTTGCCGTTGGCTGAGTTTGCCCTTAATAATCGGGCTAGTTCCGCTACTTTGGTTTCGCCATTTTTCTGCAACTCTGGTTTCCACCCTCGTTTTTCCTCGGGACATGTGGAGCCTTCTGACTGTCCTGGGGTAGATTCTGTGGTGGATAGGTTGCAGCAGATCTGGAATCATGTGGTGGACAACTTAAAGTTGTCACAGGAGAAGGCTCAGCGTTTTGCCAACCGCCGCCGCGGTGTGGGTCCCCGACTTCGTGTTGGGGATTTGGTATGGCTGTCTTCTCGATTTGTTCCGATGAAGGTCTCCTCTCCTAAATTTAAGCCTCGCTTCATCGGTCCTTACAAGATATTGGAAATCCTTAATCCTGTGTCCTTTCGCTTGGATCTTCCGGTGTCGTTTGCCATTCACAACGTGTTCCATAGGTCTTTGTTGCGGCGGTACGTTGTACCTGTGGTTCCTTCTGTTGAGCCTCCTGCTCTGGTGTTGGTTGAGGGCGAGTTGGAGTACGTGGTGGAGAAGATCTTGGATTCTCGTCTCTCCAGACGGAGGCTTCAGTATCTGGTCAAGTGGAAGGGCTACGGTCAGGAGGATAATTCCTGGGTGGTTGCCTCTGATGTGCATGCGGCCGATTTAGTTCGTGCCTTTCACGCTGCTCATCCTGATCGCCCTGGTGGTCTTGGTGAGGGTTCGGTGACCTCTCCTTAAGGGGGGGGGGTACTGTTGTGAATTAGACTTTGTGGCTCCCTCTTGTGGTTACTAGTGATATTACTCTGGGATTGTCTTTCCTCAGTTTGGCACCCACCTGGGTCGTTAGTCCAGGGGAGTTGCTATATAAGCTTCCTGGATCCTTAGTCCAGGGCCTGGCATCGTTGTAATCAGATCCTTTCTGTTTGCTCCTGTCTGCTGGTCCGGGTTCGTGCAAAATTAAGCTAAGTCCTGCTTCTTTGTTTTTTGGTTATTTGCTTGCTCTCATTTTTGTCCAGCTTGTACTAAATGTGATTCCTGACCTTGCTGGAAGCTCTAGGGGGCTGGTGTTCTCCCCCCGGGCCGTTAGACGGTTCGGGGGTTCTTGAATATCCAGCGTGGATATTTTGATAGGGTTTTTGCTGACCATATAAGTCATCTTACTATATTCTGCTATTAGCTAGTGGGCCTCTCTTTGCTACATACCTAGCTCATTCTTACGTTTGTCTTTTCCTCTTACCTCACCGTTATTATTTGTTGGGGGCTTGTATCCAACTTTTGGGGTCTTTTCTCTGGAGGCAAGAAAGGTCTTTCTTTTCCCTTCTAGGGTTAGTTAGTTCTCTGGCTGGCGCGAGACGTCTAGAACCAACGTAGGCACGTTCCCCGGCTGCTGCTATTTGTGGTGCTAGGATTAGATATATGGTCAGCTCAGTTACCACTGCCCTATGAGCTGTTTTTTTGTGTTTGCAGACAGTAATTATTTCTGAGACCCTCTGCCATTGGGGTCATAACACAGTCCGTCAGGGAAAAGGTATATATTGACAGTGGTAGATTATGCCACACGGTATCCAGAGGCGGTTGCGTTACCTAACATATTGGCAGAGACGGTGGCGGCTGCCCTGCTCCAGGTTTTCTCACGGGTTGGATTTCCCCGGGAGATTATCTCGGACCAGGGTACCCAGTTTACAGCAGAGGTGACCAACCAACTGTGGAAGTTGTGGGGCATAAAGTTCATTAGAAGCGCCCCGTACCACCCGCAAACCAATGGGTTGTGTGAATGCTTTAACGGGACGTTAAAACAACTCATTGGGACTTTTACCAGGACCTACAGGGACTGGGAGAAATTCTTGCCACACCTCCTGTTTGCCTATCGTGAGGTGCCCCAAGAATCCACTGGGTTTTCCCCGTTCTAAGTGGCATACGGGAGGAGGCTAAGGGGACCCCTAGACTTAGTGCTAGAACACTGGGAAGGGGTTGGCATCATAGAAGGGGTACCTATTGTACCCAATGTGCTGGAATTCCGGGACCGCCTACAGGAGCTGACCCAGGCTGTATGTGGGAACCTGCAGGTGGCCCAGTGGCGCCAGCGCGTATGGTATGATCGGAGGGCCAAAAAAAGAACGAACCTTGGAAATAGGACAGAAGGTGCTGGTGTTAGAGCCCACTAGGCAGAAGAAGTTAAAAGCTGCATGGCAGGGGCCCTACCAGGTAGTGGGGAAAATAGCCGACACCACCTATAATGTCGCCGATTGTGACGACCCCAGGGTTATCTGCATGTTCCACGTGAATATGCTGAAGCCCTACCTGGAGCACCCTGAAGAGGTAGTGGCCATCTGTGCACCTGAAGCAGAGGATTTAGGCGGACTTCCCTTGCCTGATGTCTTAGGGAAAAGGACTCAGTCCAAAACATGGGACCAGGTACACTTGGGTGAAGACCTAGGTCCCCGGGAGAGACAGCAGGCGGAGGCGTTGTTGAGGCAGCGACAGAGGATGTTTTCGGGAAGACCAGGGTACACTCACCTGGCACAACACAAGGTTGAGACCCAGGATCAGACCCCCCTGCGTCAACCCCCTTCCACGTCCCTGAGTCTGTACGAGAAGGGATGCGACAACAGATACGAGAGATGTTGCGTTTAGGGGTCATTGAAGAGTCAGATAGTCCCTGGGCATCCCCCGTAGTGTTAGTGCCCAAGAAGGATGGGACTACACGGTTTTGTGTAGACTATTGTAAGCTCAATGAGAAAACGGTAACGGATGCCTATCCCATGCCGCGTGTGGATGAGTTGTTAGACCGGCTGGCGGGGGCAAAGTATGTGACCACCATTGATCTATGCAAAGGCTACTGGCAGATTCCCCTTAGTCCTGCTATTCCCAAGTCGGCATTTGTCACCCCGTTCGGCTTATTCCAGTTTCGAGTTATGCCATTCGGGATGAAGAATGCCCCGGCGACCTTCCAGAGGCTGGCTGACCGGCTTCTGGATGGTCTCCAGGACTATGCTTGTGCCTACCTGGATGACATCGCCATCTACAGCGCGACATGGGAAAAGCATCTAAATCACCTAGAGACAGTATTGGACAGGATCCACAAGGCCGGAATCACCCTGAACCCAAACAAGTGTCACGTGGGCAAAGCAGAGGTTCAGTATTTAGGGCATTGGGTGGGAAGTGGGAGACAGCATCCAGAACCAGCCAAGATTGAGGCCATAGCCAAATGGCCCACCCCACGCACTAAAACCCATCATGGCGTTTCTAGGGACAGCGGGGTATTACAGGTAATTCGTTCCCAATTACAGCAGCGTAGCCAAGCCCCTCACTGATCTGACCTGTAAGAACCAACCCCGCCAGGTAACCTGGACCCCATAGTGTGAGGAAGCCTTCCGCCAGCTAAAGGACGCCCTCACCAATACCCCTGTATTGGCCGTACCTGATCCAACTAAACTTTCCTTGTTCACACAGACGCTTCTATGTTTGGATTTGGGGCAGTACTGAGCCAAGTCGGGCCGGACGGCCAAGAACACCCGGGAGCTTACCTGAGTCGGAAACTACTGCCCCGTGAAGTGAGCTATGCGGCTATCGAGAAGGAGTGCCTGGCGGTAGTATGGGTACTCAAAAAGTTGCAACCATATTAGTATGGATGACAGTTTTCCCTCCTAACGGACCATAATCCCCTAGTCTGGCTTAATCGGGTCTCCGGAGACAAAGCCAGATTACTGCGGTGGAGTTTAGCCCTACAACCTCTGGACTTCACCATCCACTACAGACCTGGCAAACAAAACGGTAACGCCGATGGACTAAGTCGACAAACGGAACTTGTACCAACCCCATAAACTTCGGTCATCCCCAAACCGATCCGTTAAGGATCAGACTGTGTATGCCGATCGCGTCGCTGAAAAGGGGAGCCATGTTACAGAACCCCCCAGTACCCAGAATATATTGTGCAGTTATATGTATGTATAATAGGTTCCATGTGAGATGCATGTCCCTAATGCATCAGCCCACAGGCTGCGCCACTGGGCAGAGGGGACAAGATATCCCCCTTCTGACCTCCCCCACCTTTGTAATTCCCACAGTAAATATCGGCAGGCTCCGGCCACCTGCGGCTATTGTAATGTATGTGTCATGTCGGACGCTGTTCAGACCAGGATAAGAGTAAAAGCAGAGGACAGCGCCACATCAAGGAGTGTTAGGCAATAACACACTTTATTCTGCCTCCTGTGGCAACGTTTCGGTCCGAAGACCTTTATCAAGCACGGTCTTCGGACCGAAACGTTGCCACAGGAGGCAGAATAAAGTGTGTTATTGCCTAACACTCCTTGATGTGGCGCTGTCCTCTGCTTTTACTCTTATCGTGGACTTTGACCGGGAGGACCCCCTGGTGTGGACATGTGCCCTGATGTCTATGGAGACAATGTTGGTATTGGGTGCGGTTTGACCTATTCCTTTGGTTGGATTTTTACGCTGTTCAGACCAGGTCATCCGACATACAGCGGTAATTCCGCTTTTGACCACTATTTGCTCATTGGCGTCTGCTAGATTTTATCTAGCTGTTCCGGGGTTAATTGAGCTAATCCTCGGATTGGAAGCTGGGCCATTCCCATGGCCTTTAAATAGTTCTCCTGTTCATTGGGCGTCGCCGATTATAGCTTCTGTCTTGTGCGTTGTTATCTCGGTCTGGAGTGGAGAGCTGGTTGTTGGAGATTCGTTGCTGGTGGTGTATTTTCCTCTGTCTTATTTACTCCTTCCTATATTTGTATTTATTTTGCCCTGCACATTTATAGTGTATTCCTGAGTGACTGCGGCGTGGTGTATATTTTCCTTTATCCTTGTCTGTGCTAACTGTGGGTATTGGAATATAACCTCTTCACTGGGTGGAGGGCGGAGGTATCAGCCTAGGGTTAAAACAGGAGTTAGGGTGAGGTTCGAGGCCTGGACATGCACACCATCAGTGTAAACTCCAGGTAGAGGGTCAGTCAGGATTTCCCTAGTCTGAGGGAAACTGCAGGGGCCCGGGTTTTTAGCTCGCTCACCTAGTCTCCCCGTGACATTATAATCGGCCCAACAACAAAACAAAAAAAAAGGGGTTTCTTTTTTTTTTTTTTTTTGGTTGTGTTTTGTCATGAATCCCATGACTTCCATAACCCGCCAGTTGGAGGCGCTGTCCCTACAGGTCACTGAGTTGAGGGGGGCAGTGCAGCAACAGGGACTAGCAGTATCTAATGTGCAGGCTGGAGCAACAGGAAGAGTTGCTAAGCCTAAATTTCCTTTGCCTGAAAGATTTACTGGGGAACGCAGTAAATTTGTTTCTTTTCGTGAAGCTTGCAAACTATATTTCCGCATGCGCCCGATCTCCTCGGGTAATGAGGCTCAGCGTGTGGGCCTGGTGTTGTCATTGTTAAGCGGGGATCCCCAAGCATGGGCGTTTTCTTTGCCATCTGATTCTGTTGAATTTGACTCTGTGGAGAGTTTTTTTTCTTCTCTTGGAAAAATCTACAATGAACCTGACAGAATGGCTCTAGCAGAATCTAAGATACGCACTATTCGCCAGGGGGAGCGAGTTGCAGAGGATTACTGTTCTGAATTTCGTCGCTGGGCGATCTATACACAATAGAATGATCCAGCATTGCGGAGTCAGTTTATACATGGGATTTCTGGAAGGGTTAAAAAAGCCCTTCTGATGTACGAGACTCCTGCTTCTCTAGATTCCGCCATGAGTCAGGTTGTCCGCATTGATCGTCGTTTGCGCCAGGGGGAGCATGAGACGCCGCCTGTGGGAGAAGGTTTAGGTTCACGTGAGGTTGCTGCAGGTGAGCCCACGGAGCCTATGCAAATCGCAGGGGTGTCACATGTCAAGCGTCAAGCCCCTGAGCTCAGGAAGCAGGGAGCCTGTTTTTACTGTGGTAAAACTGGTCATTTTATTAACATCTGTCCTCTGCTAAGCTCAGAGGGTGTGGAGGAGGCCAATCTGAGCTTATGTATATCCTCCATGATGATTTCTCAGTGCATGCTCCCTGCTAAGGTTTTTATTGCTGGCAGTGAGCTGCCAATTACTGTTTTTGTGGATAGTGGTTCAGCCACAAATCTCATTGATGAGGAGTTTGCGCGCACAGCAGGTTTTAGGATTGAAAAACTGTCTCATCCTATCCGCGTGGTCACCATCAATGCTGCTCCTCTCTCTCAGGGGGAGATTACTGAATTTGTGGCTGAGGTGAAACTCCACATAGGAGATCTACATTCCGAGCGAGTTACATGTAAGGTGCTCAGGAATCTTCCTGCTCAGGTGGTTTTGGGTTTTCCTTGGTTGTCTATGCACAACCCGGTAATTGACTGGAAAACTCAGGACATAATTCGGTGGAGCTAGTTCTGCCAGGAGAATTGCCTGGCCACATGTGTGGCTTCGGTGACTTCAAGCGTTCCGGAGTCACTTCTGGATTTTGTGGATGTGTTCTCTGAGAAGGGTTGTTCAGAGTTGCCGCCACATCGTCCTTATGACTGTTCTATCAGGTTTAAACCAGGGGCCAAATTGCCTAAAGCTAGGATGTTTAACATCTCCGGTCCGGAGAGACAAGCGTTAAAAGATTACATTGCTGAAAGCTTGAGCAAAGGGCACATCAGGCCGTCATCCTCACCGGTGGCAGCAGGGTTCTTCTTCGTGAAGAAGAAAGATGGTGGATTACGCCCGTGTTTGGATTTCAAGGAGTTGAACCAGATTACGGTTCGTGATCCATACCCTATGCCTCTGATACCAGATTTGTTCAACCAGGTGGCAGGTGCTAAGTGGTTTACCAAGCTTGACCTCAAGGGGGCGTACAACCTCATAAGAGTCCGTCAAGGTGATGAGTGGAAGACGGCTTTTAATACCCCTGAGGGTCATTTTGAAAATTTGGTGATGCCGTTTGGGTTGACTAACGCACCCGCAGTGTTCCAACATTTCATCAATGATGTGTTCTCGCATGTTTTGGGGAAATTCGTTATCGTGTATCTAGATGACATTCTCATATATTCTTGCGACCGTGATGCTCATTTAGATCATGTCAGGCAGGTGTTACAGCTTCTCAGAGACAATAAGCTGTATGCTAAACTTGAAAAATGTGTATTTTCTGTTCAAGAGTTGCCTTTCTTGGGTTATATTGTGTCTGCTTCTGGGTTTAAAATGGACGCCGCTAAGGTGCAGGCGGTGCTGCATTGGGAACGTCCTGATAACCTGAAAGCACTTCAGCGGTTCCTTGGGTTTTCTAACTACTATAGGAAATTTATCAAGGATTTTTCCATCATTGCTAAACCGCTAACTGACATGACTAAAAAGGGTACCAATTTCTCCGTTTGGCCTGAGGCTTCTGTGCGCGCATTTGAATTTCTTAAGAACAATTTTGTTTCAGCCCCCATTCTTGTGCAGCCAGACGTATCTAAACCCTTTGTTGTGGAAGTCGATGCGTCTGAGGTTGGTGTGGGGGCGGTACTATCTCAAGGCTCATCTTTGAGTGGTTTACGTCCGTGCACCTATTTCTCCAAGAAACTGTCGTCCGCCGAACGTAACTATGATATCGGCAACAGGGAGTTGTTGGCAATTAAGTTGGCCTTTGAGGAATGGTGACGCTTCTTGGAGGGGTCAGTACATCAGGTTACTGTTATTACCGATCATAAGAATCTGCTGTATTTGGAGTCAGCCAAGCGTCTGTCCCCCAGGCAGGCTCGCTGGGCATTGTTTTTCACGCGGTTCAATTTTGTGCTCACTTACAGACCGGGGTCTAAAAACACTAAGGCAAATGCTCTGTCCAGGTGTTTTCCGGGGGGTGAACCTCGGGAGGATCCAGTACCCATCCTCCAAAAGGGTGTTGTGGTTTCGGCTCTCACTACCGAGGTTGAGGCTGAGATTGCCGAGGCTCAGGAGGAGGTACCATCTGAGCTTCCCGTCAACAAATCTTTTGTACCACTTCATCTCCGCCTAAAGGTTTTAGCGGAGCATCATGATGCTGTCCTGGCTGGCCACCCAGGGGTTAGAGGTACCTTGGAGTTGGTGTCACGTCGGTTTTGGTGGCCCAAGATCCGACAGGACGTGGTCTCATACGTGTCAGCTTGTACCACGTGCGCTAGGGCTAAGACGCTTCGCTCCCGTCCTGTTGGCACACTACTTCCTCTTGAGGTACCTAGTAAGCCTTGGATGCAAATCTCCATGGATTTCATCACTGATTTGCCCTCATCAGCTGGGAACACGGTCATCTTGGTGATTGTTGATCGGTTTTCTAAAATGTCGCACTTTGTGTCTTTGCCTTCGTTGCCTAACGCTAAGACTCTGGCTCAGGTATTTGTGCAGGAGGTGGTCAGACTTCATGGGGTTCCGTCTGACATCGTGTCTGATAGGGGGTTTCAGTTTGTGGCAAAATTTTTGAGAGCATTTTGCTCACGGCTGGGGATCAAGTTATCTCATTCTTCGGTGTTTCATCCTCAGTCAAATGGTCAGACTGAGCATATGAACCAAAATTTGGAACAGTACTTACGCTGCTTTGTCTCTGATAACCAGGAGGAGTGGTCTACCTTTCTTCCTTTGGCTGAGTTTGCCATCAATAATCACCGCCAGGAGTCATCTGGGGAGTCTCCATTTTTTTGTGTTTACGGGCTACATCCTCAATTTTGTACCTTGAGTCAGAGGGGCTCTTCCGGCGTTCCGGAGGAGGACCAGTTGGGGACACAATTGTCATCAGTCTGGAGGAGAGTTAAGCAGCGCCTGTTGAGTGTGGGTGCTAGGTACAAGCGTGTGGCTGACAGTAGGCGTGTGCCAGGTCCGGACCTGAGTGTGGATGACTGGGTGTGGTTATCCACAGAAAACATAAGACTCAAAATACCATCCCTTAAATTGGGTCCACGGTTTATTGGTCCATTTAGGGTCACCGCCGTCATTAACCCAGTAGCGTACCGATTGGAGCTCCCGACGGTGTATAACATACACAACGTGTTCCACAGGTCTCTTCTAAAGAAGGTGGTGGGTTCTGTGGATGCAGCGCCTATGCCACCTCCAGTCTTGGTGGATGGTAATTTGGAGTTTGAAGTCTCCAAGGTGGTTGACTCTCGTGTAGTGCGTCGCACTTTACAGTACGTGGTACACTGGCGTGGTCATGGGCCTGAGGAGAGGTCCTGGGTACCAGCCTCGGACATTCATGCGGATCGGCTGGTCAGGTTTTTTCATTGTCGCCATCCAGACAAGCCGGGTCCTATAAGCCGTGAGGGCCCTGGGGTCCCTCGTAGAAGGCGGGGTACTGTCATGTCGGACGCTGTTCAGACCAGGTCATCCGACAGACAGCGGTAATTCCGCTTTTGACCACTATTTGCTCATTATCGTCTGCTAGATTTTATCGAGCTGTTCCGGGGTTAATTGAGCTAAATCTCGGATTGGAAGCTGGGCCATTCCCATGGCCTTTAAATAGTTCTCCTGTTCATTGGGCGTCGCCGATTATAGCTTCTGTCTTGTGCGTTGTTATCTCGGTCTGGTGAGGAGAGCTGGTGGTTGCAGATTCGTTGCTGGTGGTGTATTTTCCTCTGTCTTATTTACTCCTTCCTATATTTGTATTTATTTTGCCCTGCACATTTATAGTGTATTCCTGAGTGACTGCGGCGTGGTGTATATTTTCCTTTATCCTTGTCTGTGCTAACTGTGGGTATTGGAATATAATCTCTTCACTGGGTGGAGGGCGGAGGTATCAGCCTATGGTTAAAACAGGAGTTAGGGTGAGGTTCAAGGCCTTGACATGCACACCATCAGTGTAAACTCCAGGTAGAGGGTCAGTCAGGATTTCCCTAGTCTAAGGGAAACTGCAGGGGCCCGGGTTTTTAGCTCGCTCGCCTAGTCTCCCCGTGACAGCATGTCTGGCCTGCCGCTTTTCAGTTGGTCTGCCCTCTGCATCTGTGTGATATATTCTGTGTCCTGTGAGTAATGCGTTGTCACACTGGAAATACGTGGAGAAGCAGTGATCTTTTATATGCGCCCATGTAACCAAGCAATTCCAGCCAGCGGCCTTCATTCAGACTCCAGCCAAAGCAGTGTGGACCTCCTGAAACATGGGGTGGTACTGAAAGAGGTACTCCAGCATGGTAGACCCCGTTACAAAATGGACCTGCTCTGGGGAAGTACAAGAGTAGCCTGCTGTTCACTAGGTCTCTCACGGATTCTGCAGTCCATTTGTATAGCCTGAGTAATGACTTCCATCAGAGACAAGGGGCGTCATGAAGGTCCAAAGCATCTTTGAGGGTTTCGGAAAGGCCTTTTTGAAACTTGCACCTGAGAGCAGCATCGTTCCATAGAACTTCGGTGGACCACTGTCGGAACCCCGTTGTGCCAAGTTAATGATCTTAGCTCCAGTGATCTGTCGGGTTCGTCATATATTAGAATCACAAGGTTGAGCCAATCAGAAACTTAGGGTGGAAACATTAGGAATTCAGGTTGGAGACATCAGGAACAACACAGGTACTAGTATCTGATTTAGCAATCAACTGCAGAATAGCTCAGAGGGAAGAGCTTTCGCCTGGTGCACAAGCGCTGAGGGATTCATTCCTGACAGTGTGTGACTCGTAGGGGTATGGAGTGTGCAGTGATAGTGTGCGACTTATAAGAGCTCGGGATGTGCAGTGATGGTGTGTGAGTCGTAAGAGCGTGAGGTGTGCAGTGATGGTATGTAGCTCAGGACAGTGGAGTGTGCAGTGATTACTGAGTGTGTGACTCATAGTAGCGTGGGGTGCGCAGTGATGGTGTGTGATTTATTGGAGCATGGGGTGTGCAGTGATGGTGTGTTATTTATTGGAGCGTGGGGTGTGCAGTGATTCTGTGTGACTTATAGGAGTGCGAGGTGTGCAGTGATGGTATGTGACTCAGGACATTGCAGTGATTACTGTACTGTATGTGTGACTCATAGTAGTGTTGGGTGTGCAGTGATGATGTGTTATTTATTGAAGCGTGGAGTGTGCAGTGATGGTGTGAGACTATTAGGAACGTGGGGTGTGCAGTGATGGCGTGTGATTTATATTAGCGTGAGGTGTGCAGTGATAGTATGTGACTCAGGACATTGGAGTGTGCAGTGATTACTGTATGTGTGACTCATAGTAGCGTGGGGTGCGCAGTGATGGTGTGAGACTATTTCGGAGCGCTGAGTGTGCAGTGATCATGTGTGATTTATTGGAGCGTGGGGTGTGCAGTGATGGTGTGAGACTATTAGGAGCATAGGGTACGCAGAGACAGTGTGTGATTCATATGAGAGCAGGGTGTGCAGTGAGGGTGTGAGACTATTAGAAGCGTGGGGTGCGCAGTGATGGTGTGTGACTCATATGAGTGGGGTGTGCAGTGATGGTGTGTGATTTATTGGAGCGTGGGGTGTGCAGTGATGGTGCGTGATTTATTGGAGCGTGGGGTGTGCAGTGATGGTGTGTGATTTATTGGAGCGTGGGGTGTGCAGTGCTGGTGTGTGATTTATTGGAGCGTGGGGTGTACAGTGCTGGTGTGTGATTTATTGGAGCGTTGAGTGCGCAGTGATGGTGTGTGACTTATATGAGAGTGAGGTGTGCAGTGATGGTGTGTGATTTATTGAAGCGTGGGGTGCACAGTGATGGTGTGTGACTCATATGAGAGTGGGGTGTGCATTGATGGTGTGTGATTTATTGGAGGGGGTGTGTCACGAATCCACACCGCTGCCACCAATATGTCACGATTCACACCGTAACCGTCACCCCTACGTCACGGATTGGGGTGACTTTAGGCCAACAGATGGCTATCACATGTGCAGGGGGGCCTATCTTAGTTATCCCGCCACTGCTACAATGTGATGAAAAAACACACACAAGGCTATTGACATCTTAGTTTACAGCAGGGGCTTATTTTAGGTATCCCACTGCTCTACTATATACCACGAACTGCAGGGATTTATGTATATCCCGCTTACAGTTTCACTTGAAACTTGCAGCTCTCTGGCGCCCCCCTTACCCTCAGGTCAGATTAGGTACTGCACCTAGAGTAACTAGTCGCCAGAAAGGCTGCCTGCTATGTACTGGCTATTGAGCACGCTGCAGCGAGGCGATATAAATACTCCCACTCAGGCAGGAACAATAATTATCAACGCCACAGTCGCTGCAACGACACCCAAAGGCCCGCACATGGGATGCTGCCACCAGCTTCGATTAAACGGGTCCGAAGCTAACCCAAAACAGTAGCGTAATTCCCTTCAGAAGGCTTAAGGTACGTTTTAGAACAGGAGAAAGGAAACTAGTAATTTATATATTTTACTCTGAAAAAGGCAGTGTTTACATAAAAATATTACAAGGATGTTACAAAAGAGACAATTGAAAATGTACAAGGCAATTATAAAATAAAGGGGTTAAATGAGAAAAGGTAACACTCACATGTTCTCAGGACCTTGCAGGCAACCAGGCTAGTGGGGGGGAAGTTACCATATGTCCCAATGCATCAGGAGGTCTAGCTAGAAAACAGCTCCTCCAGTAAAACTCTGCTGACTACCTGGGCTGGGTTAAGAGTGGAGACTTATATACTCTAGCCTCAGGGCATCACTAAGGGCTGGTTAATTATATGCACTGAGGTCAGAGATCTTTACGTTCTGAGACTCTGGAGACAAAGACATTCCTGACTGAGAAGGGAGAGACCACAGGTGGCTTTGCAGGATTGGTCACCTGCAGTTTAAAGCCACACCCTGCTCACACACTAGCTTTAAATTACCCAGTGTCTGCCATGTGTTTTTGGGACCATGGTCAGAAGTGCAAAAATCCGTCAGCTATGGTTTTTACATTATCATGACATACATTTTCCTCACAGGGTGTGTGCAGTGATGGTGTGTGATTTATTGGAGCATGGGGTGTGCAGTGATGGTGTGTGATTTATTGGAGCATGGGGTGTGCAGTGATGGTGTGTGATTTATTGGAGGGGGTGTGTGCAGTGATGGTGTGTGATTTATTGGAGGGGGGGTGTGCAGTGATGGTGTGTGATTTATTGGAGTGTGGGGTGTGCAGTGATGGTGTGTGATTTATTGAAGCGTGGGGTGTGCAGTGATGGTGTGTGATTTATTGGAGCATGGGGTGTGCAGTGATGGTGTGTGATTTATTGGAGCATGGGGTGTGCAGTGCTGTTGTGTGATTTATTGGAGCATGGGGTGCGCAGTGATGGTGTGTGATTTATTGGAGCATGGGGTGTGCAGTGCTGGTGTGTGATTTATTGGAGCGTGGGGTGTGCAGTGATGGTGTGTGATTTATTGGAGCGTGGGGTGTGCAGTGATGGTGTGTGATTTATTGGAGGGGGGTGTGCATTGATGGTGTGTGATTTATTGGAGGGGGGTGTGCAGTGATGGTGTGTGGTTTATTGGAGCATGGGGTGTGCAGTGATGGTGTGTTATTTATTGGAGCGAGAGGTGTGCAGTGATGGTGTGTGATTTATTGGAGCGAGAGGTGTGCAGTGATAGTATGTGACTCAGGACATTGGAGTGTGCAGTGATTACTGTATGTGTGACTCATAGTAGCGTGGGGTGCGCAGTGATGGTGTGAGACTATTTCGGAGCGCTGGGTGTGCAGTGATCATGTGTGATTTATTGGAGCGTGGGGTGTGCAGTGATGGTGTGAGACTATTAGGAGCATGGGGTACGCAGAGATAGTGTGTGATTCATATGAGAGCAGGGTGTGCAGTGATGGTGTGTGACTCATATGAGAGCGGGGTGTGCAGAAAGGCTGCCTGCTATGTACTGGCTATTGGGCACGCTGCAGCGAGGCGATATAAATACTCCCACTCAGGCAGGAACAATAATTATCAACGCCGCAGTCACTGCAACGACACCCAAAGGCCCGCACATGGGATGCTGCCACCAGCTTCGATTAAACGGGTCCGAAGCTAACCCAAAACAGTAGCGTAATTCCCTTCAGAAGGCTTAAGGTACGTTTTAGAACAGGAGAAAGGAAACTAGTAATTTATATATTTTACTCTGAAAAAGGCAGTGTTTACATAAAAATATTACAAGGATGTTACAAAAGAGACAATTGAAAATGTACAAGGCAATTATAAAATAAAGGGGTTAAATGAGAAAAGGTAACACTCACATGTTCTCAGGACCTTGCAGGCAACCAGGCTAGTAGGGGGGAAGTTCCCTTATGTCCCAATGCATCAGGAGGTCTGGCTAGAAAACAGCTCCTCCAGTAAAACTCTGCTGACTGACCGGGCTGGGTTAAGAGTAGAGACGTATATACTCTAGCCTCGGGGCATCACTAAGGGCTGGTTAATTATATGCACTGAGGTCAGAGATCTTTACGTTCTGAGACTCTGGAGACAAAGACATTCCTGACTGAGAAGGGAGGGACCACAGGTGGTTTTGCAGGATTGGTCACCTGTAGTTTAAAGCCACACCCTGCTCACACACTAGCTTCAAATTACCCAGTGTCTGCCATGTGTTTTTGGGACCATGGTCAGAAGTGCAAAATCCGTCAGCTATGGTTTTTACATTATCGTGACATACATTTTCCTCACACCTCCCCCTTCTGGTGTGCGCTACGGAGGCAGGACTGCTCGGTGCTCCTCCATGCGCACCTCAGCAGGTTCACCCCGGCGGGAAAGTCCATCTGCATTTCCATGCTCCCTGCCCGTTTTGTGTTCAATGGTGAAGTCAAACTGCTGAAGGGCAAGGCTCCAGCGTAGCTACCTGCCGTTGGTTCCACCCATGGCGTTTAGCCAGAGCAGAGGGTTGTGGTCAGTCACCACCGTGAAGGCATGGCCGTACAAGTAGGGCTGCAAGCGCTGAAGGGCCCAGACTATGGCCAGGCACTCCTTCTCGATGGTGGAGTAGGCCACTTCCCTCGGCAAAAGTTTCCGGCTCAGGTACAACACGGGATGCTCTTGGTCCTCCGAGTCAACCTGGCTGAGCACAGCACCAAGGCCAAACTCGCTGGCGTCGGTCTGTACCAAGAACGGTCGACTGCTGTCGACTGCTTTCAACACAGGGGAGTTGCACAGTGCTGTTTTCAATGCCTGGAAGGCCCCCTCACAGCCATCGGTCCAGTTGACGATGTGGGGTAGCTTCTTCCTGGTGAGGTCCATCACAGGTTTTGCCAGGCTACTATAGTGCTGTACGAAGCGCCTATAGTACCCTGCGGTGCCCAGGAAGGACATCACCTGTTTCTTGGTCCTGGGAGTGGGCCAGTCCACGATTGCTCCCACTTTCTCAGGCTCTGGCTTTAGGGTGCCTCCGCCTACCCGGTGCCCCAGGTAGTGGACCTCCCTCATGCCCATCTGGCACATTCCTGGCCTGATAGTCAGTCCTGCTCGGTGAATTCTCCTGAGATGCTGCAGGTGTTCCTTCCAGGAGGGACTGAAGATGGCAATGTCATCAAAGTACGCCACGGTGTACTCCTCTAGTCCCTGAAGCAGGAGGTTGACCATCCGCTGGAAAGTGGCAGTGGCATCCTTCATGCCGAAGGGCATGACCGTGGACTCGTACAGTCCAAAGGGTGTGATAAAGGCGGACTTCTCCTGCACCTCGGGGCTCAGGGGAATCTGCCAGTATCCTCGACTCAGATCCATTATTGACAGGTATTTTGCGCCAGCTAACTTCTCAAGCAGCTCCTCGATGCGCGGCATTGGGTGTGTGTCAGAGGCTGTAATGGCGTTGAGCCCCCTGTAGTCCACGCAGAACCGGGTAGTCCGGTCCTTCTTTGGCACGAGAACTACGGGTGAGGCCCACGCGCTCTTTGACCGTCAAATCACCCCCAGCTGTAACATCTCATCGATCTCCTGGCGCATAACCTGCTGCACCTGGTCGGAGATTCGATAGGGTGTTTGCCGTAGTGGGGCATGATTCCCGGTGTCCACTTCGTGGACTGCTCAGTCCTTCCAGGTCGGTTGGAGAACATGACCCGGAAGGGTTCCAGTGTGGTTTGCAACTGTAACCGCTGTGGTTCAGTTAGCGAGGCGCTTACCTCCATGTCCTCAATGGACCCACCGGCCTTGGCTTGGGCCAGCATGTCCAGGAGGGTGTCTTCCTCCCCGTCTTCAGGTACGCTGCAGACCGGTAGGACGAAAGCCTTCATCATGTTGACGTGAAAGGCCTTTCGCCTACCCCGAGCGTGGTCAAGCGTGACCACGTAGGTGACTGGGTTGAGCTGTTGGTGGACGACGTACGGGCCCTCCCAGGTTGCCTGAAGCTTATCCGTTGGCATGGGGACCAGCACCCACACCTTTTGACTCACGTGGTAGGTCCGCTCCCGGGCGTTCTGGTCGTATCAGTGCTTCTGGTCAGCCTGAGCCTGCGTCATGTTGTCATGCACCAACTGCGTCAAGGTCTGCATCTTGTCACGGAAGCGCATGACATACTCCACTATGGACACTTCAGAAGGGTTCGGCTCCTCTTCCCAGGATTCTCTTACCAACCCAAGGGGTCCCCGGACTCACCTGCCGTACAGGAGCTCGAAGGGGGAGAACCCCGTCGAGGCCTGCGGAACCTCTCGGTAAGCGAACATCAGATGTGGGAGGTACCGCTCCCAGTCGCGCCCTTGTGTCTCAACCAGCATGCGTAGCATCTGTTTGAGGGTACCATTGAAGCGTTCACACAAGCCATTGGTCTGTGGGCGATACGCACTCGATACCAGGTGCTTCACCTGCATTCTCTTACAGAGAGCGTCCATTAGGCGAGACATGAATTGGGTCCCCTGATCAGTGAGCATCTCCCTAGGAAATCCTACACGTGAAAAGATAGCCAACAGGGCATCCACCACCTCATTTGCCCTAGTTGACGACAGAGCTAATGCCTCTGGGTACCGGGTAGAATAGTCTACCACAGTAAGGATGTATTGCTTTCCAGAGCTGCTGGGGACGGCCAGCGGGCCCACAATGTCCACCGCGATCCTCTGGAAAGGCTCCTCTATCACTGGCAAAGGGATCAGGGGAGCCTTAAGAGCAGGCCCCGCCTTCCCCACTCTTTGACAGGTGACACAGGAGTGGCAGTAGTTTGACACATCTGTCCCCATCTTAGGCCAATAGAAGTGTTGAGAGAGCCGGGCCTTTTTTTTGCTGATCCCCAAGTGTCCAGCTAGCGGGATCTCATGGGCAATCCGTAACAACTCACCCTGGAATTGCTGCGGGACGACCAGCTGTCTTTCCCTCAACCACTCCTTTTGCGATTATCCGGGTACTGTCTTCCGGTACAACCTTCCTCTTTCCCAGAACACCCTCTCCTTATCAGTCTCGGAGATGGGCATCTCGGCGAGTTGTCTCAAACTCTCCAGGCTCGCATCTGTGTGCAGAGCAACCTGAAACTCCAGGCTAGGGGAAGCCAGAAGCGACGTCAGGGTCCCTTCCCCACGGGAACCCTCTGGAACCTGCTTTGGGTCCACCTCTGGTTCAGTCACAACGATGACTGAGGAGGGTCCGGAAGGCAGACAGTTATCTGCGTTTTGGGCACTCTGACTGCGGGTGACAGCAGCTACGTAGGCTGTCTCCCCGGGGATTTCTACAGACCCATCAGCCGGCGCTGCCATGGGCTCTACCTCCCCATCCACCCCCATTACCTCAGGAGTAGGGCTACTTATGGGCCAGTAACCATCCTCGGTGGCACTGGTCAATTGCATGGCATCACCTTCCTCACGGTTCCCATGTATCTCCCCATTTCCTGTAGCACCGACACTTGCCCCTGCTAGGGGTTCCTCAGCCGTCTCACTCCGCAGAGCGACGTGGCTGAGCACTCCTGTACCTATGGACACATCAACTTTCACAGAAACAACATTATCAGGTTCAGTTGGCACAGGTACAACATTTTCACCATCAATCCTAGGGAAAAAATGGTTATCAGATGCATCATTACAAGATAAAGCATGGTCACACATGCGATTTCCCATCATCATCGTCATCATCAGGGTTAAAGTTACCCTTATTAGCAGATTGGGGAGGGGTGTCAGGGACGTAGTATGCAACCATCCTCCCCAAATCAGTCCCCAACAAAACATCAGTGGGCAAATTATCAGACAGCCCCACTTCCTTCACCCCGCTCCTGGCACCCCAATCAATATAAACCCGGGCCATTGGCAAGGGACAGCTGATGCCCCCAATCCCAGTGACAGTTAGGGTTTTCCCCGGAATGATTTTTTCAGGGGCCGCCAGTTCGGGTCGGATGAGGGTTCGTTCAGCCCCGATGTCCTTGAGGCCTGTAGCAACATGGCCTCCCACAATGACGTGCTGTACGTTGTCACACACCCTACCAGCCACACCACCCACCAAAAGAACTGCTGCATTAGGCCCGGGGGCCTTGGATGGGGGTTTCTTCGGCTAGTCTGGACAGTAGGGACTGATATGACCAGTCCGGTTGCAGACGAAACACTGGCGAGGTTCAATGGTAGGTCTGGTGCTGTTGGTTACGGGGACAGGACTTCTGGGGTGTTGGCTGGCAGGGGTACTGGCATTGGTTGCAGGCTTACCCCCTCTCCAGCTGGTGGTGACTGGCTTCCGCACTTCCGATCTACGGTTGGCCTCATAGGCAAGGGCAATCTGCGCTGCTTTCGTCACGTCTTTGGGTTCTCTGTCCATCACGAACTGTTGCACCTCAGCTGGGCAAAGATGTAAGAACTGGTCTTTGATCATCAGTTCTCGCAGCTGTGCAAAGGTGGTCACTGACAGTCCTTGGGTCCACTGGTCAAAGCGGGTCCCCAGTCCATGTGCCACATCACTGTAACTGTCGTGTGGGCCACGTTGGAGGTTCCAGAACTTTCTACGGTACACCTCGGGTGTAAGCTGGTACTTGGCTATCAGAGCCCGCTTGATGGCCTCATAGTCACCATCTTGTTCTTGAGGGAGGGCAGCAAACGCCTCCAGAGCTTTGCCTCTCAGCCCTGGTGTCAGGTATCGTGCCCATTCTTGTGTAGGCAGCTGGTACTGCCTGCATGCTTTCTCAAAGGCCCGCAGAAAAGTGTCCAAGTCCCCGTCCTTTTCCATCACAGGAAAGTGCTCGGGCCGGGGCTTCGGTATCTGAGCGTTTCTGGGCTCACGGCTGGACTGGGACGACCCCTGCATTTGCAGTCGGGCTAACTGCAGCTGGTACTCCCTCTCCTGGTATTGCTGGATCAGCTGCTGACGTCCATCACGGTCATCGGCGGGGAGTAGTTCCAAGACCGCCAGCAGACTGGGGTCCAAACCACCCTCGTTGCTAG
Source organism: Ranitomeya variabilis (assembly GCF_051348905.1). Lineage (NCBI taxonomy): Eukaryota > Metazoa > Chordata > Amphibia > Anura > Dendrobatidae > Ranitomeya > Ranitomeya variabilis. The sequence goes on along the minus strand of NC_135237.1, from coordinate 4,336,804 downwards.
TAGGGCCCGTATTCAGTGGTTGGTCCTCTGCTGCAGCAGCAGGTTCGCTTGTCCTGGCTTCTGCAGCCTCTGGGCTCTGTGGCCTGGCTTGGTCTGCTTCAAATTGCACCAGTTCAGCGACCATTTGAGCCTTGGTCTTGCCCTGGGAGATCAGGCCATGGTACGTGCATATCCCAGCAAAAGTGTCCTTCTTCTGCTGGGTGTACCAGGCTTCTCCTTTCGCAGCCATGGTTGCCAAATAAAAGATAGGTCAGAAAAACGAAGAGAAAGGGAAGGGATAATTACCAGTACACACAATTGTCTCAGGGCTAATAAACACTGAGTTTGTTCTCCAAACTTATTTGCGCAGAGTCCTCGCAAGAACTTTGCAAGTTTTTAGTGAGAGGAATGATTGCTCAAACCAAATCACTAATGCTCTAAGATCCCACCGCCTTGCCACCAATTTGTTACGAATCCACACCGCTGCCACCAATATGTCACGATTCACACCGTGACCGTCACCCCTACCTCACGGATCGGGGTGACTTAAGGCCAACAGACGGTTATCACATGTGCAGGGGGGCTTATCTTAGTTATCCGAATATAATCCAAAGTCCGGCACTCAAAAAAGAATGTTTTTATATATTTTTATTTATTCATATTTTCCCAGTATGTTCAATATAACGTTTCTCTCTACTTGACCTTCATCAGACTAGGGTATAGAAAGAAACAAACATAACTAAATATTACAATCAACAATAATCCATACAAGAATTACATTCGCATTGAATAACCCTGGAAGACAACAATATCATCTTTTTATCCTCACATCAATTATAATACATTCTGAATAATTGATGTGAGGATAAATAGATTATCTTAGTTATCCCTCCACTGCTACAATGTGATGAAAAAACACACACAAGGCTATTGACCTCTTAGTTTACAGCAGGGGCTTATTTTAGGTATCCCACTGCTCTTCCATATACCATGAACTGCAGGGATTTGTGTATCCCGCTTACAGTTCCACTTAAACCTTGCAGCTCTCTGGCGCCCCCCTTTCTGTCAGGTCAGATTAGGTACTGCACCTAGGGTAATTGGTCGCCAGAAAGGCTGCCTGCTATGTACTGGCTATTGGGCACGCTGCAGCGAGGCGATAACTACTCCCACTCAGGCAGGAACAATAATTATCAACGCCGCAGTCGCTACAACGACACCCAAAGGCCTGCACACGGGATGCTGCCACCAGCTTCGATTAAACGGGTCCGAAGCTAACCCAAAACAGTGTCCCTTCAGAAGGCTTAACCCCTTAATGACCGCCAATACGTCTTTTAACTAACCTGAGATATAAGAGAACAGCCTCCCCATACAGGTGACAATCCAGTAACCCGATGTTTACCCTGGTTACCAGCGTAAAATGTAAAAAAAACAAACAGTACATACTTACATTCGCATCCCCCGCCGTCTGCTTCCCACACTGACTGAGCGCCGCAAAGTGAAAGTGAAAGCACAGCACAGCGGTGACGTCACCGCTGTGCCCTGCTACTGCCGGCGCGACGCAGGGACGCGAATGTAAGTATGTACTGTTTGTTTTTTTTACATTTTACGCTGGTAACCAGGGTAAACATCGGGTTACTAAGTGCGGCCCTGCGCTTAGTAACCCGACGTTTACCCTGATTACCCGGGGACCTCGGCATTGTTGGTCGCTGGAGAGCGGTCTGTGTGACAGCTCTCCAGCGATCAAACAGCGACGCTGCAGCGATCAGCATCGTTGTCGCTATCGCTGCAGCGTCGTTTCGTGTGAAGGTACCTTTAATAAACTACCTGACTGCAGTTTTCAATATGTCTAGGGGTGCTGTTTTTAAAATGGCATCATGTTTGGGGGTTTCACAACATATGGGAACCCTAAAGTCTCTTCAAACATGGATAAGTCCCTTAGAAAATTTTTTTTGTAAATTTCCTTGAAAAAAATGAAAAATTTCTGCTACATTTTTAAACCTCCTAAAATGCTAACAAAATAAAATAAGATTTTACAAATGGTGCTGATGTAAAGCCGACATTTGGGAAATGTTGTTTATTAATGGTTTGCTGTGGTATGACCATCTGGATTAAAGGGATAATCATTCAAATTTAGAAAATTGATAATTTTTTAACATTTTTCTCAAATTTTTGATATTTTTGTAAATAAACACAAAACATATTGACCTAAATTTACCATTATCATAAAGTATAATGTGTCACGAAAAAACAGTCTCAAAATCACTGGGATTTGTTGAAGCGTTGTAGAGTTATTACCACATAAAGTGACACTGGTCAGATTTTAAAAATTTGGCTCGCTCACTAAGGGGTTAAGGTACGTTTTAGAACAGGAGAACGGAAACTAGTAATTTATATATTTTACTCTGAAAAAGGCAGTGTTTACATAAAAATATTACAAGGGTGTTACAAAAGAGACAATTGAAAATGTACAAGGCAATAATAATAAAATAAAGGGGTTAAATGAGAAAAGGTAACACTCACATGTTCTCAGGACCTTGCAGGCAACCAGGCTAGTGGGGGGGAAGTTACCATATGTCCCAATGCATCAGGAGGTCTGGCTAGAAAACAGCTCCTCCAGTAAAACTCTGCTGACTACCTGGGCTGGGTTAAGAGTGGAGACTTATATACTCTAGCCTCGGGGCATCACTAAAGGGCTGGTTAATTATATGCACTGAGGTCAGAGATCTTTACGTTCTGAGACTCTGGAGACAAAGACATTCCTGACTGAGAAGGGAGAGACCACAGGTGGCTTTGCAGGATTGGTCACCTGCAGTTTAAAGCCGCACCCTGCTCACACACTAGCTTTAAATTACCCAGTGTCTGCCATGTGTTTTTGGGACCATGGTCAGAAGTGCAAAAATCCGTCAGCTATGGTTTTTACATTATCGTGACGTACATTTTCCTCACAGGGTGTGTGCAGTGATTGTGTGTGATTTATTGGAGCATGGGGTGTGCAGTGATGGTGTGTGATTTATTGGAGCATGGGGTGTGCAGTGATGGTGTGTGATTTATTGGAGGGGGTGTGTGCAGTGATGGTGTGTGATTTATTGGAGGGGGGGTGTGCAGTGATGGTGTGTGATTTATTGGAGGGGGGTGTGCAGTGATGGTGTGTGATTTATTGAAGCGTGGGGTGTGCAGTGATGGTGTGTGATTTATTGGAGGGGGGGTGTGCAGTGATGGTGTGTGATTTATTGGAGCATGGGGTGTGCAGTGATGGTGTGTGATTTATTGGAGGGGGGTGTGCAGTGATGGTGTGTGATTTATTGGAGGGGGTGTGTGCAGTGATGGTGTGTGATTTATTGGAGCGTGGGGTGTGCAGTGATGGTGTGTGATTTATTGGAGGGGGGTGTGCAGTGATGGTGTGTGATTTATTGGAACGTGGGGTGTGCAGTGATGGTGTGTGATTTATTGGAGGGGGGTGTGCAGTGATGGTGTGTGATTTATTGGAGGGGGGTGTGCAGTGATGGTGTGTGGTTTATTGGAGCATGGGGTGTGCAGTGATGGTGTGTTATTTATTGGAGGGGGGGTGTGCAGTGATGGTGTGTGATTTATTGGAGGGGGGTGTGCAGTGATGGTGTGTGATTTATTGGAACGTGGGGTGTGCAGTGATGGTGTGTGGTTTATTGGAGCATGGGGTGTGCAGTGATGGTGTGTTATTTATTGGAGGGGGGGTGTGCAGTGATGGTGTGTGATTTATTGGAGCGTGGGGTGTGCAGTGATGGTGTGTTATTTATTGGAGGGGGGGTGTGCAGTGATGGTGTGTGATTTATTGGAGCATGGGGTGTGCAGTGCTGGTGTGTGATTTATTGGAGCGTGGGGTGTGCAGTGATGGTGTGTGATTTATTGGAGGGGGGTGTGTAGTGATGGTGTGTGATTTATTGGAGTGTGGGGTGTGCAGTGATGGTGTGTGATTTATTGGAGGGAGGTGTGCAGTGATGGTGTGTTATTTATTGGAGGGGGGGTGTGCAGTGATGGTGTGTGGTTTATTGGAGCATGGGGTGTGCAGTGATTGTGATGACTCCTGAGCTACGGCATCTAATTCTATCATGTGTGTTGATGTCTTCTGAGCTGTGTACTTTCTCCTATCATGTGTGATACTGTCTGCTGTATATAATCCTGTTCAAATTAATGCAGTGTCAGAGCTCGTCGTTGAGTTTTGCAGTTGTCAGCAGTCCTCCTCTCTTCTCCCATTTCACTAACTTCCTGCAGGGAATGTGACACCTCTGGTCCTCACACCCAATCCTCCCCTGGGGCCGCTCAGGATCGGCACATTCTCTGCTCTGGTCAATAACGGAAAAGCAATTGTCATTATAAGAATTAAAAATAGCTAAAACTAACCCCTGATGCCCTGGAGAAAGGGCACCGGTCCTAGTGATTGCTAGCACCATGGGGCAGGGCACCGATCCTAGTGATTGCCAGCTCCAGGGGGCAGGGCACCGATCCTAGTGATTGCCAGCTCCAGGGGGCAGGGCACCGATCCTAGTGATTGCCATCTCCAGGGGGCAGGGCACCGAGCCAAGTGATTGCCAACTCCAGGGGGCAGGGCACCGATCCTAGTGATTGCCAGCTCCAGGGGCAGGGCACCGAACCTAGTGATTGCCAGCTCCAGGGGCAGGGCACCGATCCTAGTGATTGCCAGCTCCAGGGGGCAGAGCACCGATCCAAGTGATTGCCAGCTCAAGGGGCAGGGCACCGATCCTAGTGATTGCCAGCTCCAGGGGCAGGGCACCGATCCTAGTGATTGCTAGCTCCAAGGGGCAGGGCACCAATCCTAGTGATTGCCAGCTCCAAGGGGGCAGGGCACCGATCCTAGTGATTGCCATCTCCAGGGGGCAGGGCACCGAGCCAAGTGATTGCCAGCTCCAGGGGGCAGGGCACCGATCCTAGTGATTGCCAGCTCCAGGGGCAGGGCACCGAACCTAGTGATTGCCAGCTCCAGGGGCAGGGCACCGATCCTAGTGATTGCCAGCTCCTGGGGGCAGAGCACCGATCCAAGTGATTGCCAGCTCAAGGGGCAGGGCACCGATCCTAGTGATTGCCAGCTCCAGGGGCAGGGCACCGATCCTAGTGATTGCTAGCTCCAAGGGGCAGGGCACCGATCCTAGTGATTGCCAGCTCCAGGGGGCAGGGCACCGATCCTAGTGATTGCCAGCTCCAGGGGGCAGAGCACCGATCCAAGTGATTGCCAGCTCAAGGGGCAGGGCACCGATCCTAGTGATTGCCAGCTCCAGGGGCAGGGCACCGATCCTAGTGATTGCCAGCTCCAGGGGCAGGTCACCGATCCTAGTGATTGCTAGCTCCAAGGGGCAGGGCACCGATCCTAGTGATTGCCAGCTCCAGGGGGCAGGGCACCGATCCTAGTGATTGCCAGCTCCAGGGGGCAGAGCACCGATCCAAGTGATTGCCAGCTCAAGGGGCAGGGCACCGATCCTAGTGATTGCCAGCTCCAGGGGGCAGAGCACCGATCCAAGTGATTGCCGGCTCCAGAGGCAGGGCACCGATCCTAGTGATTGCCAGCTCCAGGGGCAGGGCACCGATCCTAGTGATTGCCAGCTCCAGGGGGCAGGGCACCGATCCTAGTGATTGCCAGCTCCAGGGGGCAGGGCACCGATACTAGTGATTGCCAGCTCAAGGGGCAGGGCACCGATCCTAGTGATTGCCAGCTCCAGGGGCAGGGCACCGATCCTAGTGATTGCCAGCTCCAAGGGGCAGGGCACCGATCCTAGTGATTGCCAGCTCCAGGGGCAGGGCACCGAACCTAGTGATTGCCAGCTCCAGGGGCAGGGCACCGATCCTAGTGATTGCCAGCTCCAGGGGGCAGAGCACCGATCCAAGTGATTGCCAGCTCAAGGGGCAGGGCACCGATCCTAGTGATTGCCAGCTCCAGGGGGCAGAGCACCGATCCAAGTGATTGCCAGCTCAAGGGGCAGGGCACCGATCCTAGTGATTGCCAGCTCCAGGGGGCAGGGCACCGATCCTAGTGATTGCCAGCTCCAGGGGGCAGAGCACCGATCCAAGTGATTGCCAGCTCCAGGGGGCAGAGCACCGATCCAAGTGATTGCCAGCTCAAGGGGCAGGGCACCGATCCTAGTGATTGCCAGCTCCAGGGGGCAGAGCACCGATCCAAGTGATTGCCAGCTCCAGGGGGCAGAGCACCGATCCAAGTGATTGCCAGCTCAAGGGGCAGGGCACCGATCCTAGTGATTGCCAGCCCCAGGGGGCAGAGCACCGATCCAAGTGATTGCCGGCTCCAGGGGCAGGGCACCGATCCTAGTGATTGCCAGCTCCAGGGGCAGGGCACCGAACCTAGTGATTGCCAGCTCCAGGGGCAGGGCACCGATCCTAGTGATTGCCGGCTCCAGGGGCAGGGCACCGATCCTAGTGATTGCCAGCTCCAGGGGCAGGGCACCGATCCTAGTGATTGCCAGCTTCAGGGGCAGGGCACCGATCCAAGTGATTGCCAGCTCCAGGGGGCAGGGCACCGATCCTAGTGATTGCCAGCTCCAGGGGCAGGGCACCGATCCTAGTGATTGCCAGCTCCAGGGGCAGGGCACCGATCCTAGTGATTGCCAGCTCCAAAGGCAGGGCACCGACCCTAGTGATTGCCAGCTCCAAGGGGCAGGGCACCGATCCTAGTGATTGCCAGCTCCAGGGGGCAGGGCACCGATCCTAGTGATTGCCAGCTCCAGGGGCAGGGCACCGATCCTAGTGATTGCCAGCTCCAGGGGGCAAGGCACCGATCCTAGTGATTGCCAGCTCCAAGGGGCAGGGCACCGATCCTAGTGATTGCCAGCTCCAGGGGGCAGGGCACTGATCCTAGTGATTGCCAGCTCCAGGGGGCAGGGCACCGATCCTAGTGATTGCCAGCTCCAGGGGCAGGGCACCGATCCAAGTGATTGCCAGCTCCAGGGGGCAGGGCACCGATCTGTTGTGAATTTGGTTTCTGGGCTCCCCCGGTGGTTTCTGGTGGTACTGCACTTGTGTGCTTCATCTCCTCTGTTCACCTGTTTCCATCAGGATGTGGGAGTTTTCTATTTAACCTTGCTCCTCAGTCATTTCTATGCCGGCCAACAATGTTACCAGAAGCCTTTCTGTTGCATGTTCCTGCTCCTAGACTACTATCAGCTAAGTTGGACTTGTAGTCCTAAGTTTGTTTTGTATTTTTGTTCCAGTTCTCTGTGATTGATTATTTCTGAGGCTGGAAGCTCTTGTGAGCTGAAATTGCCACTCTGGTGTCATGAGTTGATATTAGAGTCTTAAAGTAATTTCAGGATGGTGTTTTGAAAGGGTTTTCAGCTGACTGTGAAGTTCCCTTTTCTGTCTTCCTACTATCTAGTAAGCGGACCTCAATTTGCTAAACCTATCTTCATACTTCGTATGTCTATTTCCTCTGAAATCACCGACAATATATGTGGGGGCTACTGTCTGCCTTTTGGGGAAAATTTCTCTAGAGGTAAGCCAGGTCTGTATTTTCCTCTGCTAGGGTCAGTCAGTTCTCCGGCTGGCGCTGGGCGTCTAGGGATAAAACGTAGGCACGCTACCCGGCCACTGTTAGTTGTGCGGTAGGTTTAGCTCACAGTCAGCTCGAGTTCCCATCTTCCAAGAGCTAGTCCTTTTGGTATGCTTTACTATGTTCTCTTGCCATTGAGAACCATGACAGTTTGGCCGGCCAAGGGTTAAAATAATTGGCAGAAGAAAGGAGAGAAAAGAACCCTGCAGAGAATTTTTTTTTTTTTTCCTGAGTTTGCTCATTAGTTGATTCACTTGCATCTCTACTTACTGCAGCCTTCGTCTCTCTCTCCTTCTAATCCTTGAATGGTTCTGATTTCACCTGATTAATATGGATCCTCAGAGTTTAGCTACAGGCTTGGATAATCTCGCTGTGAAGGTTCAAAGTTTACAGGATTTTGTTATTCATGCTCCTATATCTGAACCTAGAATTCCTTTACCTGAATTTTTCTCCGGGGATAGATCTCGCTTCCAGAATTTCAAACATAATTGTAAATTATTTTTGTCTCTGAGATCTCGCTCCGCTGGAGATCCTGCACAGCAGGTCAGGATTGTAATTTCCTTGCTCCGGGGCGACCCTCAGGACTGGGCATTTGCTTTGGCACCAGGGGATCCTGCGTTGCTCAATGTGGATGCGTTTTTCCTGGCCTTGGGGTTGCTTTATGAGGAACCTCATTTGGAGATTCAGGCTGAAAAAGCCTTAATGGCCCTGTCTCAAGGGCAGGATGAGGCTGAAATATACTGCCAAAAATTTCGTAAGTGGTCTGTGCTTACTCAGTGGAATGAGTGCGCCCTGGCGGCGAATTTCAGAGAGGGTCTCTCTGATGCCATTAAGGATGTTATGGTGGGGTTCCCTGTGCCTACAGGTCTGAATGAGTCCATGACAATGGCTATTCAGATTGATCGGCGTTTGCGGGAGCGCAAACCTGTGCACCATTTGGCAGTGTCTACTGAGAAGGCGCCAGAGATTATGCAATGTGATAGAATTCTGTCCAGAAGCGAACGACAGAATTTTAGGCGAAAAAATGGGTTATGCTTCTATTGTGGTGATTCAACTCATGTTATATCAGCATGCTCTAAACGTACTAAGAAGGTTGATAAGTCTGTTTCAATTGGCACTTTACAGTCTAAGTTTATTCTATCTGTGACCCTGATTTGCTCTTTATCGTCTATTACCGCGGACGCCTATGTCGACTCTGGCGCCGCTTTGAGTCTTATGGATTGGTCCTTTGCCAAACGCTGTGGGTTTGATTTAGAGCCTCTGGAAGTTCCTATACCTCTGAAGGGTATTGACTCCACGCCATTGGCTAGTAATAAACCACAATACTGGACACAAGTAAATATGCGTATTAATCCGGATCACCAGGAGATTATTCGCTTACTTGTGTTGTATAATCTACATGATGTGTTGGTGCTTGGATTGCCATGGCTGCAATCTCATAACCCAGTCCTCGACTGGAAAGCAATGTCTGTGTTAAGCTGGGGATGTCAGGGGACTCATGGGGACGTACCATTGGTTTCCATTTCGTCATCTATTCCCTCTGAGATTCCGGAATTTTTATCTGATTATCGTGACGTTTTTGAGGAGCCTAAAATTGGTTCACTACCTCCGCACAGAGAGTGCGATTGTACTATAGATCTGATTCCGGGCAGTAAGTTTCCAAAGGGTCGTTTATTTAATCTATCTGTGCCTGAACATGCTGCTATGCGGGAATATATTAAGGAGTCCTTGGAAAAGGGCCATATTCGTCCTTCGTCATCTCCCTTAGGAGCCGGTTTTTTCTTTGTATCTAAAAAAGATGGCTCTTTGAGGCCGTGTATTGATTATCGGCTTTTGAATAAAATCACGGTTAAATATCAGTATCCTTTGCCACTGCTTACTGATTTGTTTGCTCGAATAAAGGGGGCCAAGTGGTTCTCTAAGATTGATCTTCGTGGGGCGTATAATTTAGTGCGAATTAAGCAGGGGGATGAGTGGAAAACCGCATTTAATACGCCTGAGGGCCATTTTGAGTATTTAGTAATGCCTTTTGGTCTTTCAAATGCCCCTTCAGTCTTTCAGTCCTTTATGCATGACATTTTCCGTGAATATTTGGATAAATTTTTGATTGTGTATCTGGATGATATTTTGATTTTTTCGGATGACTGGGACTCTCATGTCCAACAGGTCAGGAGGGTTTTTCAGGTTTTGCGCTCTAATTCCTTGTGTGTAAAGGGTTCTAAGTGCGTTTTTGGGGTTCAAAAGATTTCGTTTTTGGGGTACATTTTTTCCCCCTCTTCCATTGAGATGGACCCTGTCAAGGTTCAGGCTATTTGTGATTGGACGCAACCCTCTTCTCTTAAGAGCCTTCAGAAGTTTTTGGGCTTTGCTAATTTTTATCGTCGATTTATAACTGGTTTTTCTGATGTCGCTAAACCGTTGACTGATTTGACTAAGAAGGGTGCTGATGTTGCTGAGTGGTCCCCTGCTGCTGTGGAGGCCTTTCGGGAGCTTAAGCGCCGCTTTTCTTCCGCCCCTGTATTGCGTCAGCCTGATGTTACTCTTCCTTTTCAGGTTGAGGTCGACACTTCAGAAATCGGAGCTGGGGCGGTTTTGTCGCAGAAAAGTTCCGACTGCTCCGTGATGAGACCTTGTGCGTTCTTTTCTCGTAAGTTTTCGCCCGCTGAGCGAAATTATGATATTGGTAATCGGGAGCTCTTGGCTATGAAGTGGGCTTTTGAGGAGTGGCGTCATTGGCTTGAGGGGGCTAGACATCAGGTGGTGGTATTGACCGACCACAAGAATTTGATTTATCTTGAGTCAGCCAGGCGCCTGAATCCTAGACAGGCGCGCTGGTCGTTATTTTTCTCTCGGTTTAATTTTGTGGTTTCTTACCTACCGGGTTCTAAAAATGTGAAGGCGGATGCCCTTTCTAGGAGTTTTGAGCCTGATTCCCCTGGTAATTCTGAACCTACAGGTATCCTTAAAGATGGAGTGATATTATCTGCTGTTTCCCCAGATTTGCGACGGGTCTTGCAGGAGTTTCAGGCGGATAGACCTGATCGTTGCCCGCCTGGTAGATTGTTTGTTCCTGATGATTGGACCAGTAGAGTCATCTCGGAGGTCCATTCTTCTGCGTTAGCAGGTCATCCTGGAATCTTTGGTACCAGGGATTTGGTGGCTAGGTCCTTCTGGTGGCCTTCCCTGTCGCGAGATGTGCGAGGTTTTGTGCAGTCTTGTGATGTTTGTGCTCGGGCCAAGCCTTGTTGTTCTCGGGCTAGTGGATTGTTGTTATCCTTGCCTGTTCCGAAGAGGCCTTGGACTCACATCTCCATGGATTTTATTTCTGATCTCCCTGTTTCTCAGAAGATGTCTGTCATCTGGGTGGTGTGTGACCGTTTCTCTAAGATGGTCCATTTGGTTCCCTTGCCTAAATTGCCTTCTTCATCCGAGCTGGTTCCTCTGTTTTTTCAAAATGTGGTGCGCTTGCATGGTATTCCGGAGAATATCGTTTCTGACAGGGGAACCCAATTCGTGTCTAGACTTTGGCGAGCGTTCTGTGCTAGGATGGGCATTGATTTGTCTTTTTCGTCTGCTTTCCACCCTCAGACTAATGGCCAGACCGAGCGAACTAATCAGACCTTGGAGACTTATTTGAGGTGTTTTGTGTCTGCGGATCAGGATGATTGGGTTGCCTTTTTGCCCTTGGCGGAGTTTGCCCTCAATAATCGGGCTAGTTCTGCCACCTTGGTTTCTCCTTTCTTCTGTAATTCGGGGTTTCATCCTCGTTTCTCTTCCGGTCAGGTGGAGTGTTCGGATTGTCCTGGAGTGGATGCTGTGGTGGAGCGGTTGCATCAGATTTGGGGGCATGTGGTGGACAATTTGAAGTTGTCCCAGGAGAAGACTCAGCATTTTGCCAACCGCCGTCGTCGTGTTGGTCCTCGTCTTTGTGTTGGGGACTTGGTGTGGTTATCTTCTCATTTTGTCCCTATGAAGGTTTCTTCTCCTAAGTTTAAGCCTCGGTTCATCGGCCCGTACAAGATATTGGAGATTCTTAACCCTGTGTCCTTTCGTTTGGACCTCCCTGCATCTTTTTCTATTCATAATGTCTTCCATCGGTCATTGTTGCGCAGGTATGAGGTACCGGTTGTGCCTTCCGTTGAGCCTCCTGCTCCGGTGTTGGTTGAGGGTGAGTTGGAGTACGTTGTCGAGAAGATCTTGGACTCCCGTGTTTCCAGACGGAGACTTCAGTATCTGGTCAAGTGGAAGGGCTACGGTCAGGAGGATAACTCTTGGGTGACAGCCTCTGATGTTCATGCCTCCGATTTGGTCCGTGCCTTTCATAGGGCTCATCCTGATCGCCCTGGTGGTTCTGGTGAGGGTTCGGTGCCCCCTCCTTGAGGGGGGGGTACTGTTGTGAATTTGGTTTCTGGGCTCCCCCGGTGGTTTCTGGTGGTACTGCACTTGTGTGCTTCATCTCCTCTGTTCACCTGTTTCCATCAGGATGTGGGAGTTTTCTATTTAACCTTGCTCCTCAGTCATTTCTATGCCGGCCAACAATGTTACCAGAAGCCTTTCTGTTGCATGTTCCTGCTCCTAGACTACTATCAGCTAAGTTGGACTTGTAGTCCTAAGTTTGTTTTGCATTTTTGTTCCAGTTCTCTGTGATTGATTATTTCTGAGGCTGGAAGCTCTTGTGAGCTGAAATTGCCACTCTGGTGTCATGAGTTGATATTAGAGTCTTAAAGTAATTTCAGGATGGTGTTTTGAAAGGGTTTTCAGCTGACTGTGAAGTTCCCTTTTCTGTCTTCCTACTATCTAGTAAGCGGACCTCAATTTGCTAAACCTATCTTCATACTTCGTATGTCTATTTCCTCTGAAATCACCGACAATATATGTGGGGGCTACTGTCTGCCTTTTGGGGAAAATTTCTCTAGAGGTAAGCCAGGTCTGTATTTTCCTCTGCTAGGGTCAGTCAGTTCTCCGGCTGGCGCTGGGCGTCTAGGGATAAAACGTAGGCACGCTACCCGGCCACTGTTAGTTGTGCGGTAGGTTTAGCTCACAGTCAGCTCGAGTTCCCATCTTCCAAGAGCTAGTCCTTTTGGTATGCTTTACTATGTTCTCTTGCCATTGAGAACCATGACACCGATCCTAGTGATTGCCAGCTCCAGGGGGCAGGGCACCGATCCTAGTGATTGCCAGCTCCAGGGGGCAGGGCACCGATACTAGTGATTGCCAGCTCCAGGGGGCAGGGCACCGATCCTAGTGATTGCCAGCTCCAAGGGGCAGGGCACCGATCCAAGTGATTGCCAGCTCCAGGGGCAGGGCACCGATCCTAGTGATTGCCAGCTCCAGGGAGCAGGGCACCGATCCTAGTGATTGCCAGCTCCAAGGGGCAGGGCACCGATCCTAGTGATTGCCAGCTCCAGGGGGCAGGGCACCGATCCTAGTGATTGCCAGCTCCAAGGGGCAGGGCACCGATCCTAGTGATTGCCAGCTCCAAGGGGCAGGGCACCGATCCAAGTGATTGCCAGCTCCAGGGGCAGGGCACCGATCCTAGTGATTGCCAGCTCCAGGGGGCAGGGCACCGATCCTAGTGATTGCCAGCTCCAGGGGGCAGGGCACCGATCCTAGTGATTGCCAGCTCCAGGGGGCAGGGCACCGATCCTAGTGATTGCCAGCTCCAAGGGGCAGGGCACCGATCCTAGTGATTGCCAGCTCCAAGGGGCAGGGCACCGATCCAAGTGATTGCCAGCTCCAGGGGCAGGGCACCGATCCTAGTGATTGCCAGCTCCAGGAGGCAGGGCACCGATCCTAGACGACAAAGCACTGATTCTCAGGGAATATGTCATTCTTGTATTTAATAAATATCTTTCCAAACTCTACAATTACGCATGCCATTAGTTCAAGTGAAGACATGAGTATGTGATCGACCTATAGAATGCACAGCAAAGCTTGTCTGCTAGACTCCAGTAGTATTGCAGAGGGCTGTGCTCCTACGTGTCACACAGAATCACTGCACACCCCAAGCTCCTACGAATCACACACCATCACTGTGCACCCCAAGCTCTTACACGTCTGTCACGAATCACAGGGGGATATTTTATCGTCCCCACCACTCACACCAATATGTCTTGAACAGGGGTTGTTTCGTTGCCCTGATTCTTTTCTGAAGGTGATTTACCTGTATCCTACTTCCGGTTTGACCCTCGGGTCAGTAAGGACACCTAGGGTAATTAGTCACCAGAAGGGCTGCCTTACTATGTACTGACTAATGGGCACTCTGCAGCGAAAGCGATATAACTACTCCCACACAGGCGGGAACCATTATTATCAACGCCGTCCATCGCTACCAGGTTTCCCAAAGGCTCAGGACAAATCCGCTGCCCCCACCTCTGATTTCTTAATTAATAACGCCAACCTAATTAGTAGTGTAATTCACTTCAGAGGATATGACAGTACATTATAGAGCAAGGAGGAACAAAGCTAGTAATTTTATATATTTTAATCCAAAAAAGATATTATAACATAAGACAAGTATACATGTACAGAACGATTACAAATAAAAAGGGATTAACGGAAGAAAATAGACTTACAGTTCTTTCATATCATGGCTGACCATGCGGCTGGAGGGGGAGCGGCGATACATCAGGTTTCATTACAGATGTGACTCTCAGCTAGACCCTGGACAGAGATTGCAGCAAAATGAGGTTTCACTATCTTATACTTGTGCCCAAAACCAAGGCACTCCCCCTGTGGTGACCTCACTAGGAGGCTGAATACTCCCCTTTTCCAAAGTTATGGAAAACCATCTCTAGACATATCTTGCCGTATGAACCTCGCAGAAGAATGACACAATTATCATTATGTTCACCATGACATGGGGTTCATTTAAGTATAAACATGAGGTAGATATGTGACCTGCTAAAGCAGCAATCCGTCTCTCCATCCCTGCTAGGTGCTGCACCTAGAAAACGCACTGGCATGTAGCCCGATTGTCGCACATCCAAAATATATAACTTTCATATCTCTGTCACCACCTGAGGTCGAATTATTGTCATGGATAATTCCCACACAACTTAGAAGACGCATGGCTGCTAACAAAAACATTCCTGAGGGAGGGGGGAAAAGAGTGGCTTAGAATTTCACTGTGCTGACAGGCAGAGTGAAGAGGGGGGTCAGAGAGCCCACATTGTGTGTCTGCCATAGGACTTTGTTTTTGTATCAGTGAATGCAGTGGGGCAGTTGATTGTGTAGCGTGTGTGTGTGCGCGCCATGGAACCTTCTATAACTAAACTCATAATATGGCATGTGAAGAAACCAGATTGTATCTTAATTTCCCAGACAACCATGTTTTGCAAAAACAAAAGAACTGACTTTTCATCTGTATATTGGCTTGTGCATTTAAGTGTTTTATGTCTGGTGGTTCAAGAAGACAGACTTGCAAACTGATACCATTTAACATAAAATGTAAGTCTGTAATAGTGACTTGTACATAGTGTGTGTTTATCTTTGTTTATTGATGTGTGCTGATATGCTAATTGTGCATTGAATTCCAGAACTAGCTTGGTGACTTCTAAAGCAGAGAAGGAAAGACTGTGCAAATAGATTGAATGGTCAAGTAGTACTAGGTAATCTCATCACCATTGTTTGCCATATCTTGATGTTGAACTAAGGGTACCGTCACACAGTGGCACTTTTGTCGCTACGACGGTACGATCCGTGACGTTCCAGCGATATCCATACGATATCGCTGTGTCTGACACGCAGCAGCGATCAGGGACCCTGCTGAGAATCGTACGTCGTAGCAGATCGTTTGGAACTTTCTTTCGTCGCTGGATCTCCCGCTGTCATCGCTGGATCGTTGTGTGTGACAGCGATCCAGCGATGCGTTCGCTTGTAACCAGGGTAAACATCGGGTTACTAAGCGCAGGGCCGCGCTTAGTAACCCGATGTTTACCGTGGTTACCAGCGTAAAAGTAAAAAAAAAAAAAACAGTACATACTTACATTCCGGTGTCTGTCCCCCGGCGTTCTGCTTCTCTGCACTGTGAGCGCCGGCTGGCCGGAAAGCGAGCACAGCGGTGACGTCACCGCTGTGCTTTCCGGCTGGCACAGACACAGTGGAGAGAAGCAGAACGCCGGGGGACAGACACCGGAATGTAAGTATGTACTGTTTTTTTTTTTTTACTTTTACGCTGGTAACCACGGTAAACATCGGGTTACTAAGCGCGGCCCTGCGCTTAGTAACCCGATGTTTACCCTGGTTACCCGGGGCCTTCGGCATCGTTGGTCGCTGGAGAGCGGTCTGTGTGACAGCTCCCCAGCGACCACACAACCACTTACCAACGATCACGGCCAGGTCGTATCGCTGGTCGTGATCGTTGGTAAATCGTTATGTGAGACGGTACCCTAAAGGACACTGGGTAATTCTAAAAATAGCTTTCATGCCTTGGGTATAAAATGACTCAGAGTTCACATCTTGAGAGTCTGAAGTAAGACAGAGCTACCAGCAAGACATTCTGAAACCCACCCAAAAGACAAGAGAAAGGACTGCAGCCAATTCATCATGGCACCATCACGAGGGACACTGATCTAGGATTCTATAGGATACAACCTAGGGGTTTTCGGCTCCAGTTGGAAGGACACAGATCTGATCCAGTGACCATCTCTGAACCATGGATATGTTTGGAGAAAGCCAGGGTTGGGACCCACTGGTCGCCTGGTTCCATGGAGATGGTCAGATAAGCCAGGTGGTGACTCTCGTGTCAACTGGCTTTGGACCTTGTATGGACTCTATGGACAGTTCTTGGTCATCTCCCTATGCTTGTCGTTACCCCTTCTCTGTGCGTTCATCCACAGATGGAGTAGCGACCCTGGGAGCCCTGACATCATGTCATACTGGAAATACGTGGAGACGCAGTGATATTTTATATGTGCCCATGTAACCAAACAATTCCAGGCATGTTGGGAATGTTCTGTTTGCTATTGTGTGCTGTGGTTCAATAAAGTATTGCCACCCAGTTTTACCTTAACCCTGTGTTGTCTGTGTAGTGTATTACCCACTGGGAGATAGAGCGGGTGTTCAGTGGTATGAGCCGTGGTCCATGCAGTCTTGCTAAAGACAGCCGGGCCAGTGGACGAGAGCACCCACTGACCCCGCATCTCCGTTACATTTGTGGCAGCAGTGGGATACTACTCAGCCCGGCGGAACCGGGGTAGCTGCAGGGGACTGGTGTTCGTAGACACCGTCCAGGGCTTCACAACCAGGAAGGTATACAGACAGACCCAGCAGACCATTGATGAGGCATGCACATCAGGTTTCAGATGCCACTATATCCAACCCCACCAAATCGGCCTTGGGAAGAGGACCAGAGTAGCAATATGACCTCAACAAGAAACGGAAACTACAGGAGATGTTCCAGCTTCAACGGATTGAATAGAATTTAATGCAGGAGCTACGAAATACGTGGACAAACAGTGATCTTTTATATGCGTCCATGTAACCAAGGAGTTCCAGCCAGCGTCCTTATATTCTGTGTCCTGTGAGTGGAGTGTTGTCGCACTGGAAATACGTGGAGAAGCAGTGACCTTTTATATGCGCCCATGTAATCAAGGAATTCCAGCCAGCGTCCTTCATTCAGACTCCAGCTAAAGCAGAGTGGACCTCCTGAAATATGGGGTGGTATTGAAAGAGGTACTCCAGCATGGTAGACCCCGTTACACCAGTTGTTACTCTTCAATTACGTATGGAGTTTATTTTTGTAAGGAGCATGTGGAATATGCTCTAAGGAAACTGGATGATCGGAAGCCTATCATGTCTGGTTAATTAAGATGGGGGAGGAATGTGAAAAAAACAGATTGTATCTTAATTTCCCAGACAACCATGTTTTGCAAAAACAAAAGAACTGACTTTTCGTCTGTATTTTGGCTTGTGCATTTAAGTGTTTATGTCTGGTGGTTCAAGAAGACAGACTTGCAAACTGATACCATTTAACATACAATGTAAGTCTGTAATAGTGACTTGTACATAGTGTGTGTTTATCTTTGTTTATTGATGTGTGCTGATATGCTAATTGCACATTGAATTCCAGAACTAGCTTGGTGACTTCTAAAGGCCCCGTCTCACATAGCGAGATCGCTAGCGAGATCGCTGCTGAGTCACAAGTTTTGTGACGCAACAGCGACCTCCATAGCGATCTCGCTATGTGTGACACGTACCAGCGATCAGGCCCCTGCTGTGAGATCGCTGGTCGTGTCGGAATGGCCTGGACCTTTTTTTGGTCGTTGAGGCCCCGCTGACATCGCTGAATTGGTGTGTGTGACACCGATCCAGCGATGTCTTCACTGGTAACCAGGGTAAACATCGGGTTACTAAGCGCAGGGCCGCGCTTAGTAACCCGATGTTTACCCTGGTTACAAAAAAAAACAAACAGTACATACTCGCCTTTCGGTGTCCAGGTCCCTTGCCGTCTGCTTCCTGCTCTCACTGACTGCCGGCCGTACAGTGAGAAGTGAGAGCACAGCAGTGACGTCACCGCTGCGCTCTGCTCTCGCTGTACGGCCGGATCTCAGTCAGAGCAGGAAGCAGATGGCAAGGGACCTGGACACCGAAAGGCGAGTATGTACTGTTTGTTTTTTTTGGTAACCAGGGTAAACATCGGGTTACTAAGCGCGGCCCTGCGCTTAGTAACCCGATGTTTACCCTGGTTACCGGGTGCTGCAGGGGGACTTCGGCATCGTTGATGACAGTTTCAACGATGCCGAAGTCGTTCCCCTGATCGTTGGTCGCTGGAGAGAGCTGTCTGTGTGACAGCTCCCCAGCGACCACACAGCGACAAAACAGCGACGCTGCAGCGATCAGCATCGTTGTCTGTATCGCTGCAGCGTCGCTGTGTGAGACGGGGCCTTTAAGCAGAGAAGGAAAGACTGTGCAAATAGATTGAATGGTCAAGTAGTACTAGGTAATCTCATCACCATTGTTTGCCATATCTTGATGTTGAACTAAAGGACACAGGGTAATTCTAAAAATAGCTTACATGTCTTGGGTATAAAATGACTCAGAGTTCACATCTTGAGATCTTGAGAGTCTGAAGAAGACACAGCTACCAGCGAGACATTCTGAAAACCACCCAACAGACAAGAGAAAGGACTGCAGCCAATTCATCATGGCACAATCACGAGGGACACTGATCTAGGATTCTATAGGATACAACCTAGGGGTTTTCGGCTCCGGTTGGAAGGACACAGATCTGATCCAGTGACCATCTCTGAACCGTGGATGTTTGGAGAATGCCAGTGTTGTGACCCACTGGTCGCCTGGTTCCATGGAGATGGTCAGATAAGCCAGGTGGTGACTCTCGTGTCAACTGGCTTTGGACCTTGTATGGACTCTATGGACAGTTCTTGGTCATCTCCCTATGCTTGTCGTTACCCCTTCTCTGTGCGTTCATCCACAGATGAAGTAGCGACCCTGGGAGCTCTGACATCGTGTCAACTGGCTTTGGACCTTGTATGGACTCTATGGACAGTTCTTGGCCAAACTAGCACTGTTCTGCGGCAAGCAGATGCTCCTGGGACTAAGTCCTGCTTTTCCGCTGCTGAGCATGCCCAAGGGACGGCCTCTCATTGGAGGTCGGGGGTCACATGCTCAGGTTCTGAAGCGATTCCATTTGGACCACTAGGAAGGTCCTGGAGAGATTTCTCTATAAAAGGTTTGCATGGCCGCACGGCCATGCACTAGCATCATCCTATGTTTATGAGCTTAGCTACCTTGTGGTCAGTGTCTGCATGTGTTCAGGGTCGGCTGTATAGCCACTAGAATTCTGGTACCTCTGGAGAGGAGTTTGTGTGTGTGAATTTAGGGCTGGTGTATAGCCAGTAGAATTCCGACACCTCCGGAGAAGAGTTGTTTGTGTGCTTATGCTGACTATATGACCACTGTATGCTATCTGCTCTGTTAGTGAGCTGTGTGTCATGATATGTACTTTTGCCCTGTCCTGTATTTGAATAATATGCCTGGGATTGTCATTAAACTGGCTGGTGGACAATGGAGGACTATTGCCACAGCCACTGTGGATCTGAACTTTGGTTTTGGGGTCAGGCGATGTGTGGTTGGGGTGATGGGTGGTCTGCCTGCAGATGTTCTCCTGGGCAATGATGTGGGAGAGCTACGATGCCAATTCGTGGCTGCATGAAGCCACATGTAAGTTACGCTCTGCCTGTGTGTACTTAACCAGCGACCTGTAGAGGTCCCTAGTACATACACAAATTGGGAGGGGAAGGGATTGTCATGATATGTACTTTTGCCCTGTCCTGTATTTGAATAATATGCCATTTGATGTATGTAACTGTTCTCTGGTTTCTATTAGCTGTAATTTATGTATTTTCTTGTGCTGGGAGTTCACCTGTAACAATATGTCTCCTTCCCCCAATACTTGCAGCCCTAAGCTCTAATGTAATTAAGCTTTGTCAACACCACTAGTGAAGAAATAGCCATTCTTCCTCACAGCAGGTGGCTAGTCAAATGTACATACTAGATAGACTAAGCAGAGCCGACCAGTCTAGAATCTTCTGGTGGACCCAACCATTGAATAGAAGGTGTAACCCCTACCCCCCTTCATGGGCGGATCCCAGGAGCTCAGACAATCCATTCTTATTTTTGAGATCAGATGTGAGTTGATCCTTAAAGGAGGAGTGGGGATTCTTAGCTGAGGCAAGACCCCACGCCCATCTGTGACTGCGGAAGCGAACGGGGCGAGACTTGAGCTGAGGACATATCTCGTCGTTCGTGAGATTGTTTTGGGATCCCTTGGACTCGTGTGGACTATTGCTTTGTTAGCTGGCACAAGGATTATCGGGAGGTGCCCCCGAACCTGTTCTGTTGGACTCATGGAAGGACTATTGTTTCGTTTATCGGGTGCGGGATTACTGGAAAGCACCTCCAGATCTATTTCTTTACTTGGACTTATTGTGGACTTCTCGTGGACTTGAAGGACATTATGGATATTTGATGTTGTATGCTCCCTGCTTTAATAAATCTCGTTGGATTGTCCCTCAGCCTGTTGTCCCTTCCTGCTCTGCCGTACACCCCGTCACACTGTGATCCTCTGTGAAGTTACCAGGGCACAGCGTTATCTGAATCTGGGTGATTCTGTGAGGCAACAGAGTTCGCTCCTATACAGACAAGGTGACGGAACCCGTGTCTATTCAGGTGTTATACCGCCATATAGTTCCGCCATTTACTAGAAGCAGGTTCCACAGCTGCACGGTGGACCCCGGGCTGCGAATGCACCTATATTATCTCAATATTTACTCAGTGCGTTCCACTAGCCCTAACATCTTGACAGCCTCACACACCATCACGGCGCACCCCACGCTTCTATAAGTCACACACCATTACTGGAAATCCCATGCTCATCCTACTGCCCATGCCAAGCTCTTTTGAGTCACACACCATCACTGTGCACCCCACGCTCTTATGAATCACATACCATCACTACGCACCCCACGCTTTTACTAGTCACACACCATCACTGCGCACCTCATGCTCATACGAGTTACACACCATCACTGCGCATCCCTTGCTCTTAAGAGTCACGCAGAATCACTACACCACCATCACTGTGCACCCCAAGTTCTTTCGAGTTGTACATCATCTCTGCACACCCCATGCTCCTACAAGTCACACACCATCACTGTGCTCCCCACGCTCTTACAAATCACACACCATCACTACGCACCCCATGCTCATAAGAGTTACACACCATCACTGCGCACCCCAAGCTCCTAAGAGTCACATACCATTACCATTACTGCAGCTCTTACCTGTCATAGAGAATCACTGCACACCCCAAGCTATTACGAGTCACACACCATCACTGCAAACCTCACGCTTTTATGAGTCACACACCATCACTGCGCACCTCATGCTCATACGAGTTACACACCATCACTGCGCATCCCATGCTCTTAAGAGTCACACAACAGCACTGTACACCTCATGCTCTTACGAGTCACGCAGAATCACTACAGCCCCAAACTTTTACGAGTCACACCATCACTGTGCATCCCAAGTTCTTTCGAGTTGTACATCATAACTGCACACCCCATGCTCCTACAAGTCACACACCATCACTGTGCACCCCATGCTCATACGAGTTTCACACCATCACTGTGCACCCCATGCTCATACGAGTTTCACACCATCACTGTGCACCCCAAGCTCCTAAGAGTCACATACCTTTACTGCAGCTCTTACCTGTCATAGAGAATCACTGCACACCCAAAGCTATTACGAGTAACACACCATCACTGCAAACCCCAAGCTCCCACTAGTCACACATATACACTGCACACCCCACACTCCAGCAAGTCACACCATCACTGCACACCCCATGCTTCTATGAGTCACACACCATCACTGCACACCCCACTCTCCCAGGAGTCACCCACCATCACTGCACACCCCACTCTCCCAGGAGTCACACACCATCACTGCGCACCTCAAGGTCTTACGAGTCACCCACCATCACTGCACACCCCACTCTCCCAGGAGTCACACACCATCACTGCACACATGCATAATTTGGGATTTTACGGTTACCCTGAGACCAAACATGACCTGGCTGTTGTCACTGGTCACACGGGTGATACTCTTGGCCGAGGAGTTTCTTAGTCGTACTGCTTCAGGGTACTGGGTTGCATAGTCCATGACCACTAAGATGTATATACAGGTTGGGGTATCAGCCCCTCCATAATAAGCGTGTTGTTATACATTGAGCACGTTCTCTTGTGCTGTTTTCCACATACATTTTTTGGGGCTATTGATATTGCATACATTTATACACTATTATGCTATTTGGGTCATTTAAAATGTGTATATAGGTTGGAGCCTAGCCCACTCGAGCTAATTTTGTATCTGTATCGTGGGCCTGCTATTGTGCTGTATTGTGCTATATATATGAAAAATCTATTGTGCTATTCACCATATGTGATTATTAGGTTTATAATATCTATGTTTTGTCTCTGACCAGTGATATTCTGTAATTCTCTCTTTACACCACTACGAGATAATAGACATCAGGAGCGTTTGCGTTTATGCATGTCAATCCATCTCTAACGTTGAGCCATATCACTGTACGGCTCAGTACAGACTAAGCACAGTAGAGTAGTTGTATCATCTGCACTATTAGCACTTTATTTTGTCATATAGGTGTTTGGTGGTGGCTTTTGTTAAGGGTCAATAAGGGTCAGTCGGGGGGGCAGGGGCGCCAAATCGATACCCACGGTGCCAACCTAAGCTGTAAGGAAGGGATATCTGAATAGGGTTAGGCACTTTCTATCTTCCCTAGATAATTCCTCTGTGATATATAATTGTTATTTGATAAACGAATATGTCATGCTTTGTATCATGACTATTTAAGCCGACTGATACTACCATTACCTGACCCTCCATTACTCCTTTCCAGTCAAAAGAACCATTTGGTAATTTTGGTCAAATTGATACTTTTTAATATATTGTTAAAAGTTAACTTTTACGGGTTTTTGTTTTTCCAATTGGTTTTCTTTTTGATTGTATACCGAGTTGGTGTTTAAAGGATCAGAAGACAGCAATGATAACAGATGTGGCAGTGCCAAGTGACAGCAATATCAGAAAGAAGGAATATGAGAAGCTGGAGAAATACCAGGGCCTCAAAGGAGAACTGGAGAAGATGTGGAAGGTGGAGGCAACAGTGATTCCAGTGGTGATAGAAGTACTTGGAGCAGTGACCCTTAAGGCCCCGTCTCACATAGCGATTTACCAACGATCACGACCAGCGATACGACCTGGCCGTGATCGTTGGTAAGTCGTTGTGTGGTCGCTGGGGAGCGGTCACACAGACAGCTCTCTCCAGCGACCAACGATCAGGGGAACGACTTCGGCATCGTTGAAACTGTCTTCAACGATGCCGAAGTCCCCCTGCAGCACCCGGGTAACCAGGGTAAACATCGGGTTACTAAGTGCAGGGCCGCGCTTAGTAACCCGATGTTTACCCTGGTTACCAAAAAAAACAAACAGTACATACTCGCCTTTTGGTGTCCAGGTCCCTTGCCGTCTGCTTCCTGCTCTGACTGAGATCCGGCCGTACAGTGAGAGCAGAGCGCAGCGGTGACGTCACCGCTGCGCTCTCACTTCTCACTGTACGGCCGGCAGTCAGTGAGAGCAGGAAGCAGACGGCAAGGGACCTGACGGGCAACAGATGGTGAGTATGTACTGTTTTTTTTTTTTTTACATTTACGCTGGTAACCAGGGTAAACATCGGGTTACTAAGCGCGGCCCTGCGCTTAGTAACCCGATGTTTACCCTGGTTACCAGTGAAGACATCGCTGGATCGGTGTCACACACACCGATTCAGCGATGTCAGCGGGACCTCAACGACCAAAAAACGGTCCAGGCCATTCCGACACGACCAGCGATCTCGCAGCAGGGGCCTGATCGCTGGTACGTGTCACACATAGCGAGATCGCTATGGAGGTCGCTGTTGCGTCACAAAACTTGTGACTCAGCAGCGATCTCGCTAGCGATCTCGCTATGTGAGACGGGGCCTTTAAGTTGGAAGAATGGCTACAACAGATCCCAGGAGCAACATCTGAGCTGTCTGTCCAGAAAAGAGCAAAACTGGGAACAGCTAAGATCCTGCGCAGAACCCTCAAACTCCCAGGCCTCTGGTAGAGGACCCGTGAATGAGAAAGGACAAAAATGGATGAGAAGGAAGTTTATATATATTTATATATACACCCCTGAGCTCACTAGTATCTATATTGCATATATTGTGACAAACTGCTGGAGGGGCGATAAGTTTCACTGAGGCTATTAGCTTCAGTGATTTGAAATGCAGAAGTTTGCTCCAGCACATTATGTGTTGAGAGGGGCTAATCGGCAATTTTAAGGGCTGGGTTTTTGTGGACATCCATAGAGTGTGTGGGAGGTTGTCCACCTTATCTTCAGGGTGTTGTCTGGGGTTTAAATAGTTAGCCTCCTGAGGCATTCAGGTTTCAGTGGGTCTGGAGAGTGAAGCTCCAGAGAAGTGTTTTTTTGTGTGTTAATCTGTACTGAGCCTGGCTGTTATAGAGAATGTATACCATTTTGTTTTGTTTTTCTGTTTTGCCCAAAGGACCGTGTTTATTTTCACTTCACATTACTTTATGCTACTGGAGCTCCCCAGTAGGGCTATGGGGTACTCGGTACCGGGCCCTTCGGTTCTCAAGGGGGATGACACGGTGGCTAGGGATGTCCGTTGTAAATTGGGGAAAGGTCTTTAAAGGGATAGTATTTGTGACGCCACCTGTGGTATTCGGTCAGGGCGACCGACGCTGCTTAGGGGTCCACTGGGGTAATGTTATGGCAGCTAGATGGTATACCTTCCCATAGGCGAAGTGTCTC
This sequence comes from Ranitomeya variabilis, assembly GCF_051348905.1. NCBI lineage: Eukaryota > Metazoa > Chordata > Amphibia > Anura > Dendrobatidae > Ranitomeya > Ranitomeya variabilis. The sequence goes on along the minus strand of NC_135237.1, from coordinate 4,311,873 downwards.
CCCAGGGCTTCCCAGAGTGCAGATGGTAGATGGTGTGAGGCGCAGTGAAGAACGAGGAAACAAGGTTGCAGTCTCTTTACCTTTACTGAAGACTTCAGCATCCACAGTCCAGAGTACAGATCACAGGGCAGGCAGAGTCTGGCCGGTCTGAAGGCAAATCCAGTGTCCCCTTATCCAGGTGGAAACCAGTAGCCTTCCTCTAACGCCTGGATGTTGTAATATCTTACTGCTGAGCCTCTCATAAGGTCCTCACAACTATTGTAGATGTTCTAGATGTTATGTCCTTCTCTCTGTCCCCCAGATGACTGGTGGCCTGAGGCTTTTTACAGGGACTCTAGCACACCCCAGCCCCCACAAGTTGCCACCGTGCCTCCTGGGTATAGGTCGGGCAGGTAACGTGGAATTATCTGTCCTGCCAGTCTCTGAAGTAAAGCGTAGAGATCCTTACTCCCTCGGTATTCTGGCTACCGGATTCCTGCGCCTCAGAAGGAAGCAGCTTGCTCCTGGCTGATCTCCCTCTGATATTCCTCTCCTGTGCTCAGCTTTCCTGCACATTCTCTGCAATATGTTCACTTTAGTGTCTTCTTCCAGGAGCTGCAGCACTTCAGGCTCCAGGACTCCTTCCTCTCCCTCTGTCTTCCTGACAGGAACTGAACTCTGAACCCCTTTTCCCTCCAGATCAGGATGTTTTATAGGGGAGCTCACCTTAAGCAGGCTTAGAGCTCCCCCTTCTGGTCTGGAGTGTGAACATGTTGCATGCATTGTATTTACCTGGTGAGATCTCCTTTATTGCCTTCAGACGTAACATCACTCCCCCTGGTGGAAGAATGACATTACTGCAATGACCAGGACCCTGGGGCGCTGCACTACATGTATAATAAACCAGTGGAAGATTTAAAGAGACAGTGCACCTGTCTACCTCTGTGTGCAGCTGAGTGAGCCGCTCTATCACAGTCTGTGCTAGAAGTGCAGCGAATTTCCCCAGGAAGCAAGTGTGGCGGTGGTGGACAAACCTCATGTCCTGGATGAAGGCAGCTAGAGGCATGGAAAAACGGTCAGACAAAATACAGGAGCTGATCAAGCACCTGATCTTAAGCCAGCAGCAGCACCAAAAGCAGCAGCAGTAGCGCCAAGAGCAGCAGCATTGGGAGCAGCAGCAAGTACAGCAGGAGACAAATAAACTCCTGATGCGGCAGCTCCAACAACAGCATCAGCAGATGGAACTCCTGGCAGGGAAGGTCAGCAGCAGAGAAAACGCCCTTCCCCCAAGTCAAGGTGATGACACATACATCCTGAAGGCGGTAAGACGAGCAATACAAAACATGATCCTGGATGATGATGTGGAAGTTTTGATTGTGATTGAAAGGGAGGCAGAGCAGGAGAAGCTGTTGTCACGCTGAATACGAGAGGACATCCAGCGTGCAGCACAACACAAGGGGAACACCAGGAAAGATGAACAAGGAGACCCTGGTGATAGGGAGTAGGGAGATGGGTCATCTCCTAACATAAATGTGAGTTTGAACCCTGCACTCCCTATTGTTCCTTGACGGGTCCTTCCCCCCTTGCATGATCATGTGTCTTAGCCCTTGCTGGCGCTGAACATACCCTGTCTAGTGCATAGGCCAGAGAGACACTAGTCCTACTACTACAAAAAGACAACACAAGGAAGGTATGACAAACAATGGGAAAAGACATAACAAATAACACTCCTCTACTTCACCAACAGGAAACTTCACTGCTGCAACTGTAATGAACAACTCAGCTTCTCCAGAGACAGGCTCTTTCAAAGAGGACAGTATAGATCAACTATAATCTGCAAGGAATCACGCTAGCAGTGTTTTTATAGAGAGGAACGGAGTGGTCACAAGGTGCTGCAGCTGAGAATTAAAGCTCCAAGTTCATAGCCAGAAGAGAAAGGATCCTTAACCCTTTTAGCACTGAATGAAAGTAAATCCACTCCAATTGAAGGTAAATGATAGACGGATCATAAAGAGGTCCTGCGATCTATTAAACGTTTTGACCTTCTGATCCCAGATCCTCCAGGTGTCACATCAAGACGTGCCCCAGAAGGCTTATTGTGACCTGGCCTTACAAGATGCCCAGAAATATGGCAAACTAAAAACTGAGATACTCGCACGCTCAGGCGTGACTATGTCTGTCTGAGCTCAAAGAGTCCACCAATGAGCGTATTGCAATGATAAACCCCCTCAATCCCAAATGTTCGATTTGCTGCATCTTGTGCAGATGTGGTTGCAGCCAGAAATCTCCACCCCAGTCCAGATGGTAGAGCAGGTCGTAATAGACCTGATTTATACACTCCCTTCCTAGGCCGATGCAGACCTGGGTTGCCCAGTGGGACTCCCAAAATGCAGACAACTTGGTGGACCTACTGGAAAGGTACCATTTGGTTGAGAGGTCCCTAAGAAAGCCAAGTGGTGTTGCATCCCCATACTGGGGTACCCAGAGGGAGCCCAAAACCCCAAAGAGGGGTAGAAAAGCCACCAATGGGAGGAGTCTGAGGTCCCAAGGAGTTGCCTAGGAGTTGCCAAAGGCCACTAATAAAGACTTGCTATGCTGGAGATGACATGGTTCTGGACATATAACTGCCTATTGTCCTAGGTCCTCCAAGCAGATGGACTGCAGCCTAGGGAAGTGATGTTCATACTATGCCAATCCCACCTGCAGTGTGGGCTATCAGTCTGGGGAGGGGTCGCAGTCATGTCCCGTGACAGTAAATGGCATACTGGTGTCCAAACTCTTGTCACCTTGTCAGGTCCTTAGTTTAGTCTGCCAGGGGACACCAATACATTCTGGTGGTAATGGACTATGTGACATGGTAACCAGAGGAAGTACCACTGAGAAACTCCTCCATCAGGAGTATAGCATGAGAGCTAGCCTGATTTTCTCCTGGATGGGCCTGCCAAAGGAGATCATGATGGACCAAGTGAGGAGGGAGTTGTGTAAGGCTCTCCAGATTACTCAACTCCGGAAGTCGTTGTACCATCCGCAGATGGACGGACTGGTGGACAGGTTCAATAAGACCTTGAAATCTATGCTCAAGAAGGTCATGGAGAAGAATGGCTGAGACTGGAATTGCCTACTGCTGTACCTACTGTTCTTCGTTAGAGAAGTCCCTCAGGCCTCTACGGGGTTCTCAGCGTTTGAGCTTTTATATGGCAGGAACCCTCGGGGACCTCAGGACATTATAAAGGAAACCTGTGAGGTGGAAATAACAACCCACAGAAGCATCATAGAATATGTGGCCTGATGCAGGACAGTATTACGAGAGTGATGCCGATTGTGAGGGAGAGCTTCTTTCAAGCCCAAGAGGCCCAGGCATGGGTCTACAACCGGTTGACGAGACTGAGACAGTTTAGCCCTGGAGACCGGGTATTGGTGTTGATCCCCACAGTGGAATGTAAGTTCCTAGCTGTCACGGTTCACACCGTGCTGCCAATGATATGTCATGGATCCCAACAATATGTCAGGGATCCCGGGGAGGATATCTTTATCGTCCCCACCTGATTGCCCCTGGTTCCTTCTGAAGGGGATTTATCTATATCCCACTTCCCAGTTCCGGTTTGGAACTTGCAGCTCGCTGGCGCCACCTTTACCCTCAGGTCAGAATAGGTATGGCACCTAGGGTAATTAGTCGCCAGAAAGGCTGCCTGCTATGTACTGCTTATTGGGAGTGCGAAGGCAATATAACTACTCCTACACAGGCGGGAACAATATTTATCAATGCTGCCGTTGCTACAAAGATTCCGAATCGCACAGAACAAAGTATGCTGCCACCAGCTCTGATTCTACCAAAGGTTAACAGGTCCAGAGCCAACCCAATAAGTATCGTAATTCACTTCAGAGGAAGCGACAGTTCGTTCATAGAGCAAGAAGAGACAGCTAGTAAATTATATATTTTACCCCATAAAAAGTTAGGCAGTGTGTACAAAGTATAAAAGATATTACAAAGGAGACAAATTCATGTGTACATTGAATAGAGAACACTTACAGGTCTGTGTATTAGCACAGCTTTGCTGAGCTGTAGTTAGCTCGCTTCCTGGACCAAGACTAAAACAAAACTCAGCAGGCGTGAGATATGCCCTCTCGCCATGACATCAGTAAGTGGGCTGAGTAATGATATGCATTCTTTTCTCAGAATTTACATTTTTGAGAGTCCCCAGACAAAGGCATTCCTGGGAGGAGGAAGGGGCCGCTGCACCTTGATCTCCCATTACACTATATAGCAGGGGAGAGGGAGGGTGAGTGGCTTTACAGGATTGGTCACCTGCAGTTTAAAAGCCACACCCTGCTCACACATTAGTATCAAGTTGCACAGTGTCTCTGCCATAGGGCTTTGTTTGTGGTATGAGCTAATGTAGGGGGGAGAAAAGGCCTATAATACCCTGCAGTGCCCAGGAAAGACATCACCTGTTTCTTGGTCCTGGGGGTGGGCCAGGACACGATCGCATCCACTTTCTCAGGCTCTGGCTTTATGGAGCCCCCACCTACCCAGTGCCCCAGGTAGTGAACCTCACTCATGCCCATCTGGCACTTTCCCGGCTTGATGGTCAGACCGGCTTGGTGAATTCGCCTGAGCACCTCCTCAAGATGCTGCAGGTGTAAGATGACAATGTCATCCAAGTACGCCACCGCGTACTTCTCCTGTCCATGAAGCAGGTGGTTGACCATCCGCTGGAAAGTGGCAGGGGCATTCTTCATGCCGAAGGGCATGACCATGGACTCGTACAGTCCAAAGGGTGTGATAAAGGCACACTTTTCCTGCTCCTTGGGGCTCAGGGGAATCTGCCAGTATCCTCGACTCAGATCCATTATGATCAGATATTTGGTGCCAGCTAAATTCTCAAGCAGCTCCCTGATGCGCAGCATTGGGTGATTCAGAGGCTGTGATGGCGTTGACCCCCTGTAGTCCATGCAGAACCGGGTGGTCTGATCCTTTTTTGGCATGAGAACTAAAGGGGAGGCCCACGCTTTCTTTGACGGTTGAATTACCCCCAGCTGTAACATCTTATCCGATCTCCTGGCGCATAACCTGCTGCACCTCATCGGAGATCTGATAGAGTGTTCACCGTAGTGGGGCATGATTCCCGGTGTCCACAAGGTGGACGGCTAACTCAGTCCTTCCAGGTTGGTTGGAGAACACGGCCCAGAAGGGCTCCAGCGTGGTCCACAAATGCGACTGTTGGGGTTCGGTTAGCAAGGCGCTTACCTCCACGTCCTCAATGGACCCACCAGCCTTGGCTTGGGCCAGCATGTCCAGGAGTCTTCCCCCCTATCTTCGGGCAGGCTGCAGACCAGCAGGATGTAAGGTTCATGTTCGTGATGAGCCTTCATCATGTTGACGTGAAAGGCCTTTCGCCTACCCTGAGTGTGGTCAAGCGTGACCACGTAGGTGACTGGGTTCAGCTGTTGGTTGACAATGTACGGGCCTTCCCAGGCTGCCTGAAGCTTATCATTTGGTACGTGGACCATCACTCACACCTTTTGACCCACGTGGTAGGTCTGCTCCCGGGCGTTCTGGTCGTACCAGTGATTCTGGTCAGCCTGAGCCTGCGTCATGTTGTCATGCACCAACTGTGTCAAGGTCTGCTTTTTGTCATGGAAGCGCATGACATACTCCACTATGGACACTTCATTAGGGTTGGGCTCCTCTTCCCAGGATTCTCTTACCTACCCAAGGGGTCCCTGGACTTCCCTGCCATACAGGAGCTCGTAGGGAGAGAACCCCGTCGAGGTCTGTGTAACCTCTCGATAAGTGAATAGCAGGTGTGGGAGGTACCACTCCCAGTCACGTCCTTGGGTCTCAACCAGCATGCGTAGCATCTGTTTGAGGGTACCATTGAAGTGCCCACACAATCCATTGGTCTGTGGGTGATATACACTCGATACCAGACGCTTCATCAGCATTTTCTTACAGAGAACCTCCATTAGGCGAGACATGAATTGGATCCCTTGATCGGTAAGCATCTCCCTGAGAAATCCTACATGTGAAAAGGTAGCCAACAGTGCATCCACCACCTTATCTGCCCTAGTGGAGGACAGAGCCACTGCCTCTGGGTACCAAGTAGCGTAGTCTACCATAGTGAGGATGTATTGCTTTCCAGAGCTGCTGGGGATGGCCAACGGGCTCACAATGTCCACCGCGATTCTCTGGAAAGGCTCCTCTATCACTGGCAAAGGGTTCAGGGGAGCCTTAGGAGTAGGCCCCGCCTTCCCCATGCTTTGGCAGGTGATACAGGAGGGGCAGTAATTTGACACATCTGTCCCCATCTTGGGCCCATAGAAGTGTTGAGACAGCCGGGCCTTAGTTTTGCTGATCCCCAAGTGTCCAGCGACCGGGATCTCATGGGCAATCCGCAACAACTCACTCCAGAATTGATGCGGGATGACCAGCTGTCTTTCCCTCAACCACTCCTTTTGGGATTTTCCGGGTACTGTCTCCTGGTATAACCTCCCTGGTTCCCAGAACAAACTCTCCTTATCAGTCACGGAGAGTGGGTGTCTTGGCGAGTTTTCTCAAACTCTCGAGGCTCGCATCTGAGTGCAGAGCAGCCTGGAACTCCTGGCTAGGGGCAGTAAGAAGTGACATCAGGGTCACTTCCCCACGGGAACCCTCTGGGACCTGCTCTGGGTCCATCTCTGGTTCAGTCACGCCTGTGATGGAGGAGGGTCCAGAAGGCAGAACGTTATCTGCGTTCCGGGCACTCTGACTGCGGGTGACAGCAGCTACGTAGGCTTTCTCCCTGGGGATTTCCACAGATCCATCAGCCGATGCTGCTATGGGTACTACCTCCCCACCCACCCCCAACATTCCAGGAGCAATGCTACTTATGGGGCAGTTACCTTCCTCTGTGGCACTGATCAGTTGAATGGCATCACCTTCCTTTCGGTTCCCATGCATCTCCCCATTTCCCTGAGCACCATCGCTTGCTCCTGTTAGGGGTTCCTCAGCCATCCCACCCCGCAGAGTGACGTGGCTGAGCACTCCTGGACCTGTGAACACATCATTCCTAGGAAACAAGTGGTTATCAGGTAAAACATGCATATGTTCATCATTTGCATTATCAGTATTACTCTCTGCATTTTCTGAAAGATCATTATCAACAACATCATCAATCGGTAAAGCATTGTCAGGTAACACATGCAATTTCCCATTGCTATCATCAGCATTTGATCGGGGAGGGGAGTCAGGGACATAGTACCATCCTCCCTAAATCAGTCCCTAATAAAACATCAGTGGGCAAGTTATCAGACAGCCCCACTTCCTTCACCCCGCTCCCGGCACCCCAATCTATTTAACCCCGGGCCATTGGCAAGGGACAGCTGATGCCCCCAGTCCCGGTGACAGTCAGGGTTTTCCCCGGAATGATCTCTTCAAGGGCCACCAGTTCGGGTCGGATGAGGGTTCGTTCAGCCCCGGTGTCCTTGAGGCCTGTAGCGACATGGCCCTCCACGGTGACGTGCTGCATGTTGTCACACACCCTCCCAACCGCACCACCCACCAAAACAACTGCTGTATAAGGCCCTGTGGCCTTGGCTGGGGAGTTCCTCCGCTTCTCTGGACACAGGGCGCTGCTGTGACCAGTCCGCTTGCAGGAAAAACACTGGCGAGGGTCGGTGGTAGGTCTGAAGCTGTTGGCAATGGGGACAGGGCCTCTGGTGAATTGGCTGGCAGGGGTACTGGCATTGGTTGCAGGCTTACCCACTCTCCAGCTGGCAATGACAGGCTTCCGCACTTCTGGTTTTCAGTTGGCCTCATAGGAATCGGCAATCTGCGCTGCTTTATACACGTCTTTGGGCTCTCTGTCCATCACGAACTGTCGCACCTCAGCTGGGCAAAGATGTTAGAACTGGTCTTTGATCATCAGGTCTCCCAGGTGCTCAAAGGTGGTCATTGACAGTCCTTGGATCCACTAGTTAAAGTGCATCCTGAGTCCATGCACCACATCCCTGTAGCTGTCGTGTGGGCCACATTGGAGGTTTCAGAACTTTCTCCTTTAAACCTCAGGTGTAAGCTGGTACTTGGTTATCAGGGCCTGCTTGATGGCCTCATAGTCGTCATCTTGGTCTGGCGGGAGAGAAGCAAACGCCTCCAGAGCTTTGCCTTTTAGCCTTGGGGTCAGGTATCGGCCCATTGGTTCCCATACAGCCGGTACTGTCTGCAGACTTTCTCAGATGCCCGCAGACAAGTGTCCAAGTCCCCGTCCTTTTCCATCACAAGAACGTGCTCTGGCTGGGGATTAGGGATCTGAGCGCTGCTGGGCTGGCCGATGGACTGGGAAGACCTTTGCATCTGGAGTTGGGCTAGCTCCAGCTGGTGCTCCCGGACCGCTTGCCGTTCAGCTCTCTCTGCCTCCCACTGGGTTCTCTCTGCCTCCCGCTGGGCCTCTTTGACTTGCAGGACCAGCTGCAGACGTCTCTCTGTATCATCCGTGGAGCATTGTTGCAGAGCAAGCTGCAGGCGGAGGTCCGTGCTCCCCTGGTTGCAAGTAGGGCCGGCATTCAGCGGTTGGACCTTGGCAGCAGCACCACCTGCGCTGGTGCTGGCTTCTGCGTCCGCTGGGCTCTGAGGACCGGCTTGGTCCATTTCAAATTGTCACCAGTTCCGTGACCAATTGAGCCTTGGTTTTGCTATGAGGGTCCAGGCCGTGGTACATGCATACTCCAACAAGAGTTTCCTTCTGCTGGGTGTACCAGGTTTCTCCTTTTGCAGCCATCATTGCCAAATAAAAGATAGGATAGAAAAACAAAGAGAATGGAGGAGAAAATCGCAAGTACACACAGTATCGTCTCAGATCTAGTAAACACTGAGCTTGCTCTCCAAACTAAGTTTTTAGTGAAAGGAATGATTGCTCAAACCAGATCACTAATGCTCTATTATCCCACCGCTCTGCCACCAATGTGTCACGTTCACACCGTGCTGCCAACGATATGTCATGGATCCCAGCAGTATGTCAGGGATCCCGGGGAGGATATCTTTATCGTCCCCACTACTCACACCAATTTGTCACGAACCGCCTTTGCTGAGGTGTTGTTAGCTCGCTTCCTGGACCAAGACTAAAACAACTCAGCAGTCGTACGATATGCCCTCTTGTCGTGACATCACTAAGTGGGCTAAGTAATGATATGCACTCTTTTCTCAGAATTTACATTTTTGAGAGTCCCCAGACAAAGGCATTCCTGGGAGGAGCTGCTGCACCTTGGTCTCCCATTACACTATATAGCAGGGGAGAGGGAGGGTGAGTGGCTTTACAGGATTGGTCACCTGCAGTTTAAAAGCCACACCCTGCTCACACATTAGTATCAAGTTGCACAGTGTCTCTGCCATAGGGTTTTGTTTGTGGTATGAGCTAATGCAGGGGGGAGAAAAGGGGGGTCGAAGCTGCAATGTGTGTCTGACATGGTACTTTCTAGAACTAATCTCACATTATGACATTTCTTACATTATCGTGACACTAGCCAAGTGGCAAGGGCCAAATGAGAGTCCACCAATCAGGCAGAAGAAAACAGTACCATGTGTACCACTTTAACCTGCCCATGGCGAGACAGGGAACCGGTGGAAGCTACGTGCCTGTGGACCAATTCTGAAGCCAGTGAAGAGGAAGTCACCGTGAGAGAGAGACTGTCCTGTCACCGGCCCAGAAGCAACAGTGCCGAGAGCTGCTTTAGCGGAACCGCGACTTGTTTTGGAATTTTCAGGTTGTGTGCAGGTCATGGAGCATGAAATCCTGACCTGACAGAACTGCATGTGCGGGTGAACCAAAAGCCATATCGGATTCCCAAATCCTGCTGTGAGGTGTTCTCCAAGGAGGTGAGGAGAATGTTGACCATCATCGAGGTGTCAAAAAGCGGCTGGTTTAGCACCCTTATCCTTGTGCCAAAATCAGATGGAGAATCGTGTTTCTGCAACGAATATAGGATGCTAAATGGGGTGTCCAAGTTTGACGCATTTCCAATGCCTGGGGTTGATGAGCTCATTGGGAGGTTAGGGTCAGCCAGCTATATCACCACCCTGGACCTAACGAAAGAGTACTAGCAAATTTTCCAGTCCCCAAGTGCCAAGAAGATTGCATTCTCTACGCCTGACGGGTGCTTTCAATACACCAGGATGCAGTTCGGTCTGCAGGGAGCCCTGCTATCTTCCAGAGGGCCATGGACCAGATCCTAGACTCTCACAAAAGTATGCCGCTGTTTATCTGGGCGACATCGAGATATTCAGCCCAGATTGGGGAAGTAACCTGTAGAAGGTCCAGGCTGTATTAGTTGCACTGAGGAAAGCAGGTTTTACCATAAATCCAAAGTGCGCCATGGGGAAAGAAGCAAAATTATTGGGCTTCAGCTTCGGAAGGAGTGAAATAAAGCAGCAAATAGATAAGGTGGAGGCAATCCAAAATTGGCCGAAAGCAGTCTCTTAGAAACCTGTTCGGGTGTTTCTTGGAATTGTGGGATACTATAAGCGATTTATCCGGAATTTCGAGATGATAGCCACCCCCCTGACTGATCTTCTCAAGGGCACAAAGACTTCAATGGCCAATAGTCACACAGAGTGTCACGACCCACAAGGGTCGGTCCAGCACACGGCAGAACAAACACCAACGGGGATGGAAGAAAGGAGAGGAAGTTCCTAACAAAAGGGAATGAGGGATGGGCACCTCCTAACACAGCCTGTGCCTATCCCTAAGCTCCCATAACGCCCTATGTTGGTCCTTCCCCCCACCGCCATCACGTGCCTAGTCCCTGGCTGTCACCTCACTATACCCTGGCTAGTGCACTGGCTGGCAAGGATGCTAGCCTCACCACTGCAGATGGTGTAAACAGATGTGGTAGTTTCAAGCATGAGACAAAGACAGGGAACAAAAAAACTTAGCTTTCAAGCTTCAGCTGCAAGCTCCACACCACACAGGATACGGAACCAGGACCTCAAGCAGCTGATACACACTGGTACCATAGAGCTCTCAACTCCTCGGCTGGTCTCCAGAGAAAAACTATCACTAAGTTAGCTGATACGTCAGGTGACTATTTAAAAGATGGTGGGAGTGGTCACCACCCACATCAGCTGACCAGTAAACACAGCAGCTGCCAGTCAGGAAACTGACATTAACCCTTGCTGGCCCAAAAGTTAAAAGCACGTTTAACTTAAAGCAGAATCAGAGCTGTCACGACTTCCACAAAATGAGTCATGAAACAGAGATGGCATTCCAGGAGTTGAAGCTCGCACCTGTTTCACTAAGGAGTTTGTGCTCCAGATGGACGCCTCCGAGATTGGTTTGGGACCTGTGTTGTCCCAGGATACAAATGGGGACGAATATCTAGTCCTATACCTGAGTAGGACATTCTCCTCCTGTGAAAAGAACTATGCTATAGTAGAGAAAGAGTGCTTGGCCATCAAATGGGTGATTGACATGCTGAGGTATTGTTAGGCCAGAATTTCAAATTAGTATCAGACCATGCGCCCCTGAGATGGATGAGGGGGATGAGGGAAATGAAGGGGAAGAATGCCCGGTGACTAGGTGGTTTCTGGCGCTCCAGGACTTCAGCTTCCACGTTGAGCATAGGCCAGAAAAACTACATGGTAACGCAAATACCTTGTCCAGACTTCCCTGCTTAGTGAATAAAGATGCCAAAACCCCAGGCAGGGGGGATATGTGACAGTCATGGGCAAAGTGCTGGCGGGGGGATACGTTTCACTGAGGCTTTTACCTTCAGTGATTTGAAACCCAGAAGTTTGCTCCAGCAGACTATGTGTTGAGAAGGGTTAATCGGCCATTTTAAGGGCTGGGTTTTTGTGGACAGCCATAGAGTGGGTGAGCGGTAGTTCACCTTATATCCACCCGAGGGTGTAGTCTGGTGTTTAAGTAGTCAGTCTTCAGTGGGTTCAGTGGAATCTGAAGCCGGCAGCTTCAGAGAAGTTTTTTTTGTGTTAAACTGTACTGAACTTGGCTGTTATATCCTCAGCAGGCGGACCCCCACAGATGCAGAGACTGTATGCAATTTCATTTTGTTTTCCTGTTTTGCCCAAAGGGCCATGTTTATTTTCACTTTGCATTGATTTATGCCACACGTATAATAAAACAGCAGATTTAAAGAGACAGTGCACCTGTTTCTATCGCCGTGTGCAGCCGATCTACCACAATATGTGAGTGTATATATATCCCTTTGTCTGCTAGTATCTATATTGTATATTTATGTATGTTCATTACTTAGTACCTGATCACCTATAGAAGATGCCTGGTCAGAGTAGTGGTCGGGCTACATAGGGGCAGTGAACGACAAGAGAGGGGCGCCATTAAAACTTGGGATGTTAACCTGCAGGGAAGGGAATTGTGAAGGGAAAATCTCATCTCCATCTCCCCTCATTTCTGCCCTTTATTATATCACTTGTTTACTGCGCACTTATGTCTATGTATAGGGGCTTTAAACTAAATAAAGAGAATTTTCCAGTTTTTTTGGTTATAGTTTATATGTATAAGGGCCCGTTAGATTGATGACACTGGTTGTTGAATGAGGGGAATGTGTGTGGGTTCACACTGTATGTAGGGGGCTATGTGGTGGGTTATATTGTATGTAGAGGGTGTGACAAAGTCACTGGTAAAGCGCTGGAGGGGAGAAGTGTGTCACTACACTTAATGGTGTCAGTGATGTGAAACCCAGAGAATTTTCCTCCAGCACACTAAGTGCGGAGAGGGGTTAAGCTAATTTTCATAATGGGCTGGCTTTTATGTGGACATCCATAGAGCTGGTGGGAGGATGTCCACCTTATCTCCACCTCAGGGTGTGGTCTGGGGCTTAAATTGCTGGGCTCAGAGGCAGTCTTCCTTCAGCAGGACTTGAGAGAGGATCTACAATGGTTTGTGTCCTGAGGAGGACAGACTGAACCTAACGTATGGACTCTGACTGCATTTTGTTTTCTTTGTTGTTTTCCTGTTTTTGCCTGAAAGGTTGTGTTTACTTTCACATTCATGTTGGTTTATGCAGCCATATAATAAACAAGCCGAAGATTTAAAGAAACAGTGTTTCTGTTTTCTACCTCTGCACTGTTGAGTGAGTTGAACTGCCACAGGGGCTACGTGGTGGGTCATACTGTATGTAGGGGGCTATATGGTGGGTTGTACTATATGTAGGGAGCTATGTGGTGGGTCATACTGTATGTAGGGGGCTATATGGTGGGTCATACTGTATGTAGGGGGCTATGTGGTGGGTCGTACTGTATGTAGGGGCTATGTGGTGGGTCGTACTGTATGTAGGGGGCTACGTGGTGGGTCATACTGTATGTAGGGGGCTATGTGGTGGGTCGTACTGTATGTAGGGGCTATGTGGTGGGTCGTACTGTATGTAGGGGGCTATGTGGTGGGTCGTACTGTATGTAGGGGGCTACGTGGTGGGTCATACTGTATGTAGGGGGCTACGTGGTGGGTCATACTGTATGTAGGGGGCTATGTGGTGGGTTGTACTGTATGTAGGGGGCTATATGGTGGGTCGTACTGTATGTAGGGGGCTACGTGGTGGGTCGTACTGTATGTAGGGGGCTACGTGGTGGGTCACACTGTATGTAGGGGGCTATATGGTGGGTCATACTGTATGTAGGGGGCTATGTGGTGGGTCGTACTGTATGTAGGGGGCTATGTGGTGGGTCGTACTGTATGTAGGGGGCTATGTGGTGGGTCGTACTATATGTAGGGAGCTATGTGGTGGGTCATACTGTATGTAGGGGGCTATGTGGTGGGTCGTACTGTATGTAGGGGCTATGTGGTGGGTCGTACTGTATGTAGGGGGCTACGTGGTGGGTCGTACTGTATGTAGGGGGCTACGTGGTGGGTCATACTGTATGTAGGGGGCTACGTGGTGGGTCATACTGTATGTAGGGGGCTATGTGGTGGGTCGTACTGTATGTAGGGGGCTATATGGTGGGTCGTACTGTATGTAGGGGGCTACGTGGTGGGTCGTACTGTATGTAGGGGGCTACGTGGTGGGTCACACTGTATGTAGGGGGCTATATGGTGGGTCATACTGTATGTAGGGGGCTATGTGGTGGGTCGTACTGTATGTAGGGGGCTATGTGGTGGGTCGTACTGTATGTAGGGGGCTATGTGGTGGGTCGTACTGTACGTAGGGGGCTACGTGGTGGGTCACACTGTATGTAGGGGGCTATATGGTGGGTTGTACTGTATGTAGGGGGCTATGTGGTGGGTTGTACTGTATGTAAGGGGCTATGTGGTGGGTCGTACTGTATGTAGGGGGCTATGTGGTGGGTCGTACCGTATGTAGGGGGCTATGTGATGGGTCATACTGTATGTAGGGGGCTATATGGTGGGTTGTACTGTATGTAGGGGGGCTATATGGTGGGTTGTACTGTATGCTCCCAAATAGGAATTCACTACAGTGGGGATACTACTTATTATGGGGCACTGTGGATATCACTGTTATTATGGGGGCACTGTGGATATCACTGTTATTATGGGGACACTGGATATCACTGTTATTATGGGGGCACTGTGGATATCACTGTTATTATGGGGCACTGTGGATATCACTGTTATTATGGGGCACTGTGGATATCACTGTTATTATGGGGCACTGTGGATATCACTGTTATTATGGGGGCACTGTGGATATCACTGTTATTATGGGGCACTGTGGATATCACTGTTATTATGGGGCACTGTGGATATCGCTGTTATTATGGGGACACTGTGGAGATCGCTGTTATTATGGGGGCACTGTGGATATCACTGTTATTATGGGGACACTGTGGATATCACTGTTATTATGGGGGCACTGTGGATATCATTGTTATTATGGGGGCACTGTGGATATCACTGTTATTATGGGGGCACTGTGGATATCACTGTTATTATGGGGGCACTGTGGATATCACTGTTATTATAGGGGCACTGTGGATATCGCTGTTATTATGGGGGCACTGTGGATATCACTGTTATTATGGGGCACTGTGGATATCGCTGTTATTATGGGGCACTGTGGATATCGCTGTTATTATGGGGCACTGTGGATATCACTGTTATTATGGGGGCACTGTGGATATCACTGTTATTATGGGGGCACTGTGGATATCACTGTTATTATAGGGGCACTGTGGATATCACTGTTATTATAGGGGTACTGTGGATATCACTGTTATTATGGGGCACTGTGGATATCACTGTTATTATGGGGACACTGTGGATATCACTGTTATTATGGGGCACTGTGGATATCACTGTTATTATGGGACACTGTGGATATTGCTGTTATTATGGGGCACTGTGGATATCACTGTTATTATGGGGCACTGTGGATATCGCTGTTATTATGGGGCACTGTGGATATCACTGTTATTATGGGGCACTGTGGATATCGCTGTTATTATGGGGCACTGTGGATATCACTGCTATTATGGGGCACTGTGGATATCACTGTTATTATGGGGGCACTGTGGATATCACTGTTATTATGGGGGCACTGTGGATATCACTGTTATTATGGGGCACTGTGGATATCACTGTTATTATGGGGCACTGTGGATATCACTGTTATTATGGGGCACTGTGGATATCCTTGTTATTATGGGGCACTGTGGATATCACTGTTATTATGGGGGCACTGTGGATATCACTGTTATTATGGGGGCACTGTGGATATCACTGTTATTATAGGGGCACTGTGGATATCCTTGTTATTATGGGGCACTGTGGATATCACTGTTATTATGGGGCACTGTGGATATCACTGTTATTATGGGGGCACTGTGGATATCACTGTTATTATGGGGCACTGTGGATATCACTGTTATTATGGGGCACTGTGGATATCACTGTTATTATGGGGGCACTGTGGATATCACTGTAATTATGGGGCACTGTGGATCACTGTTATTATGGGGCACTGTAGATATCACTATTATGATGGCACTGTGGATATCACTGTTATTATGGGGCACTGTGGATATCACTGTTATTATGGGGGCACTGTGGATATCACTGTTATTATGGGGACACTGTGGATCACTGTTATTATGGGGCACTGTGGATATCACTGTTATTATGGGGGCACTGTGGATATCACTGTTATTATGGGGACACTGTGGATATCACTGTTATTATGGGGGCACTGTGGATATCACTGTTATTATGGGGGCACTGTGGATATCGCTGTTATTATTGGGGCACTGTGGATATCGCTGTTATTATGGGGCACTGTGGATCTCGCTGTTATTATGGAGGCACTGTGGATATCACTGTTATTATGGGGACACTGTGGATATCGCTGTTATTATGGGGACACTGTGGATATCACTGTTATTATGGGGCACTGTGGATATCACTGTTATTATGGGGGCACTGTGGATATCGCTGTTATTATTGGGGCACTGTGGATATCGCTGTTATTATGGGGCACTGTGGATCTCGCTGTTATTATGGAGGCACTGTGGATATCACTGTTATTATGGGGACACTGTGGATATCGCTGTTATTATGGGGACACTGTGGATATCACTGTTATTATGGGGGCACTGTGGATATCGCTGTTATTATTGGGGCACTGTGGATATCGCTGTTATTATGGGGCACTGTGGATCTCGCTGTTATTATGGAGGCACTGTGGATATCACTGTTATTATGGGGACACTGTGGATATCGCTGTTATTATGGGGGCACTGTGGATATCACTGTTATTATGGGGACACTGTGGATATCACTGTTATTATGGGGGCACTGTGGATATCACTGTTATTATGGGGGCACTGTGGATATCACTGTTATTATGGGGCACTGTGGATATCACTGTTATTATGGGGGCACTGTGGATATCACTGTTATTATGGGGCACTGTGGATATCACTGTTATTATGGAGCACTGTGGATATCACTGTTATTATAGGGGCACTGTGGATATCACTGTTATTATAGGGGCACTGTGGATATCACTGTTATTATGGGGGCACTGTGGATATCACTGTTATTATGGGGCACTGTGGATATCACTGTTATTATGGGGACACTGTGGATATCACTGTTATTATGGGGCACTGTGGATATCACTATTATTATGGGGACACTGGATATCACTGTTATTATGGGGGCACTGTGGATATCACTGTTATTATGGGGGGACTGTGGATATCACTGTTATTATGGGGGCACTGTGGATATCACTGTTATTATGGGGGCAGTGTGGATATCGCTGTTATTATGGGGGCACTGTGGATATCACTGTTATTATGGGGCACTGTGGATATCACTGTTATTATGGGGGCACTGTGGATATCGCTGTTATTATGGGAGCACTGTGGATATCACTGTTATTATGGGGGCACTGTGGATATCACTGTTATTATGGGGGCACTGTGGATCTCACTGTTATTATGGGACACTGTGGATATCCTTGTTATTATGGGGACACTGTGGATATCACTGTTATTATGGGGGCACTGTGGATATCACTGTTATTATGGAGCACTGTGGATATCACTGTTATTATAGGGGCACTGTGGATATCACTGTTATTATGGGGGCACTGTGGATATCGCTGTTATTATGGGGCACTGTGGATATCACTGTTATTATGGGGCACTGTGGATATCGCTGTTATTATGGGGCACTGTGGATATCACTGTTATTATGGGGGCACTGTGGATATCACTGTTATTATGGGGCACTGTGGATATCCTTGTTATTATGGGGCACTGTGGATATCACTGTTATTATGGGGGCACTGTGGATATCACTGTTATTATGGGGCACTGTGGATATCACTGTTATTATGGAGCACTGTGGATATCACTGTTATTATAGGGGCACTGTACCTGTAATTTCGGGAGGGCATTGTCCTGTGACTCCCTGTCAGTGTCGTACGCCCGGTGTCCGTGGTGCTGATCAGTACAGTACAGCAGACGCTGCGCCATCATCTTAGATCAGTTTCTGGCATTATATTACGTTTCAGTTGCCATTTTGCATGGTTCTCAGACTATTTGAATGATGATTTCCATGTGTCCCTGGCTGTGAGGACAGAGAAACAGAATGGTCACTGATGATACATAGCGATCAGAAGAAAGAAAGGTGAAGCAATGCTCTGCAGATCAGTAGAGGCCTGTGATCCCAGTTTGTACTGTTCACATTTGTAGATCAGGGACTGCTCTCATGTGATAATTTTCCTTCCAGATACAAAAGCTCTGGGTTCAGTGTATGGCCACCTTATATTGCATTATTTATAAACGATGGTTAGGATGGGGGTTGTAGTGTTGGCTATACGCTTGTCCCGTCCCAATCTAGAAATCTCCAGAAGTGACATTGAGCCTCGGACTGCCTTCATGACGTTATTATTTCTGTTCTACGCTTTTGTGGCAATTCTTCTGGAGAAAGTCCTTCACTCAGGTTCCTCCTCCTCCTCCTTCTCTAGGTTGTTCTTCTCCTTTTCCTCGTTCCCTCATTCTCTTCTTGTTTCTCAAAGCTTTTCTTCTACTCCTCATTCCTGGGCTTCTATTATTACTCCTAATTCCTGAACCACTCATCCCAGGCTTTGCCTACTTCTGCTGTAATGGCTGAGTTTGGAGATTTGATCCTTTGACCTGTTGCTGTGTGGACAATTCCTGAGTCTCCTGAGCTATTGCCTTTTCTTCCCTGTCCAAATGCTGATGATTCTAATTATCTTTGCACCTATCCAGTGGTTTTTCTTTTTCCTGTTTTGGTTTGTCCTATCACATTTTGTTTGGGGTTTAATATGTTTACCCTTCACTGTACTTCCTTGCTGGCTATACTTTTAGGTGGACTTGGGTTTAGGAGTTCCAACTCTTCAGCTAAGGGGTTTACATTGCATGGTAAACACTAGCTGAATTCCTCCAGTGAGTGCTTTTCTTCTCCATTCCTATTCTTTTCACCTCTTTAGGTTACTGGCAGGTTATTCTTGTTCCATTAATCTTAGCTTACCTCTCAGCCTTATATGAACATTTTTTAATTTTCTCACCCTGGGTTTTGTATCTTCCTGCACACTTTCCTGTCCTCTTGTTGGCAGTGTCTTGCGGCCTCCCCTTTGTTTCCTCAGAAGGTAGAAGAAACCCCTTAATGGCCTTTTAGTAGAGATGAGTGAATATGTTCGAAAAACGATTGCATACATAAAATCGGCACGAATATGGAACATTCGGATTCCTGATCGGAAACCCAAGCACATTTTGATAAAATCTGAAAATTCGCTAACATTCGTTTAGTGTGGGAAAATATTTGCGTTGCCACTAAAGTATTTTGAGCACTTTAGCTAGGTTAGTGGTGGTGTATGATGAGCTTGGGGCATGTGTTTGATGAGGGGAGAGCTCAGAGGAGCGGCGTGCTTTTAAATTTATTTAACTTTGTGTACACATTGCGGCTAGCCAATCAGGGAGCAGGAAATAACACAATGTCAAGACACAAGGGCTTGTGTCATTGGCTGCTGAAATCACATGTCCCTCTCGTTCTATAGAGCGGACATCTTGTTTTAGCACCATTTTGACAATAACAGCGCAGAGAGACTGCTCCTGACGCTGAGACTGATAGATTTTAGTTAGTTAGCTAGGTGGTTGCTTCTTAGTCAGATAGTGTAGCTAGCTAGTGTCCACTGTGGCTGTGAAATCAACCCTCCCGCAGATTTTTTTCTTTTGTGTCATTACTGAGGTCCACATACAAAGCCAGCAGGACACATGTCCTACAAGTGTGTTGTGCACTGCTTCTAATGTGCTTCATGCACGAGTATAGCATTCTAAATCTTATTTTTTCCAGTCACCCATGACAGCACCAATGAGAGAGAGGATGCACCCTTCAAGGACAGGAAATCTTCAGCTGATAGACAGCTTGAATACATGTGGGGATTTCCTAGCAACCAGGCAACCACCACATGTACTCAGGCTGGCTAGCAGCCTTAAATCATGCAGCTGCGTCAACAAAAACTAAATCTCCGAGCAGTTACAAATACTCGGAGACCACCCGAGCATGACCGGGAAAACCCGAGCAACGAGTACTCGCTCATCACTAGTGGTTTCCTGTCCTTGAAGGGGGAACCTTCACCTGCAAGACGGCAGCAGAAGAAAGAAGAGCAAGTCCCAGACCTTGCCGGAGTTACTGGAAGCGCAGCGAGGGGGCCAGGTGGGGTCTCAATCCTCAGTCGTGCTGCAGTCTGCGGCACAATCACCGCATGGTTACCTGGCAGCCCTGCATGCCGGCCGGGCACAGAGCACGGCCAGAAACCGAAAGCCATGCTCTGATGACACGGCCAGGACCTTTCACTTCCGAGGGCTGGTACCGGAAGCTGCAGGAGACGCCGACCGGCAAATCCCCCTACAGGCACAATACTTATGGGTAGATCACTGGCCAGACAGGGGCACCAGTGCAGAGATGGATGCACAGCAGCCCTCTCCACAGTGACAGCCACAGCAGCAGCATTTGGAGCCAGAGCAACAGCAGCGACTGCACCAGGATAGGAGTTCTGGACGTTCCAGCGGGGCACGCCGGTCCAAAGACTCTAGGACAAGTTAGCACAGGTCTACCAGGATGGGAGATTCCACAGTCCCTAAAGGAGACATTTCGGATGACATCTTGCCTGCTCTTCCGGATCCACCTTGAAAATGTAAAGGGAAATTGAAGCACAGAGCCTGCGCTGTGTGTGGGCAGGATCTGACTAGCATATGGACCAAAAAATTATGCCAGGCATGTATAAATTACACGGTGGCTAATGAGACCCCAGACTTCTCTTCCACCTTAAGAACCCTCATCAGAGCAGAGGTGGAGAACTTAAGGTCCAAATCTCTCTCAGGGGAAACATCACTTAGGGATAGGGCTGAAGTGTTTCCCATATCGTCTGCTGTATATTCGGACAAGGGGGTTCTGCGAGATACTTCAGAATCATCCTCATCAGAAAACGACGTGGGCTCAGGCTATTGCTCCTCCCTGGAAGAGGTGGACAATTTAGTTATGGCCAGGCATGCTACTTATTCATCATGGCATCCTATATCTAGCTACATACATACATACATAGCTATATACATCGCTAGCATCACACACGTCTCCTGATAAACCATGACAACGGGGAAACGCGTTGGGGCACATCCTGTCTAGGATAAGTCTACTCTTTATTATATTCACTGAAATTTTGTATATATATAGTGAATTGAATCCCTGAGCATATGATCATGTTATAGGCCAGGATAGGTAGGTATCTAACAAAAGTATCTCTCCAGAGGTGTTGTCATAGGGACGGATGATCAATGTTTTATAGTTATTGCTCTTCTATCCGTATGATCTACAGAATACCTGCAGGGGATGGTTTATGTCAAACTGCTGCCTGGGAATTTCCTTCATTTGTTTCATCTTTCTTTCATCTATATTGCTTTCCCTCCTGCCTTGGGAGGGTTTTACAGGGCAGTGAGGGATAGTCCTCGTTCTCTTAGGGTGCCAAGCAGGTGCAGCAGCAGGATTATTGCAGGGTTGTCTATATTTTTTGGTCTATGGTTTGATTTTGGGATTTAACCAATTGTTTTCACTGGGTAGGTGTTTAGTATTGGAATAAATAAGTTGTTTCAAGGGATTATATGTACACAACTCATGTATAATGGCCCTGGCAAATTCACTGTGGCTGGATCAAAGATCTGAAACGTGGTTCAGGGAGGCCATAGAGCTGAGGACTACTGCTCAGAGATTAGACGATGGGCACTAGAGACCTCGTGCAATGACCCTGATCATCGGAGTCAGTCCGGCCAAGGACTTTCAGACCAGATTAAGGACATGTTGGTCTACAGTCCTTGTTCTCAGTCCCTGGAGGAAGCTATGACACATTTTAGATAGATGCCTGAAAAATAGAGACACATGTAACGGTGGAGGTATCTTCCTCGCTATTAGATGAAACTTGTGAACCTATGAAAATTGGTGCTTGTAGAAACCCCGGGAGGTGCAGAATTAGGAGCATCAGCTTAGTAACTTAGCAAGGCTGAAAAAAGCCATGTGTCCATCCAATGTTCCATCACCATAAATCCCCAGATCTACCACAATACTGTAAGGCTCTGTGCCCACGTTGCGGATTTGTGTGCGCATTTTTCCGCACTGTTTTTGAAAAACCCACAGTTAAAATGCAGTGTGTTTTACCTGCAGATTTACCACGGATTTCCTGCATTTTTTGTGTGGATTTCACCTGCGGTTTTACACCTGCGGATTCCTATTGAGGTGTAAACCGCTGTGGAATCCGCACAAAGAATTGACATGCTGTGGAAAATACAATGCAGTGTTTCCGCGCAGTATTTTCCACACCTTGGGCACAGCGGATTTGGTTTTCCATGGTACTGTAAACCTGATGGAACACTGCTGCAGATCCGCACCATGTGCACATAGCCTTACGCTCCGTGAAGACATCCAGACAGCTTGTTTTTGTGGATTCTGTGGTCATTCAGGTCATGTGGGGTTATACTTTACACCTGCCGCCGCTGTGGATTCAGGTTCTGCCCTGAATCTTATTGATCATGACGTTGCTGTAAACTGGGCTTTTAATGTCTCTTCCCATTGAAGTTTTGGCTTTTGATAACTCTCCTCTCACAAAGTCATTTTACTGTGGAGGTCGAGAATGAATTTATAAAAGTAGGAGTGTTTCACATTGGATCCATTCCTGGTTTTTCCTTCTCTACCTGCAAAGTTCGACTATGTGCACATGTTGCGGATTTCCTGCGGATCCGCAGTTTTTTCCGCGCAGAAACGCTGCAGATCCGCAAGTGATTTACAGTACAATGTAAAAAAATGCTGTGCTAATGGTCCGGAAAATTCTGTGCGGAAATGCTGCGGATCAAAAGAAGGAGCATGTCACCTTTTTGTGGATCTGCAGCATTTTTGTACCCATTCCATTATAGAAATCCACAGGGGTAAAAAACGCAGAAAATCCGCAGCAAAACCGCACTAAAAACGCGACAAATCTGCAGCTGCGTTTTCTGCCAAGAGATGCAGAATCCGCACAAAACATTCCTTAGACTAATCCGCAACGTGGGCGCACAGCCATAGTGTTAGGTGTGCCAAGGTTAGCTAAGCACAGTCCAGTAAGAGATGAGGGCTTTTCTGGATGGCTGCCGATGTCCT
Source organism: Ranitomeya variabilis (assembly GCF_051348905.1). Taxonomy (NCBI): domain Eukaryota; kingdom Metazoa; phylum Chordata; class Amphibia; order Anura; family Dendrobatidae; genus Ranitomeya; species Ranitomeya variabilis. The sequence goes on along the minus strand of NC_135237.1, from coordinate 4,288,780 downwards.
TCAGAATGCATTCAGGACTCGTGTGATGTTGTTCGGTTGCATCGGTCAAATCATTGTTATCATCTTCAGGCCATGAGGTAAATTTCCTAAATCTCGTTGGTTTAACCCTTCTCTTCCAGTGAGGCAGACCTTGGAAGGATATACAATAGATCAATGGCCAAACTTATCTGTGCTAAAAAACAGGGAAATGTGAAATATGTGAAATATGAACAGCATACTGGCTTATGAACTTTATGAACAAACACATGAGATTTTTAGCACAAGATTTGCAAACGTTGTGAGCCCATTCACCAAAACGTCAAGGTAATCTCCGATCGAATGGGTAACTACACTGACTGTCTGGTGTGAACACTTACCTATGGTATCTGAGCTGACTGCCTAATGTGAACACTTACTTATGGCTAATGACAGGGTAAAGCCTACTTATATAGGAGGCTCAGAACCAATTGTGTTGAGATGTAATTAAAACCTGGAGAAGGGCAGGGCGTTCAAGTCAGAAAATAGTATATAGTAAATAGATCAACTGACCGAACAATATATATATATATATAAATAGTTTGTAGCCAAAAAAAGTCAAATATACAATAGATCAATGGCCAAACTTATCTGTGCTAAAAAACAAGGAAATGTGAAATATGTGAAATATGAATAGCATACTGGCTTATGAACTTTATGAACAAACACATGAGATTTTTAGCATAATACTATATATTATTTTCTGACTTGAACGTCCCGCCCTTCTCCATGTTTTAATTACATCTCAACACAATTGGTTCTGAGCCTCCTATATAAGTAGGCATTACCCTGTCATTAGCCACAAGTAAGGGTACCGTCACACAGTGCCATTTTGATCGCTACGACGGCACGATCCGTGACGTCGCAGCGATCGTATGAATATCGCTCCAGCGTCGTAGACTGCGGTCACACGTTGCAATCACGGCGCTGGAGCGATGCCGAAGTCCCCGGTAACCAGGGTAAACATCGGGTAACTAAGCGCAGGGCCGCGCTTAGTAACCCGATGTTTACCGTGGTTACCAGCGTAAACGTAAAAAAAACAAACAGTACATACTTACATTCCGGTGTCTGTCCCCGGCGTTCTCCTTCTCTCCACTGTGTAAGCGCCATAGCCGGCAAGCACAGCGGTGACGTCAGACGTCACCGCTGTGCTCGCTTTCCGGCTGGCAGACGCTCACACAGTGGAGAGAAGCTGAGACGCTGGAGGACAGACACCGGAATGTAAGTATGTACTGTTTGTTTTTTTACGTTTACGCTGGTAACCACGGTAAACATCGGGTTACTAAGCGCGGCCCTGCGCTTAGTTACCCGATGTTTACCCTGGTTACAAGCGAACACATCGCTGGATCGCTGTCACACACAACGATCCAGCGATGTCAGCGGGTGATCAAGCGACGAAAGAAAGTTCCACACGATCTGCTACGACGTACGATTCTCAGCAGGGTGTCTGATCGCAGTAGCGTGTCAGACACAGCGATATCGTAACGATATCGCTAGAACGTCACGAATCGTACCGTCGTAGCGATGGAAATGGTACTGTGTGACAGTACCCTAAGTGTTCACATTAGGCAGTCAGCTCAGATACCATAGGTAAGTGTTCACACCAGACAGTCAGTGTAGTTACCCATTCGATCTGAGATTACCTTGACGTTTTGGTGAATGGGCTCACAACGTTTGCAAATCTTGTGCTAAAAATCTCATGTGTTTGTTCATAAAGTTCATAAGCCAGTATGCTGTTCACATTTCACATATTTCACATTTCCCTATTTTTTAGCACATATAAGTTTGGCCATTGATCTATTGTATATTTGACTTTTTTTGGCTACAAACTATTTATATATATATATTGTTCGGTCAGTTGATCTACTTGGAAGGATATATTCATGAGTCTGCCCAGCGGTGGTACGAGGTCATCCACCTATCCAGGCACTGTGGAGGTCTATTTTAAGAAAAAGATGGAGGTTTGTGTCTGTCCATGCCTGAGAGATTAATCCACTCACAGTTCACAATCCTTACCCTTTGCCCCTTATACCTGACCTTTTCAACCAATCATATGTAGATAACTTGTTTTCCAAACTTTACTTGAGAGGGGCATATAGCCTTATACACATATGTCTGGGTGACAAAAGGAAGACCACATTTGTATAAAAGTATTAGGAATTTCACGCCCCTACTTCAGTGGGAACTCCACCCCCCGCCATCCTTTTCTCTCACATGGAAATTCAGAATCCAAAAAAGCTGATAATTCTGTCCAGCAGCGCCGCATTATATTCATCTGGGCGGCAGCCACCACAAAAGTATTCTTCATCCATGGGCACAGGTTAATTACTATGAAGGTAGTCTCTCTCTCCAAGATGGACGGCATCCGCTTGTCGCTGGACACACATCACAGCACAGGCCACTTACGGCACTCCAGACTTTACCACAGTCGGACCTTATGAGCCTGCACCAACTGATTCCTGATTACAGGCACTAGCAGTATTACACTACTATTATTATACTACTGATTTCTGAGCGTTGGCCTCACTGGAAAAGCAAGAGAAGTTTTTAAAGGGTATCTGTCACCCCCAAAATCGATGGTGAGGAAAGCTCACCGGCATCAGGGGCTTATCTCCAGCATTGTGTAATGCATTCTGTAATGCTGCAGATAAGCCCCCGATGTATCCTGAAAGAGGAGAAAAAGAGGTCAGATTATACTCACCCAGGGGCGGTACTGCTCCAATGGGCGTCTCAGGTCCGCTCCGGCGCCTCCCATCTTCATTCCATGACGTCCTCTTCTGGTCTTCACGCCGCGGCATCGGCACAGGCGTACTTTGTCTTTCCTGTTGAGGGCAGAGCAAAGTACTGCAGTGCGCAGGCGCCGGAAATGTCAGAGAGGCCCAGCACCTGCGCACTGTAGTACTTTGCTCTGCCCTCAACAGGGAGATAAAGTACGCCTGCGCCGATGCCGCGGCGTGAAGACCAGAAGAGGACGTCATGGAGTGAAGATACCCATTTGACCGGACGGCTGCGGGACCGCCCCTGGGTGAGTATAATCTGACCTCTTTTTCTCATCTTTCAGGATACATCGGGGGCTTATCTACAGCATTACAGAATGCATTACAGAATGCTGGAGATAAGCCCCTGATGACGGTGAGCTTACCTCACCATCGATTTTGGGGGTGACAGGTTCCCTTTAATAACTTGTCTTCTAGGGATCAGAGATGTTATTCTGCCGTTCGCAGCTCATTACTAGAGAGGTATGTCATCACGCCTGAAACCTACCGGAGGAAGTTTCGGGAGACTGACAAGCCCGATGCACACACACACCGGGAGTTTGCAATCACATTATGTACGGATTGTACTCGGTGGAAAGAAGGATCGGGGGCTCGGGAAGCAGAATATCTCTTGGATATATTCATGCTGGAACAATTTATGTCCAAGCTCCCAGGTGACATCAAATAAAGGGGGGCTGCTCGAAGACCACTCAGCCTGGATGAGGCTGCAAGATTGGCCAATTATTGGTTTGCTAATCAAACAGGGCTACGTGGAAGGACATCCCCAGCAAGTCAGGAATAGGGGCTTACAGGAAGGCCAGTGAGACACATGTGGAGTTTATTTGCAAGGAAGACACGAAATATGATTTGAGGAAACTGAGTGATACAAAGTTTTGTTCTTATGAAGGTGAGACCTCTTACATTTGTGTCTGTACTGAAAGAAATACCAATTGGCCTATCCCAACAAGTGGAGAAGGATGATCTGAGGACTATCACGTGTGGCAGGCCCGTCAACAGCGACCCACAACAGTATCCAGCAGTCTCTGGGGCTAATTACGAAGGAGACGGAATTTGACAACTCTGCGTTTATTCTAAATTGTGCCAGACATATTGTTCAGTAGGTCAAGGGACATGAGCCATTGGCCATATGAGCCTGTACGTTGCCTCTTGTTGTATGTTAATTTGTGGAATGCCTGATTACATATTTTATCAGCCCCTTGTGGTTTACTAGTCTACAAACCTAGAAGGACAAGTAAGAAATTGTACAATAGAACAATGAGGGATTAACTCCCCCTACCTTTCCCCATTTCTGTGGAGAATGCTCTGGTATCCATCATCCGGAGGAACACGGGCCATGACTGCAGAGTATACCGACAAGAGATACAAAAGCTGTGGGCCAACTAAAAGTTGGGAGAAAGTGGGTATCTCCTGGTAGGAGGGCAGTGGAATTACCGGCCACGGGTTGGGATCTTGTGGACGGTGGTCATTGCATTGTGGCCATCTACCTGGAGTTGCTGTAAAATCATTAAGCAATTAAAATAGTTACATTGTTATTCCTGGCTTGGCGATTATTACAACCCACAACCTCAGATCTTCACAAGTGGTGGCAGCAGTGGAATCACAACCTCAGATCTTCACTTTCCTCCTCTTGACTTTTGAATCGATGGACAGACTTCATTTTGCATTCTTCGAATTGTCATGGTGCAGTTTGGCAATTTTCTTGGCCGAGAGACGACTATCGATGAGCTAGATGATGCTGTCTCTTTTCTTGGGAAATCTTTTTCATGGCCACTCCTCTATTTGAACCAGTGACCTTTTGCTTCTAATTAACCTAATAACACATGGAGCTATTATGGAAAGTTAGAACAGGTTGTGATTTGTAGTATACAGGAAGAAAAAGATTATTCCACCACCAGGACAAAAACAGTAACAATACGGCGACATGACGAGAATCTGCATAATCATAGGCTAAATAGCTGCAAGTCAAATTTATGTATGAGATAGAAAAGATGACTGTCTATAAAATGATGGTGGTCTCACTTTGGAAGCAGTAGTGGATGGTGAGATATGGAGCCTGAAAGTCAGAAGGTCAAACCATTGTTACCCTTTTGCTTGTCAGTGTACGTTTCCAGAGGTCATTTTCACACTTCAGAGACCATAAAGGGGAGACCAGCTCTCCCCATGATTCCTACTGTAACAAAACACTCCGGGATCGCCTTTGCTGGGGTCAAAGGTCACGTGGTTTGTGCATTAAACTCTGAGGCGACAGCAGGTTTCCAAGTAGACTGACCTCCGGTCAGGTTTATTAAAGTGAAAGCAAATACAGAAAACAAAACATAAAAATAAATCCTTACCTGTCCGGCGCTAACTATACAAATACGTTCCTATCTAACAACTGGGGGGCTTCTCCCACCCAGCTAACATTACACAGGTCACGAGCACAGCTCTCACTCACGGTTGTCTCACACAGACAGGCATTCTGTGTGCCCCAGGCTGACACCTGAAACCTCCAGCTGGTCAGCCTTTATTCCTGCACTTATTAACCCCTCGGTATCCTGAAGATACTGAGCGGCCTAATTCACATAGGACAAATACCTGGGCGAGATATACCTGCCCCCGACTACCAGACCGACATGACTCTTACATATCCTCCCCCCCTGCTCAGACCACTCAGGTCGAGCAAGAATACTCTCGAAACAGTGTACTCGGGACAGGGCATCAGCGTTCCCCATCTGCACCCCGGGGCGGTGCTCCACCGTGAACGAGTAAGCCTGCAGAGCAAGGAACCACCGGGTTACCCGACTATTACGGTCCTTGTGGAGATGCATCCACTTGAGAGGGGCATGGTCCGTGACCAGCCTAAACTTCCTACCTGCCAGGTAATATTTGAGGGAGTCGAGAGCCCATTTGATGGCTAGGCACTCTTTTTCAATCACGGCATACCTCTGCTCATGTACATTCAGTTTCCGACTGAGGTAGAGGACCGGGTGTTCGACTCCGTCCCTTACCTGGGAAAGTACAGCTCCGATACCAGTATCAGAAGCATCCGTTTGCACCACAAACTCGCTGCTGAAATCAGGAGTCACTAGTACGGGCTGAGAGCACAAAGCCCGTTTCAGACTGTGGAAGGCCTCTTCAGCCGCTGAGGTCCATTTTACCATGACGGAATCCCTCCCTTTGGTAAGATCCGTCAAGGGGGTAGCCATGGCCGCAAAGTTGGGTATGAACCGGCGATAATAGCCGGCAATGCCCAGGAAAGCTTGAACTTGTTTCTTGTTCACTGGTTGCGGCCAGCCCTGAATTGCCTGTATTTTGTCGATCTGGGGTTTAACCACTCCTCTGCCAATCACGTAGCCCAAGTATCGGGCTTCTTCAAGGCCGATGTGACATTTCTTAGGATTTGCCGTTAAGCCTGCGTCTCTCAGGTCATCAATCACCGCCTGTACCTTCCGGAGGTGAGCTTCCCAGTCCACGCTGTAAATTATGTCGTCTAGGTAGGCAGAGGCGTACTGCCTGTGGGCCTCAAGACTCGATCCATCAATCTCTGGAACGTTGCTGGGGCTCCGTGAAGTCCAAACGGCATGTAGATATACTGGAACAGTCCTTCCGGTGTAGCAAATGCCGTCTTCTCTCTGGCCGCCTCGGCCAGAGGGATCTGCCAGTACCCCTTTGTTAGATCCAAGGTCGTAATATATCGGGCTTTACCCAGCCGATCGATCAACTCATCGACCCGGGGCATAGGGTAGGCATCAAATTTAGAAACCGCATTCAGTTTCCGAAAGTCATTGCAAAACCGTATAGAGCCATCCGGCTTAGGTATCAACACGATTGGACTGGACCAGGCGCTGTGCGACTCTTCAATGACTCCTAAGTCCAACATGGCCTTCACCTCCCGGGAGACGGCTTCACGGCGTGCTTCCGGAATCCGGTACGGCTTCACATGAACTGTGACACCAGGCTCTGTGACAATCTCATGTTTCACTAGCCTAGTCTGGCCAGGTTTTTCCGAGAAAAACTGTTGGTTCTGTAACAAAAACTGCTTAACCTCAGATTTTTGTCGTTCAGAGAGAGTCTCGGCAATCTGCACCTCCGGTATGGTAGGTGAGCAAACTGGACGGGGCAGATCCGCTGTTAGGGCAGCGCGGTCTTTCCAGGGTTTTATCAGATTCACATGATAAATCTGCTCTGGTTTTCTCTTACCAGGCTGGTGCACTTTATAGTTCACTTCTCCAACTCGTTCCATGACCTCAAAGGGGCCCTGCCATTTTGCCAGAAATTTACTATCCACCGTAGGGATTAGGACCAACACCCTATCCGCGGGTGCAAACGTACGGACCTTGGCGCCTCTATCATAACTTTGCCTCTGGGCTCCCTGGGCCTGTAACATATGTTCCCTAACAAGGGGCATGACAGCAGCAATCCGGTCCTGCATTTGCGTTACATGGTCTATCACCGTTTTAAAGGGAGTGACTTGACCTTCCCAGGTTTCTTTTGCGACGTCCAACAGTCCACGGGGACGACGGGCATATAATAGCTCGAAAGGCGAGAATCCTGTGGAAGACTGGGGAACTTCCCTAATGGCAAACAGCAAATAGGGTAACAAGTAATCCCAGTTCTTCCCATCTTTGTCTATCGCCTTCCGGAGCATCTGTTTTAAGGTTTTATTGAACCGCTCAACCAGGCCATCTGTTTGAGGGTGATAGACAGACGTACGCAACTGGTCTATTTGTAAGAGCCTGCAGAGCTCCTTCATCACCCTTGACATAAAGGGAGTCCCCTGGTCGGTGAGTATCTGTTTTGGAATTCCCACCCGACTAAACACTTGTACCAACTCTTTGGCGATCGTTTTGGTAGCAGTGTTACGCAAAGGGATGGCTTCGGGATAACGAGTGGCATAGTCCATGATGACGAGGATATGTTGATGCCCACGTGCGGACCGGGGAAGGGGCCCAACCAAATCCATCCCAATTCTCTCAAACGGGACCCCAATAATAGGGAGTGGTACCAAAGGGCTACAGAACCGAGGTTTAGGTGCCGAGATTTGGCACTCTGGACAGGACTCACAATAGTTACGCACATCATTGTGTATTCCGGGCCACACAAAACAATGCAATATCCTTTCTGTGGTTTTTTGTACCCCCAGATGTCCCCCCATTATATGTCCGTGGGCCAGGTCCAGTACCTTCCGCCGATAAGGTTTGGGTACCACTAACTGTTGCACAGTGTCTTCCCCTTTTTTCTCTACCTGGTAGAGTAAATCATTCTCAAGAACCATGTACGGGTACGCTAGCCTAGTGCCAGGTTCTACGGGTACGCTATCTATCACTTTTACATTTTTCCTAGCCTGAGTCAGGGTAGGATCTTTCATTTGTTCGCTGTGGAAGTCATCCACCTGGACTCCCAAATCGGGTAGGCAGGGTGCTGGATGGCTGTCTGCCTCCGCCTCTCGCTGAGTTTCCTCAGTTTCCCCCGCCATAACTGAGAAGGGGAACTGAAGGTTAGATTCAATAACCTCCCCAGCAACACCTTCCTGTGGGGTCTCGTCTAGGAACTCGGGACCTCCAAATGGCATGGGGGAAGATTCACGGTTACAGCTACCGTGAAGGAGCAACTGATTCTCCCACAACTGCCAGAAATGAGGAAAATCCCTGCCCAGGATTATATCATGTAACAATGCGGGAACGAGTTCCACTTTGTGTTGCACAGACCCATAGGGAGTTGAGATACATATGACCGCTGTAGGATATGAGCAGGTGTCACCATGCACACACGTTACAGAAAATTTATCAGACGGACCAGATGGAAGTGCCACCAGACTGGCTTTCACCAGAGTCACCACACTTCCAGAGTCTAGCAATGCCACAACATTTTTCCCATCTACAGACAATTCACGCAGGTGTTTCGCTGTATCATTTTGACCCGCATTCACACTTACTAGCTGTGTAACCAAAGACATGCGTTTTTTAGAGTCCGTAACATCGCACTGCATGGGTTCAGTGGTAACAGGACAGTTCGCAGAAACATGGCCCTTCTCATGACAACGGAAACACCTAACAGGCCCCCTATTGAAACCAGAGTCTGACACCCTTGATCTCGGGGTGCGAGCAGTCCCGTGTTCCTCCCCCACAGTTTTTGGCAATTTTCCTTCCCCCGCAGTCCCTGGAACAGTCTTACCGGTTCCACGAGGAGGAGGTACAGTTCGGGTAGTAGCGGTATCATCAGGAAGTCCTTCCGCCACGGAATAACGCTCCACCAATTGATCCGCTGTCGCGGGATTTCCTTGGCTCACCCACTTTTTCAGCACCGGTGGTAGTACTCTCAGGTACTTGTCCAGAACGATCCGCTGGATTATCTCCGGAGTTGTCAGTACCTCGGGTTGCAGCCATTTCTTTATCAAGTAGATCAGGTCGAACATCTGCGATCGCGGCGGTTTATCTGGCTGATAGGTCCACTGATGTACCCTCTGTGCACGGACAGCCGTCGTCACACCCAGCCGGGCCAGGACCTCAGCTTTCAGCCTCTCAAAGTCCTGAGCGACTTCCGGGTCCAAGTCATGGTAAGCTTTTTGGGCCTCACCGGAGAGAAACGGAGCAATTAGATCGGCCCATCGTTCCTTCGGCCACTTCTCTCTCAACGCTGTCCGCTCAAACGTTGTCAGGTACGCCTCGACGTCATCTTCTGTGGTCAGCTTTTGCCAGTACCGACTCACATGGATTCTCCTGGACTCTGCTTCCGGGTTAACCTCAGGCATGTTCACCAAGCGCTGCGCCACCTGTTGGAGAAGCTGGCGGTCTGCAGTCGTCACGTCCACCAACTTCTTCAGCTGTGCGGCCATCAAGCGATTAGCTTCCTGCTGTACGGCAGCGGACTGTACTAGGGCTTTCACCACGTCTTCCATACTGTCGCCTGTGCCACGGAGTGCCCGCGTTCTCCACCACAATGTAACAAAACACTCCGGGATCGCCTTTGCTGGGGTCAAAGGTCACGTGGTTTGTGCATTAAACTCTGAGGCGACAGCAGGTTTCCAAGTAGACTGACCTCCGGTCAGGTTTATTAAAGTGAAAGCAAATACAGAAAACAAAACATAAAAATAAATCCTTGCCTGTCCGGCGCTAACTATACAAATACGTTCCTATCTAACAACTGGGGGGCTTCTCCCACCCAGCTAACATTACACAGGTCACGAGCACAGCTCTCACTCACGGTTGTCTCACACAGACAGGCATTCTGTGTGCCCCAGGCTGACACCTGAAACCTCCAGCTGGTCAGCCTTTATTCCTGCACTTATTAACCCCTCGGTATCCTGAAGATACTGAGCGGCCTAATTCACATAGGACAAATACCTGGGCGAGATATACCTGCCCCCGACTACCAAACCGACATGACTCTTACACTACTCAAAACATGACTCCACCATCTCCTTCAGCTTTATTGGGACATGGTAGCCATCCACAACCATTCACTACTTCATCCATCTGGGGCATCCAGGGTTGCACGGAATCATCAGTAATGACGGCTGTGTTACAATAAGTCTTCATACATGTCAGGGTCATTGCAGCCGTCTATGCTTGTGAGCACTGTTTAGGGGCGACCGAATAATAGGCTTATCTCTAGTTGGCAAAAATGTGCTCGGATTCCCTTTAAATCCAATCTGGATCATGGTGTAGGTTGCAGTAACGCGGTATAAAGTAGCTAGAAGGAATATAGAGCACACATAGGATCTTATCCGAGATAGAGGGTCTATTCGTGAGAGATAGTATAAATTCACTCACCTATTATGGTTGTGCGAGACACAACCACCGCACTTAGCATTGGCGGCTGCTGCAAGCCCCGATGTGATGATCCTTTGCTAGGTGAAGAGAATGGGGCATCAGACTGTCCTGAGGAAGTGCTGTGATCACCACGAAACGCGTAGAAATAAAGTCTGTTCTCTATTACATCTACTGGTACATTATCCTGACAGGCGAGCAGCGCAGTCTGATGCCCCACTCTCTTCACCTAGCAAAGTAACGCGGTGTAGAAGTAATAATAATTTTATTTATATAGCGCCGACATATTCCGCAGCACTTTACATTATAGAGGGGACTTGTACTGACAATAGACATTATAGCATAACAATAATCACAGTTCAAAACAGATACCAGGAGGAATAAGGGCCCTGCTGCTCGCAAGCTAACAATCTATGAGGAAAAGGGGAGACACGAGAGGTGGATGGTAACAATTGCTTTAGTTATTTGGACCAGCCATAGTGTAAGGCTCGGGTGTTCATGTAAAGCTGCATGAACCGGTTATTAACTGCATAAAGTGTATGAGAACATGATGAGAGGAACCTGATTATGGGTTTTTTTTTAAATGGGCCACACAGGGATAATTAGGTTAATGCGTTGAGGCGGTAGGCCAGTCTGAACAAAAGGGCACGCTTAAAGCTGTGGGGATTGGGAATTAATCGTATTAACCTGGGTAGTGCAGTCCAGAGAATTGTCGAAGCACGTGAAAAGTCTTGGAGACGGGAGTTGGAGGTTCTGATTATTGAGGATGCTAACCTGAGGTCATGAGCAGGGCGGAGGGCACGGGTAGGGTGGTAGACTGAGACCAGAGAGGAGATGTAGGGTGGTGCTGAGCCATGGAGTGCTTTGTGGATGAGGGTAGTAGTTTTGTACTGGATTCTGGAGCGGATGGGTAACCAGTGTAATGACTGGCACAAGGTAGAGGCATCGGTGTAACGGTTGGTGAGGAATATAATCCTAGCAGCAGCATTCAGGACAGATTGGAGAGGGGAGAGTTTGGTAAGAGGGAGGCCGATTTATAGAGTTACAATAGTTCAGATGAGAATGATTAAGAGAAGTACAGTGTAGGTGGCAGTAACGCAGTTTACAATTCCCAGGTTCCGTCTTTGCAGACGTCTTTTTCCCTCTTTGGGTAGTTCACCCTGACAATTTTTTGCTCACCTATAATCAGGCCGCAGCACATCATGAATTTCAATTTTCTGATGCCAGCTTTTTCTGGAACCTCCTGAGGAACCATATGACAGATGGAACTCTGGCAGGCTATAGCATGGCTTCCAGCCGCCCCAGATTCATGAGACTGTCCCGCTTTGAGGGCTCAGCCCCAACATCCTGTCATTGCTTTGTCCCAGCTTCTATACTCGCCTGACGTCTTCATTGCTCCTTGTCCTCCTTCAGGCCGGGGCCGCTTCTGTCTGCTCAGCGCACAGTTCACATTTAATTTATTAATTTCACATCTCCAGCCATCGGGTTTCCCCAGGAATGAAACTCTGTTTCCAAGCAGCAGCTTTATCTATGAGCCACAGCTGATAATGATACACATAGGAGAGTTTGGTAATGTTGACCCGCATCTTAACCCTGGCGGGGGGACCCCCCAATACATACAACATGTTTCTGTGCATTTGGATTATATTTATGGAGAAAACCTGTGCTGGATTGGAGTTATGGGAGGACGTTCCGCAAAGATCCTCCTGGGAAACAACACTGGGGCGTTACAGTGCCATTTTGTGGGCGCCGTCAATGACTACAGTCCATTCAAGGGCCACGTCATCTGGAGCTCAACAGGGAGCAGCCACCATGTCTCCCATCAGAGTTGGCAAGCAATACATTCCCTGCTATTAAATCAGGAGGGTCTTGGGACTGGGAGGAGTTTAGAAGAGAGAGAGGGTGACACCACTTTGGCGGACCTTAGGCTAAGGTCAGAAACTGGGCATGTGGGAGACGATGGGGATAGCTTCACCCAAGAAAAGGGATTGTATTATGAAGTAACAAAGGTCAGTGACCAGGGCAACCCTTACACTGCGACCAGGGAAATCACTGTCCCTCAGAAGTACAGGGCACAGCTACTCCAACTGGCCCACGACATCCCCTTGGCTGGGCATCAAGGGAGTAGAAGACTGAAAAGAGACTCACCAAATGTTTTTACTGGCCTGGCATCTCGCAGTAGGTAGCCCAAAATTGCCGCACCTGCGATGTGTGCCAGCAAATGCGGCATCCAGGAGCAATCCCTGCCCATAGTTAAAGAACAATTTCAACGTGTAGGTGTAGACATCACTGGACCTCTGACCCACTCTGACAGTGGTGGACTATGCCACGCAATATCCTGTGTAGTGATGATCGAACTTGGTCAGAGAACGTCTTATCCGACTATCTGAGCATGCTCGTATATTATTATTATAGCGCCATTAATTCCATGTCGCATTACATGTGAGGAGGGGTATACATAGTATATTATGATCGAGTCCCTGCGGCTGCATAGTTTGTGGCTGTTAAAGAATCGTCACGTGTTGAGGCTGTCTAACAGCTGCAAATCATGCAGCCGCAGGGAATAACATAATATACAAGCACGCCGAAATGATCGGATAAGACATTATCCTAGCACGTTCACTCATCACTAAACCTGAATCTTGTCCAGTATTACAGCAGTGAAGGTTCATGTCAGACCTGGTCCAGTCCCTCTGGTATACCTGTGGTAGTCAAGCCTTTTGCACCACCCCATACCACCCGCTGACCAAGAGACTAAAGGTACCGTCACACTAAGCGACGCTGCAGCGATACAGACAACGATGCCGATCGCTGCAGCATCGCTGTTTGGTCGCTGGAGAGCTGTCACACAGACCGCTCTCCAGCGACCAATGATGCCGAGATCCCTGGGTAACCAGGGTAAACATCGGGTTGCTAAGCGCAGGGCCGCGCTTAGTAACCCGATGTTTACCCTGGTTACCAGTGTAAAATGTAAAAAAACAAACAGTACATACTCACCTTCGCGTCCCCCGGCGTCCGCTTCCTGCACTGACTGAGTGCCGGCCCTAACAGCAGAGCGGTGACGTCACCGCTGTGCTCTGCTTTCACTTTACGGTCGGCGCTCAGTCAGTGCAGGAAGCGGACAGCGAGGGACGTGTGACAGACATCAGAAGATGAGTATGTACTGTTTGTTTTTTTACATTTTACACTGGTAACCAGGGTAAACATCGGGTTACTAAGCGCGGCCCTGCGCTTAGTAACCCGATATTTACCCTGGTTACCATTGTAAAACATCGCTGGTATCGTTGCTTTTGCTGTCAAACACAACGATACACGGCGATCTGACGACCAAATAAAGTTCTGAACTTTAATCAACGACCAGCGATATCACAGCAGGATCCTGATCGCTGCTGCGTGTCAAACACAACGATATCGCTATCCAGGACGCTGCAATGTCACGGATCGCTAGCGATATTGTTTAGTGTGACGGTACCTTAACGGAATGATTTAATGGAACCCTAAAAAAATATGCTGCTGACTTTGAAAAGGACTGGGAAAAATACCTTACACCTGTCCTCTTCACCTATACGGAGGTTCCCCAAGAGTCCACAGGGTTCTCTTCTTTCAAACTACCGTTTGGCCGTAAGGTCCGTGGGCCTCTCACTTTTTTGAAGAAACACTGTGAGGGAGTTTCATTCCCTATGTTGTAGAGTTGCAAGACCGTCTCATCCAGCTTGCTATCTTGGCTAAAGAACACCAGCGAATGGCCCAGTCCAGACAAAAGGTCTGGTACAACCCTAATGTCAGGACCCGGGAATTTATGGAAGGACAACAGGTGCTCATGATTATTGCTTTCCCTGCCAACGAGCTTCATGCAATGTGGGAAGGCACTTATCAGGTTGTCAGGAGAGTTAATGACACTCCATCATTGCCCAGGACCCTTGTGGTCGACAACAGAAGACCGTTCACTTCAACATGTTGAAACAACATTACAACTGATCTTTACCTGTTCTAGCCCTCTGTCACCCCCCAGTGATACCTCTGAGGATGAGAATTCCCCCGATCTCCTCCAGGATGCCCAAGCGGAAGGATCCCTGGGACAAGTGCCCCTGGGATCCCATTTATCGAATATATAAAAGGACAATATTTTCTCTGTATTAAGATCAAGGGCTTCTGCTTTCTTCTCAAAACCAGGGTGGACTACATCACCAGCAACCATGTGGAAACCTCCATTCAACGCCCCATCTAGCAGGCTGCCTACCGGCCTTCATTACTCCATTTGGACTTTTTGAGTTCCTGGGAATGCCCTTCAGGATGAAAAATGCCATAGACTTGTAGGTCGACTGATCCAATAATGTCAGGACTTTGCCTGTGCTTTCTTGGATGACTGACATTTTACCACAAGCTGGGGGGAACATCTTACACACTCGGGCCTAGTGCTAGACCATATTCTGACTACAGGACTGACCATTCGTCCCGATAAATGCCAAATAGGGATGGCTGAGGTGCAGTACCTCGTGCATAGAGTAGGGGGTGGGACCCTAAGGCTCGAGCCTGCCAAGGTGGAAGCCATTAGCAACTGGTATAGACCCCAGACTTAGAAGAAGGTACTTGCTTTTTTGGGAACTGCTTGATACTATTGAAAATGTGTTTCTAATTTCAGCACCTTGGCCAAGCCCCTAACCGACCTGACCCGCAAGAACATGCCTAAGAATGCGACGTGGACGACTGCATGCGAGGAGGCCTTTTCAGCATTAAAGACTGCCCTCATCATTGCTCCTGACTATAAGCGCAGGTTCCTTGTGCAGACACATGCACAAGGTCTGTGTATGTCTCATGGCATGCTCACTTACTAAAAGGGGGAGAGGTTGTGATGGCGTGATATGGTGTGTGGGGAATCATCCTGTCTATGGTCATATTTTAACTGATTTTAGGAGTGTTGTCTTTTTGCTCTGTATCATTCTGTGTATTCCTGTCTTGTCTAGAGTCTTAATTACCTTACAAAATGTCCGATAATTGAATTCGCTCAGTTACCATCTGCAGCCTGAATGTGTCCATGCCTTGATTAACCCCTGCTGACATTTCCTGACTGTCCATTCAAGACCCCTCTGCTCTCCAAATAACACCCATGTAATTCCTTGATCTCTGAGGCACTTTCCCAGGTCTGGAGGCTGAAATCCATTAAACCTGTCTTCCTAACCCTGGATATTAGGAGGGGGCCTGAGGAGGACATGAGAGACAAGTAAGGTAGATTCTTTGTGAGATGCTGATGCTAAGGCCAGCACCCCAGAGAGCTGTGGTGAAACCATGATTACTCTGGAAATACTGCTGGAGGCTCCTATATGGAGAAGTATCTGGAGCTACTCCGCTATATCTATCTCTAAGTGGAGGATTTGGCACATTTATCCTGTTACTGGACTGTATAATTGTTCCTGGACTATTTTATCCTCAGTGTAGTGGATTGCTTTATGGACCTTTTGGTTTGCATGCAATAACGGTTCTTGGGATTGTTCACCTGTATCTCACAATGCTGATTGTGTGCCCAAGACAAAGACCTGTTATCCTCACATTGAACATATGGGATTAATTATATTTGGGGAAGTGAGAAACTAATAATTATAACCGGGGAAGCAAGAGAAAGCTGACACTTCAACCTCCACTGGAGTAGGACCTCCTGCACTGACAAGGTAATTACAACAGGAGATCTGCTCTGAGAACCAGACACCAAGGCTAGGATTCATATATACAGTGGCGGATAATTACATTTCGGAGGCAAGAGCATCCTCTTTTCAAAGCACTGGTCCCAGATTTTCTGGAACCGGTGGAAAGTGATGAATATTGGGGTTTGCATCCAACTGATATTTATGGGAGATATATTTTCGGCTTTGTAGGGACGGTATGAACATAACACATTCACTCACATCACTGTAAGACCGGCAGAACAACTTAATATAAAGAGAGGATGATGCTATCAGTCCCATGTTTCATTTCTATAGAAAGATAAAATCGCGATAGGAAACATGACGACAGTATCTACCACCTGGGACCACCAAGGGAAAATATATCCTGTAAATTGGGGATCTCAAACTTCTAAAAGACCTAGCACAACCTACAACCAGACCCCATACGAGCTCACCAAGGGGAGGTACATGGGTCTAACCTTTTGATAAAAATTTGAGTTTGAGAAAGTGGAACACTCACAGCGAATCACATTCGGAGCGCTTCCCTCCATAAAAATAAGAGCCATTTCTGAAGCATCAGGTTTAATAATTCTCTTTTATTTATCCTTTTCATCTTATCTAATTGTATATACCATATTATGTTTCCATTTTGTATCATCTTTGTATATTTTTATTAATACTGCCTACCTTTCTGGATTAAAGTTAATAGTTCTGCTTCTTTTGCTCTGTAAATCGCACTCCGAAGCCATACGCTACCTGTACCTGGTGTCCAATCAGCCTGTATAAACGACTTGTGGCAGTTACGGTAGTTCCTTTTCGTTATTGTGGAGTTGGCAGCGACCGTACTGGGTTAAGTACATATGGGTATAATGTGTATGTATGTATATATTCTATGTGTTGTAATCGAAAGTGTACAGTGGCATGTAAAAGTTTGGGCACCCCTGGTCAAAGATACTGTTATTGTGAAAGCAAGTTAAAGATGAAATGATCTCTATGAGGGCTCAAGTTACAGATGACACATTTCCTTTGTATGTTAGGAAAAAAATATTGTAATATTTTACATTTTAAAAATTATGAAAAGGAAAATGGGCCTATGCAAAAGTTTGGGCACCCATGGAGATTTGCGTGCTCAGATAACTTTGACCACGGTTTCAGACCTTAAGTAGCCTGTTAGGCTTATGGCTTGTCCATCATCATTAGGAAAGGCCGGGTGATGCAAATTTCCAGCTTTATAAAGACCAAGCCTCCTCTAACCTTATGCCCAAAAAAAAATAAAAATTGACCATATTTTCTGCTAAGCAGCTGCCAAGCACTCTGAAAAGGAAAATGGTGGAGGCCCACAAAGCAGGAGAAGGCTATAAGAAGAGAGCACAGTGTTTTCAAGTTGTCCTTTCCTCAGTTCGAAATGTAATTAAATAAAAATCGGAATTAGACCTACCGGTAATGTTGTTTCCAGGAGTCCATCCTGACAGCACCATGGAGGACGTCCTTCCTTCCTTATAGGGACAGGAAATGCACAAGAGGTTAAAAGTCCCCTCCCCACTCACATCCCCAGTGATTTTCCATGTACCATCTGGATGGATGCAATTGTTACTTATTCAA
The DNA here is from genome assembly GCF_051348905.1 of Ranitomeya variabilis. Classification (NCBI taxonomy): domain Eukaryota; kingdom Metazoa; phylum Chordata; class Amphibia; order Anura; family Dendrobatidae; genus Ranitomeya; species Ranitomeya variabilis. Next base: position 4,270,978 of record NC_135237.1, on the reverse strand, counting down.
ATTCTGTACAAGTTTAACATCACAAATACAAAATTAAGGGAGGGAACTGGCTGTGCTGTCAGGATGGACTCCTGGAAACAACATTACTGGTAGGTCTAATTCTGGTTTTCCAGGATGTCCCTCTTGACAGCACCATGGAGAATACCAAAGTACTCTGAATTTTAGGGAGGGACTGCAGCCTGCAGAACCTTACGGCCAAAGCACAACTGATCCCCCACCAGAGTATCCAGCTTATAATGTTTACAGAACGTATTAAGGCTAGACCAAGTAGCCGCACTACAAATTTGATCCACCGAGGCCCCTGCCCTCTTGGCCCAGGAGGTTGAAACTGCTCTGGTAGAGTGGGCCCTTAATCCTACCGGAATGGGTAACCCCTCGGTTTCGTATGCTAGGGAAATGGTGGTTGTAATCCATCTAGCTAAGGAAGGTTTTGAGGCCTTCTTTCCCTTATTTTTTCCCCCGTAGTGTACAAATAAATTTGTATCCTGCCTCCACTCTCGGGTTGCCTCGAGATAGTGGATGACTGCCCATCTAATATCCAAAGAGTGGAAGAACTTCTCCTTTGGGTTTTTTGGATTTTGGCAGAAAGAGGGAAGTACTATATGGAAGTACCATTTCCTGGTTTAGGTTCCGAGGGGAAACTACTTTGGGCAAAAATCGGGGGTTTAGTCTTAAGAGTTAAGGTACCTTCACACGAAGCGACGCTGCAGCGATAGCGACAACGATGCCGATCGCTGCAGCGTCGCTGTTTGGTCGCTGGAGAGCTGTCACACAGACCGCTCTCCAGCGACCAACGTTGCCGAGGTCCCCGGGTAACCAGGGTAAACATCGAGTTGCTAAGCGCAGGGCCGCGCTTAGTAACCCGATGTTTACCCTGGTTACCAGCGTAAAATGTAAAAAAAACAAACAGTACATACTCACCAGCGCGTCCCCCAGCGTCCGCTTCCTGCACTGACTGAGCCCGGCCCTAACAGCAGAGCGGTGACGTCACCGCTGTGCTGTGCTTTCACTTTCACTTTGCGGCGCTCAGTCAGTGTGGGAAGCGGACACCGGGGGACGCATGTAAGTATGTACTGTTTGTTTTTTTTACATTTTACGCTGGTAACCAGGGTAAACATCGGGTTACTAAGCGCGGCCCTGCGCTTAGTAACCCGATGTTTACCCTGGTTACCAGTGTAAAATATCGCTGGTATCGTTGCTTTTGCTGTCAAACACAACGATACACGGCGATCTGACGACCAAATAAAGTTCTGAACTTTATTCAGCGACCAGCGACATCACAGCAGGATCCTGATCGCTGCTGCGTGTCAAACTAAACGATATCGCTAGCCAGGACGCTGCAACGTCACGGATCGCTAGCGATATCGTTACAAAGTCGTTTCGTGTGAAGGTACCTTTATGCGATCATCATAGATTTGAATATATGGGTTCTGAATTGATAGTTCTTGGATTTCTCCTAGCCTCTTGGCCAAAGTAATGGCCACAAAAAAAGCCGTTTTGAATGTAAGTTTAGCAATGTCAATGAGTTCTATCGGCTCATAATGAGACTTACATGATGCATTGAGTACGAGATTTAAATCCCATGGCGGGACTGATTTTCTTATTGAGGGCCTTAATCTTTGTGTGGCTTTAGAAAAATGCATTACCCAAGGGGGAGTTGCCGGGGAAGGGGGGGAAATCGAAAAAAATACTTAGGGCCACAATTTGTACTTTTAGTGTGCTTGGTTTTAATCCTTTGTTAAAGCCCACCTGGAAGAAATCCAGGATCTTTGGGATATCAGGCCAGGATGAATCTATGAAAGAGCTACCACATTCCAAACAAAATGGCTAGCCTGGATCGTGGAGATCACCTGGTCGGAGAGACCTTTAGATCTTAAGATCTTCCATTCAGGATCCATGCAGATAACTGAAGTTTCATAGAATCCTAGACTGGTAGAGTTGGAAGGGACCTCCTGGGTCATCTGGTCCAACCCCCTGCTGAAAGCAGGATTCACTAAATCATCCCAGACAGATGTCTGTCCAGCCTCTGTTTGAAAACTTCTATGGAAGGAGAACTCACCACCTCTCATGGCCGACTGTTCCACTCATTGATCACCCTAACTGTCAAAAAGTTTTTTCTAATATCTAATCTGTGTCTCCTCCCATTTAGTTTCATCCCATTGCTTCTAGTTTTTACTTGCGCAAATGAGAATAAAGATGATCCTTCTACAATGTGACAGCCCTTGAGATATTTGAAGACCACTATTAAGTCTCCTCTCAGTCTTCTTTTTTGCAGCTAAACATTCCCAAATCCTGCAACCGTTCCTCATAGGACATGGTTTGCAGACCGGTCACCATTCTGGTCGCTCTTCTCTGAACTTGCTCCAGTTTGTTGATGTCTTTTTTAAAAATGTGGTGCAAAAAACTGGACACAGTATTCCAGATGAGGTCTCACCAAAGAGGAGTAGAGGGCAATAATGACTTTGCGTGATCTAGACTGTATGCTTCTGTTAATACAGCCCAGAATTGCATTTGCCTTTTTTGCTGCTGCATCACACTGTTGACTCATGTTCAGTTTATGATCTATTAGTATACCCAAGTCTTTTTCACATGTGCTGTTGCTTAGCCCTATCCCTCCCATTCTGTAAATGCTTTTTTCATTTTTATTGCCCAGATGTAGTACTTTGCATTTTTCCTTGTTAAAAACTATTCTGTTAGTTTCTGCCCACTGCTCCAGTGTATTTATATATTTTTGAATCCTCTCTCTCTCTTCTGTAGTATTAGCTATCCCTCCTAGCTTTGTGTCATCAAATTTAATTAGCGTACCCTCAATTTCTTCATCACTGATAAAGATGTTGAACAATACAGGACCCAGGACTGAGCCTTGTGGTACCCCACTTGAGACATTCTTCCAACTGGAAGTGCAGCCATTTACGACCACTCTTTGGGCCCGATCGCTAAGCCAGTTATGAATCCACCTAACTGTTGCCTTGTCCATTCCATACTTAGTCCTTTTTTCAATAAGGATGGTGTGAGATACTTTGTCAAATGCTTTGCTGAAGTCAAGATATACTATATCTGCAGCATTTCCCTGATCCACCCAGTCAGTGACTCTGTCATAGAAGGAAATTAAGTTAGTCTGACATGACTTATTAGTTACAAATCCATGCTTACTCTGGTTAATCACTTCATTCTTATCCAGGTACGTACATACATGTTGTTTGATAATTTGTTTAAAGATCTTTCCTGTTATGGAAGTCAGACTCACCGGCCTATAGTTCCCTGGGTCCACCTTCTTCCCCTTTTTGAAGATAGCAACGACATTTGCTCTTCTCCAATCTTCTGGGACTTCTCCTGTTCTCCAAGAATTTTCAAAGATTATGGAGAGTGGTTTAAATATTTCTTCGGGCCTGGATGAAGAACTGGGCCCTGGAACAGCAGATCTTCCCTCTCCGGCAACCGGATTGGACCTCTCTGGGCCATTTTCTTTAGTAGAGGAAACCAGCTTCGTTTTGGCCACTATGGAGCCACCAACATCACTAATGCGCCTTCTTCCTGAGGACTCTTGGGATCAAGGCGTGGGGGGAAAGGCATACAGCAGTTCCTCCCCCCATGTTTGGTTTAAGGCATTGATCCCTACCGGGTGGTCTGCCGGATTGAGTAGAACCTCTGGACTTTTGCGTTTTTTTCTGGTCACAAAAAGATCTAAGCTGGGAGTTCTCCATTGATGACAGAGATAATCGAATGCCTCTCCGGATAATTCCCACTCGGTGGACTGAATCCTTTGTCTCCGGAGGAAATCGGCCACTGTGTTTCTGGACCCCTGGAGATGAACTGCGGATACAGACAAGGCTACTCTTTCTGCCCACGTAAATATTTTTGCTGACAGATCTTGGAGTGCCCGGTGTCTTGGGCCTCCTTGGTGGCGCAGAAATGACACTGTTGTCATATTGTCTTACATGACCTTTATATGTTGATCTTGCAGGCAGGATTAATTTCGCTTCAGGGTCTCCCAGACTGCCCGTAATTCTCTGAAATTTGAGGATTGGCACCTGATGTGTGGGGGCCAGCTTCCCTGGTAGTATCTTCCTTCCAAATGGGCTCCCCATCCTTCCTTGCATCCGTTACTATTGTTATGCAAGGTGACAGAATCCACAGCACGCCCTGCGAGAGGTTCCTGGGACTGGCCCACCATGTCAGGGATGATTTTAATGATGGGGATAGATGGATCTGTTTGTCCAAGGATGTCTGTTTTCTGTCCCAGGCCGACAGGATCTCTCTCTGTAGTCCTCTTGTATGGGACGGACCCCACCAAAACGCAGAATATGCAGGCCGTCAATGTTCCTAGAACGCTTATTGATGTCCTTATGGAAGTTCGGTTCCAAAGCAGAAGGCGAATCCTGCTCTTTATCATCTCTTGCTTCTCTCCTTGAAGTTGTGAGAGCATCTGTCTGGAGTCTAGTGTGACTGAGAAATTTTTTCCTGGTTCCGGGTAACAGGTCTGATTTTTCTAGGTTCAAGATCCAACCTAGACCTTCTAGAGTAGAGATCACCAGACAGAGATGTTCTTTTAATTCCTCTTTTGAAGCGGATATCAGTAGGAAGTCATCCAAATATGGGACAATAACCACGTCTTTCCGTCTCAGGTAGGCCATGATCTTGGCCACTAATTTTGTAAATACTCGAGGAGAAGAGGCGAGACCAAATGGAAGAGCACAAAATTGAAAGTGGAAATGCAGCGCCCCAGAGTCCTGGTCGTTGCAGTACTGTTGCTCCGCCACTAAGGGGAGTGATGGTACGTCTGATGGCACTTAAGGAGTTCACCTTGCAGGTATCACAGACACACATTACACTTCACACTCAGGCCGCCAGGGGGAGCAAAAGGTCCTATCTACTAGGCCACTCCTCACACATGGGTAAAACTGGGGGTTGGATAGGAAGTTAGGAAGAAAGTAGCTGGGAAGAGCTCGAGAGAGGACCTGTCAGGGGTGGGATCCTGACAGAGGCCTAGAAAGGGACAGATCGTTACCGAGTCGTGCCTGTGCCTTATAGCGGCAGACTCCTAAGAAAGGACACGAAGCGAAGCATATTGTGGAGAAGTGAGAAACGGGATCACAGCACAAAGGAGATAGAACCAGAAGGAGTCATTTCTCAAGATCAGCAACATCCTTCTGAGGCGCGTAGCCGGCGGCCGGAACGCCGAGAAAGTAAGAGACTCCACGCATTACTTTGAACTACGGCTGGGCAGTTAATTACAGGTTGGCTGTCTCACCTTTACACCTAACGAAGACAACGGAGGCAATTGTGGGAGAGGGGCATCTCTAGGGTCCCTATAAAATAACTCCAGGCCTACCCCGTCATACGGGTGCGTCCTATCCATATCATCTGGGGGTCGGAGAGAAAGAACAGAAACATACACGACAGTTGTGAGGACTATCCCGTGGTGCTCAGCAGGGAAGTACTACAACACACAGGCGCTGGTAGGAAGGACACGGATTTCCACCTGTAAAGGGAACTCTGGATGTGCCTTCGGACCGGCCGGTCTCAGCCAGCCCTGTTAGCAGTGCTCTGGATTGCGGATGCCGAAGCCTTCAGTAAAGAGGTAAAGAGACTGCAACCCTGTGTCCTCGTTATTTACTGCGACCTACACCACCACCTACACCTTTTATTGGGCGCCCCTTAGCAGGACCACGGACCGGGTCAGGCCACCGTGACATCCTCAGAACTGATAGACCCGGTACCGAGTACCCCACCGTCCTGCGTCTGGGGGCCGCTCCAGTAACATCTGCATCCTATCTTTAGGGCGAACCGAAGGTATTTCTGTGAGGGGACTTTTAACCTCTCGTGTATTTCCTGTCCCTATAAGGGAGGATCCTCCATGGTGCTGTCAGGAGGGACTGTTGTGAATTCCGTTCTCGGACTCCCTCCTGTGGTCATGAATGGTACTTTGGTTAGTTCTGCTCTTGGACTCCCTCTGGTGGCTTCGAGCGGAACTGCTGGTCACTGAGGTTGGCTTTATCAGCTGCTCTCGTTTATTGCTATGCTGGCTTCCCTATTTAACTCCACTCAGATCGTTACTTCATGCCAGCTGTCAATGTATCAGTATTGGTTCAGATCTCTCTTGGACTTCTCTGAGGACCTGTCTACTCCAGCAGAAGCTAAGTCCCTGCTAGTTCATTTGTTGTTACTGCTGCCTGAATATATTTCTTAGTACTGCTAAATTCTAGTCCAGCTTGCTATCATGATATTTCCTTGCTAGCTGGAAGCTCTGGGGTGCAGTGTTGCACCTCCACACCGTGAGTCGGTGTGGGGGTCTTTTTGCATACTCTGCGTGGTTTTTGTAGTTTTTTGTGCTGACCGCATAGTTTCCTTTTCTATTCTCTGACTATTTAGTGAAGTCTGGCCTCCTTTGCTTAAACCTGTTTCATTCCTGTGTTTGTGACTTTCCTCTTAACTCACAGTCAATATATGTGGGGGGCTGCCTTTACCTTTGGGGAATTTCTCTGAGGCAAGGTTAGGCTTCTATTTCTATCTTTAGGGGTAGTTAGCTCTTAGGCTGTGAAGAGGCATCTAGGGAGAGTTAGGTACGCTCCACGGCTATTTCTAGTGTGTGTGATAGGAGTAGAGTTTGCGGTCAGCAGAGTTCCCACTTCCCAGAGCTAGTTCCGATTTTGAGTTTACTCATCAGGTCATTCCGGGTGCTCCTAACCACCAGGTCCATAACAAGGGACGTCCAGGAAATGGTCATTAGCAGGAACAGTGAAGGTCAAGATAAGGTCTGGAAGACCAAGCAAAACTTCAGTGCGAGCTGCTCGTACGATTGCTAGAGAGGCAAATCAGAACCACCACTTAACTGAAAAAGACCTTCAGAAAGATTTAGCAGACTCTGGAGTTGTGGTTCATTGTTCTACTGTTCAGAGATCCCTGCTTCATGGAAGAAGGCCTCTCATGCATCCTCACCATACAATTCAGTGTCAGAGTATGGAAAGGAACATTTAAACAAGCCTAATGCATTTTAGGAGCAAGTCTTGTGGATCCATGAGGTTAAAATAGATCTCTTTGGCCACAATGATCAAAGATATATGGGAAGAAGAAAGTGCACAGAAATTCATGAAAAAAACATCTCGCCAACCGTTAAACGTGGGGGAGGATTAATCCCGCTTTGGGGTTGTGTTGCAGCCAATGGCAACGGGAACAATTCATGGGTAGAGGGAAGAATGAATTCAATGACATTTCAACAAAATGGTTATGCAAACATAATACAATCTGTAAAAAAGCTGAAGGTGAAAAGCGGAAGAGGATGGCTTCTACAAATGGAGAATGATCCTAAACACAAGTCACAATCCACAATAGACGACCTCAAAAGGCGCAAGAAGAAGGCTTCTCAATGGCCCTCACAGTCCCCTGATCTAAGCATCATTGATAATCTGAGACTAGACCACAAAATATGGTAGACGACCCAGGAATCTCACAGAACTGGAGGAATTCTCCAAGGAAGAATGGTGGAAAATCCCTCAAACAAAAATAGGAAGCCTCTTATCTGGCTACCAAAAGCATTTACAAAATGTGATACTTGCAAAAGGGGGCGCTACTAGGTACTGATCATGCAGGGTGCCCAAACTTGTGCATCGGCCCATTTACCTTTTTGCAATTTTAAAATGTAAAAGATTACATTTTTATTTGCCTGAACTATAAAGGAAATGTGTCATCTGTAACTTTAGGCCTTTTAGATCATTTCATCTTCAACTTGCTTAACTGTTCACAATAACAGTAATTTTGACCAGGGGTGCACAGACTTTTACATGCCACTGTATATACCATACGCTCACTGTGACTCCCCCAATAATCGGCCGAGTAGCAGAAGCAGCTGCGGCCTCGTCCATCACTCGTCAGTCATTGACATATTGTTGTGATGATTGGAGGCAGCGGAGTTGCGTCCTCGAACAACTGGTGGCATCTGTGTGACCCCCCTCCTGTTATCACAGGGTCTCTACCAGTCCCAGAAGATGGAAGGTCCTGTGCCCTGTTCTTACTCTGCATGATACAAGTCCCTGTGACGTCCCCCTCATCTGATCGGGGAGGTTCATCGGCCTTTCAGCCAAGTGTTCGAGGAGTTTCGAGCAGCAGATCTGCCTGGTGTAAATATTTCCTAAGACCCGAGAATACTGAATCCTATAAAGTGGAGTGGACCCCAGCGGGGACAAAAACACGGACACCCCCCGGTGACCTCCTGCCATCTGTACGGTGGAGATGGAGGCATGAGAAGGTGTGGAGCTCTATGGGTTAAACCCCTTCACTCCAGGAATGTTTCCTCCTGGGCACACAGCAGCCCATAAAAGAGGACAGAATAATGTCCCGATATCATCTCCACCCGAGGCCGGCCCACTGACTCTTACAGATAATGGGTGTAATAATGGGGGATCTGCCTGTAAAGCGGGGTGCTCAGTCACCTGGGGCCACATTCAGCCCACAACGCCAGTCAGTCCCCCCAACATCTGGTCATGCTCCATGCTGGAGGGGATCGGTGCTGGAGCACAGACTGTGAGCGGGTGGGTGGGGAGGCGGCCATACATACAGCGGGGGGCGTCCAGACACTCGACATAACTCACAATGTACAGCGCTGCTCCCATGCTCCTTTCTACAGTACAAAGCGGTGGGTAGGACCCTGCATACAGACCACTTCCATGGGCAGGTGCGACCCCCCATACAGACCCCTTCTATGGGCAGGTGCGACAGACCCTTTCCATTGGCAGGTGCGACCCCCCATACAGACCCCTTCCATTGGCAGGTGCGACCCCCCCATACAGACCCCTTCCATTGGCAGGTGCGACCCCCTCATACAGACCCCTTCCATGGGCAGGTGCGACCCCCCATACAGACCCCTTCCATGGGCAGGTGCGACCCCCCCATACAGACCCCTTCCATAGCCAGGTGTGACCCCCCATACAGACCCCTTCCATGGGCAGGTGCGACCCCCCCATACAGACCCCTTCCATGGGCAGGTGCAACCCCCCATACAGACCCCTTCCATGGGCAGGTGCGACCCCCCCATACAGACCCCTTCCATGGGCAGGTGCGACCCCCCATACAGACCCCTTCCATGGGCAGGTGCGACCCCCCCATACAGACCCCTTCCATGGGCAGGTGCGACCCCCCATACAGACCCCTTCCATGGGCAGGTGCGACCCCCCCATACAGACCCCTTCCATGGGCAGGTGCGACCCCCCATACAGACCCCTTCCATGGGCAGGTGCGACCCCCCCATACAGACCCCTTCCATGGGCAGGTGCGACCGCCCCCATACAGACCCCTTCCATGGGCAGGTGCGACCCCCCCATACAGACCCCTTCCATGGGCAGGTGCGACCCCCCCATAAAGACCCCTTCCATGGGCAGGTGCGACCCCCCCCATACAGACCCCTTCCATAGGCAGGTGCGACCCCCCCATACAGACCCCTTCCATGGGCAGGTGCGACCCCCCATACAGACCCCTTCCATGGGCAGGTGCGACCCCCCCCATACAGACCCCTTCCATGGGCAGGTGCGACCCCCCCCATACAGACCCCTTCCATGGGCAGGTGCGACCCCCCATACAGACCCCTTCCATGGGCAGGTGCGACCCCCCCATACAGACCCCTTCCATGGGCAGGTGCGACCGCCCCCATACAGACCCCTTCCATGGGCAGGTGCGACCCCCCCATACAGACCCCTTCCATGGGCAGGTGCGACCCCCCCATAAAGACCCCTTCCATGGGCAGGTGCGACCCCCCCCATACAGACCCCTTCCATAGGCAGGTGCGACCCCCCCATACAGACCCCTTCCATGGGCAGGTGCGACCCCCCATACAGACCCCTTCCATGGGCAGGTGCGACCCCCCCCATACAGACCCCTTCCATGGGCAGGTGCGACCCCCCCCATACAGACCCCTTCCATAGGCAGGTGCGACCCCCCATACAGACCCCTTCCATGGGCAGGTGCGACCCCCCATACAGACCCCTTCCATGGGCAGGTGCGACCCCCCCATACAGACCCCTTCCATGGGCAGGTGCGACCCCCCATACAGACCCCTTCCATAGGCAGGTGCGACCCCCCCATACAGACCCCTTCCATGGGCAGGTGCAACCCCCCCATACAGATCCCTTCCATGGGCAGGTGCGACCCCCCATACAGACCCCTCCATGGGCAGGTGCGACCCCCCATACAGATCCCTTCCATGGGCAGGTGCGACCCCCCCATACAGATCCCTTCCATGGGCAGGTGCGACCCCCCATACAGACCCCTTCCATGGGCAGGTGCGACCCCCCCCATACAGACCCCTTCCATGGGCAGATGCGACCCCCCATACAGACCCCTTCCATGGGCAGGTGCGACCCCCCCATACAGACCCCTTCCATGGGCAGGTGCGACCCCCCATACAGACCCCTTCCATGGGCAGGTGCGACCCCCCATACAGATCCCTTCCATGGGCAGGTGCGACCCCCCCCATACAGATCCCTTCCATGGGCAGGTGCGACCCCCCATACAGACCCCTTCCATGGGCAGGTGCGACCCCCCCATACAGACCCCTTCCATGGGCAGGTGCGACCCCCCATACAGACCCCTTCCATGGGCAGGTGTGACCCCCCCATACAGACCCCTTCCATGGGCAGGTGCGACCCCCCCATACAGACCCCTTCCATGGGCAGGTGCGACCCCCCATACAGACCCCTTCCATGGGCAGGTGCGACCCCCCATACAGACCCCTTCCATGGGCAGGTGCGACCCCCCCATACAGACCCCTTCCATGGGCAGGTGCGACCCCCCATACAGACCCCTTCCATGGGCAGGTGCGACCCCCCCATACAGACCCCTTCCATGGGCAGGTAATACCCATGTTACTTTTTTGTGGCTCTTGCCCTGTGTAAATCTGATATTATGGCCTTCGGATCAGAAAAGTCAGTGCCCCCTGCAGTATGAAGTGAGGGGTCTTCCCACAGAGAAGTGGCCGGCTCCGCACTCACACAGAGAAGTGGCCGGCTCCGCACTCACACAGAGAAGTGGCCGGCTCCGCACTCACACAGAGAAGTCGCCGGCTCCGCACTCACACAGAGAAGTTGCCGGCTCCGCACTCACACAGAGAAGTGGCCGGCTCCGCACTCACACAGAGAAGTGGCCGGCTCCGCACTCACACAGAGAAGTGGCCGGCTCCGCACTCACCACAGAGAAGTTGCCGGCTCCGCACTCACACAGAGAAGTCGCCGGCTCCGCACTCACACGGAGAAGTTGCCGGCTCCGCACTCACACAGAGAAGTGGCCGGCTCCGCACTCACACAGAGAAGTCGCCGGCTCCGCACTCACACGGAGAAGTTGCCGGCTCCGCACTCACACAGAGAAGTGGCCGGCTCCGCACTCACACAGAGAAGTGGCCGGCTCCGCACTCACACAGAGAAGTGGCCGGCTCCGCACTCACACAGAGAAGTTGCCGGCCCCGCACTCACACAGAGAAGTGGCCGGCTCCGCACTCACACAGAGAAGTGGCCGGCCCCGCACTCACACAGAGAAGTTGCCGGCCCCGCACTCACCACAGAGAAGTCGCCGGCTCCGCACTCACCACAGAGAAGTTGCTGGCCCCGCACTCTCGGTTCCGGTAGCGGCACTCCAGGACCATGTCCTCTATGCTGTGGCCCGTTCGCTCGTAGAACTCTCTCAGGGAGAAGGGGGCCTCCGGGTCGCTCACGTTCTGGATCACGCCCCGCAGCTCGTCCATGTGGTTGTGGAGCCCCAGGATCGCGCCCATGTTCTCCACGTCTCGGGTCGTCATCCGCGACAGGCGGAACTTGTTGTAGTTGCAGATGGTGACGGCCGGGAAGGTCATGAGGCTGCTCTCCATCTCGTCCAGCGTGGTGACATGGTGGTACTCCGAGTAGTAGATGATGCGGTCCACCACTTGGAAGAGGAAGCAGCTGAGCGAGGAGAGGAAGGCGCACGCCCAGAACACCCGTCTCGGGGTCACCCCACCCGGCAGGAAGACGTGGCTGATCCCGTGCAGAGTGGAGCTACCGGCAAACACCGTGAGGTCGGAAGCCTTCTCAGCCTGCTCCTCTCCCTCGTCTGGCGGAGGCTTCACAGTATCCATAGGTGGTGGTCTACTGCCAGGGGTCCGCTACTGGGGGTCTACTGCCAGGGGTCCGCTACTGGGGGTCTACTGCCAGGGGGTCCGCCACTGGGGGTCTACTGCCAGGGGGTCCGCTACAGCAGAGGCTTTCTGGGCTGCAGCAGATGGAGGACGCCCAGGTGTCTGAGGAAAGTTTACTCTGTGGCTTCTGCTCAGCACTCAGTGAGGAGGAGGAGGGAGCGGAGCCATTAGAGGAGCAGACCACAGGCTAATGGATCAGAAAGAAACCCAACACCGCCAGTCCTGAGGGAGAGACCGAGAGGGAGAGACAGCAGCGGAGGGGGTGATATCAAGCGAGAGAGACCGACTATGTGAGAGACCGACAGAGAGACACAGCAGCGGAGGGTGCGAGACCGAGCAAGAGAGACCGACTATGTGAGAGACCGAGAGAGAGCAGCGGAGGGAGAGAGACCGATTATGTGAGAGAGACCGAGAGACAGCAGCGGAAGGGGCGAGACTGAGCGAGAGAGACCGAGAGACAGCAGCGGAAGGGGCGAGACCGAGCGAGAAAGAACGACTATGTGAGAGACTGAGAGAGAGACAGCAGCGGAGGGAGAGAGACCGACTGACTGTGAGAGACCGAGAAACAGATATCAGCGGAGGGAGAGAGACTGACTATGTGAGAGACAGCAGCGGAGGGGGCAAGACTGAGAGACCGACTGTGAGAGCGACCGAGAGAGAGACAGACAGAAGCAGAGGGGGCGAGACCGAGAGAGAGAGAAATCGACTGTGAGAGAGAGATGGCCGTGGAGGGGGCAAGACCGAGAGAGAGACAGCCACGGAGGGGGCGAGACCGATTGTGAGAGAGCAAGAGAGAGACAGCCGCAGAGGGGGTAAGACTGACTATGAGAGACCAAGAGAGAGACAGCGGAGGGGGTGAGACCGAGTGTGAGAGAGACCGAGAGAAAGAGAGACCGACTATGTGAGAGACCGAGAGAGAGACACAGCAACGGAGGGGGCGAGACCGACTATGTGAGAGACCGAGAGACAGACAGCAGCAGAGGGAGAGAGACCGACTGACTATGTGAGAGACCGCGAGAGAGACAGCAGCGGAGGGAGAGAGACCGACTATGTGAGAGAGACCGAGAGACAGCAGCGGAAGGGGCGAGACTGAGCGAGAGAGAACGACTATTTGAGAGACCGAGAGAGAGACAGCAGCGGAGGGAGAGAGACCGACTGACTGAGAGACCGAGAGACAGCAGCGGAGGGAGAGAGACTGACTATGTGAGAGACAGCAGCAGAGGGGGCAAGACTGAGAGACCGACTGTGAGAGCGACCGAGAGAGAGACAGACAGAAGCAGAGGGGGCGAGACCGAGAGAGAGATCGACTGTGAGAGATAGATGGCTGCGGAGGGGGCAAGACCGAGAGAACGAGAGACAGCCGCGGAGTGGGCGAGACCGACTGTGAGAGAGCAAGAGAGAGACAGCCGCAGAGGGGGTTAGACTGACTATGAGAGAGACCGAGAGAGAAAGAGACAGCGGAGGGGGCGAGACCGACTTTGAGAGAGACCGAGAGAGAGAGACCGAGATGGAGACAGACGCAGAGGGGATGAGACCGAGTGAGAGAGACGGAGACAGCTGCAGAGGCAGCGAGACCGAGTGTGAGAGACCAAGTGTCACGATAATGTAAAAATGCCATATTGTGAGTTTAGTTCTAGAAGGTTCCATGGCAGACACACGCTGTAGGCTATTCCGACCCCCCTCTTCTCACTCTGCCTGCTGCCTTTGTAATTCAAAACCCCTCAGTTTCCCTCCTCCAACAAGAATTTATATACAGTTAGGTCCATATATATTTGGACAGAGACGACATTTTTCTCATTTTGGTTATAGACATTACCACAATGAATTTTAAACAAAACACTTCAGATGCAGTTGAAGTTCAGACTTTCAGCTTTCATTTGAGGGTATCCACATTAAAATTGGATGAAGGGTTTAGGAGTTTCAGCTCCTTAACATGTGCCACCTTGTTTTTAAAGGGACCAAAAGTAATTAGACAATTGACTCCAAGGCTATTTCATGGACAGGTGTGGGCAATCCCTTCGTTATCGTTATGTCATTCTCAATTAAGCAGATAAAAGGCCTGGAGGTGATTTGAGGTGTGGTGCTGCATTTGGAAGGTTTTGCTGTGAAGTAAACATGCGGTAAAGGAGCTCTCCATGCAGGTGAAACAAGCCGTCCTTAAGCTGCGAAAACAGAAAAAGCTCATCCGAGAAATTGCTACAATATTAGGAGTGGCAAAATCTACAGTTTGGTACATCCTGAGAAAGAAAGAAAGCACTGGTGATCTCATCAATGCAAAAAGACCTGGGCGTCCACGGAAGACAACAGTGGTGGATGATCGCAGAATAATCTCCATGGTGAGGAGAAACCTCTTCACAACAGCCAACCAAGTGACCAACACTCTCCAGGAGGTCAGCGTATCAATATCCAAATCTACCATAAAGAGAAGACTGCATGAGAGTAACTACAGAGGGTTCACTGCACGGTGCAAGCCACTCATAAGCATCAAGAAGAAAAAGGCTAAAAAACATCTAAAAAAGCCGGCACAGTTCTGGAAGAACATTCTTTGGACAGATGAAACCAAGATCAACCTCTACCAGAATGATGAAAAGAGAAAAGCATGGCGAAGGCGTGGTGCAGCTCATGATCCAAAGCATACCGCATCATCTGTAAAACCCGGCGGAGGCAGTGTGATGGCTTGGGCATGCATGGTTGCCAGTGGCACTGGGTCACTAGTGTTTATTGATGATGTGACACAGGAATGAATTCTGAGGTCTTCAGAGCCGCCATACTGTGTGCTCAGATCCAGCCAAATGCAGCCAAACTGATTGGTCCTCGTTTCATCCTACAGATGGACAACGACTCAAAACATGAAGCCAAAGCAACCCAGGAGTTTATTAAAGCAAAGAAGTGGAATATTCTTGAATGGCCAAGTCAGTCACCTGATCTCAACCCAATTGAGCATGCATTTCACTTGTTAAAGACTAAACTTCAGACAGTAAGGCCACAAACAAACAGCAACTGAAGACCACCGCAGTGAAGGCCTGGCAGAGCATCAAAAAGGAGGAAACACAGCGTCTGGTGATGTCCATGAGTTCAAGACTTCAGGCAGTGATTGCCAACAAAGGGTTTTCAACCAAGTACTAGAAATGAACATTTTATTTAAAATTATTTAATCTGTCCAATTACTTTTGGTCCCTTTAAAAACAGGGAGGCACATGTTAAGGAGTTGAAACTCCTAAACCCTTCATCCAATTTTAATGTGGATACCCCCAAATGAAAGCTGAAAGTCTGAACTTCAACTGCATCGGAATTGTTTTGTTTAAAATTCATTGTGGTAATGTCTATAACCAAAATTAGAAAAATATTGTCTGTGTCCAAATATATATGGACCTAACTGTAGCTCTATGCTGCAAATACCAGACTCTGTGAACACTACTCTTTCCCCTTCCCATCTGGTACTGGCCAAAACTGGTACAGAAAGCCTGAGATTCTTTGTTCTATTAATGTGATATATAGGGGCACAAATCTAGGCTAGAGATCTAAGAATTATATTTTCCGGATGTCCATCGATAGATCTATCACACACTGAAATCGCTAGCAGCTAAACGCAATGAGTGCACATCCTGATCATTGTGTATTTAGTATACGAGATTCATACAGCAAGCTAGGCATAAAAATAGTTGCCATAGCTCCAAGTAAAGGGGAGGTTTCAGCCTCTAAGTGAGATCACCACAGGGGGTGTGCCTGGGTTTTGGGCTGTGAGATAACTTTCTGGCGACAAATTACCCTAGGTGCAGTACCCTGACTGACTTGAGGGTAAGGGGGGCGTCAGAGAGCTGCAAGTTCCAAACCGGAACTAGGAAGTGGGATGTAGATAAATCCCCTTCAGAAAGAACCAGGGGAAACCAAACAACCCCAGTTCATGACCAATTGGTGTGAGTGGTGGGGATGATAAAGGTATCCTCCCTGTGAACTGTGACATATTGGTGGGATCTCTGACCTATCCTGTGGGATTTGTGACATATTGATGGCAGAGCAGTGGTATCATAGAGCATTAGTGATCGGGCTTGAGAAATTACTCCTCTCACTAAAAACTTGCACAATTCTTGGGAGGACTTGACCCAAAAAAGTTTTGGAGAACAAGCTCAGTGTTTTCTAGTCCTGAGACAATTGTGTGTACTTGCGATTACCCCCTCCCTTTCTCTTTGTTTTTCTAATCTTTTATTTGGCAATGATGGCCGCAAAAAGAGAAGCCTGGTACACCCAGCAGAAGAGGGTCACTCTTGTTGGCGTATGCACGTACCACGGCCTGGATGCCCATGGCAAAACCAAGGCTCAATTGGTCATGGAACTGGTGCAATTTGAAGCGGTCTCCGAGCCCAATGGCCGCGAAGATGGTACTGCAGCAGAGGTTCAAGCACTGAATGCCGGCCATACTTGCAACCAGGGTGGGTTGGACCCCCACCTGATGGCGGCCTTGAAACAACTCCCCACCGACAAACATGAGGGACGTCTGCAGCTGATCCAGCAATACCAAGAGAAAGCGGAAAAGCGAGAGGCACAGAGAGCCCAGTGGGAAGTGGAGAGAGCTGAGCGAGAGGCCCAAGCTCGGAGGGAACATGAGCTGCAGCTGGCCCAACTCAGAGCCGTACCACTGACCATGCAGAGCAGTGAGTCCAGCAACGAGCAGTTCCCAAAACCCTGGCCAGAGCACTTTCCTGTGATAGAAAAGGATACCTGACCCTAGGGCTAAAAGGCAAAGCTCTGGAGGCGTTTGCTTCTCTCCCTCCAGACCAAGACGAAGATTATGAGGCCATCAAGCAGGCCCTGATAACAAAGTACCGGCTTACACCTGAGGTTTACTGTAGAAAGTTCCGGAACCTCCAACGTGGCCCACACGACAGCTATAGCGATGTGGCGCATGGACTCGGAACCCACTTTGACCAGTGCACCCAAGGACTGTCAGTGACCATCTTTGCACAGCTGCGGGACTGGATGATTAAAGACCAGTTCTTACATCTTTGCCCACCTGAGGTGCGACAGGTCATGATGGACAGAGAGCCTAAAGACGTGACTAAAGCAGCGCGGATTGCCAATGCCTATGAGGCCAACCGTAAATCGGAAGTGCAGAAGCCAGTCACCGCCAGCTGGAGAGGGGGTAATCCTGCAACCAACGCCAGTAAGGCTGGGGTCACACTGTGTTATGGCAGTCCATTAGATGGACTGCGTTACACCGCGGCATAACGCGGTGTAACGCAGTCCGTTAACGCTGCCCCTATTGTCAGGCGCATCACCAACGCATGCCATAATCGGCATGCGCTAGCGATGTGCCATCATTCTGTGATGGACCCTCGGATGCGGTCTGCAGCGTTTCGTGGTCCGTCACCACTAGCACAGATAGAGCATCTTCGCTAGCGCGATCGCATAACGCGATCTTTTTTGGCACTTGCGTTAACGCAGTCCGTATAATGCAGGCGTTGAACGGACTGCACTAACGCAATGTCAACCTAGCCTAACCCTGCCAGCCAACTCACCAGAGGGCCTCCCTGTTGCCAACAGCTCCCAGACCTACCACCGACATTCGCCAGTGTTTTTCCTGCAAACGGACTGGTCATATCAGCACCAACTGTCCGGAGAAGCAGAAGAACCCCCCAGCCAAGGCCCCAGGGCCTAATGCAGCAGTTCTTTTGGTGGGTGGGGCGGTTGGAGGGTCTGTGACAACATGCAGTACGTCACTGTGGGGGGCCATGTCGCTACAGGCCTCAAGGACACCTGGGCTGAACGAACCCTCATCTGACCCGAACTGGCTGCCCCTGAAGAGATTATTCCGGGGAAATCCCTGACTGTCAACGGGATTGGGGGTATCCGCTGTCCCCTGCCAATGGGCCAATATAGATTGGGGTGCCAGGAGCAAGGTGAAGGAAGTGGGACTGTCCGATAACTTGCCCACTGATGTTTTATTGGGGACTGATTTGGGGCGGATTGTTGTATATTATGTCCCTCCCCTCCCCGATCGAATGCTGATGATAGCGATGGGAAATTGCATGTTACCTGACAAGGCTTTACCGATTAACGATGTACCTGATAATCAATTTTCTGAAAATGCTGAAGGTAATACTGATAATCTGGATGATGAAAATGTGCATGTGTTACCTGCTAACCATTTGTGTCCCAAGGATGATGTGTTCACAGGTGCAGGAGTGCTCAGCCACGTCATCCTGCAGGGTGGGATGGCTGAGGAACCCCTAACAGGAGCACGTGATGGTGCTAAGGGAAATGGGGAGATGCATGGGAACTGTGAAGGTGATGCCGTGCAACTGACCAGTGCCACAGAGGAAGGTAACTGCCCCATAAGTAGCACTGCTCCTGAAATGTTGGGGGTGGTGTTGTGAAATTGGATTTTGGGCTCCCCCTGTGGCCACTGGTGGAATTGAACTGGTGTGCATCATCCTCTCTGTTCACCTGTTTCCATCAGGATGTGGGAGTCGCTATTTAGCCTTGCTCCTCTGTCACTTCCATGCCGGTCAACATTGTAATCAGAAGCCTTTCTGTGCATGTTCCTGCTGCTAGACAACTCCCAGCTAAGTTGGACTTTAGTCCTTGTTTGTTTTTGCATTTTGTTCCAGTTCACAGCTGTAGTTTCGTTTCTGTGTCTGGAAAGCTCTTGTGATCTGAAATTGCCACTCTGATGTTATGAGTTAATACTAGAGTCTTAAAGTAATTTCAGGATGGTGTTTTGATAGGGTTTTCAACTGACCATGAAAGTGCCCTTTCTGTCTTCCTGCTATCTAGTAAGCGGACCTCAATTTTGCTAAACCTATTTTCATACTACGTTTGTCATTTCATCTAAAATCACCGCCAATATTTGTGGGGGCCTCTGTCTGCCTTTCGGGGAAATTTCTCTAGAGGTGAGCCAGGACTATATTTTCCTCTGCCAGGATTAGTTAGTCCTCCGGCCGGCGCTGGGCGTCTAGGGATAAAACGCAGGCTACGCTACCCGGCTACTGTTAGTTGTGCGGCAGGTTTAGTTCATGGTCAGTTTAGTTTCCATCCTTCCAAGAGCTAGTTCTTATGTTTGCTGGGCTATGTTCTCTTGCCATTGAGAACCATAACAGTTTGACCGGCCCCAAAAGGGTTAAATTAATTGACAGAGAAAGGAGAGAAAAGAGAAGTCTGCTGAAGATTTTTTTTTTTTTTCTCAGTTCTGAGTGTGCTTGTAATTGAATCTCTTGCAAGTCTGCCTATATTGCAGCCTTTCTCTCTCTCTCTCCTTCTAATCCTGGAATGGCTCTGTGTTCACCTGTTTAAAATGGATATTCAGAGTTTAGCTGCAGGTTTGAATAATCTCACCACGAAAGTTCAAAATTTACAAGATTTTGTTGTTCATGTTCCTATATCTGAACCTAGAATTCCTTTGCCTGAATTTTTCTCGGGGAATAGATCTTGCTTTCAAAATTTCAAAAATAATTGCAAGTTGTTTTTGTCCCTGAAATCTCGCTCTGCTGGAGATCCTGCTCAGCAGGTCAGGATTGTGATTTCCTTGCTCCGGGGCGACCCTCAGGATTGGGCTTTTGCATTGGCTCCAGGGGATCCTGCGTTGCTCAATGTGGATGCGTTTTTTCTGGCCTTGGGGTTGCTTTATGAGGAACCTCAGTTAGAACTTCAGGCGGAAAAGGCCTTGATGTCCCTATCTCAGGGGCAAGACGAAGCTGAAATATACTGCCAGAAATTCCGTAAATGGGCTGTGCTTACTCAGTGGAATGAGTGCGCCCTGGCGGCGAATTTCAGAGAGGGTCTCTCTGATGCCATTAAGGATGTTATGGTGGGGTTCCCTGTGCCTGCGGGTCTGAATGAGTCCATGACAATGGCTATCCAGATCGATAGGCGTCTGCGGGAGCGCAAACCTGTGCACCATTTGGCGGTGTCTACTGAGAAGACGCCAGAGAATATGCAATGTGATAGAATTCTGTCCAGAAGTGAACGGCAGAATTTTAGACGAAAAAATGGGTTGTGCTTCTATTGCGGTGATTCAACTCATGTTATATCAGCATGCTCTAAGCGTACTAAGAAGCTTGATAAGTCTGTTTCAATTGGCACTTTACAGTCTAAGTTTATTCTTTCTGTGACCCTGATTTGTTCTTTATCATCTATTACCGCGGATGCCTATGTCGACTCTGGCGCCGCTTTGAGTCTTATGGATTGGTCCTTTGCCAAACGCTGTGGGTATGATTTGGAGCCTCTTGAAACTCCTATACCCCTGAAGGGGATTGACTCCACCCCATTGGCTAGCAATAAACCACAATACTGGACACAAGTAACTATGCGGATTAATCCGGATCACCAGGAGATTATTCGCTTTCTTGTGCTGTATAACCTACATGATGTGTTGGTGCTTGGATTGCCATGGCTGCAATCTCATAACCCAGTCCTTGACTGGAAAGCTATGTCTGTGTTAAGCTGGGGATGTAAGGGGACGCATGGGGACGTACCTGTGGTTTCCATTTCATCATCTATTCCCTCTGAGATTCCTGAATTCTTGACTGAATATCGTGACGTTTTTGAAGAACCTAAGCTTGGTTCATTACCTCCGCACCGGGAGTGCGATTGTGCCATAGATTTGATTCCGGGTAGTAAATACCCTAAGGGTCGTTTATTTAATCTGTCTGTGCCTGAGCATGCTGCTATGCGAGAATATATAAAGGAGTCCTTGGAAAAGGGACATATTCGTCCTTCGTCATCTCCCTTAGGAGCCGGTTTTTTCTTTGTGGCTAAGAAAGATGGCTCTTTGAGGCCGTGCATTGATTATCGGCTTTTGAATAAAATCACGGTTAAATATCAATATCCGTTGCCACTGCTGACTGATTTGTTTGCTCGCATAAAGGGGGCCAAGTGGTTCTCTAAGATAGATCTCCGTGGGGCGTATAATTTGGTGCGAATTAAGCAGGGGGATGAGTGGAAAACCGCATTTAATACGCCCGAGGGCCACTTTGAGTATTTGGTGATGCCTTTTGGTCTTTCAAATGCCCCTTCATTCTTTCAGTCCTTTATGCATGACATTTTCCGTGATTATTTGGATAAATTTATGATTGTGTATCTGGATGATATTTTGATTTTTTCGGATGACTGGGACTCTCATGTCCAGCAGGTCAGGAGGGTTTTTCAGGTTTTGCGGTCTAATTCCTTGTGTGTGAAGGGTTCTAAGTGCGTTTTTGGGGTTCAAAAGATTTCCTTTTTGGGATATATTTTTTCCCCCTCTTCCATCGAGATGGATCCTGTCAAGGTTCAGGCTATTTGTGATTGGACGCAACCCTCTTCTCTTAAGAGTCTTCAGAAATTTTTGGGCTTTGCTAACTTTTATCGTCGATTTATTGCTGGTTTTTCTGATGTTGTTAAGCCATTGACTGATTTGACTAAGAAGGGTGCTGATGTTGCTGATTGGTCCCCTGCTGCTGTGGAGGCCTTTCGGGAGCTTAAGCGCCGCTTTTCTTCCGCCCCTGTGTTGCGTCAGCCTGATGTTGCTCTTCCTTTTCAGGTTGAGGTCGACGCTTCTGAAATCGGAGCTGGGGCGGTTTTGTCGCAGAGAAGTTCCGATTGCTCCGTGATGAGACCTTGTGCTTTTTTCTCGCGTAAATTTTCGCCCGCCGAGCGGAATTATGATGTTGGGAATCGGGAGCTTTTGGCCATGAAGTGGGCCTTTGAGGAGTGGCGTCATTGGCTTGAGGGGGCTAGACATCAGGTGGTGGTATTGACTGACCACAAAAATCTAATTTATCTTGAGTCCGCCAGACGCCTGAATCCTAGACAGGCGCGCTGGTCGTTGTTTTTCTCTCGGTTTAATTTTGTGGTGTCCTACCTGCCGGGTTCTAAGAATGTTAAGGCGGATGCCCTTTCTAGGAGTTTTGAGCCTGACTCCCCTGGTAATTCTGAACCTACAGGTATCCTTAAGGATGGAGTGATATTGTCTGCCGTTTCTCCAGACCTGCGGCGGGCCTTGCAGGAGTTTCAGGCGGATAGACCTGATCGTTGCCCACCTGGTAGACTGTTTGTTCCTGATGATTGGACCAGTAAAGTCATTTCTGAGGTTCATTCTTCTGCGTTGGCAGGTCATCCTGGAATCTTTGGTACCAGGGATTTGGTGGCAAGGTCCTTCTGGTGGCCTTCCCTGTCTCGAGATGTGCGAGGCTTCGTGCAGTCTTGTGACGTTTGCGCTCGGGCCAAGCCTTGTTGTTCTCGGGCTAGTGGATTGTTGTTGCCCTTGCCTATCCCGAAGAGGCCCTGGACGCACATCTCGATGGATTTTATTTCGGATCTTCCTGTTTCTCAGAAGATGTCTGTCATTTGGGTGGTGTGTGATCGTTTCTCTAAGATGGTCCATTTGGTTCCCCTGCCTAAGTTGCCTTCTTCTTCCGAGTTGGTTCCTCTGTTTTTTCAAAATGTGGTCCGTTTGCATGGTATTCCGGAGAATATCGTTTCTGACAGAGGTACCCAATTCGTGTCTAGGTTTTGGCGAGCATTCTGTGCTAGGATGGGCATAGATTTGTCTTTCTCGTCTGCTTTCCATCCTCAGACTAATGGCCAGACCGAGCGGACGAATCAGACCTTGGAGACATATTTGAGGTGTTTTGTGTCTGCAGATCAGGATGATTGGGTTGCTTTTTTGCCTTTAGCGGAGTTTGCCCTCAATAATCGGGCCAGCTCTGCCACCTTGGTGTCTCCCTTTTTCTGTAATTCGGGGTTTCATCCTCGATTTTCTTCTGGTCAGGTGGAATCTTCGGATTGTCCTGGAGTGGATGCTGTGGTGGAGAGGTTGCATCAGATTTGGGGGCAGGTAGTGGACAATTTGAAGTTGTCCCAGGAGAAGACTCAGCTTTTTGCCAACCGCCGGCGTCGGGTTGGTCCTCGGCTTTGTGTTGGGGACTTGGTGTGGTTGTCTTCTCGTTTTGTCCCTATGAGGGTTTCTTCTCCCAAGTTTAAGCCTCGGTTCATCGGCCCGTACAAGATATTGGAGATTCTTAACCCTGTGTCCTTCCGTTTGGACCTCCCTGCATCTTTTTCTATTCATAATGTTTTTCATCGGTCATTATTGCGCAGGTATGAGGTACCGGTTGTGCCTTCCGTTGAGCCTCCTGCTCCGGTGTTGGTTGAGGGCGAGTTGGAGTACGTTGTGGAAAAAATCTTAGACTCCCGTGTTTCCAGACGGAAACTCCAGTATCTGGTCAAATGGAAGGGATACGGTCAGGAGGATAATTCTTGGGTGACTGCCTCTGATGTTCATGCCTCCGATTTGGTCCGTGCCTTTCATAGGGCACATCCTGATCGCCCTGGTGGTTCTGGTGAGGGTTCGGTGCCCCCTCCTTGAGGGGGGGGGTACTGTTGTGAAATTGGATTTTGGGCTCCCCCTGTGGCCACTGGTGGAATTGAACTGGTGTGCATCATCCTCTCTGTTCACCTGTTTCCATCAGGATGTGGGAGTCGCTATTTAGCCTTGCTCCTCTGTCACTTCCATGCCGGTCAACATTGTAATCAGAAGCCTTTCTGTGCATGTTCCTGCTGCTAGACAACTCCCAGCTAAGTTGGACTTTAGTCCTTGTTTGTTTTTGCATTTTGTTCCAGTTCACAGCTGTAGTTTCGTTTCTGTGTCTGGAAAGCTCTTGTGATCTGAAATTGCCACTCTGATGTTATGAGTTAATACTAGAGTCTTAAAGTAATTTCAGGATGGTGTTTTGATAGGGTTTTCAGCTGACCATGAAAGTGCCCTTTCTGTCTTCCTGCTATCTAGTAAGCGGACCTCAATTTTGCTAAACCTATTTTCATACTACGTTTGTCATTTCATCTAAAATCACCGCCAATATTTGTGGGGGCCTCTGTCTGCCTTTCGGGGAAATTTCTCTAGAGGTGAGCCAGGACTATATTTTCCTCTGCCAGGATTAGTTAGTCCTCCGGCCGGCCCTGGGCGTCTAGGGATAAAACGCAGGCTACGCTACCCGGCTACTGTTAGTTGTGCGGCAGGTTTAGTTCATGGTCAGTTTAGTTTCCATCCTTCCAAGAGCTAGTTCTTATGTTTGCTGGGCTATGTTCTCTTGCCATTGAGAACCATAACAGGGTGGATAGGGAGGTAGTACCCATAGCAGCGCCGGCTGATGGGTCTGTGGAAATCCCCGGGGAGACAGCCTACATAGCTGCTGTCACCCGCAGTCAGAGTGCCCAGAATGCAGATAACATTCTGCCTTCTGGACTCTCCTCAGGCACAGGCGTGACTGAACCAGAGTTGGACCCAGAGCAGGTCCCAGAGGGTTCCCGTGGGGAAGGGACCCTGATGTCGCTTCTAGCTGTCCCTAGCCAGGAGTTCCAGGCTGCTCTGCACTCAGATGCAAGCCTGGAGAATTTGAGACACCTTGCCGAGAAGCCCACCTCCGTGACGGATAAGGAGAGGATGTTCTGGGAACGAGGGAGGTTGTACTGTTAAGGGGAGAATGTATGGCATATGAAGATATACTGGAATCAAACTTATATGGACGCTTTGCTGAATATTAGATTCATGTCACTTTAAGGTTTTTCTGTTTCACTGTTATATAAGACTTAGTTCTGTTTATTATTCCATCCCAGGATGTGCCAAGATATACCAATGTCTAGATGGACTTTGTAATTCACCTAGTGTTATCAAGAGTAAATACACCTGTTTGTAGGGAGATCATTCCCAAACTGAAGATCAGTAGAGTGCCTGCATAGATAGATGCCAACCTGGCCTAGAACAGGTCATTAGGGTGATAACGGTACAGAATAAGCAACAAACAATATAATCAATCAAAAGTTACTTGTGATAATTGTGAACTGATAACTGTTATGTTAGAAAACTCCATGATGTAATGTAACTGCCCGATTCCTCTTATAAAAGGAGGCATTCTGCTGACGAATAAATTAGGCGAGAAGCATTTGACACATGATCTACTGTGTGTTTGTGTTCTTTCCTCCGTGCACGTATCATCTCTTTCAGAGACCCAATTTGGAAGCAGACAATTAAGACGGGTCGCACCCTAGTGTGACAGAATTAACAGTTGGCGCCCAACGTGGGGCTAGGACGAAAGTTCGAACCTGACCAGCCGCAAAGAAGACCTCCAATCTTGGACCGGACCACTCGAGGGTGGAGAAGTGCACCTCCTACTAGGTAAGAAAATCATTCATCTTACCTATAACCCTCCAGTGTTTCCGTGCTGAGATAAAGGTCAGTCGGCTGTCAGACTCGGACATAGTGACCGTTCTGACAAGTCCTAGCACCAAAAACCCACCCTGGTCACGATTTCCTTAATTGTCTGCCTTATCTGTTTTTGCCTCTCTGCTTTGCTGTTTTGTTTGTTTGCATATGTGGTACTACCTCAGCCAGCCTGGAAAAAGATAGGGAGACGTACTAAGCAATTTCACTGTCACTCTGGTTCCGGTCCTGCTCTCAGCTTGACCGATGGTCGCAGAAGTCTGAACTGTGTCTCTCCCAGGGGCAAGTGGGAGTAACGGCTTGGTTACTCTGAGTGATTTTACAACCTCTAAGTGGTTGGTGACTTCTTGCGGATGCCCACCGGAGATCACCTGGCTATGGTGATGATGTTTTGGCTGCAGCATAAGTTCATAGGTTTTATTCTATAAGGGTGGAAGGGTAATTACAATTACCGTATTGATGTGACTGAGTGATTGCTCTCTCCATGTCTACCTAAAGTGTGTTTTGCCCAGGTATAAACTTTTTATCTCTACAAATCAGGCTGGCATATAGATTGGTAAATTGTGAAGTGTTTTGTTGTCAGGGATTCGCAGTATCTGACATCAGTGCCAGGTTTAAGCTGTCTTTAGTCTGTTTGTATTGTGTATGGTTTGCCGGCAGGAAGCATATGGTTAAAGTTTTGAATTCATTCTGTATATAAATGTTGTGAGATTAGTTAACCGGTTTAGTTTTGCATACTTTAGAATTGTAAAGTTAGGTGTTACAAACTGTTCATGTAGGAAGAGAATTCCTTGAATGGTAATTGCTTTTACTTGTACAGATATCTCTGGTAGTGTGAGATCCGAAGTCCATGATTACTGTTTAGTTAATGTTTGACTAACGTCACTGCACTTTTCTGTGAGACGGTCAGGTTTTTCACACCGTATATGTGTTAGAAACAGAGCTCCTTTCTAACACGCATACGTATATAGGTTTTGATGTTTTTTGTCATATGGAAAATAGTACTAAATATTGTGAACACCCATTGAAATACGTTAATCTATATTGTCCTGAAGGTTTTGCCTTTGTTTTTCTGGGACTTTTTGTATTTGCATGGTGTATAGGAATTAGGATTACTTGGAATATTATAAAAGGCCGACCCCCAGCACATATTCTGTAAATGTCGTGCCCCAACTTTAAAGTGTTCCGACTTAACATTCACGGGACCATTCTGTGGACCCCTGGAACATTGTTGAGTCAGATAGAGGACAATAATCTCTGGTATCCCAGTAACATACCTTTCAAGTGTCCCCTGAACAACCGGAAACCAGAAGATTATATCCAAATTGCAAAACATTTTGCTCTCCTCTGTGGGTTTAGAATGTAGAACTGTTTGTCTCTGTCACCCAGACAGATGAGTAGAGGGTAATGTCATGTTGATTTAGAATGTATGAAGTATGTCGATAAGTAGGAACAAATGTATGGTTGTAAAGAGTGTACACTGTGAATTGGTAAAAGAAATTGTTAAAGGAAACTGAAAGTGCTATTGTTGAATTAAAAGCAAGAACTCCGAGAGTAATGAAAATTTATCTAAGATAAGACGCCCAGTAAAGTACGGACACTGCCAACTGTCAGAAATTTGCACATAGGTTCTATGTGCCAAGTACATGTTGCCCTATACACAAAATTTTCTGTTTTTGCTTAGTTAAAAAAGTTATTGAAGTTTAAAATTTTTGGCTATGTGCCAGTAAATAATTTTTCTTTTCCTTTTAATCCAGCTACTCTCTATACTGAGGTAGTGGATTAAAAAGGGGGGAGGAGTACTAGTAAAGCACTGTGTTTTTGCAAGCTGTATAGCCATTATGACTCAAGAAACTGCAGTTTTCTCACATGTCTCTCGTATACCTCTCATTAATCCAGATGTTGAGATTTTTGTAGATGGTGCAAGAAGCATCGGAAAGGATGGACGGCTCTACGCTGGGTATGCAGTGGTCACACAACATGAGGTAATAAATGCAGAACCACTCCCTCCTCACATGTCCACAAAAGAGGTGGAGTTGACGGCACTCATTGAGGCGCTTAGAGGGGCTGAAGGGGAACGATATAACATTAATGTGACATCAAGATATCTTTTGGGAGTGACCCATGACTTTGGCCCCATATGGAGGGCAAGAGGTTTTCTTACAGCAGCAGGTATTCCTGTCAAACACTGGCACCTCATTAAACAGGTGATGGACTCACTACTGCTCCCGAAAAAGGTTGCCATAGTCAAGGTAAAGGCACACAGAAGGCTCACTACCAACGAGGCATGAGGCACGAACAAGGAGGACCCAGCAGCCAAGGAAGCTGCAAGAGTGAGGCGACACGAGACCCCTGGGGCACCTCTACAGACCATGGTAAGCGCTGAGTATAACCAGCTGGCCTTAAGTATCTTGCAGGCTCTTGTCTCGGGGATCCACCGGGAAGGAGTCGAAGGTCTGGTTGCAGAGTGGTACTCGGGACCATGAAGGTTTGTGGAGGGTGGGACAGCGGGTGTGTCTGCCAAGATCTTTGTGCTCTGTGACGACCCAAGTGGCTCACAATCTAATGCACCGGTCCAAGGATACATGTGCTCTGGTAGATGAGAGGGTCACTCCTGGTTTCACAATGATCCTTACTGGATTCTACTCAGGCATGTTCCACATTGCACAACACAGATAGTATAGGCAATGCACCATAGACACATGCCCAAGCCTCTCTACCCGTTTCAATGACTGCAAACTGACTTCATACAACTACCTCCAGGTAGGAATGTATGTGCTCGTGTGTGTTGATTTCTTCCCAGGGTGACCAGAAGCCTTCCAGATGCCAAAAAGCTACGACAGCAGGGAGGTAATACAAAATGTTATACAACTGAGGTCACAGGAAAATGTTCCCTTCCAAGCAACTTCCTAGCCGTGTCCAGAGTCCTGGGAGAGGCTGTTGCTTATGCATGAATAAGTTTTTGATTCTTTTCTAGGAGGTTGGGTAGTAATCCAAGGACACGCCTAAAGATGAACAAGGGAAATTGAAGGCCTCGAACAAAAGACCCTACATACTTAATGCTAGACGGGAAACAGTGGAGCTATAGCATAAGAGTTTTAGTCTTTCCCTTGGGTCTCACATACGCATGTGCACACACACACACTAGCAGATCCTACTAATATTCACAGCTTAGGATTATACCTTTTATATCTACAGTTGTCTATATGCAGACCAAGTTTATTGTTAAATAAGACATGTGACTAAATTTGTTCTCAAGTTCCATCCATCCCAGATCTTGAGGATCTAGAAGGTGCCTACCAGATCCTGCCTGATGACTGACTCCTCCTCACCAAGAGGTTCAACAGATGTACCCTCGAACCTAGAAATTACAGCCCATTCCAAGTCTGGTCTCCTACCACAGCAGTCCATGGGTCCACGCTTCCCACTGCAAGCAGATGCCAGACCCAGAGTCCAGTGGCGATTGCCACTCTTCATCCGTCTGACACTTATCCTTCACCTAGCCCAAGGGGTAGCCAGTCACCAAGGGGTAGTCACTCATGAGGAGGGTATAGTGACATTTTGGTGTAATATCTTCACCCCAAGAGTAACATATCAATTTGACTATTGCCTCATAGTAAAATGCCCAGGCCCCATGGCACAGTTTGACATCTGGCTAAACACACAATTCATCTGTGTCACCACTGCTGAAACGGGAAGGTTCAAACTGTGAGAATTGGTCACTTGTTGGGTGGCACACTGGTGAAAGTGACTGGGGATATCAACCAGTCCAGGCCCTGCAACGCAGAGACAGGTGGGGAATCAGCCTATTAACCCGCATGACCCTGTCCAAAGCCCCATTTCCAGTTGCAATACTCCACATTCCTGCAACTCATTGCCCCAAGGAGGGATGCATAATCCTGTACCTTACCATTGACAACCCCTCAGAGAATGACCAAGGGTTATATGTACTAGGTTCAAGTATTAAACTTGGGAGGGAGAATGGTGGCAAAAAAAGGTACCAGTGGGGGCACACAGGGGGTACCTGATGGATTCAAAGCCAGGAATGAGACAGCAGTTGGGCTTAAACCCATCATTCCCATAAATAAGAACATACAGTGGATGCCATAAAGGCACTTATTGAGCCATTAAGTTTTCAATAACTATTTTATCTGCTTTAACTGTATTAGCCTTAATACTCTACCTGCATAGCTACATGCCTTAAGAAAATGATGATGAGGACCATGGAAACCAAAGTGATGATGACCATACATGCTGATTTCGAAGATCCAATAGATGAAAAATGCTGCTGTGAGCCCATGAAAGGAATGCCATATCCACACCCTTCGGAATATGCCTACTTGAAGCACACTGATGAGGGAGAGACTAGGATCTGACTTCCTCCTGTGCAAAGTCCGTTAGGAGGGGGTCCATCTACTAGAGATGGACCGTCTCGTGTACACGGTGAAAATTAGTTAGCCAGGTTCCAGCATTTTGAGTCAGGTAGGCCAGGAGGACAGATCGATAGGTTCGACGAGATTAGGGTTTGATTCTGCATATCTCCAAAGGGGGGACTGTTAAGGGGAGAATGTATGGCATATGAAGATATACTGGAATCAAACTTATATGGACGCTTTGCTGAATATTAGATTCATGTCACTTTAAGGTTTTTCTGTTTCACTGTTATATAAGACTTAGTTCTGTTTATTATTCCATCCCAGGATGTGCCAAGATATACCAATGTCTAGATGGACTTTGTAATTCACCTAGTGTTATCAAGAGTAAATACACCTGTTTGTAGGGAGATCATTCCCAAACTGAAGATCAGTAGAGTGCCTGCATAGACAGATGCCAACCTGGCCTAGAACAGGTCATTAGGGTGATAACGGTACAGAATAAGCAACAAACAATATAATCAATCAAAAGTTACTTGTGATAATTGTGAACTGATAACTGTTATGTTAGAAAACTCCATGATGTAATGTAACTGCCCGATTCCTCTTATAAAAGGAGGCATTCTGCTGACGAATAAATTAGGCGAGAAGCATTTGACACATGATCTACTGTGTGTTTGTGTTCTTTCCTCCGTGCACGTATCATCTCTTTCAGAGACCCAATTTGGAAGCAGACAATTAAGACGGGTCGCACCCTAGTGTGACAGAATTAACAGTACCAGGAGACAGTACCCGGAAAATCCCAAAAGGAGTGGTTGAGGGAAAGACAGCTGGTCGTCCCGCACCAATTCAGGGGTGAGTTGTTGCGGATTGCCCATGAGATCCCGCTCGCTAGACACTTGGGGATCAGCAAAACTAAGGCCCGGCTGTCTCGACACTTCTGTTGGCCCAAGATGGGGACAGATGTGACTACTGCTGCACCTGTATAACCTGTCAAAGAGTGGGGAAGGCGGGGCTTGCTTTTAAGGGTCGCCTGATCCTTTTGCCAGTGATAGAGGAGCCTTTCCAGAGGATCGCGGTGGACATTGTGGGCCCGCTGGCCGTCCCCAGCAATTTCGGAAAGCAATACATCCTTACTGTGGTAGACTACGCTAACCGGTACCCAGAGGCAGTGGCTCTGTCCTCAACTAGGGAAGATAAGGTGGCGGATGCACTGTTGGCCATATTTTCACAAGTAGGATTTCCCAGGGAGATGCTTACCGACCAAGGGCCCCAATTCATGTCTCGCCTAATGGAGGCTCTCTGTAAGAGAATGCAGGTGAAGCGTCTGGTATCGAGTGCGTATCACCCACAGACCAATGGCTTGTGTGAGCACTTCAACGGTACCCTTAAACAGATGCTACGTATGCTGGTTAAGACCCAAGGATGCGACGGGGAGTGGTACCTCCCACACCTGCTGTTCACTTACCGAGACGTTCCGCAGGCCTCAACGGGGTTCTTCCCCTTCGAGCATCTGTACAGCAGGCGAGTCCGAGGATCCCTTGGGTTGATAAGGGAATCCTGGGAAGAGGAGCCGAACCCTTCTAAAGTGTCCATAGTGGACTATGTCATGCGCTTCTGTGACAAAACGCAGACCTTGACGCAGTTGGTGCATGACAACATGACGCAGGCTCAGGCTGATCAGAAGCACTGTTACGACCAGAACGCCCGGGAGCGGACATACCAGGTGGGTCAAAAGGTGTGGGTGCTATCCCCGTACCAAAGGAGCTTCAGGCAGCCTGGGAAGGTCCGTATGTCATCCACCAACAGCTGAATCCAGTCACCTACGTGGTCACGCTTGACCACGCTCGGGGTAGGCGAAAGGCCTTGCACGTCAATATGATGCTCATCACGAACGTAAAGCCTTCGTCCTACCGGTCTGCAGCCTGCCTGAAGATGGGGAGGAAGACCCCCTACTGGACATGCTGGCACAAGCCAAGGCCGGTGGGTCCATCGAGGACGTGGAGGTAAACGCCTTGTTAACTGAACTCCAGTGGATGCAGTTGCGGACCATGCTGGAACTCTTCCGGGCCCTTTTCTCTAACCGACCTGGAAAGACTGAGTTAGCGGTCCATGAAGTATACACCGGGAATCATGCCCCACTACGGCGAACACCCTATCGGATCTCTGACGAGGTGCAGCAGGTTATGCGCCAGGAGATCGATGAGCTGTTACAGCTGAGGGTGATTCATCGGTCAGAGGCCATGGGCCTCGTCTGTATTTCTCATGCCAAAGAAGGATTGGACCACCCGATTCTGCTTGGACCACAGGGGGCTCAACGCCATCACAGCCTCTAAGGTGCACCCAATGCTGTGCATTGAGGAGCTGCTTGAGCGATTAGCTGGTGCAAAATATCTGACCATAATGGATCTGAGTCGAGGATACTGGCAGATTCCCCTGAGCCCGAGGCGCAGGAAAAGTCCGCCTTTATCACACCCTTCAGACTGTACAAGTCCACGGTCATGCCCTTCAGGATGAAGAATGCCCCTGCCACTTTCCAGCGGATCGTCAACCACCTGCTTCAGGGAATAGAGAAGCGGTGGCATACTTGGATGACATTGCCATCTTCAGTTTCTCCTGAGACGAACACCTGCAGCATCTTCAAGAGGTGCTTAGGCGAATTTGCCGAGCCAGTCTGACCATCAAGCCGGAAAAGTGCCAGATGGGCATGAGAGAGGTCCACTACCTTGGGCACAGAGTATGCGGGAACTCCATAAAGCCAGTGCCTAGGAAAGTGGATGCAATCGTGTCCAGGCCCACCCCCAGGACCAAGAAGCAGGTGATGTCCTTCCTGGGCACTGCAGGGTACTATAGGCGCTTCGTACATAACTATAGTAGCCTGGCAAAACCCTTGACGGACCTCACCAGGAAGAAGCTACCCCAAATAGTCGACTGGACTGACGGCAGTGAGGGGGCCTTCCAGGCGTTGAAAACAGCCCTGTACAACGCTCCTGTGTTGAAAGCAGTCAACCGTTCCTGGTGCAGACCGACGCCAGTGAGTTTGGCCTCTGTGCTGTGCTCAGCCAGGTCGACTCGGGGAACCAAGAGCACCCGTGTTGTACCTGAGCCGGAAGCTTCTGCCGAGGGAAGTGGCCTATTTCACCATCAAGAAGGAGTGCCTGGCCATAGTCTGGGCCCTGCAACGTTTGCAGCCTTACCTGTACGGTCGCACTTCACTGTGGTGACAGACCACCACCCTCTGCGCTAGCTACAAGCCATGTGTGGAACCACAGTCAAGCACAAAATGGGCAGGGAGCATGGCAATGCAGATGGGTTGTCCCACGGCGCGATCCTGCTGAGGTGCGCATGGAGGAGTACCGAGAGGTTCGGCCTTCATAGCACAGTCCAAAAGGGGGAGGTGTCACGATAATGTAAAAATGCCATATTGTGAGTTTAGTTCTAGAAAGTTCCATGGCAGACACACGCTGTGGGCCATTCCAACCCCCCCTCTTCTCACTCTGCCTGCTGCCTGTGTGTGTAATTCAAAACCCCTCAGTTTCCCTCCTCCCACAAGATTTTATATAACTCTACGCTGCAAATACCAGACTCTGTAAAACTACCCATTCCCCCTCCCATCTGGTACTGGCCGAAACTAGTTCAGAAAGCCTGAGATTCTTTGTTCTATTAAAGTGATATATAGGGGCATTGATCCAGGCTAGAGATATAAGAATTATATATTCCAGATGTCCATCGATAGATCTATAACTCACTGAACCCGCTAACAGCTAAACGCAAAGAGTGGATTTCTCCATAAGCGGGTCATCTAATTACTCCGTGTTTACACTTAAAAGAATCCCCATGATGTGGGGCACATCCTGATTGTGTATTTAGTATACGAGATTCATACAGCGAGCTAGGCATAAAATAGTTGCCATAGCTCCAAGTAAAGAGGAGGTTTCAGCCTCTACGTGAGGTCACTACAGGGGGAGTGCCTGGGTTTTGGGCTGGGAGATAACTTAGTGAGACAGCAGTCTTGCAGTGTCTTTTGTCAGGGGTCTCGCTGCTGTACAGATATGTGATGCATCTAGATGAAGCCCCTCCTCAGCACACGGCCAGCCATGATGATGCAATGACATAACGACCTGTAAGTGTTCTTTTCAATTTTAATCCTTGTTTTATTTGTAATTGTATTATACATATGATTTGTCTCCTTTATAATAACTTTTTATACCTCTGTAAACACTGCTTACCGTTTTGGAGTAAAATATAAAATTACTACTTTGTCTTTTCTTGTTCTATAATGACCTGTCGCGTCCTCTGAGGTGAATTAAGCTACTGATTTGGGTTGGCTCCGGCCCCTTTAACAATTGATAATTGGAGCTGGTGTCAGCATACTTTGTTCTGTGCAGTTGGGAGTCTTTGTAGCGACTGAAGGCGTTGATAATTATTGTTCCCGCCTGAGTAGGAGTAGTTATATTGCCCCCACTGCAGCATGCCCAATCGCCAGTACATAGCAGGCAGCCCTTATGGCGACCAATTACCCTAAGTGCAGTACCCTGACTGACCTGATGGTAAGGAGGGCACCACAGAGCTGTAAGTTCCAAACCGGAACTGGGAAGTGGGATATAGATTGTCATGATATGTACTTTTTCCCTGTCCTGTATTTGAAAATATGCCATTTGATGTATGTAACTGTTCTCTGGTTTCTATTAGCTGTAATTTATGTATTTTCTTGTGCTGGGAGTCACCTGTAACAATGTCTCCTTCCCCCAATACTTGCAGCCCTAAGCTTTAATGTAATTAAGCTTTGTCAACTAGTGAAGGAATAGCCATTCTTCCTCACAGCAGGTGGCTAGTCAAATGTACATACTATGTAGACTAAGCGGAGCCGACCAGAATAGAATCTTCTGATGGACCCAAGCATTGAATAGAAGGTGTGACCCCTACCCCCTTCATGGGCGGATCCCAGGAGCTCAGACAAGCCATTCTTATTTTTGAGATCAGATGTGAGTTGATCCTTGAAGGAGGAGTGGGGATTCTTAGCTGAGGCAAGACCCCATGTCCATCTGTGACTGCGGAAGCGAACGGGGCGAGACTTGAGCTGAGGACATATCTCGTCGTTTGTGGGATTGTTTTGGGATCCCTTGGACTCGTGTGGACTATTGTTTTGTTAGCTGGCACAAAGATTATCGGGAAGTGCCCCGAACCGGTTCCGGTGGACTAATTGTGGACTCTGTAGATCTACCTGCATGTGTTGTTCCAGCGTTCTGGATAATAAATCTGTGGAATCATCCCTTGGCCTGTTGTCCCTTCTTGCTCTGCCGTACACCCCGTCACAAACTGGTGGCAAGCAGCGGGATCAGAGCAGAAGTAATGGAGGACAATGGCCCAACATCGGGAACCAGCACCGCAGAGTACAAGAACTGGACTTTGGGGAGCCTACAATCAAAGGC
Source organism: Ranitomeya variabilis (assembly GCF_051348905.1). NCBI lineage: Eukaryota > Metazoa > Chordata > Amphibia > Anura > Dendrobatidae > Ranitomeya > Ranitomeya variabilis. Next base: position 4,235,827 of record NC_135237.1, on the reverse strand, counting down.
CCGTGAAGTAGGAGTCCGTTTTAAGGGACTCTCCAAGGAGCAGCTAATTGAGGCTTTGGAAGGAGTTCGCCTGCAAGATGACGCTGAGGAAGGATCCTCACAGCAAATGGAGGAAAGACTGCAGCCGGAGGTAAATACCCAAAAAAGTCAGTGGGTTGTGTGGTACGAGGAGGAGCTGGCATTGCTGGGAGAAGAGGCCACCATAGACGATAAGAGAGAGGACATTCACAGATCTCGGGAGAGGGAGGCCATTCACAGAGCTCAGGAGATGGCATTGCTGGAGAGGCAGATCGCTTTGGAAGCAGCTAGAAGCTCCAGACAGACTGTAACCCCAGCACCCACCATGAGGGAACTCCCCAGAGTGTCCCGCAAAGACTTCAAGCCCTTTAATGAGGCTGCAGGTGACATTGAGGGCTTCTTCCAGGATTTTGAGCATCAGTGTCGATTAATGGAAGTCCCGGAAAGGGAGCGAGTCAGACATCTTGTGGAGCTCTTAGAGGGTGGAGCTGCCGAAGCCTATAGAGCTATGGACCCTCGGGGGAACTGTGAGTATGCAGAGATTAAACAGACTATTCTAGAACATTATGCTGTGACGCCAGACACTTATAGGACTCAGTTCCGTACTTTAGCCTGTGATGGGGAAGTGTCTTTTAAGATATATGCTCATAGACTCAAACAAATATGTCATCGCTGGCTGGAGGCAGAGGAGGCCTTAACCTGGAACACCTTCCTCCAGGTTATCCTAAAAGAGCAGTTTTACTTCAAGTGCCCTGCTGAGATCCGGGAATGGGTGCGTGAGAGGAGACCAGCGACAGTGGAAGAAGCTGCATCTCTCGCTGATGAGGCTCTCACCATCAAGCCTCAGTGGAGGGTTCTGTTGGAGGATGAAGAGAGGCCTACCAGCTCCACAACACCGGTGGCCCCCAGTTCTTCTGTCCCCATTGTTCCCCGTTCCTCTAAGCCACCACCTCATGCTGATACCCGTGTAAATGTGCCTCCAGTTGCTTCTACTGCGTTTTCTGGAATACGACGAGGAGAGGAAGTAGCAGAGCGCAGGTGTTATGGTTGTGGGCATCCGGGGCATCTGCAGGCCTCATGCCCAGCCAGCTCATGGAGGAGTCGTCCTCAAACCCCTCCAGCACCTTCAGGTGGGAGCCGGCCTCCAGGTTCCCTTACTCCTTGCCCAAGAGGACGCCTTGGATGGAGTGAGACCCAGCACAGATGCTATCGATGTGGGCAGCCGGGGCATCTGCAAGCCTCCTGCCCAGCTGTTCAAATGAGGATTGATCCTGTACCCAGTCGTATTATTAATTATGTACAGCCAAGTGCCATGAAGGAATACATGTCACCACTACGTGAGGACTGGCCTAGTGCCTCACCCACCCATGTTGCACCACTAGGAGTTTATGGTGTGCGACCTGCAGCTATGACGACTTCTGCTCATCGAGGTAAGCACTTGCAGGAGGTCGTGCTGGATGGACAGAGACTTATTGGATTTTGTGACTCGGGGGCTTTCCTCACACTGGCTGATCGCCGAGTGGTTCGGCCTGAGGCAATCCATAGAGGACCTGGGAATGTCATTGAACTGGCTGGTAGACAATGGAGCACTATTCCCACAGCCACTGTGGATCTGAACTTTGGTTTTGGGGTCAGGCGATGTGTGGTTGGGGTGATGGGTGGTCTGCCTGCAGATGTTCTCCTGGGCAATGATGTGGGAGAGCTAAGATGCCAATTCGTGGCTGCATGAAGCCACATGTAAGTTACGCTCTGCCTGTGTGTACTTAACCAGCGACCTGTAGAGGTCCCTAGTACGTACACAAATTGGGAGGGGAAGGGATTGTCATGATATGTACTTTTGCCCTGTCCTGTATTTGAAAATATGCCATTTGATGTATGTAACTGTTCTCTGGTTTCTATTAGCTGTAATTTATGTATTTTCTTGTGCTGGGAGTCACCTGTAACAATGTCTCCTTCCCCCAATACTTGCAGCCCTAAGCTTTAATGTAATTAAGCTTTGTCAACTAGTGAAGGAATAGCCATTCTTCCTCACAGCAGGTGGCTAGTCAAATGTACATACTAGGTAGACTAAGGGTACTGTCACACTCTGCAACTTTCCAACGATCACGACCAGCTGTACGACCTGGCCGTGATCGTTGGAAAGTCGTTGTGTGGTCGCTGGGGAGCTGTCACACAGACCGCTCTCCAGCGACCAACGATGCCGAAGGCCCCGGGTAACCAGGGTAAACATCGGGTTGCTAAGCGCAGGGCCGCGCTTAGTAACCCGATGTTTACCCTGGTTACCAGCGTAAAAGTAAAAAACAAACAAACCGTACATACTCACATTCCGGTGTCCTTCAGGTCCCTTGCCATCTGCTTCCCGCTCTGACTGAGTGCCGCCGTAAAGTGAAAGCAGATCACAGCGGTGACGTCACCGCTGTGCTCTGTACTGCCTTACGGCCGGGAGTCAGTCAGAGCGGGAAGCGGACTGCAAGGGACCTGAAGGACACCGGAATGTGAGTATGTACGGTTTGTTTTTTTTTTACTTTTACGCTGGTAACCAGGGTAAACATCGGGTTACTAAGCGCGGCCCTGCGCTTAGTAACCCGATGTTTACCCTGGTTACAAGCGAACGCAACGCTGGATCGCTGTCACACACAACGATCCAGCGATGACAGCGGGAGATCCAGCGACGAAATAAAGTTCCAAACGATCTGCTACGACGTACGATTCTCAGCAGGGTCCCTGATCGCTGCTGCGTGTCAGACACAGCGATATCGTATGGATATCGCTGGAACGTCACGGATCGTACCGTCGTAGCGATCAAAGTGCCACTGTGTGACAGTACCCTAAGCGGAGCCGACCAGAATAGAATCTTCTGATGGACCCAAGCATTGAATAGAAGGTGTGACCCCTACCCCCTTCATGGGCGGATCCCAGGAGCTCAGACAAGCCATTCTTATTTTGAGATCAGATGTGAGTTGATCCTTGAAGGAGGAGTGGGGATTGTTAGCTGAGGCAAGACCCCATGTCCATCTGTGACTGCGGAAGCGAACGGGGCGAGACTTGAGCTGAGGACATATCTCGTCGTTTGTGGGATTGTTTTGGGATCCCTTGGACTCGTGTGGACTATTGTTTTGTTAGCTGGCACAAAGATTATCGGGAAGTGCCCCGAACCGGTTCCGGTGGACTAATTGTGGACTCTGTAGATCTACCTGCATGTGTTGTTCCAGCGTTCTGGATAATAAATCTGTGGAATCATCCCTTGGCCTGTTGTCCCTTCTTGCTCTGCCATACACCCCGTCACATAGATAAATCCCCTTCAGAAAGAACCAGGGGCAACCAAACAACCCCGTCTCATGACCAATTGGTGTGAGTGGTCGGGATGATAAAGGTATCCTTCCTGTGAACCGTGACATATTGGTGGGATCCCTGACATATCCGGTGGGATTTGTGACACCAAGTCTGAGAGAACGAGACAGCCACGGAGGGGATGAGACTGAGTGTGAGAGATGGAGACAGCCGTGGAGGGGGCGAGACCAAGTGTGAGAGATGGAGACAGCCGTGGAGGGGGAGAGACCGAGTGTGAGAAATGGAGACAGTTGCGGAGGGAGCAAGACTGAGTGTGAGACCGAATGTGGTGTGAGAGATGGAGACAGCCGCGGAGGGGACAAGACCGAGTGTGAGAGACCAAGTGTGCGAGATTGAGACAGCCACGGAGGGAGCGAGACCGAGTGTGAGAGATGGAGACAGCAGTGGAGGGGGCGAGACCGAGTGCGAGAGATAGAGACAGCCGTGGAGGGGGCGAGACCAAGTGTAAGAGATGGAGACAGCTGCAGAGGGTGAGAGACCAAGTGTGAGAGATGGAGACAGCCGTGGACGGGGCGAGACCGAGTGTGAGAGACCAAGTGTTAAAGATGGAGACAGCTGCGTAGGGAGCGAAACCGAGTGTGAGAGACCGAGTGTGAGATGGAGACAGCTGTGGAGGGGGTGAGTGGGAGAGATGGAGACCCCTGCGAAGGGTACTAGACCGAGTGTGAGAGATGGAGACAGCCGCGGAGGGGATGAGACCGAGTGTGAGAGATCGAGACAGCTGCGGAGGGGGTGAGACCGAGTGTGAGAGATGGAGACAGCTGCAGATGTGGCGAGACCGAGTGTGAGAGATGGAGACAGCCGCGAAGGGAGCGAGACCGAGTGTCAGAAACCAATTGTGAGAGATGGAGACAGCCGCGGAGGGGACGAGACCGAGTGTGAGAGATGGAGACAGCCGCGGATGGGGCAAGACTGAGTGAGATGGAGACAGCCACTGAGGCAGCGAGACCGAGTGTGAGATGGAGACAGCCGTGGAGGGGGCGAGTGGGAGAGATGGAGACCCCTGCGAAGGGTACTAGACCGAGTGTGAGAGATGGAGACAGCCGCGGAGGGGATGAGACCGAGTGTGAGAGATGGAGACAGCCGCGAAGGGAGCGAGACCGAGTGTCAGAGACCAATTGTGAGAGATGGAGACAGCCGCGGAGGGGACGAGACCGAGTGTGAGGCCGGCGTCACACTCGGCGTAAGACAATACGGTCCGTATTTTACGGCCGTAATACGGAGAAATGTTCCCAAAATAGTGATCCGTATGTCATCCGTAGGCAGGGTGTGTCAGCGTATTTTGTGCATGGCATCCTCCATATGTAATCCGTATGGCATCCGTACTGCGATATTTTCTCGCAGGCTTGCAAAACAGACATCTAATGGATTTATGTGCTCAAATGTTCGGGAAAACATATATACAGTATATATATATATATATATATATGTCATTGAGACACATATATATATATATATATAGTCTGTATTTATATTTACTACAGCGCGATATCTGTGAAAAGCCGGTAATTCAATTGCCGGCTTTTCATTTCTCCTGCACAAACCCGACAGGATATGAGACATGATTACATACAGTAAACCATCTCATATCCCCTTTTTTTTTGCATATTCCACACTACTAATGTTAGTAGTGTGTATGTGCAAAATTTGGGCGCTGTAGCTGCTAAAATAAAGGGTTAAATGGCGGAAAAAATTGGCGTGGGCTCCCGCGCAATTTTCTCCACCAGAGTAGTAAAGCCAGTGACTGAGGGCAGATATTAATAGCCTAGAGAGGGTCCATGGTTATTGGCCCCCCCTGGCTACAAACATCTACCCCCAGCCACCCCAGAAAAGGCACATCTGGAAGATGCGCCTGTTCTGGCACTTGGCCACTCTCTTCCCACTCCCTGTAGCGGTGGGCTATGGGGTAATGAAGGGTTAATGTCACCTTGCTATTGTAAGGTGACATTAAGCCAGATTAATAATGGAGAGGCGTCAATTATGTCACCTATCCATTATTAATCCAATTGTATGAAAGGGTTAAAAAACACACACACATGATTAAAAAGTATTTTAATGAAATAAACACAGCGGTTGTTGTAATAATTTATTGCTCTCTCAATCCATTTCCAGGCCCTCGCTTGGCAAAACAATAAACGCACAAGATACATACCTTCTGGTGAACCGTCTCGTCCCACTAGGTAATCCATCTGAAGGGGTTAAAATAATTTACAAGCAGGAGCCCTGCTAATGCAGCTGTGTGCTCCTGCTTATAATTCCCCGGCGAATTAATGAAATGTAGGTCATTGACCTACATTTCCTTCAGTTGCGGTGATGCGCCCCCTGGTGGATGTCCTCATATGACCTGGAGCGTGGGAAAAAGTTCCCAGGCTGCAGTTCATAAGAACATCCAGCAGGGTCGCATCACCGCAACTGAAGGAAATGTAGGTCAATGACCTACATTTCCTTCATTCGCCGGGGATTACAGGCACGAGCACAGCTGCATTTGCAGGGCTCCTGCTTGTAAATTATTTTAACCCCTTCAGATGGATTACCTCGTGGGACGAGACGGGTCAGCAGAAGGTATGTATATTGTGCGTTTATTGTTTTGCCCAGCGAGGGTCTGCAAATGGATTGAGAGAGCAATAAATTATTACAACAACCGCTGTGTTTATTTAATTAAAATCCTTTTTAATCATGTGTGTGTGTTTTTTAACCCTTTCATACAATTGGATTAATAATGGATAGGTGACATAATTGACGCCTCTCCATTATTAATCTGGCTTAATGTCACCTTACAATAGCAAGGTGACATTAACCCTTCATTACCCCATATCCCACCGCTACAGGGAGTGGGAAGAGAGTGGCCAAGTGCCAGAATAGGCGCATCTTCCAGATGTGCCTTTTCTGGGGTGGCTGGGGGCAGATGTTTGTAGCCAGGGGGGGCCAATAACCATGGACCCTCTCCTGGCTATTAATATCTGCCCTCAGTCACTGGCTTTACCACTCTGGCGGAGAAAATTGCGCGGGAGCCCACGCCAATTTTTTCCGCAATTTAACCCTTTATTTTAGCAGCTACAGCGCTGAAATTTTGCACATACACACTACTAACATTAGTAGTGTGGAATATGCAAAAAAAGGGGATATGAGATGGTTTACTGTATGTAATCATGTCTCATATCCTGTCGGGTTTGACAATTGAATTACCGGCTTTTCACTAACACCGCTGCGTATTTCTCGCAATGCACACGCATGGTCCGTGTGTAATCCGTATTTTTCTCGCCCCTCATTGGCGATTTTTTTGCGCAATACGCTGACAAACGCAGCATGCTGTGATTTTGTACGGCCGTAGAAAGCCGTATAATACTGAACCGTAATATACGGCTGATAGGACGAGACCCATTGAGAAGCATTGTGCCGTATGTTATGCGAGTTTTACGCACGTAGTTTCTGCGCTCTTACGTCCGTAAAACTCGCATGTGTGACGCCGGCCTGAGAGATGGAGACAGCCGCGGACTGGGCAAGACTGAGTGTGAGATGGAGACAGCCACTGAGGCAGCAAGACCGAGTGTGAGAGATGGAGACAGCCGCGGAGGGGGCGAGACCGAGTGTGAGACATGGAGACAGCCACGGAGGGAGCGAGACCGAGTGTGAGAGATGGAGTCAGCCGTGGAGGGGGCGAGTGGGAGAGATGGAGACCCCTGCGAAGGGTACTAGACCGAGTGTGAGAGATGGAGACAGCCGCGGAGGGGACTAGACCGAGTGTGAGAGATGGAGACAGCCGCGGAGGGGATGAGACCGAGTGTGAGAGATCGAGACAGCTGCGGAGGGAGCGAGACCGAGTGTGAGAGATGGAGACAGCCACCAAGGGAGCGAGACTGAGTGTGAGAGACTAAGTGTGAAAGATGGAGACAGCTGCGGAGGGGGCGAGACCAAGTGTGAGAGATGGAGACAGCCGGGGAGGGGGCGAGACCGAGTGTGAGAGATGGAGACAGCCACGGAGGGGACGAGACCGAGTGTGAGAGATGGAGACAGTTGCGGAGGGGGCGAGACTCAGTGTGAGAGACCGAGTGTGAGAGATGGAGACAGCCGTGGAGGGGGCGAGACAGAGTGTGAGAGATGGAGACAGCCGCGGAGGGAGCGAGACCGAGTGTGAGAGATGGAGACAGCCGTGGAGGGGGCGAGACAGAGTGTGAGAGATGGAGACAGCCACGGAGGGAGCGAGACCGAGTGTGAGAGATGGAGTCAGCCGCAGAGGGAGCGAGACCGAGTGTGAGAGATGGAGTCAGCCGCAGAGGGGGCGAGACCAAGTGTGAGACACGAAGACTTTTTCGGAGGGAGCGAGACCGAGTGTGAGAGACCAAGTGTGAGAGATGGAGACAGCTGCGGAGGAAGCGAGACCGAGTGAGAGAGACCGAGTGTGAGAGAGAGACAGCGGCGTAGGGGGCGAGACCGAGCGAGAGAGACCGACGTTCAGAGAGACCGAATGTTAGATAGACAACCGCCGAGGGAGAGATCGAGTGACAGAGACCGAGTGGAAAGAGAGACAGCCGCGAAGGGGGCGAGACCAAGTGTGAGAGATGGAGACAGCCGCAGACTGAGCGAGACCGAGTGTGAGAGATGGAGACAGCCGTGGAGGGAGCAAGACCGAGTGTGAGAGATGGAGACAGCCGTGGAGGGGGCGAGACCGACTGTGAGAGATGGAGACAGTCGCGGAGGGGACGAGACCGAGTGTGAAAATTGGAGACAGCCGCGGAAGGAGCGAGACCGAGTGTGAGAGACCAAGTGTTAAAGATGGAGACAGCTGCGTAGGGAGCGAAACCGAGTGTGAGAGATGGAGACAGCCGTGGAGGGGATGAGACCGAGTGTGAGAGATTGAGACAGCTGCGGAGGCAGCAAGACCGAGTGTGAGAGATGGAGACAGCCGCGGAGGGAGCGAGACCGAGTGTGAGAGAGACAATCGCAGAGAGACCAAGAGATAGAGACAAAGTGTGAAAGAGAGAGACAGCCACTAAGGGGGCGAGACCGAGTGTGAGAGAGACAGCCACGGAGGGAACGAGACCAAGTGTGAGATATGGAGAAAGCCGCGCAGGGGGCAAGACAGAAAGTGAGAAATAGAGACAGCCGCGGAGAGAGCGAGATCGAGTGACAGTTGGAGACAGCCACGGAGGGAGCGAGACCGAGTGTGAGAGACCAAGTGTGAGAGATGGAGACAGCCGCGGAGGGGGCGAGACCGAGTGTGAGAGATGGAGACCCCTGCGAAGGGGACTAGACCGAGTGTGAGAGATGGAGACAGCCGCGGAGGGGACTAGACCGAGTGTGAGAGACCGAGTGTGAGAGATGGAGACAGCCGCGGAGGGGGCGAGACCGAGTGTGAGAGATGTAGACAGCCGCGGAGGGGGCGAGACTGAGTGTGAGAGATGGAGACAGCCGCGGAGGGGGCGAGACCGAGCGTGAGAGATGGAGACAGCCGCGGAGGGGGCGAGACCGAGTGAGAGAGATGGAGACAGCTGCGGAGGGGGCGAGACCGAGTGTGAGACGGAGACAGCCGCGGAGGGGGCGAGACCGAGTGTGAAAGATGGAGACAGCCGCGGAGGGGGCGAGACCGAGTGTGAGAGATGGAGACAGCCGCGGAGGGGGCGAGACCGAGTGTGAGAGAGACAATCGCAGAGAGACCAAGAGATAGAGACAAAGTGTGAAAGAGAGAGACAGCCACTAAGGGGGCGAGACCGAGTGTGAGAGAGACAGCCATGGAGGGAGCGAGACCAAGTGTGAGAGACCGAGTGTGAGAGATGGAGACAGCCGCGGAGGGGGCGAGACCAAGCGTGAGAGATGGAGACAGCCATGGAGGGGGCGAGACCGACTGTGAGAGATGGAGACAGCCGCGGAGGGGACGAGATCGAGTGTGAAAATTGGAGACAGCCGCGGAAGGAGCGAGACCGAGTGTTAAAGATGGAGACAGCTGCGTAGGGAGCAAAACCGAGTGTGAGAGACCGAGTGTGAGAGATGGAGACAGCCGTGGAGGGGGCGAGTGGGAGAGATGGAGACCCCTGCGAAGGGTACTAGACCGAGTGTGAGAGATGGAGACAGCCGCGGAGGGGACTAGACCGAGTGTGAGAGATGGAGACAGCCGCGGAGGGGATGAGACCGAGTGTGAGAGATCGAGACAGCTGCGGAGGGAGCGAGACCGAGTGTGAGAGATGGAGACAGCCACCAAGGGAGCGAGACTGAGTGTGAGAGACTAAGTGTGAAAGATGGAGACAGCTGCGGAGGGGGCGAGACCAAGTGTGAGAGATGGAGACAGCCGGGGAGGGGGCGAGACCGAGTGTGAGAGATGGAGACAGCCGCGGAAGGAGCGAGATCGAGTGTGAGAGAGGTGGAGGGGGTGAGACCGAGAGAGACCGCCATGGAGGAGGCGAGAATGAGCGAGAGAGACCGAGTGTGAGTGAGAGACAGCCGCGAAGGGGACGAGAACGAGCGAGAGAGACCGAGTGTAAAAGAGAGACAGCCTCAGAAGGGGCGAGACCGAGTGTGAGAGATGGAGACAGCCACGGAGGGGACGAGACCGAGTGTGAGAGATGGAGACAGTTGCGGAGGGGGCGAGACTCAGTGTGAGAGACCGAGTGTGAGAGATGGAGACAGCCGTGGAGGGGGCGAGACAGAGTGTGAGAGATGGAGACAGCCGCGGAGGGAGCGAGACCGAGTGTGAGAGATGGAGACAGCCGTGGAGGGGGCGAGACAGAGTGTGAGAGATGGAGACAGCCACGGAGGGAGCGAGACCGAGTGTGAGAGATGGAGTCAGCCGCAGAGGGAGCGAGACCGAGTGTGAGAGATGGAGTCAGCCGCAGAGGGGGCGAGACCAAGTGTGAGACACGAAGACTTTTTCGGAGGGAGCGAGACCGAGTGTGAGAGACCAAGTGTGAGAGATGGAGACGGCCACGGAGGGGGCGAGACCAAGTGTGAGACACGAAGACTTTTTCGGAGGGAGCGAGACCGAGTGTGAGAGTCCGAGTGTGAGAGATGGAGACAGCTGCGGAGGAAGCGAGACCGAGTGAGAGAGACCGAGTGTGAGAGAGAGACAGCGGCGTAGGGGGCAAGACCGAGCGAGAGAGACCAACGTTCAGAGAGACCGAATGTTAGATAGACAACCGCGGAGGGAGAGATCGAGTGACAGAGACCGAGTGGAAAGAGAGACAGCCGCGAAGGGGGCGAGACCAAGTGTGAGAGATGGAGACAGCCGCAGAGAGAGCAAGACCGAGTGTGAGAGACAGCCGCGGAGGGGGTAAGAGCGAGAGAGACAGTTACGGAGGGGGCGAGAACGAGCGAGAGAGATGGAGAAGGCCGCAGAGAGAGCGAGACCGAGTGTGAGAGATTGAGACAGCCGCGGAGGGGGCGGAACCGAGTGTTAGCTGAAGATAGCCGCGGAGGCAGCGAGACCGAGTGTGAGAGAGACAGCCGCGGAGGGGGTAAGAGCGAGAGACAGTCACGGAGGGGGCGAGAACGAGCGAGAGAGACAGTGTGAGAGAGACAGCTGCGGAGGGGGCGAGACCGAGTGTGAGAGAGACAATCGCAGAGAGACCAAGAGATAGAGACAAAGTGTGAAAGAGAGAGACAGCCACTAAGGGGGCGAGACCGAGTGTGAGAGAGACAGCCACAGAGGGAGCGAGACCAAGTGTGAGAGACCGAGTGTGAGAGATGGAGACAGCCGTGGAGGGGGTGAGGCCTAGTGTGAGATATGGAGAAAGCCGCGCAGGGGGCAAGACAGAAAGTGAGAAATAGAGACAGCCGCGGAGAGAGCGAGATCGAGTGACAGTTGGAGACAGCCACGGAGGGAGCGAGACCGAGTGTGAGAGACCGAGTGTGGGAGATGGAGACAGCCGCGGAGGGGGCGAGACCGAGTGTGAGAGATGGAGACAGCCGCGGAGGGGGCGAGACCGAGTGTGAGAGATGGAGACAGCCGTGGAGGGAGCGAGACCGAGTGTGAGACATGGAGACAGCCGTGGAGGGGGCGAGACCGACTGTGAGAGATGGAGAAGATGGAGACAGCCGCGGAGGGGACGAGACCGAGTGTGAAAATTGGAGACAGCCGCGGAAGGAGCGAGACCGAGTGTGAGAGACCAAGTGTTAAAGATGGAGACAGCTGCGTAGGGAGCGAAACCGAGTGTGAGAGACCGAGTGTGAGAGATGGAGACAGCCGTGGAGGGAGCGAGACCGAGTGTGAGAGATGGAGACAGCCACCAAGGGAGCGAGACTGAGTGTGAGAGACTAAGTGTGAAAGATGGAGACAGCTGCAGAGGGGGCGAGACCAAGTGTGAGAGATGGAGACAGCCGGGGAGGGGGCGAGACCGAGTGTGAGAGATGGAGACAGCCGCGGAAGGAGCGAGATCGAGTGTGAGAGAGGCGGAGGGGGTGAGACCGAGAGAGACCGCCATGGAGGAGGCGAGAATGAGCGAGAGAGACCGAGTGTGAGAGACCGAGTGTGAGAGATGGAGACAGCCGCGGAAGGAGCGAGATCGAGTGTGAGAGAGGCGGAGGGGGTGAGACCGAGAGAGACCGCCATGGAGGAGGCGAGAATGAGCGAGAGAGACCGAGTGTGAGAGATGGAGACAGCCGCGGAGGGGGCGAGACCGAGTGTGAGAGATAGAGACAGCCGCGGAGGGGGTGAGACCGAGTGTGAGAGATGGAGACAGCCGCAGAGGGAGCGAGACCGAGTGTGAGAGATGGAGACAGCCGCAGAGGGAGCGAGACCGAGTGTGAGAGATGGAGACAGTTGCGGAGGGGGCGAGACTGAGTGTGAGATGGAGACCGAGTGTGAGAGATGGAGAAAACCGTGAAAGGGGGCGAGACCGATTGGGAAAGATGGAGACAGCCACGGAGGGAGCGTGACTGAGTGTGAGAGACTTAGTGTGAGAGATGGAGACGGCCGCGGAGGGAGCGAGACCGAGTGTTTGAAATGGAGACACCCGCGGAGGGTGCAAGATCGAGTGTGAGAGACAGCGGCGGAGGGGGCGAGACAGAGTGTGAGAGATGGAGACAGCCGCGGAGGGGGCGAGACCGAGTGGGAGAGATGGAGAAAACTGTGAAAGGGGGCAAGACCGATTGGGAAAGATGGAGACAGCCGCAGAGGGAGCGTGACTGAGTGTGAGAGACTTAGTTTGAGAGATGGAGACAGCCACGGAGGGAGCGAGACCGAGTGTGAGAAATGGAGACACCCGCGGAGGGAGCGAGACCGAGTGTGAGAGACAGCGGCGTAGGGGGCGAGACCGAGAGAGAGACAGCCACGGAGGGGGCGAGAACGAGCGAGAGAGACAGATTGTGAGAGAGACAGATGCGGAGGGGACGAGACCTAGCGAGAGAGACCTACTGTGAGAGAGCCCGAATGTTAGATAGACAACAGCGGAGGGAGAGAGACCGAGTTTGAGAGATGGAGACAGCCGCTGAGGGAGCGAGACCGAGTGTGAGAGATGGAGACAGCCGCAGAGAGGGTGAAACCGAGTGAGAGAGATGGAGGCAGCTGCAGGGGGGGCGAGACCGAGTGTGAGAGATGTAGACAGCCGCGGAGGGAGCGAGACAGAGTGTGAGAGACAGCCGCAGAGGGGGCAAGACCGAGAGAGACAGCCACAAAGGGGGCAAGAACGAGCGAGAGAGACAGCCGCAGAGTGGGCGAGACTGAGTGTGAGAGAGAGACAACCGCAGAGAGGGAGAGAGCGAGCGATAGAGACAAAGTGTGAAAGAAAGAGACAGCCGCTAAGGGGGCAAGAAAGATCGAGTGTGAGAGATGGAGAAAGCCGCACAGGGGGCAAGACAGAATGTGAGAGATGGAGACAGCTGCGGAGGGAGCGAGACTGAGTGTGAGAGATGGAGTGTGAGAGATGGAGACAGCCGTAGAGGGGGCGAGACCAAGTGTGAGAGATGGAGACAGCCGCGGAGGGGGCGAGACTGAGTGTGAGAGATGGAGACAGCCGCAGAGGGGGCGAGACTGAGTGTCAGAGATGGAGACACACCGCGGAGGGGGCGAGACCGAGTGTGAGAGATGGAGTGTGAGAGATGGAGACAGCCGCAGAGGGGGCGAGACTGAGTGTGAGAGATGGAGACAGCCGCAGAGGGGGCAAGACAGAATGTGAGAGATGGAGACAGCTGCGGAGGGAGCGAGACTGAGTGTGAGAGATCGAGTGTGAGAGATGGGGACAGTTGCAGAGGGGGCGAGACTGAGTGTGAGACATGGAGTGTGAGAGATGGAGACAGCCGCAGAGGGGGCGAGACTGAGTGTGAGAGATGGAGTGTGAGAGATGGAGACAGCCGCAGAGGGGGCAAGACAGAATGTGAGAGATGGAGACAGCTGCGGAGGGAGCGAGACTGAGTGTGAGAGATCGAGTGTGAGAGATGGGGACAGTTGCAGAGGGGGCGAGACTGAGTGTGAGACATGGAGTGTGAGAGATGGAGACAGCCGTAGAGGGGGCGAGACCAAGTGTGAGAGATGGAGACAGCCACGGAGGGGGCGAGACCAAGTGTGAGAGATGGAGACAGCCACGGAGGGGGTGAGACTGAGTGTGAGAGATGGAGACAGCCACGGAGGGGGCGAGACTGAGTGTGAGAGATGGAGACAGCCGCAGAGGGGGCGAGACTGAGTGTGAGAGATGGAGACAGCCGCAGAGGGGGCGAGACTGAGTGTGAGAGATGGAGACAGCCGCAGAGGGGGCGAGACCAAGTGTGAGAGATGGAGACAGCCACGGAGGGGGTGAGACTGAGTGTGAGAGATGGAGACAGCCACGGAGGGGGCGAGACTGAGTGTGAGAGATGGAGACAGCCGCAGAGGGGGCGAGACTGAGTGTGAGAGATGGAGACACACCGCGGAGGGGGCGAGACTGAGTGTGAGAGATCGAGTGTGAGAGATGGGGACAGTTGCAGAGGGGGCGAGACTGAGTGTGAGACATGGAGTGTGAGAGATGGAGACAGCCGTAGAGGGGGCGAGACCAAGTGTGAGAGATGGAGACAGCCACGGAGGGGGCGAGACCAAGTGTGAGAGATGGAGACAGCCACGGAGGGGGTGAGACTGAGTGTGAGAGATGGAGACAGCCACGGAGGGGGCGAGACTGAGTGTGAGAGATGGAGACAGCCGCAGAGGGGGCGAGACTGAGTGTGAGAGATGGAGACAGCCGCAGAGGGGGCGAGACTGAGTGTGAGAGATGGAGACAGCCGCAGAGGGGGCGAGACCAAGTGTGAGAGATGGAGACAGCCACGGAGGGGGTGAGACTGAGTGTGAGAGATGGAGACAGCCACGGAGGGGGCGAGACTGAGTGTGAGAGATGGAGACAGCCGCAGAGGGGGCGAGACTGAGTGTGAGAGATGGAGACACACCGCGGAGGGGGCGAGACCGAGTGTGAGAGATGGAGTGTGAGAGATGGAGACAGCCGCAGAGGGGGCGAGACTGAGTGTGAGAGATGGAGACAGCCGCAGAGGGGGCGAGACTGAGTGTGAGAGATGGAGACAGCCGCAGAGGGGGCGAGACTGAGTGTGAGAGATGGAGACATACCGCGGAGGGGGCGAGACCGAGTGTGAGAGATGGAGTGTGAGAGATGGAGACAGCCGCAGAGGGGGCGAGACTGAGTGTGAGAGATGGAGACAGCCGCAGAGGGGGCGAGACTGAGTGTGAGAGATGGAGACAGCCGCGGAGGGGGCGAGACTGAGTTTGAGAGATGGAGACAGCCGTAGAGGGGGCGAGACCAAGTGTGAGAGATGGAGACAGCCACGGAGGGGGCGAGACTGAGTGTGAGAGATGGAGACAGCCACGGAGGGGGCGAGACTGAGTGTAAGATGGAGACAGCCGCAGAGGGGGCGAGACTGAGTGTGAGAGATGGAGACAGCCGCAGAGGGGGCGAGACTGAGTGTGAGAGATGGAGACAGCCGCAGAGGGGGCGAGACTGAGTGTGAGAGATGGAGACAGCCGCGGAGGGGGCGAGACTGAGTGTGAGAGATGGAGACAGCTGCGGAGGGGGCGAGACTGAGTGTGAGAGATGGAGACAGCCGCGGAGGGGGCGAGACTGAGTGTGAGAGATGGAGACAGCCGCAGAGGGGGCGAGACTGAGTGTGAGAGATGGAGACAGCCGCAGAGGGGGCGAGACTGAGTGTGAGAGATGGAGACAGCCGCGGAGGGGGCGAGACTGAGTGTGAGAGATGGAGACAGCCGCAGAGGGGGCGAGACTGAGTGTGAGAGATGGAGACATCCGCGGAGGGGGCGAGACTGAGTGTGAGAGATGGAGACAGCCGCAGAGGGGGCGAGACTGAGTGTGAGAGATGGAGACAGCCGCAGAGGGGGCGAGACTGAGTGTGAGAGATGGAGACAGCCGCAGAGGGGGCGAGACTGAGTGTGAGAGATGGAGACAGCTGCGGAGAGGGCGAGACAGATGTAAACATCTCTCTAACGTCTCTAAAGACCACCGCAACCAGGAAAGAGAGTGCATCGGAGAACATGACAATGAGTAATGGGAAGCTCGGCCCAAAGAGAGGGCAGTGGTGTGATCATCTGCAGGATATATCACTATGTATCTGTCAGGAGGTGGAGGAGCGATGCTCTGCATTATTATATGCCAGAGTTGCACTTCATGCACATGCTCAGTAGCGACCGGTGCTGTGCAGTATTATACCCCAGAGCTGCATTTTATGCACATGCTCCGTAGTGACCGATGCTGTGCAATATTATGCCCCAGAGCTGCATTTTATGCACATGCTCAGTAGTGACCAGTGCTGTGCAGTATTATACCCCAGAGCTGCACATTAGGCACATGCTCAGTAGTGACTGGTGCTGGCAGTATTATACCCCAGAGCTGCACTTTATACACATGCTCAGTAGTGACTGGTGCTGGCAGTATTATACCCCAGAGTTGCACTTTATGCACATGCTCAGTAGTGAGTGGTGCTGTGCAGTATTATACCCCAGAGCTGCACATTAGGCACATGCTCAGTAGTGAGTGGTGCTGGCAGTATTATACCCCAGAGTTGCACTTTATGCACATGCTCAGTAGTGAGTGGTGCTGTGCAGTATTATACCCCAGAGCTGCACATTAGGCACATGCTCAGTAGTGAGTGGTGCTGGCAGTATTATACCCCAGAGTTGCACTTCATGCACATGCTCAGTAGTGAGTGGTGCTGTGCAGTATTATACCCCAGAGCTGCACATTAGGCACATGCTCAGTAGTGACTGGTGCTGGCAGTATTATACCCCAGAGTTGCGCTTCATGCACATGCTCAGTAGTGAGTGGTGCTGGCAGTATTATACCCGAGTTGCACTTTATGCACATGCTCAGTAGTGAGTGGTGCTGGCAGTATTATACCCCAGAGTTGCACTTCATGCACATGCTCAGTAGTGAGTGGTGCTGTGCAGTATTATACCCCAGAGCTGCACATTAGGCACATGCTCAGTAGTGACTGGTGCTGGCAGTATTATACCCCAGAGTTGCGCTTCATGCACATGCTCAGTAGTGAGTGGTGCTGGCAGTATTATACCCGAGTTGCACTTTATGCACATGCTCAGTAGTGAGTGGTGCTGGCAGTATTATACCCCAGAGTTGCACTTTATTCACATGCGCAGTAGCATCTGGTGCTGTGCGGTTTTATACCCTAGAGCTGCACATTATGCACATGCTCAGTAGTGAGTGGTGCTGGCAGTATTATACCCCAGAGTTGCACTTTATTCACATGCGCAGTAGCATCTGGTGCTGTGCGGTTTTATACCCTAGAGCTGCACATTATGCACATGCTCAGTAGTGAGTGGTGCTGGCAGTATTATACCCCAGAGTTGCACTTTATTCACATGCGCAGTAGCGTCTCGTGCTGTGCGGTTTTATACCCTAGAGCTGCACATTATGCACATGCTCAGTAGTGAGTGGTGCTGTGGAGACGGAGTCAGGGAAATTGAAGTATCGGAGGTTTGGTTTACAGTCCTGCTAATCTACGCGCTTCGCATCCTTTTAATGCTTTAAATTGAATAAGGTAAAGTAAGTGGAGTGTCTACAGGACGCCCGGCCCTTACACAAATGAGCCAGGCCCTCTCCCCAAACATCACACCTAACACGAGGCCACTCCTGGTTGTAGAATGGGGCTTCCACGCTGCTCATACTGGAGTGATAGTCATGGAGAGTATGGCGGCAGAAAGAAGATCCCATCCTCACGAGTTATGGTTTCCGACCCCGGGTTTCAGAGTCGTCATTTCACATATTTTAATGACACAACAATCACAGTATAAAAGTGCTTCTGAGAAGACATTGTACACCGAGCGGGCACGGACAGCAGTCTTAGTGTTCAGGGAGCGTCAGCCGCCCCGGCAGTGACTGCTTCACCCTCAACGAATAATCAGAGAATAAATAATAGTGTCATGTGGCGATCCTTCACTCTAGACCGGAGATGCAGCCAATGTCCTCCACAACGCCCACGTCTCTGCATCCTGGATGTGTCTATGGTCAGCACATCCAGAAACTGCTACGATATCTGGAGAATATGGGAGCGACAAGTTCCTCCATGATGAACGCACCAGGTTGGTGATAAGTACAGACTGGTGGTAAACAACTGACCAGTCCTGGGTTGTCCTCCTGCCTCTTCCCAGACATATATGTAGGTGCAGACACTCACCTTTATCTTCCCACCTCAGAACTCTACCCATAACTCTGTAAAATGTTTGTGAATGAGAAGCCCCAGGATAAAATCTACAGGACGCCATGCTGTCCCTTACAGCGTCTCATGTTCGGTGAACACTGGATGTTGTCAGACTCCATATGACTGTGGCAGTAGCAATGGGCACCTGGTGCATATCCTCTTACACGAACCCCACCATCTTCATCCTTACTTAGGCATTTGCCCAGGAAGTCGAGACATTGAGAACTTAGTAATAATGCTCCTCTTACATTGGGGAACGTGCTGAGCACCAGGTCCATCATGGAACGCAACACAACCTCATAGGACAAACATTAAAAGAGAAATGATTGGAGCAGAAATGGTACACGGGCTGAAAGAGCGGCATGCAATCAGGACTACAGAGCGCAGGAACGGTGCGTCCGCCCCAAAGTACACACAGGCGTAGGCTACCCATCAAGTATAAATAGTGAGGGGGACGGGACGGGAAGGGGGCAACCAGCTCTTGTCTGTCCCAACAGACTGCAGAGTATGGCCTGAAGTGAGAACACTGTGGGGACGGGGTCTCCTTTACTTTCCATTAGCACCTGGAATTCAAGCACTCAGCTCATCAAGCAGGTGGATTACACCCGTGACAGGTTTTTTTTTTCTTATGAAATCATCTTTGGAATGGGGTGACCCCAATAATCCCCATTAACCACAGGCAGCCCCAGATCTCACATCATGGCACGCAGCGCCAGGTGGCTGTCTGGAGTGTGCGTTCTCTGGTGGATGAGGAGGTGGGAACTTTGGCGGAAGCTCTTTCCACATTCTGCACAGGTGTATGGTCGCTCTCCCGTGTGCACCCTCTGATGTGTCACAAGTGAAGAGTTGCGACTGAAACACTTTCCACAAACGTTACACACAAAGGGTTTCTCTCCAGTGTGGATGCGCTGGTGGATGACCAGATAGGAGCTCTGGCTGAAGCTCTTTCCGCACTCCTTGCAGGTGTAGCGCTTCTCTCCACGGTGCACTCGGTGGTGCCGGTTGTAATCAGAACTGTGGATGAAGCCCTTTCCACATTCAATGCAGATGTAAGGCTTCTCGCCTGTGTGGGTCCTCTGATGGGTCACCAGGGTGGAGTTACAGCTGAAGCTCTTCCCGCAGCGCAGGCAAGTGTAGGGTTTCTCACCTGTGTGGATTCTCTGGTGAGTCACTAGCTGAGAACTTCTCCGGAAACACTTTCCGCAATCAGCACAAGTAAACGGCTTCTCGCCAGTGTGTGTCCTCTTGTGTCGCAGATACGCGGACTCGTACCGGCTAGTTTTACCACACTCCACACAGATATATTTTTTATCCTTTGAGTCCGTGTCCTGTAATATTTTAATTGCCTTAAATGCTTTTAAGCGTTGATCAGAAGAGTGTGAGCGCCCCCTAGGGGAGGCCAGATTGTCACCATGACCTTCAAAAGAAATACCATGTGTATCGTAGGCAAAAGAGCTCTCGCCCATCTGAAAGGCGACTTCCTCCTCAATCTCAGATTCCATGCGGGACGACTCACGCTTGCTGGCCAAGTTCTGTAGATGAGCTATGATATTAGACAGCTTACTTGCCCCTTTGGTACTGGGGCCCGCTTTGACTGATCCACTGTATGTTGATCCGTGCTTCTTTTCAGACTCAAAGAAACTTTCCTCAATTTCTTCACCAGGAGCAGATTGCGAAATATCATCATCATCATGACAATCCAATAGCACACCGCACTGCTGAATATATAGCGAGCTCTCATCTTCAGTTCCATTCATAGTCCCAAAAGAATCTACAAAAGAGGAAGACGTCACTAACAAAAAGCTGAGATTCATCCCTGCTCCCAGCCTTCCCTTACCACCGGCATCCCTGCTGTCAGCCCTCTCATACCACCCGCATCCCTGCTCTCAGCCTCCCCTTACCACCGGCATCCCTACTCACAGCCCTTCCTTACCACCGGCATCCCTGCTCTCAGTCCTCCCTTACCACCGGCATCCCTGCTCTCAGTCCTCCCTTACCACCGGCATCCCTGCTTTCAGTCCTCCCTTACCACTCGCATCCCTACTCTCAGCCCTCCCTTACCACCCGCATCCCTGCTCGTACCTCACCCTGACCTTTACCACAACGTTGTTTTTTTACTTTTTTCCATTATTGTTTGGCTTCTTTTCCAAGATCCAGAAAACAAATAATTTGTGATAGATAATAAGATGCTACTGCCATGTATAGTCAATGGTGCTAAAGACATGAGAAAGAATGGAGCCATTTTGGCTAACATGGAGGTGGTGTTAGATTGATCTTGCATTTATCAACTGTTCTGTAAATAACCTACTTAGACCGGAATATCACTTTCAATTGCATTTCCCATTAAGTACATTTATCTGAAAACAGGATATGTGAACAGCATATTAATGTGCCCCCTATGCACACGGGGGACGTGGAAATTGCCAGCAGAGGTGAGATCAATTGACAAATTCTAACAAAAATAAATAAAAATCTTCCAATGAATGAAGGTGTAGACTCTCATCCCATCTTACCCATGTCTGGTACCCACACCTGCCCCCTTGTCCCTCCTCTCCCTGTACACATCTGGTACGCACACTTGACCCTCAATCCTCCCCATAGAAGTCTGTTACCTGCATCTGCCCCTCATTCCTATTAGTGCAGATCTGGTATCCGCACCAGCCCCTCATTTCCGCCAGTTCTGTTCACGTCTGGTACCCACCTGCCCCTCATTTCCACCCTACCTATCTGGTGCCTGCACCTCAATCCTCTTCGTAGATGTCTTGTACCCCCCACACTCCTGCCCGCAGCTGCCCTTCATTCATCCCTGTACACGTCTGGTACCTGCCCCTGCCTATCATTCCTCCCTGTACACGTCTGGTACCTGCCCCTCATTTCTCCCTGTACATGTCTGGTACCTGCCCCTGCATCTCATTCCTCCCGTAAACGTCCGGTACCTGCCCCTGCCTCTCACTCCTCCCTGTACATGTCTGGTACCTGCCTCTCATTCCTCCCCGTACACATCTGTTACCTGCCCCTGCCTCTCACTCCTCCCTGTACATGTCTGGTACCTGCCTCTCATTCCTCCCCGTACACATCTGTTACCTGCCCCTGCCTCTCACTCCTCCCTGTACATGTCTGGTACCTGCCTCTATCTCTCACTCCTCCCTGTACACGTCTGTTACCTGCCCCTGCTTCTCATTCCTCCCTGTACACGTCTGTTACCTGCCCCTGCTTCTCACTCCTCCCTGTACATGTCTGGTACCTGCCTCTATCTCTCATTCCTTCCTGTACACGTCTGTTACCTGCCCCTGCTTCTCACTCCTCCCTGTACATGTCTGGTACCTGCCTCTATCTCTCATTCCTCCCCGTACACGTCTGTTACCTGCTCCTGCCTCTCATTCCTCCCGTTCACGTCTGGTACCTGCCTCTCATTCCTCCCTGTACATGTCTGGTACCTGCCTCTATCTCTCATTCCTCCCTGTACACGTCTGTTACCTGCCCCTGCCTCTCACTTCTCCCTGTACATGTCTGGTACCTGCCTCTCATTCCTCCCCGTACACGTTTGTTACCTGCCCCTGCCTCTCACTTCTCCCTGTACATGTCTGGTACCTGCCCCTCATTCCTCCCTGTACGCGTCTGGTACCTGCCCCTGCCTCTCACTTCTCCCTGTACACGTCTGGTACCTGCCCCTCATTCCTCCCTGTACGCGTCTGGTACCTGCCTCTATCTCTCATTCCTCCCCGTACACGTCTGTTACCTGCCCCTGACTCTCACTCCTTCCTGTACACGTCTGTTACCTGCCCCTCATTTCTCCCTGTACATGTCTGGTACCTGCTCCTGCTTCTCATTCCTCCCCATGTGGTACCTGCCCCTGCATCTCATTCCTCCCGTAAACGTCCGGTACCTGCCCCTGCCTCTCATTCCTCCCTGTACATGTCTGGTACCTGCCTCTCATTCCTCCCCGTACACATCTGTTACCTGCCCCTGCCTCTCACTTCTCCCTGTACATGTCTGGTACCTGCCCCTCATTCCTCCCTGTACGCGTCTGGTACCTGCCCCTGCCTCTTACTCCTCCCTGTACATGTCTGGTACCTGCCCCTCATTCCTCCCTGTACGCGTCTGGTACCTGCCTCTATCTCTCATTCCTCCCCGTACACGTCTGTTACCTGCCCCTGACTCTCACTCCTTCCTGTACACGTCTGTTACCTGCTCCTGCCTCTCATTCCTCCCGTTCACGTCTGGTACCTGCCCCTGCTTCTCATTCCTCCCCGAACACGTATGGTAGCTGCCCCTCATTCCTCCTGTACATGTCTGCTACCTGCACCTCATTCCTCCCCGTACACATCTGGTTCCTGCCTCTGCTTCTCATTCCTCCCTGTGTCAAGGTGAAAATATATTTTCTTATATACTTTTTGTACTTTTATATCTTATACTGTGAAACAATAAGTTTTCCCTTGTTAATGCAAATGTAATTGTATTAAAGATGGCTGCCAGTGTTCATTCTTCACTTTCGTTTAGAATCTGAAAGGTTAAAGTTTCATTTCTTCTGAAATCGAAACTTGGAAATAGAAAGAAGAGGAGGAATCCACCAGGAGACGTCCGACGAATCAGAAGGACTGAGCACTAGACGTATACTGCTTAAACCCCGCCTATTGCATTCCTTTTTAGTACCGTGTATTTGGAAAATAAAGTTCAGTTGGTATGACTGTGGCTGACACATATAGTCACATGAGCATGCACTGAGATTGAACCAGCTACCTGTCTGACTCATTCTTACCCGGTACCACATGCTTATAGTTTAATTTGGAATGACTGGTGAATGAGGGTATATTGTCGTTACGACCCCGACACCTGTACACGTCTGGTACCTGCCCTTGCCCCTCATTCCTCCCTGTACATGTCTGGCACCTGCCCCTGCTTCTCATTCCTCCCTGTACACGTCTGGTACCTGCCCCTGCTTCTCATTCCTCCCTGTACACGTCTGGTACCTGCCCCTCATTTCTCCCTGTACATGTCTGGCACCTGCCCCTGCTTCTCATTCCTCCCTGTACACGTCTGGTACCTGCCCCTCATTTCTCCCTGTACATGTCTGGTACCTGCCCCTGCTTCTCATTCCTCCACTTACACGTCTTGTACCTGCCCCTGCCTCTCATTCCTCCCCGCACACGCCTGGTAACTGCCCCTCATTCCTCCCCAGACACGTCCGGTACCTGCCCCTCATTTCTTCCCATACACGTCTGGTACCTGCTCCTCATTCCTCCCCGTACACATCTGGTACCTGCCACTGCTTCTCATTCCTTTCCGCACACGTCTGGTAACCGCCCCTCATTCCTCCACGTACACGTCCGGTACCTGCCCCTCATTTCTTCCAGTACACGTCTAGTACCTGCTCCTCATTCCTCCCCGTACACGTCTGGTAACTTCCCCTCATTCCTCCCCATACACATCTGGTACCTGCTCCTCATTCCTCCCCGCACACGTCTGTTACCTGCGCCAGCTTCTCATTCCTCCCCGCACACGTCTGGTAATTGCCCCTCATTCCTACCCATACATGTCTGGTACCTGCTCCTCATTCCTCCCCGTACACGTCTGGTACCTGCCCCTGCTCCTCATTCCAACCCTGTACACGTCTGGTACCTGCCCCTCATTTCTTCCCGTACACGTCTGGTACCTGCCGCTCATTCCTCCCCGTACACGTCTGGTACCTGCCCCTCATTATTCCCGTACACGTCTGGTACCTGCCCCTCATTCCATCCCGTACATGTCTGGTACCTGCCCCTCATTCCATCCCGTACATGTCTGGTACCTGCCCCTCATTTCTTCCTGTACACGTCTGGTACCTGCCCCTCATTCCATCCCGTACATGTCTGGTACCTGCCCCTCATTTCTTCCTGTACACGTCTGGCACCTGCCCCTCATTCCGCCCTGTAAACGTCTGGTACCTGCCCCTGCTTCTCATTCCTCCCTGCACAAGTCTGGTACCTGCCCCTCATTTCTTCCCGTACACGTCTGGTACCTGCCCCTCATTCCATCCCGTACACGTCTGGTACCTGCCCCTCTTTCCATCCTGCACACGTCTGGTACCAGCCCCTCATTTCTTCCTGTACACGTCTGATAACTGCCCCTCATTCCTCCCCGTACACGTCTGGTACCTGTTCCTCATTCCACCCTGTACACGTCTGGTACCTGCCCCTGCTTCTCAATCCTCTCTGTACACATCTGGTACCTGTCCCTCATTCCTCCCTGTACAAGTCTGGTATCTGCCCCTGCTTCTCATTCCTCCCTGTACACTTCTGGTACCTGCCCCTCTCATTCCTCCCCGTACACGTCTGGTACCTGCCCCTGCTTCTCATTCCTCCCCGTACATATCTGGTAACTGCCCCTCATTCCTCCCCGTACACATCTGGTACCAGCCCCTGCTTTTTATTCCTCCCCGTAGACATCTGGTACCTGCCCCTGCTTCTCATTCCTCCCCGTACATATCTGGTAACTGCCCCTCATTTCTTCCCGTACACGTCTGGTACCTGCTCCTCATTCCTCCTTGTACATGTCTGGTAACTGCCCCTCATTCCTCCCCGTACACATCTATTTCATGCCCGTTTCTCATTCCTCCCCGTACACTTCTGGTACCTGCCCCTGCTTCTCATTCCTTCCCGTACACATCTGGTAACTGCCCCTCATTCCTCCCTGTACACGTCTGGTACCTGCTCCTGCTTCTCATTCCTCCCCGCACACGTCTGGTACCTGCTCCTCATTTCTCATTTCACGGCCCCCGGAAGAAGCCTACGCGAAACGCGCATAGGGGCTGGCGTTTCCACGTACACACCACGACTGATATGGGTGAGGTCCAGTCCTAGATTTTCTTATATACTTGCACTATTAACGGTTCCCAGTGGGGCAATTAGTGTTTTACTATCAGCATACTTATCCCAGTGAACCTGTGACCTCAAGTCGTTTGGTATAGGTGTGATGTGTGGTTCTTGTTACCTGTATCCGTGATGCATTTGTTAATTCTTTAATGATTGGATGTTTTGTATCATCAGCTTACTTGAATTCTAAAATATTTGATATCATTTAATAAATGTTATAATCTTTAGACTAAATTGGCAGCTTGTTGACTCCTTTCTTCTTATTATATATATTGCTTGGGAGTTTTTTTCTGTCCGTGAGAGGACTTATATGTGGCTCTGTTCTAATTAACTATATCCTCATTCCTCCACGTCTGGTACCTGCTCCTGCTTCTCATTCCTCGCCGCAAACGTCTGGTAACTGCCCCTCATTCCTCCCCATACACGTCTGGTACCTGCCCCTCATTCCTCCCAGTACATATCTGGTACCTGCTCCTCATTTCTTCCCCTACACGTCTGGTACCTGCCCCCCATTCCATCCCGTACACGTCTGGTACCTGCCCCTCATTCCATCCCGTACATGTCTGGTACCTGCCCCTCATTTCTTCCTGTACACGTCTGGTAACTGCCCCTTATACCTCCCAATACACATCTGGTACCTGGCCCTCATTCCTCCCCGTACACGTCTGGTACCTGCCCCTCATTCCTCCCCGTATACGTCTGGTACCTGCCCCTCATTCTTCCCTGTACACATCTGGTACCTGCCCCTGCTTCTCATTCCTCCCCACACACGTCTGGTACCTGCTCCTCATTTCTTCCTGTACACGTCTGGTACCTGCCCCTCATTTCTTCCTGTACACGTCTAGTACCTGCTCCTCATTCCTCCCCGTACACGTCTGGCAACTGCTCCTCATTCCTCCCCGTACAAGTCTGGTACCTGCTCCTGCTTCTCATTCTTCGCCGCACACGTCTGGTACCTGCCCCTCATTTCTTCCCGTACACGTCTGGTACCTGCCCCTTATTTCTTCCTGTACACGTCTAGTACCTGCTCCTCATTCCTCAACGCACTCGTCTGGTAACTGCCCCTCATTCCTCCCCATACACGTCAGGTACCTGCCCCTGCTTCTCATTCCTCGCCGCACACGTCTGGTACCTGCCCCTCATTCCATCTCGTACACGTCTGGTAACTGCCCCTTATTCCTCCCTGTACACCTCTGGTACCTGCCCCTCATTTCTTCCCGTACACATCTGGTACCTGCCCCTCATTTCTTCCCGTACATGTCTGGTACCTGCCCATCATTCCTCCCCATACACGTCTGGTACCTGCCCCTCATTCCTCCCCGTACACGTCTGGTACCTGCCCCTGCTTCTCATTCCTCCCCGTACCTGCCCCTGCTTCTCATTCCTCCCCGTACATGTCTGGTAACTGTCCCTCATTCCTCCCCGTACACGTCTGGTACCTGCCCCTTATTTCTTCCCGTACACGTCTGGTACCAGCTCCTCATTCCTCCTTGTACATGTCTGGTAACTGACCCTCATTCCTCCCCGTACACATCTATTTCCTGCCCGTTTCTCATTCCTCCCCGTACACTTCTGGTACCTGCTCCACATTCCTCCCTGTACACGTCTGGTACCTGCCCCTGCTTCTCATTCCTCCCCATACACGTCTGGTAACTGCCCCCATTCCTCCCCTTACACGTCTGGTACCTGCCCTTCACTTCTTCCCGTACACGTCTTTTACCTGCCCCTCATTCCATCTCGCACACGTCTGGTACCTGCCTCTCATTTCTTTCTGTACACGTCTGGTACCTGCCCCTCATTTCTTCCTGTACACATCTGGTACCTGCCCTTACCCCTCATTCCATCCCGTACACGTCTGGTACCTGCTCCTTATTCCTCCCCGTACACGTCTGGTACCTGCTTCTCATTCCTCCTCGCACACGTCTGGTAACTGCCCCTCATTCCTCCCAGTACATGTCTGGTACCTGCCCCTCATTTCTTCCCGTACATGTCTGGTACCTGCCCCTCATTCCATCTCGTACATGTCTGGTACCTGCCCCTCATTTCTTCCTGTAGACGTCTGGTAACTGTCCCTCATTCCTCCCCGTACACGTCTGGTACCTGCCCCTCATTCCTCCCCGCATACGTCTGGTACGTGCCCCTCATTCCTCCTGTACACATCTGGTACCTGCCCCTGCTTCTCATTCCTCCCTGCACACGTCTGGTACCTGCCCCTGATTTCTTCCTGTACACGTGTGGTACCTGCCCCTCATTCCTCCCAGTACATATCTGGTACCTGCCCCTCATTTCTTCCCGTACACGTCTGGTACCTGCAGCTCATTCCATCCCGTACATGTCTAGTACCTGCCCCTCATTTCTTCCTGTACACGTCTGGTAACTGCCCCTCATTCCTCCCCGTATACGTCTGGTACCTGCTCCTCATTCCTCCTTGTAAACATCTGGTAACTGCCCCTCATTCCTCCCCATACACGTCTCGTACCTGCTCCTCATTCCTCCACGTCTGGTACCTGCTCCTGCTTCTCATTCCTCCCCATACACATCTGGTACCTGCCCCTCATTCCTCCCAGTACATATCTGGTACCTGCCCCTCATTCCTCCCCGTACACGTCTAGTACCTGCCCCTCATTCCTCCCTGTACACGTCTGGTACCTGCTTCCGCTTCTCATTCATCCACGCACACATCTGGTACCTGCCCCTCATTTCTTCCCGTACACATCTGATACCTGCTCCTCATTTCTTCCTGTACATGTCTAGTACCTGCTCCTCATTCCTCAATGCACTCGTCTTGTAACTGCCCCTCATTCCTCCCCATACACGTTTGGTACCTGCCCCTGCTCTCATTCCTCGCCGCACACGTCTGGTACCTGCCCCTCATTCCATCTCGTACACGTCTGGTAACTGCCCCTTATTCCTCCCTGTACACCTCTGGTACCTGCCCCTCATTTCTTCCCGTACATGTCTGGTACCTGCCCATCATTCCTCCCCATACACGTCTGGTACCTGCCCCTCATTCCTCCCCGTACACGTCTGGTACCTGCCCCTGCTTCTCATTCCTCCCCGTACATGTCTGGTACCTGCCCCTCATTTCTTCCCGTACACATCTGGTACCTGCCCCTCATTCCATCTCGTACACGTCTGGTACCTGCCCCTCATTTCTTCCCATACACATCTGGTACCTGCCCCTCATTCCTCCCTGTACACGTCTGGTACCTGCTCCTCATTCCTCCCCGTACATGTCTGGTACCTGCCCCTCATTCCTCTCTGTACACGTCTGGTACCTGCCCCTCATTCCTCCCTGTACACGTCTGGTGCCTGCCCCTCATTTCTTCCTGTACACATCTGGTACTTGCCCCTCATTCCTCCCCGTACATGTCTGGTACCTGCCCCTCATTCCTCCCCGTACATGTCTGGTACCTGCCCCTCATTCCTCCCTGTACACGTCTGGTACCTGCCCCTCATTCCTCTCTGTACATATCTGGTATCTGCCCCTCATTCCTCCCTGTACACGTCTGGTGCCTGCCCCTCATTTCTTCCTGTACATGTCTGGTACCTGCCCCTCATTCCTCCCTGTACACATCTGGTACCTGCTCCTCATTCCTCTCTGTACACGTCTGGTGCCTGCCCCTCATCTCTTCCTGTACACGTCTGGTACCTGCCCCTCATTCCTCCCCGTACATGTCTGGTACCTGCCCCTCATTCCTCCCCGTACATGTCTGGTACCTGCCCCTCATTCCTCCCTGTACACGTCTGGTACCTGCCCCTCATTCCTCCCTGTACACGTCTGGTGCCTGCCCCTCATTTCTTCCTGTACATGTCTGGTACCTGCCCCTCATTCCTCCCTGTACATGTCTGGTACCTGCCCCTCATTCCTCTCTGTACACGTCTGGTACCTGCCCCTCATTCCTCCCTGTACACATCTAGTGCCTGCCCCTCATTTCTTCCTGTACATGTCTGGTACCTGCCCCTCATTCCTTCCCATACATGTCTGGTACCTGCCCCTCATTCCTCCCCGTACATGTCTGGTACCTGCCCCTCATTCCTCCCCGTACATGTCTGGTACCTGCCCCTCATTCCTCCCTGTACACGTCTTGTACCTGCCCCTCATTCCTCTCTGTACACGTCTGGTACCTGCCCCTCATTCCTCCCTGTACACGTCTGGTACCTGCCCCTCATTCCTCCCCGGACATGTCTGGTACCTGCCCCTCATTCCTCCCCGTACATGTCTGGTACCTGCCCCTCATTCCTCCCCGTACATGTCTGGTACCTGCCCCTCATTCCTCCCTGTACACGTCTTGTACCTGCCCCTCAATCCTCTCTGTACACGTCTGGTACCTGCCCCTCATTCCTCCCTGTACACGTCTGGTACCTGCCCTTCATTCCTCCCCATACATGTCTGGTACCTGCCCCTCATTCCTCCCTGTACACGTCTGGTACCTGCCCCTCATTCCTCCCTGTACACGTCTGGTACCTGCCCCTCATTCCTCCCTGTACATGTCTGGTACCTGCCCCTCATTCCTTCCTGTACACGTCTGGTACCCGCCCCTCATTCCTCCCTGTACACGTCTGGTACCTGCCCCTCATTCCTTCCCGTACACGTCTGGTACCTGCCCCTCATTCCTCCCTGTACACGTCTGGTACCTGCCCCTCATTCCTCTCTGTACACGTCTGGTACCTGCCCCTCATTCCTCCCTGTACACGTCTGGTACCTGCCCCTCATTCCTCTCTGTACATGTCTGGTACCTGCCCCTCATTCCTTCCCGTACACGTCTGGTACCTGCCCCTCATTCCTCCCTGTACACGTCTGGTACCTGCCCCTCATTCCTTCCCGTACACGTCTGGTACCTGCCCCTCATTCCTCCCTGTACACGTCTGGTACCTGCCCCTCATTCCTCTCTGTACACGTCTGGTACCTGCCCCTCATTCCTCCCTGTACACGTCTGGTACCTGCCCCTCATTCCTCTCTGTACATGTCTGGTACCTGCCCCTCATTCCTCCCTGTACACGTCTGGTACCTGCCCCTCATTCCTCCCTGTACACGTCTGGTACCTGCCCCTCATTCCTCTCTGTACATGTCTGGTACCTGCCCCTCATTCCTCCCTGTACATGTCTGGTACCTGCCCTTCATTCCTCCCCGTACATGTCTGGTACCTGCCCCTCATTCCTCCCTGTACATGTCTGGTACCTGCCCTTCATTCCTCCCCGTACATGTCTGGTACCTGCCCCTCATTCCTCCCTGTACACGTCTGGTAACTGCCCCTCATTCCTCCCCATACATGTCTGGTACCTGCCCCTCATTCCTCCCTGTACACGTCTGGTACCTGCCCCTCATTCCTCTCTGTACACGTCTGGTACCTGCCCCTCATTCCTCCCTGTACACGTCTGGTACCTGCCCCTCATTCCTCCCTGTACACGTCTGGTACCTGCCCTTCATTCCTCCCCGTACATGTCTGGTACCTGCCCCTCATTCCTCCCTGTACACGTCTGGTAACTGCCCCTCATTCCTCCCCGTACATGTCTGGTACCTGCCCCTCATTCCTCCCTGTACACGTCTGGTACCTGCCCCTCATTCCTCCCTGTACACGTCTGGTACCTGCCCCTCATTCCTCCCTGTACACGTCTGGTACCTGCCCTTCATTCCTCCCCGTACATGTCTGGTACCTGCCCCTCATTCCTCCCTGTACACGTCTGGTACCTGCCCCTCATTCCTCCCTGTACACGTCTGGTACCTGCCCTTCATTCCTCCCCGTACATGTCTGGTACCTGCCCCTCATTCCTCCCTGTACACGTCTGGTACCTGCCCCTCATTCCTCCCCGTACATGTCTGGTACCTGCCCCTCATTCCTCCCTGTACACGTCTGGTACCTGCCCCTCATTCCTCCCTGTACACGTCTGGTGCCTGCCCCTCATTCCTCCCTGTACACGTCTGGTGCCTGCCCCTCATTCCTCCCTGTACACGTCTGGTGCCTGCCCTTCATTTCTTCCTGTACACGTCTGGTACCTGCCCCTCATTCCTCCCTGTACATGTCTGGTACCTGCCCCTCATTCCTCCCTGTACACGTCTGGTACCTGCCCCTCATTCCTCTCTGTACACGTCTGGTACCTGCCCCTCATTCCTCCCTGTACACGTCTGGTACCTGCCCCTCATTCCTCCCTGTACACGTCTGGTACCTGCCCCTCATTCCTCCCCGTACACGTCTGGTGCCTGCCCTTCATTCCTCCCTGTACACGTCTGGTGCCTGCCCTTCATTTCTTCCTGTACACGTCTGGTACCTGCCCCTCATTCCTCTCTGTACATGTCTGGTACCTGCCCCTCATTCCTCCCCGTACATGTCTGGTGCCTGCCCCTCATTCCTCCCTGTACACGTCTGGTGCCTGCCCTTCATTTCTTCCTGTACATGTCTGGTGCCTGCCCCTCATTCCTCCCTGTACACGTCTGGTGCCTGCCCCTCATTCCTCCCTGTACACGTCTGGTACCTGCCCCTCATTCCTCCCTGTACACGTCTGGTACCTGCCCCTCATTCCTTCCCGTACACGTCTGGTACCTGCCCCTCATTCCTCCCTGCACACGTCTGGTACCTGCCCCTCATTCCTCCCTGTACACGTCTGGTGCCTGCCCCTCATTCCTCCCTGCACACGTCTGGTACCTGCCCCTCATTCCTCCCTGTACACGTCTGGTACCTGCCCTTCATTTCTTCCTGTACACGTCTGGTACCTGCCCCTCATTCCTCCCTGTACACGTCTGGTACCTGCCCCTCATTCCTCCCTGTACACGTCTGGTGCCTGCCCCTCATTCCTCCCCGTACACGTCTGGTACCTGCCCCTCATTCCTCCCCGTACACGTCTGGTACCTGCCCCTCATTCCTCCCTGTACACGTCTGGTACCTGCCCCTCATTCCTCCCCGTACACGTCTGGTGCCTGCCCCTCATTCCTCCCCGTACACGTCTGGTACCTGCCCCTCATTCCTCCCCGTACACGTCTGGTACCTGCCCCTCATTCCTCCCTGTACACGTCTGGTACCTGCCCCTCATTCCTCCCTGTACACGTCTGGTGCCTGCCCTTCATTTCTTCCTGTACATGTCTGGTGTTGAATATATTGAGACCTTTAGGAGGTTATTACTAAATAGATCACAGATTAATAATCAAGAATGGGACAAGGCAAAAAGTCAGTTAAGAGCTGTTATAACTGACTGACATGAGACCTGGAGAACACTGCTAGAGGCATTTTGGATTAACTGCGAGAGCTGCACGTAGGATCAAGTCTAAGTGGCAAGTTGTTATGCTAAAGAAACTACAAAAAGACGCTGCAAAGAAAAGCAATAAATGTAATGGAAGAAGTGATAACACAACTGAGATCAGTGGGTGAAGAGATAAAGGATGGACATGCTGCAGCTAGATTGATGTGCAGCTCACCTGATTACTAAGTTGCAGACGAGGCCCAACACACACGTGACATTAGGATCTGTGCAGACCATGGTAGTAGAGGAATAGTAGAAGAGAGAAACGAGTGCAGAACTCCACAGAAGGCGACGGTGGAATCGCTCTGATTTAAACAAAGTCACAGAAGAAGGAATCTCGAGCCTGGTTCAGATGCCACAAACACGGGCACTGAAAGACTATACAATATGGGAAAGTAGTTTACAAAAAGGACTAAACAAAGATCAAAACTACAATCTTAGAAGTACGGCCAGATTTCTGGAATGTGTCCTTTCTGGTGACAAATAATCCCACAATGTCAGAGTTGGAAGGGACTTCCAGGGTCCTCGTGTCCAACCCCCTGCTCAATCTAAGAGTCACTAAACCACCTCAGACAGATGTCTGTCCAGCCTCTCTGTGAAGACTTCCATTGAAGGAGAACTCACCACCTCTCGTGGTCGCCTGTTCCACTCATTGATCACCATCACTGTCAAAAAGTTTTTTCTAATATCTAATCTGTGTCTTCCCATTCAGTTTCATCCCATTGCTTCTCGTGTTTCCATGTGTAAATGAGAATACTGATGATCCCTCTACACTGCGACAGCCCTTCAGATATTTGTAGACAGCGATTAAGTCTCCTCTTAGCCTACTTTCACACTAGCATCGTGCACTGCACATCGCCATGCATCGTTTCGGAGAAAAAACGCATCCTGCAAAAGTGCTTGCAGGATGTGTTTTTCTCCATTGACTTGCATTAGCGACGCAGTGCGACGCATTGCCACACGTCACAACCCTCGAGCGACGGTTGCGTCAGACCGTCGCCACCAAAAAACATTGCTTGTAACGTTTTTTGGTGCGTCGTGCCCGTCACAATGGGGCAGCGGATGCGTTGAAAAACAGCATCCGCTGCCCCCGTTGAGCGGCGCTTGCACAGCATGCGTCTGTGCGCTGCAACGTCGATTTGCAACGTGCAGTGCACGACGCTAATGTGAAAGTAGCCTTAGACTTCTTTTTTTGCAATAAACACCTATAAGTAGCAAAATTAATTAAGCCAAGCAGTAGTAATTATACACACCAAAAGAAAATGCTCAACGGCACTAATAATTATAATATCAACTTTATTAAGGAACAGGTAAAACCAAATACATAAAAAATGAGACACCACAGAGAACAGACACAGCTGGCAGGGATGGCTGGAAACTAAGTGGCTAACATAGAACAACCACCTCCCAATATGATATTAAGGCAGATAGTAATAGCATTCAACCAGTACCAGAGTATAGCTACCGATATGGTGACTGACAAAAAAGTGCAAATCAT
Source organism: Ranitomeya variabilis (assembly GCF_051348905.1). Classification (NCBI taxonomy): domain Eukaryota; kingdom Metazoa; phylum Chordata; class Amphibia; order Anura; family Dendrobatidae; genus Ranitomeya; species Ranitomeya variabilis. The sequence goes on along the minus strand of NC_135237.1, from coordinate 4,202,245 downwards.
ACAATAGTAACAATTAATAAATATTCACAAATGTGATGTAGTACCAAGTGGTATACTATATACTATAAAAGTATGTAAAAGGCATCAGTCAACATATCGGAAAGCATAACATACATCCATTAGTAAATACCAGGAGGAACATATTTACCTAGTAGGTGCCACCAGCCAGGGACCCGACCACACCCGACGCACGTTTCGCTAAGGAAAGCTTCGTCCAGGGGTGGTGGGTAGCTGAGAAAGAGGCTTATTTATATCAGTCATTGGCCAATGACAGGAAGGCAAATTGCCTCCCCTTAAAAAACACACAAAAATTTAATGATCATGACCTAATAACCGTCACATATTATAAATTAACGGCGGACACAAATATCATATTAAAAAAACATTATATAAACCCATATAAACTGTTTTCAGCGACCACTAACAGAATCACTTCCTGAATGTCTAGCTTAACTTCCGGGTCACAATCAAAGAAGGGTAACCATAGTCATAAGATGCATTCTCATTGATAAGAAGAGTCCAAATGAGTAGGTATATCAGTCCAGCCTGTAGCCGTGGTGCTAGAGACAAAGCAGGTAAACAGCAGAAGGAAGTCCCAGGAAGACTGCAGGTTCAAGAACGTCCAAGCCATATATGACACAACATGCAAAATAAAAAATACCGCGAACACCAAAAGTGCTAGAGGAACGAAAGAAATATATGTTATTATATATTATTATATTATTATAATGATGTGTAAAAAAAAAAAAAGTGGGGAATTATAATATTTTGATATCAACATAAGAAGAGTAGAAAATATATATAAGGAACACATAACGTGCATAAGTGTGTAGGTGTAAACACACGTGAATAAATTAATAAATATGGCATGGAGTATCCGGCCAGATTTAATTCCAACCATGGCAGTCATCCTATAGTAGGAAATGGTGAATGGGGACAATGGCGAAGAATAAGCCTCTGAAAAAACAAAAAAATAAATTATTAATTAATTAAGACACATAAAAAAGACACATAAAAAACAATAACAAGCTACCCACGAGACAGAAGACTGACAAATAATAAAATATATATATAAAGGGAATATATATATATATATATATATATAGTAATAAAAACATGAATAAAAGCAAATATAACTACAACCTCTACTTGCAAAATGGTGGTAATAGAACACAAAATGACAGAATAAAGACCAAATTATAAAAGGAGGTAAGTCAATAGTGTCAGGGGTCCAAAACTGTTTTATGTTGGAAGAAATGGGACGAAACTATTATGATCATTTAGGCCATATGGGGCAATGGTGTTTAACTTAAAAATCCACTGCGACTCCCTTTGCGCCAAAATCCTCTTCCAATTTCCACCCCGTGTGCCAGGAAATACCCTGTCAATTCCTCTCACTTGAAATTTCGATGAGTCACAACCATGAAACTTATGAAAATGGCGTGGAATAGTTTTCAAACTAGTGACATCTTCAACCTCACTGGCAGCCTCAATATCCAAAATATGTTCTCAAACCCGCCGACGTAATTCTCTAGATGTCATGCCGATATAAATAAGATTACATGGGCATGTCCCATAATAAACAACGCCCATGGTAGTGCAATTAATGCAATGAGTAATGACATACTTTTTAGTATTAGAAGAGTCAACAAAATCCTTAGTTGTCATGATGTTTTTACAAGCAACGCATTTACCACACATAGAACAGCCCCAACTTGGGCCTTTGGACTTGAAAACGTACTTGTCTTTGGCTCTTTTATGATGGCTATGAACTAGTTTGTCACGGAGATTGTTTGCCCTTCTAAATGTCACGGATGGAACAGTATCAGTAATCTTGGCAATAGTATTGTCCAATCGTAGAACATTCCAATGTTTGGCCAAAATAGCATATACTGTTATGATCCTTAGTGGCTGAGGATCACGAATAGACCAGCAAGTGAATAAACTAAGGACAAGCTCTAGGGAGATGGTAACTGGACTGATCGCAAATCTGAACCTATGTAACACAACTAGAGGTAGCCGGTGAACGTGCCTAAAAATTTCCTAGACGTCTCGAGCCAGCCTGAGGAACTAGCTACCCCTAAAGAGAAAGAGAGACCTCGCTTGCCTTCAGAGAAATAATCCCCAAAGATATAGAAGCCCCCAACAAATATTAACGGTGAAGTAAGAAGAAGGCACATACGTAGGGATGAAATCAGATTCAGCAAAAGAGGCCCACTAGTACTAGAAAGCAGAAAATAGAGCAGGGGTCTATGCGATCAATAAAAAACCCTTACAAAATATCCATCCTGAGATTTCAAGAACCCACGCACCAACTAATGGTGTGTGGGGAGAAACTCAGTCCACTAGAGCATCCAGCAAGCGAGGGAATCACATTTTAGCAAGCTGGACAAGACAACATGATAAACACTGCTGATCAAAAAATGAGCAAACAAAACTTAGCTTGTCCTGGATGGACTGGGAGCAAGGTAGTCAGAAGGAATCTGAGTAGCACTGATTACATCGACAGCCGGCAACAAGTGGAAGTAAAACAGAGCTAAATAGGAACCTCCCAGAGGATAACGAACCAGCTGATAGCCAGAGACCAGCAGGATAACAAACAAAGCCACCAGGGGGAGCCCAAAGCAAAAGTCACACCATACCACCAGTGACCACAAGAGGGAGCCTGAAAACAGAGTTCACAACAATATACCTCATCACTTCTAGAGTGAAAGTCCAATATGCATCTTACCTTCGAATCAAGCCTTGGCCTGTCAGAGCGTCTCTTCAGTAATTCGGTTCTATTACTCCTAAGTGTCCGTAGGTGGGCCTCATGAATGTACCGATGTTTATACCCACGATCCAAGAACCGTTGGTGTAGATCAACAGCTTGTTTGGCAAAATTTGATTCGTTAGAGCAAATTCTTCTAGCTCTTAGAAACTGTCCAGTTGGAATATTACGTATAAGATGTCTGGGATGCTGAGATGATGCATGAAGAAGAGTGTTTGTGGAGGTGGACTTCCTAAATAGGTCTGTCTGTAGATATCCCTCATGATCCACCTGGATGAGAATATCCAAAAAGTCAATCTGAGTCTGACTTGATTTGTGCGTCAATCTAACATTAATGTTATTTTGATTTAACTCAACAAGAAAACCTTCCAGTTCCAATTTGGATCCATGCCAGATCATCAGTACATCATCTATGTACCGGCCCCAAAAAATGGCCTTTTCGCATAAAGACTGGATCAGTTTGGAATATAGCCCTCTCCCACAGCCCTAGGAAGAGATTAGCATACGAGGGCGCACAAGACGCCCCCATAGCTGTCCCCTGGAGCTGTAGGTAGAGGGCATCACCAAACATAAAAAAGTTATGGGTAAGTATAAATCGTAGTGCCTTAAGAATAAATTGGCATAGATCAACATCCAAACCGCTCATATCCAGGAAGAATTTGACAGCGTCCAGACCATCCTCATGGCGGATCGACGTATACAAGGACTCAACGTCACAAGTCACCAGGTACGTCGGCGGGTTCGAGAACATATTTTGGATATTGAGGCTGCCAGTGAGGTTGAAGATGTCACTAGTTTGAAAACTATTCCACGCCATTTTCATAAGTTTCATGGTTGTGACTCATCGAAATTTCAAGTGAGAGGAATTGACAGGGTATTTCCTGGCACACGGGGTGGAAATTGGAAGAGGATTTTGGCGCAAAGGGAGTCGCAGTGGATTTTTAAGTTAAACACCATTGCCCCATATGGCCTAAATGATCATAATAGTTTCGTCCCATTTCTTCCAACATAAAACAGTTTTGGACCCCTGACACTATTGACTTACCTCCTTTTATAATTTGGTCTTTATTCTGTCATTTTGTGTTCTATTACCACCATTTTGCAAGTAGAGGTTGTAGTTATATTTGCTTTTATTCATGTTTTTATTACTATATATATATATATATATATATATATTCCCTTTATATATATATTTTATTATTTGTCAGTCTTCTGTCTCGTGGGTAGCTTGTTATTGTTTTTTATGTGTCTTTTTTATGTGTCTTAATTAATTAATAATTTATTTTTTTGTTTTTTCAGAGGCTTATTCTTCGCCATTGTCCCCATTCACCATTTCCTACTATAGGATGACTGCCATGGTTGGAATTAAATCTGGCCGGATACTCCATGCCATATTTATTAATTTATTCACGTGTGTTTACACCTACACACTTATGCACGTTATGTGTTCCTTATATATATTTTCTACTCTTCTTATGTTGATATCAAAATATTATAATTCCCCACTTTTTTTTTTTTTACACATCATTATAATAATATAATAATATATAATAACATATATTTCTTTCGTTCCTCTAGCACTTTTGGTGTTCGCGGTATTTTTTATTTTGCATGTTGTGTCATATATGGCTTGGACGTTCTTGAACCTGCAGTCTTCCTGGGACTTCCTTCTGCTGTTTACCTGCTTTGTCTCTAGCACCACGGCTACAGGCTGGACTGATATACCTACTCATTTGGACTCTTCTTATCAATGAGAATGCATCTTATGACTATGGTTACCCTTCTTTGATTGTGACCCGGAAGTTAAGCTAGACATTCAGGAAGTGATTCTGTTAGTGGTCGCTGAAAACAGTTTATATGGGTTTATATAATGTTTTTTTAATATGATATTTGTGTCCGCCGTTAATTTATAATATGTGACGGTTATTAGGTCATGATCATTAAATTTTTGTGTGTTTTTTAAGGGGAGGCAATTTGCCTTCCTGTCATTGGCCAATGACTGATATAAATAAGCCTCTTTCTCAGCTACCCACCACCCCTGGACGAAGCTTTCCTTAGCGAAACGTGCGTCGGGTGTGGTCGGGTCCCTGGCTGGTGGCACCTACTAGGTAAATATGTTCCTCCTGGTATTTACTAATGGATGTATGTTATGCTTTCCGATATGTTGACTGATGCCTTTTACATACTTTTATAGTATATAGTATACCACTTGGTACTACATCACATTTGTGAATATTTATTAATTGTTACTATTGTATGATTTGCACTTTTTTGTCAGTCACCATATCGGTAGCTATACTCTGGTACTGGTTGAATGCTATTACTATCTGCCTTAATATCATATTGGGAGGTGGTTGTTCTATGTTAGCCACTTAGTTTCCAGCCATCCCTGCCAGCTGTGTCTGTTCTCTGTGGTGTCTCATTTTTTATGTATTTGGTTTTACCTGTTCCTTAATAAAGTTGATATTATAATTATTAGTTCTTTTTTTGCAAGCTAAACATTCCCAGATCCTTTAGCCCCTTCACCCCAAACCTATTTGCACCTTCATGACCAGGCCAAATTTTACAATTCTGACCACTGTCACTTTATGAGGTTATAACTCTGGAGCTTCAATGGATCCCGGTGATTCTGACACTGTTTTCTCATCACATATTGTTTTTCATGATACTGGTAACATTTTTTCGATATGACTTGTGTTTGTGAAAATATCGGAAATTTGGTAAAAATTTTGCAATTTTCAAACTTTGAATTCTTATGCCCTTAAATCAGAGTTAATTCACATAAAATAGTTAGTAACATTTCCCACCTGTCTACTTTACATCAGCACAATTTGTGAAAGACAATTTTTACGATTTCTCATTTGTATAACAAAAATTACAAAATCATTTTTCTAGGGACCACATCACATTTGAAGTAACAATGAGGGGCCTATAAGAAAGAAAATACCCAAAAGTGACACCATTTTAAAAACTGCATCATTCAAAGTCCTCAAAACCACATTCAAGAAGTTTATTAACCCTTCAGGTGCTTCAGATCAATTAATGGAATGTGAAAGAAAAGAAATGAACATTTACCTTTTTATCACAAAAATTTTACTTTAGACCCCAATTTTTTTTCTGCAAGGAGCAACAGGAAAAATGGACCCCAAAGTTTGTTGTACAATTCCTCTAGAGTATGCAGATACCCCATATGTGGGAGAAAACTACTGTTTTGGCGCACGGCAGGGCTCGGAAGGGAAGGAGCGCCATTTAACTTTTTGAATGCAAAATTTGCTAGCATAATTAGCAGTTGCCATGTCGCGTTTGGAGAGCCCCTGATGTGCCTAAACAATGGAAACCCCCCACAAGTGACACCATTTTGGAAACTAAACCCTTCAGGGAACTTAACTAAATGTGTGGTGAGTACATTGACCCCAAAATTTGTTGTACAATTTATCCTGACTATGCAGATACCTCATATGTGGGGGGGGGGGGGGGGGAACTACTGTTTGGCCCCACATCAGGGTTCAAATAATGGAGTGACATTTTAGAACGCAGATTTTGATGGAATGTTCTGTGCGTAAACAGTGGAGACTCCCCACAAGTGACCCCATTTTGGATACTGTCCCCTTAAAGGAATTTATATGTGTGGTGAGCATGTTCTTTTAGCCCCAAACTTTTTTCACAAGGTTAACAGGGAAAAACATACCCCCAAATTTCTTGCAAAATTTCTCCTGAGTACTCAAATACCCCATAGGTGGTCGAAAACTACGTTTGAGGCACAGTGCAAAGCTCAGGAGGGAAGAAGCCCCATAATGTTAAGATTTTGCTAGACTGATTTGGGGGTGCCATGTCACATTGGCAGAGCTCCTGAGGTGCCAGAAAAGCAGAATCTCCCATAAGAGACACCATTTTAAAAACTAAACCTCTCAATGAATTCATCTAGGGATGCAGTGATCATACTGACACCACAGGTGTGTCACAGAATTTTATACCATTGGAAGAAGTGAAGAAAAAAATTACCATCCAAATTTTGGTTTTAGCCCCAGATTTTCCATTTTCACATTGTGAAATGGGTAAAAATGGCACCAAAATTTGTCCCACAATTTCTACTGAACGTGGCAATACCCCTCATGTGGCTGTACTGCTTAGCCATATGGCGATACGCGGGAGGGACGGAGCGCTATTTACCTCCTGGAGCGCAGATTTTCATAGAGTAGTTTGTGGACTCCATATACAGAGCCCCTAAGTGCTAGAAGAGCAGAATCCCCCCTCAAGGGACCCCAGTTTGGAAATTATACCCCTTTGGGAATTTATGTACAGGTGTGGTGACAATTTTGACTCCATAGGTGTTTTCCAGAAAAAAGCAGCAATGAATGTTGCCGACTGAAAATTGCCAACTGCCGTTGTAGTGACCAGTACCTTGTAGTGACCAGTACGTTGCAGTGACCAGTACGCTATGCTCAGCACGTGCTTCTGGAGACATGCACCAGTAAGTCAGGCAGGCTCTCATCGCTTCCGAAATGTTAAGCATGGACGCTATATGTAGTTTAGGTACACTGTGGGGCTCAGAAGGGTGGGGAACTTTTGGATTTGGGAGCTCAGAATTTACTGAATTTCTTTTGGGGGGAGAGGAGCCATTTCACTTTTCCAGAGCCTTTGTACTACCAGTAACGTGGAAGCCCTCTATTTCCATTGACAGGTGACAGACCTGAGTGGGGACTTGCTTTATTGGTGGATTGAGTTGAAGCTTTCATTGGGAACATTTTGCATAACATTTGGGATCACATTTATCCTGCGCACTACGCTGAGCACTTACATTGGAGTTTCCATCTAAATCTCTGAGTGACATGATTCAGATGAAACCCCTGAGGGATCCATTCACTATAATGCAGCAGAGTTACTCTGGACTCTGTCTGGCCTCTGTTCAGTGTTATCCTTATTAGGAGTGCCCACAACTGTAGTGGACCGCACTTTTATGCAATCCTAAAAAGATGGACACCTCCAGATCACAGGTCCTATGGCGTCCGCAGTGCTTCCCTCTACCTCATTATAGGGAATCTTCTGCCGGGGGGATCTGTCTGAACCACTTATTTCAGAGATTTACACGGAAACCCCGCTGTAAGCGCTCAGCGCAGAGAGCAGGATAAATGTGCGCTGAGCCTTACTGCGATCTTTAGGAGGCAGAATGAACAAATCAACAGCATGTGAAGAATTGGTTTTATTTTTTATTCCGTTCCTCTTGCTGTATAAGTGATTAGGCGACTTTATTCTTCGGGTCGGTGCGATTACAGAGATACCAGATTTATATCGGGTTTTTATGTTTGGCTGCTGTCACTAAAAAGCTTTTTTTCATCGTCCTATTTAGACGGCTATAATTTTTCCATATTTTGGCCCACTGAGTCGTGAGGGCTTGGTTTTTTTGGGGGGACGAGTTGACGTTTTTATTGGTACCAATTCTGGCACATAACATTATTTTGATCACTTTCTTTACAGAATGAACAAAAACCAGCAAGTCAGGAATTGTTTTTTTTAGTCGTTCCACATGTGGTAAAAGTGATAAGGAAGCTTTATTCTTTGGGTCAGTACGATTACAGCGATACCACATTTATATCGTTTTTTTTTTGTGTTTTGGCGTATTTCCATAATATAAAGCCGAGACCTGCATTTGATTGCGATGGCGCTCAGTGTGAAGCTACACGATCATGATGCAGTATATATAAGACAATTTGTGGGAACGCAGCTCCAGCAGCGAAGTATATATACGGCGCATGTCGGGAAGGGGTTAACCGTTCCTCGTAGGACATACTCTGCAGTCGCTCACCATCCTGGTCGCTCTTCTCTGAACTTGCTCCAGTTTTTCAGTGTCTTTTTTAAAATGTGGTGCCCAGAACTAGACCCAGTATTCCAGATGAGGCCTGACCAAGGAGGAGTAGAGGGGGAGAATTACGTCACGTGACCTAGACTCTATGCTTCTCCGAAGAAGCCAGATGGAAACGCGCGTTAGGGGTGATGATCTTGGCACCTTTGATCTCTCCCTGGGTAAATATGCCGCTGTGACTGCATTTCTATTGGAATCTGTGTGCGCTAATATTGGGTCTGAATATACTGACCATCTGCATATTATGCCATTACTAATGGTGTGATAGCTCTCACTTGTATCTACGGTGGGATTTCCTTATTTGTAGGATTTTTTTATCCACCCATTAACACAAAATATGCACATACCCACTGTGTATTCAGGTGAGAGTGTTTCCTCCTATAAGCACTGTATACCCAATCTTCTGTTATGGATGCTGCTCAGTACAAAAGCAAACAATATGTCCTAAATCAATGGAAGGCGTCTTTTTTTTGTCTCAAGCTATCTATACGCTGATCAAATTTTACTGAGATAAGACAGCAGTTGATTAATATTGCACACCTCAACCCTTGGTTAGATTTGTCTCTGTTCTAGCATCTCCCTTTTATTGAAATGTCATTTTGTATGTTCTTTGACTTAATAAAATGTATTTGCATTAATCCTAGTTCTTCTTTGTAGATTTTTCATTCTTTTAATACATCCTAGAACTGTGTTTGCCTTTTTTGCTGCTGCATCACTGCTGACTCATATGCAGTCTGTGATCTATTAGTATACCTGTCTTTTTCACACGTGCTGTTGCTTAGTTCTATTTCTCCCATTCTGTAAATGTAATTTTCGTTTTTCTTGCCCAGATGTAGAATCTTGTATTTCTCCCTATTAAATACCATTCTATTAGTCGCTGCCCATTAATCAAGCTTACTTTCTATCATAACACATCAGACTCTCGCCTACCATTGAAACCTTCAAAAAGAACCTGAAGACCTACCTCTTCCGACAAGCCTACAACCTGCAGTAACCACCGATCGACCAAACCGCTGCATGACCAGCTCTATCCTCACCTACTGTATTCTCACCCATCCCTTGTAGATTGTGAGCCTTCGCGGGCAAGGTCCTCTCTCCTCCTGTACCAGTTGTGACTTGTATTGTTTCAGATTATTGTACCTGTTTTTATTATGTATACCCCTCCTCACTTGTAAAGCGCCATGGAATAAATGGCGCTATGACAATAATCTAGATCTTTCTGAATCCTCTCTCTGTCTTTAGTGTTCGCTATCCCTACTAGCTTTGCATCGTCTACAAATTTGATCAGCTTACCTTCAGTTCCCTTATCTAGATCATTTATAAAAATGTTGCACAACACTGGGGTCTGGACAGAGCCTTGTGGTCCCCATCTGAAACCCTCTTCCAATTGGATATGCAACCATTTACGACCATCCTTTGGGTTCGATCACTGAGCCAGTTACGAGTCCACCTAACCGTAGCCTTGTTAAACCCATACTTGGTCATTTTTCCAATAAAGATAGTATGAGATACTTTATCATATGCTTTGCTGAAGTAAAGATATAGTATATCTACTGCAGTTCCCTGATCCACCCAGTCAGTGGTTCCATCATAGAATGAAATTAGATTAGTCTGGCATGACTTGTTTGTTACAAGCTCATAATGGCTCTGATTAATTACTGTATTCTTATCTGAGTACTTACTGTACATACATGCTGTTTAATAATGTGTTCACAGATCTTGCCTGGTGTTACAACCTCACATACTTACCTGCCTTCTTCTATCCCTCGGCGCTCCCGACTGTCCCACGCCGCTCTGCTTTTCCCTTCTCTGGGTAGTGGCGTTTAGTTCTTTTGCGCATGCGCAGTCGCGTTTCCTGCGCCGCACAGCCTCCTGGGAGGTCGCAACCTCCCCAACATGGCGGCGCCCATCTTGTATTTCTTCCCGTCATATTCCCAGGTAAGACGCCTTTGCTTTGTAGGTTTCTCTGTACTTCTCGTCAGCGTACCGATCTCCTAGGCTCCCCGGTCTCAGTACCTTTCTCTGCTCCTGTCTGCCCTGTGTCTCAGCTGGGCCTGCCCTGCGTTCCTACCTTGTCAGCCCAGTGTCTCCACCGTGCCTTCTCCATGTCCCAGTCTTGCCCACTGTGTCTTCGCTGTGTCTGCCCTCTTTTCCAGCCTTGTCTTACCCGTGACCCAATCATACCTGTCCTTTCCCAGTCTTACGCTAGTTTTCCGTTTCTCAGCCGCTCCTGTTTGTAGCCCAGTTCTCTAGTCCTTTCTCTTTGTTTCTTTTGCAGCTTCGTGGTGTTACGTGTCCCTCTTCTGAGTCTCCAGATACATATATTCTTCCGTTCCTGTTCCAGTTCCCTCCAGTCTATCTACTTTCCTCTTCTTTTGTTTTAGTAGCCGTCCCTTTGGCTGCAGCTGTTGTGTCTCCATCCCCCTTGGGCCTGCTCTTAACGCTCCCTGTATATAGGGGGTGGTTCCATCTGGTCCGCTCGTCTTTGGGGGCTCTAGAGACAAGACCCAGAGGGTCCACTCTCAGGTTCTTCTCCGAAACCTTACAGTAAGCAAAGGCCATGGACCCCGCTGGAGACTAACTCTTTTTGCGGGAGAACCAGACCCGTATCTGTTGTGAGCTGTGTTTCGGGGCTCCCTCTTGTGGTCACTAATGGTAGTGTATGAGTCATGTCTTTCTGCAGGCCTGGACTTCAGCTGTTCCATTAATCTGTGGGTGTTCCCTATTTAGTCCTCCTTAGGACTCAGTCTCTTGCCTGGTATCGATGTATTCAGTCCTATTTGGTCTCCTCCTGATTCCTTGCCATCTGTCTCATGCAAGAAAAGCTAAGTCCAGTTTGCATACTTTGGATCATTTGCATTATCAGTGTTTTTTGTTCAGCTTGCTCAAAATGTGATTTTCTAGCTCGCTGGAAGCTCTAGGGTGCTGATATTCTCCCCTCACACCGTCAGTCGGTGCGGGGGTTCTTGAATACTCAGCGTGGATGTTTTTGCAGGGTTTTCTGCTGACCGCATAGTTTACTTTCTATTTTCTGCCTTTCTAGATTAGTGGGCCTCACTTTGCTAAATCTAGTTCATCTCTACGTTTGTGTTTTCCTCTTGCCTCACCGTTATTATTTGTTGGGGGCTTTCTATATCTTTGGGGTTAATTTCTCTGGAGGCAAGTGAGGTCTTATTTTCCCTTTAGGGGTAGTCAGTTCTCCGGCTGGCTCGAGACGTCTAGAATCAACGTAGGCACGTTCACCAGCTACTTCTAGTTGTGTGTCAGGATCAGGTATGCGGTTAGCCCAGTTTCCACCTCCCTAGAGCAGTTCTATGTTTTTTGCACACTGAGCCAGAATACCAGAGATCCTCTACCACTAGGATCATAACACGTATCATGTCTTTCATGAAGGCTACGGACTCTCGTCTTTCCTCGCTCCAGTCTTCTGACCCTGGTAACGCCTCCCAATTAGCAGGCTTACAGCAAGAGTTTGCTTAGCAACATGATATCCAGGCTCATATTCTTAGCTACATGGCCTCGGTGGACGACGGGCTGCTTTCTTTGCAAACGGCCGCCTCTACCTCGGCCTCTGCTCCTCACCCACCTCCCCGCTTAGCTAAACCTCCACGGTACAATGGTGATCCCAAATTATGTTGGGGTTTTTTAAATCAATGTCACCTTCATTTTGAACTTCTGCCCCAGCAATACCCTACCGATCGGGCTAAAATAGCTTTTTTAATTTCCCATCTGGAGGGTGACGCCTTGGCATGGGTTAATCCCCTCTGGGAGCAAGACGATCCCATGGTCTCCCGATTCTCTAAAAATTCAGACACTTTTCGTCATGTTTTTGACGAACCCGGACGTCTGGCCTCTACTACTGAGGCTCTTTTTTATCTCCATCAAGGATCCTTAACTGTGGGCCAATACGCCATTCAGTTTCGTACTCCTCCGATTTAGGCTGGAATAATGAGGCATTGGTAGGAGCCTTCTGACGAGGTCTCTCCGGGCGTATAAAGGATGAGCTAGCTGGTCGGGACACTCCTATGGTTTTGGAGGATTTGATTTCCTTGGCTACCAGTATTTATCTTCGTTTCCAGGAGCATGCCTGGGAGCTGAGACTTCTTCGGCCTTCCCCTGCTACCCGCAAACCGTTCAGTCCGCAGCTCGGAACTTCCTCCATGGCGTCCGCACCAGAACCGATGCAAGTGGACCGTCTCAAAATGTCTGAACAACGACGTAAGGAGAAGCGTACTCAAGGGTTATGTTTCTACTGCGGGAGTGCCTCTCATCTGTTGCGGTCCTGTCCTGAATGTCCAGAAAACTTCTCCGCCTAGGTCAGGTAAGAGAGGCCTCCCTAGGTGTTTTTGACACCTCTCAACCTCTTACATTGTCTGTCTTATTGCACATTTCTGGTAAGGGCTTTTCTTTAGATGCTTATGTGGATTCGGGCGCTGCAGGGAATTTTATTAGACCTGAAGAGATCATAAAATTTTCTGTCCCTGTCAAAACCTTGGAGAGTCCTTTATTCCTTGCATCCGTGGATGGTAAACTGTTACAGCAGACCATTACGCAAGTTACACATGAGGTGGAGCTTCAAGTAGGGGCTTTGCATAGGGAGTAAATTGCATTTTATGTTTTAGCTGGTCACTCTCATCCTGTTTTTCTTGGTCTTCCCTGGTTACAGAATCACAAGCCCTTATTAGATTGGCATAATGGTAATATTTTGCACTGGGGAGAATTCTGTCGGGAACGTTGTCTGCTGCCGGTGCGTCCTGTGGGTGTCTCTTCTTCTTCCTTTTCTGCTTTACCCTGTGTCTACAGTGCTTTCTCGGATGTCTTTGACAAGAAGGAGGCTGAAGGTTTACCTCCACACCGACCCTATGAATGTCCCATTGACCTCGTGCCTGGGGCTATCCCTCCAAGAGGTAGAATCTATCCTCTCTCCCCTATTGAGACGCAAGCCATGTCGGAGTATATTCAAGAAAATCTTGCAAAGGGATTCATTCACAAATCCTCTTCTCCTGCCGGAGCAGGCTTCTTTTTCGTAAAGAAGAAAGATGGCTCACTTCGTCCCTGCATTAATTATAGAGGCCTAAACAACATTACGGTGAAGAACAAATACCCACTACCACTCATTCCTGAACTCTTCGATCGCCTCAGAGGAGCGTAAATTTTTACCAAACTGGATTTGCGTGGAGCGTACAATCTAGTTCGAATTCGTGCTGGAGACGAGTGGAAAACCGCCTTTAACACTCACGATGGTCACTATGAGTATTTGGTTATGCCATTCAGCCTCTGCAACGCACCTGCGGTATTCCAATAATTAGTTAACGATGTATTCCGAAATCTTCTACTCCAGTGTCGTGGTTTATCTAGACAACATTCTCATCTTCTCTCCGGACCTTTCTTCTCATAGACGAGATGTACATCGTGTTCTGCAACGATTAAGGGAGAATCATCTTTTTGCAAAGATTGAGAAATGCATCTTCGAGCAGTCCTCCCTGCCCTTCCTTGGATACATTGTCTCGGAGTCTGGTCTGGAGATGGATCCTGAGAAGGTTTCTGCTGTTCTTAACTGGCCTCGTCCTCTTGGAATAAAAGCAATCCAACGTTTTCTTGGCTTTGCCAATTACTATAGACAGTTCATTCCTCATTTCTCTTCGATTGCTAAGCCTATTTCAGCTCTTGTTCGCAAGGGAGCCAACTCCAATCTTTGGTCCTCTGAAGCTGAAGAAGCCTTCCAGACTCTAAAGCCGAGGTTCGCTGCAGCTCCTGTGCTTCATCGCCCAGATGCAAATAGACCATTTATCATCGAAGTCGACGCATCATCCTTCGGAGCCGGAGCAGTTCTCTTGCAAAGATCCTCTTCTGTCCATTTAGTTACCTGTGTTTTTTTCTCCAAAGTCTTCTCTTCCCCTGAACAGAACTATTCCATTGGAGATAAGGAAATATTGGCTATCAAGTTAGCTTTAGAGGAGTGGCGCTATCTTCTTGAAGGAGCCGTTCATCATTTACACAGACCACAAGAATCTGGCCTATGTTCAGTCAGCTCAGTGACTTAATTCACGACAAGCTAGATGGTCTTTATTCTTCGGACGGTTTCATTTTGAGCTTTATTTCCGATCCAGAAATAAGAACGTCAAGGCGGATGCTCTCTCTAGATCCTTTCAGCCTATGGACGTAGAGGACTCTCCGGCTCATATCATTGATCCTGCAAGAATAGTCACCCTTGCTCCTCTGAGGGTGGTCTCTCCGCCTCCTGGCAAGACTTTGGTGTTGAATCAAGACAAAGTGAGAGTTTTACGTTGGGGACACTCCTCCAAGATCGCAGGACATGTTGGAGTCAAGAAGATACTCTCCCTTATCTCCTGGCATTATTGGTAGCCGTCCCTCCGTCAAGACGTCTCTGGAATTCATAGCTTCTTGTCCTTCTTGTGCCAAGAACAAAGTTCCCAGACAGCTTCCGTCGGGACTCCTGCATCCTTTGCCAGTGCCTTCCGTCCCTTGGAGCCATATCGCCATGGACTTCGTCACCGATTTGCCCCATTCCTTGAATTGCTCTGTCATCGTGGTTATTGTAGATTGGTTTTCCAAAATGGCTCACTTTGTTGCTTTGCCTGGTCTGCCTTCCGCCCTCAAGTTGGCAAAAATCTTTTTACATCAAGTCTTCCGTCTTCATGGTTTCCCGCAGCATATTGTCTCTGACCGTGGAGTTCAATTTACCTCTCGTTTTTGGAGAGCTCTTTGCGGACGAATGAAGATTAACCTGGATTTTTCTTCCGCGTATTATCCACAATCCAACGGCAAAGTGGAGCGAGTTAATCAAGTTCTAACTATATACCTGCAACATTTTTCCAATGCTCATCAGGATGACTGGGTTTCTCTTCTCCCTTGGGCTGAGTTTACTTATAACAATCTTCCCAGAGAATCTTCTTCCAAATCTCCCTTCTTTGTGGTCTTTGATCAACATCCGGGCATTCCTCTTCCTGTTTCTCTCACCTCGGGGGTACTGGTGGCAGATTTCTTGTCCCAGGAGTTCTCTAAAATTTGGAGTGAGACCAAAGAGGCTCTCGAAAGTGCTAGCTATACTGTAGAATGAAGAGGTTTGCCGACAAAAAGCGTTTGGATGCTCCTCCATATATTCCCGGTGATAGAACTTGGCTATCTTCTCACTATATTAAGCTTAAGAAGTTCGTTTCCACCCATCTCTCCCTCACTCTCCACAACTCAGTACTTCTGATGGTATTTTTAATGTTAAAGATATCCTTGCCAAAAAAGTTGTTAGGGGGAGGACCTATTTTTTGATTGATTGGGAGGGATTTGGTCCTGAGGAGAGATCTTGGGAGCCCCGTGAGAACATCAATGCTCCTCTTATCATGAAGAGATTTCTCTCCAGCCTTAAAAAGAGGGGGAGTAAGGAGGGGGGTACTGTTACGACCGCACATACCTGCCTTCTTCTATCCCTCGGCGCTCCCGACTCTGTCCCACGCCGCTCTGCTTCTCCCCTCTCTGGGTCGCGGCATTTAGTTCTTCCGCGCATGCGCAGTCACGTTTCCTGCGCCGCACAGCCTCCTGGGAGGTCGCAACCCGATGGCTCCGCCCCAACATGGCGGCGCCCATTGGGTATTTCTTCCCGGCGTCTTCCCAGGTAAAACGCCTTTGCTTTGTAGGTTTCTCTGTACTTCTCGTCAGCGTACCTATGTCCTAGGCTCCCCGGTCTCAGTACCTTTCTCTGCTCCTGTCTGCCCTGTGTCTCCGCCGTGCCTGCCCTGCGTTCCTGCCTTGTCAGCCCAGTGTCTCCGCCGTGCCTTCTCCATGTTCCAGTCTTGCCCACTCTGTGTCTACGCTGTGTCTGCCCTCTTTCCCAGCCTTGTCTTACCCGTGACCCAATCATACCTGTCCTTTCCCAGTCCTACGCTAGTTTTCCGTTTCTCAGCCCCTCCTGTTTGTAGCCCAGTTCTCTAGTCCTTTCTCTTTGTTTCTTTTGCAGCTTTGTGGTGTTAAGTGTCCCTCTCCTGAGTCTCCAGATACATGTATTCTTCCGTTCCTGTTCCCTCCAGTCTATCTACTTTCCTCTTCTTTTGTTTTAGTAGCTGTCCCTTTGGCTGCAGCTGTTGCGTCTCCATCCCCCTTGGGCCTGCTCCTAACGCTCCCTGTATAGGGGGTGGTTCCATCTGGTCCACTCATCCTCGGGGGCTCTAGAGTCACGACCCAGAGGGTCCACTCTTGGGTTCTCCTCCAAATCCTTACAACTGGTATAGAAGTAAGGCTCACTGGCCTGTAATTTTCTGGCTCTGTCTTCTTACCTTTTTTGAAGAAAGGGACAACATTTGCCCTCTCCAATCTTCTGCTGTTCTAAAGGGTTTTTCAGAGATTCTAGCAAGTGGTTCTGCAATTTCCTCTTCTAACTGTTTCAGTACCCTAGGATGCAATTCATCTGGACCAAGAGATGTAAATTCATGTAAATTAGCTAAGAGTTCCCTCACCAAAACTCTGTTTATGGATAATGTGGATTATTTTATTCCTTTGATGGCACCGTGAAGATCAGTTGATGTTACAATTGCTTTCTTAGAGAACACAAATGCAAAATAGGAATTTAAAAGTTCGGCTTCTCAACATCATTTGTGACCACTTCACCCTTTTCATTCTGTAAAAATCCTATAGCATCTTTTACTTTTCTTTTGACATAGCCCCCAAATCCTTTTTTATTGCTTTTGATCTCCCTTACAAGCCTCACTTCATTACTGGCTTTAGCTCTTCTAAGGGTATGTTGCCACATGCCGAATTACATCTGGATTAGCTGCGGATTGGACGCTGCATACAACCACAGCGTTCAATCCGCAGCGTCCAGATGTTACAGCATAGTGGAGGGGATTTTATGAAATCCCATCTCCACTATGCGTGCGAGCACGCATCTGGCAGCCCTGCGTTTCCAGACATGCGGCGCGTCATTTTAGAACGCAGCCTGTCTGTTTACTTTGCTGCGACGCTATGTCGCCGCAAGGTAAATAACAGGGTCCTATGTATGGGGTGCGGAGATTCCAGATGTGTGCAATGAACACATCCGGAATCACCGCGCGTACAGAAGGTGGCGGAGCTTTGGGTGGAGCAGGTTTTCTGCTCCGTCCAAAGTGTCGTCATTACGGACTGTGGACACGCACCCTAACTCTTGCCCTGCATACAGCATTATATTCTTCTTTAGATATGCCACCTCTTTCCATTTGATATATATTTATTTTTCCTTTTTAACAAGTGATAAGTTCTGTGTTCATCCATCCTGGTCTCTTTAAATGCTTCCAATTCTTCCTTCTTTTCGGCACTGTTACTGATTGTGCAGTGAGAATTTCAGTTAGTAAAATCTCTCGTCCTTCTTGGACATTTCTGTCCTTTAGGACATCTGGCCGTTTGGACCTTTCCTACCCTCTTTCTGAGTCCAATAAAATCTTCCTTTCTGAAGTCCATCCTTAAGAGTCCTCACTGGCCTTCCTCCTCTTGCAATCCAAAATTCGAGGATAGCATGATCGCTGCCTCCTAAATTCCCAGCCACCTTTACTTCCTCAATCATAGAAGATGGCAGATCCTCTTGTTCTCTCTTCTACCTTTTGAAAGATAAAGTCAGCGAGAGAAGATAAGAATTTTCTGGACCCATCACTTTTACCTCAATTCTCAAAAAATATCTGGATAGTTAAAATCTCCCATGATCACTATGTTGTACTTTTTTGAGAACAGAGGTATCTGATGTATATGTAAAGAGAGTTCATAAATATCTCTAGTCTGTCCAGTTGTCCTATGGTAAACACCTACAATAGTGTCCTGGATCGATAAGTCACAACAAGTGATAGAAGTTTCTTCACAACTTCATGTACATAAAGTTCTTACTGATGGAAGCAGAACTGCAGAAGGCTCTGGGGACAAGGAAGCATCACACACAGTAAAGGACATGTTGCGTGCGTCCAGTTTAGGAGAATGACTGCTATTCATAAAGCGTATGACAGCTGAAGAACTCATGTACAATTCCAAGGAGATGAATTGGTACATCCTGGGCGGACGGCGGCAGAGTCCAGGAACGTTCGGCAAAGCGGAGGGGGCGCAGGAGTGCTCAGCAGAGGGGGCAGGCTTTGAGCAGTACCATAAATTTACGGTGGGCGGTCATATGGGGTTGGGGCCTGGACTCCAGTGCTGAGCGCTGCCTTGGACCTGCGACATCGAGACTTGATCCTCGCTCCTCCGGTGACTGGTGATCTGCGTGTTACTGGGTAACGTCCTTATTCTCTGTACATGTCTCCAACTACAGCGCTGCAGAATATGTCAGCGCTATAGAAATAACATTTTTATAATTGATTGTCTGCGGTGTGGACGATGCCATCTCCATGTAACCCGCCCGACGGCCTTATCTTCTAGATGCCGTGATCAATAGCGATGGCGCCATTTCGGACGATGTGAGGCAGTGGCCGCCCTCTCTTGCCCCATCTGCTTCCCCACAAAGTGGTTATGGGACCCAATGGTAGTAATGGCATGTAACACAATGACCTGCGGGTCTGCCAGCTACGGTGGCTTGTGAGGCCCAACCAAAAGCGGGATATAACCGGCGTTCTGCCAGCGTCGCACTCGCAGGTGTAAAGAAAGCAAAACATAAAACCAAATAAATCTGGTATCCCTGTAATCGGACCGACCCGAAGAAGAAAGTCTTCTAATCACTTATCACCCACAGTGAACAGAGAACATGATTCCTGAACTGCTGCTTTTGGAGTTTTCTGCCTCCTAGAAATCGATTTAAAAAATATTTTGTCCCCAAAATTGTATCAATAAAAACTTCAACTTATCGCGCAAAGTACAAACCCAAGACTCGGCCAAATGTAACAATGTAAAGCTCTGAACATATGGAGATGCAAAAATAGATGTGGTTTTAGTGAGTAAAAGTAGCAGAGCCCGCATGGGTTTTCCAGAGCCCTTGTGTGGCCAGCAATGTGGACGCCCCTCTGCATTCCCGCTAACAGAGAACAGACCTGAGCGAGGGCTTCTGCCCGTCAGTAGAGTAGGTTTTATTGGGGGCGGTTTGGGTACAGAACGTTTAGGATCACATTTATCCTGCACTCTACGCTGAGCACTCACCTCGGGGTTTACATCTAAACCTCTGATGTAGTCATTCACTTGAGTTACTCTGGACTCCGTCTGGCCGCTGTTGCTGCTTTACAGAGATGTACTTCTGCACAGAACTGTCGTTAAGTACAATTTTGTGTTTTAAAATACAGACACAGCCAGATCTAAGTGCAAAACAGCACCATCTGCCTCATTACAGGGAGTCTTCCTTCAGCAGTATTGTCAAAATCACGGTAGACGGAAGCCCTGGTGTAAGGGCTCAGAGCAGAGTGCAGGATAATGTGCACCGAGCCTTACTGCCGTCTGCGGGAGCCAAGTGAAAGCCGGAGGAAGAACATTCATTTCCACCAGTAGTCCGCCGCGTGGCTCCAGTCACCGGCCACTACCGAGTCAGCGGCCACTGTAACCGCCCCATCACTGACTGATGGCTGGCTATGCACTGATGCTCTGCAGAGCCGGCTGTCAGTGCTGGTATACACTGACCGCTGACTGAAGCCGCGCCGGCAGCTCCTAAAAGACTGCCGGGAAGAGGAACGTTCACGTCCTCCAGCAGTCGGCACTATTAACCCCGTATCTGCAGGTTAACAGCTCATCGCATTACAGGTCCCTCCCACAAACGCTCTGGATGTGGCTGGGAACACTTGGAGGGCTGCAGTTTTTACTGTTAGGCTTCTTTTACACTTGCTGTGACTTTGTGGCCCCAATACATTTCTATGGGGCCGTAAAAAAGGGGCTGCAATAATTCCACGGAGAGACATGCGCCGTATTTACGGCCGTGAAAAAAGATCGAGCTTGCTTACGGACACAGCCCCCATTGTAAATCAATGGGGCCGCAAAAACAACGGAAGGTAGTTATTAATTTTATCAGGAGGAAAACTGAGTAAATAATATACCAAAGTTCAAATCTAACAATTGTCTTTATTAAATAACAAATTTTATGACATAGTCAATAAATACATAGGTCTAAAATTACAATTGTGTGAATCACACCAAAGTGTTAAAATTGACACACGGAGGAACGTATCAGACCGGGATAAATCAGCATTTCAGGGGGTGATTCTAATGTTTAATACTAGATGGCAACGTGTCCATATGAACAAGGTATGTCTCCAACTACAATTGCAGCAGTTGCATTCCCTACTACTTGTAAGGCGGTACTCATACCATATGTTGAAGATAACCTAGCTGTTCCCCTAAATGCATGAATTATCAACAATATTTACCCATAGTAAGGTCCCAGGTCCGGCTCCTGACATGTGTCGTGAACCCCGATCGAGCTTGCTTACGGACACAGCCCCCATTGTAAATCAATGGGGCCGCAAAAACAACGGAAGGTAGTTATTGCGGTGCGCCGTCACTTCCGGCTTTGCGGACCGCTGTTTTTTCCCCCAATACTTTTGCTATAGTATTGGGAACCTGGAAAACAGCGATCCGAAAGCTTTTTGCGGTCCATTATTGCGGCAGACCTTGAAAATTGCAGCAATACGGCAAGTGTAAAAGAAGCCACAGTGCGGTATTCTGGCCTACAAGCTCCTCAGCGCCACTTCTTAAGTAAAGTGGTCTCTAAAAATACAGATTTTCCAATTTATTAAAAAATGAGAACTTGTTGCTAAAATTTTTAACCCTTTTAACATCCCAGCAAGAAAAAAGTATTTTGTAACACGCTGTGGATGGGAAGCGGCCGTCTGGGGGTGATGCTGCCGTCTGGGGGTGATGCTGCCGTCTGGGGGTGATGCGGCCGTCTGGGGGTGATGCGGCCGTCTGGGGGTGATGCGGCCGTCTGGGGGTGATGCTGCCGTCTGGGGGTGATGCTGCCGTCTAGGGGTGATGCTGCCGTCTGGGGGTGATGCGGCCGTCTGGAGGTGACGCTGCCGTCTGGGGGTGATGCTGCCGTCTGGGGGTGATGCGGCCGTCTGGGGGTGATGCGGCCGTCTGGGGGTGATGCGGCCGTCTGGGGGTGATGCGGCCGTCTGGGGGTGATGCGGCCGTCTGGGGGTGATGCTGCCGTCTGAGGGTGATGCGGCCGTCTGAGGGTGATGCTGCCGTCTGAGGGTGATGCTGCCGTCTGGGGGTGATGCTGCCGTCTGGGGGTGATGCTGCCGTCTGGGGGTGATGCTGCAGTCTGGGGGTGATGCTGCCGTCTGAGGGTGATGTGGCCGTCTGGGGGTGATGCGGCCGTCTGGGGGTGATGCTGCCGTCTGGGGGTGATGCTGCCGTCTGGGGGTGATGCTGCCGTCTGGGGATGATGCTGCCATCTGGGGGTGATGCTGCCGTCTGGGGGGTGATACGGCCGTCTGGGGGTGATGCTGCCGTCTGGGGGTGACGCGGCCGTCTGGGAGTGACGCTGCCGTCTGGGGGTGATGCTGCCGTCTGGGGGGTGATGACGCGGCCGTCTGGGAGTGACGCTGCCGTCTGGGGGTGATGCTGCCGTCTGGGGGGTGATACGGCCGTCTGGGGGTGATGCTGCCGTCTGGGGGTGATGCTGCCGTCTGGGGGTGATGCGGCCGTCTGGGGGTGATGCGGCCGTCTGGGGGTGATGCTGCCGTCTGGGGGTGATGCTGCCGTCTGGGGGTGATGCTGCCGTCTGGGGGTGATGCTGCCGTCTGGGGGTGATGCGGCCGTCTGGGGGTGATGCTGCCGTCTGGGGGTGATGCTGCCGTCTGGGGGTGATGCTGCCGTCTGGGGGTGATGCTGCCGATTGACTCTTCTGGGAGGTCTGAACTTCTGTTTTATGGGCATCAAAATTTAACCCCTTAGTGACGGCGCCAGATTTTTGAAATCTGATCGGTGTCACTTTATGTGGTAATAACTCTGGAACGCTTCAACATATCCTAGTGATTTTTAGACTGTTTTTTCGTGACACATTATACTTTATGATAATGATCAATTTCTGTCTACATGTTTTGTGTTTATTTATAAAAAATATCCGAAATTTGAGAAAAATGTTTAAAAATTAGCAATTTTCAAACTTTGAATGATTATCCCTTTAATCCAGATGGTCATACCACAGCAAACCATTAATAAATAACATTTCCCACATGTCGGCTTTACATCAGCACCGTTTGTAAAATCTTATTTTATTTTCTTAGCATTCTATGAGGGTTAAAAATGTAGCTGTAATTTTTCATTTTTTCAAGGAAATTTACAAACTGTATTTTTTTAGGGACTTATCCATGTTTGAATCGCCTGTAGGGGTCCTATATATTGGGAAACCCCCAAACGTGATACCATTTTAAAAACAGCACCCCCTGACCTATTGAAAACGGCTGTCAGGTCGTTTATTAACCCTTCAGGTGCTTTACAGGAATTAATGCAAAGTGACATGACAAATGACTGTGTATTTTTACCACCTAAATGTCGGTAACTTCTGAACAGATTACTACAGCCGTCAGACTCTAAGGCCGCTATTTGGTCATGATCATTGCCAATCGCAAACATCAGGACCACAAAATCATGATCGGAGGGCACCAACTGGGATAAAGAGGGAGAAGACCCCACACTCTGTTACCCATTTATATGATGTAGTCACTATTGACAGCAGCATCTAAGGGGTTAAACAGAGTTGGACGGTGCAAACACTGATCGTGGCTGATGCAGCAAGTTGTCAGCTATAGTGGACAGCCGACAGCTGCAGGATTGTCACCTGTATGGGGAGGCTGTTCTCTCATATCTCAGGTCAGTTAAAAGACGTATTGGCGGTCATTTATTACTATTTATTTCTATACCGCCATTGATTCCATGGTGCTGTACATGAGAAGGGGTTACATACAAATTACAGATATCGTTACAGTAAACTAACAATTACAGACTGATACAGAGGGGCGAGGACCCTGCCCTTGCCGGCTTACATTCTACAGGATGGTGGGGAAGGAGACAGTAGGTCGGGGGTTACAGGAGCTTCGGTGTTGGTGAGGCGGTAGCTCCGGTAGTGGTGAGGCGGTAGCTCCGGTAGTGGTGAGGCGGTAGCTCCGGTAGTGGTGAGGCGGTAGCTCCGGTAGTGGTGAGGCGGTAGCTCCGGTAGTGGTGAGGCGGTAGCTCCGGTAGTGGTGAGGCGGTAGCTCCGGTAGTGGTGAGGCCGTAGCTCCGGTAGTGGTGAGGCGGTAGCTCCGGTAGTGGTGAGGCGGTAGCTCCGGTAGTGGTGGGGAGGCAGCGGGGTCAGTGCAGGCTGTAGCCTTTCCTGAAGAGGTGGGTTTTCAGGTTCCGTCTGAAGGATCCGAATGTGGTTGATAGTCGGACGTGTTGGAGAAAAGAATTCCAGAGGATGGGGGATATTCAGGAGAAGTCTTGGAGGCGGTTGGGTGTGGAGCGAATAAGTGTGGAGGAGAGAAGGAGGTCTTGGGAGGACTGGAGATTACGTGAGAGAAGATATCGGGAGATTAGGTCAGAGATATAGGGAGGAGACAGGTTATGGATGGCTTTGTAGGTCAGTGTTAGTAATTTGAACTGGATACACTGAGGGAAATGTTTGAAAATGGCAAATTTTTCTACATTTTTGTAAATATCCTATGTGATGTATATACAGCAGCCTCGGCGTCTCCTATGTGATGTATATACAGCAGTCTCGGCGTCTCCTATGTGATGTATACACAGCAGCCTCGGCATCTCCCACTATGTATATACAGCAGCCTCGGAGTCTCCTACGATGTATACACAGCAGTCTCGGCGTCTCCTGTGATGTACATGCAGCAGTCTCGGTGTCTCCTATGTGATATATACACAGCAGTCTCGGCGTCTACTACGATGTATACACAGCAGTCTCGGCGTCTATTACGATGTATATACAGCAGTCTCGGCGCCTCCTACGATGTATATACAGCAGTCTCGGCGTATCCTACGATGTAAACACAACAGTCTTGACGTCTCCTATGTGATGTATACACAGCAGTCTTGGTGTCTCCCACAATGTATATACAGCAGTCTCGGCATCTCCCACGGTGTATACACAGCTGTCTCGGCATCTCCCATGATGTATACACAGCAGTCTCGACGTCTCCCACAATGTATACACAGCAGTCTCGGTGTGTCCCACGATGTATATACAGCAGTCTCGGCGCCTCCGATGTATATACAGCAGTCTCGGCATCTCCCACGGTGTATACACAGCTGTCTCGGCGTCTCCCATGATGTATACACTCCCCCGGAAGAAGGCTCACGCGGCCGAAACGCGCGTAGGGGACGTGGCACCATCAGACTTGAGGTAATGCAGCATGATAGCTTTCAGTATTCACTACTATGCCATATTAGAGATTTAACATTATGGGTACTATGTTAACATGCCACTGGGCGTAACAAGTTGATCCTCTATGGGAGATTTATATATATGGCAGCAGGGATAATTGACTTTAACACGTGCCTCAGGTCTATGGTGTCATCTGCATTGGTATACGTCACCATCATTGTTGTCTTTTGTTATTCTGGTTCTTAATAAAGTTTGGTATTTTTTGTACTTTGAGGTCTGATTTGTACATATTATTTATGGGTTTATATATTTCTTTGTACGGGACCGTTATGGCTTTAACATCTCCTAACGGGCACAGGGGTTAACTTTCCATTCAACCTGTGTTTTTGTTTGTCTGATTGGTGTAATCATGATGTATACACAGCAGTCTCGGTGTCTCCCACGATGTATATACAGCAGTCTCGGTGTCTCCCACGATGTATATACAGCAGTCTCGGCACCTCCGATGTATATACAGCAGTCTCGGCGTGTCCCACGATGTATATACAGCAGTCTCGGCACCTCCGATGTATATACAGCAGTCTCGGTGTCTCCCACGATGTATACACAGCAGTCTCGGCGTGTCCCACGATGTATATACAGCAGTCTCGGCACCTCTGATGTATATACAGCAGTCTCGGTGTCTCCCACGATGTATACACAGCAGTCTCGGCGTGTCCCACGATGTATATACAGCAGTCTCGGCACCTCCGATGTATATACAGCAGTCTCGGCACCTCCGATGTATATACAGCAGTCTCGGCGTCTCCTACGATGTATACAGAGGAGTTTCGGTGTCTCCTATGTGATGTACATATAGGTAAACTGACTGAACAGCAATCTAGTCTGAACAGGTGCATAACCAAAAAAGACTTACATAGCAAATAGATCAATGGCTGCACTCAACTGTACTAAATAGCATAATGGACCCATCCGATCTGAGATTATCTTGACGTTTGGTGGATGGGCTCACATTTTTTGGCCAAATCTTGTGCTAAGCATCTCATGTGTTTTTTCATAGATTTCATAAGCCGTTAAGCTATTCACATTTCATGTATCGCACATTTCCTTGCTTTAGTACAGTTGAGTGCAGCCATTGATCTATTTCCTATGTGATGTATACACAGCAGTCTCTGCGTCTCCTACAATGTAAACAGAGCAGTCTCGACTTCTCCTATGTGATGTATACAGAGCAGTCTCGGCATCTCCCATGATGTATACACAGCAGTGTCGGCGTCTCCTATGTGATGTATACAGAGCAGTCTTGGCATCTCCCATGATGTATATACAGCAGTCTCTGTGTCTCCCACGATATATGCACAGCAGCCTCGACGTCTCCTACGATGTACACACAGCAGTCTCGGCGTCTCCTATGTGATGTATACACAGCAGTCTCGACATCTCCTATGTGATGTACACACAGCAGTCTCGACATCTCCTACGATGTATACACAGCAGTCTCGATGTCTCCTATGTGATGTACACACAGCAGTCTTGGTGTCTCCTATGTGATGTATACACAGCAGTCTCGGCGTCTCCTATGTGATGTACACACAGCAGTCTTGGTGTCTCCTATGTGATGTATACACAGCAGTCTCGATGTCTCCTATGTGATGTACACACAGCAGTCTCGGCGTCTCCTATGTGATGTATACACAGCAGTCTCGGCACCTCCTATGTGATGTACACACAGCAGTCTCGGCACCTCCTATGTGATGTACACACAGCAGTCTCGGCACCTCCTATGTGATGTACACACAGCAGTCTCGGCACCTCCTATGTGATGTACACACAGCAGTCTCGGCACCTCCTATGTGATGTACACACAGCAGTCTCGACATCTATGGATGTACACACAGCAGTCTCGGCACCTCCTATGTGACGTACACACAGCAGTCTTGGCGTCTCCTATGTGATGTGTCTGAAGAGATTTCTAATGGACCCTCTCAGACCAGGAATTCTCAGTGGACGGTGCTGCCCAATCGAGGATGTGATAAATGAAGCGAGCCTGCACTGCTGAGAAGGGGCGAATACAACAGCTGCAGAGGACGGAGCAGCCTGCTACAATGTCTAACTGCTGAAATCTGCTACTTCTGGAACCCCTCCTATCCCCCCCGGCCCCTCCTATCCCCGGCCCCTCTTACCCCCGGGCCCCTCTTACTCCCCCCGGCCCCTCTTACTCCCCCGGGCCCCTCACCTCTCCCCTCTGGCTCCGGCCCCTCATTCCCCCCTCCCCCGCACGCCCCATCACTTACACATCGCTCATCTCTACCTGTATAAGGCATGGGGCAGCCATCGTCATCATCGGAGCCGGGCGGGTCCCACACGTGTGCGCCGGGCAGCCGCTCACTCATGGCCTCTTCCTAGGACTGGAGACGAGGCTGTCAGCAAAGAAGAAGAGTCAGTACAAGAGACCACCCAGGGAGCAAGACCCCGGCACACACGGGGTTAACCCTCCGCCCCTCCTCCGGCACACACGGGGTTAACCCTCCGCCCCTCCTCCGGCACACACGGGGTTAACCCTCCGCCCCTCCTCCGGCACACACGGGGTTAACCCTCCGCCCCTCCTCCGGCACACACGGGGTTAACCCTCCGCCCCTCCTCCTCCCCGGCACACACGGGGTTAACCCTCCGCCCCTCCTCCGGCACACACGGGGTTAACCCTCCGCTCCTCCTCCCCGGCACACACGGGGTTAACCCTCCGCTCCTCCTCCCCGGCACACACGGGGTTAACCCTCCGCTCCTCCTCCCCGGCACACACGGGGTTAACCCTCCGCCCCTCCTCCTCCCCGGCACACACGGGGTTAACCCTCCGCCCCTCCTCCTCCCCGGCACACACGGGGTTAACCCTCCGCCCCTCCTCCTCCCCGGCACACACGGGGTTAACCCTCCGCCCCTCCTCCTCCCCGGCACACACGGGGTTAACCCTCCGCCCCTCCTCCTCCCCGGCACACACGGGGTTAACCCTCCGCCCCTCCTCCTCCCCGGCACACACGGGGTTAACTCTCCGCCCTCCCCGGCACACACGGGGTTAACCCTCCGCCCCCTCCTCCGGCACACACGGGGTTAACCCTCCGCCCCTCCCCCCGGCACACACGGGGTTAACCCTCCGCCGCCCTCCTCCCCGGCACACACGGGGTTAACCCTCCGCCCCTCCCTCCGGCACACGCGGGGTCTCCCGGCCTCCCCGCACGGGCTCCTGTCGCTGCCGCACGTTTCCTTTTTACCTTTCTTATTACCTTGATGGGATTTGCACAGGGAGGCTCCATTCATCGGAAGTGCCGCGTGGCTCCGCCTCTTCCGGTGCGGTGTCTCCACCCACTTACTTTCCCTGACACCGCCTCTGAGCTCGCGTTGCATGTTGGGATTTGTAGTTTTACGGAAATCAATACTTCTATAGCGCAAGTGACTTCCAACACTTCTCCCGGCGACCCTTGCGGTTACCACCTGTCAGAGCTCTCCGCGCCAGGCTTTCTGGGTGGTGTAGTCCGGATAGTTGGGTAGTCCTTAACCTCAGGAGCAGAAAGGACTACAAATCCCAGGACGCAGCGTGACTCCCTGTGTCCTGTGCGGAGACTCAGCTGAGCTGTAAACCTGGAGTGTGTGAGAGGCGAGAGGGGCCCCTGGAGGCGCGGGAGGGCCCCGGACTGACAGGAGCGGCACCGTGCGGGCCCGGCGGGACAGAGCGGAGCAGGTGAGACCGCAGGGGCGGAGAGCAGGCCGGGGCCTCCGTGTACACCGCATACAGCCGGCAATAGTGAGGAGACCGCTGCCCGGGGCTGGAGCCGTCCGCCTGTCTCCATGTCTGGCCTCATCCGCCCGCATTATTATTACTATAGCGCATTTACTGCATGTGAGGAGGGGGTGTACATAATAACAACACGTGCAGGGGAGAGAGGACCCGCCCCCGAGGGCTCACAGTGTACAGGAGAGAGAACCCGCCCCCGAGGGCTCACAGTGTACAGGAGAGAGAACCCGCCCCCGAGGGCTCACAGTGTACAGGAGGAGAGAGAACCCGTCCCCGAGGGCTCACAGTCTACAGGAGGAGAGAGAACCCTGCCCCCGAGGGCTCACAGTGTACAGGAGGAGAGAGGACCCTGCCCCCGAGGGCTCACAGTCTACAGGAGGAGAGAGGACCCTGCCCCCGAGGGCTCACAGTGTACAGGAGAGAGAACCCGCCCCCGAGGGCTCACAGTGTACAGGAGAGAGAACCCGCCCCCGAGGGCTCACAGTGTACAGGAGGAGAGAGAACCCGTCCCCGAGGGCTCACAGTCTACAGGAGGAGAGAGAACCCTGCCCCCGAGGGCTCACAGTGTACAGGAGGAGAGAGGACCCTGCCCCCGAGGGCTCACAGTCTACAGGAGGAGAGAGGACCCTGCCCCCGAGGGCTCACAGTGTACAGGAGGAGAGAGAACCCGTCCCCGAGGGCTCACAGTCTACAGGAGGAGAGAGGACCCTGCCCCCGAGAGCTCACAGTGTACAGGAGGAGAGAGGACCCTGCCCCCGAGGGCTCAAAGTGTACAGGAGAGAGAACCCTGCCCCCGAGGGCTCACAGTGTACAGGAGAGAGAACCCGCCCCCGAGGGCTCACAGTGTACAGGAGGAGATGGGACCCTGCCCCCGAGGGCTCACAGTGTACAGGAGGAGAGAGGACCCTGCCCCCGAGGGCTCACAGTGTACAGGAGGAGAGAGGACCCTGCCCCCGAGGGCTCACAGTGTACAGGAGGAGAGAGGACCCTGCCCCCGAGGGCTCACAGTGTACAGGAGGAGAGAGGACCCGCCCCCGAGGGCTCACAGTCTACAGGAGGAGAGAGGACCCTGCCCCCGAGGGCTCACAGTGTACAGGAGAGAGGACCCGCCCCCGAGGACTCACAGTGTACAGGAGGAGAGAGGACCCTGCCCCCGAGGGCTCACAGTGTACAGGAGGAGAGAGGACCCTGCCCCCGAGGGCTCACAGTGTACAGGAGGAGAGAGGACCCTGCCCCCGAGGGCTCACAGTGTACAGGAGGAGAGAGGACCCGCCCCCGAGGGCTCACAGTCTACAGGAGGAGAGAGGACCCTGCCCCCGAGGGCTCACAGTGTACAGGAGGAGAGAGGACCCTGCCCCCGAGGGCTCACAGTGTACAGGAGGAGATGGGACCCTGCCCCCGAGGGCTCACAGTGTACAGGAGGAGATGGGACCCTGCCCCCGAGGGCTCACAGTGTACAGGAGGAGAGAGGACCCTGCCCCCGAGGGCTCACAGTGTACAGGAGGAGAGAGGACCCTGCCCCCGAGGGCTCACAGTGTACAGGAGGAGAGAGGACCCGCCCCCGAGGGCTCACAGTCTACAGGAGGAGAGAGGACCCTGCCCCCGAGAGCTCACAGTGTACAGGAGGAGAGAGGACCCTGCCCCCGAGGGCTCAAAGTGTACAGGAGAGAGAACCCTGCCCCCGAGGGCTCACAGTGTACAGGAGAGAGAACCCGCCCCCGAGGGCTCACAGTGTACAGGAGGAGATGGGACCCTGCCCCCGAGGGCTCACAGTGTACAGGAGGAGAGAGGACCCTGCCCCCGAGGGCTCACAGTGTACAGGAGGAGAGAGGACCCTGCCCCCGAGAGCTCACAGTGTACAGGAGGAGAGAGGACCCTGCCCCCGAGGGCTCACAGTGTACAGGAGGAGAGAGGACCCGCCCCCGAGGGCTCACAGTCTACAGGAGGAGAGAGGACACTGCCCCCGAGGGCTCACAGTGTACAGGAGGAGAGAGGACCCTGCCCCCGAGGGCTCACAGTGTACAGGAGGAGAGAGGACCCGCCCCGAGGGCTCACAGTGTACAGGAGGAGATGGGACCCTGCCCCCGAGGGCTCACAGTGTACAGGAGGAGAGAGGACCCTGCCCCCGAGGGCTCACAGTGTACAGGAGAGAGAACCCGCCCCCGAGGGCTCACAGTGTACAGGAGGAGAGAGGACCCGCCCCCGAGGGCTCACAGTGTACAGGAGGAGAGAGGACCCACCCCCGAGGGCTCACAGTCTACAGGAGGAGAGAGGACCCTGCCCCCGAGGGCTCACAGTGTACAGGAGGAGAGAGGACCCGCCCCGAGGGCTCACAGTGTACAGGAGGAGAGAGGACCCGCCCCCGAGGGCTCACAGTGTACAGGAGGAGAGAGGACCCGCCCCGAGGGCTCACAGTGTACAGGAGGAGAAAGGACCCGCCCCCGAGGGCTCACAGTGTACAGGAGGAGAGAGGACCCGCCCCCGAGGGCTCACAGTGTACAGGAGGAGAGAGGACCCGCCCCCGAGGGCTCACAGTGTACAGGAGGAGAGAAGACCCTGCCCCCCGGGGGCTCACAGTCTACAGGAGGAGAGAGGACCCGCCCCCGAGGACTCAGTGTACAGGAGGAGAGAGGACCCTGCCCCCGAGGATTCACAGTGTACAGGAGGAGAGAGGACCCGCCCCTGAGGACTCACAGTGTACAGGAGGAGAGAGGACCCGCCCCTGAGGACTCACAGTGTACAGGAGGAGAGAGGATCCACCCCCAAGGACTCACAGTGTACAGGAGGAGAGAAGACCCGCCCCCGAGGGCTCACAGTGTACAGGAGGAGAGAAGACCCTGCCCCCGAGGGCTCACAGTGTACAGGAGGACAGAAGACCCGCCCCCGAGGACTCACAGTGTACAGGAGGAGAGAGGACCCTGCCCCCGAGGGCTCACAGTGTACAGGAGGAGAGAGGACCCTGCCCCCGAGGGCTCACAGTGTACAGGAGGAGAGAGGACCCTGCCCCCGAGGGCTCACAGTGTACAGGAGGAGAGAGGACCCTGCCCCCGAGGACTCACAGTGTACAGGAGGAGAGAGGACCCTGCCCCCGAGGGCTCACAGTGTACAGGAGGAGAGAGGACCCTGCCCCCGAGGGCTCACAGTGTACAGGAGGAGAGAGGACCCTGCCCCCGAGGGCTCACAGTGTACAGGAGGAGAGAGGACCCTGCCCCCGAGGACTCACAGTGTACAGGAGGAGAGAGGACCCTGCCCCCGAGGGCTCACAGTGTACAGGAGGAGATGGGACCCTGCCTGCGAGGGCTCACAATCTACTAGGGATGGGTGAGGATACAGGAGGAGAGGGTAGAGCTGGTCGTGCAGCTGTTTGGTCGATCGGTGGTTACTGCAGATTGTAGGCTTGTCGGAAGAGGTGGCTCTTCAGGTTCTTTTTTCTCATTTAACGAAGGAAAATACCCTGCTGTGGTGTTCACAATCCTCCTGCAATAGGACAAGCTGGATGGCAAAACAAGTGCTAGTAATATCCCAAAAGTAATAGGAATGAAAAAATAACAACCATGCCAAAGGAGCTGAAAAGAACGGCTAATTTCTGGCTTTACTAGCAGAGGGACACAGCGTCATGTTGCCTCCATCCTTAAAATTTCTAAGACTGCAGTCCATTACAATAATGTCACGCAGCAGACATTAGGGACAACAAAGCTACAGACCGGCAGAGGGCGAAAACGACTCTCCACTGACCGGGATGACCGTCATCTTATTCTATTGTCACTCAGCAACTGCAGGATGACATCAAGTGACCTACAAAAGGAATGGCAAATGGCAGCTGGGGTGAAGTTCACGGCAAGAACAGGTCGTAACAGGCTCCTAGAGGCAGGACTTAAAGGAAACCTGTCACCCCCAAAATCGAAGGTGAGCTAAGGGTACTGTCACACAGTGGCACTTTGATCGCTCCGACGGCACGATCCGTGACGTTGCAGCGTCGCTTGATTATCGCTCTAGCGTCGTAGACTGCGGTCACACTTTGCAATGCATGGCGCTGGAGCGATAATTTCATGACGTAGTTGCGATGTAGAAGTCATACGGGACATTGGGAATATCGTGCACACCTTTGTTACACGCTGCGATCATGCTGCCACAGCGGGACACTTAACGACGAAATAAAGTTTCAAACGATCTGCTACGACGTACGATTCTCAGCGGGGTCCCTGATCGCAGTAGCGTGTCAGACACAGCGATATCGTATGGATATCGCTGGAACGTCACGGATTGTACCGTTGTAGCGACCAAAGTGCCACTGTGAGACAGTACCCTTAGCCCACCAGCATCAGGGGCTTATCTCCAGCATTGTGTAATGCATTCTGTAATTCTGTAGATAAGCCCCCGATGTATCCTGAAAGATGAGAAAAAGAGGTCAGATTACACTCACCCAGGGGTGGTCCGCTGTGGTCCGGTCTGATGGGCGTCGTGGTCCGGTCCGGGGCCTCCCATCTTCATGCGATGACGTCCTCTTCTTGCCTTCACCTTGCGACTCCGGCACAGGTGTACTGATTTGCCCTGTTGAGGGCAAAGTACTGCAGTGCGCAGGCGCCGGGAAAGGTCAGAGAGGCCCAGCGCCTGCGCACTGCAGTACTTTGCTCCTCCCTCAACAGGGCAAATCAGTACGCCAGCGCAGGAGCCGATGTGTGAAGACAAGAAGAGGACGTCATCGTAAGAAGATAGGAGGCCCCGGACCGCCCCTGGGTGAGTGTAATCTAACCTCTTTTTCTCCTCTTTCAGGATACATCGGGGGCTTATCTACAGCATTACAGAATGCATTACACAATGCTGGAGATAAGCCCCTGATGCCGGGGGCCGCAGCTCACCTTCGATTTTAGGGGTGACAGGTTCCCTTTAAGTCATTTAAAGCTAGAAAAAAGCCTTTCGTCAATGAGAAGCAAAGGAAAGCCAGGCTGAAGTTTGCCAAAGACCATAAGGATTAGATTATAGAGGACTGGAGTAAGGTAATCTTCTCTGATGAGTCTAATTTTCAGCTTTGCCCAACACCTGGTCCTCTAATGGTTAGATGGAGACCTGGAGAGGCGTACAAGCCACGGTGTCTTGTACCCATTGTGAGATTTGGTGGAGGATCGGTGATGATCTGAGGAGGCTTCAGCAAGGCTGGAATTAGGCAGCTTGTTCTTTGTGAAGAATCAAGTCGCATACAAGGTTATCCAGGAAAAACAGTTGCTTCCTTCTGCTCGGGCAATGTTCCGCAACTCTGAGGACTGTTTTTTCCAGCAGGACAATGCGCCATGCCACACAGCTAGGGCAATCAAGGTGAGGATGAAGGACCACCACATCAAATCCCTGTCATGGCCGCCCAATCTCCAGACCTGAACCCCATTGAAAACCTCTGGAATGTAATCAAGAGGAAGATGGATGGTCACAAGCCATCAAACACAGAAGAACTGCTGACATTATTGTATCAGGAGTGGCATAAGGTCACCCAGGAGAGTGTGAGAGACTGGTGGGAAGCTGCCAAGACGCAGGAAAGCTGGGATTAACAATCATGGTTATTCCACAAAATATTGATTTCTGAACTCTTCCTGAGGTAAAACATTAATATTGTTGTTTCTAAATGATCATGAACTTGTTTTCTTTGCATTATTTGAGGTCTGCAAGCAATGTATTTTTTGTTATTTTGACCACTTCCCATTTTCAGAAAAAAAAAATACAAAATTTATTGCTTGGAACTTCGGAGACGTTGTCAGAAGTTCATAAAAGAAAAGAACAATTTACATTTTACTCAAAAATATACCTATAAAGAGGAAAATCAGACAAACTGAACATTTTGCAGTGGTCTCTTAATTTTTGTCAGAGCTGTATGTGAGTGGAATGGAGGCAGAGCCCACCGCTGCTACCAATCATCAGGACAATTACACGAGTGACGGACGAGGCCGCGGCTTCCAGTACTCGCCCTGTTATTGGGGTATGGTATTTACACCTCCGATTCCAGCACATGGAGTATATATACCCGGTACGGCCCCTGCCAGACTACTCGCCGCCACCAGTCGTTAGGACAATTACACGAGTGACGGACGAGGCCGCGGCTTCCAGTACTCGCCCTGTTATTGGGGTATGGTATTTACACCTCCGATTCCAGCACATGGAGTATATATACCCGGTACGGCCCCTGCCAGACTACTCGCCGCCACCAGTCGTTAGGACAATTACACGAGTGACGGACGAGGCCGCGGCTTACAGTACTCGCCCTGTTATTGGGGTATGGTATTTACACCTCCGATTCCAGCACATGGAGTATATATACCCGGTACGGCCCCTGCCAGACTACTCGCCTCCACCAGTCGTTAGGACAATTACACGAGTGACGGACGAGGCCGCGGCTTACAGTACTCGCCCTGTTATTGGGGTATGGTATTTACACCTCCGATTCCAGCACATGGAGTATATATACCCGGTACGGCCCCTGCCAGACTACTCGCTGCCACCAGTCGTTAGGACAATTACACGAGTGACGGACGAGGCCGCGGCTTACAGTACTCGCCCTGTTATTGGGGTATGGTATTTACACCTCCGATTCCAGCACATGGAGTATATATACCCGGTACGGCCCCTGCCAGACTACTCGCCGCCACCAGTCGTTAGGACAATTACACGAGTGACGGACGAGGCCGCGGCTTCCAGTACTCGCCCTGTTATTGGGGTATGGTATTTACACCTCCGATTCCAGCACATGGAGTATATATACCCGGTACGGCCCCTGCCAGACTACTCGCCGCCACCAGTCGTTAGGACAATTACACGAGTGACGGACGAGGCCGCGGCTTACAGTACTCGCCCTGTTATTGGAGATATGGTATTTACACCTCCGATTCCAGCACATGGAGTATATATACCCGGTACGGCCCCTGCCAGACTACTCGCCGCCACCAGTCGTTAGGACAATTACACAAGTGACGGACGAGGCCGCGGCTTACAGTACTCGCCCTGTTATTGGGGTATGGTATTTACACCTCCGATTCCAGCACATGGAGTATATATACCCGGTACGGCCCCTGCCAGACTACTCGCCGCCACCAGTCGTTAGGACAATTACACGAGTGACGGACGAGGCCGCGGCTTCCAGTACTCGCCCTGTTATTGGGGTATGGTATTTACACCTCCGATTCCAGCACATGGAGTATATATACCCGGTACGGCCCCTGCCAGACTACTCGCCGCCACCAGTCGTTAGGACAATTACACAAGTGACGGACGAGGCCGCGGCTTCCAGTACTCGCCCTGTTATTGGGGTATGGTATTTACACCTCCGATTCCAGCACATGGAGTATATATACCCGGTACGGCCCCTGCCAGACTACTCGCCGCCACCAGTCGTTAGGACAATTACACAAGTGACGGACGAGGCCGCGGCTTCCAGTACTCGCCCAGTTATTGGAGATATGGTATTTACACCTCTTGATTCCAGCACATGGAGTATATATACCCGATACGGCCCCTGTCAGACTACTCACCTCCACCACCACTCGTGTTTTGTACAGGCTGACTGGAGGCCAGGTTCTGGTAGGTATTGTATGGCTTCGGGGTGCGGGTTACAGAACAAAAGGAACAGAACTATTGCATTTTATATTTAATCCAGAATGATAGACAATGTTTATAGAAAATATCCAAAAGGTTTCAAAAAGGGGACAGAACAATACAGCGTAAACAATGACAGAAAATAAAAGGGGTTTACGGGATAACTTACTGCACTGGTCACCAAGATGATTGGGCTTAGCGAAGGAGAATGCTTTGATTGGAAACATCCAGTGAACGTCAGGGCTGCCACTAGGAATTTTGGGGCCCCATACTGGCAAAATTTCCAGGCCCCCTTGAGACTCTGCCCAGGCTCCACCCCAGCCCCACTTCCACACCTCGAACCATCCACAGTTTCACAGTCAACTCATGGAAAAACTCATCTTCTGCAACACATCTTCACCAATCTATTAACAGTTCCCATCACCAGATCACATCAATAGACAGCTGCTCTTGTTTTGGCCAAAATAATTTTTTTTAAGCCACCACCACAACAAGGTCGATTCTTTTGGCCGGGCCCTACTCTACTCTATTAAACATTTCTTAAAATATACAATACTCTTTTCGGGTATAGTTTTATTTGTTTTTCTTTAAGGGAATGAGTAACGTATATATTTTTTTAGAATGACCCTTTAACCCAAGGGTGGTTTGCACGTTAATGACCGGGCCAGTTTTTACAATTCTGACCACTGTCCCTTTATGAGGTTATAACTCTGGAACGCTTCAACGGATCCCGGTGATTCTGACATTGTTTTCTCGTGACATATTGTACTTCATGATAGTGATAAAATTTCTTTGATATTACCTGCGTTTACTTGTGAAAAAAATGGAAATTTGGCGAAAATTTTGAAAATTTCGCAATTTTCCAACTTTGAATTTTCATGCCCTTAAACCACAGAGATACCGTATTTTCCGGCGTATAAGACGACTTTTTAACCCCTAAAAGTTGTCCCAAAAGTTGGGGGTCGTCTTATACGCCGGGTACGGCGTGTGCAGGGAGCGATCCTGGATGTTCCCAGGGTCTGAAGGAGAGGAGACTCTCCTTCAGGCCCTGGGATCCATATTCATGTTAAAAATAAAGAATAAAAATAAAAAATATGGATATACTCACCCCTCCGAGAAGCCTGGCTCTCACCGGTGTAAGCGTCTGCCTCCGTTCCTAAGAATTGCAGAGCGTGAAGGACCTTCGATGACGTCACGGTCAGGTGACTGGTCACATGAGCGGTCATGGACCAATCACAGGCCAGTCACCTGACCGTGACGTCATCGAAGGTCCTTCACGCTCTGCAATTCTTAGGAACGGAGGCAGACGCTTACACCGGTGACAGCCAGGCTTCTCGGAAGGGTGAGTATATCCATATTTTTTATTTTTATTCTTTATTTTTAACATGAATATGGATCCCAGGGCCTGAAGGAGAGTCTCCTCTCCTCCAGACCCTGGGAACCACACGCTGTATAAGATGATTGGGCGTATAAGATGACCCCAGTCTTATACAGCGGGCATATCCCAAATTCCATATTTTATATGGAAAAGTTGGGGGTCGTCTTATACGCCAGAAAATACGGTACGTCACACGAAATACTTAATAAGTAACATTTCCCACATGTCTACTTTACATCAGCACAATTTTGGAACCAACATTTTTTTTTGTTAGGGAGTTAAGGGTTAAACGTTGACCAGCAATTTCTCATTTTTACAACACCATTTTTTTAGGGACCACATCTCATTTGAAGTCACTTTGAGGGGTCTGTATGATAGAAAATAACCAAGTGTGACACCATTCCAAAAACTGCACCCCTCAAGGAGCTCAAAACCACATTCAAGTTTATTAACCCTTCAGGTGTTTCACTGGAATTTTTGGAATATTTAAAAAAAAATGAACATTTAACTTTTTTCACACAAAAATTTACCGTATATGCTCGAGTATAAGCCGAGATTTTCAGCCCATTTTTTTTGGCTGAATGTGCCCCTCTCGGCTTATACTCGAGTCATTGTCGGTGGGGGAGGGGGAGCAGCGGCTGTCACATACTCACCTGCTCCCGGCGCAGTCCCTGCATCTCCAATGGTCTCAAGGCACTGACAGCTTCTTCCAGCGTTGAGTGGTCACATGGGACCACGCCGGGAGCAGGTGAGTATAATGGGGGAGCACGGAGATATTCCACCGCCGGGCTCCGTCTTCCGCATCCTCTGCTGTGACGCTCAGGTCAGAGGGTGTGATGACGTGTTTAGTGCGCGCCCTCTGCCTGAACGTCAGTGCAGAGATCCGGAAGACACAGCGGCGCGCAGCGGTGGAACGAGGACAGGTGAATATCTCAAGTTCTGGGAGCCTGAGCGACGAGAGGTGAGTATGTCATGTTTTTTTTTTTATCTTAGCAACAGCATATGGGGCAAATATCTCTATGGAGCATCTTATTATGGGGCCATAATCGGCATTTGTGCAGCATTATATGGGGCAAATATCTCTATGGAGAATCTTGTGGGGCCATTATTAACTTTTGTGCAGCATTATATGGGGCATATTTTATTATGGAGCATCTTATGGGGCCCATGATAAACCTTATGGGGCGTATTTTGTATGGAGCAT
This sequence comes from Ranitomeya variabilis, assembly GCF_051348905.1. Lineage (NCBI taxonomy): Eukaryota > Metazoa > Chordata > Amphibia > Anura > Dendrobatidae > Ranitomeya > Ranitomeya variabilis. The sequence continues at coordinate 4,163,410 of NC_135237.1, read as the reverse complement.
CTTATGGGCCCATCATGAACTGTATGGAGCATTATATGGGGCTCCTGATTCAATATGGATATTCAAAAACACTTCACCTACTGATGTCTCAATTAATTTTACTGTTATTGGTATCTATTTTTATTTTTGAAATTTACCGGTAGCTGCTGCACTTCCCACCCTAGGCTTATACTCGTCATTAAGTTTTCCCAGTTTTTTGTGGCAAAATTAGGGGTCTCGGCTTATACTCGGGTCGTCTTATTCTCGAGTATATACAGTACTTCATATCCAATTTGTTTTATTTTACCAAAGGTAACAGGAGAAATTGGACCCCAAAAGTTGTTGTGCAATATGTCCTGAGTACGCTGATACCCCATATGTTGGGGTAAACCCCTGTTTGGGCACATGGCAGAGCTCGGAAGGGAAGGAGCACTGTTTGACTTTTCAATGCAGAATTGGCTGGAATTGAGATCAGACGCCATGTCGTGTTTGGAGAGCCCCTGATGTGCCTAAACAGTGGAAACCCCCAATTCTAAATGAAACCCTAACCCAAACACACCCCTAACCCTAATCCCAACCATAACCCTAACCCCAACCATAAATGTAATCCCTAACCCTAACTTTAGCCCCAACCCTAATGGAAAAATAGAAATACATTTTTTTTATTTTATTATTTTTCCCTAACTAAGGGGGTGATGAAGAAGGGGGGTTTGATTTACTATTTATAGCGGATTTTTATGATTGGCAGCCGTCACACACTAAAACCGCTTTTTATAGCAAAAAATATTTTTTGCATTACCGCATTCTGAGAGCTATAATTTTTCCATATTTTGGTCCACAGAGTCATGTGAGGTCTTGTTTTTTGCAGGACGAGTTGATGTTTTTATTGGTAACTTTTTCGGGCACATTACATTTTTTGATCGCTTTTTATTACGATTTTTGGGAGGTACAATGAACAAAAACCAGCTATTCATGAATTTCTTTTGGGAGGAGGCATTTATACCGTTCCATGTTTGGTAAAATGGATAAAGCAGTTTTATTCGTTGGGTCAGTACGATTACAGCGATATCTCATTTACATCATTTTTTATGTTTTGGCGCTTTTATACAATGAAAAACTATTTTATATAAAAAATAATTATTTTTGCATCCCTTTATTCTGAGGGCTATAACTTTTTTATTTTTTAGCTGATGATGCTGTATGGCGGCTCGTTTTTTGCGGGACAAGATGACGTTTTCAGCGGTACCATGGTTATTTATATCCGTCTTTTTTATCGCATGTTATTCCACTTTTTGTTCGGTGGTATGATGATAAAGCGTTTTTTGCCTCGTGTTTTTTTTTTTTTTTTTTTTTTACGGTGTTCACTGAAGGGGTTAACTAGTGGGACAGTTTTATAGGTCGGGTTGTTTCGGACGCGGCGATACTAAATATGTGTACTTTTATTGTTTGGGTTTTTTATGTACATAAAGAAATGTATTTAGTGGAACAATATATTTTTTTTTCTTAGGAGATTTTTGGAAAATATTTTTACACAGTGTAAATTTTTTTTTTCTTTACTTTTTTACATTGTCGCTGATCTGACACTTTGCAAAGCACTGTGTTATGTCCGCGATCTGACAGGCAGTGCTGGAGGCTTGCTGGCGCCTGCTCTCAGAAGGCACTGACAAGCCATCTCCCTTCAGGACCTGGAAGGACCCCGCGCCCATTTCGGATCCGAGGCCTGCAGGGAGTGGACTGAGGAGTTGTGGACAGAGGGTCTCAGGGAAGCACGCAGGGAGCCCCCTCCCTGCGCGATGCTTTCCTATGCCACCGGAAGGCTGCGATCATGTTTGATAGCAGTGTTTTGGGGGATAAAGTGCCGGGAGTGGTCCATGACCGCTCCTGGCACATAGTGCCTGATGTCAGCTGCGATAATCAGCTGACATTCGGCAGTGCTCCCCCCCCGTGAGCACAGCTGATAGTGTATGACATACTATCCTGTCCATGGGAATTAAGTCCCAGGTCACATGGACGGGATAGTACATCCAATGGCAGAAAGCGGTTAATACCACATACAAGGTGGTGCTAGTGACATTATACACAGGAGCTCTGTATATAGTGTACAGGTAATACAGCGATCACCACTGACATTATACACAGGAGCTCTGTATATAGTGTCAATGTTCAGGTAATACAGTGATCACCAGTGACATTATACACAAGAGCTCTGTATATAGTGTACAGTGTACAGGTAATACAGTGATCACCAGTGACATTATACACAGGAGCTCTGTATATAGTGTACAGGTAATACAGTGATCACCTGTTACTTTATACACAGGAGCTCTGTATATAGTGTACAGGTAATACAGTGATCACCAGTGACATTATACACAAGAGCTCTGTATATAGTGTACAGTGTACAGGTAATACAGTGATCACCAGTGACATTATACACAGGAGATCTGTATATATTGTATAGTGTACAGGTAATACAGTGATCACCAGTGACATACACAGGAGCTCTGTATATAGTGTCAGTGTACAGGTAATACAGTAATCACCAGTGACATTATACACAGGAGCTCTGTATATAGTGTCAGTGTACAGGTAATACAGTAATCACCAGTGACATTATACACAGGAGCTCTGTATATAGTGTACAGGTAATACAGCGATCACCACTGACATTATACACAGGAGCTCTGTATATAGTGTCAGTGTACAGGTAATACAGTGATCACCAGTGACATTATACACAAGAGCTCTGTATATAGTGTACAGTGTACAGGTAATACAGTGATCACCAGTGACATTATACACAAGAGCTCTGTATATAGTGTACAGTGTACAGGTAATACAGTGATCACCAGTGACATACACATGAGCTCTGTATATAGTGTACAGGTAATACAGTGATCACCAGTGACATACACAGGAGCTCTGTATAGAGTGTCAGTGTACAGGTAATATAGGGATCACCAGTGACATTATACACCGGACCTCTGTATATAGTGTCAGTGTACAGATAATACAGTGATCACCGGTGACATTATACACAGGAGTCCTGTATATAGTGTACAGGTACTACAGTGATCACCAGTTACTTTATACACAGGAGCTCTATATATAGTGTCAGTGTACAGGTAATACAGTGACCACCAGTGACATTATACACAGGAGCTCTGTATATAGTGTACAGGTAATACAGTGATCACCAGTTACATTATACACAGGAGCTCTGTATATAGTGTATAGTGTACAGGTAATACAGTGATCACCAGTGACATTATACACAGGAGCTCTGTATATAGTGTCAGTGTACAGGTAATACAGTGATCACCAGTGACATTATACACATGAGCTCTGTATATAGTGTCAGTGTACAGGTAATATAGTGATCACAGTGACATTATACACAGGAGCTCTGTATATAGTATATAGCGTGCAGGTAATACAGTGACCACCAGTGACATTATACACAGGAGCTCTGTATATAGTGTCAGTGTACAGGTAATACAGTGATCACCAGTGACATTATACACAGGAGCTCTGTATATAGTGTACAGGTAATACAGTGATCACCAGTTACATTATACACAGGAGCTCTGTATATAGTGTCAGTGTACAGGTAATATAGTGATCACAGTGACATTATACACAGGAGCTCTGTATATAGTATATAGTGTACAGGTAATACAGTGATCACCAGTGACATTATACACACGAGCTCTGTATATAGCGTGCAGGTAATACAGTGATCACCGGTGACATTATACACAGGAACTGTTCAATTCAATTGCTGTTCCCGTCCCTCACCTTCCGTTCATATGCAGTCCCCTCCCCCACTTCATTATGTGCAGTTCCCTCCCTCACATCATCATTTGCAGCCCCCATCCATTATTTGCAGCCCCATCCATTATTTGCATCCCCCCTCCATCACTTGCAGCCCCCCTCCATCACTTGCAACCCCCCTCATCATTTGCAGCCCCCTCATCATTTGCAGCCCCCCTCATCATTTGCAGCCCCCTCATCATTTGCAGCCCCCTCATCATTTCAGCCCCCTCATCATTTCAGCCCCCTCATCATTTGCAGCCCCCTCATCATTAGCAGCCCCCTCATCATTAGCAGCCCCCTCATCATTAGCAGCCCCCTCATCATTTGCAGCCCCCTCATCATTTCAGCCCCCTCATCATTTCAGCCCCCTCATCATTTGCAGCCCCCTCATCATTAGCAGCCCCCTCATCATTAGCAGCCCCCTCATCATTAGCAGCCCCCCTCATCATTAGCAGCCCCCTCATCATTAGCAGCCCCCTCCGTCATTTGTAGTCCCCTTCCATCATTAGCAGCCCCCTCCATCATTTGTAGTCCTCCTCCATCATGTGCAGCCGCCCCCTAATCCCCCTCCTCATCCATTTAATTCATTTTATTAAAAAGAAAACGTTTTTCGTACTTGCCTCATAAGCGATCCCCAGCAGGCGCAGCTCCACTTCTGGTCACAGTGTCCTCGTACATGTCGGTGCGTACGCGATGACGACACCTGACCAGAAGTCCAAGGAGGGGTGGAGGGAGTCGGAGCTGCGTCGCCGTCAAGGTTAGACGACCGTGCACAACTCCGAGAAAGCTCCAGGGCTCCAGCACCGACGTGTGCGCTACAGGCCTGCAGCGCATAGCACATTAGTGCATGGTGTGGCCCATTGAGCAGAAGCACAAGAGGCGGGGCCCTGCAGGTTCCCCTGTGTACCGCTGCTCATCGGGTCCCATACAGCAGTAAGGGCAGTAATGCCCTGATGGCGGCCCTGGTGAACGGGATCATGCATGCACTGAAATTTATCTCTCTGCAGGAACACAGGTCAAGGTGAATCATGACCAATCAGCACCTAAGTTACCCATACATCTCCTCTTGATGACTCATAACAGTGCTGGTCATGGGATGTGGCTTCAGTTTCCAAAAATTATGACATTTCCAGGATATCTCCGTCCCTGGAGGTCACAGGCAGGATATATTTCTGACATATATTTTTTATCATGATTTTTACCATTACTCAGAGACAAAACATGACCGGTTTTGCACCATCTGGCAGTTATTTAATTGGAGGGATTCTAGTTAACTCACAGCAAAGTTAGTGAGTGCATCATGTCCGTACCCTCGCTACGACGCTGAAAACCTATATCCCATTAATATTTGATGTATACAAACCACAATATTCATAACTTCCCATTGACTAGGTGCAGACATCCAGTTACCTCTAAATGTTAGTTATTCGTTTCCTTTCAAATCTTAGACTCTACTTCTGTTTCTCCACAATAGATATTCACTTTCAGTCAGCTGAGCACTGCAGGGAGTCTGGGCTTCCCTTCTCAGCCATATGTAATTTCCTCACTTCCCATATGTCCACTGTACAATTCTGTTTCCAAGAGACTCTTAGATTGCCAGCTCTGTCTCTGTGAGAGGGGAGGGGCCCCTCCCTGGAGATGTTATGAATCTTATGTTTTCAGCATCTGTTATAGAAAACATCTCCCATAAATATTTGGTCCATGCAAACCCCGATATTCATCACTGGCTCCAGAGATTCCTTTGCACAAAGGAAGCCCCAGTACTTCTCTACCTCTGAGTATACGAACCCTAGGCTTGCTAGCTGGTTCTCATCAGATTCCCTGTGGTAATTACCTGTTCATGGCAGGGGTCCTACTTCAATGGAGGTTGTAGTGTCAGATCTCTCTCTTTCGCTCATTTCCCCAGATATAATTAATCCCATATGTTCCATGTGAGGGTGAAACGTTCCCTCCGGAGAGGTCTTTATGGATTTTAATTCCTCTCTATGACACATTTGTACGTAATAAAGTCTATTCTATATTTTGGTGATTGGTGTTCAGGCTTTTGTCCTGGCACATGTTCTTTCCTTCCGGATATATTTGTGGCCACAATAATATTAATTACTCTCTGGGTTTACCGTTTTCTGTTGCCCAATATTACAATGGAATAAAGTAAAAATATTTCATTTTTAGGTGTTTTTTCAATAGTCACGGTCTGCCCCTTCTCAGCGTCTGTGATGTGGGGCTGACTGTAAGGGTCCGCGTGAATCTACAGCTCAGTCTCGCCCCGCCCTTCGCTCAGGTCGCACATGGCTCATCCCCCCCATGCAGTACTCACTGTCCGCAGCCGTTCACCGGTGATGTGTACAAGTATAATTTACTCATCTAAGGCTGCTTTCACACTAGCGTCGGTACGGGGCCGTCACGCTGCGTCAGCCCGACGTACTGACGCATACTGTGAAGAAAATGCCTGACGTTGGCAGCGGAAGCAGTCTTAAGACGCTTCCGCTGCTTCATTGTAAGGTCCGGGGAGGAGGGGCGGAGTTTCGGTCGCGCATGCGCGGTCGTAAATGGTGGTCCCGACGCACAAAAAAAGTTACATGTAACTTTTTTTGTGACGGCGGTGCGCCAAAACATGACGCAACCGTCGCAATGCGTCGGTAATGTTAGTCTATGAGGAAAAAACGCATCCTGCAGACAACTTTGCAGGATGCGTTTTTCTCCACATCGACACATTGCGACGAGCAGTGCACGACGCTAGTGTGAAAGTAGCCTTACTCGTGTTTCTGATTTTATTTTTGAGAATTGATCAATTTTATAATGTTGCCTGATGTTTATATGTTTTTGAGCATCAAGTTCTGTAATGAAGTGAGGGTGGAACTTTGCAGGGAGGGGAGTGACCAAGCTCGGCCCACAGATTCATCATGAGTTACAACACAACAGTGTGGTGCACTACAACAGTATTGTCCTCCGGTCCCTGGCAGCGGCACACAGCTTCACTGTGAGGAAGTGGACTCTAAATGCTCTTCTATACGTCATAGGTATATAAGCTGGTGCCCTCCCTCCTGGGGTCCAGTGTAAGCTCTAGGCCACCTGGTGCCCTCCTTCCCTTCTGGGGTCCAGCGCAGGCTCTGGGCCACCTTGTGCCTTCCCTCCCTCCTGGGGTCCAGAGCATGCTCCGGGCCACCTTGTGCCCTCCATCCCTCCTGGGGTCCAGCGCAGGCTCCGAGCCACCTGGTGTCCTCCATCCCTCCTGGGGTCCAGCGCAGGCTCTTGGTTACCTGGTGCCTGCCCTGCCTCCTGGGGTCCAGCGCAGGCTCTGGGTTACCTGGTGTCCTCCCTTCCTCCTGGGGTCCAGCACAGGCTCTGGGTTACTGGTGTCCTCCCTCCCTCCTGGGGTCCAGCACAGGCTCTGGGTTACCTGGTGCCCTCCCTCCCTCCTGGGGTCCAGCACAGGTTCTGGGCCACCTTGTGCCTTCCTTCCCTTCTGGGGTCCAGAGCATGCTCCGGGCCACCTGGGGCCCTCCCTCCCTCCTGGGGTCCAGCGCAGGCTCCGAGCCACCTGGGGCCCTCCATCCCTCCTGGGGTCCAGCACAGGCTCTGGATTACCTGGTGTCCTCCCTCCCTCCTGGGGTCCAGCACAGGCTCCAGGCCACCTGGTGCCTTCCCTCCCTCCTGGGGTCCAGCACAGGCTTTGGGCCACCTGGTGCCCGCCCTCCCTCCTGGGGTCCAGCACAGGCTCTGGGCCACCTGGTGCCCACCCTCCCTCCTGGGGTCCAGCACAGGCTCCGGGCCACCTGGTGCCTTCCCTCCCTCCTGGGGTTAAGCACAGGCTCTGGGCCACCTGGTGCCCGCCCTCCCTCCTGGGGTCCAGTGCAGGCTCTGGGTTACCTGGTGCTCGCCCTCCCTCCTGGGGTCCAGCACAGGCTCTGGGCCACCTGGTGCCCTCCATCCCTCCTGGGGTCCAGAGCAGGCTCCGGGCCACCTGGTGCCCTCCATCCCTCCTGGGGTCCAGTGCAGGCTCTGGGTTACCTGGTGCCCTCCCTCCCTCCTGGGGTCCAGCGCAGGCTCTGGGTTACCTGGTGCCCTCCATCCCTCCTGGGGTCCAGCGCAGTCTCCGAGCCTCCTGGTGCCCTCCCTCCCTCCTGGGGTCCAGAGCAGGCTCTGGGCCACCTGGTGCCCTCCATCCCTCCTGGGGTCCAGCACAGGCTCTGGGTTACCTGGTGCCCTCCCTCCCTCCTGGGGCCCAGCACAGGCTCTGGGTTACCTGGTGCCCTCCCTCCCTCCTGGGGTCCAGCGCAGGCTCTGGGTTACCTGGTGCCCTCCATCCCTCCTGGGGTCCAGCGCAGTCTCCGAGCCACCTGGTGCCCTCCCTCCCTCCTGGGGTCCAGAGCAGGCTCCGGGCCACCTGGTGCCCTCCATCCCTCCTGGGGTCCAGCACAGGCTCTGGGTTACCTGGTGCCTGCCCTCCCTCCTAGGGTCCAGCGCAGGCTCTGGGCCACCTGGTGCCCTCCATCCCTCCTGGGGTCCAGCACAGGCTCTGGATTACCTGGTGTCCTCCCTCCCTCCTGGGGTCCAGCACAGGCTTTGGGCCACCTGGTGCCCGCCCTCCCTCCTGGGGTCCAGCACAGGCTCTGGGCCACCTGGTGCCCACCCTCCCTCCTGGGGTCCAGCACAGGCTCCGGGCCACCTGGTGCCTTCCCTCCCTCCTGGGGTTAAGCACAGGCTCTGGGCCACCTGGTGCCCGCCCTCCCTCCTGGGGTCCAGCGCAGCCTCTGGGTTACCTGGTGCCTGCCCTCCCTCCTGGGGCCCAGCACAGGCTCTGGGTTACCTGGTGCCCGCCCTCCCTCCTGGGGTCCAGCGCAGCCTCTGGGCCACCTGGTGCCCTCCCTCCTGGGGTCCAGTGCAGCCTCTGGGCCACCTGGTGCCTGCCCTCTTGGGGCCTTTCATCAAAACATCTTTGGTAGCCAACCCAGTTCCAGGGGCTAGATAGAGAGATTGGGGTTTGTATACATCTGATATTTATGGGACATACTGTACTTCTTCAACTTCAGGTCTAATCGGGCAAGAATGTGCATATTTTCTCATAACTAAGACACCTGCCTATAAGCCCAAATCAATAGTGGCCAGATAACCGACACCAGCCATATCTTGTTTATTAACTATGGAAAGGTAAAATCCCGATAAAAAATATAGTGATTAACTTGAACTTCTGCAGTCGTCAGGAATAAAGATATTGTTAATGTTTGGAATTTCATAAAATCCTGAAGGGCTTAGAACATCTCACAACCCGGCCCACGTGAGGTCATCATGGTCACGGGGGAAGGGGGGTGTAACTTAGGTGCTGATAAAAGGCCAAGGTGAATTATGATCTCTGTTCAATGCTGATGAAGATACATATCAGTGTAGGCTCGATCCCATTAACCAAAACTTATTGATCAATTTGCTTCCATCCGCTAGCTGAGCCATCTCCGTGTCCAGTGTAGTAAGTTCTTCTGTTAATCCATTTTTATTTTATGTAACTGTTTATACTGTATTGTTTTTTCCCCTTTGTAAAATCTTTTCTATATTTTTATAAACACTGCCTATCGTTCTGGATTAAATATAAAATGTAATAGTTCTGTTCCTTTCATTCTGTAAACTGGGCCCGAAGCCATTTGCCACCAGAACCAGGCCTCCAGTCAGCTTGTATAAACATTGAATGGTATTGGCAGCAAGTGGTTCTTGTTTTTTTGGCAGTGACAGGCAGCTGGCAGTGACTGTACTGGGGGGGGGTGAGGTGTGTGTGTGTGTATGTATGTATATATACACTGCTCAAAAAAAATAAAGGGAACACTTAAACAACAGAATCTAACTCCAAGTGAATCAAACTTCTGTGACATCAAACTGTCCACTTAGGAAGCAACACTGATTGACAATCAATTTCACATGCTGTTGTGCAAATGGAATAGACAACAGATGGAAATTATTGGCAATTATCAAGACCCCCTCAATAAAGGAGTGGTTCTGCAGGTGGGGACCACAGACCACATCTCGGTACCAATGCTTTCTGGCTGATGTTTTGGTCACTTTTGAATGTTGGTTGTGTTTTCACACTCGTGGTAGCATGAGACGGACTCTACAACCCACACAAGTGGCTCAGGTAGTGCAGCTCATCCAGGATGGCACATCAATGCGAGCTGTGGCAAGAACGTTTCCTGTGTCTGTCAGCATAGTGTCCAGAGGCTGGGGGCGCTACCAGGAGACAGATCAGTACATCAGGAGACGTGGAAGGGGCCGTAGGAGGGCAACAACCCAGCAGCAGGACCGCTACCTCAGCCTTTGTGCAAGGAGGAAGAGGAGGAGCACTGCCAGAGCCCTGCAAAATGTCTTCCAGCTGGCCACAAATGCACATGTGTCTGCACAAACGGTTAGAAACCGACTCCATGAAGATGGTCTGAGTGCTCGACGTCCACAGATGGGGGTTGTGCTCACAGCCCAACACCGTGCAGGATGCTTGGCATTAGCCACAGAACACCAGAATTGGCAAATTCACCACTGGCGCCCTGTGCTCTTCACAGATGAAAGCAGGTTACATATATAGTTACATAGTTACTAAGGCCGAAAAAAGACATTTGTCCATCCAGTTCAGCCTATATTCCATCATAATAAATCCCCAGATCTACGTCCTTCTACAGAACCTAATAATTGTATGATACAGTATTGTTCTGCTCCAGGAAGACATCCAGGTCTCTCTTGAACCCCTCAACTGAGTTCGCCATCACCACCTCCTCAGGCAAGCAATTCCAGATTCTCACTGCCCTAACAGTAAAGAATCCTCTTCTATTTTGGTGGAAAAACCTTCTCTCCTCCAGACGCAAAGAATGCCCCCTTGTGCCCGTCACCTTCCTTGGTATAAACAGATCCTCAGCGAGATATTTGTATTGTCCCCTTATATACTTATACATGGTTATTAGATCGCCCCTCAGTCGTCTTTTTTCTAGACTAAATAATCCTAATTTCGCTAATCTATCTGGGTATTGTAGTTCTCCCATCCCCTTTATTAATTTTGTTGCCCTCCTTTGTACTCTCTCTAGTTCCATTATATCCTTCTTGAGCACCGGTGCCCAAAACTGGACACAGTACTCCATGTGCGGTCTAACTAGGGATTTGTACAGAGGCAGTATAATGCTCTCATCATGTGTATCCAGACCTCTTTTAATGCACCCCATGATCCAGGTTCACACTGAGCACATGTGACAGACATGACAGAGTCTGGAAACGCCATGGAGAGCGATCTGCTGCCTGCAACATCCTTCAGCATGACCGGTTTGGCAGTGGGTCAGTAATGGTGTGGGGTGGCATTTCTTTGGAGGGCCGCACAGCCCACCATGTGCTCGCCAGAGGTAGCCTGACTGCTATTAGGTACCGAGATGAGATCCTCAGACCCCCTGTGAGACCATATGCTGGTGCGGTTGGCCCTGGCTTCCTCCTAATTCAGGATAATGTCAGACCTCATGTGGCTGGAGTGTGTCAGCAGTTCCTGCAAGATGAAGGCATTGAAGCTATGGACTGGCCTGCCTGTTCCCCAGACCTGAATCTGATGTAACACATCTGGGACATCATGTCTCGTTCCATCCACCAATGTCACGTTACACTACAGACTGTCCAGGAGTTGACTGATGCCTTAATCCAGGTCTGGGAGGAGATCCCTCAGGATAACATCCACCATCTCATCAGGACAATGCACTGCCATTGTAGGGAGGTCATACAGGCACGTGGAGGCCACACACACTACTGAGCATCATTTCCTTGTTTTGAGGCATTTCCACTGAAGTTGGATGAGCCTTCAATTTGATTTTCCACTTTGATTTTGAGCATCATTCCAACTCCAGACCTCCATGGGATATTAGTTGTGATTTACATTCATCATTTTTAGGTTTCATTGTTCTCAACACATCCCACTATGTTATGAATAAAGATTTGCAATATTTCATTTAGTGATATCTAGGATGTGTGATTTTAGTGTTCCCTTTATTTCTTTGAGCAGTGTATGTGTGTGTGTGTGTGTGTATATATATATATATATTTTATACCCACTCGCACACGTTGGAATCTGAGGTATATAGCATATGCGTGCTGTTAGTTTCCCAATAACCAGCCTAGTAGTGGAAACAGCCTGTGGCCTTCTCCGTTAATATTCTGTCAATCGCGTAACTGTCCGGACAATAGGGGGCAGCAGAGAGGTGTTTGTGACACAAAAGTAACAGTGTGGGTGTTGAGTTCTTTCCCCAGCTGTGATCTTTGACAATTGGTGGTGCTGCGTGGTCTCTCCGGTGTTGTCCCTTGACAAAGGGCGTTATCAAAGTATTGATCAGTTTATAGACTAGATATGAACAAGAGAAAATCTTTTTTTCCTTGTCCCGGTAGCAGCACAGAAATGTGGGGTTCATACCATGATATTACTTAGCATGGCTGGGGGCTATCTAACCCTTTATCCTATCTTGTGATGCTCCATTGAACCCAGAAGACCAGACCATATTATCTGATGGTGGTGACTGACTACAACTGCCCTGCATTGTAACTGGCTCCTCTTTGTCTGAGGCTGCCTTATGATGAGTGCCGGCCTCTTCCCGGCCACGTATAGTTGGTCAGTGGGAGGCCATGTGGTGTATGGCTGCTATGATGCAGTATTTTCTGTCATGTGCCCCCCCCCCAACAGGTCTGATCACATGCTGACAACTCTACCATGCCACTTGGTGAGGTCCACAATGATTGACTGTTTTGTGCTGTGAGTTACCATTAGTCTGATAACTGATCATTAATTGCCCGCAGGACTCTTGTAGCTCTGTGAGATCCTCAGTAGAGTTTGCATGGATGCTATGAACGATGGCCGATGGCGTTCTTCAGGGACCGGATGATGGCATGTTCGACCTTGGTTTGTTCTCCTTCTTCGGTACGTTGGTAATGTTGCACTAATGCTGTATAGGGTGGGAGAAGTGTTTTCCTTTGTGGAGGTCCATTACATTGCACGTTTCGAAGACTCTGAGTGTTGATTCTTTCTCCAGGCACAGAGGCTTCAGCCGTACACCCGGAGATGCCTCCAGCCTCCATGTTAGAAAAGGGAGTTGTGTCCTGTGCCAGCAACATGCAGATGGCCGGTGGAGCTGCTGTATATGGACTCCCTGGTGAGTAGGTGACCCCCTTAATGGACAGGTATTCCTTGTATATGTCATGGTCTTAATGTGTTTAACAAAACCGAGGTCATCTGTGTGCCATTCCCATGTTTGAGGCCACACCACATTCTGTCCAAAGATCAGGATGTGCCTGGTATCTCGTGGACATGCCGCCTTCTGTCCCTAGATCCCGATGTGTCTGGCATCTCGGTGTGCATGCCGCTTTCTGTCCCCAAATCTGGATGTGACTGGCGTCTCGGTGTGCATGACATGCAACACCAGATCCGGATGTGACTAGCTTCTTGTTGTGCACGACGCTTTCTGTCCCCAGATTTGGAATGACTGGCGTCTCGGCGTGCACAATGCATTCTGCCTCCAGATTTGGAGGTGACTGTAATCTCGGCATTCACAATGCCTTCTGTGCCCAGATCCGGAGGTGACTGGCGTGTACGAATTTTAGGGTTAACCTAGTCTCTTAGTAGTTTATAAAGCACCAGCTGTTTAAATCAAATCAGTGCCGCAGTCAATCTTCGAGAGAATTTTAGTGTTTTGATCAAAGTAGATGTCTATTCCAGTGTCCATCCCACCCCCCACAGCGTGACTATAAGATACTAATGGGTCATCATGGTAACCAAGCTACTAATGAAGACCCCCGATGCCAAAATTTGGTATAGTAATAACACCTAATGCAGGATGTACTTCAAGTCTGGGTGGGAAAATAACTGAAAAGTAATAAAAAATAAATTATATGAATCAGACACCTTAATATTTAAAATTGTATTTATTTTCAAATTGGGAAATGAACAAACAAAATACAAAAAAATTCACGTTCGATACGGCTGGGTCTGTAAAAGTCTGATCTTCAGAAATAAAATTAATTAATCCGTATGATAAACGTTGCAAAGAAAAATTAGAATTGATGCTTTACGGTCACCGCACAGACCTGCCCCACACACAAAAGCAATGTAAATGTCGTATGCACCCCAAAAAAACAAGCCCTTACCCAGGCCCATATATAAAAAGTGGTGACACAAAATATATTTTTTCCAAATGTTAGAATTTTTTTAAGCCACTAAACTATAAGGGTATGTGCACACGTTGCGGATTTCTTGCAGAAATTTCCTGAAGAAAACCGGAAATTTTCTGCAAGAAATCCGCATTTTTTTTTTGCGTTTTTCCGTTTTTTTCGCGTTTTTTTAGCATTCTGCAAGCGTAATTAGCTTGCAGAATGCTAAAGTTTTCCAAGCGATCTGTAGCATCGCTTGGAAAACTGACTGACAGGTTGGTCACACTTGTCAAACATACTGTTTGACAAGTGTGACCAACTTTTTACTATAGATGCAGCTTATGCAGCATCTATAGTAAAAGAGAGAATGTTTAAAAAAAATAAAAAAATGCTTATACTCACCCAGACATCTCATCAGCGGCGTCCGTTCGTCTTCCTATAGCTGGTGTGTGCGCGCAGGACCTTCCGTGACGTCACGGTCACGTGAGCGGTCACATGACCGCTCACGACCAATCACAGGACAGTGACGTCATCGGCAAGGTCCTTCGCCGCACATCAGCTACAGGAACCGAAGCGACAGCGTGCAGTGGAGGCGGGAAGACATCGAGGGTGAGTATATCGCTATTTTTTATTTTAATTCTTATTTTTTGACCACTTATATGGTGCCCAGTGCGTGGAGGAGAGTCTCCTCTCCTCCACCCTGGGTACCTACCGCACATAATCTGCTTACTTCCCGCATGGTGTGCACAGCCCCGTGCGGGAAGTAAGCAGATCAATGGACCCCTAGGTGTGCGGAATCCCCTGCAATTCCGCATTTTAATGAACATGTTGCTTTTTTTTCCGCGATGCGATTTTTTCGCGGAAAAAAAGGCTACATTTGCACAAAAAATGCGGAATACACTTAAAATAATGGGAGGCATATGTAAGCGTTTTTTTCGCGTTTTTATCACGTTTTTATAGCGAAAAAACGCGAAAAAAACGCGAAAAATACTTAACGTGTGCACATGGCCTAAAACTGTTGGAGATTTTAGTCTGTAATCGCACTGAGCTGCAGAAATCGCATCAGGTCACTTTTGCCGCACAATGAACAAATAAAAAAGCAAAGCAAAGCACATTTGTAGGATGACATTGCTTTCCGCCATTTTACCCTGGTTAGGATGTTTCCCATCATACGGTGGAAGTCAAAACTACAACTATTGATACAAAGACAAGATGTCTCACGACTGGGTCAAAGGGAAAGAAAGAACTTGTGTGTCAGGAGTTAAACCTTAAAGACTGTTCAGTCTCGGGGCCCGTGGCTTTGTACGTGTAGTGTTCCTATCTACAGAGTGTAGGTGTTGCAGCACTACATTACATCAGGAGTGGGGTTACATTTTTGCTCTGACGTTACTTAGCAATGTCTCGTTCTCTCTTTCAGGGGGCACCTCCACAACCTCTGCTCAGCATGGTTTGGGACCCTCTCAGTTAATGTCCCATGCAGCTCCAATTACGAACAACGATGTCTCCTTAGGCTTTCCTAGAGATTCATCCTGGGGCGTTTGCAACTCCAGTAATTTTCCCCAAACTCCCCCAAGCAGCTCTATGGATAAAGCCACCCAGGAGGAACGCAGTCCCAGTGATATCACCAGCATCATCGCACATCTCCGAAGTCTTGCAACTGAAACCTCAAATAATTGTTCCAAAGCTGAAACAGAGAAATCTGTGTCAAAACAAAGTGCAGAGGCCGAAAGTTCCGGTACCTCTGATAGTTTATTCAGCCAACGAAATGTGGGGTCCGCAGGTTCTGGCCTAAGAGACAGTAGTGACAATCAGACGAATCTCAAGGCAAATCTCTATGATGAAGTTGTCGACAAGCATTATCAATTTGGAAATATGGGATCAAACTTCAAGAAGAAATTGAACACTAAGATTTACATCTGCTCAGAATGTGGTAAAACCTGTCCTTGTCAGTCTGCATATGTCCGGCACCAGAGGATTCACACCGGGGAGAAGCCCTACGCCTGCTCCGACTGCGGCAAGAGCTTTATTCAGGTATCTGATTACAACAACCATGTCCGGTCTCATACAGGAGAGAAACCCTACACCTGTGCAGAGTGCGGGAAGAGCTTCAGCCGGAGCACTTACTTGGTGACACACTCGAGAATCCACACAAAAGAGAAGCCGTACACCTGCAGTATATGCAACAAAAGTTTCATCCAGCACTCCCATCTCTCGCTGCATCTGCGCATCCACAGTGGAGAGAAGCCCTACATCTGTATTGAATGTGGCAACAGCTTCAGCCGGAGTTCAACCCTCGTAAAACATAAGAAGTCCCACAGGAGGAAAACGCTTCACTTCAGTAAGAAAAATAATGAAGATATTCCTCAAAAATTCACCCATAACAACCCACCCACTTGGGGAACAGTCCCAGACCAGGATGAACCACCCGAATCCCCACCTAGAGCGGAAACGCCACATGTCAAATCTGAAACAGATGATGCAGCAGGGTGTGGTCAACTGGCAGCAAATTGTAGAAAACCTCACAAGGACAGTAAGAAAACTGTCCACAAACCCATACGAATCACGTTAGAAAAATACCTGATCACTGACGTGACAGCAGGAGAAGATCATCATCCACTATTGCTGCACCATAAGAAATTTATATGGAAGAAGAAGTCCCAGCAACCGGGCAAGGACAATGAAGAGGGGCCTGATGTAGGAAAAATGGAGGCATCAGACAATGGTGTGCCTGAAACTGGCATTGAAATGAGAAGTGTTAAAAGTCCAAAAATTGAGTGTAACTATTCACCTTCTCAAGAAGTAAACCAGATGAGTGAGAACAGTGAGAACCTGAACCCAGAGGGATCATGTCCATCACCGCAGCCCGACCATGTGAGGGACACTCAATTAGATGACTCTGAAGATCATTACTCTGTTGTAAATGGAAAGGTCACCAAGTTTGAGGAGATAGAATATCCTAATGACATTGTGGAATCGACGTACAATAACGTGTTCACGGCCTCTGACAATATGTCTATTATCAACACTTTAGAGAAACCCCATAAAGAATCCTTGTTCATCTGCAGTTACTGTGGAAAGAGCTGTCCCTGCAAATCAGCTTTCATCCGACACCAGAGGATTCACACCGGGGAGAAGCCCTACGCCTGCTCTGACTGTGGCAAGAGCTTTATTCAGGTGTCTGATTATAATAACCATATACGGTCTCACACAGGAGAGAAACCCTACACCTGTGCAGAGTGCGGGAAGAGCTTCAGCCGGAGCACTTACCTGGTGACCCACTGTAGAACCCACACAAAAGAGAAGCCTTACACCTGCCGAGAATGTGGCAAAAGCTTCATACAGCACTCGCATCTTTCTATTCACATGCGCATCCACAGTGGTGAGAAGCCGTACTCATGTTTTGAGTGTGGCAAGAGGTTCAGTCGAAGCTCAACCCTTGTTAAGCATGAGAAATCCCACAGTAGAACTTACTAGTGGAGAGACTAACATACAGAGGCCCACGAAGCCTAGGCTAGAAGGTTCATCTGCAAAAATCTGAACCTGTAAGTCTTGCTAAACCAAGGAGGAACACACTGTAAAGATAGCAATGTTGCTTGGTTGACTCTTCACTGCAATCGTGGGACTGCCTTTGCTCGATTTGAGTTTGACGGCATGATCTTCCTTGCCCAGTACATCTTCTCATTTGCTAAACTTATCTTTTATTTTATAGCGTACTAAGCTATGCCAGGCTCTATACTATGATGGTCTGCCAAAATCACAGTAAGGTCTTCCATGAGCATGGACCATAACTGCAGACGATTGGTGCCAGAGCCGTAAGTGCCATATGATGCTCCTGGAGTGACATCGGTGGTATAGTCACCCAGCCCTCCTACAATCACACGAGATGTGAACCTCTTGTGTGTCCTGCATCAAGCTCCTGGTTTATACCGGCAAAGTCCTAGTGAAATTCTCAGACTCTCTATGTGATTTATCAATAAGATCCATAAATTAATAGAATTTGCATTTAGCGACTCTTGAGAAAAGAAAGTGTTCAAAACACAATAAATTTGGTGCGCATCATGTACTCTGTTCTTTGGGCTTTTTGGTTACTTTCCCTTGTTTATGTAAAATATATGGTGGGAATTGACCTAAATGGTAGGAATCGACAAGAGTATTTCCAGAGTGAATTCCACCAGTGTGCAGATAAAGACTGGAGTAGACCAGGCCCACCCTCTCTATTGGCTAAGTCCCTCGTGATGTCTGTGTGATCCATATATGGCCCCTGGGACATCCTCTCTATTCGCTAAGTCCCGGTGATGTCTGTATGGTCCGTGTATGGCCGCAGGGACATCCTCTCTATAGGCTAAGTCCCGGTGATGTCTGTATGGTCTGTGTATGGCCACAGGGACATCCGCTCTACATCCGCTCTATTGGCTAAGTCCCATTGATGTCTGTATGGTCTGTGTATGGCTGCTGGGGCATCCTCTCTATAGGCTAAGTCCCGGTGAGGTCTGTATGGCCGCAGAGACATCCTCTCTCTATTGGCTAAGTCCCATTGATGTCTGTATGGCAACAGAGACATTCACTCTATTGGCTAAGTCCCGATGATGTCTGTATGGTCCGTGTATGGCCGCAGGGACATCCTCTGTATTGGCTAAGTCCCAGTGATGTCTGTATGGCCCGTGTATGGCTGCTGGGGCATCCTCTCTGTAGGCTGAGTCCCGGTGAGGTCTGTATGGCGGCAGAGACATCCTCTCTATTGGCTAGGTCCCGGTGATGTCTGTATGGCCGCAGGGACATCCGCTCTATTGGCTAAGTCCCGGTGATGTCTGTATGGTCCGTGTATGGCCGCAGGGCCATCCGCTCTACATCCGCTCTATTGGCTAAGTCCCATTGATGTCTGTATGGTCTGTGTATGGCTGCTGGGGCATCCTCTCTATAGGCTAAGTCCCGGTGAGGTCTGTATGGCTGCAGAGACATCCTCTCTCTATTGGCCAAGTCCCATTGATGTCTGTAGGGCAACAGAGACATCCTCTCTATTGGCTAAGTCCCGGTGATGTCTGTATGGTCCGTGTATGGCCGCAGGGACATCCGCTCTATTGGTTAAGTCCCGGTGATGTCTGTATGGTCCGTGTATGGCCGCAGGGACATCCGCTCTATTGGTTAAGTCCTGTTGATGTCTGTATGGCCGCAGGGACATCCTGCCATCCTGACCTGAGCAGCAGTGCAACTGGGCTCTGAAGACATGGCGTGCTGCTACCACCGCCTCTGTGATTATATTTTGCTGCTCTTCCCCAGTACGAGAAGCATATACTGGGTTTCCGTACTGGTAGTTTGTTTTCTTGTGTCCTTGCTGGAATATAATCATCACATCATGTATGTATTTCTGAGATTGGGATTCTGCTGTGTCCAGGTCTGCTCAGATCTCTGTGTCAGTACAGGTGAAGCAGCTACAAGGGGGGGTGTCCTAATTTACGTC
The DNA here is from genome assembly GCF_051348905.1 of Ranitomeya variabilis. Taxonomy (NCBI): domain Eukaryota; kingdom Metazoa; phylum Chordata; class Amphibia; order Anura; family Dendrobatidae; genus Ranitomeya; species Ranitomeya variabilis. The sequence goes on along the minus strand of NC_135237.1, from coordinate 4,144,017 downwards.
CAGAATTGTTTATTTTCTCGTTCTCCGGTTACAATCGGGACTTCGGTTTAGATCTTTGTCTTCCAAGGATGAATTGATCCACAATCTACGCACTCTGGGCGATTATTGCCTTTTTTGTCTGTTTTTTTGCGGTTTTTCTTTTGCTCGTCATTCTTTTAATTGTTTTTTTAGTTTATTTAGTGTGCACCTATTTTTGTAATTTTTCATGTTGTGGGCGATTTTGGGGTTTCCAGGTGTTTTCGACTGATTCATCAATTGTGACTTTTTAAAAAGTGTGAAAGAAATTGCAAAACTGTCTCCAATCATCCTAAAGAGATTTTTTTGCACGTCTGAATTTCTGCTGCATATTTTGCAGCATTCTAGTGGAGCACGTGACTTCATGCGTTAAAAAGGAACAAAAACGTATAAAGACAGAAATAAAGAGCATTTTTTATTGTGTGCAAAAATTCATGAACGGCCAAATGTTGAAGAATTTGGCCAAAAAATGTCAAAACCTACTAAAAGCCAAAAAAAAAAGATTTAAAATGGAGATGATGTAGACAATTATGTGATCCCCTCCACATTCCACCTGCTAGATATTTTTGGATCTCCCATTCTACATCCATAGACATTAACTCCTTAATTTCATGGCCAGTTATTATTTTTCTGTTACAGCCGTATGGTGGATTGTACTTTGCGAGACTATTTCTAATTTTCAATGAAACTGTCAAGGATATCAATTCGTCAGGACTTAATCCCACAAATCCCTGATATCACAGGCCGGGAAGGGCACGAGTACCACCCGCTGTGATCTCTGGCCAACGATCAACGGAGAAGGCCGCATCCTGTTCATACCACTGGGCCGGCTATCGGAAAACAGGGAGCGTTTGGTATATACACCTCCGGATTCCAACACATGGAATATGTGTATACGCCCTGGTAAGGTCACCACTAACTCTTCGATAACCCCAGACCACTCGCTGTTACCACCATTCGTCTCGGTTGATTAGACACCTATGGTAACTTATGCCTTCGAAGGCGTAGTTTACAGAACTATTAAATTTTATATATAATCCAAAGGGGGCAGTGTTTCTGAAAAATATACAAAAGATTTTGCAAGGGGGACAAAACAACACAGCATAAACCGTTAGGCTGGGTTCACATTGCGTTAATGCAGTCCGTTAGATGGACTGCGTTACACCACGGCATAACGCGTTGTAATGCAATCCGTTAACCCCTATTATCGGGCGCATCCCCAACGCATGCCATAATCGCATACGCTAGCGATGTGCCGTCATTCAGTGACGGAGTCTCGGACGCGGGCTGCAGCGTCTGAGGCTCCGTCACCGCTGGCACAGATGAATGATCTGCGCTAGCGGTATAGCATAACGCGATGGCGTGTATGCTATAGCGTTCACACAGCCCGTCAATGCTATGTGTTGAACGGGCTGCTTTAACGCAATGTGAACCTGGCCTTACATAGAATAAAAGGGATTAACAGAAGAACTTATTACACCGATCGCAGAGGCGATTCAGTTTAGTTGAAGGAGAGCGCTTTGATTTGGCTGTCGATAAACAGGGTCCCTGCATACATGACATGTAACTCTCTGCAGGAACACTGATGATAATTGGGATTGATCTTTTATCAGACGCTGAGTCCCACCCACACACCCCCGTGATCACCTCACAAGGTCCCGGCTGTGGGCCGGACTCAGCCCTTCATGATTTATGCAATAACTCCTCATAGAGCGATCACAGAAGCTTGAGATTGATGTCATCTGTCGTATCAGGATTGTACATATGCTCAGAGACCAGACATGGCCTAGCATGGCCCCTATGGATTTGAGGCCTTTTGGTGGGGGTTATAATTATAAGAAAATATGTGTATTTTTGCCTAGTGCAGAAAATGTACGTCTCATTAATATCGGATGGATAGAAAATCCAATACTCTATATTTTCTGGCAGAGACGTACTCTCTGAGCTGACTTATTGTAACTGCAGTGACCGTGGCTATTTGTAAAGGTGTCAGATCTTCTTTGATCCACTTTCCTGTCTCGCTCATTAGACAATAGACCTCCTCTTCAGCTGCCTGGACATAAAGAGGGATCCGCTCATTGTAATTAATCTGCGTCAAATCTCTTGTCACTGCCATTTTACATAAAGGCCGGTTTGAATGCTATCTCCTGTCTCCTCACGACAAATGGTGCAGAGAAGAAAGAAGGGAGGAGGACATGAGCGACCTCAAGGATTTTTGTTATATTTTCTATGACGGAGAACATTCATTTTACCATGTTATATACTGAAAAACGGGTAAAAAAATCCAACTGTGATAAAATTGCTAAAATAATCCCCACAATTCTGAGGTTGTTTTGTTTTAACCCCTTTCTGGCCTTGGACGGGATAGTACGTCCGAGGTCAGAAGCCCCTCTTTGATGCGGGCTCCGGCGGTGAGCACATGACATTTTTTGATCGCTTTTTATTCCGATTTTTGTGAGGCAGAATGACCAAAAACCAGCTATTCATGAATTTCTTTTGGGGGGGGGGCGCTTATACCATTCCGCGTTTGGTAAAATGGATAAAGCAGTTTTATTCTTCGGGTCAGTACGATTACAGCGATATCTCATTTATATCATTTTTTTATGTTTTGGCGCTTTTATACGATAAAAACTATAGAAAAAATAATTATTTGGCATCGCTTTATTCTGAGGACTATAACATTTTTATTTTTTCGCTGATGATGCTGTATGGCGGCTCGTTTTTTGCAGGACAAGATGACGTTTTCCGCGGTATCATGGTTATTTATATCTGTCTTTTTGATCGCGTTATTTCACTTTTTGTTCGTTGGTATGGTAATAAAGCATTTTTTTTTTTACGGTGTTCACTGTAGGGGTTAACTAGTTGGACAGTTTTATAGGTCGGGTTGTTACGGACACGGCAATACTAAATATGTGTACTTTTATTGTTTTTTTTATTATTTAGATAAATCTATTTATGGGAACAATATTTTCTTTCCTTTATTTAGGAATTTTTTTTTTTTTTACACTTCTAAATATATATATATTTTTTTTACATTGCCCCAGGGGGGGACATCACTATATAGTGACAGATTGCTGATCTGACACTTTTCAGTGCACGTGTCAGATCAGCGAGCACACAGGCACTGCAGGGACGCTTGCAAGCGCTTGCTCTGAGCAGGCGCTGGTAAGCCACCTCCCTGCAGGACCCGGATGTAGCCCCGCGGCCATTTTGGATCTGGGACCTGCAGGGAGGAGATGCTTGGTACAAGGTGAGCACATCGACTTGTACCGAGGGTCTCCGGGAAGCACGCAGGCAGCCCCCTCCCTGCGCGATGCTTCCCTATGGCCCTGGAATGCTGCGATCACAATGTGCCGGGGGTTAATGTGCCGTGGGCGGTCCATGACTGCTCCTGGCACATAGTGCCGGATGTCAGCTGCGATAGTCAGCTAACACCCGGCCGCGATTGTCTGCGCTCCCCCCGTGAGCGCGGCCGATCGCATATCACGTACTATCCCGTCACTGGGCGTTAAGTCCCAGGTCACCTTGACGGGATAGTACGTCCAATGGGATTAAGGGGTTAAGGTTAGTGGCTACACATCTTCACCCATAGTCTATTGCTCCACTGGTCCTGCTCATGCGCGTCCCTATCCTCTTTTGCGTGTGCAGTAACAATCGGCTGGCATTCTGGTGTCCAGGTCAGTAGGATTTTGGCAATGCCAAATCTGTATTAATTTTTTTTTTAGCAAAAACATTTTTTAGAAATTTGTAAGAAATTTAAAAAAAAAAATCTCCATTTTCTGAGGGCTGTAACTTAATTGTCCCTTAGTTTGAGCTGTGAGGTTATGTTGTGGCTCAGGCTGAAGGTCTTTACTGACATCATTTTGGGGAATACACGATATTTCGATCACTTTTTATTGTATTAGTTTTCAGCGGTGACTGACCGACTTCTGGCGGTTTGATATATATATATTTTTTATAGTGTTTACAGGTTAAATAATTTTCTGTATATGTTTTACTCTTGAGAAAAACCAGGGGTGATTGTAATTTTTAATATTCCTAAAAACCTTTTTTTTAACCCCTTTACCCCCAGGGTGGTTTGCACGTTAATGACCGGGCCAATTTGTACAATTCTGACCACTGTCCCTTTATGAGGTTATAACTCTGGAGCTTCAATGGATCCCGATGATTCTGACATTGTTTTCTCATGACATATTGTACTTCATGATAGTGGTAAGATTTCTTCGATATAACTTGTGTTTATTTGTGAAAAAAATGGAAATTTGGCGAAGTCTGAAAATTTCGCAATTTTCCAACTTCTGAATTTTTATGCCCTTAAATCACAGAGATATGTCACACAAAATACTTAATAAGTAACATTTCCCACATGTCTACTTTACATCAGCACAATTTTGGAACCAACATTTTTTTTGTTAGGGAGTTATAAGGGTTAAAAGTTGACCAGCGATTTCTCATTTTTACAACACCATTTTTTTTAGGGACCACATCACATTTGAAGTCACTTTGAGGGAATACCCAAGTGTGACACCATTCTAAAAACTGCACCCCTCAAGGTGCTCAAAACCACATTCAAAAAGTTTATTAACCCTTCAGGTGTTTCACAGGAATTTTTGGAATGTTTACAAAAAATGAACATTTAACTTTTTCACAAAAAATTTACTTCAGCTCCAATTTGTTTTATTTTCCCAAGGGTAACAGGAGAAAATGGACCCGTTATTGTACAATTTGTTCTGAGTACGCTGATACCCCATATGTGGGGGTAAACCACTGTTTGGGCGCATGGCAGAGCTCGGAAGGGAAGGAGCTCCATTTGACTTTTTCAACGCAGAATTGGCTGGAATTGAGATGGGACGCCATGTCGCGTTGGGAGAGCCCCTGATGTGCCTAAACATTGAAACCCCCAATTCTAACTGAAACACTAACCCAACCACACCCCTAACCTCAAACACCCCTAACCCTAATCCCAACCCTAACCATACCCCTAACCCTGACACACCCCTAACCCTAATCCAACTGTAAATGTAATCCTAACATTTGCACCAGCCCTAACTTTAACCCTAACTTTAGCCCCAGCCCTAACCCTAATAGGAAAATGGAAATAGATACCTTTTTTCATTTTATTATTTTTCCCTAAGTAAGCGGGTGATGAAGGGGGGTTTGATTTACTATTTATAGCGGGTTTTTAGCGGATTTTTATGATTGGCAGCCGTCACACACTAAAAGACGCTTTTTATTGCAAAAATAGTTTGCGTCTCCACATTTTGAGAGCCATAATTTTTCCATATTTTTGTCCACAGAGTCATGTGAGGTCTTGTTTTTTGCGGGACGAGTTGACGTTTTTATTGGTAACATTTTCGGGCACGTGACATTTTTTGATCGCTTTTTATTCCGATTTTTGTGAGGCAGAAAACCAGCTATTCATGAATTTCTTTTGGGGGAGGCGTTTATACCGTTCCACATTTGGTAAAATTGATAAAGCAGTTTTATTCTTCGGGTCAGTATGATTACAGCGATTCCTCATTTATATAATTTTTTTTATGTCTTGGCGCTTTTATACGATAAAAACTTATAAATAAAAAATTATTATTTTTGCATCGCTTTATTCTGAGGACTATAACTTTTTTATTTTTTCGTTGATGATGCTTTATGGCGGCTTGTTTTTTGCGGGACAAGATGACGTTTTCAGCAGTACCATGGTTATTTATATCCGTCTTTTTGATTGCGTGCTATTCCACTTTTTGTTCGGCGGTATGATAATAAAGCGTTGTTTTTTGCCTTTTTTTGATGGTGTTCACTGAAGGGGTTAACTAGCGGGACAGTTTTATAGGTCGGGTTGCTACGGACGTGGCTATACGAAATATGTTTATTGTTTGGGGTTTTTTTTGTTTAGATAAAGAAATGTATTTATGGGAACAATATTTTTCTTTTCTTTACTCTAGGATTTTCTTTTTTTTTTTCATTTTGTCCCGGGAAGACATGACTATATAGTGTCAGTTCGCTGATCTGACACTTTGCAAAGCACTGTGTCAGATCACGATCTGACAGGCAGTGCTGCAGGCTTACCAGCGCTTGCTTTCAGCAGGCGCTGGTGAGCCACCTCCCTGCGGGACCCGGATGCAGCCCCGTGGCCATTTTGGATCCGGGGCCTGCAGGGAGGAGACGCTCGGAACAACACAATCACATCGTGTTGTTCCGAGGGTCTCAGGGAAGCATGCAGGGAGCCCCCTCCCTGCGCGATGCTTCCCTATGCCGCCGGAACACTGCGATCATGTTTGAGCGCAGTGTTCTAGGGGTTAATGTGCCGGGAGTGGTCCGTGACCGCTCCTGGCACATAGTGCTGGACGTCAGCTGTAATAATCAGCTGACACCTGGCCGCGATCGGACGCGCTCCCCCCGTGAGCGTGGCTGATCACCAATGACGTACTATCCCGTCACTGGGAATTAAGTCCCAGGTCACCTCCGACGGGATAGTACGTCATATGGCAGAAAGGAGTTAAACCCCTTTATCCCCGAAGGTGGTTTGCACATTAATGACTGGCCAATTATGACCACTGTCGTTTTATGTGGTTATAAGAAGTGATGAGCGAATTTGTTCGGAAAACGAACACCGAACATAAATTCAGCACAAATATGGCACATTCGGATTCGTGATCTGAAACCCGAGCAAAATTTTATCAAATCGTGAAAAATTGATAACATTTGGTAAAAGTGCGGGACAATATTTGCGGTGTCACTAAAGCATTTACAGCTGGAATAATGGTGGTGTATGATGAGCGTTTGGCACGTGCTTGATGAGGGGATGGGGTTTGCAGAGCTCAGAGGCTCTTGTAACCAGTAATTTTTTCCCCCCTAACTTTTTGTGCGCACATTGCAGCTAGCGCAGGAAACACCCACAATGCCCTGACACAACGGCTTGTGTCATTGTCTACTGAAATCACATGTCCCTCTCTATATAAAGAACATCTTGTTTTAGCACCATTTTGACACTGATACAGCGCAGAGAGGCTGCTCCTGATGCTGGCACTGTTAGCAGCAAGATTTTAGCTAGTTAGGCGATTGTATATCAGTCAGGTAGTGTAGTGCGCTACTGTCCAGTGTGGCTGTAAAATTTACCTTCCAGCACTTTTTCTTGGCCATTGCAGAGGTCCACAGACAAAGCCAGCAGGGCCCATGTCCTACAAGTGTGTTATACACTGTTTCTATTGTGCTCCATGCACGACTATAGCATTCTAATTAATTAATCACTAGCTAAATGTGAAACAACCCGCGATATCCCAGGCCTTGTCATTTAGTGCTGTGGTGACATTGCTCTGTGATTTGAGCTGTTGCCCAGTAAAAAGAAAATATTTTGGCTGTTGCTACCATGATATAGCCAGTCTGCACAGCTCATGCACGTTAAAAAAAAAAATTTCTGTTGCTAAACATGATACAGCCCACCACATCCCACGTTGTAATTTTGTGGCAGTGAAATTCAGCTGTCTGCAGACTACATGCACGTTAAAAAAAAAAACAACTAATTTTTTCTGTTACAAACATGATACAGCAGGCTAGATCTGAATTTGAAATTGTTTGGAGTATATATTCGATTGTACACAGGCCTCATCCACAGTTAAAAATGTTAGTTACTTACTGGTAACGGGATTTTACAGATCCCATGACATCACCACTTGAGAGAGGGGATCTGCCCATCAAGGGCAGGAAATCTACCAAATAAAAAGGCGGTACCTCTGCATCAGTTGGGTTTCAGAGCATGAGACCTCCAGACAGTTAGTAAAAACAACCATCACCAATAAACTTTTTTTTTTAAGGGTGCTGTCATGGGCACTGTAAAATCCCATAACCGGTAAGTAACAAAGATTTTTCCCTTCTCCCATGACAGCACCACCTGAGAGATTTAGGTAGACTGATAACACCTTGGGGAGAGTTTACCGCTTTGGGCACCACATTTTAAAAAAGACATCAACAAACTGGAGCAACGTTCAGAGACGAGCGACCAGAATGATGACTGGTCTGAAAACCATGTCTTATGAGGAATGTTTACAGGATTTAGGAATGTTTAGCTTGCAAAAAAGAGGACTGAGAGGAGACTTAATAGCTGTCTACAAATATCTCAAGGGCTGTCACATTGTAGAAGGATCATCTTTATTCTCATTTGCACAAGGAAAGACTAGAAGCAATGGGATGAAACTGAGTGGGAGGAGACACAGATTAGATATTAGAAAAAACTTTTTGACAGGGTGATCAATGAGTGGAACATGCTGCCACGAGAGGTGGTGAGTTCTCCTTCAATGGAAGTGTTCAAACAGGCTGAACAGACATCTGTCTGGGATGATTTAGTGAATCCTGCTTTGAGCAGGGGGTTGGACCAGATGAGCTAGGAGGTCCCTTCCAACTCTAACATTCTATGATTTTATGATCAAGTACACGGGAAAGGATATGGTCCTGAAGAGAGGATGTGGGTACCAACATCTGACGTCCATGGAGCCAGGCTGATCTGGTCTTTTCACGTGGCACTCCCTGATAAACCTGGTTCTGAGATTCCATAAGTCTCTTGTAGGAGGGGGGGGGGTACTATCTTGGGTTTTAGGTGACAGAGAGGAGCCAGAAGACCGAAGCATCTGATTTATCGTACTCGGGCACAGATTAGAAGCACTTCACCTTCATAATAAATGGTGCAGGTTTCATCCATCAGTGCTGGGGTTAATCTCAGTTAAGAGCTCCTGGAAGCTTTCCTCCATTAAGGCGCTCAGCTGTTCACTGTTAGCCATTCCCTATATAATCTGTGCCCTGGCTAAATCTCATCATCAGAGAAAGCTTTTGCTGCATGGCTTTAGGTTATTTAAGAAGGCGTTTGGTGGATTTAGCCACTCCCTGATGCATCCTCTGTTATGTGTGTGGGTATATTTTAATGATTGGTATTTTCCGTTACACCTGTTTTTATTACCTTGTAGTCCGGTTGGTGTATTACGGTACACTACTACTCCGTCTTCCCTGGGTGGGGGAAGGTTACAGACTGAGGGCAGATTCAGGATTTAAGGCGAGGTATGTGATCCCGGCATAGTCACCATCAGAAATAATCCTGGGAACAGGGCGAGCTAAGGTGCCCCTAGAGTTAGGGACAGGAAAGGAGCCCCTGGTCCTGGAACACCTGACAACAAAGTCATAACACTTTGTCACTTACAAAATATCTTCTAACTGATGTCCAAGACTCTCTTTCCTCCTTTGCATGGCGAGAAGTGCAGGACACTGGTTTCTTGGTGTCGCTGTGATCTTTCTCACTCACTGCTTTGAACACTTCTGAGTGTAAGCGTTGTCAGTCTTTTTAGACTGGAAGCTCTCGGAGCATTTTTATCGTGGCCTTAGTATGGGTTGATACGGAGAGAACAGCCTTTGCTTTCAGCTTTCATACACTGACACAATTCTGTATCTTGAGTTAATGTGAAATGCTCAGATACCGCTGACTTCATAGGAAGCTTCTTAGGCATTTTGTAATCATATGAATTTACTCTCAAAATAATTTTGTCCCATAAAAAAGTTATATTGTAATTCCTGCAAGAATTGGGAATCATGTGGGATTTCGAATAGAAATAAAACAAACTTTGCAAAAATCAAAAGCACAGATGATAACATATTACCATATATTACCATACTCTCCACTCTAATCTCAAGATCACATGTCACCACCTGTCAGGACTCTGAACATTTTTTACCTTTTGTGCATTACTGCCCTTTTCCAAGATGGCGTCTTTGGTCTCATGTGCACTGTGTCTTCCTGCTATAAAACTCCACCCCAGCCTTCAGTCTGTGCTAGAGTATTCTGCCTTGCATCCAGCTCCTGACCTCTGATTACTCCCTGGCTATACACCTGCTCCTGTGAACCTGTGTGGTGATCCTGCTACTCTGCTCTGAGTTCCTGCTGCATACACAAGTTTCCATTAATCCTCCTTCATCTGCTGTTCGTGTTTACTTCCATCTGCATTTGCTGGACATGTAACTGTTGCTGCTTTGCAATAACCTGAGACTATTAACCAGGCCTCCCTGGTTGAGCTAAGATATGATTTGAACTGCCTAATAAGCATATCTATCTGTGCCTGGACTAAGACAAGGATTTATTCGTGTCAAGTATCCTCAAGAATAATTGTGCTTCATAGACTTTCTGCTTGATTGCATTTTCCTCTGAAGTTTCCTATAGACTGCTAAGCTGCGTTTATTATTTGCACCAAGTGTTGTGGACTTGAGTTTCTCTCTGCACCCGTTTGAATCACCGTGTGATAATATAGACTTTACCACTTATAAAACTGTGTCCTGTAGTTGTCTTGTTCCACGCAGAGTCTCCTGAGTTATCCCCTATAATTATTACACCACCTTTGCACTTGACCCGATCCCATCCCACTTCATTCCAAACCTCACCAGTCTTCGTCCCAACCCTAACCCATCTCTTCAGCCTATCACAAACAAGTGGTATTTCCCCTCAAGCTTTAAACATGCCTCAATCACATCCATGCTCAAAAAACCTCTGAACTGAACTACCTTGCATGTATTTTCACTCCATTCAATGTTAGCAAGCAGCCTGTATGGTAATCATGGCATTCAACCTCTGAACTGAACTACCCTGCATGTGTTTACACTCCATTCAATGATAGCAGGCAGCCTGAATGGTATTCATGTCATTCAACACCTTTTCTAGAATTCATCAGTTACATGGTTCTCAGTACTTACTGTTGTAGATCCAGGGGGAGGATCTCTGTAGATATTATCATGAGAGAGGTGCTATAGTATAGAGATGTTCCATCACTCATTCCCTTCTTTTGAGGTCCACACCATCAGGCTCTTTCGTCCCCTCTCCCTCAGAGTGGCGGTCATATATCGGCCCCCAGGCTCACCCACCCACTTCCTGGACCATTTCTCAGCCTGGTTGCCACACTTTATGCCCTCAGAACTCCCAACCCTTATCCTGGGAGACTTCAACATCCCCATTAACAGCCCCACTTCCACATCTGCATCCCAACTTCTATCACTAATCACTTCTCTCGGCCTCTCACAGCTCTCAACCTCAGACACACAAGGACGGCAACACCCTTGACCTTGTCTTTGACCGGCTCTGTTTAATCTCTTACCTAAATAACTCACTGCTTCCTCTGACCACAACATTTTCTCCTTCACGCTCACAAATCCTCGCCTACCCCAGCACACTCCTACCTACCATAGTCAGAAATCTACAAGCTATTAACCCTCATACACTTTCAGACTCTCTGAACTCATCACTGTCCCCAATCTCCTCTTTTTCCTGTCCTGATCTGGCTGTACACCACTACAATGATACACTCAGAAGCCCTGGACCAAGTAGCTCCCCTCACCCTCAGAACCTCCAAACAGAGTAAAATAGCCCTGGCTCACATTGCAAACTCTATTTCTCCAGCGATACTCTAGGAGTGCTGAACGCTTATGGAGGAAAACTCGCACACCAGAAGACTTCATCCACTTCAAATTTATTATAAAAACCTATAACTCTGCCCTTCACCTCGCCAAACAGACCTACTTCACCACCCTGATGTCCTCACTATCCAACAACCCCAAGAAACTTTTTTGACACCTTTTACTCCCTCCTCTGGCCAAAAGCACAAGCCCTTATCACAGACATTTGTGCTGATGACCTGGCCTCCCACTTTAATATTAATAATTTTATTTATATAGCGCCAACATATTCCTCAGCACTTTACAATTATAGAGGGGATTTGTACAGACAATAGACATTACAGCATAACAGAAATCACAGTTCAAAACAGATACCAGTAGGAATGAGGGCCCTGCTGCTCGCAAGCTACAAACTATGGGGAAAAGGGGAGACACGAGAGGTGGATGGTAACAATTGCTTTCGTTGTTTGGACCAGCCATAGTGTAAGGCTCGGGTGTTCATGTAAAGCTGCATGAACCAGTTATCAGCCTAAGTATGTAGCAGTACAGACACAGAGGCTATTAACTGCATGAAGTGCATGAGAACATGATGCGAGGAACCTGATTATGGTTTAAGTTTTGTGAATGGGCCATCCAGGGATAGTTAGGTTAATCCGTTGAGGCTGTAGGCCAGTCTGAACAAATGAGTTTTTAGGGCATGCTTAAAACTGGGGGGATTGGGGATTAATCATATTAACCTGGGTAGTGCATTCCAAAGAATTGGCGAAGCACGTGAAAAGTCTTGGAGACGGGAGTGGGAGGTTCTGATTGAGGATGCTAACCTGAGGTCATTAGCAGAACGGAGAGCACGGGTAGGGTGGTAGGCTGAGACCAGGGAGGAGATTGTCTAAATTAATAGGAGGCTAGCTCTTAAGGCCCCGTCTCACATAGCGAGATCGCTAGCGAGATCGCTGCTGAGTCACAAGTTTTGTGACGCAACAGCGACCTCAGTAGCGATCTCGCTATGTGTGACACGTACCAGCGATCAGGCCCCTGCTGCGAGATCGCTGGTCGTGTCGGAATGGCCTGGACCTTTTTTTGGTCGTTGAGGTCCCGCTGACATCGCTGAATCGGTGTGTGTGACACCGATCCAGCGATGTCTTCACTGGTAACCAGGGTAAACATCGGGTTACTAAGCACAGGGCCGCGCTTAGTAACCCGATGTTTACCCTGGTTACCAGCGTAAATGTAAAAAAAAACAAACAGTACATACTCACCATCTGTTGCCCGTCAGGTCCCTTGGCGTCTGCTTCCCGCTCTGACTGAGCCGCCGTACAGTGAGAGCAGAGCGCAGCGGTGACGTCACTGCTGTGCTCTCACTTTACGGCGGCTCAGTCAGAGCGGGAAGCAGACGCCAAGGGACCTGACGGGCAACAGATGGTGAGTATGTACTGTTTGTTTTTTTTTACATTTACGCTGGTAACCAGGGTAAACATCGGGTTACTAAGCGCGGCCCTGCGCTTAGTAACCCGATGTTTACCCTGGTTACCCGGGTGCTGCAGGGGGACTTCGGCATCGTTGAAGACAGTTTCAACGATGCCGAACTCGTTCCCCTGATCGTTGGTCGCTGGAGAGAGCTGTCTGTGTGACAGCTCCCCAGCGACCACACAGCGACGCTGCAGCGATCAGCATCGTTGTCTGTATCGCTGCAGCGTCGCTGTGTGAGACGGGGCCTTTAGTTCGATTGATTGCACAAGAGAAAAAAAAGGAAGATCTAAGTTGAGACAGCAGGACACAATAAATGTAGTGAACAGATAAACAAATGTCCAGGCCAACATGGATCATAAACCACTGTGAAAACAGTTATATACCTCTCTGCATAAGAAACAAGCCGGAGTACAATAGCTACATACCAAAACAAATGCTTGCTAAGATGGCTAACAAATCTAGATACATGCAGGATTCAATGCCAGAGACAGATTGAGTTTAAATACCATTGAGGTTGCTTGCTGACATTGAATGGAGTGAAAAGACATGCAAGATAGTTCAGTTCAGAGGTTGAATGGTATGATTACCACTCACATTGCTTGCTGACATTGAATGGAGTGAAAACTTATAGATAACATCCGTCAGGATATCCGCTCCCAACCACCAAGTTCAGTGATTCCCATCCATCCCGGCATTTTTCCTGGCTCACTCTCCACATTTAATCCCATGACAGAAGTCTCCAGGCTCCTCTTTTCTTCTCGTCTGACTACATGCACTACTGACCCCATTCCCTCACATCTCCAGTCTCTCTCTCCAGTCGTCACAACTCACTTAACTATAATCTTTAATCTCTCCCTCTCCTCAGGTATTTTCCCATCCTCCATCAAACACTATCATTACTCCATTACTAAAGAAACCCTCTCTCGATCCATCCTGCACAAATAACTACAGACCAGTCTCCAATCTCCCCTTATGTCTAAACTCTTGGAGCGCCTAGTCTACTCCCGCCTTACTCGTTACCTCTCCACTCATTCCCTCCTAGACCCTTCACAGTCCGGCTTCTGCCCCCTAGATTCAACAGAAACTGCACTCATCAGTGACCAATGACCTTCTGGCAGCAAAATGTAATGGTGACTACTCTCAGCTCATTCTTCTTGACCTTTCTGCAGCTTTCGACACTGTTGACCACCGTCTCCTACTCTCTAGGCTCCAGTAACTAGGCATTAAAGACACTGCTCTCTCCTGGTTCTCTTCCTACCTTTTTGATCGCTTCTTCAGTGTTTTGTTTGCTGGCTCCACTTCATCTCCTCTTCCTCTCGCTGTCGGGGTACTTCAGGGCTGTCCTTGGCTCCCTTCTCTTCTCTCTACACAGCCTCAATTGGACAGGCCATCAACAGATTTGGCTTTCAGTACCATCTTTACGGATGACTATACACGTCATCCCGACCTTACCCCCGCTATACTACAGAACCCCAGTGACTGGCCGACATCATGTCTGCTTTCTATCTGAAACTCAACCTTTAACATGGACAAAACAGAATTCATCATCTTTCCCCCATCTCACGCGACCCCCCCAACGAACCTATCCATTACAGTAAATGGCTGCTCACTCTCCCCAGTCCCACAAGCTCGCTGCCTCGGGGTAATCCTTGATGCTGATCTCTCCTTCAAACCACATATCCAAGCCCTTTCCACTTCCTGCCGACTTCAACTCAAAAATATTTCACGAATCCGTTCATTCCTCAACCAAGAATCTGCAAAAACCCTAGTCCATGCCCTCATCATCTCTCGCCTTGACTACTGCAACCTCCTGCTCTGTGGCCTCCCCTCGAACACTCTCGCACCCCTCCAATCTATTCTAAACTCTGCTGCCCGACTAATCCACCTGTCCCCCCGCTATTCCCCGGCCTCTCCCCTCTGTCAATCCCTTCACTGGCTCCCCATTGCCCAGAGACTCCAGTGCAAAACCCTAACCATGACGTACAAAGCCATCCACAACCTGTCTCCTCCATACATCTGTGACCTCGTCTCCCGGTACTTTCCTACACGCAACCTCCGATCCTCACAAGATCTCCTTCTCTACTCCCCTCTTATCTCCTCTTCCCACAATCGTATACAAGATTTCTCTCGCGTATCACCCCTACTCTGGAACCCTCTACCACAACACATCAGACTCTCGCCTACCATCAAAATCTTCAAAAAGAATCTGAAGACTCACCTCTTCCGACAAGCCTTCAACCTGCAGTAACCACCGATCGACCAAACCGCTGCACGACCAGCTCTATCCTCACCTACTGTATCCTCACCCATCCCTTGTAGATTGTGAGCCTTCGCGGGCAGGGTCCTCTCTCCCCCTGTACCAGTCGTGACCTGTATTGTTTAACATTATTGTACTTGTTTTTATTATGTATACCCCTCCTCACATGTAAAGCGCCATGGAATAAATGGCGCTATAACAATAAATAATAATAATAATAACCTTTCCAACACTGAACTTCTTCTGCTCCCGCCATCTACTAACCTCCCTAAATCTGACATTTCCCTCTCAGTGGGTGGCACTATAATAACAACCCGGCAGCAGGCGCACTGTCTGGGTGTTATTTTTGACTCCGATCTCACCTTCACATACCATATACAATTCCTTGCCTGCTCGTGCCGCATACACCTAGAGAACATCTCTAGAATACGCCCTTTTCTCACCATGAAAACAACAAAAACCCTCATTGTTGCCTTAATCCACTCCCACCTGGACTACTGTAATGCTCTATTAATTGGCCTCCCCCTTACTCGACTTTCCCCTCTCCAGTCTATCCTGTCCATCTAACTAATCAGTATTCAGATGTGTCCACTCTTCCCCAGTCGTTACACTGGCTGCCCATTCATTACAGGATACAATTCAAAGTACTCACCCACAAAGCTTTCCATAGTGCGGCACCCCCTTACATCTCCTCCCTCATTTCTGTCTAGCGGCCTAACCGACGACTGCACTCTGCAAACTACTTTCGACTAACCTTTGCACTAATCTGTACCTCCCACTCCTGACTCCAAGACTTCTCCTGTGCTGCGCCAATCCTCTGGATTGCTCTACCCCAAGATATTAGGACCATCTACAATTTGCATAGTTTTAGGCGCTCCCTCAAAACACATTTGTTCAGAGCGGCCTATCACGTTCCCTAATCAAAGTCATTTTATGTTTGTGTGTGTGTAGCCCATTCACTACTTCCATCTATCCCCCACCCCCTGGAGATGGCTGGACTATCTTTGTAAATACATCATTATAAATACACGCCTGTACTTTGTATCTCCCCCACCTCATTGTAGATTGTAAGCTCTCACGAGCAGGGTCATCTTATTTTGCTTTAATTATTGTATTGTTAATGTTGTTACTTATGACTGTTGTGTTTGGAACTGTTAAACTGTAAAGCGCTGCGGAATATGTTGGCGCTATATAAAGATTATTATTATTATTATTATTATTAAAAAGCCCTCTCTTGACTCATTCTCAGCATCTAGCTATCTCCCCATATCACTTCTCCCCTATGCCTCAAAATTACTGGAACACCACATCCATCTTGAACTGTCCTCCCACCTCTCTTCCTGCTCCCTCTTCGACTGCTTTCAATCTGGCTTCTGGCCGCATCACCACTGAAACAGCCCTAACTAAAGTCACCAATGACCTATTAACTGCCGAAGCCAAGCGACACTACTCTGTCCTCCTCCTAGACCTGTCCTCTGCCTTTGACACAGTGGACCATTCCCTATTACAGAGCCTCTCATCTCTTGGCATCACTGACTTGGCCCTATCTTGGATTTCGTCGTACCTAACAGAACAGACATTCAGCGTCTCCCACTCACACACCACCTCCTCACCTCGCCCCCTATCTATCGGAGTCCCGTAAGGTTCAGTCCTAGGGCCCCTGCTCTTCTCCATTTACACCTTTGGCCTGGGACAGCTCATAGAATCTCATGGCTTTCAGTATCATCTCTATGCTGACGACACAGATCTACATCTCTGGACCATATATCACCTCCCTACTAACCAGAATCCCACAATGTCTGTTTCCTATTTCTTCCTTCTTCTCCGATAGATTTCTAAAACTTAATATGGACAAAACAGAATTTATCATCTTTCCCCATCTCACTCGACTCCCCCAAGACCTATCCATTAAAGTAAATAGCTGCTCACTCTCCCCAGTCCCACAAGCTCGCTGCCTCGGGGTAATCCTTGACACTTATCTCTCCTTCAAACCACATATCCAAGCCCTTTCCACTTCCTGCCAACTTCAACTCAAAAATATTTCCCAGATCCATACTTTCCTAAACCAAGAATCAGCAATTTTTATTATGTATACCCCTCCTCACATGTAAAGCACCATGGAATAAATGGCGCTATAATAGTAATAATAATGTTACAAACATTTTATTTGTCATTAGATAGCTTTACTCTGCACTTTCAATCTCGGGTGTTTCCCAGGGTACAGCTCAGTAAATGTTTCACATCATGATGGTTCAGTCTATAAAGAGGAAGATTGTGCTGAATCATACCCCAGAAAGAAACTGAACCTGCTAGCAGAGCTAACATGAAGAGCATCAGATCAACTAACCTCTCCGAACATGAGCTCCGAGGAAAAGCAAACTAAAACATGAAGAGAAACATTCACTGGAGTATAGATTTATGCAGTTTATTGCAAGTTTAGATATATTTAAGAAGTACTTGCCTTAATCCTGTTTTCTTGTTCATACAAGCAGTTCTTGAGATGAGTGCAGGGCTGCAGGCATTCCTTGCCAGTGGCTTATTGTTCTGATCTGTAGAGGAGCTTTACTACTGAGCATGGACATAAAGTGCAGCACAGATTCATCTCAACTAAAAGCAGAGATCAGGAACAGAACAGAAATTTATAGGACATTTCATAACTCCCAAATTAGGAAAAAATATTCAGCACATACTGAATTTAAATACTGTACCCAATTTATTATATATTTTAGGAGTCGGTCTATTTTATTCTGACTGCACCAAATTGGACACTGATTCACACTCCACTGCCTTGCTTTGCAGCCTTAAGTCTAGAGGCCACAGACGTCATCATCTCTGGTGTTCTGTGTGAGGCTTTGCAGCACTGACAGCCTGGAGGCCATGGAGGTCACCATCGCTGGTTTCCTCCGGTGTGAGGCTTTGCTGCCTTTACTGCAGTGACTTTAGATGTTGCTTGTTTGTGTCAATTCTGCAGCTAGATGGGCTAAGATCTGGTGAGGACTCTGCCATATCAGAATCTTTCCTTTCGCAGGATGTTTTGGATCATTGTCTATCTGTCCTGTGAAGCGTTGTCCAATCAACCAAGCTGTATTTGGGTGAATCTGAGCAGAAAGTAATCACCCTGCCATTTCAGAATTCATCCCGCTGCTTCTATCTTCAGTCACATGATCAATAACCACTAGTGACCCGGGGCCACTTGATGCCTGCCTTGCCGCGTCATCACACAACCTCCACCATGTGTTACATAGGATGTGCAGAGGATCAGGAGCCGCTCCAAACCAGACTTTCTTTTTACCATCATTCTTGTACAAGTTGTTCTTTGCTTTTCTTTCGCAGAACTAGGCATTTGGCAAAGTCTAATCTTCCCTTTCTATCTTCCAGCTGATTAATAGTTTGCAACCTGGGGCAATCCCTCTGCATTTGTTCTCATGAAATCTCTATATGGTAAACTTAGATACTGAGACATCGACTTCCTGGAGATTGTTCTTTACTTGGGTGGATGTTGTGAAGGGGTTTTTCTTCACCATGGGATGGATACTACGATTACACACCACTGCTGTCTTTCATGGACGTCAAGGCCTTTTTAAGTTCCCAAGCTCACCAGTGCACTTTTTTTGCAGAATGTACCAAACCACTGATTTGGTAGCTACTAACATTTCTGTTTTGATGGATTTCTTTTAATAATGATCTGTTTCTCTTATCGAGAGCTCCTTTGCCCGTATGTTGTGGGTTCACAGCAACAGCTTCCAAATGCAAATATTACACCTGGAATCAACTCCAGACCTCTTACATGCTTAACTGATTATGAATTAACAAGATAAAAGCCCATGCAGCTCATTAAAGAGTTTTTGAAATAATTGTCTAATTATTATTGTTTCTTTTAAAAAGAGGAAGCTATATATTAAAAGCTATAACTCCTAAACCCTTCCTCCAATTAAGATGTGAATCTACTCAAATTAAAGCTGAGAGTTAGCATTTTAAGCCTAAATTGGTTATAGAACTGGATCTTGAATATGTCGTGGCAAACATCTAAAATGGTAAAACTTGTGTCACTGCCCAAATATTTCTGGACCTAAAGGTAGCTCTCCGATTACACTTGAATATGTTCAGCAGCTAATGATATGATGTCTCATCCACTAAACTTTACTGTGATGGTGAATCCTTCACCATGGATTTCAAACAGCCATGTTCAGTGACATCAGGATCCTCTACCCCATCAAAACCTTGGCCTGAAGATCTCAAGACCCACATTTAATTATATCCATGCCTTTCTGGTGCATTTTATTCCACAATAGTTTCTTTTTAGGTGACTTATTTATTAATCAGTATCTTGACCTTATGAAAACAGGTTTTTGAAAAGGCCACAAAATATAGTGGCATTTCTGCTCCACAGAACTTGTCATGGAGAAGTTGAGATCAACTTAGCCATGTGATGGATGTGGCTTGGGCCTGGTAACAACCTGTCAATAAATGAGCTGAGCTGTAACTTAAAGTGTCCCTGAAGAGTCAGCAGTGTGATAAGCCCATGCTCCTTACATTGGTTGGACACTAATTCTTTATCCATCCTCTGAGTGCTGCCTTGTGAACATAGATTGAAACTGGCCTGTGAGGCGCCAGAAATATTTCTAGCCTCTGTGCTTACCGGCTCGTATGATGACTTCACCCACTGGAGCCAATGGCAACACCCCAGAATAAGATGTCTCCTCAGGGCCAATCCAAACCCAAGACCCCGTTACTGCAAGATAAGATGAAACAGTCGACTCTGATAGACGCTGCAGTGATACAGAGCAAACAGCTGTGGTTGTGAGATCATCTGGTGACTCCGGCTCCAATCACAGAATAAATCATTTATTAGAGGTGAACTAAGGTGTAATTATAATCTGCTGCTTGAGGGGTCATGGTGGCGGGTGAAGACACACAAGATGTTTAGAGGATACTTGCTGGTAGGCATTAAAGGTGATGGAACGCTCTCACCCACACAGTGTCAGAACTCTCCCATGATCCCTGTCCCCAGAAGATCACAATCTAATACCTTCACCACATTGTTTGAAATTCAATATTACTGGCCAAAACGTATTGTAACACAAGACAGGCAGAAGGTGAGCCAAAGTCCCAAAGGTCTCTGTGGCCTTTGAGGTTCAACATTTCACCAATATCATGGCACACACCCATTAAAAAGCCGATGCTGAAGTATTTTTCTCCATAGACTTCATAAGTATTCTAAACATTAATGTGGCACCCCTTCATAGCATATCTCCCCAATATATTATGTACATACAGTAATGTTCAAAATAACAGCCGCGTGATCAGAAACATGAGTGATCACGCAATCTCTCTCCTAGTTATTTCCAGCATTGGGACCATTGCTCACTGTTATGTAGATAATTTAGAACTACTTTACAGAAAGTAACAAATAATGAGCATTTTTCTGTTCTAATAAACAGCAGCGTCTGCATTTGTCTTCACAAACTCACAATATCTATTATTTTGTGGATTTTGCATTCCTTGGAATCACTGACCTGATATTTAGTTGTTACTCAGTTTTTTAGACCTGCCTCACATCTATGTTGCATAGAGTCACCAACTTCT
The DNA here is from genome assembly GCF_051348905.1 of Ranitomeya variabilis. Taxonomy (NCBI): domain Eukaryota; kingdom Metazoa; phylum Chordata; class Amphibia; order Anura; family Dendrobatidae; genus Ranitomeya; species Ranitomeya variabilis. Next base: position 4,123,277 of record NC_135237.1, on the reverse strand, counting down.
GGCCGCTGTCACCTGTTGCTCCAGCCCAGGCTGCTCGGACTACATCCCACTATTTTTTGGCATTTGTTGGCTTTGCCTCAGAAACGGCATTTTTGATGTCACCCCACAAGTGCGCTATTGGATTAAGGTCCGGGGATTGGGCTGGTCATTGCATAACCTCAATTTTGTTGGACCAAGATTTTTCTGGTTTCCTGGTGTGTTTAGGGTCGTCTTGTTGAAACCCCAATTTCAAGGACATGTCCTCTTCAGCGTAAGGCAACATGACCTCTTCAAGTATTGTAATATATGGTCTGGTCCATGATCCCTGGTATGCGGTAAATAGGTCAGGCACCATAGTAAGAGAAACCTGCCCATGTCATGATGCTTCACCACCATGCTTCACTGTCTTCAGAGGGTACTGTGGCTGCAGAGTTTGGGGGTCGTCTGATGAACTGTCGGTGGCCCTTGGACCCAAAAAGAACAATTTTAATTCATCAGTAGTGTTGAGCATTCCGATACCGCAAGTATCGGGTATTGGCCGATACTTGCGGGTATCGGAATTCCGATACCGAGATCCGATACTTTTGTGGTATCGGTATCGAAACAACATTAATGTGTAAAATTAAGAATTAAAATAAAAAATATTGCTATACTCACCTCTCCGACGCAGCCTGGACCTCACCGAGGGAACCGGCAGCGTTCTTTGCTTAAAATGCGCGCTTTTACTTCCTTCCGTGACGTCACGGCTTGTGATTGGTCGCGTGCCGCCCATGTGGCCGCGACGCGACCAATCACAGCAAGCCGTGACGTAATTTTCAGGTCCTCAATGCCTAATTCTAGGCATTCAGGAATTTAAAATTACGTTCCGGCTTGTGATTGGTCGCGTCGCGGTCACATGGGCGACGCGACCAATCACAAGCCGTGACGTCACGGGAGGCAGGAGACGCGCGCATTTTTAAAATTACGTCACGGCTTGTGATTGGTTGCGTGCCGCCCATGTGACCGCGACACGACCAATCACAGCAAGCCGTGACGTAATTTCAGGTCCTCAATGCAGAAATAGGCATCAGGACCTGAAATTACATCAGTGGGACTTTGTGGGGACTTCTTGGTAGGAGATTAGCGTCACACAGGCGTCTTCTGTCACGGTCCTCACAGGTAATTTGAGACTGTCTGTGATCATCCTGAAGCCGATCACTGGTAACGTGAGACTGTCTGTGATCATTCTGGAGCCGATCATTAGTAACGTGAGACTGTCTGTGATCATCCTGGAGCCGATCATTGGTAACGTGAGACTGATCATCCTGGAGCCGATCATTGGTAATGTGACACTGTCTGTGATCATCCTGGAGCCGATCATTGGTAACGTGAGACTGTCTGTGATCATCCTGGAGCCGATCATTGGTAACGTGAGACTGTGATCATCCTGGAGCCGATCATTGGTAATGTGACACTGTGATCATCCTGGAGCCGATCACTGGTAACTTGAGACTGTCTGTGATCATCCTGGAGCCGATCATTGGTAACGTGAGACTGATCATCCTGGAGCCGATCATTGGTAACGTGAGACTGTGATCATCCTGGAGCCGATCATTGGTAACGTGACACTGTGATCATCCTGGAGCCGATCATTGGTAATGTGAGACTGTGATCATCCTGGAGCCGATCATTGGTAATGTGACACTGTGATCATCCTGGAGCCGATCACTGGTAACTTGAGACTGTCTGTGATCATCCTGGAGCCGATCATTGGTAACGTGACACTGTGATCATCCTGGAGCCGATCATTGGTAACGTGAGACTGTGATCATCCTGGAGCCGATCATTGGTAACGTGACACTGTGATCATCCTGGAGCCGATCATTGGTAATGTGAGACTGTGATTATCCTGGAGCCGATCATTGGTAACGTGAGACTGTGATCATCCTGGAGCCGATCATTGGTAACATGAGACTGTCTGTAATCATCCTGGAGTCGATCATTGGTAACGTGAGACTGTCTGTGATCATCCTGGAGCCGATCACTAGTAACGTGAGACTGTCTGTGATCATCCTGGAGCCGATCATTGGTAACGTGAGACTGTCTGTGATCATCCTGGAGAAGAACATTGGTAACGCGAGACTGTCTGTGACCATCCTGGAGCCGATCACTGGTAACGTGAGACTGTCTGTGATCATCCTGGAGCCGATCATTGGTAACGTGACACTGTGTGTGATCATCCTGGAGCCGATCATTGGTAATGTGAGACTGTCTGTGATCATCCTGGAGCCGATCACTGGTAACGCGAGACTGTCTGTGACCATCCTGGAGCCGATCACTGGTAACGTGAGACTGTCTGTGATCATCCTGGAGCCGATCATTGGTAACGTGACACTGTGATCATCCTGGAGCTGATCATTGGTAACGTGAGACTGTGATCATCCTGGAGCCGATCATTGGTAATGTGAGACTGTGATCATCCTGGAGCCGATCACTGGTAACGTGAGACTGTCTGTGATCATCCTGGAGCCGATCATTGGTAACGTGAGACTGTGTGATCATCCTGGAGCCGATCACTGGTAACGTTAGACTGTCTGTGATCATCCTGGAGCTGATCACTGGTAACGCGAGACTGTCTGTGACCATCCTGGAGCCGATCACTGGTAACGCGAGACTGTCTGTGATCCTCCTGGAGCCAATCATTGGTAACATGAGACTGTGATCATCCTGGAGCCGATCATTGGTAACGTGAGACTGTGATCATCCTGGAGCCGATCATTGGTAACGTGAGACTGTCTGTGATCATCCTGGAGCCGATCATTGGTAACGTGAGACTGTCTGTAATCATCCTGGAGCCGATCATTGGTAACGTGAGACTGTCTGTGATCATCCTGGAGCCGATCATTGGTAACGTGAGACTGTGATCATCCTGGAGCCGATCATTGGTAACGTGAGACTGTCTGTGATCATCCTGGAGCCGATCATTGGTAACGTGAGACTGTGATCATCCTGGAGCCGATCATTGGTAACGTGAGACTGTCTGTGATCATCCTAGAGCTGATCACTTGGCTGAGTCTTTGCCATTCTGGTTATTCTTCCATCCATTAGAATCGTCGTCTTCTTCCATATCTCTCTGGTTTGGTTTCCATTACAAAGCATTGGAGATCATTTTAGCTGATCCGCCGATCATTGTCTGCACTTCTTTATAAAAGTTTTAACCTCTCCAATAAACTATAATCAGAGTACGCTGTTCTTCTGAACAATGTGACAAACTCCCTATATATCTCAGGCTTTCCAGGAGAAATGCATGTACATGTCCTTCACCTTTAGATAAGGGCCACCGGATTCACACCCGTCTCTTCACAGAATGATTGACCGCACTGATTGATCTCCACACTGATATTATTGTGATCACCCCCCGTCAATTATTCTAATACACAGACTCCGATACCTGCAGATCATGGATGCAGAGTCTGGTGGTTCTCTTATCTACTGCACCGACTGGTAAATTGTGTGACGTGTGGTGATAGAATTTATACCAAAAACAGTGATTAATCTGGTTAGTTATATTACACGGCTGGTATTCTGAACACTACTGTATATAGACATACACACGAGGGTGAGTAAAAATTATTTTCCGCACCCTGGTTACATGAACGGTGTTATCAGCACTTTGAGGGCATGGTGACCATCTCCCATCACTGCTGTGCGTTCTTGGACAGGTTACGTCACTTCTTTTGAGACTGCGGTGCAAGATACAATGGCTGCTGCACCACTTGTGATCTGCACAGAATTAAGCACAGTGCAGTGATCTGTGTCTTCTGGTTCGGGAGTGTGTCGGGTGGCCAGATTGATTGAAGACTTTGTGCACAGTACAGAGAAAGTGTTTGGTCAAGAAGAAATGTTTGTGATGGGATAGAGACGTGCAGGACGGTTTCACAATGTCTGCCATGAGAATGAAGCCGGATGCCCGTCCATGACTGATGACAATATTGAGTGTGAACTCCTTCTGTTGGAAGTGGCTCCAGTGGATTATCATGATGGGGGCCCTGGAAGAAGTTTTACGAGGATGACAATTCACATCCAATGAAGTGATCCCAGCTCAGCCGGAAATAGTTTTTAATGAAGGAATAGCAATGCTTGTTGGTGGACAAAATGTGATAGAAAATCAGCGAGATTATGAAGAAAATTCTGCATTGTCTTTTCTGGAAGTTGATTAAAGGATCCTTTCACCAGAAAAAACGCCATTGACCTGGTGATATGGAGTAAATCTGCAGGTTAATAGCATTGCTATCCTGCCCGGCGCCTGGACGTAGCCAAACCCTGCGGGAAGAAAATAGACTTTATTCCCTCTGCAGCATTCTGGTCTCAGTCAGCGCTCTGGGTATATAGAGCAGCGGCTGTAACCGCACCGTCGGCCCTGAATGACACCCGGCTACAATGTAGAGCCAGTGTGAGGAGCGCGAGCGCGGTTACAGCTGCCATTCTGTATGTGACTGAACCAGCGCCACCCTGGTGACTGAAACCCGACTTCTACTAGGGAGATTAATGTTAATTTTCTCCCTGCAACATTCCGCTAAGAACAGGAGCCAGGCAGGTTAGTAACCGCATATCTGCAGGTTAATAGCGTTTTTTTGGCGTCAGGTTTCCTTTAAAGCACCATTCCTCAGTTTTTTTTAATTATTATTATTTCAACCCTGGAGTGTTGTCACTACTACTGTAAGTTACCTGATCATAGTATTTTACTCACTAGCTGCCATCTTCAGCTCTTCCTGGCACCACTCTGGTCCCACACTGCCCTCACAAGCTCTCAATGATATTCTACGAGACCCTTGTTCTGCTTCTCATAGACTTACATAGAGTTGTTCTGGCTCGCCCGGCAAACATTGTAGAACCTTAAGAAGACTGACCAGGGTGGTGATGATAACAGTAGAAGACGGCAGCTGGTAAGTATGATACAAGGTGCAGGGAACTTACATTATTAACACCACTCCAGTGGTAAATCTAAAAAAATGCTGGAGTGCTGCCTTAAAAGAACTTCTACAGCCAGTAAGCGGATAGTTTTTGGACTCCCCCTTGTATACTGTCGGGGCCCAAAACATTCTCAAGCAGACTCTTCAGCCATATTGACTAAACCCACATCACCCTCTTGTACAGATTCATTGGAGTAGAGCAGAGGTTGCTGGATTCTTTGTGACATCAATGATGGTGGTGATAGAAGGAACAGAACATTAAACCTTCTTACAGGAGAATCTAAACTGCCAGGATGGTGGTCTACCATCCCTTGCTGCGATGTTTTCAGCTCCGCACAGTCATGCTTGCCTGCCCTCTGTAGGAGCTGCTGCTGGACGAGTCTATATGTAAGATGTGAAGCGACAGGTGACGATTTTTTTTTAATCGTGCCATAGAGAAGGTGTTTCTAGGTTTTGGAAGCCCAGACTGGTGCCAAGGTATTCTGGGTAAATGCTCCTCAGAGGTGTCCAACGTCATCTGCACTGGGGTCTGCTCCTCCTGCATGATGTCTCGCTGGAGAGGATGACGTCTCCATTTCTTCCCTGAGAAAATAAATTAACACATAAAAAATGCAGGATCCTAATCTCACCAGAGCAGATCAACAGTGAGATATCGAATGATCTGCCGTATGTGGGAACCATCACAGCAGATCAACAGTGAGAGATGGAGGGAAATGCCATCTGTGAGGACTGTGACGGTGGATTAACAATGAGAAGTCAAGGGATCTGCCATCTGTGGGAATCATCATGGTGGGTCAATAAGGACAGATCGAGTAATCTGCCATCTATGGGACCAATCACAGTGGATCAACAGTGAGAGATCGAGTGATCTGCCATCTATGGGACCAATCACAGTGGATCAACAGTGAGAGATCGAGTGATCTGCCATGTATTGGACAAATCACTGCGGATCAACAGTGAGAGATCGCGTCATCTGCCATCTACAGCAGGCATCTGACTCCTCTCCCCACATTAAAGGAATAAGTATTTAATCTGCGTCAGTTTCAATTTATAATTAGTAAAAATTGTTAGAGGTTCTCTGATTTTGAACATTTACGGCAGATCCCCAGGATCTACCATAAATGACTGATAGGTGCAGATCCCATTTCAGGTATGGGATGCATTGAGCTCTGCCTGGAATGGAGAGGTGACCGTACAGGCGTACACTTGTTTCTCTTTGTTCATTTGTAGGGGATTTCTGAAAAACTTCCTGGCCAGCTCATGTCACCATAACATATGGGACGGAGACGTCGGGATTAGTGGCCAAACTGAAAACTGCAACATTTCAGGATTTTTTTTTAATTATAAACATTAATATGGAAAATACCAACATTTTTGCAATATGACAGTGGTGCAGATAATGAATGGCACCCATCATGATAAGACAACATGTCTGCCCCCAGAATTCAGTCTGTAGCACTCTATATTCTCAGCGTGGAATCTTCTGCTGCCTCGTGACCTCAGATTGAAACCACACACAGATCGTGCATCAGTGGGGGACAAGGCTAATAAGTGAGACGGGTGAGGTTACCTGCTCCAGATGCCGACTCTGCTGCTTTACTGAGCTTCTTACAGGATTCCAGCCGGGCAGCTGCAAATCAGAGATACAGAGCAGGAATCACTGCAGGAACCGGACAATCCCAAGATCAGTCGTTTCTCACAACCTGACCTAGACCCTGCCAGAACTGTGTACAGGGCCTCCACAAGTTGCTCCATCTACACTAATGTGGACGCTCGGAATGCCGGCAGTATGGAGGAAATTCCCATTATTGGCCAACAATGATACAAGTCTGAATGCCTCATAAATGACAGCGGGAAAAAATCGATAAACGTAAATCATCCAGGCACAAGATACGATCCCTCCAGAAAGGTTTAAAGTTTGCTCCAACAAATAAGTTTAACAAGCTCCATGCGTATATTGAAGTTAAACAATTTATGGGCATACGGTACTTTCCATCAAAAAACATTTTATCAAAAATCCGATCATTCAAGACACCACATCTACCGTACCAATCTCAAAAATAAATCTAATTTCCACCCAATCCATGAATATTCTAACTCAATGAAGGCGTTTCTGATAGGACTTAAGGTACCTTCACACGAAACGACTTTGTAACGACATCGCTAGCGATCCGTGACGTTGCAGCGTCCTGGCTAGCGATATCGTTTAGTTTGACACGCAGCAGCGATCAGGATCCTGCTGTGATGTCGCTGGTCGCTGAATAAAGTCCAGAACTTTATTTGGTCGTCCGATCGCCGTGTATCGTTGTGTTTGAAAGCAAAAGCAACGATACCAGCGATGTTTTACACTGGTAACCAGGGTAAACATCGGGTTACCAAGCGCAGGGCCGCGCTTAGTAACCCGATGTTTACCCTGGTTACCAGCGTAAAAGTAAAAAAAACAAACAGTACATGCTCACCTGCGTGTCCCCCAGCGTCTGCTTCCTGACACTTACTGAGCGCCGGCCCTAAAGTGAAAGTGAAAGCACAGCGGTGACGTCACCGCTCTGCTGTTAGGGCCGGAGCTCAGTCAGTGTCAGGAAGCAGACGCTGGGGGACGCGCAGGTGAGCATGTACTGTTTGTTTTTTTTACTTTTACGCTGGTAACCAGGGTAAACATCGGGTTACTAAGCGCGGCCCTGCGCTTAGTAATCCGATGTTTACCCTGGTTACCCGGGGACTTCGGCATCGTTGGTCGCTGGAGAGCTGTCTGTGTGACAGCTCTCCAGCGATCAAACAGCGACGCTGCAGCGATCGGCATCGTTGTCGCTATCGCTGCAGCGTCGCTTCGTGTGAAGGTACCTTTACTGAAGATCTACGTCAAATTAACCCAACATGTATAAATAAAAGAATACATTACAAGCTAACCCCTTAAGAAAAGAACGCCCTAAAAACTCTTCAAACTAAAAATCAAATTGTAATCCGCCGGCTGACAAAGGAGGGAGTATAGTCAACGTAGACTACGATCAATATCATTCCAAGGCCATGAAAATGGTAAAATAATCAGTGACCCTACAGATGAGATCCTGAGCACCATAAAGGATTTATTAATAAGGATGAAGCTCGATTTATTAATATTCCAAATATTTTACTACCTTCCCAAAATACACAAATGCATCTTGAACCCTCCAGGCACAGCCATAGTCTCAGGAGTGGGGTGCCTCACCTCTAATTTGTCAAGGTTTGTAGACCACCAGTTGCAAGTGTGTGTTCCCCATTTGCCTCCATATCTCAGGGACACAAAACACATCTTACAGCTTGTAAACGGCCTGACATGGAAGGAGAACTACATTATGGGGACCCCAGACGTCACCCCACTGTACACGGTAATTGAACATCAGAAGGGTGCAAAGCCTCAATGTTTTTCTTGAACACTTTTAGACAGATCCCCACTGACAAGTCCAGTTCATTGGAGATTGTATGAATTTTATATTCATCATTTTCTTAAATCCAGCAATGATCATTATCTCCAGCAGCAGGGCACAGCCATGGGGACCAGGTTTGCGCCAGTTACGCTAACCTTTAAGTTGGCCTGTGGGAACACCAGCATATATACCCTCAGGGCGAAGTGTGCGCCAACCTGGTCCTATGGAAACACTTTATAGACTGTGTTTTTTATCTGGTCAGGGGATTCCCTATGTTTATTCCAGTTTTTAGATTCTATTACCGTATCTACAATTCACATCTGCCACTAGCAGGGAATCCTTGACTTTTTTAGACTTAACTATTTTTATCCACGAATATAAAAGTTTGCACTGGCACTTTTACGAATCCGACTGACAGCAATAGTCACATTGACTTAAACAGCTGACATGTGCCGCATTGGTTACTCAATATTTCTAGAGGACAATTTATTCGCCTCCGAGAAATTGTACGGAGAATATGGATTCTGAACAGGAAGCCAACAACCTTATGGACACATTCATAGAGAAAGGATAGAATAAGGACTTCTTAAACAAAATTAGAGACACAGTAACCAAAATACCAAGAGATTTACTGATCTCCCATAACACAACTAATAACCAAAAGCAGCATGATCCTCTCAATAGCCCCATTATCTTACAATATACTCCCAAAACTACTTTGTGAGAAACATCACTAAACTCTGGAACACATTACGAGAGGACAAGATTCTGGGTGAACGATTACAGAACCAACCACAATTCATTTACAGGAGGGCACAGAATATAGGTAACCTGGCAGCTCCGACTGTGCAAGAAACTGTTCACGGTAGTGGTCATCTAATGACCCCACACCTCAACCTCATAGGTTTGTTTCTGTGTAAACTGTGCCACACATTAACCCCTTGTAAACACAGGGTAATGAGATATATAACATAAGACTTCATCTCCTGTCACACTAATTGCATTCAATGCCGTGTAATAAAAAATATGTGGGGCGCTCTATAAGAAAACTCTCCAAAAGAATTGGTCAACACATTAACAACATCTCTAAAAAATACAGAATCATCCCCTATGAAAACACTACATTAAGAAACATGGGGGCAACCTGATGGGGACACAATTCTGGGGGATACAAGTTGTTGAGGATTGGAGGGGTGGTAACTACAGAAAACACCAAGGTTACTTACCGGTAGCCATTTTTTTCCGGAACCCATGACGGCACACCTGAGAGAGGGGATCCGCCCAGTCAGGACAGGAAACACTACTAAAAATAAAAGGGCGGTACCTCTCTGTCACTTCAGTTGGTTTTCAGAGCATGAGAGGCCCCCCTGGTCAGTACACATGGCAAATCCATCACTACATCATATGAACTAAAAACACCCAAAACTATAGTGCACACCGAAGGGGTGATAAAGGGGGGGAATATACAGGTGCCTTCATGGGTTCCGGAAAAAAATGGCTACCGGTAAGTAACCTTGGTGTTTTCCCTTCCCCTATGACGGCACACCTCAGAGACTTTTGTAGAATGAAACCTTAGGCAAGGACCACCGCTTGAAGTACCCTTCTACCAAAGGTCAGGTCAGCAGAGGAGGAAAGGTCCAGCCGGTAGTGTTTGAAAAAAGTTGAGGGTGAGGACCAGGTAGCGGCCTTGCAACTTTGGTCAATTGATACCTCAGCCTTTTCTGCCCAGGAGGTAGCCACGGCTCTGGTGACGTAAGCCTTGATGTCATCAGGAACCGGAGTGCCACTCGCAGAGTAGGATAGATTAAAGGCCTCCCTGATCCATCTAGCAATGGTACTTTTAGTTACCCCGCACCCTTTTTTACTACCCTGAAAGACTACAAATAGGGTTTGATCTTTCCTCCACTGACTAGTCATGGTCATGTATTGTAACATAGATCTTCTTACATCTAGCATGGAACTTTTGTTCCCCAGGATTTCTAGGATTATTACAAAACGATGGTAAAGTAATCTCCTGACTCCTATGGAATTTTAGGACCACCTTGGGGAGATATCTGGTCTGGTCTTAGAACTATCCTGTCGTCAAAAACCTGAGTATAAGGAGGGCATATCGACAGGGCCTGTAAATCACCTACCCTACGGGACGATGTTAAGGCTACCAGTAGAACTGTTTTCAGGGTGAGTAATTTAGGTGACAACTCCTGCAAAGGCTCAAAAGGGTCTTTGGTTAAGGCTTCCAAGACTAAATTTAGATCCCAGGGAGGGATTTTTGGGATAATAACTGACCTAGACCTGCCACAGGATTTTATGAATCGTGAAACCCACCTATTTGATGCTAGGTTGCACTTGTATAGGGCCTCCAAGGCTGAAACTTGAACCTTAAGGGTGCTAGTCGCTAACCCGAGCTGCAACCCTGCCTGCAGAAACTCTAGGATAGGTCCCACTGGTGCTACATCCCCCACCGGTTCACTCAGGAAGACAAGAAACTTTTTCCATGTCCTACCATAGATTCTAGATGTTATAGGCTTTCTGCTTTTCAATAGGGTGGAGACTAACCGTGGTGAGAATCTCTGGCGACTCAGTAACGCCCTCTCAAATTCCAGGCTGCCAGATGGAAGCCCTTCACCTGAGGGTTAGTCACAGGTCCTTGGGTTAACAGGTCTGGAACTTCTGGCAGAATCCATGGGTCTGTTAATGACATCTGCCTTAGAAGGGAGAACCATGGCCTTCTTGGCCAGAATGGAGCTATGAGTATTATTTTTGCTCGGTCTTCTCTGATCTTCCGGACTACTGTTGGAATCATCACTATCGGGGGGAATGCGTAGGCCTGAGAGAACCTCCATGGTATTAGCAGGGCATCTACTGCAAAAGGATGTTCTCTTGGGTTTAGGGAGAATTTTTTGACTTTTTTGTTGTGTGAGGTGGCAAATAAGTCTATTTCTGGTGTACCCCAGGCTTGTATTATTTGTTGGAACACCTGGGGGTTTAAGGACCATTCCCCCTGTCTCAGACCTCTGCGACTCAGGAAGTCTGCCTGTGTTTTCTACACCCCTTATATGTAGTGCTGTGAGGGACGACAGGTGTTGTTCTGCCAACTGGAAAAGTAGATTTGACACTTCCATGAGGCCCCGGGACCTCGTCCCCCCCTTGGTGATTGATATAAGCTACCACTGCTCGATTGTCCATCATGATTCGAGTATGGCGGCCCTGGAGCAAGGGGAGAAAATGTTTCAAGGCCTTTTCCACTGCCCATAGTTCTTTTTCGCTTGAGCCATGATTTCTTTCTCACGAGGACCAGGTTCCTGGTACTGAATGAGACCTCAGATGAGCCCCCCAACCTATACCGCTTGCGTCGGTCGTGATGTCTTCGACCGGTTTCTGCCACTGGACCCCCATTGTGAGATGTCCCTTCACAGTCCACCAAATTAGGGAATCTCTTACGCCCTGAGAAAGACATAGATTTCCTTCCAAATGCCTTCTTAACAGTTTCTGAGCTGACAGAACTTCCCACTACAGCTGTCTCAGGTGAAATTGTACCCATCCTATAGCCGGAATGCATGATGTTAATGAGCCTAGTAGGGACATTGCTTTTCTTAGGGTCATCGCTGATTGATGTATTGCTGTACTGGTCAAGTTGATTATTTTGGCTACTTTGTTCTCCGGGAGGAGGCAGAGCTGACGCTCGGATTCCAGTATTAATCCTAGGAAGGACTGCACTTTTACTGGAACTAACTTTGATTTGGGGATATTTATTTTCCATCCCAGCTCTATTAGAGTTGATGTTACAACTGTTACTTGATGGGAGCAATGGGTCTCTGTCCTCCCTACCACAAGGAAGTTGTCCAGGTATGGGATAATCACTACATCCCGGGATCGGAGGTATGACATTACCTTTACCATCACCTTGGTGAAGACCCTGGGAGCTGTAGACAGGCCGAATGGAAGGGCTGTATATTGGTAATGCTTCGCTTGGTTTTGTATGTAGAGCGCTACTCAAGTATTTCCGATATTCCTGATGTATTGGGATATGATAATATGCATCTTTTAAGTCTATTACTGCCATGAAGCAGTGAGGGAACAGAAGTTTTGTGGTTGTGTTGATGGACTCCATCTTGAAGGAGTTCTCTACTGATTGATTGAGCTTCCTTAGATTGACTATGGTTCTCCAGGAGCCATCCGGTTTTTGTATCAGAAAGAGGGGGGGAGTAAAACCCCCTTCCTTCCTCCCGAGCCGGGACTTCCTACAAGACATTTTTGTGAACAAGTCCGAGGACTTCTGTTTCCAGAGCAGATTGATCCTGCTGGGACTTCCTCCGGGGAGTTATTACAAAATTTTGCCTGGGTGGATGGATGAATTTTATTTTTAGGCGTCTTTGATAATGTTTAAAACTCAGGTGCTGGGGGAGATGTTTATCCAGGCCGGAAAGAAGAGGGAGAGCCTTCCCCCAACCTCTGATGTAATGTCATTGGGGGGAATTTTTTTTTGCTGATGTAGAGGGCCCTTTGAACATGTAGCCCGATCCCCTTTTATCTTTAAAGTCCCAATTTCTCCTATCTCCTAGGGGACGACCTCTGTTAAATCTTCTCCTCCGAAAGAAAGTGTTTTTGGGATCTCTAGAGAAACTTGGAAAGCCTTTCTTTTTATCTCCTGCATGTTCCAAGATCTCTTCCAGCTTTTTTCCAAAGAGGAATTGACCGTCACATGGGATGGAGCACAGTTTATGTTTAGACGGTAAATCCCCCGGACAACCTTTAAGCCATAGGGCTCTCCTTGCCGCATTGGACAAGCCCGCTGCTCTAGCTGTTAATCTTGCAGAATCCGCAGAGGAATCTGCCAAAAAAGCTGCTGCTCCTTGTACTAAGGATATGTTCGCAAGGATGTCGTCTCTAGGTACTTTATCCCTTAGCTGATCTTCTATCTGCTGTAGCCAGACCATGAGTGCACGGGCCATACATGTCCCAGCTATTGCTGGTTTCAAGCCCCCAGCCGAAGCTTCCCAGATGTGTCTCAAAAAACTATCTGCTTTTTTGTCAAGCGGGTCTTTTAGGACACCTGAATCTTCTAATGGAAGGGACGATTTTTTCAAAGATTTGGCCATCGCACCGTCAATTTTAGGGATTTTTTTCCCAGGATTCAGAGTCTTTTTCCTCAAAAGAATATCTCCTTTTTGATGAAGAAGGCAAGGTACCCATTTTCTCGGGTTTTCTCCATTCTTTTTCGATCAATGCTTTGATTTTTGCACTGACCTGAAACGTACGTTTCCTTTTTTCTTCTAACCTGCCAAACATGATATCCTCTAGTGACCTTGGTGTCTTCTCCTCTTTAAGACCCATTGCAGACCTGACTGCTTTAACTAGTTTTTCTACATCCTCAGTTGGAAAACAAGGTCGACCCCCTGTATCACTGTCTGAGGAGGAATCTGAGGACTGGATAGAGGCGGAGGAGGTAGAGGGAGACCGGGGTGATTTATGACCCTCCTGTCTCTGAGAGACATCCGAATCCGTAGACACCTTGCGGCTTTTCCTCCCTGTTTTTTTTAAGGGCCAGTTTTAAGGAGTCTTTTATCTCTGCCTGTACTGTGTCTTTAAGGCTAGTGGCGAAATTAGGGGTCTCTTCCTGTATAGTTTTATTAATGCAGTTAGCGCAGAGATCCTTCTGCCACTGAACTGCAAGCGGAACTTTACAAAGGGCACATTCTCGGTTCTTTGTTTTGCCGCTAGATTTCCTCGACCCCTAGTGATCAAACAGAAAAAATGGACCCTGTTACCATAAGGGTGACATTCACGTAGATCACTCACCACCGCTGACAGTCAAAGGTACCGGTTTCGGAGGCTGGACAGATGCACGTGTAGCGTCCCTTCTGGACGCCGAAGAGTCTTGCCGGACAGGAGGACTGCTGCTCCTACCACTTGAGCGGCTGCTTATCCTGGTATGCTGGTGGCTCGGCAAGGCATCTGGCGAGAGCTCCTGATGCTGCTGCTGCTGTGACGGCGGCTGCTGCTGCTCCTGTTGCCCCACTTCCATGATGAAGTTTTAGGGCATGAGTGCATCTTCTGTGGTCATCCCCCTTTTAAGGGGGATCCACTGCACTCCCCGTCTCCTTTGGTGCCCACTGGTGGTCCCTCCCCTCCTCTGCCGCGCCGCCGGAGTCTTTTTCCACCGGCCGGCATTTTCTTCATGGGTGCCGCCATCTTGGATCCGGTGCCCGCCCCCGACGTCATGCGGGCACGCCCATTCCCAGCATGCATTGCGCGTGACGTCAGACGGGCGACCCGGAAGTGGCTGCCGCACCTGGACGCTGGCAGAGAGAGGAGGGCGGTGCGGCAGCCACGGAAGGAGCCCGGACATCCGACCGTGCCGCACCGACGCCCGCAAAGCCCCGGAGAACCCGCGGACGGCACTTCCAGTACCCGAGGACCGACGCACAGGCGCTGCCTGATAATGGGTAAGTATAAAAATCTTCTGCCGTGTTCAGCACGGGGGTTCCTGTCAGGACAGGAAACCCAACTGAAGCGACAGAGGTACCGCCCTTTTATTTTCAGTAGGGTTTCCTGTCCTGACTGGGCGGATCCCCTCTCTCAGGTGTGCTGTCATGGGGGAAGGGAAAAATAATGTCTCGTAAAGAGACAGAATGGATCTTCGTCCTCAATACCTTAAAACCGCATGGTCTGAACAATGAGGTGGAGCATTTCGGGTTTCTGTGATCTCCTAACACCTCTGACTGTTACCTGAATAAACAGTTGCATTCATCGCAGTAATCTCATGTTTTCTCCATATATTAGAATTGCAAATTTATGAAAAATAAATACTTTCAAAAATAATTTTAATTACAAATTTTCTTTAAACTAAATTAATAAAAAATCAACCCCCCAAAAAATAATTTCCGACACAAATATCATTTTATTAACATGCTCAACTAACCATCACAGTATATTCATGAATAGGTATAGGTAGAATTTTTGCACCGGCATGACCATTAGCACAAGCTGATCTGAAGCTACTGTAAGGGGACATTGCATTTATAGGACGCATCCTATTCTCCCACCATTCGGCAGCAGCACAGGTAATACCTCTGTATATTACTGCTTGTGGCACAGGCGGATACTGTTACACCTCTCTGCACCCGACCCGATACCACGTCTCCTGTAACATCACTACTGTAGAACACCATCAATACTACTGCCACACGCTGCTCTCTAACAGTTATACAGGGACCACTGCAGCTACAATTTTTCGGCTCTAAGTGCCACTTGGTCTCAGTATACATTTTTATTGTTTATCCCTCCAGTTACCTCTCCTTATCCGGCTTCGTATCTCTTCCAGTCGGTCTGGGTCTCTGTTGTTGAAGTCGGTCCAGCGATGTCGGAGCTGGCGGGGGGTGCGCAAACAGCCAGACAGAGGCTCCAAGCGTCTGGCGATCTCCTGAAGGATAGATTTACGCTGCCTGATGGGAATTGCCCCAGCTCGAATGAGATTATCTGGTAGGAAGTGATCCATTAGCGCCACAAAATACTCCAGCTCTGCTGCAGAGAAGTTTGGGGACCTCCTGATGGATCTTGCTCCAGGGGAGTCTGTCAGAAGAGAAGTGATTAGGCATCGGTGTTGCTGGCAGGGACTTATTACAGGACAATACAGAGCACTCCTCTCACCTTCCTGCTCCGAACACGTCTCTGACTCCAGGATGCAAGGACCTGATGATAGAAGATCAGACTCCAGCTTGACCACAGTGGGACCTGTGGAGAGTTACGAAGAGCACGGCATCACACTGACATTATACCAGTGCAATACTAATGTCTAGTGCAATGGATGGATCCCTGGAAACCTCAACAATACAACGGGGCTGTGCAAAGATAGGATGGTACCATGCTTTCTCACAACCTCTGCAACTTGGAGCAAGGGGATGACTACCCACAAGCCTGCTGTATATATGGTCACAGGAGCCACCATCTCTAAGCCTGTTTATAATTTCATCACAAAGCTGTAGAGGACGTCAGATTCTCACCCTCAGCAGAGGGCTCCATCCAGGGGTACGAATCTTCTGGTGATACAAAATTAGAAGATGGCTGCTCGGTGCCCTTCCTCTGACTCCCTTTCCTCCTGTGATTTTGGCTAGACATCACTGACTGCGGGGAGGGAATGTCATTACTCCAACTTCCTCCTAAGAGAAAAGTCCAGATATTCAGAAATATGTAAGAAAGTTCAGCATCTGACGGGAAGTAGGTAATACTAAGTGGAGGTAGTAGCAATATCCAAAAACATTCCTGAGAGTGTGAGGACAACATATGAAATGGCCGCAGTTGTGGTGAGTGACAGATTGTTATCTGAAGTTACCCCTCCCATCGTGACCATTCAATAACTCAGCAGCAAACTGGACAGATACTATGAGATCCTTTGCGTTCTCAGGGATTTCTATGATTTGGGCCACATATAAACAGAGGTTTCTCAGGATATTAAGAATTGTCCGCTAGGAGGATCTTTCCTGGAAGAATCTAAGAACAGGTTTCACTGATTACAACAGCCGTCTTGTTCTAAGGGTTCATTATACTATCGCAGTTTCCATCTGACTGATGCTGCAAGGAAACAGAAAATGTAAAAATCTCATGTATGAGAAACATTCCTCACCTCCTTCATCTTCTTCACTGTCCGGCTCTGATTTTATCGTCCGCAGACCTGGGAATGAATCACATGATGAAATTGTGAGGTGAAAAAAAACCATCACCCAGATTGTAGCACCGTTGCCCGCATCACAGCACCGTTGCCCGCATCACAGTTCCATCGCCTGCATCACAGCTCCATCGCCCGCATCACAGCACCGTCGCCCGCATCACAGCACCGTCGCCCGCATCACAGCATCGTCGCCCGCATCACAGCACCGTCGCCCGCATCACAGCACCGTCACCCCCATCACAGCACCGTCGCCCGCACCACAGCACCGTCGCCCGCATCACAGCTCCGTCGCCCGCATCACAGCTCCGTCGCCCGCATCACAGCTCCGTCGCCCGCATCACAGCTCCATGGCCCGCATCACAGCACCGTCGCCCGCATCACAGCACCGTCACCCACATCACAGCACCGTCGCCCGCACCACAGCACCGTCGCCCGCATCACAGCTCCGTCGCCCGCATCACAGCTCCGTCGCCCGCATCACAGCACCGTCGCCCTCATCACAGCACCGTCGCCCACATCACAGCACCGTCGCCCGCATCACAGCACCGTCGCCCGCATCACAGCACCGTCGCCCGCATCACAGCACCGTCGCCCGCATCACAGCACCGTCGCCCCATCACAGCTCCGTCGCCCACATCACAGCTCCGTCGCCCGCATCACAGCACCGTCGCCCACAGTACCATCGCCCGCATCACTGCACCGTCGCCCGCACCACAGCACTGTCGCCCGCACCACAGCACTGTCGCCCGCATCACAACACCTTCCTTCAGATCATAACACCATTGTCACTCCTCACCTTCTTCATATTCCTCACTGTCCGCTTCTGATTTTATCATTTGAAGACCTGGGATTGAATCACATGAGGAAATTGTCAGGAGAAAAAAACAAAAACGTCACCCCGATTGTAGCATATGGGGACACAGGTGGTCAGCTGAAAACTGCATAGACCAGGGATCATCCCACCGAATGCCCGCTTTCCTTTTAATGTGAGCGTAACGCTACTCAACAACACAAGGTGAGGGTAAAACAGTGTGACAATGCTTTATTGAACCACAAAACAGGCAGATAACATGAAGAACAGTCCCAGCACATTACCGAAGATGGTGCATGTGAAGAAACCAGATTGTATCTTAATTTCCCAGACAACCATGTTTTTGCAAACCAAAAGAACTGGCTTTTTATCTGTATATTGGCTTGTGAATTTAAGTGTTTATGTCTGGTGGGTCAAGAAGACAGACTTGCCAACTGATATACTATATAACATACTATGTAAGTCTGTAATAGTGACTGTACATAGAGTGTGTTAAGCTTTGTTTATTGATGTGTGCTGATATGCTAATAGTGCTACCTTGATCCCATCACCATTGTTTACCTTATCTTGATGTTGGACTGAAGGACCCTGGGTAATTCTAAAAACAACTTACATGCCTTGGGTATAAAAAGACCTCAGAGATCACATCCTGGAGAAGACTGAAGTACACAGAGCTACCAGCCAGACATTCTGCTAACCACCCAACAGACAAGAGAAAGGACTGCAGCCAATTCATCATGGCACCATCACGAGGGACACTGATCTATGATTCTATAGGAAACAACCCAGGGGTTTTCGGCTTTGGTTGGAAGGACACAGATCTGCTCCAGTGACCATCTCTGAACCATGGATATGTTTGGAGAAAGCCAGGTTTGGGACCCGCTGGTCGCCTGATTCCATGGAGATGGTCAGATAAGCCAGGTGGTGACTCTCGTGTCAACTGGCTTTGGACCTTGTAAAGACTCTTCAGGATCTTAGCCGAGGGTCTGTCGGACCCGGCTGAAGAACATAGGACTGCTCTCGGATATCTCCCTATGCTTGTCGTTACCTCCTCTCTGCGTGCATCCACAGATGGAGTAGCGACCCTGGGAGCTCCGACGTAACATCTACCATTATCTCGGCGAGTCAGCGGAAGGGTGAGGCCCTGTAATGTGCACCATCTTGGGGTAATTGGTGGGATTGTTCTGTTTGCTATTGTGTGTTGTGGTTCAATAAAGTATTGCTACACTGTTTTACCTTAACCCTGTGTTGTCTGTGTAGTGTATTGCCCACTGGGAGATAGAGTGGGCGTTCAATGGTATGAGCCGTGGTCCATGCAGTCTTGCTAAAGACAGCCGGGCCAGCGGACGAGAGCACCCACTGACCCCGTTTCTCCACAATTGGTGGCAGCAGTGGGACACTACTCAGCCCGGGGGAGCTGCAGGGGACTGGTGTTCTCACACACCATCCAGGGCTCCACAACAAGGGAGGTATACAGACAGACCCAGCAGACTATATGACCTCAACAAGAAATGGAAACTACAGGAGATGTTCCAGCTTCAACAGATTGAATAGAATTTAATGCAGGAACTATGGAATGTGGAGGAAGCCATGCGTGGACCCAATGGATACCAGTAGTTACTTTTCAATTACGTATGGAGTTTATTTTCGTAAGGAGCATATGGAATATGCTCTAGGGCAGTGTTCCCCAAGTCCGGTCCTCAAGAGCCACCAATAGGTCATGTTTTGAGGATTTCCTTAGTATTGCACAGGTGATAATTGCATCACCTGGACAGGCAAGCATTCAAAGACATATGCAATACTAAGGAAATCCTCAAAACATGACCTGTTGGTGGCTCTTGAGGACTGGACTTGGGGAACACTGCTCTAGGGAAACTGGATAATCGGAAGCCTATCATGTCTGGTTAATTAAGATGGGGAGGAATGTGAAGAAACCAGATTGTATCTTAATTTCCCAGACAACCATGTTTTTGCAAACCAAAAGAACTGGCTTTTTAATCTGTATATTGGCTTGTGAATTTAAGTGTTTATGTCTGGTGGTTCAAGAAGACAGACTTGCCAACTGATATACTATCTAACATACTGTGTAAGTCTGTAATAGTGACTGTACATAGAGTGTGTTAAGCTTTGTTTATTGATGTGTGCTGATATGCTAATAGTGCTACCTTGATCCCATCACCATTGTTTACCTTATCTTGATGTTAGACTGAAGGACCCTGGGTAATTCTAAAAATAGCTTACATGCCTTGGGTATAAAAAGACTCAGAGATCACATCCTGGGAGACTGAAGTAACACAGAGCTATCAGCCAGACATTCTGCAAACCACCCAACAGACAAGAGAAAGGACTGCAGCCAATTCATCATGGCACCATCACGAGGGACACTGATCTATGATTCTATAAGGAAACAACCCAGGGGTTTTCGGCTTCGGTTGGAAGGACACAGATCTGATCCAGTGACCATCTCTGAACCATGGATATGTTTGGAGAAAGCCAGGTTTGGGACCCGCTGGTCGCCTGGTTCCATGGAGATGGTCAGATATGCCAGGTGGTGACTCTCGTGTCAACTGGCTTTGGACCTTGTAAAGACTCTTCAGGATCTTAGCCGAGGGTCTGTCGGACCCGGCTGTAGAACACAGGACTGCTCTCGGATATCTCCCTACGCTTGTCGTTACCTCCTCTCTGCATGCATCCACAGATGGGAGTAGCGACCCTGGGAGCTCGGACGTAACATCTACCATTATCTCGGCGAGTCAGCGGAAGGGTGAGGCCCTGTAATGTGCACCATCTTGGGGTAATTGGTGGGATTGTTCTGTTTGCTATTGTGTGTTGTGGTTCAATAAAGTATTGCCACACTGTTTTACCTTAACCCTGTGTTGTCTGTGTAGTGTATTGCCCACTGGGAGATAGAGTGGGCGTTCAATGGTATGAGCCATGGTCCATGCAGTCTTGCTAAAGACAGCCGGGCCAGCGGACGAGAGCACCCACTGACCCAGTTTCTCCACAGTGCACATTACAGAGTATCACCCTTCCGCTGACTCACCGAGATAATGGCAGCTGTTATTTCAGAGCTTCCAGGGCCAAATACTCCACCTGTGGCATGCACAGAGGAAAGGTAATGACAAGCTTGGGAAGATGACTGTCCTTCAGGTACAAAGCCAGTTGACCGGAGGGTCAAAACCTGGCTTCATCTTCCAGGGCTGAATACCTAACCTGTGGCACGCACAGAGAAGGTAACAAGTTTTGGAAGCTGACAGTCCATTCAGGTACAAGGCCAGTTGACCAGAGGGTCACAACCTGGCTTCAGCTTACAGGGCTTATTACCCCACCTGTGGCACGCACACAGAGAAGAGGTAACGACAAGCGTAGGAAGATGACAATCCATTCAGCTACAAGGCAGTGGACCCAAGGGTCACAACCTGGCTTCTGCGAATATCTCCATTGAGCCAGGCGACCGACGGGTCTCAATCCTGGCTTTCTCCAAACGTATCCATGGATTTGCGATGGTAAATGGAGTAGAACTGTATTCTCCCAGCCGGGGGCGAAATGCCCTAAGCTGGCACCCTGTAGAATGAAAAATCCGTGTCTCTCGTGATGGAGCCATGATGTCTTGGCTGCTGTCCTGTCTCTGGTCCTTTGGATGTTTGGATGTCTTGGCTGAATCTCTGTGTCCCCATACAGAGTCAAATAACCTTTTTTTATACCTAACAAGTGTCCTTCAAACCAGAATTCACAGATAAAGGGGAAAAATGGTGATCTATTTGCATAGTTTTTCCTCCTCTGTTTTAAAAGTCAACAAACTAGCTATCCTGGACATTATGTAATCAGCATATCAGCAAACATCACTAGTCATCCAGGATAAGAGCACAATGTGTTACAACAAATTGTCAATATTACAGGCTTAAGTTACCTTCACACTAAGCGACGCTGCAGCGATATCGACAATGATGCCGATCGCTGCAGCGTCGCTGTGTGGTCGCTGGAGGGCTGTCACACAGACAGCTCTCCAGCGACCAACTATGCCGAAGTCCCCGGGTAACCAGGGTAAACATCGGGTTGCTAAGCGCAGGGCCGCACTTAGTAACCCGATGTTTACCCTGGTTACCAGTGTAAATGTAAAAAAACAAACACTACATACTTACATTCGCGTCCCCCGGCGTCCGCTTCCCTGCACTGTGTGAGCGCCGGCACTAACAGCAGAGCGGTGACGTCATCGCTGTGCTTTGCTTTCCGGCCGGCACTGACACATTCAGTGCAGGAAGCTCTGAGCAGCAGCGCGGACGCCGTGGGACGTGACAGACATCAGAAAGTATGTACTGTTGTTTTTTTTACTTTTACAATGGTAACCAGGGTAAATATCGGGTTACTAAGCGCAGCCCTGCGCTTAGTAACCTGATATTTACCCTGGTTACCATTGTAAAACATCGCTGGCATCGTTGCTTTTGCTGTCAAACACGACAATACACGCCGATTTGACGACCAAATAAAGTTCTGGACTTTCAGCAACGACCAGCGATATCACAGCAGGATCCTGATCGCTGCTGCGTGTCAAACACAACGATATCGCTATCCAGGACGCTGCAACGTCACGGATCGCTATCGTTATCGTTGTAAAGTCGGTTAGTGTGAAGGTACCTTTAGACAAGTAAAAGTCTGTTTTCTTTACCAACCAGAAAGAAACACAATCTCAAAAATCAACATATAGATAACAGTCTATTCTTGTTGGCCTGCTGAAAATAGACGTCTGGTTAATTAAGATTAGAGTTGAGCGAGTTTGTTCGGATTCGGTTCTGAATATGATCGCCATTGAATATTCGTTGAACACAGCCAAACGTCATTAGAGTCAATGGGAGTAGAAATTACCGAATATGTTCAAAACCGATCATCAAACATACATTCGGCATGATTAGGGTTCAAATATGGCATGAATATGGCAAATTCAGATTCAGTGACCGATTCCAAACAAATTTGCTCAACTCTAATTAAGATACAATGCTGTGTCCTCAAATAGTACCATCGCCCCGATCGTAGCATTATTGACCCAATTGTAGCAGCAGATTATATCACCATCGCCCCCTTCACAGCACCATCGTCCCGATCGCAGCACCATCGTCCCGATCGCAGCACCATTGCTCGGGTCCCTCCCTATTTGACAAGCTACAGTGCTTTCTGAATAAGCTGCAGAGGGAACCCGTCTTCCTGGAGCGAGCCGGCTGATCAGCTGTTTGGCTCTGCAACTGCATGTGTCATGGCTGTGTGACAGCTGCGACACATGCAGCTGCAGAGCCGAACAGCTGATCATCCGCTGCGATCCAGGAAGCCAGGTTCCCTCTGCAGGTTATTCGTAAGTGTTATAGCTTGCCGAATAAGCAGGGACCCAAGCAAATTCGCTCAACTATAACACCATCATCCTGATCATAATACCATTGTCCAGATCAATGCAGCATCAACCCGATCACAACACCATAGTCCCGATCCAAACACCATCGTCCCGATCACAACACCATCATCCCAATCACAACACCATCGTCCCAATCACAACATTATCGTCCCCGATCACAACACCATCATCCCCGACCAAAACACCATCGTCCCCGATCACAACACCATCGTCCCCGATCACAAGACCATCGTCCCAATCACAAGACCATCGTCCCTGATCACAACACCATCATCCCCGATCACAAGACCATCGTCCCCGATCACAACACCATCATCCCCGATCACAAGACCATCGTCCCCGATCACAACACCATCGTCCCAATCACAACACCATCGTCCCAATCACAACACCATCGTCCCCGATCACAAGACCATCGTCCCCGATCACAAGACCATCGTCCCCGATCACAACACCATCGTCCCCGATCACAACACCATCGTCCCCGATCACAACACCATCGTCCCAATCACAACACCATCGTCCCAATCACAACACCATCATCCCCGATCACAACACCATCGTCCCCGATCACAACACCATCGTCCCCGATCACAACACCATCGTCCCCGATCACAACACCATCGTCCCAATCACAACACCATAGTCCCAATCACAACACCATCGTCCCCGATCACAACACCATCGTCCCAATCACGCCATCATCCCCGATCACAACACCATCGTCCCTGATCACAACACCATTGTCCCCGATCACAACACCATCATCCCCGATCACAAAACCATTGTCCCCCATCACAACACAATCGTCCCAATCACAATACCATCATCCCAATCACAACACCATCGTCCCCGATCACAACACCATCGTCTCAGATCACAACACCATCGTCCCAATCACACCATCGTCCCCGATCACAACACCATCGTCCCAGATCACAACACCATCGTCCCAGATCACAACACCATCGTCCCAGATCACAACACCATTGTCCCCGATCACAACACCATCGTCCCAATCACACCATCGTCCCGATTACCACACCATCGTCCCAATCACAACACCATCGTCCCCGATCACAACACCATCATCCCCGATCACAACACCATCGTCCCTGATCACCACACCATCATCCCGATCACACCATCATCCCGATCACACCACCATCATCCCCGATCACAACACCATTGATATTCCTCACCTCCTTCATCATCTTCACTGTCCGCCTCTGATTTTATCGTCCACAGACCTGGAAATGAATCACATGAGGAAATTTTCAGGATAAAAAAAACATCACCCCCATCGTAGAACCATCACCTCTGTCGTAGAACCATCATCCCGATCGTAGCACCAGATCATAACACCATCGGTCTGATCATAATACCGTCATCTGGATCAAAGCAGCATCGTCCCGAACATGACACCATCGTCCCGTTAACTACACCATTGTCCCGATCACCACACCATCATCCCGATCACCACACCATCGTCCTGATCACCACAGCATCGTCCTGATCACCACACCATCATCCCGATCCTAACAGTGACATCCCGATCAGGCGACCATTAATCTGTTAACGCCAGACACCCTGAGAAGAGGTCATGTAACATAACGCATTTGAGATATTATAACATCTAGAGAGCTCTGCATGTGATACAGGACACAGGGTCTTACTTCTCACATCATTACCTGTGTCTGTATGCCCTATAAGCATTTCTCAGTTCAGGTCCATCATAGGGTCACATGTACAAGGTGAAATGTCTGCATGGGGTGGGGCAGGGGCAGGTACCTTCACATGCCAACAATTATGCTGCAGAATAAATTTCTGTGACCAGATACTGTATGACAATGGGCATCCTTGTTCTGCGTGTTGGTCATTGATCATGGTGACTGTAATTTTCAATGGTGCATAGACTTAAATAGAGAGAAAGTGCAGCAAATATAAGACACAAACTATTCTACAACAACTCTCACTCACAATAATAGTACAACCATAGCGAAAAGTCAGGAGAAAATTATCAAAGGATGCAAAATGGGGTCTGGGAAGGTATCTGAGTAGTTGACTTAAGGCCCCGTCTCACTTAGCGACACTAAAGCGATCCCGACAACGATACGACCTGTCAGGGATCGTTGCTGCGTCACTATGTGGTCGCTGGTGAGATGTCAAACAGTGAGATCTCCAACGATCGCAGCTGCGATCTCACTGTTTGACATCTCACCAGCGACCTGTAGCGACCTGTACAACGATGTCACATGGGAGCTATTATGACGATTCAGTGTCTGAGTCGTCAACGAGGTCGTTGGTAAGGTGTCAAACACAGCGATGTGTGCTACCCAGCGGGACCTCAACGATCAAAAAAAGGTCCAGGCCATTCCGACACGACCAGCGATCTCACAGCAGGGGCCTGGTCGCTGCTACGTGTCACACATAGCGAGATCGCTACTGAGGTCGCTGTTGCGTCACAAAACTTGTGACTCAGCAGCGATCTCGCTAGCGATCTCGCTTAGTGAGACGGGGGCTTTATTGTCAAAGATCACAGCCGGAGGGGTTGCAGATCCTCCAACTGTTATCTTTTTGTCAGGGGAATGCAACTCCGCTGCCCCCTATTGTTAGGACAATTACACAATTGACCAACGATTAACAAATGAGGTTGCAGCTGCTTCCACTACTAGGACAATGATTGAACTCACAGTGATTTTATAACATATATACAACCGACTACAATGCATGGAATATATACACTACCGTTCAAAAGTTTAAGGTCACTTAGAAATTTCCTTATTTTTGAAAGAAAACCACAGTTTTTCCAATGAAGCTAACATTAAATGATTCAGAAATACACTCTATACATTGTTAATGTGGTAAATGACTATTCTAGCTGCAAACGTCTGGTTTGTAATGCAATATCTTCATAGGTGTATAGAGGCTCCAGTGTTCTTATGGTACTTTGTGTTTGCTAACTGTGTAAGAAGGCTAATGGATGGTTAGAATACACTTGAAAACCCTTGTGCAAGTATGTTAGCACAGCTGAAAACAGTTTGGCTGAATAGAGAACCTATAAACCTGACCTTCCTTTGAGCTAGTTGAGAATCTGGGGCATTACATTTGTTGGTTCCATTAAACTCTCAAAATGGCCAGAAAAAAAAACTTTCATGTGAAACTCGATAGTCTATTCTTGTTCTTAGAAATGAAGGCTATTCCATGCAAGAAATTGCCAAGAAACTGAACATTTCCTACAACGGTGTGTACTACTCCCTTCAGAGCCGAGCACAAACAGGCTCTAACCAGAGTAGAGAAGTGGGAGGCCCCGCTGCACAACTGAGCAACAAGACAAGTACATTAGAGTTTAATATCCAAAGATTATAGACCAAATAAATTCATCAGGTAGATTTCCAAAATCACATAGACCAAAAAAGAAGGTAAATACAAACCCAGAAAATAAAATTCAAAATATTTTATTTATAATAAATTAAAAACAGAAATCATAATAAATTACACAAAAAGGGGATTGGAACACGGCAGAATGAGCTCAGGCAATCCATAGTATGACATAAATAAGAGTACCAATCAACAATTTAGTAATATAATAGGTACAGGACAACGGTGCACCAGCAAGCTCTGGAATATACTGGAAAAGTTCCACCAAATAAATGCAAAACTGCCCATAGGCAAATATAAATATATCAGCCGCTAAAGTGCGCATTTAAGGCTCTCAACATGTATTTAAGTAGACCATATATGAGTGCTGTACCATGTAATGATAATAATATCTATAAAGTGCACGTGCATTAAGTAGAATAGAAAAAGGTATCAATGTATAAGAGAGCACCTAAAATGAAAAGGTTCATTGTAAAGGCAGTGGCACCATGTTGTTACCTGCACAACTGTGGATCGCCGTGAGGAAAGGAACCCCGACGCGCGTGTCGCAACGTAGCTTCTTCCTGGGGGTCGTGGTTTTCATTTTAGGTGCTCTCTTATACATTGATACCTTTTTCTATTCTACTTAATGCACGTGCACTTTATAGATATTATTATCATTACATGGTACAGCACTCATATATGGTCTACTTAAATACATGTTGAGAGCGCCTTAAATGCGCACTTTAGCGGCTGATATATTTATATTTGTCTATGGGCAGTTTTGCATTTATTTGGTGGAACTTTTCCAGTATATTCCAGAGCTTGCTGGTCCTGTACCTATTATATTACTAAATTGTTGATTGGTACTCTTATTTATGTTATACGATGGATTGCCTGAGCTCATTCTGCCATGTTCCAATCCCCTTTTGTGTAATTTATTATGATTTCTGTTTTTAATTTATTATAAACAAAATATTTTGAATTTTACTTTCTGGGTTTGTATTTCCCTTCTTTTTTGGTCTACATTAGAGTTTGTAGTTTAAGAAATCGACGCCTCACAGGTCCTCAACTGGCAGGTTCATTAAATAGTACACACAAAACGCCAGTGTCAACGTCTACAGTGAAGAGGCGACTCCGGGAGGTTGGCCTTCAGGGCAGAGTGGCAAAGAAAAAGCCATATCTGAGACTGGCTAATAAAAGGAAAAGATTAATATGGGCAAAAGAACACCGACATTGGACAGAGGAAGACTGGATAAAAGTGTTATGGATGGACAAATCCAAGTTTGAGGTGTTTGGATCACACAGAAGAACATTTGTGAGATGCAGAACAACTGAAAAGATGCTGTAAGAGTGTGTGACGCCATCTGTCAAGCATGGTGGAGGCAATGTGATTGTCACGATCTATGTTTGGATCTGTGCAGAGCTGGTTTCCCTCTGATTTAAACCTTTTTTCCTTTCTGGTCATCGGGGGTTAATGCAGTTTTCTCCCCCCGGTGGCCGCGGGTGTCATTGCATTGATGCTGGGTCAGCTGATGTTTGTGACCACTCCCACCATCCTTTATAAGGTCACCTGGTGCATCAGCTGACTGTTGGTGATACAGGTCCTTCTGGAGACCAACCTCGCAGTAGCAGCTCTCTGGTGTCAGCCAAGTCTGGTGTTTGGAGCTCTGTTGCTGTACTATCTGTGTTGTGGAGTCTGCAGCGGCGTGCACAAGCTAAGTTCTGAGTTTTGTTACTTTGTAGTTTGTGCATTCACCTTTTGGTATCGTGTTCCCCTCACTCATATTGTTTATTCCTGTTTATTTGCTTTGTGGTGCTGTTTACACTGTTCACCTCCTGGGGTGGGGGTTGGCGGTTTAGTTCAGGGTTTAACAGGAGACAGGTCGGTGACTTGGGCCTTCCTACCTTCAAGGGTACCCCCAAGTTAAGGAAAGACAGGGCTTCCCCTAGCCTGAGGGGCAGTTCAGGGGCCCAGATTCCTCATCTCCTGTTTTCCTATTTCTGCCCCGTGACATTATAACCATTTCTTTTTTTTTTCTGGTGAGCCATGGCCCAAATGCAGGCCTTTGCCCAATGGCTACAGACTCTCACAGAGGAGTGTAAGGTGCTGCGTGGTGAGGTGGTGCAGCAGCTGCAGCAATTGTTGGTGTTTTGGGCCTCAGCTCAGGTACGGGCTCAACCAGAACCCAAGATATCTCTCCCAGACAGGTTCTCTGGAGGGAGAGATACATTTTTGGTTTTTATGGAGGCCTGCAAGTTGTACTTCAGGCTCTGCCCTCGTTCATCAGGGAGTGAGGAACAACGGGTGGGTATCATCGTTTCCCTTCGGTGATCCCCAATCCTGGGCCTTCTCCCTGCCGACCGGCTCACCATCCCTACGGTCGGTGGATGAGTTTTTTACGGCTCTGGTGTATGGTGATCCAGATGGCGTCTCTCTGGCGGAATCCTGACTCCGTAAGATCAAGCAGGGCAGTCGGCCGGCTAAGGAGTACTGTTCAGAGTTCAGGAGGTGGGCCACAGACACAAAGTGGAATGACCCTGCCCTTAGGAGCCATTTTGTGCAGGGTCTGTCCCCTAGGTTGCAAGATACTCTGGTGCAGTACGCAGCTCCCAGGTCATTGGAGGCCGCCATGTCCCTTGCCATCCGGGTGGATAGACGCTTGAGGGAGAGGCATACACCAAATGTGCCACCTATAGTCCTTGCTAGGGAGGAAACACCTGGGCAGGCGGACGAACCCATGCTGGTGGGAGGAGTTAGTTCCCAAACTGGGTTGCCTGTGGTTCGCCGTGGAGTGGGGGCATGTTCCTACTGTGGGCAGACCGGTCATTTTATCAATGTCTGCCCAGCGCGTTCCAAAGTACCTGCACCATCTAAAGAGCCATGTCCTCCTGGTCGTGTGGAGGGAGGCGACCAGGGTGTGTATATTTCCTCCATTTTCTCGTCTCAGTGTACCTTACCTGCTGAGGTGGTTATTGGTGGGGTAACTGAGAATATTCCGGTGCTTGTGGACAGTGGAGCAGGAGTCAAATTGGTGGATGCTCATTTTGTCCAGACCCATGGCCTGATGAGTAGGACGCTAGCGAAACTCTTAAGCATCCAGGCCATTGACTCTGCTCCGCTCAGCCAGGGGAGCATTACACAAGTTGTAGACAATATACATCTGCGTATAGGGGCTTGTCATGAAGAGTATTTATCATGCTACGTCTTGGAGGGCGTACCAACTCCCATGGTTTTAGGACTCCCTTGGTTGAAAAGACATAACCCGGTCATAGACTGGTGGTCCAGGGAAGTAGTCAGCTGGGGTCAGTCGTGTAAGGACTGCTGCCTGGGAGCTACGATCTCTGCCGTTCTTCTAATATCTACCTCTTCCCCTTCAGTGGGGGCAGCAGAGGTACTGCCAGGGACTAGGGGCAAGACTTTACCCTCACTACAGGTTAACCCGGTGGGTCAGAGACCTCTTAGGAGGAGGGGTCAGCTGAGGGTGGTGGTTCCCTCGGATCATTGTGGGGGTGTGAGTGTAGTGACACAGGGGGACGCCTCTGTTGTCAATTCCTCAAAGAATTCTCTGTCCTGTGGCAAACGTTTGCATGGAAATAAACGTTCAGGTCCGGACCAGTGTGTGAATGAGTACGTATGGGTGTCCACCAAAAACATCAGGTGGAAGTGTGCAACTGGGACCTGGAGTTCCAGGGCGATTGGGCCATATTGGGTGTCGGCCATTCTTAACACCTAGGACTTATCAGTTGGAGTTACCCCCAGTTATGCATGTACACAACTCATTCCCCAGGTCGGCCCTCTGGAGATTTGTGGTGCCTTCGTTGGTGGCATTTTCATCAGGTCACGTTTGCTATAAACCTGAGAGTCAGGTGCCTGAAGAGGTGAACTCTGGTGGATCGAGGCATCCTCACCATAGGTAGGTCTGGTGAGGTCTGATGTTGAGTGTTCAGAGGCCACTCATTGAAAGGGGGGTACTGTCACGATCCATGTTTGGATCTGTGGCAGATCTGGTTTCCCTCTGATTTAAACCTTTTTTCCTTTCTGGTCATTGGGGGTTAATGCAGTTTTCCCCCGATGGCTGCTGGTGTTATTGCATTGCTGCTGGGTCAGCTGATGTTTGTGACCACTCCCACCATCCTTTATAAGGTCACCTGGTGCATCAGCTGACTGTTGGTTATACAGGTCCTTCTGGAGACCAACCTCACAGTAGCAGCTCCCTGGTGTCAGCCAAGTCTGGTGTTTGGAGCTCAGTTGCTGTACTATCTGTGTTGTGGAGTCTGCAGCGGCGTGCACAAGCTAAGTTCTGAGTTTTGTTACCTTGTAGTTTGTGCATTCACCTTTTTGTATTGTGTTCCCCTCACTCTCATATAGTTTATTCCTGTTTGTTTTGTGGTGCTGTTTACACTGTTCACCTCCTGGGGTGGAGGTTGGGGGTTTAGTTCAGGGTTTAACAGGAGACAGGGACAGGTCGGTGACTTGGACCTCCCTACCTTCAAGGGTACCCCCAAGTTAAGGAAAGACAGGGCTTCCCCTAGCCTGAGGGGCAGCTCAGGGGCCCAGATTCCTCATCTCCTGTTTTCCTATTTCTGCCCCGTGACAGTGATGGTCTGGGGTTGCTTTGGTGTTGGTAAAGTGGGAGACTTGTACAAGGTAAGAGGGATTTTGAATAAGGAAGGCCATGACTCCATTTTGCAACGCCATACCGTGTGGACAGGGCTTGATTGGAGCCAATGTTATCCTACAACAGGACAATGACCCAAAGCCACCTCCAAATTATGCAAGAACTATTTAGGGAAGAAGCCGGCAGCTGGTATCTATCTGTAATGGAGTGGCCAGCGCAGTCACTAGATCTCAGCCCCATTGAGCTGTTGTGGGAGCAGCTTGTCCGTATGGTGCAAAAAGTGCCCATCAACCAAACCAACTTGTGGAGGGGCTTCTGGAAGCACAGGGGGGGGGGGGAAATGTCTCCAGCTTACCTCAGCAAATTAACTGCTAGAATGCCAAAGGTCTGCAATGCTGGAACTGCTGCAAAGGGAGCATTCTTTGACAAACGCAAGGTTTGAAGAAGAAAACTTATTTCAAATAAAAATCTTTTTTTCGAACTTTGTCAATGTCTGGACTAGATTTTACATTCATTTGGCAACTCATTTGATTAATAAAAGTGTCAGTTATCATGGAAAACACAAAATTGTCTGGGTGACCCTAAACTTTGGAACGTTAGTGTACATACTGCCAACTCCACAATAACCCAAGAAAGATGATTAGCTGCCATCACCAATCGCATTACAGCCCAATTGGACACCCATGACAGGTAGTGAACAACTTCAGGGTGCGGTTTACTGAACAATAGGAATAGAGCTATTAAATGTTATATTTAATCCAGAACGATAGGCAGTTTGTCTAAAATTATACAAAATATCTTACAAAGGGAACAAAACAATAGGATATATACAATTACATAAAATTAAAGTGAATAACAACATAAACTTACTAAATCTGAGTCACTGAAATGGCTCAGAGCTTAGCAGAGGGAGGTGCTCCTTAGCAAAACGGACAGAACCACAGTGAGCTGCACCTTCCTGAACTGACCATTGATGCAGACCCAGATTCTGCCTTTTATTAGCTCCCAAGTTACACCCACACACCTCCCCTTGATGACCTCATGTGAGTCGGATTGTGGGATGTCCTGGCTATATTAGAATTTTGTGAAATCCCCAACTTATGAGATATCTTCGCTGCGAAATATGACAGGTGTAGTATCATCTATCAGGCCGCTATTCAATTGGAGGGATCCTAGTGGCCCCACGGCAATGAGTCGAAGCGTCACATCCGTCCTTTCTCTACAACGTAGAAAATCTATCTCTCATAAATATCGGATTAAAAAAACAATATTCATATCTGACAGCGACTATGTAAGTTGTCTCCCTAGGGCATAAGAATGCTTTCCCATTAGTCTGACAAGCTGCGGACACAACTTTCCCCTCACCCTGACGGACTGAAGATGCTACATTTCTACAACCCTGATAGACTGGGGACCCTACTATCCCACCCTCCCTGACAGGTTGTGGGACAGACACACTTTTCTCTCACCCTGACCGTCGGTTGGACAGGCTTTCCCACGATCCTGACATGCTGGGGGCATAAATTTACCACCATCCTGACAGGTTATGAGTATCGCTTTTCCATCATCCTGACAGACTGCAGGTAACACTTTTCTCCCACCCTGACCGGCTGTGGGACAAACTGTCTCCCATCTGGACAGGCTGGGGGTGAAACTTTCCGCATCTCACCTGTTACCTCAGGAGCAGTGCTAATCATGGGGCAGCCATCACCAGCCCTGTCACAGACCGTCGTAAAACTGATCGGTTGCACGTGACCACCATCATTATAATCCCAGTGCTTCTCCTGTGATACCTCAGGAGCAGTGCTAATCATGGGGCAGCCATCCCCAGCCCTGTCACAGACCGTCGTAAAACTGATCGGTTGCACGTGACCACCATCATTATAATCCCAGTGCTTCTCCTGTGATACCTCAGGAGCAGTGCTAATCATGAGAAAGCTTCCACAAGCCATGTCACCGTCCGCCGTGACACTGGTCAGCTGCACGCGACCACCTTCCTTATGATCCCCTCCGATTCTCCCTATCCTCCACTAATACCTCAGGAGCATCACTACTCATGAGCAAGCCACTACAGGCCATGTAACAGTCTATCGTGACATTAATCAGCTGTACGAGACTACCTGCTTCATGATCCCCGTGCCTGGTCCCAACGCCCTTAGCACTCATGCTTGCTCCTTTTAGGGGATCCTCAGCAATATCACCCTGCAACGTGACATGGCTGAGTTCTCCTGTACCATAAGATACATTATCATTATACATTATCATTACGCATTACTTCGACACTCACATTATCAACATTGGTGACACATGATATACCAGATCTGGGAGGGTTGTCTGGAATGTATTGAGCAACCTACCTTTCTGTTCAGTCCCCAATATAACAATTGGGAGGTGCTTAGACACCCCCAATTCCCTTAAACCCCTCCCTGCACCCCCATCCAGGAAAACCGGGCCATTGGTAAGGGACGGTGAACACCCCCAAACCCAGTGACCGTTAGGGTCTTCCCAGGGATGAGTTCTTCAGGTAACACAAACTCAGGGTGGATGGCACATTTACCATTCTTGTGTAGAGCTAGGTAGAATGGTGGAGAAGTCTCTACTACTGGAGATCTTGCTTCAGGGGTCTGGGAATCCCTGCAAACCACTCTTCCTTCATCCACCGCCTGGGCATACGCTGCCACCACCTCTCCTCTGAGAAGAACCATATACCAGTATCAGATCCTCCTCCCTGAGGACCTCAAATATGTGTCCATAATACACCAGTGACATAAGAGGTCACCTCCATCATAATGACCTCCAATATGTGTCCATCATACACCAGTGTCAGAAGATGTCACCTCCATCATGAAGATCTCGGATGTGTGTCCATCATACATCAGCGACACATGTCACCTCCATCCTGAGGACCTTTGATTTGAGTCCAACATACACAGGTGTCAGAAAATGTCACCTCCAACCTGAGGACCTGTCATCCTCTCTGCAGTCATCATCACAGACTCTTTCAGGCACTCAACATCCTCTCTACGGTCTTCACCACCAACTTTTTCAGGCATTCGTCATCATCTCTCTGGTCCTCATCAGCGACTCTTTTAGGCACTCGACATGCTCTCTGTGGTCCTCATCACCGGCTCCTTTAGGCATTTGTCATCCTCGCTCTGGTCCTCATCACCAACTCTTTCAGGCATTCGTCATACTCTCTGTGGTCATCATCACTGACTCTTTCAGGCACTTGTCATTCTCTCTGCAGTCATCATCACCGACTCTTTCAGGCACTCATCATCCTCTCTCTGGTCTTCATCACTGACGCTTTCAGGCACTCATCATCCTCTCTCTGGTCTTCATCACTGACGCTTTCAGGCACTCGTTGTCCTCTTTCTGGCCATCACCGACTCTTTCAAGCACTCTGCATCCTTTCTCCGGTCCTCATCACCGATGCTTTCAGGCACTCGGCATCCTCTCTGTGGTCATCATCACTGACTCTTTCAGGCACTTGTCATTCTCTCTGCAGTCATCATCACCGACTCTTTCAGGCACTCATCATCCTCTTTCTGGTCTTCATCACTGACGCTTTCAGGCACTCATCATCCTCTCTCTGGTCTTCATCACTGACGCTTTCAGGCACTCGTTGTCCTCTTTCTGGCCATCACCGACTCTTTCAAGCACTCTGCATCCTTTCTCCGGTCCTCATCACCGATGCTTTCAGGCACTCGGCATCCTCTCTGTGGTCATCATCACCGACTCTTTCAAGCACTCTGCATCCTTTCTCCGGTCCTCATCACCGACTCTTTCAGGCACTTGTCATTCTCTCTGCAGTCATCATCACCGACTCTTTCAGGCACTCATCATCATCTCCCTAGTCCTCATCAGCGACTTTTTAAAGTGACCTATCAGCAGGATTGTGCACAGTAACCTACACAGTGTCAGGTCGGCACCGTTATACTGATTACACGGATACCTGGTGATGAAATCCATCTTGTGGTTGTATAATCTTTATTTTCAGATTTTA
Organism: Ranitomeya variabilis; assembly: GCF_051348905.1. NCBI lineage: Eukaryota > Metazoa > Chordata > Amphibia > Anura > Dendrobatidae > Ranitomeya > Ranitomeya variabilis. The sequence continues at coordinate 4,088,074 of NC_135237.1, read as the reverse complement.
GTTAATGATTTGCCTGTGTCCCGGGGCCGCCTGTAGGGGGGTCTTCAGGTGGTGCTCTGATTAGGTATTCATAATGCACACTGCTGACAGGTCACTGATCCCTCACTGACCCGCCCCCTAGTTTACATAATGAATACCTGTACATACTGAAGAAAAAACATTAAAGAACGCTTATGCAGGCAGTTGCTGGCCATGGCCCCTGCGCTGCAGCATTATCGCATGTTTAGTGTCCAGTTAATAAGTATTCTTGACGTTATTGAGCAAGTGCAAAAAAAAATCTATTTGAAAATGGCGCCTGCGCAGTAGCAGCTATTGGTGTGTATAGAGATCCGAAAGCTACTATTGCGCCAGCGGTACCATCTTGTTGGAGAAGAAAAAATGTTTCCTCCTCCAAGATGGCACAGTAGGAGCTCTCGGCAATCGTACATATCATTAACATATGATAAACTCAAAACTGAAAATAAAGATTAAAAAACAACCACAAGACGGATTTCATCCCCAGGTATCAGTGTAATCAGTATAACGGCACCGACCTGACACTATCTTAAGGTTATTGTGCACAATTCTGCTGACACGGGCACTTTAAGGCACTCGCCATCCTCTCTCTGGTCCTCATCACCGAATCTTTAAGGCACTCGTCATCCTCTCTACGATCCTTGTCAGGGACTTTTTCAGGTACTCGTTGTCTTCTCTATGGTCCTTATTAGAGACTCCTTCTGGCAATCTTCATCCTCTCTCCGGTCCTCATCAGCTCTCTCTGATTCTCATCAGCCATGCCCTACCTTTACTTCTGCCATCTTTTCCGGTCAGCTCCATACATGAGGTTTTCAATTCCCTCCCATCCTAAAGGGTCCACATTGTACTGTATGATCAGAGCGATGGAACTCACCTGTTGTTGGGAGTGGAGGAGGTACAATATGGTGCCCCTGAGAATCTTTATTGGTGGTTAATGGTGTCTGCAGATGAGGGTCAGTCAGTACAGGGCAATATTGAGTGGAGGACTCGGGGAGACCCTCATCCCACAGACAGTCCCCCTGAGTCTCATCTCCATCCTCTGAGCAGTAGGAGGATGATGATGACAGGGGGCGAGAGATCCTCCGTCTCCATCTCCTTCCTGTAGTCAAAACAATAAAGATACAAACAGAACATGAGACCAGTGACGACAGTCGGCAGTCATGTGACCTGTGCCGTGTTCATAGTGCCACGATCAGACAAATGTCACCTCGTTATTTTATCAAGAGTCCCACAAAGGTATCCAGCACACCTCAAAATCATGACATAAGACCAAAAATTTCCCCAGAACATATGAAGGGGAAAAAGAGGCATAGGCTATAAATTTAAAAACCAATTTTAATGAACATAATTAAAAAATACAAAATATGTAGAAAAAAGCAGGGTAAAGTTCATTAAAATGGCTGGGAACAATAACCACACCAGAAAATACAAAAATAAACAATTTGCTACAAGAGCAAGCCAGTACTAGAAGAGGTATATAACATACAATCAAATGGACAGGAACCAACAGTTCCTATAGTACCAAGTGTAATTAGCCTCAGTAGTAACCCATGACTTGCCCAATCTAAAGTGCTCTAATGCTACATCTGATAGATTTCTCTATATACTACAATGCAGTGTGTAAGCATATGGCACGCCATTGTAGACAAACAATAATGAACTTACAAATAACTGTCCTGGTGGGAGATGTTCCACAGTGACCCCGACAGCGCCGTTTCGCCTGACTGGCTTCCTCAGATAGGGGGCATGTGTGTCTCTAACAAACTACTCAGTCTTTATAACCACATAAAACAGCTGTGGCCGGCGTCAGCATGATGAGTGTGTAGCAGCGCATGTGTGAGTCTATGGACTCCCATACAACGAGACTTCCGTGTTACCGCGCCAGTGATGCAAGCCTGAAGAGCCTAGCATCTCCGTAATGCGCAGAGCCGGAAATCTCAGGGACATCACTGACCCGCACATGCGCAATCATGTAGCTGAAGCTAGAAAAGATAAAAAAATATATAAAAAAAAGGTGTACCCACATGAAACCGGATACTACGTAGGTAATATGTGCATTAACCCTATAGTGAAAAGTGCTAAGGTGCAACAAAGTAACGAAACTGCATGATATGACTGCTGATTGAACCTATATAAGTTGACAGCAAAGTTGACAATCAGCAGTCATATCATGCAGTTTCGTTACTTTGTTGCACCTTAGCACTTTTCACTATAGGGTTAATGCACATATTACCTACGTAGTATCCGGTTTCATGTGGGTACACCTTTTTTTTATATATTTTTTTATCTTTTCTAGCTTCAGCTACATGATTGCGCATGTGCGGGTCAGTGATGTCCCTGAGATTTCCGGCTCTGCGCATTACGGAGATGCTAGGCTCTTCAGGCTTGCATCACTGGCGCGGTAACACGGAAGTCTCGTTGTATGGGAGTCCATAGACTCACACATGCGCTGCTACACACTCATCATGCTGACGCCGGCCACAGCTGTTTTATGTGGTTATAAAGACTGAGTAGTTTGTTAGAGACACACATGCCCCCTATCTGAGGAAGCCAGTCAGGCGAAACGGCGCTGTCGGGGTCACTGTGGAACATCTCCCACCAGGACAGTTATTTGTAAGTTCATTATTGTTTGTCTACAATGGCGTGCCATATGCTTACACACTGCACTGTAGTATATAGAGAAATCTATCAGATGTAGCATTAGAGCACTTTAGATTGGGCAAGTCATGGGTTACTACTGAGGCTAATTACACTTGGTACTATAGGAACTGTTGGTTCCTGTCCATTTGATTGTATGTTATATACCTCTTCTAGTACTGGCTTGCTCTTGTAGCAAATTGTTTATTTTTGTATTTTCTGGTGTGGTTATTGTTCCCAGCCATTTTAATGAACTTTACCCTGCTTTTTTCTACATATTTTGTATTTTTTAATTATGTTCATTAAAATTGGTTTTTAAATTTATAGCCTATGCCTCTTTTTCCCTTCATATGTTCTGGGGAAATTTTTGGTCTTATGAAATGTCACCTCGTGACTGGTGCACATCTCCCAGCAGTGACGTCCACCACGTAGGACCAAACACAGCTTCACACACCCACGGGGTGAAAGTCACCACATTACTCACAGACATAGGGCAACTGTCACCGCTCTGCTCATCCACATAATGCGCTTGTCACCGCTCTGCTCACCCACACAGGCACCTGTCACCACTCTGCTCACCCACACAGAGCGCATGTCACCGCTCTGCTCACCCACACAATGCGCATGTCACCGCTCTGCTCACCCACACAGGCACCTGTCACCGCTCTGCTCACTCACACAGAGCGCATGTCACCGCTCTGCTCACCCACACAATGCGCATGTCACCGCTCTGCTCACCCACACAATGCGTCTGTCACCACTCTGCTCACTCACACAGAGCGCATGTCACCGCTCTGCTCACCCACACAGGCACCTGTCACCACTCTGCTCACCCACACAGGCACCTGTCACCACTCTGCTCACCCACACAATGCGCCTGTCACCACTCTGCTCACCCACACAATGCGCCTGTCACCACTCTGCTCACCCACACAGAGCGCATGTCACCACTCTGCTCACTCACACAGAGCGCATGTCACCGCTCTGCTCACCCACACAATGCGCATGTCACCGCTCTGCTCACCCACACAATGCGCCTGTCACCACTCTGCTCACTCACACAGAGCGCATGTCACCGCTCTGCTCACCCACACAGGCACCTGTCACCACTCTGCTCACCCACACAATGCGCCTGTCACCGCTCTGCTCACCCACACAGGCACCTGTCACCACTCTGCTCACCCACACAATGCGCCTGTCACCACTCTGCTCACTCACACAGAGCGCATGTCACCGCTCTGCTCACCCACACAATGCGCATGTCACCGCTCTGCTCACCCACACAATGCGCCTGTCACCACTCTGCTCACTCACACAGAGCGCATGTCACCGCTCTGCTCACCCACACAGGCACCTGTCACCACTCTGCTCACCCACACAGGCACCTGTCACCACTCTGCTCACCCACACAATGCGCCTGTCACCACTCTGCTCACTCACACAGAGCGCATGTCACCGCTCTGCTCACCCACACAATGCGCCTGTCACCGCTCTGCTCACCCACACAGGCACCTGTCACCACTCTGCTCACCCACACAATGCGCCTGTCACCGCTCTGCTCACCCACACAGGCACCTGTCACCGCTCTGCTCACCCACATAATACGCCTGTCACCGCTCTGCTCACCCACATAATGCGCCTGTCACCGCTCTGCTCACCCACACAGGCACCTGTCACCGCTCTGCTCACCCACACAGAGCGCATGTCACCGCTCTGCTCACCCACACAATGCGCCTGTCACTGCTCTGCTCATCCACACAGAGCGCATGTCACCGCTCTGCTCACCCACACAATGCGCCTGTCACCGCTCTACTCATCCACACAGGCACCTGTCACCGCTCTGCTCATCCACACAGAGCGCATGTCACCGCTCTGCTCACCCACACAATGCGCCTGTCACAACTCTGCTCACCCACACAATGCGCCTGTCACCGCTCTGCTCACCCACACAGGTGCCTGTCACCGCTCTGCTCATCCACACAGAGCGCATGTCACCGCTCTGCTCACCCACACAGGCACCTGTCACCGCTCTGCTCATCCACACAGAGCGCATGTCACCCCTCTGCTCACCCACACAATGCGCCTGTAACAACTCTGCTCACCCACACAATGCGCCTGTCACTGCTCTGCTCATCCACACAGAGCGCATGTCACCGCTCTGCTCACCCACACAGGCATCTGTCACCGCTCTGCTCATCCACACAGAGCGCATGTCACTGCTCTGCTCACCCACACAGAGCGCATGTCACCGCTCTGCTCACCCACACAATGCGTCTGTCACCGCTCTGCTCATCCACACAGAGCGCATGTCACCGCTCTGCTCACCCACACAGGCACCTGCACCGCTCTGCTCACCCACACAATGCGCCTGTCACAACTCTGCTCATCCACACAATGCGCCTGTCACCGCTCTGCTCATCCACACAGAGCGCATGTCACCGCTCTGCTCACCCACACAATGCGCCTGTCACCGCTCTGCTCATCCACACAGAGCGCATGTCACCGCTCTGCTCACCCACACAATGCACCTGTCACCGCTCTGCTCACCCACACAATGCGTCTGTCACCTCTCTGCTCACCCAAACAGGCGCCTGTCACTGCTCTGCTCACCCACACAATGCGCCTAACACCAGTCTGCTCACCCACATAATGCACCTGTCACTGCTCTGCTCACCCACATAATGCGCCTGTCATAGCTCTGCTCACCCACACAGTACGCCTGTCACCGCTCTGCTCACCCACACAATGCGCATGTCACCACTCTGCTCACCCACACAGGCGCTTGTCACCACTCTGCTCACCCACTGTCACGATTCACACCGTGACTGTCAACACTATGTCACGGATCCCAGCAGTATGTCAGGGATCCCGGGGAGGATATCTTTATCATCCCCACTACTCACACCAATTTGTCACGAACCGGGGTTGTTTGGTTGCCCCTGGTTCCTTCTGAAGGGGATTTATCTATATCCCACTTCCAGTTTGGAACTTGCAGCTCTCAGGCACCCCCCTTACCCTCAGGTCAGATTAGGTACTGCACCTAGGATAATTAGTCGCCAGAAAGGCTGCCCGCTATGTACTGGCTATTGGGCTCACTGCAGCGAGGACGATTAACTACTCCCACTCAGGCGGGAACAACAATTAAAAATGCTGCCATTGCTATGCAGTTTCCCAACCGCACAGAACAAAGTATGCTGCCACCAGCTCCGATTAAACGGGTCCGGAGCCAACCCAAATCAGTAGCGTCATTCATTTCAGAGGACGCACAGTTCGTAATAGAGCAGAAGAGACAAGCTAGGAATTAAATATTTTACTCCATTAAAAATTAGGCAGTGATTATAAAGTATAAAAAGATATTAGAAAGGAGACAATCATATGTACATTGCAACTACAAATAAAATAAGGATTAAAATAGAAGATTACACTCACATTTTGCTTAAGTCATTGCGGGCTAACCATGCTGGTTGAGGATCCAGACATCACAGTGCATGACAAAGACTCTTCATGGATTAAGCTCCCAGGCAAGAATGAAAGATGGGCTCAGTGCAGGAACCTACACCTCTGGGCTTGTGACATCACTAAAGGGGCTGGTTAATTATATTCACTGATTTCAGAGACATTTACGTTTCTAGACTCTGGAGACAAAATAAATTCCTGAGTGAGAAGGGAGGGACAACAGGTGGCTTTGCAGGATTGGTCACCTGCAGCTTAAAGCCACACCCTGCTCACACACTAGCTTCAAGTTACCCAGTGTCTCGGCCATAGGGCTTGTTTGTTGTATTCAGGAGGAGAGAGAGGGGGGTCAAAGCTGCTGTGTGCTTTCAGGACCATGGTCACATGGGCAAAAATCCCTCTGCTATGGTATTTTACATTATTGTGACACCCACACAGGCGCCTGTCAATGCTCTGCTCACCCACACAATGCACCTGTCACTGCTCTGCTCACCCACACAATGCGCCTGTCATGATAATATGAATATGCCATGTTGTGAGTATATACTTAAAAGGTTTTCAGACACGCTGTGGGCTTTTCCAACCCCCCCCCCCCCCTTTACTCTGCCTAGAAAGCTCTGCTCTCTTAGCCTGCAGGCAACTCCCTACTCCCTGCTATCTCCTTGTGATGTGAGACCAGCCAGCACATTCACTGAAGAATTTTTATAGCTGTGTTGTGAGAGCCAGGCTCTCTTTAAACCCCTCATTCCCCCTTCCCGCATATTACCAGACAAAACTGGTACAGAAAATGCATGGGACTCTATTGTTCTTTCAAAGTTATGTATGCTGGCGCCGATCCGGGCTAGAGATATAAGGATTATATATTCCGGATGTTCATCGAGAGATCTATAGCTCACTGAAATCGCTAGGAGCTAAACCCAACAAGTTGCAAGGAGCGGATTTCTCCGTAAGCGGGTTATGTATCTACGCCATGTTTATACTTAAAAGAACCTCTCTCACATGGTGAACATCCTGATCATTGTGTCGTTCTCGTACAAGGTTCATACAGCGAGTTATGTATAGAAATGGTTTGTCATAACTCTAAGAAAAGGGAGGATTCGGCATCTGGGTGAGGTCACCACAGGGGGAGTGCCTTGGTTTTAGGTTGGGAGACAAGTGAGTGGGACTGCAGTCTTCCTTCATCTTTGTTCTGGGTCTAGCTGGGAGATAGATGTGTGATATGCATCTAGATGTGTGCCCTCCTCCACAGCACACGGTCAGCCATGAGATGAAATGATATGAACGAAATGTGTTTTTCAACTTTAATCCCATTTTATTTGTAATTGTACTGTACATACGATACTTGTCTTCTTTATAATATCTTTTTATACTTCTGTAAACACTGCCTACCTTTTTTGGAGTAAAATATATAAAATTACTAGCGTTCTCTCTCCTCTATAACGAACTGTCACGTCCTCAGAAGTGAATTGTGCTACTAATTTGGGCTGGCTCTGGACCCGTTAACAATTAAGAAATCAGAGCTAGTGGCAGCGGATTTGTCCTGTGCGTTTGGGAGGCTTTGTAGCGACTGGCGGGATTGATTGTTCCCACCTGAGTGGGAGTAGTTATATCGACCTCGGTGCAGTGTGCCCATTAGCCAGTACAAAGTAAAGCAGCCTTTCTGGCAATTAATTATCCTAGGTGCAGTACCCTGTCTGTCTGTTCCCTGTCTCGGTAAGGGGGCGCCAGAGAGCTGCAAGTTCCAAACCGGAACTAGGAAGTGGGATATAGATAAGTGCACGTGGTGCTGCAGCCGAGTTCCAACCACTGAATGCCGGCCCTACTTGCAACCAGGGCGGATTGGACCCCCACCTGCCGATGGCCTTGGAACAACTCCCTGCCAACGACCGTGATGGATGTCTTAGGCTGATCCAGCAATACCAAGTGAAAGCGGAGGCCCAGCGGGAGGCGGAGAGAGCCGAGCGATAGGCGGAGAGAGCCGAGCAGCAAGCGGAGCGGGAACACCGGCTGGAGTTAGCCCGACTCCAGGTGCCGAGGTCGTTCCAGTCCAGAGGCGACCCCAACAGCGTACAGACCCCTAAACTTTGGCCAGAGCACTTTCCTGTGATGGAAAAGGATGAGGACTTGGACACTTTTCTGTGGGCCTTTGAGACAGCCTGCCAACAGTATCGGCTGCTGGATAAGCAAAGGGCCTGAAACCTGACACCAGGACTAAAAGGCAAAGCTCTGAAGGCATTTGCTTCTCTCCCACCAGACCAAGATGAAGACTATGAGGCCATCAAGCAGGCCTTGATAACAAAGTACCAGTTTACACCTGAGGTTTACCGTAGAAAGTTCCGGAACCTCCAACATGGCCCACACGACAGTTATAGCGATGTGGTGCATGGACTCAGGACCCATTTTGACCAGTTGACCCAAGGACTGTCAGTGACCACCTTTGTACAGCTGCGGGACCTGATGATCAAAGACCAGTTCTTACATCTTTGTCCAGCTGAGGTGCGACAGTTCGTGATGGACAGAGAGCCCAAAGATGTGGCTAAAGCAGTGCAGATTGCCGACACATATGAGGCCAACCGTAAATCGGAAGTCAGTCACCGCCAGCTGGAGAGGGGGTAAGCCTGCAACCAACGCCACGACCCCTGCCAGCCAACTCACCAGAGGCCCTGTCCCCGTTGCCAACAGCACCAGACCTACTACCGACCTTCGCCAGTGTTTTTACTGCAAATGGACTGGTCATATCAGCACCCACTGTCCAGAGGAGCAGAAGAACCCCCCCAGCCAAGGCCCCAGGGACTAATGCAGCAGTTCTTTTGGTGGGTGGGGCGGTTGGGAGGGTGTATGACAACGCGCTGCATCTCACCGTGGTGGACCATGTTGTTCAAGGCCTCAAGGACACTGGGGCTGAACGAACCCTCATCCGACCCAAACTGGAGGCCCCTGGAGAGATTATTTTGGGGACAACCCTGACTGTCACCGGGACTGGGGGCATCCGCTGTCCCCAGTCAATGGCCCGGGTGCATATAGATTGGGTTGCTGGGATGAAGGAAGTGGGGCTGTCTGATAATTTGCTCACTGATATTTTATTGGGGACTGATTTGGGGCGGATGGTTGCATACTATGTCCCTGACTCCCCTCCCCAAGCTAATGCTGATGATAGTGATGGGAAATTGCATGTGTTACTTGACAATGCTTTACCGATTAATGATGTACCTAATAATAATTTTTCTGAACATGCCGAGGTTAATACTGACGATGCTGATGATGAAAATATGCATGCTTTACCTGCTAACCATTTATGTCCTAAGGATGATGTTGTCACAGGTGCAGGAATGCTCAGCCACATCACTTTGTGGGGTGGGATGGCTGAGGAACCCCTAACAGGAGCAAGCGATGGTGCTAAGGGAAACAGGGAGATGCATGGGAACCGTGAGGAAGGTGATGCAGTGCTACTGATCAGTGCCACAGAGGAAGGTAACTGCCCCATAAGTAGCACTGCTCCTGGGATGTTGGGGGTGGATGGGGAGGTAGAGCCCATAGCAGGGCCGGCTGATGGGTCTGTGGAAATCCCCGGGAAGACCGCCTACATAGCTGCTGTCACCCGCAGTCAGAGTTCCCGGAAGGCAGATAACGTTCTGCCTTCTGGACCCTCCTCAGTCACAGGCGTGACTGAACCAGAGATGGACCCAGAGCAGGTCCCAGAGGGTTCCTCCCGTGGGGAAGGCACCCTGACGTCGCTTCTGGCTGCCCCTAGCCAGAAGTTCCATGCCGCTCTGCACTCAGATGCGAGCTTGGAAAATTTGAGACGCCCACCTCCGTGGCTGATAAGGAGAGGGTGTTCTGGCAACGAGGGAGGTTGTACTGGGAGACAGTACCCGGAAAATCCCAAAAGGAGTGGTTGAGGGAAAGACAGCTGGTTGTCCCATTCCAATTCAGGGGTGAGTTGTTGAGGAATGCCCATGAGATCCCACTCGCTGGACACTTGGGGATCAGCAAAACGAAAACCCGGCTGTCACAACACTTCTATTGGCCCAAGATGGGGACAAATGTGACAAACTACTGCCACACCTGTATCACCTGTCAAAGAGTGGGGAAGACGGGGCCTGCTCTTAAGGCTCCCCTGATCCCTTTGCCAGTGATAGAGGAGCCTTTCCAGAGAATCGCAGTGGACATTGTGGGCCCTCTGGCCGTCCCCAGCAGCTCTGGAAAGCAATACATCCTCACTGTGGTAGACTACCCTACCCGGTATCCAGAGGCAGTGGCTCTGTTCTCAACCAGGGCAGATAAGGTGGCGTATGCACTGTTGGCTATCTTTTCATGGGTAGGAGTTACCAGGGAGATGCTTACCGATCAAGGAACCCAATTCATGTCTCGCCTAATGGAGGCTCTCTGTAAGAGAATGCAGGTGAAGCGTCTAGTATCGAGTGCGTATCACCCACAGACCAATGGCTTGTGTGAGCGCTTCAATGGTACCCTCATGCTACGCGGTACCTCCCACACCTGCTATTCGCTTTCCTAGAAGTTCTGCAGGCCTCGACGGGGTTCTCCCCCTTCGAGCTCCTGTACGGCAGGAAAGTCCAGGGACCCCTTGAGTTGGTAAGGGAATCCTGGGAAGAGGAGACAAAACCCTTCTGAAGTGTCCATAGGGGAGTATGTCGTGCGCTTCCATGTCAAAATGCAGACCTTGACGCAGTTGGTGCATGACAACATGACGCAGGCTCAGGCAGATCAGAAGCACTGGTACGACCAGAACGCCCGTGAGCAGACCTACCAGGTGAGTAAAAAGGTATAGGTGCTGGTCCCCTTACCAAAGGATAAGCTTTAGGCAGCTTGGGAAGGCCCGTACGTCGTCCACCAACAGCTCAACCCAGTCACCTACGTGGTCACGCTTGATCACGCTCGGGCTAGGCGAAAGGCCTTTCACGTCAATATGATGAAGGCTCATCATGAACATGAAGCCTACGTCCTACCAGTCTGCAGCCTGCCCGAAGACGGGGAGGAAGACCCCCTCATGGACATGCTGGCCCAAGCCAAAGCCGGTGGGTCCATCGAGGAAGTGGAGGTAAGGGCCTTGTTAGCCGAACCCCAGCGGTCGCAGTTGCGGACCACGCTGGAACCCTTTCGGGCTGTGTTTTCCAACCGACCTGGAAGGACTGAGTTAGCGTATCACAAGGTGGACAACGGGAATCATGCCCCACTACGGCGAACACCCTATAGGATCTTCGAGGAGGTGCAGCAGGTTATGCGCCAGGAGATTGATGAAATGTTACAGCTGGGGGTGATTCAATGGTCAAAGAGCGTGTGGGCCTCATCTGTAGTTCTCGTGCCAAAGAAGGATCGGACCACCCGGTTCTGCGTGGACTACAGGGGGCTCAACGCCATCACAGCCTCTGACACGCACCCTATGCCGCATATTGAGGAGCAGCTTGAGCGGTTAGCTGGCGAAGAATATCTGATCATAATGGATCTGAGTCGAGGATACTGGCAGATTCCCGAGCCCCGAGGCGCAGGAGAAGTCCGCCTTTATCACACCCTTTCGGACTGCACGAGTCCATGGTCATGTCCTTCGGCATGAAGAATGCCCCTGCCACTTTCCAGCGGATGGTCAACCACCTGCTTCAGGGAATGGAGAAGTACGCGGGGACGTACTCGGAAGACATTGCCATCTTCAGTTCCTCCTGCGACAAACACCTGCAGCATCTTCAGGAGGTGCTCAGGCGAATTCACCAAGCAGGTCTGACCATCAAGCCAGGAAAGTGCCAGATGGGCACTAGAGAGGTCCACTACCTGGGGCACCAGGTAGGCGGGAACTCCATAAGGCCAGAACATGGGAAAGAGGACGTGATAGCGTCCTGGCCCACCCCCCAGGACCAAGAAGCAGGTGATGTCCTTTCTGAGCACTGCAGGGTACTATAGGCGCTTCGTACAAAACTATAGTAGCCTGGCAAAACCCTTGACGGACCTCACCAAGAAGAAGCTACCCCAAATAGTCGACTGGATAGACGGCTGTGAGGGGGCCTTTCAGGCTTTGAAAACAGCCCTGTGCAACTCTTCTGTGTTAAAAGCAGTCGACCGTTCCTGGTGCAGACCGACGCCAGCAATTTTGGCTTCAGTGCTGTGCTCAGCCAGGTCGACTCGGGGAACCAAGAGCACCCTGTGTTGTACCTAAGCCGGAAGCTTCTGCCGAGAAAAGTGGCCTACTCCACTGTCACGATCCCTTCGCCGCGGCCAGCAGTTTGTCACAAAATCCCCAGGGATTCCTGACCACTGCCACCAATATGTCACGGATTGGGGTGACTTTAGGCCAACAGACGACTATCACATGGGCAGGGGGGCTTATCTTAGTTATCCCTCCACTGCCACAATGTGATAAAAAAAACACACACAAGGCTAGTGACCTCTTAGTTTACAGCAGGGGCTTATTTTAGGTATCCCACTGCTCTTCCATACACCATGAACTGCAGGGATTTGTGTATATCCCGCTTACAGTTCCCCTTAAACCTTGCAGCTCTCTGGCGCCCCCCTTACTGTCAGGTCAGATTAGGTACTGCACCTAGGGTAATTGGTCGCCAGAAAGGCTGCCTGCTATGTACTGGCTTTTGGGCACGCTGCAGCGACGCGATAAACTACTCCCACTCAGGCAGGAACAATAATTATCAATGCCGCAGTCGCTGCAAAGTCACCCAAAGGCCTGCACACGGTAGTGCCGCCACCAGCTTCGATTAAAAGGGTCCGAAGCTAACCCAAAACAGAAGGGTAAATTCCCTTCAAGAGACAGGGTACGTTTAGAGCATGGAGAATGAACTAGTATGAAATATTATACTCAAAGTTTATGCAGTGTTTATAAAAAGTTCTATAAAGAGGTTACAATATGAGACAATTGCAATTATGTACAAGGTAATTATAACATAAAGAGGATTAAAGGAGAAAAGATAACACTCACATGTTCTTAGTTCATATCAGTTCAGGCAAAAACCATGCTGGTGGGCGGAGCTCCCAAAAATCCCAATGCATGAGGTACAGCTCTTCACATCAGACTCACATGTTCTTTCAGCAACAGACTCACTGCTGGAGTCCGGCCAAAACAGTTATAGCTCAGCTTGGTGACATCACCAGAAAGGGCTGGCTATCCCAGACCCTCCTACCTTTTCAGTTTTACTAACTGTGCATTAAATATATCTGATGCCCGTAACTTCGCTACCGAACATGTCGTCATCATACCCCACCCAGCATTCATCTCGTATTATCGCTAGCATTCTAGGGAGATCAAATATGTCCTATTTGGGATGTCTATTTACAGAGAAATCCCTACTTCTTTTCCAGATTGAGTTAGAAACTCGTCTTTAAAGTGATGGATAGCTCCACCGAGGGGAAGTAAGAATATATATTGTCGTGTTCTTAACTTAAATGGTTTGCCTAATATCTTACAAAAACCAAACAAAGAACTTTCATGGATTCTAGAAGTTTCTAGTCCAGTTATAGCTGGACAAGAGCTTACACGGCAGGAAATGCCGGTCGTAAATACCTTGGCTCTCATAAAACTCCCACACTCTCTGAGAAGGAAAGCTAAATCCTGAAGTAATGGGAAGGGGAGGTTTTGAGCCCAGTGTCTGCCATGTGTTCTTGGGGACCATGGTCAGAAGTGCAAAAATCCCTCAGCTGGTGCTAACAGGCAGGGAAACTAAACTTATATTTCATACCATATCGTGACATCCACCATCGAGGAGGAGTGCCCTGCAACGTTTGCAGCCCTACCTGCACGGTCGCACCTTCACTGTGGTGACTGACCACAACCCTCTGTGCTGGCTACAAGCCATCTGTGGAACCAACGGAAGGTTGGTACGTTGGAGCCTTGCCCTCCAACAGTACGACTTTACCGTGAATCACAAAAAGAGCAGCGAGCGTGGCAATGCAGATGGGTTGTCCCACCGGTGCGAACCTGCTGAGGTGCGCATGGAGGAGTACCGAGAGGTTCTGCCTCCTTATCGCGGTCCAAAAGGGGGAGGTGTCACGATAATGTGAATATGCCATGTTGTTAGTATATACCTAAAAGGTCCATAGTTTTCAGACGCACGCTGTGGGCTTTTTGGACCCCCCTCTTTACTCTGCCTTTAAAGCTCTGCTCTCTTAGCCTGCAGGCAACTCCCTCCCCACTGCTATCTACTTTCATTTCCGGATTCAGCATCTGAGTAAGGTCACCACAGAGGGAGTTCCTTGGTTTTAGGCTGGGAGATAAGCGAATAGGACTGCAGTCTTCCTTCGTCTTTGTCCTGGGTCTAGCTTCGAGATGGATGTGTGATATGCATCTAGATGTGTGCCCTCCTCCACAGCACACGGTCAGCCATGAGATGAAATGATATAAATGAAATTTAAGTGCGTTTCAACATACGATACTTGCCTTCTTTATAATATATTTTTTATACTTCTGTAAACACTGCCTACCTTTTTTGGAGTAAAATATATAAAATTACTAGCTTTGTCTCTCCTTGTTCTATAACGAACTGTCACATCCTCTGAAGTGAATTATCCTATAAGTGAAGTGCCCATTAACCAGTACAAAGTAAGGCAGCCTTTATGGCGACTAATTACCCTAGGTGCAGTACCCTGTCTGACCTGAGGGTAAAGGGGCGCCAGAGAGCTGCAAGTTCCAAACCGGAACTGGGGAATGGGATATAGATAAATCCCCTTCAGAAAGGAACCAGGAGCAACCAAACAACCCCGGTTCATGACAAATTGGTGCGAGTGGTGGGGAAGATAAGGGTATCCTCCCCGTGAACTGCTCACCCACACAGGGGCCGGTCACTGCACTGCTCACCTACACAATGCGCCTATCACTGCTCTGCTCACCCACACAATGCACCTGTCACCGCTCTGCTCACCCACACAATGCGCCTGTCACCGTTCTGATCACCCACACGGGGCACCTGTCACCGCTCTGCTCATCCACACAATGCGCCTGTCACCGTTCTGATCACGCACACGGGGCACCTGTCACCGCTCTGCTCACCCACACAATGTGCCTGCCACTGCTCTGCTAACCCACATAATGCGCCTGTCACTGCTCTGCTCACCCACACAATGCGCCTGTCACCGTTCTGATCACCCACACAGGGCACCTGTCACCGCTCTGCTTATCCACACAATGCACCTGTCACCGCTCTGCTCACCCACACAATGTGCCTGCCACTGGTCTGCTCACCCACACAATGCGCCTGTCACCGCTCTGCTCACCCACACAATGCGCCTGTCACCGCTCTGCTCATCCACACAATGCGCCAGTCACCGCTCTGCTCACCCACACAATGCGCCTGTCACCGCTCTGCTCACCCACACAATGCGCCTGTCACCGCTCTGCTCACCCACACAGGCGCCTGTCACCGCTCTGCTCACCCACACAATGCGCCTGTCACCGCTCTGTTCACCCACACAATGCACCTGTCACTACTCTGCTCACCCACATGGCACTTCTTCACAAACTGCAGGATGTGACTCGTACCTGGTGAGGGCGCTGTCTGCATAGCCGAGGAGTCCCAACTCTGGTCACAACTGGCTGCTGCATCAACAGATGAGAAGAGTTTGTTACCTCATCAGGTGAAATAATCTGGGGGCCCCTCCATAATCACCTTTGTCGCCATATCCCCCAAGATTGTGGACGACGTGTGCCTACAAGCGGTATCAACTGTATCATGTGTAATCTGTGTGTGATGGACACGTATGTGACACTACAGGTACCCGCCATCATTTCCATGCGCCCATCTCCTAGGTCTCACCATAGAGCAGCTGCATCCTTATTTCCATCAGCCGCTCGGGGTCTCTGTTGTTGAAATCTGCCCATCGGTGGAGCAGCTGGCGCGGGGTGCGAAGGCAGCCGGACATGGGCTCCAGGCTGCGAGCGATCTCCTGGAGGATGGCTCGGCGCTGGCGTAGAGAGATGGTCCCCGCCCTCTGGAGCTTGTCTGGCAGGTAACGATCCATTAATGAGACGAAGCACTCCAGTTCTATGCGGGAAAAGTTGGGGGATCTGCGGCCACTGCGTTTCCTCACCACCCCTGAAACATAAACAGGATGTGCCGTGATATGTGGGGTGGTGTAGTAATGGGATTAAGATGCACCCTGAACTCACGTCTGTGGTACATGAGCGGCCGGCGTTTCCGCCACACGCCACCATATCGGTCAAACTCCGCTGCGTGTCTCTGGCTCTGCCAACCTGCAAGGCATGAGGGCAGAAAGACTATGTCACCAGACGTGTAACATCCCAGATCGGTCATCACACTGCACGTCACATGTCTGTCATCTGTCACATGTCTGTCACCAATTGCATGTTCCACGTCACGTCATTCCCGGTTACACGGTCTACGTCACACATCTGTCATCCATCGCACACTCCACTTCACACCCGTCTCCCATCACACGCTCCACATCACAAGTCAATCCCCCGTACTTCGCTTCATGTCTCATGTCCGCTCTGTCACACACATCGTATGCACGCCTCCCCGTCACACGCTCCACATCACATGTCCACCCCTCGTTGCTCTCTCCACATCACACGGCTGTTCCATCACATGCTCAACATTACATATCAGCCCGGTCACTCGCACCACATCACACGTCTGTTCTGTCACACGCTCCACATCACATGTTCGCCCCCATTGTACGTTCCACATCAAATGTCCATCCCCCCGTCGCATACTGCACATCACATGTTCGTTCCCCCATCACACATCCTTCCTCCTCACACATCTATCATCTGTCACATCCTCCATGTCACATGTCTGTCATCCAATGCATGTTTCATGTCACATGCCCTTCCAGGTCGACGTCACACGTCCAATCACACGCTCTGCATCACATCCATCATCAGTTGTACGCTCCACGTCAAGATCGTCTCCCATCACATGCTCCACGTCACATGTTAACTGGTTCCAGATCAGGCCCCTCACCATTTTTTAATCCCCCTCTCACAGCACATAATATTGAGGACTCAAGTGGACATGTACCTTGCAACGGTTTTGGTTCACAGCCCAGTTCCTCCCATCTTGGATGCCCCTGAACACATGGCTCATCTCCTCCTTCGATCAGTAACAGGAGCTCTGACTTCACCACAGGAATCCCTGTTCCAAGATAAAGAGGAGTCACCAGACCATCCATAAATCTCAGCGCTAGGAGGTCCTGGTGCCCGTGACCTGGCGATGGCTCTCCCTATACGGTAAGCACGTGGCAGTTGTGGCACTGACTGCCACTTCTGATTTACAACCACAATTCCATAAAAGTTTGACCTTTGTGTAAAATATGCAGAAAACCAGAATGTGATGAGCAGGAAACCTCTTATCTCCATATTTTAACACTGTCACGGATCCCTTCTCCGTGGTGTAATTAATTCGTCATGTACCTGCTCTCAGCACGTGACTTGGGGTTGTGCCTGCAAGGGTTAATCTATCTCCCCACTCTCAGTCCAGCATTCAACCTCTGTCCTATGCTGTAATGGGAGCATAAATCACACACCGACCCAGGCAACACCACCTATCGCCACCACCAATCACCGAATACACGGGCGATGAGTCCCGGAAATAATAATAATCTTTATTTTTATATAGCGCTAACATATTCCGCAGCGCTTTACAGTTTTGCACACATTATCATCACTGTCCCCGATGGGGCTCACAATCTAAATTCCCTATCAGTATGTCTTTGGAATGTGGGAGGAAACCGGAGTACCCGGAGGAAACCCACGCAAACACGGAGAGAACATACAAACTCTTTGCAGATGTTGTCCAAGGTGGGATTAGAACCCAGGACTCCAGAGCTGCAAGGCTGTAGTGCTAACCACTGCGCCACCGTGCTGCCGGAAATATTAATACTAATAATGTCTACCACTCATAAGGCTCACACACCTTAGGCTATGGATTCTTTTAGAACTTTCAAAGTTCAACTTGTTAAATTATATACTTTAATAACAAAAGGTTCAGTGCTTACAGTAAGAAAAGGTATAAAAATATGATAAAAAGACATACAACTTATGCAAAACAGTATAAAAATAAACAGGAGAAACTTACAGAAATCATCTAACTGGTAGTTTGCTTTCTGCTCCCTGAGGGGGGGTGAATGGAGTTGGTGGAACACATCAGCTTCTCAGGCCGCACTCACATGTGAACACGTTTTTTAGGTATCAGGTCTACTTTATAACTTTGGTCTGGAGGTCAGGTTTCTAGACCAGCCCCTCAAGTTAATATTATAATTGCTTGGTTTTTGATTGGACCACGGCCGCACCCCCCAATGAATATATTATTTTCTCTTGAGATCCTGTGTGTAACAGCTCTCCCAGAGATACTATCAGGCCGTAATTAACATCTCTCTTCCAAGAGCTAGGAAGTGCCAAATGTTACCTTTCTTCCCGGCTTCCAGCAGGACCCCTTGGTGAGATTGGAGACAGAATTCTACTTGTCCCAGGAAAATATATATATATATATATATATATATATATATATATATATATATATACACACACACATATTTCACCACAATCACACAGAACAGATCGGACATTGGACATTTCTCATTTACATTTTTGATAAATTACCTCAATTAGAAACTGATGGCAGAAACAAACCTCAAAAGAGTTGGGACAAAGATAACTAAAGGCTGGGAAAGTGATTGGCACTAATGAAGAAATACTGAAGGATAAAGACATGACTGTGTATAAGGATCACGGGAGGGAGGCAAAGTCTCTATGAAGCAAAGATGGTCAAAAGTCACCGATATGCGAACTGCATCTAACTGTGGAACAATTTCAGACATGGCCCGGGCACAATGGGGGACATGACCCTGGCGTAATAGGGGACGCTGTTGTGAATTGGGTTTCTGGGCTCCCCCGGTGGTCACTGGTGGTACTGAACTTGTGTGCTTCATCTCCTCTGTTCACCTGTTTCCACCAGGATGTGGGAGTTTTCTATTTAACCTTGCTCCTCAGTCATTTCTATGCCGGCCAACAATGTTACCAGAAGCCTTTCTGTTGCATGTTCCTGCTCCTAGACTACTATCAGCTAAGTTGGACTTGTAGTCCTAAGTTTGTTTTGCATTTTTGTTCCAGTTCTCTGTGTTTGAATATTTCTGAGGCTGGAAGCTCTTGTGAGCTGAAATTGCCACTCTAGTGTCATGAGTTGATATTAGAGTCTTAAAGTAATTTCAGGATGGTGTTTTGAAAAGGGTTTTCAGCTGACTGTGAAGTTCCCTTTTCTGTCTTCCTACTATCTAGTAAGCGGACCTCAATTTGCTAAACCTATCTTCATACTTCGTATGTCAATTTCCTCTAAAATCACCGACAATATATGTGGGGGCTACTGTCTGCCTTTTGGGGAAAATTTCTCTAGAGGTAAGCCAGGTCTGTTTTTTCCTCTGCTAGGGTCAGGCAGTCCTCCGGCTGGCGCTGGGCGTCTAGGGATAAAACGTAGGCACGCTACCCGGCCACTGTTAGTTGTGCGGTAGGTTTAGCTCACAGTCAGCTCGAGTTCCCATCTTCCAAGAGCTAGTCCTTTTGTATGCTTTACTACGGTCTCTTGCCATTGAGAACCATGACAGTTTGGCCGGCCAAGGGTTAAAAAAATTGGCAGAAGAAAGGAGAGAAAAGAAGTCTGCAGAGAATTTTTTTTTTTTTTTCCTGAGTTTGCTCATTAGTTGATTTCTTGCATCTCTGCTTTCTGCAGCCTTCGTCTCTCTCTCCTTCTAATCCTTGAATGGTTCTGATTTCACCTGATAAAAATGGATCAGCAGAGTTTAGCTACAGGTTTGAATAAGCTCGCTATGAAGGTTCAAAGTTTACAGGATTTTGTAATTCATGCTCCTATATCTGAACCTAGAATTCCTTTACCTGAATTTTTCTCCGGGGATAGATCTCGCTTCCAGAATTTCAAACATAATTGTAAATTATTTTTGTCTCTGAGATCTCGCTCCGCTGGAGATCCTGCACAGCAGGTCAGGATTGTAATTTCCTTGCTCCGGGGCGACCCTCAGGATTGGGCATTTGCTTTGGCACCAGGGGATCCTGCGTTGCTCAATGTGGATGCGTTTTTCCTGGCTTTGGGGTTGCTTTATGAGGAACCTCATTTAGAGATTCAGGCTGAAAAAGCCTTGATGGCCCTGTCTCAGGGGCAAGATGAGGCTGAAATATACTGCCAAAAATTTCGTAAGTGGTCTGTGCTTACTCAGTGGAATGAGTGCGCCCTGGCGGCGAATTTCAGAGAGGGTCTCTCTGATGCCATTAAAGATGTTATGGTGGGGTTCCCTGTGCCTACAGGTCTGAATGAGTCCATGACAATGGCCATTCAGATTGATCGGCGTTTGCGGGAGCGCAAACCTGTGCACCATTTGGCGGTGTCTACTGAGAAGGCGCCAGAGATTATGCAATGTGATAGAATTCTGTCCAGAAGCGAATGACAGAATTTTAGGCGAAAAAATGGGTTATGCTTCTATTGTGGTGATTCAACTCATGTTATATCAGCATGCTCTAAACGTACTAAGAAGGTTGATAAGTCTGTTTCAATTGGCACTTTACAGTCTAAGTTTATTCTGTCTGTGACCCTGATTTGCTCTTTATCGTCTATTACCGCGGACGCCTATGTCGACTCTGGCGCCGCTTTGAGTCTTATGGATTGGTCCTTTGCCAAACGCTGTGGGTTTAATTTAGAGCCTCTGGAAGTTCCTATACCTCTGAAGGGTATTGACTCCACGCCATTGGCTAGTAATAAACCACAATACTGGACACAAGTAACTATGCGTAATAATCCGGATCACCAGGAGATTATTCGCTTCCTTGTGTTGTATAATCTACATGATGTGTTGGTGCTTGGATTGCCATGGCTGCAATCTCATAACCCAGTCCTCGACTGGAAAGCAATGTCTGTGTTAAGCTGGGGATGTCAGGGGACTCATGGGGACGTACCTTTGGTTTCCATTTCGTCATCTATTCCCTCTGAGATTCCGGAATTTTTATCTGATTATCGTGACGTTTTTGAGGAGCCTAAACTTGGTTCACTACCTCCGCACAGAGATTGCGATTGTACTATAGATCTGATTCCGGGCAGTAAGTTTCCAAAGGGTCGTTTATTTAATCTATCTGTGCTTGAACATGCTGCTATGCGGGAATATATTAAGGAGTCCTTGGAAAAGGGACATATTCGTCCTTCGTCATCTCCCTTAGGAGCCGTTTTTTTCTTTGTATCTAAAAAAGATGGCTCTTTGAGGCCGTGTATTGATTATCGGCTTTTGAATAAAATCACGGTTAAATATCAGTATCCTTTGCCACTGCTTACTGATTTGTTTGCTCGAATAAAGGGGGCCAAGTGGTTCTCTAAGATTGATTTTCGTGGGGCGTATAATTTAGTGCGAATTAAGCAGGGGGATGAGTGGAAAACCGCATTTAATACGCCTGAGGGCCATTTTGAGTATTTAGTAATGCCTTTTGGTCTTTCAAATGCCCCTTCAGTCTTTCAGTCTTTTATGCATGACATTTTCCGTGAATATTTGGATAAATTTTTGATTGTGTATCTTGATGATATTTTGATTTTTTCGGATGACTGGGACTCTCATGTCCAACAGGTCAGGAGGGTTTTTCAGGTTTTGCGCTCTAATTCCTTGTGTGTAAAGGGTTCTAAGTGTGTTTTTGGGGTTCAAAAGATTTCGTTTTTGGGGTACATTTTTTCCCCCTCTTCCATTGAGATGGACCCTGTCAAGGTTCAGGCTATTTGTGATTGGACGCAACCCTCTTCTCTTAAGAGCCTTCAGAAGTTTTTGGGCTTTGCTAATTTTTTTCGTCGATTTATAACTGGTTTTTCTGATGTTGCTAAGCCGTTGACTGATTTGACTAAGAAGGGTGCTGATGTTGCTGATTGGTCCCCTGCTGCTGTGGAGGCCTTTCGGGAGCTTAAGCGCCGCTTTTCTTCCGCCCCTGTATTGCGTCAGCCTGATGTTACTCTTCCTTTTCAGGTTGAGGTCGACGCTTCAGAAATCGGAGCTGGGGCGGTTTTGTCGCAGAAAAGTTCCGACTGCTCCGTGATGAGACCTTGCGCGTTCTTTTCTCGTAAATTTTCGCCCGCTGAGCGAAATTATGATATTGGTAATCGGGAGCTCTTGGCTATGAAGTGGGCTTTTGAGGAGTGGCGTCATTGGCTTGAGGGGGCTAGACATCAGGTGGTGGTATTGACCGACCACAAGAATTTGATTTATCTTGAGTCTGCCAGGCGCCTGAATCCTAGACAGGCGCGCTGGTCGTTATTTTTCTCTCGGTTTAATTTTGTGGTTTCTTACCTACCGGGTTCTAAAAATGTGAAGGCGGATGCCCTTTCTAGGAGTTTTGAGCCTGATTCCCCTGGTAATTCTGAACCTACAGGTATCCTTAAGGATGGGGTGATATTATCTGCTGTTTCCCCAGACTTGCGACGGGTCTTTAGGAGTTTCAGGCGGATAGACCTGATCGTTGCCCGCCTGGTAGACTGTTTGTTCCGGATGATTGGACCAGTAGAGTCATCTCGGAGGTCCATTCTTCTGCGTTAGCTGGTCATCCTGGAATCTTTGGTACCAGGGATTTGGTGGCTAGGTCCTTCTGGTGGCCTTCCCTGTCGCGAGATGTGCGAGGTTTTGTGCAGTCTTGTGATGTTTGTGCTCGGGCCAAGCCTTGTTGTTCTCGGGCTAGTGGATTGTTGTTATCTTTGCCTATTCCGAAGAGGCCTTGGACTCACATCTCCATGGATTTTATTTCTGATCTCCCTGTTTCTCAGAAGATGTCTGTCATCTGGGTGGTGTGTGACCGTTTCTCTAAGATGGTCCATTTGGTTCCCTTGCCTAAATTGCCTTCCTCATCCGAGCTGGTGCCTCTGTTTTTTCAAAATGTGGTTCGCTTGCATGGTATTCCGGAGAATATCGTTTCTGACAGGGGAACTCAATTCGTGTCTAGATTTTGGCGAGCATTCTGTGCTAGGATGGGCATTGATTTGTCTTTTTCGTCTGCTTTCCATCCTCAGACTAATGGCCAGACCGAGCGAACTAATCAGACCTTGGAGACTTATTTGAGGTGTTTTGTGTCTGCGGATCAGGATGATTGGGCTGCCTTTTTGCCCTTGGCGGAGTTTGCCCTCAATAATCGGGCTAGTTCTGCCACCTTGGTTTCTCCTTTCTTCTGTAATTCGGGGTTTCATCCTCGTTTCTCTTCCGGTCAGGTGGAGTCTTCGGATTGTCCTGGAGTGGATGCTGTGGTGGAGAGGTTGCATCAGATTTGGGGGCATGTGGTGGACAATTTGAAGTTGTCCCAGGAGAAGACTCAGCAGTTTGCCAACCGCCGTCGTCGTGTTGGTCCTCGTCTTTGTGTTGGGGACTTGGTGTGGTTGTCTTCTCGTTTTGTCCCTATGAAGGTTTCTTCTCCTAAGTTTAAGCCTCGGTTCATCGGCCCGTACAAGATATTGGAGATTCTCAACCCTGTGTCCTTTCGTTTGGACCTCCCTGCATCTTTTTCTATTCATAATGTCTTCCATCGGTCATTGTTGCGCAGGTATGAGGTACCGGTTGTGCCTTCCGTTGAGCCTCCTGCTCCGGTGTTGGTTGAGGGTGAGTTGGAGTACGTTGTCGAGAAGATCTTGGACTCCCGTGTTTCCAGACGGAGACTTCAGTATCTGGTCAAGTGGAAGGGCTACGGTCAGGAGGATAATTCTTGGGTGACAGCCTCTGATGTTCATGCCTCCGATTTGGTCCGTGCCTTTCATAGGGCTCATCCTGATCGCCCTGGTGGTTCGGGTGAGGGTTCGGTGCCCCCTCCTTGAGGGGGGGGGGTACTGTTGTGAATTGGGTTTCTGGGCTCCCCCGGTGGTCACTGGTGGTACTGAACTTGTGTGCTTCATCTCCTCTGTTCACCTGTTTCCATCAGGATGTGGGAGTTTTCTATTTAACCTTGCTCCTCAGTCATTTCTATGCCGGCCAACAATGTTACCAGAAGCCTTTCTGTTGCATGTTCCTGCTCCTAGACTACTATCAGCTAAGTTGGACTTGTAGTCCTAAGTTTGTTTTGCATTTTTGTTCCAGTTCTCTGTGTTTGAATATTTCTGAGGCTGGAAGCTCTTGTGAGCTGAAATTGCCACTCTAGTGTCATGAGTTGATATTAGAGTCTTAAAGTAATTTCAGGATGGTGTTTTGAAAAGGGTTTTCAGCTGACTGTGAAGTTCCCTTTTCTGTCTTCCTACTATCTAGTAAGCGGACCTCAATTTGCTAAACCTATCTTCATACTTCGTATGTCAATTTCCTCTAAAATCACCGACAATATATGTGGGGGCTACTGTCTGCCTTTTGGGGAAAATTTCTCTAGAGGTAAGCCAGGTCTGTATTTTCCTCTGCTAGGGTCAGGCAGTCCTCCGGCTGGCGCTGGGCGTCTAGGGATAAAACGTAGGCACGCTACCCGGCCACTGTTAGTTGTGCGGTAGGTTTAGCTCACAGTCAGCTCGAGTTCCCATCTTCCAAGAGCTAGTCCTTTTGTATGCTTTACTACGGTCTCTTGCCATTGAGAACCATGACAGGACGCGGGCTGGCACCATGGTGGACATGGCCAGGGAACAACTCTTCTGAGATTTGTCGCTGCCATCAGTTTCTAAATGAGGCCATTTACCAAATGAAATGTCCTACATCCGATCCTTTTATTAAAATACGGAGATACAAAGTTTGTTGATCAGTGCATTCTGGTTTCTGCACATTTTACACAAGAGGCCAAACTTTTGTGGTGCTGTGGTTGCGTACCCCAGGTGCGCATGTGGTGGTGTAACTTCTGCATTGTCTGTTCACCAGTCCTTTATTGAAGGCCCTCAGAACAAGACTAAGCCAGACGAACCTTCTCACTGCTGTCCACAGGATCCACTAACACCTCAAAGAGTGTGCAGCACCTGAGACTGGGAGATACACAGGCAACTGCAGCTCTGGCTACTCAGATGGAAATTGGATAAGACTACAGCTGTGACTAGTGAGAAGGGTGTGGGCTAGGAAGACACTGGATGTGACTAGTAAGAAGGGTGTGGGTTATGAAGACACTGACTGACTACTGAGAAGGATGTGGGCTAGGAAGACATTGGCGATGACTAGTGACAGATCTCTCAGGAAAATTTATCAGTTGCTGCTAGCTCTACTTACCTAGTGACTGGAGCGTGTGGTAATTGTCCATCATCACCTCCTTGTACAGATCCTTCTGCCATTCTTCTAAGCTCTCCCACTCCTCTGGGGTAAAATATATGGCCACATCATCAAACATCAGAGGATCCTGGAAAGTAGCAAAAAGGAAATAATCTTGACAGTACAGACAACCCACAAAGGACACAGCGCCTGAAACACAAAACCGATCTTGAATGAAAACCATAGTGTAAGAACCATAGGGCCAAGAAATCACTGACCAGGGCCATAAAACTCGTGAGAAATCACTCCCCAGGATGATAGAGCCCCCGTGAAATCAGAGGCCAAGACCATAGAGCCCCGGAGAAATCACTGACCAGGGCCACAGAGCCCCCGAGAAATCACTGACCAGGGCCATAGAGCCCCCGAGAAATCACTGACCAGGGCCATAGAGCCCCCGAAGAATCACTTACCAGGGCCATACAGCCCCTGAGAAATCACTGACCAGGGCCATAGAGAACCTGAGAAATCACTGACCAGAACCATAGAGCCCAGAGAAATAACTGATCAGGACTATATAACCTCCGAGAAAACAATAATCAGGGCCATAGAGTCCCCGAGACATCACTGACCATGTCCATAAAACTTGCGAGAAATCACTCACCAGGACGATAGATGTTGTGATCGCTTTTTGGGCTCCCCTAGTGGTGGCTGGTGGTACTGGAGACTTGTGTGTTCTTTTCTGCCTCGCTCACCTGCTTCCATCAGTTTTGGGAGTTCCCTATTTAGCCTTGCTCTCCAGTCACTTCCTTGCCGGTCATCATTGTAACCTGAGTCATTCAGTTGCATGTTCCTGCTACTAGTCTGCTGATCAGCTAAGTGGACTCTTGTCCTTATTGTTTTGTTTTTCTTGTCCAGTTTACAGTTTTGTCATTTCCTGTTACTGGAAGCTCTTGTGGACTGAAATTGCCACTGCTGTGTGATGAGTTGACACAGGAGTTTTAAAGTAATATCAGGATGGGTTTTTGAAAGGGTTTTTCAGCTGACCGTGAAGTCCTCTTTTGTATCCTTCCTCTATCTAGTAAGTGGACCTCGCTTTGCTAAATCTACCTTCATACTGTGTATGTCTTTTCCTCTGAACTCACCGTTAGTATATGTGGGGGCTACTATCATCTTTGGGGAATTTCACTAGAGGTAAGCCAGGTCTGTTCCTTCCTCTTCCAGGCGTAGTTAGTTCTCCGGCTGGCGCGTGGCATTTAGGCAGCCGTAGGAATGCTCCCTGGCTACTGTTAGTTGTGTGGTAGATTTAGGTCACGGTCAGCTTGAGTTTCCATCACCCGAGAGCTAGTCTGTAATTTTGTGTTTCTGATGTTCCCATGCCATTGGGGAATCATGACAGTATGACCGGCCACTGTTAAAGTAATTGGCAGAAGAAAGGAGAGTAAAAGAAGTCTGTAGATTTTTTTTTTTTTTCCCTCTCATGTTTGCTACTTAGTTGGCTCAGTTGTATTTCTGCTCTATTTACAGCCTTGCCTTTCTCTCCTTCTAACCCTTGAATGGCTCTGATCTCTCTGGTTTAAGGATGGACCCTCAGAGTTTGGCTGCAGGTTTTAATAATCTTGCTACGAAGGTTCAGGATTTACAAGATTGTTATACGTACTCCTATTTCTGAACCTAAGATTCCTACACCAGAGGTATTTTCCGGAGATAGATCTCGGTTTCTGAATTTCAAATGTAATTGTAAATTATTCCTTTCTCTCAGACCTCGCTCCTCTGGAGATCCTGTTCAGCAGGTTAAGATTGTGATTTCTTTGCTGCGAGGTGACCCTCAAAATTGGGCATTTTCATTGACACCAGGGGATCCTGCGTTACTCAATGTGGATGCGTTTTTTCTGGCTTTAGGGTTGCTGTATGAGGAACCTAATTTGGAGATTCAAGCTGAAAAAGCTTTAATAGCCCTGTCTCAAGGGCAAGATGAAGCCGAGATATACTGCCAAAAATTTCGTAAATGGTCTGTGCTTACTCAGTGGAATGAGTGTGCCCTAGCGGCAATTTTCAGAGAGGGCCTTTCTGATGCCGTTAAGGATGTCATGGTGGGGTTTCCTACGCCCACAGGTCTGAATGAGTCCATGACAATGGCGATTCAGATTGATCGGCGTTTGCGGGAGCGCAAACCCGTGCACCATTTGGCGGTATCTACTGAAGGGACGCCAGAGAAAATGCAATGTGACAGAATTCTGTCAAGAAGCGAGCGGCAGAATTATAGGCGCAAAAATGGCTTGTGCTTCTACTGTGGTGATTCCGCGCATGTTATATCAGCATGCTCTAAACGTACTAGGAAGGTTGACAAGTCTGTTTCTATTGGCACTTTACAGTCTAAATTTCTTCTGTCTGTAACTCTGATTTGTTCATTATCAGTTATTACCGTGGATGCCTATGTGGACTCTGGCGCCGCTCTGAGTCTCATGGATTGGTCCTTCGCCAGGCGCTGTGGGTTTGATTTGGAGCCTCTGGAAGTTCCTATACCTCTGAAGGGTATTGATTCTACACCTCTGGCTTGTAATAGACCACAGTTCTGGACGCAAGTGACTATGCGTATGACTCCAGACCATCAGGAGATGATTCGCTTCCTCGTGTTGCATAATTTACATGATGTGTTAGTGCTTGGATTACCATGGTTACAATCTCATAACCCAGTACTGGACTGGAAAACTATGTCTGTGTTAAGCTGGGGATGTCGGGGGGCTCATGGGGACATACCTTTGGGTTCTATCTCGTCATCTATTCCCTCTGAGATTCCGGCATTTTTGTCGGATTTTGGGGATATTTTTGAAGAGCCTAAAATTGGTTCTCTCCCTCCCCACAGAGAGTGTGATTGCGCCATAGATCTGATTCCAGGCAGTAAATTTCCAAAGGGTCGTTTGTTTAACCTATCTGTACCTGAGCATGCTGCCATGCGAGAGTATGTTAAGGAGTCCCTGGAAAAGGGACATATTCGTCCTTCTTCATCACCTTTAGGAGCTGGGTTTTTCTTTGTCTCTAAAGGATGGCTCGCTGAGGCCTTGTATTGATTATCGACTCCTGAATAAAATTACTGTCAAATATCAGTATCCGTTGCCGCTGCTTACTGATTTGTTTGCTCGCATAAGGGGGGCTAAGTGGTTCTCCAAGATTGATCTCCGTGGGGCGTATAATTTGGTGCGAATTAAGCAAGGGGATGAGTGGAAAACCGCATTTAATACGCCTGAGGGCCACTTTGAGTATTTGGTAATGCCTTTCGGCCTTTCTAATGCACCTTCAGTTTTTCAGTCCTTTATGCATGATATTTTCCGTGAATATCTGGATAAATTTATGATTGTGTATTTGGACGATATTTTGATTTTTTCTGAGGACTGGGAGTCTCATGTTCAGCAGGTCAGGAGGGTTTTTCAGGTCTTGCGGGAGAATTCTCTGTGTGTAAAGGGTTCTAAGTGTGTTTTTGGGGTTCAAAAGATTTCCTTTTTGGGGTACATTTTTTCCCCTTCTTCTGTTGAGATGGGGTGATATTATCCGCTATTTCCCCAGATCTGCGACGTGCTTTGCAAGAGTTTCAGGCGGATAGACCTGATCGCTGTCCACCTGGTAGACTGTTTGTTCCTGATGATTGGACCAGTAGAGTCATCTCGGAGGTTCATTCTTCTACGCTGGCGGGTCATCCTGGAATTTTTGGTACCAGGGATTTGGTGGCTAGATCCTTCTGGTGGCCATCTCTGTCTCGAGATGTGCGTGTTTTTGTGCAGTCTTGTGATGTGTGTGCTCGGGCCAAGCCTTGTTGTTCTAGGGCTAGCGGGTTGTTGCCCTTGCCTATTCCGAAGAGGCCTTGGACGCACATCTCGATGGACTTTATTTCTGATCTTCCTGTCTCTCAGAGGATGTCTGTTATCTGGGTGGTGTGTGACCGTTTTTCTAAGATGGTTCATTTGGTGCCATTGCCGAAGTTGCCTTCCTCGTCTGAGTTGGTTCCTTTGTTTTTTCAAAATGTGGTTCGCTTGCATGGTATTCCTGAAAATATCGTTTCTGATAGGGGTACCCAGTTCGTTTCTAGATTTTGGCGGGCATTCTGTGCCAGGTTGGGCATTGATTTGTCTTTTTCGTCTGCCTTCCATCCTCAGACTAATGGCCAGACGGAGCGAACTAATCAGACTTTGGAGACGTATTTGAGGTGTTTTGTGTCTGCGGATCAGGATGATTGGGTTGCCTTTTTGCCGTTGGCGGAGTTTGCTCTTAATAATCGGGCTAGTTCGGCCACTTTGGTTTCCCCTTTCTTTTGCAATTCGGGGTTTCATCCCCGTTTTTCTTCTGGTCAGGTGGAGTCTTCGGATTGTCCTGGAGTGGATGCTGTGGTGGATCGGTTGTATCGGATTTGGGAACAAGTGGTGGACAATTTGAATTTGTCCCAGGAGAGGACTCAGCGGTTTGCTAACCGCCAGCGTCGGGTTGGTCCTCGCCTTCGTGTTGGGGACTTGGTGTGGTTGTCTTCCCGTTCTGTCCCAATGAGGGTTTCTTCTCCTAAATTTAAGCCTCGGTTTATCGGTCCCTATAGGATTTTGGAGATTATTAACCCTGTTTCCTTTCGTTTGGACCTCCCGGCATCTTTCGCTATCCATAATGTGTTCCATCGGTCGTTGTTGCGGAGATACGAGGTGCCGGTGGTTCCTTCTGCTGAGCCTCCTGCTCCTGTGCTGGTTGAGGGTGAATTGGAGTACGTTATAGAGAAAATCTTGGACTCCCATATTTCCAGGCGGAGACTCCAGTATCTGGTTAAATGGAAGGGCTATGGTCAGGAAGATAATTCTTGGGTAACTGCCTCTGATGTTCATGCCTCTGATTTGGTTCGTGCCTTTCATAGGGCTCATCCAGGTCGCCCTGGCGGTTCTTGTGAGGGTTCGGTGCCCCCTCCTTAAGGGGGGGGGTACTGTTGTGATCGCTTTTTGGGCTCCCCTAGTGGTGGCTGATGGTACTGGAGACTTGTGTGTTCTTTTCTGCCTCGCTCACCTGCTTCCATCAGTTTTGGGAGTTCCCTATTTAGCCTTGCTCTCCAGTCACTTCCTTGCCGGTCATCATTGTAACCTGAGTCATTCAGTTGCATGTTCCTGCTACTAGTCTGCTGATCAGCTAAGTGGACTCTTGTCCTTATTGTTTTGTATTTTTGTCCAGTTTACAGTTTTGTCATTTCCTGTTACTGGAAGCTCTTGTGGACTGAAATTGCCACTCCTGTGTGATGAGTTGACACAGGAGTTTTAAAGTAATTTCAGGATGGGTTTTTGAAAGGGTTTTTCAGCTGACCGTGAAGTCCTCTTTTGTATCCTTCCTCTATCTAGTAAGTGGACCTCGCTTTGCTAAATCTACCTTCATACTGTGTATGTCTTTTCCTCTGAACTCACCGTTAGTATATGTGGGGGCTACTATCATCTTTGGGGAATTTCACTAGAGGTAAGCCAGGTCTGTTCCTTCCTCTTCCAGGCGTAGTTAGTTCTCCGGCTGGCGCGTGGCATTTAGGCAGCCGTAGGAATGCTCCCTGGCTACTGTTAGTTGTGTGGTAGATTTAGGTCACGGTCAGCTTGAGTTTCCATCACCCGAGAGCTAGTCTGTAATTTTGTGTTTCTGATGTTCCCATGCCATTGGGGAATCATGACAGATAGAGCCCCCATGAAATCACTGACCAAGATCATAAAGCCCTAAGAAATCACTGATCAGGACCATAGAGAACTGAGCAATCACTGACTATGGCCATAGAGAACTGAGAAATCACTGACCAGGACCAAGGAGCCCCAGAGGAATCACTGACCAGGACATTAGAACCCCAGAGAAATCAATGATCAGGACCATAGAGCCCCCGGTAAATCACTGACCAGGGCCATATAACCCCAGAGACATAACTGAAAGCACCATAGAGTTCCAGAAAATTCACTGGACCAGGACCATAGAGCCCCTGAGAAATCACTGACCAGGGCCATAGAACCCAGAGAAATCAATGATCAGGGTCATAAAGCCTCCGAGAAATCACTGACCACGGCCATAGAGCCCCAGAGAAATCACTGACCAGGGCCATAGAGACCCGAGAAATCACTGATCAGGGTCATAGAGCCTCCGAGAAATCACTGACCAGAACCAAAGAGCCCCTCCCCCCAAAAAACCAATTCACTGACCAGGACCATAGAGCTCCCAAAAAAATCAATGACTAGGACCATACTGGCCCTGAGAAATCACTGACCAGGCCGATAAAGCCCCAGAGAAATCGCTGACCAAGACCATAGAGAGCCCTGAAAATCACTGACCAAGACCATAGAGACCTAAAAAAATCACTGACCAGGACTATGATAGAGAAAAATTAAAATCCTCACAGACATCTCCAGAGAATGGAGAAAGAGCTTGCAATCTACAAGTCACCTTTACATGACCACTATGTAGTTGACCCCTCCCTTGGAAACAGGTAGTTAAGGAAAATCCTAATGGCTAGCAGATGTGAGGCCAGGCTTAGCTTGAATGCACAAGAATGTGGATTTACAACTGGTAAGGATAAGCTAGAGAAAAAATAGCTTATAATAATATAATAATAATAATCTTTATTTTTATATAGCGCGAACATATTCCGCAGCGCTTTACAGTTTGCACACATTATCATCGCTGTCCCCGTTGGGGCTCACAATCTAAATTCCCTATCAGTATGTCTTTGGAATGTGGGAGGAAACCGGAGAACCCGAAGGAAACCCACGCAAACACGGGGAGAACATACAAACTCTTTGCAGATGTTGTCCTTGGTGGGGTTTGAACCCAGGTCTCCAGCGCTGCAAGGCTGCAGTGCTATCCACTGAGCCACCGTACAATGCTAACCACTGAGCCACCGTGCTGCCCATAGCTTAGGCAATGTTCACATGTTGCGTTTTTTGCTGTGTTTTTCAATATCCCAAAGGTCAGCTTTGCTTCCACTACAAAAGCCACAACGCAGGTCACGAACGCAAGACATATGTGAAACCATCAATTTCTGGAAAAATGGAAATTTAATCAAATTATTTAAAAGTTCATATGAGTTTATAAAACAATACACAATTACAAATGTAACAGTGGGGAAACGAATTGGTCGGGACCAGTTTACCGAAGACATTGGCATGGCATTGAGTTTGTAGGACACTATCTATTTGCAGCCCTTGAGTTGGTCGGTTGTTCAATCTCACACCTTGGTTGACCAATGTTTACTTTACACACATCACTAATTTAAACTGTACTAATCCTAAATGCCATTCTCCAGTGAGGAGACCAAGACATTATGGTTTAAACTTGGGAAAATCCCAAAAATAAAGGGGTCTCACATACTGCTGTACGTGCTTGAACTCTAAAACACAGCTCTTAATTTACATAAATTTGTATAAAAAATGCAGCAAACAAAAACCACAACAAAAAGGCAATGTGTGAACACAGCCTTATGGAAAATATGAAGTGAAGTTCT
This sequence comes from Ranitomeya variabilis, assembly GCF_051348905.1. Classification (NCBI taxonomy): domain Eukaryota; kingdom Metazoa; phylum Chordata; class Amphibia; order Anura; family Dendrobatidae; genus Ranitomeya; species Ranitomeya variabilis. The sequence goes on along the minus strand of NC_135237.1, from coordinate 4,055,355 downwards.
TATGAGCTGTGTCGATATAATAGAAAGGAATGTCATATTTTTGATGGTTTCACGTCGCTACGCGATGAACGTTGTGCCACCAAATGGATATAGGCCAGATAAACGACAATATCTATGACATATCTCCTATTTAAAGATAAATAAAGTCCTGATACAAAACATGACAGTAATATCTCTCACCTGGGACCTTCAGGGGTGAAGATATCATAAAAGTTGAGAATCTCATAATTTTCTAAGATGTAGGGCTCAAACTCATTTGCGAACAAAACTGACGAGTGCAATCTGATAAAAAATCGGATTGCACTCGGACCAATGTTATTCAATAGGTGACATCTCATCTGCAATTCTTTTCTCAGCTGAAATTGGACAGAGAAAACAATCGCAGCATGCGACCATCCGTATGCCATCCGTTTTTTACAGATACCTTACCATTCTGTGGCATAGAACACTGTAAATGGTCCTGTAAATGATTGTAGAAAAATACTTGCAGAGAAAAAAAACGCATTACATACGATGTCGTACGGATGCTATGTGAGAAAAATCGCATTGTACTCGCATGACACTCGTCCATTTTTTTCCAGTCCAGATTACAGACCGTTTTTTTCTCGCAAATGGGTATGAGCCCTAAGACACATCCTATAGTTCTCTGAAGTCCAGCCCTGGTATTTGTCCCCAGAGGGGAGGAGTGGGTGTAACTTGTGCTAATAAGAAGTAATTGCCAATTATAATCCTCGTTCAATGTCAGGAGGACACATTGCTGAGTAGGAATGATCCACGGTTCTCTGGAGTTCTTCCCTCCATAAGGCCGGCGTCACACTGGCGAGTTTTACGGACGTATGAGCGCAGAAAATACACCCATAAAATACGCATTACACACGGCCCAATGATTCCCTATGGCCCAGCTCCTATCTGCCGTATTTTACTGATCCGTAATATACGGTCTTCTACGGCCGTACAAAATCACAGCATGCTGCGTTTGTCAGCGCATTGCGCAAAAAAATCGCCAATGAAAGTCTATGGGGGCGAGAAAAATACGGATTCCACACGGACCAGCAGTGTGACCTGCGAGAAATATGCAGCGGTGTTCTAGAGAAAAGCCGGTAATTCAATTGCCGGCTTTTCATTTCTCCTTCCCAAACCCGACAGGATATGAGACATGATGGGCAGCACGGTGGCGCAGTGGTTAGCACAGCAGCCTTGCAGCGCTGGAGTCCTGGGTTCAAGCCCCACTAAGGACAACATCTGCAAAGAGTTTGTATGTTCTCTCCGTGTTTGCGTGGGTTTCCTCCGGGCACTCCGGTTTCCTCCCACATTCCAAAGACATACTGATAGGGAATTTAGATTGTGAGCCCCAACGGGGACAGCGACAATAATGTGTGCAACCTGTAAAGCGCTGCGGAATATGTTAGCGCTATATAAAAATAAAGATTATTATTATTATTATTATTACATACAGTAAACCATCTCATATCCCCTTTTTTTTGCATATTCCACACTACTGTTAGAAGAAAAAGCCGACAATTGAATTACCGGCTTTAATGCTATATCGCGCTGAATTAAGTATAAATATATCTCAATGACATATATATATATATATACTGTATATATGTTTTACCGAACATTTCAGCACATAAATCCATTAGATGTCGGTTTTGCAAGCCTGCGAGAAAATATCGCAGTACGGATGCCATACGGATTACATACGGAGGATGACATGGGCAAAATACACTGCCACACCCTGACTGCGGATGACATACGGATCACTATTTTGGGAACATTTCTCCGTATTACGGCCGTGAAAAACGGACTGTATTGTCTTACGCTGAGTGTGATGCCGGCCTAAATCTGAGCCATTTCCGTGACATCAGGTTTAGTGACTTTCTGTCGTTATTCCTTTTTATTTTATATAATTGTATATGCCGTATTGTTTTGTCCCCTTTGTAAAATCTTTTGTACATTTTTATAAACACTGTATACTTTTCGGATTAAATATATAAAAATGTAATAGCTCTGTTCCTCTTGCTTTGTATACCGCACCCAGAAGCCATACGCTACCTGTAACGGGTGTCCAATCGTAATGTATAAACGATTGGTGGCGGTACCTAGTAGCTCTTTTGGTATTGTGAAGCTAGCAGCAAGGGATCACATACTTATTTCCTCCACTGTATACATGTTCGCCTCAGGCACTCAGGAATTGCCGGTGTCAGTTCTCACTGCCTGTGTTGGAGTTGGAGGTGTGGATCATGGTTGGAACTGGTGTTTTGGATTTTTGTTCAGGACATTGTTGCTTGGAGTTTTGTTTGTGTGCACATCCTCGCCCTCTCCTATATGGTTTCTCCTTCCAAATAGATAAGGGTTGATCTACAGTGAAGCAAATAAGTATTTGATCCCTTGTGGACTTTGTAAGTTCTCCCACTGACACAGACATGAACAGTCTATCATTTTAAGGGCAGGTTAATTTTTACATTGAGAGATAGAATATCAAAAATAAAATCAAGAAAATCACATTGTATAAATTTATTTGCATTTTGCAGTGAGAAATAAGTAATTGATCCCCTACCAACCATTAAGGGTATGTGCACACGTAGATTGAATCTCTGCAGATTTTTCCGCACCTGTTTCGGTAAATCTGCAGGTAAACCGCACTGCGGATTACCTGCGGAATTACCGCGGATTTACTGAGTTTTCTTTGGGGATTCCTATTATAGAGCAGGTGTAAACCACAGTGGAATCCGCAAAAAGAATTGACATGCTGCGGAATAAACAATGCTACGTTTCCGCGCGGTATTTTCTGCAGCATGTGCACTGCGGATTCTGTTTTCCATAAGTTTACATGGTACTGTACAACACATGGAAAACTGCTGCGAATCTGCAGCGGCCAATCCGCTGCGGATCCGCACCAAAATCCGCAGCGTGTGCACATAGCCTCAGAGTTCTGGCTTCTACAGACCAGTTAGGCTTCTTTCACACTTCAGCTGTTTGGCGTCAGTCTGCTCCGACATAGTGACAGATCGACGGATCCATCACAATTGTTGAGAAAACGGTTTTAACAGATCCGGTTTTTTGACGGATCCGTTACTTGGGGGTTGTCTGGGAAAAGTATCTACTTTTTGGAGCATGAGCAATTAAAAAAGCGGATTGGGGAGACGGATCCGCCGAAATGGCGGTCGCAATGGATCCGTCGCCCATAGGCGCCCATTCTCTGGAATGGCGGATGCGACGGATCCGTCGTGAACCGCCATTTTGGCGCAGACAAAAAACGTTATAATGTCCGTCTATGTCTAGATGACGTCCGCCAAATCTCGAAGGATCCGTCACAATCCGGCGCTAATGTATGTCTATGGGAAAATAGCGGACCCGCCAAAAAAAAAAAGGCGAATCCGCTATTTGAGGAAAATGGCGGTTTCAGACTGACGCCAAAAGAATGAAGTGTGAAAGAGGCCTTAGACGATCCTAATCATCTTGTTACCTGCATTACAGACAGCTGTCTTACATAGTCACCTTTAAAAAAGACTCCTGTCCACAGACTCCATTAATCAGTCAGACTCTAACCTCTACACCATGGGCAAGACCAAAGAGCTTTACAAGGATGTCAGGGACAAGATCATAGACCTGCACAAAGCTGGAATGGGCTACAGAACCGTAAGAAACTGGGGGAGAAGTAGACAACTGTTGGTGCAATAGTAAGTAATATATAGAGAGCAGAGACCCCCCATATATAGAGAGCAGAGACCCTGTTATGATCTGGTGGCCTAGGAGCAGCATGAAACGTACCCTGGAGAAGGTGGTACCTGTACTGACCGCAGACCTGAACTTAACACCGCAACTAGAAGTAGCCGTGGAATGTACCTATCACTCCCTAGACATCTCGACACAGCCGGAGGACTAATTACCCCTAGAGATAGAAAAGGGAAAACTATCTTGCCTCAGAGAAAATCCCCAAAGGATAGACAGCCCCCCACAAATATTGACTGTGAGAGGAGAGGGAAAAAACATACACAGAGTGAAATCAGAATTTAGCAAGGAGGCCACTCTAGCTAAATAGAAAGGATAGGACAGAGTACTATGCGGTCAGTATTAAAACACTAGAAAATATCCACCACAGAAAATACAAAATCTCCACATCTAACTAAAGATATGGAGGGTATATCTGCATCTCCAGAGATACCAGCTTGGCTAAACAAATCCTTATACAGACCAAACTGGACAAGACAAAAACATGGAAAAGAACTGAACAATAAGGCCACAGCATGTGGACAGCAAAAATCAGGGCCTGAACTTATCTTTGTTGAAATGAACAGCAAAGCAGGAGAGACCAGGCAGGGATGTGAATCCTCCAGGAACAATGGACAACTGGCACTGACTAAAGGGTCAAGCAAGACTAAATAGCCCAGTCAGATTTGCAAAAAGTGGACACACCTGATGAATGCTGCAATCGAGACAGCAGCGCTACCACATAACCACCGGAGGGAGCCCAAGAGCAGAATTCACAACAGTACCCCCCCCCCCCTTGAGGAGGGGTCACCGAACCCTCACCAGAGCCCCCAGGCCGATCCGGACGAGCCAAATGAAAGGCACGAACCAAATCCTCAGCATGAACATCGGAGGCAACAACCCAAGAATTATCTTCCTGGCCATAACCCTTCCATTTGACAAGATACTGAAGCTTCCGCCTCGAAAAACGAGAATCCAAAATCTTCTCAACCACATACTCCAACTCCCCATCAATCAACACCGGGGCAGGAGGATCAACAGAGGGAACAACGGGCACCACATATTTCCGCAACAAAGATCTATGAAAAACATTATGGATGGAAAAAGAGGCTGGAAGGGCCAAACGAAAAGACACTAGATTGATAATCTCAGAAATCCTATAAGGGCCAATAAACCGAGGCTTGAACTTAGGGGAAGAAACCTTCATAGGAACATGACGAGAAGACAACCAGACCAAATCCCCAACCCGAAGCCGGGAACCAACACACCGACGACGGTTAGCAAAACGCTGAGCCCCCTCCTGAGACAACACCAAATTGTCAACAACATGAGCCCAAATTTGCTGCAACCTGTCAACCACAGAGTCCACCCCAGGATAATCAGAAGGCTCAACCTGCCCTGAAGAAAAACGAGGATGAAAACCAGAGTTACAAAAGAAGGGTGAAACCAAGGTAGCAGAACTAGCCCGATTATTAAGGGCAAACTCGGCCAATGGCAAGAAAGCCACCCAATCATCCTGATCAGCAGACACAAAGCATCTCAAATAAGTTTCCAAAGTCTGATTAGTTCGCTCGGTTTGGCCATTTGTCTGAGGATGAAATGCGGAAGAAAAAGACAAATCAATGCCCAGCCTAGCACAAAAGGCCTGCCAAAACCTAGAAACAAACTGAGAACCTCTATCGGACACAATATTCTCCGGAATGCCATGCAAACTAACCACATGCTGAAAAAACAACGGAACCAAATCAGAAGAGGAAGGCAATTTAGGCAAAGGCACCAAATGGACCATCTTAGAAAACCGGTCACAAACCACCCAGATAACCGACATCCTCTGGGAAACCGGAAGATCCGAAATAAAATCCATAGAAATATGCGTCCAAGGCCTCTCAGGGACCGGCAAAGGCAAAAGCAACCCACTAGCGCGGGAACAGCAAGACTTGGCCCGCGCACAAGTCCCACAGGACTGCACAAAATAACGCACATCCTGTGACAAAGAAGGCCACCAAAAGGACCTACCAACCAAATCTCTGGTACCAAAAATCCCAGGATGACCAGCTAACACAGAACAATGAACCTCTGAAATCACTTTACTAGTCCATCTGTCAGGAACAAACAGTTTCCCCACTGGACAGCGGTCAGGTTTATCAGCCTGAAATTCCTGAAGAACCCGTCGTAAATCAGGGGAGATGGCAGAAAGAATTACCCCTTCCTTCAGAATGCCGACCGGCTCAAGGACCCCAGGAGAATCAGGCAAAAAACTCCTAGAGGGCATCAGCCTTAATATTCTTAGAACCCGGAAGATACGAGACCACGAAATCAAAACGGGAGAAAAACAGGTCCCATCGGGCCTGTCTAGGATTCAGCCGTTTGGCAGACTCGAGATAAATCAGATTCTTATGATCGGTCAAGACCACAATACGGTGCTTGGCCCCCTCAAGCCAATGTCGCCACTCCTCAAATGCCCACTTCATAGCCAACAACTCCCGATTACCGACATCATAATTGCGTTCCGCAGGCGAAAACTTTCGAGAAAAGAAGGCACACGGTTTCATCAAGGAACCATCAGAATTCTTCTGAGACAAAACGGCCCCTGCCCCAATCTCAGAAGCATCAACCTCAACCTGAAAAGGAAGAGAAATATCCGGCTGACGCAACACCGGGGCAGAAGTAAATCGGCGTTTAAGCTCCTGAAAGGCAGAAACAGCCGCACAGGACCAATTCGTCACATCAGCGCCTTTCTTCGTCAAATCAGTCAGAGGCTTAACCACACTGGAGAAGTTGGCAATGAAACGGCGATAAAAATTAGCAAAGCCCAAAAATTTCTGAAGGCTCTTCACGGATGTGGGCTGGATCCAATCATGAATGGCCTGAACCTTAACCCCTTCCCGACATGTGACGGTATAGTACGTCACATGTCGGGACCCCCGCTTTGATGTGCGCTCCGGCGGTGAGCGCACATCAAAGTCGCGACATGTCAGCTGTTTTTTACAGCTGACATGTGCGCGCAATAGCGGCGGGTGAAATCGCGATCACCCGCCGCTATTAACTAGTTAAATGCCGCTGTCAAACGCAGACAGCGGCATTTAACTACCGCATCCGGCCGTGCGGCCGGATATGAGCGCATCGCCGACCCCCGTCACATGATCGGGGGTCGGCGATGCTCCTCCATTGTAACCATAGAGGTCCTTGAGACCTCTATGGTTACTGATTGCCGGTGGCTGTGAGCGCCCCCCTGTGGTCGGCGCTCACAGCACACCTGCAAATCTGCTGTGTAGCAGCGATCTTATGATCACTGCTGCATAGCAGAGCCGATCGGGCTGTGCCTGCTTCTAGCCTCCCATGGAGGCTATAGAAGCATGGCAAAAGTGAAAAAAAAAAGTTTTTAAAAATGTGAAAAAAATAAAAAAAATATAAAAGTTTAAATCACCCCCCTTTCGCCCCAATCAAAATAAATCAATAAAAAAAAAACCCAACCTACACATATTTGGTATCGCCGCGTTCAGAATCGCCCGATCTATCAATAAAAAAAAAAGCATTAACCTGATCGCTAAATGGCGTAATGAGAAAAAAATTTGAAACGCCAGATTTACGTTTTTTTGGTCGCCACGACATTGCATTAAAATGCAATAACGGGTGATCAAAAGAACGTATCTACACCAAAATGCTATCATTAAAAACGCCAGCTCGGCACGCAAAAAATAAGCCCTCACCTGACCCCAGATCACGAAAAATGGAGACGCTACGAGTATCGGAAAATGGCGCAATTTTGTTTTGTTTTGTTTTTTGCAAAGTTTGGAATTTTTTTTCACCACTTAGGTAAAAAATAACCTAGTCATGTTAGGTGTCTATGAACTCGTACTGACCTGGAGAATCATAATGGCAGGTCAGTTTTAGCATTTAGTGAACCTAGCAAAATAGGCAAGCAAAAAACAAGTGTGGGATTGCACTTTTTTTGCAATTTCACTGCACTTGGAATTTTTTTCCCGTTTTCTAGTACACGACATGCTAAAACCAATGATGTCGTTCAAAAGTACAACTCGTCCCGCAAAAAAATAAGCCCCCACATGGCCAAATTGACGGAAAAATAAAAAAGTTATGGCTCTGGGAAGGAGGGGAGCGAAAAACGAAAACGGAAAAACGGAAAAAGCTCCGGGGGTGAAGGGGTTAAAGAAGTTGTCCACTACTATAACCTTTTTTTTTTTTTTCATAAATCTTGCTATTATGGGCCACTGAAAACATCTACTGTGTTTATTTTAGCAATATGACCTTTTATCATGCTGTAGCAGCACATTTTAGTGCTGGATTCAGCTCTCATGGGGTTAATCGACAACTTCCTTTCTCCTGAGTCATTGTGCTCTAATACTACAAGTTCCAGGATGCATTGCACTGTCCTCTAAGCCTGAACTTAGCACACCCCCTCCAAAACACACCCAACCCCTCCCTCCTCTATCTTCAAAAAGACTTGTGATGTCATTTCTGTCCAACCCACCCTCCATTACACACAGATAAATGGACAGATAGATAGATAGATAGATAGATAATAGATAGATAGATACAGATATATCTATATATCTATGTCTATTTCCATACATATGTCCATATCCATGTTTCTAAACCCCTTCACCCCTGGAGCTTTTTTGTTTTCGTTTATCGCTCCCCTTCTATCCAGAGCCATTGTTTTTCCATACGGCCATGTGATCTTTTGCGGGACAAGTTGTACTTTTGAACGACACCATTGGTTTTACCATGTCGTGTAGCAGAAAATGTGAAAAAAATTCAAAGTGCAATGAAATGGCAAAAAAGTGCAATCCCACACTTGTTTTTTGCTTGGCTTTTTGGCTAGGGTCACTAAATGCTAAGGCTGTGTGCACCCGTTGCGGATCTGATTGCAGATCCGCAGCGTTTTTTGCCGCACTGAATTGCATCAAATCCGCAGTGTAGTGCACAACCATTGTAAGTCTATGGGAGCCGCAGACTTGTTGTGCACATGCTGCAGAAAAAGCCGCACCAAAACCACACCAAGAACTGCATCAAAACTGCACCAAAAACTATCAAAACCGCACCAAAACTGCACCAGGTTTTGATGCAGTTTTTGGTGCAGTTTTGATGCTTTTTTTGGTGCGGTTTATGCACGGTTTTAATGCCGTTTTTGGAAATAAGTAAATAAACGGAAAATGTGCATGATTTGAATGGAAACATGCATGAAAAAACGGATTCCAAGGCCGGATTCATCATTTCACAGCTCAGTTTCATACGTTTTTTTGCCGGATCCGTCGCTGTGCGTTTTTTCGCCGGACAGAAGAAACGTTCCTCTGTATGTGTTTTCCATCCGGCGGAAACAGCTTTTTTGACGGATCCGGCAAAAAACGGATGAAACTCTATGAGAAAAAGACGGATCCGTCGGAAAAAAATGGATCCGTTTTTTTCAAAACTTGCCGGATTGTGCCTCACGGCAAAAACCTGATGTGTGAAAGCAGCCAAATATATGGATAGATACATCTATGTATCTATAGATAAATATATCTATAGATAGATATATCCATAGATATATAATAGAAAGGCCGTTGTTTCTATAAGGCTACTTTCACACTTGCGTTTTCCGCAATCCGTCTTTTCGGGAAAAAAACGGATCCTGCAAATGTGCTCGCAGGATGCGTTTTTTACCCATAGACGTGTATTAGTGAAGGATCGCGACGGATGGCCACACGTCGTGTCCATCGTGCAACGGATGCGTCGTGTTTTGGCGGACCGTTGGCACGTCCGTCGCGTCTGCCATTTTCTACCGCGCATGCACGGCCAAAACTCCGCCCCCTCCTCCCCGGACTTCAGAATGGGCAGCGGATGCGTTGAAAAACTGCATCCGCTGCCCACGACGTGCACAAATTTCACAACGTGCGTCGGTACGTCGGCCCAATGCATAGCGATGGACCCGTACCGACGCAAGTGTGAAACAGGGCTTAATGAGCGTTTAATTTAATAAAAAACTGAAAAAAACGGCGTGGGCTCCCGCGCAATTTTCTGCGCCAGAGGGGGAAAGCCGACGGCTGGAGGCCAATATTTGTAGCCTGCTATGAATATCAGCCCGCAGCTGTCTGCGTAGCCTTTACTGGCTATTAAAATAGAGGGACCCCCCCAATAAAATGACGTGGGGTCCCCCTATATTTTATAGCCAGAAAGGCTACGCAGACAGCTGCGGGCTGATATTAATAGCCTAGAGAGGGGCCATGGATATTGGTCCCCCCCCCCCCCCCCGGCTACAAATACCAGTCCGCAGCCGCCCCAGAAATGGCGCATCTGTAAGTCTACGTTCACATTAGCGTTCGGCGCCGCAGCGTCGCCGCATGCGTCATGCGCCCCTATATTTAACATGGGGGCGCATGGACATGCATTGTGCTGCGTTTTGCGACGCATGGGTTTTTTTGGCCGCAAGCGTTGGGCGCAGAGGACGCAGCAAGTTGCATTTTTTTTGCGTCCAACTTTCGGCCAAAAAGGACGCATGCGTCGCAAAACGCAGCGTTTTAGCGTGCGTTTTGTTGCGTTTTTGTTTGCGTTGTGCGTTGCGTCTCCGACGCTGCGGCGCACAACGCAAATGTGAACGTAGCCTTAGATGCGCCAATTTCGGCACTGAGGCTGGTTTCACACTTGCGTTTTTGGACGCTGCGTTTTAGCGCTAAAAAAAGCATGCGTTTTTTCCTATACTTAACATTAAAAACGCATGCGTTTTTTCGCATGCGTTTTGATGCGTTTTTGAACGCGCGCGTTTGTTTGCGTTAAAAACGCATGCGTTTTTATAGAAAAAAAAACAGAAAAAACACTGAAAAACCACCCACCACCATCAGGGTGATAAAGGGATCCAAACCCTAACCCTACCCCTAACCTCACCCCTAACCGTTTAATGAACATTTTATGACATAGTGCCACGATATTTCAGTGCCACGTATATAAGTGCCACGTATGTAAGTGCCACGTGCCACGTATGTAAGTGCCACGTATGTAAGTGCCACGTATGTAAGTGCCACATATGCAAGTGCCACGTATTTCAGTGCCACGTATTTCAGTGCCACGTATTTCTGACACGTTTAGGGTTAGGCCCTAACCCTACCCCTAGCTATTTCTATTTATAGTGGGTTTTCTTGTGGATTTTGATGATTGGCAGCTGTCACACACTTCTCAGCATGCGTTTTAAAAACGCAAACGCATGAAAAAACGCATGTAAACGCGGCAAAACGCCGCATATTTTTTCTACATGCAAAAACGCATGCGTCTAAAAAACGCAGCGTTTTACCACGTCTACATGCGTTTTTTCACACATGCGGTTTTTTAAAAAACGCATGCAGATAAAAACGCAAGTGTGAAACCAGCCTAAGCCCCTCTCTTCCCACTCATGTGTAGCGGTGGGATATGGGGTAATAAGGGGTTAATGTCACCTTGCTATTGTAAGGTGACATTAAGCCGGGTTAATAACAGAGAGGCGTCAATAAGACGCCTATCCATTATTAATCCAATATTAATAAAGGGTTAATAAAACACGCACACATTAGGAAAAAGTATTTTAATATTCTTCATTTCACCATACTTACCTGTTGTGAATTTGGTTTCTGGGCTCCCCCGGTGGTCACTGGTGGTACTGCACTTGTGTGCTTCATCTCCTCTGTTCACCTGTTTCCATCAGGATGTGGGAGTTGTCTATTTAACCTTGCTCCTCAGTCATTTCTATGCCGGCCAACAATGTTACCAGAAGCCTTTCTGTTGCATGTTCCTGCTCCTAGACTACTATCAGCTAAGTTGGACTTGTAGTCCTAAGTTTGTTTTGCATTTTTGTTCCAGTTCTCTGTGTTTGAATATTTCTGAGGCTGGAAGCTCTTGTGAGCTGAAATTGCCACTCTGGTGTCATGAGTTGATATTAGAGTCTTAAAGTAATTTCAGGATGGTGTTTTGAAAGGGGTTTTTCAGCTGACTGTGTAGTTCCCTTTTCTGTCTTCCTACTATCTAGTAAGCGGACCTCAATTTGCTAAACCTATTTTCATACTTCGTATGTCAATTTCCTCTGAAATCACCGACAATATATGTGGGGGCTACTGTCTGCCTTTTGGGGAAAATTTCTCTAGAGGTAAGTCAGGTCTGTATTTTCCTCTGCTAGGGTCAGTCAGTCCTCCGGCTGGCGCTGGGCGTCTAGGGATAAAACGTAGGCACGCTACCCGGCCACTGTTAGTTGTGCGGTAGGTTTAGCTCACAGTCAGCTCGAGTTCCCATCTTCCAAGAGCTAGTCCTTTTGTATGCTTTACTACGTTCTCTTGCCATTGAGAACCAGGACAGTTTGGCCGGCCAAGGGTTAAAATAATTGGCAGAAGAAAGGAGAGAAAAGAAGTCTGCAGAGAATTTCTTTTTTTTTTTTTTTTTCTGAATTAGTTGATTCACTTGCATCTCTGCTTACTGCAGCCTTCGTCTCTCTCTCCTTCTAATCCTTGAATGGTTCTGATTTCACCTGATAAAAATGGATCAGCAGAGTTTAGCTACAGGTTTGAATAATCTCGCTATGAAGGTTCAAAGTTTACAGGATTTTGTAATTCATGCTCCTATATCTGAACCTAGAATTCCTTTACCTGAATTTTTCTCCGGGGATAGATCTCGCTTCCAGAATTTCAAACATAATTGTAAATTGTTTTTGTCTCTGAGATCTCGCTCCGCTGGAGATCCTGCACAGCAGGTCAGGATTGTAATTTCCTTGCTCCGGGGCGACCCTCAGGATTGGGCATTTGCTTTGGCACCAGGGGATCCTGCGTTGCTCAATGTGGATGCGTTTTTCCTGGCTTTGGGGTTGCTTTATGAGGAACCTCATTTAGAGATTCAGGCTGAAAAAGCCTTGATGGCCCTGTCTCAGGGGCAAGATGAGGCTGAAATATACTGCCAAAAATTTCGTAAGTGGTCTGTGCTTACTCAGTGGAATGAGTGCGCCCTGGCGGCGAATTTCAGAGAGGGTCTCTCTGATGCCATTAAGGATGTTATGGTGGGGTTCCCTGTGCCTACAGGTCTGAATGAGTCCATGACAATGGCCATTCAGATTGATCGGCGTTTGCGGGAGCGCAAACCTGTGCACCATTTGGCGGTGTCTACTGAGAAGGCGCCAGAGATTATGCAATGTGATAGAATTCTGTCCAGAAGCGAACGACAGAATTTTAGGCAAAAAAATGGGTTGTGCTTCTATTGTGGTGATTCAACTCATGTTATATCAGCATGCTCTAAACGTACTAAGAAGGTTGATAAGTCTGTTTCAATTGGCACTTTACAGTCTAAGTTTATTCTATCTGTGACCCTGATTTTCTCTTTATCGTCTATTACCGCGGACGCCTATGTCGACTCTGGCGCCGCTTTGAGTCTTATGGATTGGTCCTTTGCCAAACGCTGTGGGTTTAGTTTAGAGCCTCTGGAAGTTCCTATACCTCTGAAGGGTATTGACTCCACGCCATTGGCTAGTAACAAACCACAATACTGGACACAAGTAAATATGCGTATTAATCCGGATCACCAGGAGATTATTCGCTTCCTTGTGTTGTATAATCTACATGATGTGTTGGTGCTTGGATTGCCATGGCTGCAATCTCATAACCCAGTCCTCGACTGGAAAGCAATGTCTGTGTTAAGCTGGGGATGTCAGGGGACTCATGGGGACGTACCTTTGGTTTCCATTTCGTCATCTATTCCCTCTGAGATTCCGGAATTTTTATCTGATTATCGTGACGTTTTTGAGGAGCCTAAACTTGGTTCACTACCTCCACACAGAGATTGCGATTGTACTATAGATCTGATTCCGGGCAGTAAGTTTCCAAAGGGTCGTTTATTTAATCTATCTGTGCCTGAACATGCTGCTATGCGGGAATATATTAAGGAGTCCTTGGAAAAGGGACATATTCGTCCTTCGTCATCTCCCTTAGGAGCCGTTTTTTTCTTTGTATCTAAAAAAGATGGCTCTTTGAGGCCGTGTATTGATTATCGGCTTTTGAATAAAATCACGGTTAAATATCAGTATCCTTTGCCACTGCTTACTGATTTGTTTGCTCGAATAAAGGGGGCCAAGTGGTTCTCTAAGATTGATCTTCGTGGGGCGTATAATTTAGTGCGAATTAAGCAGGGGGATGAGTGGAAAACCGCATTTAATACGCCTGAGGGCCATTTTGAGTATTTAGTAATGCCTTTTGGTCTTTCAAATGCCCCTTCAGTCTTTCAGTCTTTTATGCATGACATTTTCCGTGAATATTTGGATAAATTTATGATTGTGTATCTGGATGATATTTTGATTTTTTCGGATGACTGGGACTCTCATGTCCAACAGGTCAGGAGGGTTTTTCAGGTTTTGCGCTCTAATTCCTTGTGTGTAAAGGGTTCTAAGTGTGTTTTTGGGGTTCAAAAGATTTCGTTTTTGGGGTACATTTTTTCCCCCTCTTCCATTGAGATGGACCCTGTCAAGGTTCAGGCTATTTGTGATTGGACGCAACCCTCTTCTCTTAAGAGCCTTCAGAAGTTTTTGGGCTTTGCTAATTTTTATCGTCGATTTATAACTGGTTTTTCTGATGTTGCTAAGCCGTTGACTGATTTGACTAAGAAGGGTGCGGATGTTGCTGATTGGTCCCCTGCTGCTGTGGAGGCCTTTCGGGAGCTTAAGCGCCGCTTTTCTTCCGCCCCTGTATTGCGTCAGCCTGATGTTACTCTTCCTTTTCAGGTTGAGGTCGACGCTTCAGAAATCGGAGCTGGGGCGGTTTTGTCGCAGAAAAGTTCCGACTGCTCCGTGATGAGACCTTGCGCGTTCTTTTCTCGTAAGTTTTCGCCCGCTGAGCGAAATTATGATATTGGTAATCGGGAGCTCTTGGCTATGAAGTGGGCTTTTGAGGAGTGGCGTCATTGGCTTGAGGGGGCTAGACATCAGGTGGTGGTATTGACCGACCACAAGAATTTGATTTATCTTGAGTCTGCCAGGCGCCTGAATCCTAGACAGGCGCGCTGGTCGTTATTTTTCTCTCCTTTTAATTTTGTGGTTTCTTACCTACCGGGTTCTAAAAATGTGAAGGCAGATGCCCTTTCTAGGAGTTTTGAGCCTGATTCCCCTGGTAATTCTGAACCTACAGGTATCCTTAAGGATGGAGTGATATTATCTGCTGTTTCCCCAGACTTGCGACGGGTCTTGCAGGAGTTTCAGGCGGATAGACCTGATCGTTGCCCGCCTGGTAGACTGTTTGTTCCGGATGATTGGACCAGTAGAGTCATCTTGGAGGTCCATTCTTCTGCGTTGGCTGGTCATCCTGGAATCTTTGGTACCAGGGATTTGGTGGCTAGGTCCTTCTGGTGGCCTTCCCTGTCGCGAGATGTGCGAGGTTTTGTGCAGTCTTGTGATGTTTGTGCTCGGGCCAAGCCTTGTTGTTCTCGGGCTAGTGGATTGTTGTTATCTTTGCCTATTCCGAAGAGGCCTTGGACTCACATCTCCATGGATTTTATTTCTGATCTCCCTGTTTCTCAGAAGATGTCTGTCATCTGGGTGGTGTGTGACCGTTTCTCTAAGATGGTCCATTTGGTCCCCTTGCCTAAATTGCCTTCCTCATCCGAGCTGGTTCCTCTGTTTTTTCAAAATGTGGTTCGCTTGCATGGTATTCCGGAGAATATCGTTTCTGACAGGGGAACTCAATTCGTGTCTAGATTTTGGCGAGCATTCTGTGCTAGGATGGGCATTGATTTGTCTTTTTCGTCTGCTTTCCATCCTCAGACTAATGGCCAGACCGAGCGAACTAATCAGACCTTGGAGACTTATTTGAGGTGTTTTGTGTCTGCGGATCAGGATGATTGGGTTGCCTTTTTGCCCTTGGCGGAGTTTGCCCTCAATAATCGGGCTAGTTCTGCCACCTTGGTTTCTCCTTTCTTCAGTAATTCGGGGTTTCATCCTCGTTTCTCTTCCGGTCAGGTGGAGTCTTCGGATTGTCCTGGAGTGGATGCTGTGGTGGAGAGGTTGCATCAGATTTGGGGGCATGTGGTGGACAATTTGAAGTTGTCCCAGGAGAAGACTCAGCAGTTTGCCAACCGCCGTCGTCGTGTTGGTCCTCGTCTTTGTGTTGGGGACTTGGTGTGGTTGTCTTCTCGCTTTGTCCCTATGAAGGTTTCTTCTCCTAAGTTTAAGCCTCGGTTCATCGGCCCGTACAAGATATTGGAGATTCTTAACCCTGTGTCCTTTCGTTTGGACCTCCCTGCATCTTTTTCTATTCATAATGTCTTCCATCGGTCATTGTTGCGCAGGTATGAGGTACCGGTTGTGCCTTCCGTTGAGCCTCCTGCTCCGGTGTTGGTTGAGGGTGAGTTGGAGTACGTTGTCGAGAAGATCTTGGACTCCCGTGTTTCCAGACGGAGACTTCAGTATCTGGTCAAGTGGAAGGGCTACGGTCAGGAGGATAATTCTTGGGTGACAGCCTCTGATGTTCATGCCTCCGATTTGGTCCGTGCCTTTCATAGGGCTCATCCTGATCGCCCTGGTGGTTCTGGTGAGGGTTCGGTGCCCCCTCCTTGAGGGGGGGGTACTGTTGTGAATTTGGTTTCTGGGCTCCCCCGGTGGTCACTGGTGGTACTGAACTTGTGTGCTTCATCTCCTCTGTTCACCTGTTTCCATCAGGATGTGGGAGTTTTCTATTTAACCTTGCTCCTCTGTCATTTCTATGCCGGCCAACAATGTTACCAGAAGCCTTTCTGTTGCATGTTCCTGCTCCTAGACTACTATCAGCTAAGTTGGACTTTTAGTCCTAAGTTTGTTTTGCATTTTTGTTCCAGTTCTCTGTGATTGAATATTTCTGAGGCTGGAAGCTCTTGTGATCTGAAATTGCCACTCTGGTGTCATGAGTTGATATTAGAGTCTTAAAGTAATTTCAGGATGGTGTTTTGAAAGGGGTTTTTCAGCTGACTGTGTAGTTCCCTTTTCTGTCTTCCTACTATCTAGTTAGCGGACCTCAATTTGCTAAACCTATTTTCATACTTCGTATGTCAATTTCCTCTGAAATCACCGACAATATATGTGGGGGCTACTGTCTGCCTTTTGGGGAAAATATCTCTAGAGGTAAGTCAGGTCTGTATTTTCCTCTGCTAGGGTCAGTCAGTCCTCCGGCTGGCGCTGGGCGTCTAGGGATAAAACGTAGGCACGCTACCCGGCCACTGTTAGTTGTGCGGTAGGTTTAGCTCACAGTCAGCTCGAGTTCCCATCTTCCAAGAGCTAGTCCTTTTGTATGCTTTACTACGTTCTCTTGCCATTGAGAACCACGACACTTACCATACTTCAGCCCCTGCAAAAAACGTAAAATAATAAACCGTATACTACCTGTCCGCCGTAGTCCAAATAATAATGAGTGTCCCACGACGACCTCCCCTATAGAACAGAGACATCGGGTGATGTCACTGCTCTGTAGGACCCTCAGTGACTCACTGACAGGAGGCAATGGCTCCTGAAGTGCATCCCTGAGAGGTTACTATAGTTCACTGGTCTCACTTTATGGCAGAAAGCTGCGTGGGAACTTTCTCATACAGCATGCCATAAAGTGAGACTAGGGACTATTTTCTCACAGGGGCGTAGGAATACATTGTGGGAAATACATTGTGGAAGGATACCTTCCTCCCCTCATTGTCTTCCTGGAGCCCCTGGAGAGTGGTTGCATCAGCAGATGCTCCTGCTCTCCACAGGAGATCGTCGTGGGACACTCGTTTTAATTGGATTTCTGCGGATCAGGGAGTATATTGGTTGTTTATAATTTTAATATTTTTTATGACACTGGCTTCGGGGATCAAAGTGACAAGTGATGGTGAGTATGTAATCTATGTTATATGTACTGTATGTCTGTATGTATGTACTGTATGTCTGTATGTACTGTATGCGCATGTCGTCGCATGTCGCATGCAGTCGCATGGCGCATGTCGTCGCATGGCGCATGTTCGTGTATGTACTGTATATGTGTGGTTTTTTTTTTGTTTTTTTTTTTTTTACATTCAACACATTAGCCGGATGATGGGACTACTACTGTCCCATCATTGGCTAATGTGTCACTGACTGTCACTGTAGCAGGCAGAGCACGATGGGACTTGTAGTCCCATCGGACAATGCCTGCACACAGAGAGACACACACACACACACACCAAAGACCACCCCACCCCCCGCAGCAGACCCAGCACATACTGGCAGCAGAGCCCCGGCGCCGGCCCCCACCCCCACATGCCGGCGCAGAGCCCCGGCGCCGTACCTACATACCGGCGCTGGCACGCAGAGCACCGGCGCCGGCCCCCACCCCCACATGCCGGCGCAGAGCCCCGGCGCCGTACCTACATACCGGCGCTGGCACGCAGAGCACCGGCGCCGGCCCCCACCCCCACATGCCGGCGCAGAGCCCCGGCGCCGTACCTACATACCGGCGCTGGCACGCAGAGCACCGGCCCCCACATGCCGGCGCAGAGCCCCGGCGCCGTACCTACATACCGGCGCTGGCACGCAGAGCACCGGCGCCGGACCCCACCCCCACATGCCGGCGCAGAGCCCCGGCGCCGTACCTACATACCGGCGCTGGCACGCAGAGCACCGGCCCCCACCCCCACATGCCGGCGCAGAGCCCCGGCGCCGTACCTACATACCGGCGCTGGCACGCAGAGCACCGGCCCCCACCCCCACATGCCGGCGCAGAGCCCCGGCGCCGTACCTACATACCGGCGCTGGCACGCAGAGCACCGGCACGTACATACAGACCTCAGTGCCCGCACCTTCATCATCACTGCCTAGCCCTGCCCGCCCCCAGCACAGCCCCGCAGGCAGCCACCAGCCCCGCCCACAGCCCAGTCACTCTTGATGAGTGACTGCTCTGACTGTGCGGCTGGGACACACCTGCTGCTGACGTCACGTCAATTTCCAGAGTCTGGAAATTGACGTGACGTCGGCGGAAATAAGCGGCGGCTGCAGCCTGGGGGTCACGTGACCCGGACTCAGCCGCCGCTACAGCGCCGCTCACAGGCAAAAACGGCAACAAAAGGTATTTGCACAATTCATCAGGGGCCCCGGGGGGATACATTGGGGGGTTAATTGAAAGTAGTGGACAACCCCTTTAACCGGATCCATTTCTATAGATGAGGGAGAAAAAATGAAGCCCAAAAAAGAAATCTTCTGTACTCCAAAGAGGCACTTAGACCCCTTCACAAACAAAGCATTATCACGAAGGATCTGAAATACCATCCTGACTTGTTTCACATGAGACTCCCAATCATCTGAAAAAATCAAAATATCATCCAAATATACAATCATGAATTTATCAAGATAATTCCGAAATATATCATGCATGAAGGACTGAAACACAGATGGAGCATTAGAGAGTCCGAATGGCATCACAAGGTATTCAAAATGGCCTTCGGGAGTATTAAACGCAGTTTTCCATTCGTCACCCTGCTTAATACGAACCAGATTATATGCCCCTCGAAGGTCAATCTTAGTAAACCAACTAGCCCCCTTAATCCTAGCAAACAGATCAGAGAGCAAAGGCAAAGGGTATTGAAATTTGACCGTGATCTTATTCAAGAGGCGATAATCAATACAGGGTCTCAAGGAGCCATCCTTCTTAGCAACAAAAAAAACAACTGCTCCCAACGGTGAAGAAGATGGCCGAATATGCCCCTTCTCCAAAGACTCCTTAACATAACTCCGCATGGCGGCATGTTCAGGCACAGACAGGTTGAAAAGTCGGCCCTTAGGGAACTTACAGCCTGGAATCAAGTCAATCGCACAATCACAGTCCCTATGCGGTGGAAGGGAACTGGACTTGGGCTCATTGAATACATCCTGAAAATCAGACAAAAACTGAGGAATTTCAGAAGAGGAGGAAGAGGAAATTGACATCAAAGGAACGTCACCATGAACCCCCTGACAACCCCAACTAGTCACAGACATAGATTTCCAATCCAACACCAGATTATGTACCTGTAACCATGGAAACCCCAGCACAATAGCATCATGCAAATCATGCAACACCAGAAAACGGCAATCTTCCTGATGGGCTGGCGCCATGCACATGGTCAGCTGTGTCCAAAACTGGGGTTTATTTTTAGCCAACGGTGTAGCATCAATGCCCCTCAAAGGAATAGGACTCTGCAAAGGCTGCAAGGGGAAACCACAACATCTGGCAAATTCTAAGTCCATTAAGTTTAGAGCGGCGCCTGAATCCACAAATGCCATGACAGAAAATGACGATAATGAGCAGATCAGGGTCACAGATAACAGAAATTTAGGTTGTACAGTACTGATGGTAACGGAACTAGCGATTCTCTTAGTACGCTTAGGGCAATCAGAAATAACATGAGCAGAATCGCCGCAGTAAAAACACAACCTATTCTGACGTCTGAATCCCTGCCGTTCTGCTCTAGACAGAATCCTATCACACTGCATAGGCTCAGGACTGTGCTCGGAAGACAACGCCATAGTGTGCACAACTCTGCGCTCGCGCAAGCGCCGATCAATCTGAATGGCCAGAGACATAGAATCACTCAGACCAGCAGGCGTGGGGAAGCCCACCATAACATCTTTAACGGATTCAGAAAGACCCTTTCTGAAAATTGCCGCCAAGGCATCCTCATTCCATTTAGTCAACACAGACCATTTTCTAAACTTCTGGCAATATGATTCTGCCGCTTCTTGACCCTGAGACAGGGCCAACAAGGTCTTCTCAGCATGATCCACAGAATTAGGTTCATCATACAATAACCCTAGCACTTGAAAAAAGGTGTCTACATTAAGCAAAGCAGGATTCCCAGATTCCAGGGAAAATGCCCAATCCTGGGGGTCACCACGCAGCAGAGATATAACAATTTTAACCTGCTGGATGGAATCACCAGAGGAACGGGGTTTCAGAGCATAAAAAAGTTTACAGTTATTTTTAAAGCTCAAAAATTTGGACCTGTCCCCAAAAAACAAATCAGGAGTTGGAATTCTAGGCTCTAAAACCGGAGTCTGAACGATATAATCGGAAATACCCTGTACTCTAGCAGCAAGTTGATCCACACGAGAAGCCAATCCCTGAACATCCATATCAGCGCCAAACTCCTGAGCCACCCAGAGGTAAAGAGGGAAAAAAAAACACAACAGACTACAGAAAAAAAATGGCTCAGCACTTTCCTTCCCTTCTTCTGAGATGCGGTTAACTCATTGTTGGCCAGTTGTACTGTTATGATCTGGTGGCCTAGGAGCTCATGAGACGTACTCTGGAGAAGGTGGTACCTGTACTGACCGCAGACCCTGAACTTAACACCGCAACTAGAAGTAGCCGTGGAACGTACCTAGCGCTCCCTAGACATCTCGACACAGCCGGAGGACTAATTACCCCTAGAGATAGAAAAGGGAAAACTATCTTGCCTCAGAGAAAATCCCCAAAGGATAGACAGCCCCCCACAAATATTGACTGTGAGAGGAAAGGGAAAAAACATACACAGACTGAAATCAGGATTTAGCAAGGAGGCCACTTCTAGCTAAATAGAAAGGATAGGACAGAGTACTATGCGGTCAGTATTAAAACACTAGAAAAATATCCACCACAGAAAATACAAAATCTCCACATCTAACTAAAGATATGGAGGGTATATCTGCATCTCCAGAGATACCAGCTTGGCTAAACAAATCCTTATACAGACCAAGCTGGACAAGACAAAAACATGGAAAAGAACTGAACAATAAGGCCACAGCATGTGGACTGCAAAAACCAAGCCAGAACTTATCTTTGTTGAAATGAACAGCAAAGAAGGAGAGACCAGGCAGGGATGTGAATCCTCCAGGAACAATGGACAACTGGCCCTGACTAAAGGGTCAAGCAAGACTAAATAGCCCAGTCAGATTTGCAAAAAGTGGACACACCTGATGAATGCTGTGATCCAGAGACAGCAGCGCTACCACTTATAACCACCAGAGGGAGCCCAAGAGCAGAATTCACAACAAGACCCCAATATATATAGAGAGAGCAGAAACCCCCATATATAGAGAGCAGAGACCCCCAATATATATAGAGAGCAGAGACCCCCCATATATAGAGAGCAGAGACCCCCCATATATAGAGAACAGACACCCCCATATATAGAGAGCAGAGACCCCCCATATATATAGAGAGCAGAGACCCCCATATATAGATAGCAGAGACCCCCCATATATAGAGAGCAGAGACCCCAATATATATAGAGAGAGCAGAGACCCCCATATATAGAGAGCAGAGACCCCCAATATATAGAGAGCAGAGACCCCCATATATAGAGAGCAGAGACCCCCAATATATAGAGAGAGCAGAGACCCCCATATATAGAGAGCAGAGACCCCCAATATATATAGAGAGCAGAGACCCCCATATATAGAGAGCAGAGACCCCCATATATAGAGAGCAGAGACCCCCCTTATATAGCGAGCAGAGACCCCCTTATATAGAGAGCAGAGGCCACATATATAGAAAAAGCAGAGACCCCCATATTGAGAGAGCAGAGACCCCCCATATAAAGAGAGCAGAGACCCCCAATATATATAGAGCAGAGACCCCACATATATAGAGAGCAGAGACCCCCCATATATAGAGAGCAGAGACCCCATATAGAGAGCAGAGACCCCCCATATATAGAGAGAGCAGAGACCCCCCATATATAGAAAGAGCAGAGACCCCCCCCCCATATACAGTACAGAGCAAAAGGTTGGACACACTTTTGGGGTCTCTGCTCTCTCTATATATGGGGGTCTCTGCTCTATATATGGGGGGTCTCTGCTCTCTATATGGGGGGTCTGTGCTCTATATATATGGGGTCTCTGCTCTCTATATATGGGGGTCTGTGCTCTATATATGGGGGTCTCTGCTCTCTATATATGGTGGGGTCTCTGCTCTCTATATATGGTGGGGTCTCTGCTCTCTATATATGGTGGGGTCTCTGCTCTCTATATATGGGGGGTCTCTGCTCTCTATATATGGTGGGGTCTCTGCTCTCTATATATGGGGGGGTCTCTGCTCTCTATATATGGGGGTCTCTGCTCTCTATATATGGTGGGGTCTCTGCTCTCTATATATGGGGGTCTCTGCTGTCTCTATATATGGGGGGTCTCTGCTCTCTATATATGGGGGTTCTCTGCTTTCTGTATATATGGGGTCTCTGCTCTCTATATATGGTGGGGTCTCTGCTCTCTATATATGGGGGTCTCTGCTCTCTCTCTATATATATGGGGGGTCTCTGCTCTCTATATATGGGGGTTCTCTGCTTTCTGTATATATGGGGGGTCTCTGCTCTCTATATATGGGGGTCTCTGCTGTCTCTCTATGGTGGGGTCTCTGCTCTCTATATCTGGGGGTCTCTGCTCTCTATATATATGGGGGGTTTCTGCTCTCTCTATATATGGGGGTTCTCTGCTCTCTATATATGGGGGGGTCTCTGCTCTCTATATATGGGGGGTCTCTGCTCTCTATATATGGGGGGGTCTCTGCTCTCTATATATGGGGGGTCTCTGCTCTCTATATGGGGGGTCTCTGCTCTCTATATATGGAGGTCTCTGCTCTCTACAGTCATGGCCGAAAGTATTGACACCCCTGCAATTCTGTCAGATAATACTCAGTTTCTTCCTGAAAATGATTGCAAACACAAATTCTTTGTTATTATTATCTTCATTGGTCATAAATGAAAAAACACAAAAAGAATTGTCCTAAAGCCAAATTGGATATAATTCCACACCAAACATAAAAAGGGGGTGGACAAAAGTATTGGCACTGTTCGAAAAATCCTGTGATGCTTCTCTAATTAGTGTAATTAACAGCCCCTGTAACTTCCCTGTGGCACCTAAGGGTGAGTGTCCACGGTAAGTAAACGCAGCGTCCAGATGTTCCAGCATAGTGGAGGGGATTTTTTGAAATCCCGTGTCCACTATGCGTGGAAACCCGCACGCGGCGGGCCTGCGACTCCGGACATGCTGCGCGTCTTTTCAGATCGCAGCATGTCCGTGCTACCTGCGGCGACACTGCTTCGCCGCAGGTAATATCACAGGGCCCTATGGCGAGGGGTGCGATGATCCCGGATGTGTACTGTACACATCCGGCATCATCGCGTCCCAGAAAGGGCGCGGGGCTTCGCCGCTCCGGCGATACCGCCGGCCATCCTGACCGTGGACACGCAGCCTAACAGGTGTTGGCAATAACTAAATCACACTTGCAGCCAGTTGACATGGATTAAAGTTGACTCAACCTCTGTCCTGTGTCCTTGTGTGCACCACATTGAGCATGGAGAAAAGAAAGAAGACCAAAGAACTGTCTGAGGACTTGAGAAACCAAATTGTGAGGAAGCATGAGCAATCTCAAGGCTACAAGTCCATCTCCAAAGACCTGAATGTTCCGGTGTCTACCGTGCGCAGTGTCATCAAGAAGTTTAAAGCCCATGGCACTGTGGCTAACCTCCCTAGATGTGGACAGAAAAGAAAAATTGACAAGAGATTTCAACGCAAGATTGTGCGGATGTTGGATAAAGAACCTCGACTAACATCCAAACAAGTTCAAGCTGCCCTGCAGTCCGAGGGTACAACAGTGTCAACCCGTACTATCCGTCGGTGTCTGAATGAAAAGGGACTGTATGGTAGGAGACCCAGGAAGACCCCACTTCTTACCCCGAGACATAAAAAAGCCAGGCTGGAGTTTGCCAAAACTTAACTGAAAAAGCCTAAAACGTTTTGGAAGAATGTTCTCTGGTCAGATGAGACAAAAGTAGAGCTTTTTGGGCAAAGGCATCAACATAGAGTTTACAGGAGAAAAAAAAGAGGCATTCAAAGAAAAGAACATGGTCCCTACAGTCAAACATGGCGGAGGTTCCCTGATGTTTTGGGGTTGCTTTGCTGTCTCTGGCACTGTACTGCTTGACCGTGTGCATGGCATTATGAAGTCTGAAGACTACCAACAAATTTTGCAGCATAGTGTAGGGCCCAGTGTGAGAAAGCTGGGTCTCCCTCAGAGGTCATGGGTCTTCCAGCAGGACAATGACCCAAAACACACTTCAAAAAGCACTAGAAAAAGGTTTGAGAGAAAGCACTGGAGACTTCTAAGGTGGCCAGCAATGAGTCCAGACCTGAATCCCATAGAACACCTGTGGAGAGATCTAACAATGGCAGTTTGGAGAAGGCACCCTTCAAATATCAGGGACCTGGAGCAGTTTGCCAAAGAAGAATGGTCTAAAATTCCAGCAGAGCATTGTAAGAAACTCATTGATGGTTACCGGAAGCGGTTGGTCGCAGTTATTTTGGCTAAAGGTTGTGCAACCACGTATTAGGCTGAGGGTGTCAATACTTTTGTCTGGCCCATTTTTGGAGTTTTGTGTGAAATGATCAATGTTTTGCTTTTTGCTTCATTCTCTTTTGTGTTTTCTCATTTAAGACAAATTAAATGATGATAATAACAACAAAGAATTTGTGTTTGCAATCATTGTCAGGAAGAAACTGAGTATTATCTGACAGAATTGCAGGGGTGTGAATACTTTTGGCCATGGCTGTATATATGGGAGTCTCTGCTCTCTCTATATATATGGGGTCTCTGCACTCTCTATATATTGGGGGTCTCTGCTCTCTATATATGGGGGGTCTCTGCTCTCTCTATATATTGGGGGTCTCTGCTCTCTATATATGGGGGGTCTCTGCACTCTCTATATATATGGGGTCTCTGCACTCTCTATATATTGGGGGTCTCTGCTCTCTATATATGGGGGGTCTCTGCACTCTCTATATATTGGGGGTCTCTGCTCTCTATATATGGGGGGTCTCTGCACTCTCTATATATATGGGGTCTCTGCACTCTCTATATATATGGGGTCTCTGCTCTCTATATATGGGGGGTCTCTGCACTCTCTATATATATGGGGTCTCTGCACTCTCTATATATATGGGGTCTCTGCACTCTATATATATGGGGGGTCTCTGCTCTCTATATATGGGGGGTCTCTGCTCTCTATATATATGGGGTCTCTGCACTCTCTATATATATGGGGTCTCTGCACTCTATATATGGGGGGTCTCTGCTCTCTCTATATATATATGGGGTCTCTGCACTCTATATATGGGGGGTCTCTGCTCTCTATATATGGGGGGTCTCTGCTCTCTCTTTATATATGGGGTCTCTGCACTCTCTCTATATATGGGGTCTCTGCACTCTCTATATGGGGGGTCTCTGCTCTCTCTATATATATGGGGTCTCTGCTCTCTCTATATATATGGGGTCTCTGCACTCTATATATGGGGGGTCTCTGCTCTCTATATATATGGGGGGTCTCTGCTCTCTATATATGGGGGGTCTCTGCTCTCTATATATGGGGTCTCTGCACTCTCTATATGGGGGGTCTCTGCTCTCTCTATATATATGGGGTCTCTGCTCTCTCTATATATATGGGGTCTCTGCACTCTCTATATATTGGGGGTCTCTGCTCTCTATATATGGGGGGTCTCTGCTCTCTCTCTATATATATATATGGGGTCTCTGCACTCTATATATGGGGGGTCTCTGCTCTCTATATATGGGGGGGTCTCTGCTCTCTATATATGGGGGGTCTCTGCTCTCTCTATATATATATATATATGGGGGGTCTCTGCTCTCTATATATGGGGGGTCTCTGCTCTCTCTCTCTATATATATGGGGTCTCTGCACTCTCTATATATATGGGGGGTCTCTGCTCTCTATATATGGGGGGGTCTCTGCTCTCTATATATGGGGGGGTCTCTGCTCTCTATATATGGGGGGTCTCTGCTCTCTATATATGGGGGGTCTCTGCTCTCTCTCTATATATGGGGTCTCTGCACTCTATATATATGGGGGGTCTCTGCTCTCTATATATGGGGGGTCTCTGCTCTCTATATATGGGGGGGTCTCTGCTCTCTATATATGGGGGGTCTCTGCTCTCTATATATGGGGGTCTCTGCTCTCTCTATATATGGGGGGTCTCTGCTCTCTATATATGGGGGGGTCTCTGCTCTCTATATATATGGGGGGTCTCTGCTCTCTATATATGGGGGGGTCTCTGCTCTCTATATATATGGGGGGTCTCTGCTCTCTATATATATGGGGGGGTCTCTGCTCTCTATATATGGGGGGGTCTCTGCTCTCTATATATGGGGGGTCTCTGCTCTCTATATATGGGGGGGTCTCTGCTCTCTATATATATGGGGGGGTCTCTGCTCTCTATATATATGGGGGGTCTCTGCTCTCTCTATATATGGGGGGTCTCTGCTCTCTATATATGGGGGGGTCTCTGCTCTCTATATATATGGGGGGTCTCTGCTCTCTATATATGGGGGGGTCTCTGCTCTCTATATATGGGGGTCTCTGCTCTCTATATATGGGGGGTCTCTGCTCTCTCTATATATGGGGGGTCTCTGCTCTCTATATATGGGGGGGTCTCTGCTCTCTATATATATGGGGGGTCTCTGCTCTCTATATATGGGGGGTCTCTGCTCTCTATATATGGGGGGGTCTCTGCTCTCTATATATGGGGGGGTCTCTGCTCTCTCTATATATGGGGGGTCTCTGCTCTCTCTATATATGGGGGGTCTCTGCTCTCTATATATGGGGGGGTCTCTGCTCTCTATATATATGGGGGGTCTCTGCTCTCTATATATGGGGGTCTCTGCTCTCTATATATGGGGGGTCTCTGCTCTCTATATATGGGGGGTCTCTGCTCTCTATATATGGGGGGTCTCTGAAGTCTGGTGACGTCACTGTAGACATTTATGTGTAGTCTCCTTTAATAACACGTAGGAGAAGCTTGTCAGTGAGGTCCGCTCGCTATAGCGCTCTGTCCCGACCCCCATACACCCGGCGCTGCCCCTCCGGTACCTCACCTGCCCCGCTGCCTCCATTCTGCCCCCTGGAGGCGTCAGTCAGGGTAGAGGCGACATCCAAGTCGGCTAAAGGACCTCTGTGACGTCATGGCCAGGTGACCGGAAGGGGCGGAGCCTCCTCCTCCTCCATAGCGCGGAGCAGACAGGAGGAAGCTGTGGAGGACATGGCGGCGGGAGAGTGGGCAGGAGATGTGGGGGTATTCTCCATAGTCACAGGTCAGGCGAGGGGGATCTGCCTGGGGAGAAGGGGGTGATGGTGCTTCCATGGGGCTGCATGCTCGGGGGTCTGCCTGGGGAGAAGGGGGTGATGGTGCTTCCATGGGACTGCATGCTCGGGGTCTGCCTGGGGAGAAGGGGGTGATGGTGCTTCCATGGGACTGCATGCTGGAGGGGGATCTGCCTGGGGAGAAGGGGGTGATGGTGCTTCCATGGGGCTGCATGCTGGAGAGGGGGATCTGCCTGGGGAGAAGGGGGTGATGGTGCTTCCATGGGACTGCATGCTGGAGAGGGGGATCTGCCTGGGGAGAAGGGGGTGATGGTGCTTGCATGGGGCTGCATGCTGGAGAGGGGGATCTGCCTGGGGAGAAGGGGGTGATGGTGCTTCCATGGGACTGCATGCTGGAGGGGGATCTGCCTGGGGAGAAGGGGGTGATGGTGCTTCCATGGGACTGCATGCTGGAGAGGGGGATCTGCCTGGGGAGAAGGGGGTGATGGTGCTTCCATGGGACTGCATGCTGGAGGGGGATCTGCCTGGGGAGAAGGGGGTGATGGTGCTTCCATGGGACTGCATGCTGGAGGGGGGGATCTGCCTGGGGAGAAGGGGGTGATGGTGCTTGCATGGGGCTGCATGCTGGAGAGGGGGATCTGCCTGGGGAGAAGGGGGTGATGGTGCTTGCATGGGGCTGCATGCTTGGGGTCTGCCTGGGGAGAAGGGGGTGATGGTGCTTGCATGGGGCTGCATGCTGGAGAGGGGGATCTGCCTGGGGAGAAGGGGGTGATGGTGCTTCCATGGGACTGCATGCTGGAGGGGGATCTGCCTGGGGAGAAGGGGGTGATGGTGCTTCCATGGGACTGCATGCTGGAGAGGGGGATCTGCCTGGGGAGAAGGGGGTGATGGTGCTTGCATGGGGCTGCATGCTGGAGGGGGGGGGATCTGCCTGGGGAGAAGGGGGTGATGGTGCTTCCATGGGACTGCATGCTGGAGGGGGATCTGCCTGGGGAGAAGGGGGTGATGGTGCTTCCATGGGACTGCATGCTGGAGAGGGGGATCTGCCTGGGGAGAAGGGGGTGATGGTGCTTCCATGGGACTGCATGCTGGAGGGGGATCTGCCTGGGGAGAAGGGGGTGATGGTGCTTCCATGGGACTGCATGCTGGAGGGGGGGATCTGCCTGGGGAGAAGGGGGTGATGGTGCTTGCATGGGGCTGCATGCTGGAGAGGGGGATCTGCCTGGGGAGAAGGGGGTGATGGTGCTTGCATGGGGCTGCATGCTTGGGGTCTGCCTGGGGAGAAGGGGGTGATGGTGCTTGCATGGGGCTGCATGCTGGAGAGGGGGATCTGCCTGGGGAGAAGGGGGTGATGGTGCTTCCATGGGACTGCATGCTCGGGGGATCTGCCTGGGGAGAAGGGGGTGATGGTGCTTCCATGGGACTGCATGCTGGAGAGGGGGATCTGCCTGGGGAGAAGGGGGTGATGGTGCTTGCATGGGGCTGCATGCTGGAGGGGGGGGGATCTGCCTGGGGAGAAGGGGGTGATGGTGCTTCCATGGGACTGCATGCTGGAGGGGGGGATCTGCCTGGGGAGAAGGGGGTGATGGTGCTTCCATGGGACTGCATGCTGGAGGGGGGGATCTGCCTGGGGAGAAGGGGGTGATGGTGCTTCCATGGGACTGCATGCTGGAGGGGGATCTGCCTGGGGAGAAGGGGGTGATGGTGCTTCCATGGGACTGCATGCTCGGGGGTCTGCCTGGGGAGAAGGGGGTGATGGTGCTTCCATGGGACTGCATGCTGGAGGGGGATCTGCCTGGGGAGAAGGGGGTGATGGTGCTTCCATGGGGCTGCATGCTCGGGGGATCTGCCTGGGGAGAAGGGGGTGATGGTGCTTGCATGGGGCTGCATGCTGGAGAGGGGGATCTGCCTGGGGAGAAGGGGGTGATGGTGCTTCCATGGGACTGCATGCTGGAGGGGGGGATCTGCCTGGGGAGAAGGGGGTGATGGTGCTTCCATGGGACTGCATGCTGGAGGGGGGGATCTGCCTGGGGAGAAGGGGGTGATGGTGCTTCCATGGGGCTGCATGCTCGGGGGATCTGCCTGGGGAGAAGGGGGTGATGGTGCTTCCATGGGACTGCATGCTCGGGGGATCTGCCTGGGGAGAAGGGGGTGATGGTGCTTCCATGGGACTGCATGCTGGAGGGGGATCTGCCTGGGGAGAAGGGGGTGATGGTGCTTCCATGGGACTGCATGCTCGGGGGATCTGCCTGGGGAGAAGGGGGTGATGGTGCTTCCATGGGACTGCATGCTCGGGGGTCTGCCTGGGGAGAAGGGGGTGATGGTGCTTCCATGGGACTGCATGCTGGAGGGGGATCTGCCTGGGGAGAAGGGGGTGATGGTGCTTGCATGGGGCTGCATGCTGGAGGGGGGGATCTGCCTGGGGAGAAGGGGGTGATGGTGCTTCCATGGGACTGCATGCTGGAGGGGGGGATCTGCCTGGGGAGAAGGGGGTGATGGTGCTTCCATGGGACTGCATGCTGGAGGGGGGGATCTGCCTGGGGAGAAGGGGGTGATGGTGCTTCCATGGGGCTGCATGCTCGGGGGTCTGCCTGGGGAGAAGGGGGTGATGGTGCTTGCATGGGGCTGCATGCTGGAGAGGGGGATCTGCCTGGGGAGAAGGGGGTGATGGTGCTTCCATGGGACTGCATGCTGGAGGGGGGGATCTGCCTGGGGAGAAGGGGGTGATGGTGCTTGCATGGGGCTGCATGCTCGGGGTCTGCCTGGGGAGAAGGGGGTGATGGTGCTTGCATGGGGCTGCATGCTGGAGAGGGGGATCTGCCTGGGGAGAAGGGGGTGATGGTGCTTCCATGGGGCTGCGTGCTCGGGGTCTGCCTGGGGAGAAGGGGGTGATGGTGCTTCCATGGGGCTGCGTGCTCGGGGTCTGCCTGGGGAGAAGGGGGTGATGGTGCTTGCATGGGGCTGTGTGCTCGGGGTCTGCGTGCTCGGGGTCTGCCTGGGGAAGTGGTTGCATGGGACTGCGTGCTCGGGGTCTGCCTGGGGAGAAGGGGGTGATGGTGCTTCCATGGGGCTGCGTGCTCGGGGTCTGCCTGGGGAGAAGGGGGTGATGGTGCTTCCATGGGGCTGCGTGCTCGGGGTCTGCCTGCTCGGGGTCTGCCTGGGGAGAAGGGGGTGATGGTGCTTGCATGGGGCTGCGTGCTCGGGGTCTGCCTGGGGAGAAGGGGGTGATGGTGCTTGCATGGGGCTGTGTGCTCGGGGTCTGCGTGCTCGGGGTCTGCCTGGGGAAGTGGTTGCATGGGACTGCGTGCTCGGGGTCTGCCCTGAGAAGGAAGTGCCCTGCCGCTCGCCCTGTAACCAAGGTTTGTCCACAGCACATCCCCTTTAAGGCCGGGGACCCCCTGTGCTGTGGCCGTGGGCTTCATACAGTCCGGTCAGAATGTGCAGTGATCCCCTCGTGGTCAGTTGGTACATGTTTGTGGATGGGCGTTAGATCGCGGGATGAGTATTGGGAGGGGCGGCCGTGGGGTTTTGTCCAGGATGTCTCTGTGTTCTTCTAGGTGTTGTGGGTTTCCTTCATCTCTCGCCGTCCCCTCCACAGTGGTGACTTGTGTGGTTGCCGATTCACCATTTGTCATCTCTCCACCATCTTTGTTCTGCCAGAATAGCGCTGCCCCAGCGCCCTCCGATGTCACACAGGTGATGTACGAGCTCTGAGCTTCCTCTGTCCCCTCCTCACGTCCCGCGGCTGCTCGGGTCCTTCATGGGGGGTCCTTCATGGGGGGTCCTTCGTGTGTGTGGTCCTTCGTGTGTGGTCCTTCGTGTGTGGTCCTTCGTGTGTGGTCCTTCGTGTGTGGTCCTTCGTGTGTGGTCCTTCGTGTGTGGTCCTTCGTGTGTGGTCCTTCGTGTGTGGTCCTTCGTGTGTGGTCCTTCGTGTGTGGTCCTTCGTGTGTGGTCCTTCGTGTGTGGTCCTTCGTGTGTGGTCCTTCGTGTGTGGTCCTTCGTGTGGGGTCCTTCGTGTGGGGTCCTTCGTGTGGGGTCCTTCGTGTGGGGTCCTTCGTGTGGGGTCCTTCGTGTGGGGTCCTTCGTGTGTGGTCCTTCGTGTGTGGTCCTTCGTGTGTGGTCCTTCGTGTGTGGTCCTTCGTGTGTGGTCCTTCGTGTGTGGTCCTTCGTGTGGGGTCCTTCGTGTGGGGTCCTTCGTGTGGGGTCCTTCGTGTGGGGTCCTTCGTGTGGGGTCCTTCGTGTGGGGTCCTTCGTGTGGGGTCCTTCGTGTGGGGTCCTTCGTGTGTGGTCCTTCGTGTGTGGTCCTTCGTGTGTGGTCCTTCGTGTGTGGTCCTTCGTGTGTGGTCCTTCGTGTGGGGTCCTTCGTGTGGGGTCCTTCGTGTGGGGTCCTTCGTGTGGGGTCCTTCGTGTGGGGTCCTTCGTGTGTGGTCCTTCGTGTGGGGTCCTTCGTGTGTGGTCCTTCGTGTGTGGTCCTTCGTGTGGGGTCCTTCGTGTGGGGTCCTTCGTGTGGGGTCCTTCGTGTGTGTGGTCCTTCGTGTGTGGGGTCCTTCGTGTGGGGGTCCTTCGTGTGGGGGTCCTTCGTGTGGGGTCCTTCGTGTGGGGGTCCTTCGTGGGTGGTCCTTCATGTGGGGTCCTGTGTGAGGAAACTTTCCTTTATTAACCTTATCAAAATCACATATTGGACAGATAGAATACCAAGAAACATTACTGCGTAAACCCTGACCTCTATCAGAAGACCATTCAGATCTATCATTTATGTAACCTGCACACTCACAGAGGGGCGCACACGGCTATTGTGGGGAATCCAATATATTACTTCGGCTGCCCTTTAATTTTTGGACAAATTGGGCATCTGAAAGTCCAGGGAATGAAGGATCCCACGCTGATCAATCCAAAATCGTTGTAGCGTCCACTGCAAAAGTTTTGTACGTAAAAATCACAGAAGTTCAAAAATCACTTGGCGGAAGTTCTGGTTCTTCACTGACAACAGGTGATTCCTCACACTGCGACCCTCCTCATCTCACATACTAAATAAGTAGCTAACAAGACGTGCTTCTCATACAACAGTCTCCTAGTCAGGCCGCCGCACTGCCCCCCGCTGCACACTGCCCCCCGCTGCACACTGCCCCCCGCCCCCCCGCTGCTCCCTGCCCCCCACTGCACACTGCCTTCTGGAAAGTCTCCTGATCACAGCCCTCTCAAGCCACTGCACTGCTCCCTGCCCCCCACTGCTCCCTGCCTTCTGGAAAGTCTCCTAATCGTGGCCCTTTCAGGCCGCCCCCCCTGCTCCCCGCCCCCCCTGCTCCCCACCCCCTCTGCTCCCTGCCCCCTGCTCCCTGCCTTCTGGAAACTCTCCTGATCACGGCCCTCTCAAGCCACCGCACTGCTCCCTGCCCCCCACTGCTCCCCGCCCCCTCTGCTCCCCGCCCCCTCTGCTCCCCGCCCCCTCTGCTCCCCGCCCCCTCTGCTCCCCGCCCCCTCTGCTCCCTGCCTTCTGGAAACTCTCCTGATCACGGCCCTCTCAGGCTGCCCCCTGCTCCCTGCCTTGAAGTAATTCCTGCTTCTCTCGCTCCTCGCTGTAGCCTGGAAGTGACTGTATGTGATGAGGTTGTGCCCCGGCCTCATGACTTTATAAAATACTACCTGTAGTAAAGACACAAGCTAGGAGCGGCTGTTGAGCAGCAGGTCAGCTGGAGAGGTGAGCATCTCCCGGACTGTAGCCCAGGACCTACGACGGTGACCGGCCTCATAGCGCCCTGCATGTTATCCGGTCACAGAGCACATGCGGTTCTTTACCTTATCTTTAGGCTTGTATTATACAGGTAAGACTTACCGCCCCGTGGTGTGCGCTATACTGTGCCCTTGTATTATGTAGATAAGACTTACCGCCCCGTGGTGTGCGCTATACCGTGCCCTTGTGTTATACAGGTAAGACTTACCGCCCCGTGGTGTGCGCTATACTGTGCCCTTGTATTATGTAGATAAGACTTACCGCCCCGTGGTGTGCGCTATACTGTGCCCTTGTATTATGTAGGTAAGACTTACCGCCCCGTGGTGTGCGCTATACTGTGCCCTTGTATTATACAGGTAAGACTTACTGCCCCCGTGGTGTGCGCTATACTGTGCCCTTGTATTATACAGGTAAGACTTACTGCCCCCGTGGTGTGCGCTATACTGTGCCCTTGTATTATACAGGTAAGACTTACTGCCCCCGTGGTGTGCGCTATACTGTGCCCTTGTATTATACAGGTAAGACTTATCGCCCCGTGGTGTGCGCTATACTGTGCCCTTGTATTATACAGGTAAGACTTACTGCCCCCGTGGTGTGCGCTATACTGTGCCCTTGTATTATACAGGTAAGACTTACTGCCCCGTGGTGTGCGCTATACTGTGCCCTTGTATTATACAGGTAAGACTTACTGCCCCGTGGTGTGCGCTATACTGTGCCCTTGTATTATACAGGTAAGACTTACTGCCCCCGTGGTGTGCGCTATACTGTGCCCTTGTATTATACAGGTAAGACTTACTGCCCCCGTGGTGTGCGCTATACTGTGCCCTTGTATTATACAGGTAAGACTTACTGCCCCCGTGGTGTGCGCTATACTGTGCCCTTGTATTATACAGGTAAGACTTACTGCCCCCGTGGTGTGCGCTATACTGTGCCCTTGTATTATACAGGTAAGACTTACTGCCCCGTGGTGTGCGCTATACTGTGCCCTTGTATTATATAGGTAAGACTTATCGCCCCGTGGTGTGCGCTATACTGTGCCCTTGTATTATACAGGTAAGACTTACCGCCCCCGTGGTGTGCGCTATACTGTGCCCTTGTATTATGTAGATAAGACTTACCGCCCCCGTGGTGTGCACTATACTGTGCCCTTGTATTATATAGGTAAGACTTACTGCCCCCGTGGTGTGCGCTATACTGTGCCCTTGTATTATACAGGTAAGACTTATCGCCCCGTGGTGTGCGCTATACTGTGCCCTTGTATTATACAGGTAAGACTTACTGCCCCCGTGGTGTGCGCTATACTGTGCCCTTGTATTATACAGGTAAGACTTACTGCCCCCGTGGTGTGCGCTATACTGTGCCCTTGTATTATACAGGTAAGACTTACTGCCCCCGTGGTGTGCGCTATACTGTGCCCTTGTATTATACAGGTAAGACTTACTGCCCCGTGGTGTGCGCTATACTGTGCCCTTGTATTATACAGGTAAGACTTATCGCCCCGTGGTGTGCGCTATACTGTGCCCTTGTATTATATAGGTAAGACTTACCGCCCCCGTGGTGTGCGCTATACCGTGCCCTTGTATTATACAGGTAAGACTTACCGCCCCCGTGGTGTGCGCTATACTGTGCCCTTGTATTATGTAGATAAGACTTACCGCCCCCGTGGTGTGCGCTATACTGTGCCCTTGTGTTATACAGGTAAGACTTACCGCCCCATGGTGTGCGCTATACTGTGCCCTTGTATTATATAGGTAAGACTTACCGCCCCGTGGTGTGCGCTATACTGTGCCCTTGTATTATATAGGTAAGACTTACTGCCCCCGTGGTGTGCGCTATACCGTGCCCTTGTATTATATAGGTAAGACTTACCGCCCCCGTGGTGTGCGCTATACTGTGCCCTTGTGTTATACAGGTAAGACTTACCGCCCCGTGGTGTGCGCTATACTGTGCCCTTGTATTATATAGGTAAGACTTACCGCCCCGTGGTGTGCGCTATACTGTGCCCTTGTATTATATAGGTAAGACTTACCGCCCCGTGGTGTGCGCTATACTGTGCCCTTGTATTATATAGGTAAGACTTACCGCCCCCGTGGTGTGCGCTATACTGTGCCCTTGTATTATACAGGTAAGACTTACCGCCCCGTGGTGTGCGCTATACTGTGCCCTTGTGTTATACAGGTAAGACTTACCGCCCCGTGGTGTGCGCTATACTGTGCCCTTGTGTTATACAGGTAAGACTTACCGCCCCCGTGGTGTGCGCTATACTGTGCCCTTGTATTATATAGGTAAGACTTACCACCCCCGTGGTGTGCGCTATACTGTGCCCTTGTATTATACAGGTAAGACTTACCGCCCCGTGGTGTGCGCTATACTGTGCCCTTGTATTATATAGGTAAGACTTACCGCCCCGTGGTGTGTGCTATACTGTGCCCTTGTATTATACAGGTAAGACTTACCGCCCCGTGGTGTGCGCTATACTGTGCCCTTGTATTATACAGGTAAGACTTACCGCCCCGTGGTGTGCGCTATACTGTGCCCTTGTATTATATAGGTAAGACTTACCGCCCCGTGGTGTGCGCTATACTGTGCCCTTGTGTTATACAGGTAAGACTTACCGCCCCGTGGTGTGCGCTATACTGTGCCCTTGTATTATATAGGTAAGACTTACCGCCCCGTGGTGTGCGCTATACTGTGCCCTTGTGTTATACAGGTAAGACTTACCGCCCCGTGGTGTGCGCTATACTGTGCCCTTGTATTATACAGGTAAGACTTACCGCCCCGTGGTGTGCGCTATACTGTGCCCTTGTATTATATAGGTAAGACTTACCGCCCCCGTGGTGTGCGCTATACTGTGCCCTTGTATTATACAGGTAAGACTTACCGCCCCGTGGTGTGCGCTATACTGTGCCCTTGTGTTATACAGGTAAGACTTACCGCCCCGTGGTGTGCGCTATACTGTGCCCTTGTGTTATACAGGTAAGACTTACCGCCCCCGTGGTGTGCGCTATACTGTGCCCTTGTATTATATAGGTAAGATTTACCACCCCCGTGGTGTGCGCTATACTGTGCCCTTGTATTATACAGGTAAGACTTACCGCCCCGTGGTGTGCGCTATACTGTGCCCTTGTATTATGTAGATAAGACTTACCGCCCCGTGGTGTGCGCTATACTGTGCCCTTGTATTATACAGGTAAGACTTACCGCCCCGTGGTGTGCGCTATACTGTGCCCTTGTATTATACAGGTAAGACTTACCGCCCCGTGGTGTGCGCTATACTGTGCCCTTGTATTATACAGGTAAGACTTACCGCCCCGTGGTGTGCGCTATACTGTGCCCTTGTATTATGTAGATAAGACTTACCGCCCCGTGGTGTGCGCTATACTGTGCCCTTGTATTATACAGGTAAGACTTACCGTCCCTGTGGTGTGCGCTATACTGTGCCCTTGTATTATACAGGTAAGACTTACCGCCCCGTGGTGTGCGCTATACTGTGCCCTTGTATTATACAGGTAAGACTTACCGCCCCGTGGTGTGCGCTATACTGTGCCCTTGTATTATACAGGTAAGACTTACCGCCCCGTGGTGTGCGCTATACTGTGCCCTTGTATTATACAGGTAAGACTTACCGCCCCGTGGTGTGCGCTATACTGTGCCCTTGTATTATACAGGTAAGACTTACCGCCCCGTGGTGTGCGCTATACTGTGCCATTGTATTATACAGGTAAGACTTACCGCCCCGTGGTGTGTGCTATACTGTGCCCTTGTATTATACAGGTAAGACTTACCGCCCCGTGGTGTGCGCTATACTGTGCCCTTGTATTATACAGGTAAGACTTACCGCCCCGTGGTGTGCGCTATACTGTGCCCTTGTATTATGTAGATAAGACTTACCGCCCCGAGGTGTGCGCTATACTGTGCCCTTGTATTATACAGGTAAGACTTACCGCCCCGTGGTGTGCGCTATACTGTGCCCTTGTATTATACAGGTAAGACTTACCGCCCCGTGGTGTGCGCTATACTGTGCCCTTGTGTTATACAGGTAAGACTTACCGCCCCGTGGTGTGCGCTATACCGTGCCCTTGTATTATATAGGTAAGACTTACCGCCCCCGTGGTGTGCGCTATACTGTGCCCTTGTATTATGTAGGTAAGACTTACCGCCCCCGTGGTGTGCGCTATACTGTGCCCTTGTATTATGTAGGTAAGACTTACCGCCCCCGTGGTGTGCGCTATACTGTGCCCTTGTATTATGTAGGTAAGACTTACCGCCCCGTGGTGTGCGCTATACTGTGCCCTTGTATTATACAGGTAAGACTTACCGCCCCGTGGTGTGCGCTATACTGTGCCCTTGTATTATACAGGTAAGACTTACCGCCCCATGGTGTGCGCTATACTGTGCCCTTGTGTTATACAGGTAAGGCTTACCGCCCCGTGGTGTGCGCTATACAGTGCCCTTGTATTATGTAGATAAGACTTACCGCCCCGTGGTGTGCGCTATACTGTGCCCTTGTATTATACAGGTAAGACTTACCGCCCCGTGGTGTGCGCTATACTGTGCCCTTGTATTATGTAGATAAGACTTACCGCCCCGTGGTGTGCGCTATACTGTGCCCTTGTATTATACAGGTAAGACTTACCGCCCCGTGGTGTGCGCTATACTGTGCCCTTGTGTTATACAGGTAAGACGTACCGCCCCCGTGGTGTGCGCTATACTGTGCCCTTGTATTATATAGGTAAGACTTACCACCCCCGTGGTGTGCGCTATACTGTGCCCTTGTTTTATACAGGTAAGATTTACCGCCCCCGTGGTGTGCGCTATACTGTGCCCTTGTATTATGTAGATAAGACTTACCGCCCCGTGGTGTGCGCTATACTGTGCCCTTGTATTATACAGGTAAGACTTACCGCCCCGTGGTGTGCGCTATACTGTGCCCTTGTATTATATAGGTAAGACTTCCCGCCCCCGTGGTGTGCGCTATACTGTGCCCTTGTATTATACAGGTAAGACTTACTGCCCCGTGGTGTGCGCTATACTGTGCCCTTGTATTGTATAGGTAAGACTTACCGCCCCGTGGTGTGCGCTATACTGTGCCCTTGTATTATATAGGTAAGACTTACTGCCCCCGTGGTGTGCGCTATACTGTGCCCTTGTATTATACAGGTAAGACTTACCGCCCCCGTGGTGTGCGCTATACTGTGCCCTTGTATTATATAGGTAAGACTTACCGCCCCCGTGGTGTGCGCTATACTGTGCCCTTGTATTATACAGGTAAGACTTCCCGCCCCCGTGGTGTGCGCTATACTGTGCCCTTGTATTATACAGGTAAGACTTCCCGCCCCCGTGGTGTGCGCTATACTGTGCCCTTGTATTATACAGGTAAGACTTACCGCCCCGTGGTGTGCGCTATACTGTGCCCTTGTATTATACAGGTAAGACTTACTGCCCCCGTGGTGTGCGCTATACTGTGCCCTTGTATTATACAGGTAAGACTTACCGCCCCCGTGGTGTGCGCTATACTGTGCCCTTGTATTATACATGTAAGACTTACTGCCCCGTGGTGTGCGCTATACTGTGCCCTTGTATTATACATGTAAGACTTACTGCCTCCGTGGTGTGCGCTATACTGTGCCCTTGTATTGTATAGGTAAGACTTACTGCCCCCGTGGTGTGCGCTATACTGTGCCCTTGTATTATACAGGTAAGACTTACCGCCCCGTGGTGTGCGCTATACTGTGCCCTTGTATTATGTAGATAAGACTTACCGCCCCCGTGGTGTGCGCTATACTGTGCCCTTGTGTTATACAGGTAAGACTT
The DNA here is from genome assembly GCF_051348905.1 of Ranitomeya variabilis. NCBI lineage: Eukaryota > Metazoa > Chordata > Amphibia > Anura > Dendrobatidae > Ranitomeya > Ranitomeya variabilis. The sequence goes on along the minus strand of NC_135237.1, from coordinate 4,016,006 downwards.
ACTGTCACGATTCACACCGTGACTGTCAAGATCCCTCAGCCGCTGCCCACAATATGTCACGGATTGGGGTGACTTTAAACCAACAGACGGCTATCACATGTGCAGGGGGCTTATCCCAGGTATCCCTCCACTGCCACAATGTGATGAAAAAACACACACGAGGCTATTGACCTCTTAGTTTACAGCAGGGGCTTATTCTAGGTATCCCACTGCTCTTCAATATACCATGAACTGCAGGGATTTGTGTCTATCCCGCTTACAGTTCCACTTAACACTTGCAGCTCTCTGGCGCCCCCCTTACTCAGGTCAGATTAGGTACTGCACCTGGGGTAATTAGTCGCCAGAAACGCTGCCTGCTATGTACTGGCTATTGGGAACACTGCAGCGATGCGATAACTACTCCCACTCAGGCAGGAACAATAATTATCAAGCCGCAGTCGCTACAGGGACCCCCAAAAGCCGGCACACGGTCGCTGCCACCAGCTCCAATTGAAGGGGTCTGGAGCAAACCCCCAAAAACAGTAGCGTAATTCCCTTCAGAGACAGGGTACGGTTTAGGGCAGGAAGAACGAACTAGTATTAAATAATATACCCCATAAATGATTTTTAGGCAGTGTTTATAAAAATATTTTACAAAGATGTTACAAATGAGACAATTGCAAATATGTACAAGGTAATTATGAAAATAAAAGGATTAAAGGAAGAAAAAGATAACTCACATGTTCTCAGATCATTGCATTGCAGGCAACCACACGTCCCAGCTCATTGGGCGTGCTCAGGTCTGTCCAGGAAAAACTCCAAATCTGCCTCCTGAAAGTCTCCCAGCAACTTAAAACCTGCAGGCTGTGACCTCACAGAAAGGGCTGGCTCTTCCAACCCCTCCTACCTCTTCAGTATCACTCACTGGGCATTAAATATATCTGATGCCCGTAACTTCGCCACAGAACATAAAATAATCGCACCATACCCATCACTCATCTCGCAGTACCGTGGGCACTCCGACGAGACCAAACAAGTCCTATTTGTCACGCACACTGACTGAGAAATCCCTACTTCTTCACCAGATGGAGCTACATGCCTGTGATTATAGTGATGCGTAGATCCTCCGAGTGTGATTATGACGATATATTTTGGTGTTCGTAACTTAAACGGTTTGCATAATATCTTTCAAAAACAGAACAAAGGATTTTCATGATTCTAGAAGTTTCTCTAACAGTTCCTGCTAACACAAATTTCTCTTGCAGCTATGCTAGTCGTAAATACCTTTCGTCAATAAAACTCCCCCACAAGGCAAGCTCTTCTACACAGACAGAAACACAGGGAAGGAAAGAGAACCAGAGAGAGGGGGGGGGGTTTTAGCCCCCGCATGCTAGCAAGAAAACTAACTTATGATATTTCATACCATATCGTGACACCTCCCCCTTTTGGCGTGCGCTACGGCGGCAGGACCTCTCGGTATGCCTCCATGCGCACCTCCGTGGGTTCACCCTGGCGGGAGAGTCCATCTGCATTACCATGCTCTTTGCCCGCTTTGTGTTTAACGGTGAAGTCAAATTGCTGAAGGGCAAGGCTCCAGCGTAGCAACCTGCCATTGGTTCCACACATGGTGCTTAGCCAGCGCAGAGGGTTGTGGTCGGTCACCACGGTGAAGGTGCGACCGTACAAGTAGGGCTGCAAACGCTGCAGGGCCCAGACTATGGCCAGGCACTCCTTCTCGATGGTGGAGTAGGCCACTTCCCTCGGCAAAAGTTTCCGGCTCAGGTACAACACGGGGTGCTCTTGGTCCTCCGAGTCAACCTGGCTGAGCACAGCACCAAGGCCAAACTCACTGGCGTCAGTCTGTACCAAGAACGGTCGACTGCTGTCGACGGCTTTCAACACGGGCGTTGCACAGTGCTGTTTTCAACGCCTGGAAGGCCCCCTCACAGCCATCTGTCCAGTTGACGATGTGGGGTAGCTTCTTCCTGGTGAGGTCCGTCAAAGGTTTTGCCAGGCTACTATAGTGCTGCACGAAGCGCCTATAGTACCCTGCAGTGCCCAGGAAGGACATCACCTGTTTCTTGTTCCTGGGAGTGGGCCAGTTCACGATCACGCCCACTTTGTCAGGCTCTGGCTTTAGGGTGTTTCCGCCTACCCGGTGCCCCAGGTAGTGAACCTCCCTCATGCCCATCTGGCACTTTCCCGGCTTGATAGTCAGGCCTGCTTGGTGAATTCGCCCGAGCACCTCCTCGAGATGCTGCAGGTGTTCATCCCAGGAGGGACTGAAGATGGCAATGTCATCTAAGTACGCCACTGCGTACTTCTCCAGTCCCTGAAGCAGGAGATTGACCATCCGCTGGAAAGTGGCAGGGGCATTCTTCATGCCGAAGGGCATGACCGTGGACTCGTACAGTCCAAAGGGTGTGATAAAGGCGGACTTCTCCTGCGCCTCGGGGCTCAGGGGAATCTGCCAGTATCCGCGACTCAGATCCATTATTGTCAGGTATTCTGCGCCAGCTAACTTCTCAAGCAGCTCCTCGATGCGCGGCATTGGGTGCGCGTCAGAGGCTGTAATGGCGTTGAGCCCCCTGTAGTCCACGCAGAACCGGGTGGTCCGGTCCTTCTTTGGCACGAGAACTACAGGTGAGGCCCACGCGCTCTTTGACCGTCGAATCACCCCCAGCTGTAACATCTCATCGATCTCCTGGCGCATAATCTGCTGCACCTGGTCAGAGATTCGATAGGGTGTTCGCCGTAGTGGGGCGTGATTCCCGGTGTCCACCTCGTGGACGGCTAACTCAGTCCGTCCAGGCCGGTTGGAGAACACGACCCGGAAGGGTTCCAGCATGGTTTGCAACTGCAACCGCTGTGGTTCATCTAGCGAGGCGCTTACCTCCACGTCCTCAATGGACCCACGGGCCTTGGCTTGGGCCAGCATGTCCAGGAGGGTGTCTTCCTCCCCGTCTTCGGGTAAGCTGCAGACCGGTAGGACGAAAGGTTCACGTTCGTGATGAGCCTTCATCATGTTGACGTGAAAGGCCTTTCGCCTACCCCGAGTGTGGTCAAGCGTGACCACATAGGTGACCGGGTTGAGCTGTTGGTGGACGACGTACGGGCCCTCCCAGGCTGCCTGAAGCTTATCCGTTGGTACAGGAACCAGCACCCACACCTTTTGACCCACGTGGTAGGTCCGCTCCCGGGCGTTCTGGTCGTACCAGTGCTTCTGATCAGCCTGAGCCTGCGTCATGTTGTCATGCACCAACTGCGTCAAGGTCTGCATCTTGTCACGGAAGCGCATGACATACTCCACTATGGACACTTCAGAAGGGTTCGGCTCCTCTTCCCAGGATTCTCTTATCAACCCAAGGGGTCCCCGGACTCGCCTGCCGTACAGGAGCTCGAAGGGGGAGAACCCCGTCGAGGCCTGCGGAACCTCTCGGTAAGCAAATAGCAGGTGTGGGAGGTACCGCTCCCAGTCGCGCCCTTGTGTCTCAACCAGCATGCGTAGCATCTGTTTGAGGGTACCATTGAAGCGTTCACACAAGCCATTGGTCTGTGGGTGATATGCACTCGATACCAGGTGCTTCACCTGCATTTTCTTACAGAGAGCCTCCATTAGGTGAGACATAAATTGGGTCCCTCGATCAGTAAGCATTTCCCTGGGAAATCCTACACGTGAAAAGATGGCCAACAGGGCATCCGCCACCTTATCTCCCCTAATTGACGACAGAGCTACTGCCTCTGGGTACCGGGTAGCGTAGTCTACCACAGTAAGAATATATTGCTTTCCAGAGCTGCTGGTGACGGCCAGCGGGCCCACAATGTCCACCGCAATCCTCTGGAAAGGCTCCTCTATCACTGGCAAAGGGATCAGGGGAGCCTTAAGAGCAGGCCCCGCCTTCCCCACTCGTTGACAGGTGACACAGGAGCGGCAGTAGTTTGACACATCTGTCCCCATCTTAGGCCAATAGAAGTGTTGAGACAGCCGGGCCTTAGTTTTGCTGATCCCCAAGTGTCCAGCTAGTGGGATCTCATGGGCAATCCGCAACAACTCACCCCGGAATTGCTGCGGGACGACCAGCTGTCTTTCCCTCAACCACTCCTTTTGTGATTCTCCGGGTACTGTCTCCCGGTACAACCTTCCTCCTTCCCAGAACACCTTCTCCTTATCAGTCTCGGAGAATGACGTCCCGGCGAGTTGTCTCAAACTCTCTAGGCTCGCATCTGTGTGCAGAGCGGCCTGAAACTCCTGGCTAGGGGAAGCCAGAAGCGACGTCAGGGTCCCTTGCCCACGGGAGCCCTCTGGGACCTGCACTGGGTCCACCTCTGGTTCAGTCACACTGATGACTGAGGAGGGTCCGGAAGGCAGACAGGTATCTGCGTTCCGGGCACTCTGACTGCGGGTGACAGCAGCTACGTAGGCTGTCTCCCCGGGGGTTTCTACAGACCCATCAGCTGACGCTGCTATGGGCTCTACCTCCCCATCCTCCCCCATTACCTCAGGAGCATTGCTACTTAGGGGCCAGTTACCTTCCTCGGTGGCACTGGTCAATTTCATGGCGTCACCTGTCTCACAGTTCCCATGTATCTCCCCATTTCTTGTAGCACCGACACTTGCCCCTGCTAGGGGTTCCTCAGCCGTCTCACTCCGCAGAGCAACGTGGCTGAGCACTCCTGTACCTATGGACACATCAACTTTTACAGAAACATCATTATCAGATACAGTTGGCACAGGTACAACATTTTCACCATCAATCCTAGGGAAAAATTGGTTAGCAGATGCATCACTACAAGATAAAGCATGGTCAGGTAACACATGCGATTTCCCATCATCATCATCATCATCATCAGGGTTAACGTTACCCTTATTAGCAGATTGGGGAGGGGTGTCAGGGACGTAGTATGCAAACAACCTCCCCAAATCAGTCCCCAACAAAACATCAGTGGGCAAATTATCAGACAGCCCCACTTCTTTCACCCCGCTCCCGGCACCCCAATCAATAAAAACCCGGGCCATCGGTAAGGGACAGCTGATGCCCCCAATCCCAGTGACAGTTAGGGTTTTCCCCGGAATGATTTCTTCAGGGGCCGCCAGTTCGGGTCGGATGAGGGTTCGTTCAGCCCCGGTGTCCTTGAGGCCGGTAGCAACACGACCTCCCACAGTGACGGGCTGTACGTTGTCACACACCCTCCCAACCACACCACCCACCAAAAGAACGGCTGCATTAGGCCCTGGGGCCTGGGATGAGGGGTTCTTCTGCTTGGCTTGACATTGGTGACTGAGGTGTCCAGTCTGCCTGCAGTGGTAACACTGGCGAAGTTCGGTGGTAGGCCTGGTGCTGTTGGCCACGGGGACAGGACCTCTGGTGTGTTGGCTGGCAGGGGTACCGGCGTTGGCTGCAGGCTTACCCCCTCTCCAGCTGGTGGTGACTGGCTTCCGCACTTCCGATCTACGGTTGGCCTCATAGGCATCGGCAATCTGCGCTGCTTTCGTCACATCGTTGGGTTCTCTGTCCATCACGAACTGTCGCACTTCAGTTGTGCAAAGACGGAAGAACTGGTCTTTGATCATCAGGTCTCGCAGCTGTGCAAAGGTGGTCACTGACAGTCCTTGGGTCCACTGGTCAAAGTGGGTCCCCAGTCTATGCACCACATCACTGTAACTGTCGTGTGGGCCACGTAGGAGGGTCCGAAACTTTTTACGGTACACCTCGGGTGTAAGCTGGTACTTGGCTATCAGAGCCTGCTTGATGGCCTCATAGTCACCATCTTGTTCTTGAGGGAGGACAGCAAACGCCTCCAGAGCTTTTCCTCTCAGCCCTGGTGTCAGGTACCGTGCCCATTCTTGTGTAGGCAGCTGGTACTGTCTGCAGGCCTTCTCAAAGGCCCGCAGAAACGTGTCCAGGTCCCCATCCTTTTCCATAACAGGAAAGTGGTCGGGCCGGGGCTTTGGTGTCTGAGCGCTGCTGGATTCACGGCTCTGGGACGACCCCTGCATTTGCAGTTGGGCCATCTGCAGCTGGTACTCCCGCTGCGCTTGGGCCTCTCGCTCGGCTCGCTGGGCCTGGGCCTCTCGCTCGGCTCTCTCAGCCTCTCGCTCGGCTCTCTCTTGGTATTGCTGGATCAGCTGCAGACGTCGGTCCAAGTCATCTGCGGGGCATTGTTGCAGAGCCAGCTGCAGGAGGAGGTCTGCACCCCCCTGGTTGCCAGTAGGGCCCGTATTCAGTGGTTGGACCTCTGCTGCAGCACCATGTTCGCTTGTGCCGGCTTCTGCGGCCTCTGGGCTCTGTGGCCTGGCTTGGTCTGCTTCACATTGCACCAGTTCAGCGACCATTTGAGCCTTGGTTTTGTTTGTACAGTCAATCTGCTGTGACATGCACAACGCCATAAGAGTGTCCTTGGACTGCTTCTTATAAAAGGTTTCTCCCAGCACAACCATGGTTGCCAAATAAAAGATAGGATAGAAAAACGAAGAAAAAGGGAGGGGATAATTACCAGTACACAATTGTCTCACAACTAATAAACACTGAGTTCGTTCTCCAAACTTATTTGCGCAGAGTTCTCGCAAGAAGTTTCTGCAAGTTTTTAGTGAGAGGAATGATTGCTCAAACCAAATCACTAATGCTCTAATATCCCACCGCCTTGCCACCAATATGTCACGATTCACACCGTGACTGTCAAGATCCCTCAGCCGCTGCCCACAATATGTCACGGATTGGGGTGACTTTAAACCAACAGACGGCTATCACATGTGCAGGGGGCTTATCCCAGGTATCCCTCCACTGCCACAATGTGATGAAAAAACACACACGAGGCTATTGACCTCTTAGTTTACAGCAGGGGCTTATTCTAGGTATCCCACTGCTCTTCAATATACCATGAACTGCAGGGATTTGTGTCTATCCCGCTTACAGTTCCACTTAACACTTGCAGCTCTCTGGCGCCCCCCTTACACTCAGGTCAGATTAGGTACTGCACCTGGGGTAATTAGTCGCCAGAAACGCTGCCTGCTATGTACTGGCTATTGGGAACACTGCAGCGATGCGATAACTACTCCCACTCAGGCAGGAACAATAATTATCAAGCCGCAGTCGCTACAGGGACCCCCAAAAGCCGGCACACGGTCGCTGCCACCAGCTCCAATTGAAGGGGTCTGGAGCAAACCCCCAAAAACAGTAGCGTAATTCCCTTCAGAGACAGGGTACGGTTTAGGGCAGGAAGAACGAACTAGTATTAAATAATATACCCCATAAATGATTTTTAGGCAGTGTTTATAAAAATATTTTACAAAGATGTTACAAATGAGACAATTGCAAATATGTACAAGGTAATTATGAAAATAAAAGGATTAAAGGAAGAAAAAGATAACTCACATGTTCTCAGATCATTGCATTGCAGGCAACCACACGTCCCAGCTCATTGGGCGTGCTCAGGTCTGTCCAGGAAAAACTCCAAATCTGCCTCCTGAAAGTCTCCCAGCAACTTAAAACCTGCAGGCTGTGACCTCACAGAAAGGGCTGGCTCTTCCAACCCCTCCTACCTCTTCAGTATCACTCACTGGGCATTAAATATATCTGATGCCCGTAACTTCGCCACAGAACATAAAATAATCGCACCATACCCATCACTCATCTCGCAGTACCGTGGGCACTCCGACGAGACCAAACAAGTCCTATTTGTCACGCACACTGACTGAGAAATCCCTACTTCTTCACCAGATGGAGCTACATGCCTGTGATTATAGTGATGCGTAGATCCTCCGAGTGTGATTATGACGATATATTTTGGTGTTCGTAACTTAAACGGTTTGCATAATATCTTTCAAAAACAGAACAAAGGATTTTCATGATTCTAGAAGTTTCTCTAACAGTTCCTGCTAACACAAATTTCTCTTGCAGCTATGCTAGTCGTAAATACCTTTCGTCAATAAAACTCCCCCACAAGGCAAGCTCTTCTACACAGACCGATAGAAACACAGGGAAGGAAAGAGAACCAGAGAGAGGGGGGGGGGGTTTTAGCCCCCGCATGCTAGCAAGAAAACTAACTTATGATATTTCATACCATATCGTGACACTTACCGTCCCTGTGGTGTGCGCTATACTGTGCCCTTGTATTATACAGGTAAGACTTACTGCCCCCGTGGTGTGCGCTATACTGTGCCCTTGTATTGTATAGGTAAGACTTACTGCCCCCGTGGTGTGCGCTATACTGTGCCCTTGTATTGTATAGGTAAGACTTACTGCCCCCGTGGTGTGCGCTATACTGTGCCCTTGTATTATACAGGTAAGACTTACCGCCCCGTGGTGTGCGCTATACTGTGCCCTTGTATTATACAGGTAAGACTTACCGCCCCCGTGGTGTGCGCTATACTGTGCCCTTGTATTATACAGGTAAGACTTACTGCCCCGTGGTGTGCGCTATACTGTGCCCTTGTATTATACAGGTAAGACTTCCCGCCCCCGTGGTGTGCGCTATACTGTGCCCTTGTATTATACAGGTAAGACTTACCGCCCCCGTGGTGTGCGCTATACTGTGCCCTTGTATTATACAGGTAAGACTTCCCGCCCCCGTGGTGTGCGCTATACTGTGCCCTTGTATTATAAAGGTAAGACTTACCGCCCCGTGGTGTGCGCTATACTGTGCCCTTGTATTATAAAGGTAAGACTTACCGCCCCGTGGTGTGCGCTATACTGTGCCCTTGTATTATACAGGTAAGACTTACCGCCCCGTGGTGTGCGCAATACTGTGCCCTTGTATTGTATAGGTAAGACTTACCGCCCCCGTGGTGTGCGCTATACTGTGCCCTTGTATTATACAGGTAAGACTTCCCGCCCCCGTGGTGTGCGCTATACTGTGCCCTTGTGTTATACAGGTAAGACTTACTGCCCCGTGGTGTGCGCTATACAGTGCCCTTGTATTGTACAGGTAAGACTTACTGCCCCGTGGTGTGCGCTATACTGTGCCCTTGTATTGTACAGGTAAGACTTACTGCCCCCGTGGTGTGCGCTATACTGTGCCCTTGTATTGTACAGGTAAGACTTACCGCCCCCTGTAATTCGGTCCGCACAGGGATGGGGCTCCCCGTCTCATTAATCCTGTCAGGCAGGCGCATCATGGCGACATTACGTCGCTTTCCTTTGTAGGCTTAGAACGGTCTCTACCACAGGGGCCGTAATCGGAATAGGCTGCTTGTGCGACAATATGGAGAATATGCCGGAATTCCGTAGGACCCATGGGCCTGCATGAGAGAACCGACAGGTCGGACATTTTATAGACCAATTCGTCAGGAATGTCACAGGACATACTGATTTCCCCTTTCTTTTGGGTGTAAGCTGCATTGTTTTACTCTAAGCTTTACCAATGGCTTTTCCTTTGGGTGATGTTTGTCTTCACTCTGTACAGGAGGGGATTGTTATGTGTGAGGTCATGGATGGGGGTCACTCTTGCATAAATGGTCACCAGCTCATTTCCTCTAGGCCATCGGATCAGTAAACAGCCGTCATCCTCCATGGACACGTTCTCCCTGGTTTCACTGCATAGCCTCTAATAAAGACACTTACTGTTCTTCGGCCCTGGTGAGTGCCAGCCGATTTCTTGCCTTTTCCCCTGGATTGTTCTGCACTTTTTTGGCTGTGCACCCGGAGTGCCCTGGCATGGAGGAGTGGGTAGTTATACTGGAGCAGCACACAGTAAGATGATCGCATAAGGCAGCAGTGCGGGCACGATACCTTTTTTTTTCCTTGGACATTCTCAATAAGTTTGACGTGTCACTTGACCCTCTTCCCATTGAGAAAAATAAAGTTGGATCCAAAATGGCCGCCATGGTCACCATCACCAGCCATCTGGAAAAGCTTCCCCTCCCATATACGAGTGTATACGAGAAGGAAGCTGACGTCACCGACCCTTCCCCGTCCATGTTGGTGAATCCATATAAGTGGCCCAGCCTGTATATTGGGGTACAAATGTCAGTATTGAAGAGGACACAAATATTGCAAAGTTACATGCTTCATAATGAAATGTTTAAAATACTATATCACAGGGTGGGCGCACTAATTAATGTATTTATTACCACTCGTTCTCTGTGTCATCTCTTCCACCCAGAGGTGGCCACATCTACAAATGTGCGATTCCAAGTACAACTAATAATGGAATAGAAGGGCGGCAGGAAACCTGCGTGGTGACCGGCGCTGCCCCCCGGGGGAAGTCATGGAAGTGCTGACTTCACCATTCTTTCCAGACTGTTATAAGAAGTAAAAAGTATTTCCACTATGCGGCCGTGTGCCCACAAAGCGCTTTCTAAAGAGTTTCCGCAGCAGCAATTCCGCCACGGAAATGCTTACAAAACACTTGTAAAGACGTCCTCCATGTTCTCCAATGCAAATCCGCATGAGCTTTGCAGATGTACAAATGTGCGCTGCCGATCAGCGGTGGGGACGACAATCAGCATGTCCATGAATGTCGCGTCATCGCTGCGTTTCCACCGCCATTCACTTGCATTGAACCGCACGACTCGGTGTACACACTTGGATAATGTGCGGATGGTACCAGTCCAGAGAAGAGGAGACTCCTCCAGGCCGGGGACCATTGTCCCTGCAGAAAACAGAGAATTAAAATAAAAGAACCCACATTCTCTGCGTCGTTCAGCGCTGATCTGTGTAAGGAGCTGTCGTGACGGCATTTAGTCATGTGACTGGTGCCGCAGACAATAATGAGAAATGGACTTTATTATTATTCTTTTTTACTATTGATGCTGCATAGTTGGTGACACTTGTGAAGCGTACTGCTCGTGTCACCAACCTGTCACGCACTTCTTAAAGTGGAAGTCGCATGTACCAACGCTCACAAAACACTTGTTTTTTCGTGAATTCCGCATGCGGTTTTCCCACCAGGGGAAAAATCCACAGCATTTCTGCATCGTGGGAACATAGCCTACGGGAAGAAATGTTGGGATTCCCAGAACTGTAAAGTAACTTTCATGGAAATGTGGAATTGGTCGATTTCATTCTTAAAACAGCAGCTTTATGCCGCCATGTACTAGGATATTATATTATTCTAATATGTTATTTCTTGTCAGGCACATACCACTAAATGTCCAAGGTTCGGAACATTGTAGGACATTTCCGGAGGACCCGCCACCATTCATAAACTACAGGCCCAGAGATTGTTCTATTCTGAGGAGGTGGACAAGCGACCTTGGAGAAGACAATGTCAGTTCATTACATGGGAACACGGGCACATTTTGTGGCAAGGGTGAGGAAACAAATCATCCAGTGTTAGGGGGCGAATCCCCCTCATGTACAGGCATGGAGTGGAGAAGATATCTCTGGCCATGGAAACACGGGTGTGAGGTTATCACTGTGGCATTGGGAAAATATCACCCCACTCTACACGGAAATCGCATGATTTGTGTGAGACAAGGAGAACACAGAACGCCATGACACCGAGCCAGAATCCCTGTGTGACCCAGTACAAGGAATACATCCGTTATCCCCTGGCAGAAGGAAAAAAAACACACAGCTAAAAATAAAATGTGTCCAAACCTCCCGAAAGAACATAGACCATGTGTATTGGAGGAGCCAGACCAACTTACCCAACTGATAATGGTGAAGACTTTAATAAAAGTAACATTTTATGTGCCAAAAGATCATGGGTCACCGATCAGTCTCCAAAACAAATAGAAGAATAGAGCTAAAGCCCAAGGTGCCAGGAGCAAAAAGACGTGGACGGCAAGCTGAGCCACAAAAGTGTGACGTGGACAACTACAACATGGAGGGATGAAGAAGCCGTCTCTCAATCCGGGTACGTGGCATAAAACTGTCCAACCATGGTAGACGTGAGCTGTGATGGCGGCTGGCTGCCAGTACTTAATATGGAAACCACATCCAACAACACGGCAGCATGGATGTCCCACAGTGCAGCACAAGCTGCAGGTTCATCACTTCATGTGGGACCAAACTTACAATCTATCACTCACTTCCAGAATCGCAGAGACTCTTCGCAAACCAATAGTAAAAATGTTTGCTCCTCTTCTCACAGGAATAAAGTACTGACCGTTCATTATGTCTGTGCACAAATACAGGAGGCTGCAAGTGATTGGGCGGTTTCTGCAATTGCAAATTGTTTGGCTTTGGCCAATAAAATGGACCCTAGTAAAATGTGTCTCAACCAGATGAGAGAACACTTGGTGGAGCGCTAGACCAGCAGACTCTGGAAATCAAGCCAAAAAGTGTCTGGCATTGTATTGCATCTGTCACATGTTTACTTCACAGGGGATGATGCAGTGTGACAATTGCACAATGTGGCTTCACTTTTCATGGGCAGGAATATCAGCAAAGGAGAAACGAGTTGCTGCCAAATTGTTTTTTTTTTATGTACCGTATATACTCGCATATAAGCCGAGATTTTCAGCCTATTTTTTGGGGTTGAAAGTCCACCTCTCGGCTTATACTTGAGTCATTCCCAGGGGTTGGCAGGGAAGGGGGAGCGACAGCAGTCTAATCATACTCACCTGCTCCTGGCGCGGTCCCTGCACTGCCCTGGCTTCCCCGGCGCCCCAGCTTCTTCCTGTACTGAGCAGTCACATGGTACCGCTCATTACAGTAATGAATATGCGGCTCCAGCTCCCATAGGGGTGGAGCCGCATATTCATTACTGTAATGAGCGGTAACGGTGACTACTCAGTACAGGAAGAAGCTGGGGCGTCGGGGAAGCAGGGACTGCACCGCGCCAGGAGCAGGTGAGTATAACGGGAGGGGAGCGCTGTGCTACGTGATATTCACCTGCTCCCCGTTATCGCAGCAACCGCACTATATGGGGCAAGTGTCTCTATGGAGCATCTTATGGGGCCATAACGTTTGTGCAGCACTATATGGGGAAAATAACTTTATGGAGCATCTTATGGGGCCATTATTAACCTTTATGCAGCACTATATGGGGCATATTTTAATCTAGAGCATCTTATGGGGCCATCATAAACTGTATGAAGCATTATATGGGGCAAGTATCTCTATGGAGCATCTTATGGGGCCATAATCAGCATTTGTGCAGCATTATATGGGGCGTATTTTGTATGGAGCATCTTATGGGGCCCATCATGAACTGTATGGAGCATTATATGGGGCTCCTGATTCAATATGGATATTCAAAAACACTTATCCTACTGATGTCTCAATTAATTTTACTGTTATTGGTATCTATTTTTACTTTTGACATTTACCAGTAGCTGCTGCATTTCCCACCCTAGGCTTATACTCGAGTCAATACGTTTCCCAGTTTTTTGTGGCAAAATTAGGGGTCTCGGGTATATACGGTAAAACATGCAAATATTAGTTTAATTTTGTATTCGTGTCATTTGTCAGACTACAGTATTTCACATGGTCAAATTTAAAGTAAAGTTTTAAAATAACTACTTTTTAGAATTGTATTACTGAACCAAGTTATTGAAATAAATATTTTAACATTAAATTATGTTGTATTTAAAAAAAAAAAAGATTATCGCAGCTGTTGGTGAAGAAGGACGCATGGTGGAGAGCTCCTCCAATAAAGAGGAGATAAAGGTCTTCCCCCGGACCCCAATCAAATACAGACCACCAGATAATCTCTGCTAACATACCAGAGACGAAGAGAACTCTCGGTCAGCGGCTCCCTCTTGCCTGAGAGTCGGCGCACCAGAGCCCCAGAAGTGGAGCGGTTCCACAGCGCGGTCTCGCCGGAGCCAGACCGGCGGAGCCGGGTCTCCACAGACGCAGCAGCCGGCCCAAGGAGGTCCGGCGGGCGGCAAATAACAAGGTGCGCGGCGGCGGTCGGAAGTCTGCCGGCTCCTCGTCTTACTGGGGGAGGTGGGGAAGAGACCCTCTCACACTTCGGTCTCACGCGGCACCGGCGGTGAGCACGCCGAAGGTACACTTACCGGAGCCCCTGCTGGAAAGACCCTGACGAGTACGACGGTCTCACTGCATAGGAACAGAAGGTGAGCGGGATAGCGCTGGCCCCGGCTAAGCAGGAGATTCCCTGGGATTCCCACCATAGTACCCCCAGCGTTGGCCGTTTTCCCGCCAGTGAAGGGGTGGACGCCATCTTGGGATTAGACCCCTCTCAGAGAAGCACCATTTTGGGGCGGGCTTATTGAAGATACTTGGCTCTTCTACACATTGACCTGCACATAGCCCTTATTATTGAAAAGACGCAGCCACCTTACCATCATCATTTCCTAGGCTGTCATTGTGCTTTATATACGGCAACACAGTGAAGCGAACATCAGCTTACCACTTAATAAGTCTACACCTCACATTTCTAGTCCTCTGGTGACACCTAGTGCGGAGACTGTTTGACATCTAGAGACTCCTCTCTCCTGGTCCAGGATACAATATATGCTTCACCAACTTTAAGGTCATAATCAAATGCACCCTGGAGGGGGCTTGCTGATGGGGGACTGCGCCTAATGTGGTGATCGCTGCACCCCCATGCCCCCCTGAACACTATAGCAGGCGATCAATAGCAACGGACATATATGGGTAAAAGTAAGAAGATTTCTGGGCAACCCTCAAGCTTACACAAGGAGCCTTCTATTGAGGACATGGAACGGTTCTTAAATCAGCCACTCCAAACAAGAAACACCAGATCAGCTATGTCGCAAACTCCGCATAAAAATAGTTCCTCTTCAAAAAACCCACAGACCTCTCATAACTCTCCTAAGAAAATAACAGATAATGGTGGTGGAGACGGAGAAATGCCTGAGGACCTGAATATTGCTGAACTGAGCAAATATATTAAAGCTCTTCCTACTAAATCAGACCTGGAGAGTTGTGCATGCAGGCTTGAGAACTCGTACAAAAAGGAGATACATAACCTGCAGATGGAATTTACATCACGTATAGAGGATGTGGAAGGGACACAAGAAGATATTTCACAAGAACTTCAGGCACACAGAGAAATTTTAATGGATCACACCATGAAACTAGAGGAAATGTCGTCCGGTCTTGAGGACCTGGAAAACCGCAACAGGCGTAATAATATTCGCATACGTGGTCTCCCAGAATCAATTGGTCCTCAGGATTTAGACCGCACAGCTCAGAAAATATTCTTGGACATTCTCGGCGACTGCGAGGACAACATCATTGAGTTTGACAGAATCCATAGATCTCTTGGTCCTAAACCCACGTCTGAATCACGCCCCAGAGACGTCATCTGCAGGGTGCATTACCTTAGAATCAAGGAGGCCATCATGACAGCCTCTAGGAAAAAAGGATCACTCCAATTTGAAGGTCAACCAATCCTACTCCTATCAGACTTATCAAGACGTACTCTATTCTTACGCAAAGCCCTAAAGCCTCTGCTGGCGGTTCTCAAGGAAAGGGATATCTCCTACAGATGGGGGTTCCCTTTTCAACTAATAGCTTTTAAAGGAGGTAAATGTGCATATTTCCGCCGGATCGGAGATCTGGCCAACTTCCTGGGCACATTTGAACTCCCAATGATAGGACTCCCGGATTGGCCTCTGGTCCCGACTCTCCCGGATGCTCCTCCTAGATGGCTCAAAATCCCCAGTGCCAAGATCCGGCGCACCAATGAAGGCTCTTCTGATCCTCCATGAAGTTCTTTTCCTTTGTTCCCATGTGTTCTTCTTTATTTTATATAGTTTCTGCTTGTTGCTGCAACATATTTGGACACTCTGCTGTGGTTGAGTGGCCTCAAGGATTCCTGTTGTTGATTGATCGACCTTACTAGTGGGGCGGTTTGTCCCACTGTGGGCTCACCTTGGAGGTTTGACCTTAATCTTTGATCATTTGGGCGTGCGGTGTTCCGCATGACATCGGTGTGGTATATATATATATATATATATATATATATATATATATATATATATATATATATATATATATATATATATGTGTGTGTGTGTGTTAATGTATTATTATTATTAGTTCTACTCGTGCTGTCATCCGGTGGCGTGCGGGGCATCTAGCCTGCATAAGAGTTATTACTATGTTTAACCTTACTTTACATGCTTATAAGTTTTTATCCGTGGGCCTTGCTGGGTTCGTAGGGGGGATGGGGGAAGCGGGTGTTCCTCTCGGCTTCCTTTATCCACTTGGGGTGCACAGGTAGGAGAGGAGGGGGAAGTTTTTCCTTCTCCATTCTCTTGCCCTAAATTCACAAATGCAAAGCTTGGCTTGGTGCGTAAACCCTAACGCACCTTCGGTTTTGTTTTCCATGTTCTATTATCTCTTCTTTAACCTTTCTCCTTCCCTCCCCTCCTACTGTTTTTTCCTTACTACCAATGGCTGTCGTGTACTTTGGCGGATGGGGCGCACGTTATTGTGAGCTGTTGTAAAGGTTCTCGATAATGGATGAAATCAAATTTTGAACCTTCAATGTAAAGGGGCTAAATATACCAGAAAAGAGACGTCAGGTCCTATACGATAGCTACAAGAAACGGATCTCTGTGCTACTACTCCAAGAGACACACTTTAAAACTGGTGCGGTGCCACAGTGTATCACAAAAAATTATCCTAAATGGTATCACAGCCCAAATCCATTCTCGAAGTCTAAGGGTGTCTCAATAGCCTTCCACAGGTCCTTTGTGCCTGAGATCTTGGACTCACTAATTGATAAGAATGGCAGATTTCTCTTCTTACTTATTACATGGGCAACCCATAAACTTGTAATAGCTAACGTATATTTCCCAAACCAAGGGCAACAGAAGTTTGGAGCCGTTTGCAAACGACGTCTCGAGGAGTTCGCTGGTTCCTCTCCTGTAATACTTGGGGGCGACTTTAATATCCCAATGAATCCTTCGGTGGATGTCTCCTCGGGTAAGTCTTCGTATCCTACATCTTCCATTAACAAGATAAGATCTCAGTTGCGCAGCCTGAGACTGATAGATGTCTGGAGGGTTCTTAATCCGTCAACTAAGGATTATAGCTTCTTCTCAAAAATACATAATACATATAGTAGAATAGACTACTTCTTTATTTCACATAAGCTGCTTGACATGCAGGTGAAGGCTGACGTGGGGTCGATTTTGTGGTCAGATCACGCTCCTATTTATTTAACACTCTCGCTTCATTCCGCCTCGAGACCATGTTTCTCCTGGCGTTTGAATGAAAACTTACTCCAGGATCGCATGTGTAAAACCAGGATTGAACAAACAATTACAGATTTCGTGGCTGATCACGAGAGAGACTCCACGTCCCCCGCGGTGAAATGGGAGGCCTTAAAAAGTGTAATAAGAGGCGTCCTCATCTCATGGCATCCGCTTGAAAAGGGAAAGAGCAGCGGAAATAGTTAGCTTAACAAAGCAAATTCACCAATTGGAAAACAAACATAAACGAAAGCCTGAGGCTAACACATTTATCCAGCTCTCCACAGTCAGGCAAAGGCTGCTAACTATTATTGACCAAAAATCTAAGTTCCTCAGAGAGAGACTCAAAAGCCGATTCTACCAACTCGGCAACAAAAGTGGTAGGTTCTTGGCTAGAGCCCTCAACCAATGCAATCCCAATACATACATCCCTTTTATTAAGAGCAGACAGGGGACAAAAGTGTTTCATACCAGAGATATTCTTTCCAACTTTGGTGAATACTACAAATCTCTATATAATATAGCGGGTCATTATAAGGACGCCCCACTACACTCGTTACGTAATAAAATTAAATCATACCTACGGAAACACAAACTACCCACACTGCCTGAAGGCGATTTACTCGATCTTGAAAGGGAATTTTCAGTGGAGGAAGTCTCTGAAACCATTAGCGCCTTGAAACAGGGTAAGAGCCCGGGTCCTGACGGGTTTTCAGCAGGCTTCTACAAATTGTTCAACACGTTACCTAGTCCAATATTCTTGAAAGCTTGTAACTCTATCGCCCTTGGAGAGCCCTTTCCTACTCAGGCACTCACCGCTCACATAACAGTTCTACCTAAGCCTGGTAAAGATTCCTCCACATGCGATAATTACCGCCCGATCTCTCTAATAAACCTGGATATTAAAATTTATGCAAAGATGTTAGCCAATAGGTTATGCCCCCTATTACCAAAATTAATGAACCAAGATCAGGTGGGCTTTGTACCGGGACGCGAAGCGAGAGATAATACAATCCATACCATATCTCTACTTGATAGGGCGGGAGGGGGGGGGATCCCCTATGTATCATGTCAATCGATGCTGAAAAAGCTTTCGATCGGGTACATTGGGAGTTCATCTTTCAGACTCTAGAGGAAATTGGCTTAAAAGGAAACATGCTGCGCAGGATCTCCGCCTTGTATTCCTCCCCTAGTGCACAGGTCAAGGTAAACGGGGTATTGTCAGATATGTTTCCGATCAGAAATGGAACGAGGCAGGGGTGCCCACTTTCCCCCCTTTTATATGTTCTAACAATGGAGCACCTGGCTGTGGCCCTGAGAAATAACCCCTCAATTAAAGGTATAAAACTACGGTCTGAAGAACATAAATTAGCACTTTTTGCAGATGACATCCTCTTATATATTCCATCCCCCTCCACGAGTTTACCAAATATTATTTCGGAACTAAATAAATTCGGCCTCCTAAGCAATTTTAAAATAAACTCCCTTAAATCCGAAATCCTGAATATTTCACTTCCTCTCCCCTTGGTTGATCAATTGAGAACGACCTTTCCATTTAAATGGCGTTTTGACTTTCTCACCTACCTGGGTATCAAAATTACAAGCAGAACGTCTAAATTGTTTGAAGCCAACTTTGCGCCAATCCTTCAAAAAGCAATCTCGGATCTAGAGAGTTGGCACAGGCTCCAATTGTCCTGGTTAGGCAGGATTAATGCACTTACGATGGACCTTTTGCCTCGCCTCTTATATTTTTTCCAAACAATTCCTCTTTTCTTACCAGCCTCCTTCTTTTCTCGCCTCAAACAAATAATCACTCGCTTTGTTTGGTCTCATAATCGGGCGCGCATTTCCTATTCAGTATTAAGTAAATCTAAACTGATGGGTGGATTGGGTCTCCCGGATTTTGCAATCTATAGTTATGCATCAATAGGATCATGCATCCTGGATTTTTATCACAGTAAAAATAGTAAAAAGTGGGTAAACCTAGAAAATGACCTCAATGGGCGCGATTCTCAAGTTGTTCTTTGGTCTAGAGGCAGGGGGATGGAGCTAGATGTCTATACACCCTTCCTCACAAGAAATATATTGCTCCTTATCAAAAACAGAAACAAAGACCTCCAGATCGCAGCTGTCCCGGGCCCTTTGACTCCGATTTATGAGAATCCCGCTTTTCCGGCGGGGCTACACAAAAAGATGTATTTAAACAAAAGTAAAGATTCCAAACCCATTATCCATGATTATTTAAAGGATAATCGGATGAAGTCCCTTCAGGAATTACTCCCAGAGGAGGAAACGCATTCTGTTGACTGGTTCTTTTATGAACAATTAAAGTTATATCCACGAGATCATTAAACAAACCAATATCAATAGACCACTAACTTCCTTTGAGGCGCTCTGTATATCAACAAGCCCCCCGGATCATACCGTTTCGCTGCTATATAAAATCTTCAAAGAGGGGGGAACTCCACCGCAGGGTTGGCCAATGTTTTTCTCAAAATGGGAGGGAGATTTGGGAAGACCCTTGTCATCCGGGGATAGAGAAAAAATTCTTCTCTTCTCGTCTAGATCATCATTATGCGCGGTTTCACAGGAGAGGAGCTACAAAATCCTTGCAAGATGGTATAGATGCCCATCTATGGTGCATGCGGTGTTCCCCACGACTCCTGACATATGTTGGAGGTGCTTAAAGGAACTAGGCTCTTATATGCATATTTGGTGGGACTGCCCTCCCATAAGGGATCTGTGGTTGGCTATTTTTGAACTCCATAACAGGCTTTCTATCACACGGATTCAACCTTCAGCAAGCCTAGCATTACTGTCTTTCTGTGATCTGTCGATATCTCGATTCAAAAGCGGCATCCTTAGACACTTTCTTACCGCAGTGAGGAATCTAATCCCACGTTTTTGGAAACAGGAAAGATCTCCTTCACGTGCAGATTTTGTGGCTGAACTTAACAACATTTATAGAATGGAGCAGTTGATAAATCAGTCCCCAGATAACGTTGAAAAAACCTACAACACTTGGGCCCCCTGGATTGCTTTCAGGGAAACCCCTGAGCTAGATCTCTGGATTTCCAAAACTTGACATAACATACTCTATGTGCTCCTAGGTCGTTTCATGGCTTGCGCCTTGTCCGCTAGACTGGATGACAGCCACTCTCCTTCCTCTCCTTCCTTTCCTTCATTTCCCATACTCCCACCCATTCTTCTCTTCTTTTTACCCCCTCCTCTTCTCTTCTTTTTTTTTTTTTTTTTTTCTCTTCTTCCTTTCTTTCTTTCTTTGTTTGTCTCCCCCATAACTGGTTTGATTACAGATGATACCTTTAATCGTTTACAAAACAATTTAATGATGATTATTACCTATTTTTATCATTAGCACTTCATAATCTTGACAGGAATAGCAACTTTATTATTCAGACAGCTAAAAATTGTATGACCTAAGCATTGTAAAGTTGTTTTGCTTGTTTAATATGTAATTACTGTCTATCAATGCACAGATACACAAATTTGTATTTTCACTCTTGTTCTTTATTGCTGTGACCAATAAACTGATTTATAAAAAAAAAAAAGATTATCTATCATTCATGTTCACATCTGCTTGTGTATCCCAGCTTTCTTAGGCAATATTTACACATACGCTTTTTCAAGATTTTTGTGAACAGACAAAGCTAGTAATGCAAAAACCAGGATGTAATGAAAATAGAAGTTGTAGATAGTAACTTACCGCTGACGTTCTTTCTGATGGAATCGTACATTTTTCCCGTCTTTTCCATCTGGCCCAGACCGACATGACAACTTCTTCCAGTCACGACTAGTGTTGAGCGATACCTTCCGATATTCAAAAGTATCGGTATCGGATTGGATCGGCCAATATTCAAAAAATATCGGATATCGCCGATACCGATCCCAATGCAAGTCAATGGGACCAAAATATCGGAATTAAAATAAACCCTTCCTTTCCTTGTAGAATCATTCGACATGAAGGAAAACGACTAAGAATAATGTAGGATGTATTGGGGGAGGTGGCGGAGACAGTAAAGGCATAGAGGTTTAGCCCAATCAAATAGAATAGCAGGAAGTAAAAAAAATTTTTAAGACGTTCGGAGTTACAAAGATATTGACTCTGTTTAAGAGTTTTTATATTTTGTCAGATATTGATGTTTCACTACTTCCATGCCCTTCACCTTCTTTTTTACTCCCACGCTTTCTTCATCATCCTCAGCAGCAGCATCTTTTACATCAACTTCTTATTCATCTTCTTCACCTTCTTCCTATTATTCTTTTTTGTTACATTCTTCATATTCTTTTTATTAAACTATTATTCTTCATCATATTCTACTTCATCATATTCTTATTTGTGACCGGCATTCCTGTAGTTATCTATAAAAGTTTGAAGATTACACCTTACGTTCTGCCTGTCACAAAAGAGTTACAACAGGATTTGTCCGCGTTCAGTTTGTCCTGCAGCAGCAGGTTTTTTTCCTGGGGCACCACGAGGAGGAACGGACTCACCCCCATACACTGCTTAGTCGTCTTCTGCTTATAATTTAGATATCTTTTGCTCAGATTTTTAGAGTTATGCTTAATGTTCTTCTGCTCTTTGTTCTGCAGCTTCTTGTTCTTCTGCTTCTCGGTCTTCAGGGTCGTCGTCTCCGGGGTCGTTGTCGTCTTCGGGGTGGTCTCCAGGGTCGTCATCTCCAGGGTCGTCGTCTCAGGGGTTGTCATCTCTGGGGTCATCATCGTTTTCTTAGGGGTGGTCTTCAGGGTCGTCTTTAGGGTCTTGAACTTGGAAATGTAGCAGAAGGTACAAGAAGGCTGAGGAAATGCCGAGAACCAGCTGACTGTACTGGAACCCGGATGGCTACCCGAAGGTCCAAGAGCCAATGGAACTACCGAGGACCAGCTAACGGTACTGGAACCCGGCTACTAAGCAGGAGGTACCCGTGCCAGAAAGCACTACCAAGGACCACCTGATGTTGGTGGAACTCGGATACCCAGTAGGAGGCACCTAAGCCAAAGGCTCTTCCCGGAACCAGCTGACTGTACTGGAACCAGGATGGGGAGAAGAAGGTTCAAGAGCCAAAGACACTGCCGAGAACCAGCTGACGGTACTGGAACCAGGATGGGGAGAAGAAGGTTCAAGAGCCAAAGACACTGCCGAGAACGAGCTGACGGTACTGGAACCAGGATGGGGAGCAGAAGGTTCAAGAGCCAAAGACACTGCCGAGAACGAGCTGACGGTACTGGAACCAGGGTGGGGAGCAGAAGGTACAAGAGCCAATGGAACAACCGAGGACCAGTTGACGTTACTGGAACCCGGTTACTAAGCAGGAGGTACCTGTGCCAGAAAGCACTACCAAGGACCACCTGACGGTGGTGGAACTCAGATACCCAGAAGGAGGCACCTAAGCCAAAGGCTCTGCCCGGAACCAGCTGACGGTACTGGAACCATGGGGACCTATTCAAGATTGTCTTACTAAGAACCAGCTAATGGTGCTGGAACTCAGGCAGCAGAAGGTCCACAGGAAAAACAAAGGTTGCTAGGCCGCGAGCCAGCCATAGTTACCGAAAATCCACAGTCCTACAGGGGGGGCTTTTCCTATTGGCACTACGGAACCAGCCTTGATTGCCAGTTCCCGCAGCCCACATAGGAAGCACCAAAACTGCATGCACCATAATCAGCTAACCCGACCGTAACACGACAGGACAACGGATTGGTGGCAAAGTGACTTGGACACTGCCCAGAAACAGCTGGCGTGCTGGAACCAGGCTGGGCAGGAGGGAGTACCCGTGCCAAAGACACTTCTGAGCAGCAACTGGCGGTGTTGGAGCCTAGGGATTACATGAGAAACAGAGTGTAGGCTGAGGCCTAATTGGAGCAAGTTGAAAGGGAACCTTTAACCCACCCCCAGGCGTTAGCAACTAGAAGAGCCACCTTGTGCAGCAGTAATGCTGCACAAGGAAAAGGTGGCTCTTTTAATTATGCTCCTTGCACACGCTGAACGATACACTTATAAAATTTGGCCCCTCATACCGTGAAACCTTCCCGGAGGCGGGACTTTCCTTCTTAGTGACGCAGCACAGCTGTCATTCATACCCCCTTGGTGCCAGGCGCAGCCTCCTGAGCGTTGTTTGTTTGTGTACCGGAGTCTGAGCTGTTATGTTATCCCTTGGCCATGCGCAGTTAGCGCTGCCCGTCTTCTGACATCATTTGGTGTCAGGCTGACTGCGCCTGTGCGGTCGCGCTGGCCGAGATCACGCCCCGCAGTGTCTTCTAATTTATTCACACTGCGGGGATGGGATTTATGGCCTTGTGCAGTGCATATCCTCGCCTCTCACTCATCTTCCGCTTTCTTCAGACTGTGCGGCATCAGCTGATCCCTAATCACATGCCACGGCCGTGACGCCGCACAGTCTGAAGAAGGCGGAAGGAGATGAGTGAGAGGCGAAGATATGCACTGCGCATGCCCATGAATCCCAGCCCCGCAGAGTGAAGACATAAGACACTGCGGGGCGTGATATTGGGCAGGGCGACCGCACAGGCGCAGCCAGCCTGACAACAAATGATGTCAGAAGACAGGCAGCGCTAACTGCGCATGGCCAAGGGATAACAACAGCGCAGGTTCCGGGATATATTCAAACAACGCTGAGGAGGCAACGCCCGGCGCCAAGGGGGTAGGAAAGACGGCCGTGCTGCGTCTCATTAAGAAGGAAAGTCCCACCTCCGGGACGGTTTGAAGGTACGAGGGGACACATTTTATAAGTGTTAACTTCAGCGTGTCCAAGGAGAATAACTAAAAGAGCCACCTTGTCCAAATGCAGCATTAGTGCTGCACAAGGTGGCTCTTCTAGTTACAAATGCCTGGGGGGTGGACAGGTTCCCTTTAATTCCTGGTGTCAGCGTGGAGGTCGCAGGACACATTGCCGGATACACAGCTGGGGATCAGCTGACGTTACTGAAACCCAATAACACGGCAGCAAGTGTTGACTGCAAACGGCACTTCTGGGCAGCAACTGGCAGTGTTGGAGCCCAGGGATTACATGAGAAACACAATGTAGGCTGAGGCCTAATTTGAGCAAGTTTCAAATCTGTAGTAGTGTGAATGTGGAGGGAACAGGCGAAATTGCCGCACACACAGCAGGGGAGCAGCTGGCGTTACTGAACCCCAATAACAGAGGAGCAACTGCTGACTGTGCAGACTGCACTTCCGAGCAGCAACTGGCAGTGTTGGAGCCCAGGGACAGCAGGAGGAGCAGACTAGAGTGATTGCCGCACATACAGCAGGGGAGCAGCTGGTGTTACTGAACCCCAATAACAGAGGAGCAACTGTTGACTGTGCAGACAGCACTTCCGGGCAGCAACTGGCGGTGTTGGAGCCCAGGGACAGCAGGAGGAGCATAGTGTAGGCCAAAGCCTGCACTCGAGGCAGTTTAATATCTGTTGTAGTGTCAGCGTGGAGGTAGCAGGCCACATTGCCAGATACACAGCTGGGGATCAGCTGACGTTACTGAAACTCAATAACACGGCAGCAAGTGTTGACTGTGCAAACGGCACTTCCTGGCAGCAACTGGCGGTGTTGGAGCCCAGGGACAGCAGGAGGAGCAGACTAGAATTATTGCCGCACACACAGCAGGGGAGCAGCTGGCGTTACTGAACCCCAATAACAGAGGAGCAACTGCTGACTGTGCAGACTGCACTTCCAAGCAGCAACTGGCAGTGTTGGAGCCCAGGGACAGCAGGAGGAGCAGACTAGAGTGATTGCCGCACATACAGCAGGGGAGCAGCTGGTGTTACTGAACCCCAATAACAGAGGAGCAACTGTTGACTGTGCAGACAGCACTTCCGGGCAGCAACTGGCGGTGTTGGAGCCCAGGGACAGCAGGAGGAGCATAGTGTAGGCCAAAGCCTGCACTCGAGGCAGTTTAATATCTGTTGTAGTGTCAGCGTGGAGGTAGCAGGCCACATTGCCAGATACACAGCTGGGGATCAGCTGACGTTACTGAAACTCAATAACACGGCAGCAAGTGTTGACTGTGCAAATGGCACTTCCGGGCAGCAACTGGCAGTGTTGGCGCTCAGGGAATGCAGGAGAAGAAGAGTGTAGGCCGAGGCCTAATTGGAGCAAGTTGAAAAGGAACCTTTAACCCCCCCCAGGCGTTTGTAGCTGAAAGAGCCACCTTGTGCAGCACTAATGCCGCACAAGGAAAAGGTGGCTCTTTTATTTATGCTCCTTGCAAACGCAGAACTAAACACTTATAAAATGTGTCCCCTCATACCGTGAAACCGTCCCGCAGGTGGGACTTTCCTTCATAATGAGATGCAACACAGCCGTCATTCCTCCCCCTTGGCGCCGGGCGCCGCCTCCTCAGCTTGGTTCAATCTGTCCCGGAGCCTGCGTTTTCAAAGGGAAAATAAACTTCAAGCAAAGTGACGCTAAGCACCTACGGATTTTTTGAATGCATCCACTTCCAGTGAAAAATGCTAATAAAAATTCATTTATTTTCTCAAAATGAAAAAAATTAAATATATTTTTAAAATACAGTACAACACGTTTCGGCTGCTATTTTTACAGTGCAGCCTTCATCAGGTAGCAAAAAAAAAAAAAAAAAAAGAACAGACATACAATAAGCACTATAAAGTGATGTTACCACCTCCCAAGTTTTCTTATTTATGAGGGTTCCTAGAAGGGATTAGCAGGGCGGGACCGGGGATCAGGTTCTCCTTTCCTGACGAATATCTACATGGTAGCCTCTAAAGAGGCTCTCTCCCTCTCCCTCTCCCTCTCCCTCTCCCTCTCCCTCTCCCTCTCCCTCTCCCTCTCCCTCTCCCTCTCCCTCTCCCTCTCCCTCTCTCTCTCTCTCTATATATCAATTTAGTACTTATCCAAAATGAGCTTTTAAATACATATGTTATGTTTGTTTGCAACAATGTAACACCAAGTATAGGTATACACATAATTATAAATATGATTCACTCTAATACTTAACAATTTTACTACTAACATCTCTACATGAATCAATTCATCCCTTAAAAAATACATTAAAAAAACAAACAGAAAACAACAAAAAAGTCCTTTAAAAAACAAAAAAGGATTTTGTTGTTATATTGACCCATGTGCAAACGACTGAGCTATTTATGACCAACCCTTCCACATTCTCTACTACATCATTAAGTCCATTTGGACAGAGGCTTTGTAACCTACATATCCAATATGACTCCTTACGGTTTAATCATTTGTTCCTGTTATTGGCCCCTTTTGGTATATGCTCCAGCGGTGGGACCGTGATGCAGAAGCATTTATTGGGCTTCAGCAGGAGGTGACGGGGCAGACTAGGTTTAATCTGCCCGCTCTTTGCATTCTAGCGGTGATTATTCATCCGGGCGCCCGATGCCTGGAAAGTTCGTCCCACGTGTTGGAGCCGCATCTGCAAGTCACTACGTAGATGACAAAACCCGTTCTACATGTGAGCCTCTGCATAATCTTAACTTAATCTCCCCAGTAGTGTTAGGGTACCGTCACACAGTGGCACTTTGGTCGTTACGACGGCACGATCTGTGACGTTCCAGCGTCGTAGACTGTGGTCACACGTTGCAATACACGGCGCTGGAGCGATAATTTCATGACGTATTTGCGATGTAGAAGCCATTGGTTACTGTGCGCACATCGTATACAACCTGTGTCACACGATGCAATCATGCCGCCACAGCGGGACACTAGACGACGAAAGAAAGTTCCACACGATCTGCTACGACGTACGATTCTCAGCGGGGATCCGGATCGCTGCTGCGTGTCAGACACTGCGATATCGTATGGATATCGCTGGAACGTCACGAATCGTACCGTCGTAGCGACCAAAGTGCCACACAGTACCCTTAGATCGAATACTCCGAGCTCCATGGTCAATGATCGCACATTTACGTTTGTGTGAAGAGGTTCTATAGACTCCTGCATTTACCTTCCCTCCATTCACTTTGGTATGGTTTCCTATCATATTTTCTATTTTTGGAACCTCTCAATTCACTTCGAGCTACAATATTTTTCACTGTCGCCCCTCTCCTAAAGTTATTCCCGCTTCCCTTGGGAGCATTTTCCGAAGGATCACATCTTTTTTTTTAAATAGACCAATATTTTTTTTAAAATTCTCCTTATCAATACATTCCCTTTTATTATTATAAGTTGTTATAAAATTAAACTTCCAAAGATTTCTCTTATTCTCCTCTTTGCTTGCTGGCCGTTCTTTCCCTCTACTTTCCTCTGCATTACAGTCTTTTCCCTTCCTACTTGAGAGACAATCCTCCTGTTCTTTGTCCAGATTCTTTCTGTATGCTGCCTCGATTAATTCTTCTGGATATTTCTTATCCCTGAACCTTTTCTTCAGTATTGCTGATTGGGTCACAAAATCTTTGGTGTTTGTACAGTTTTTTCGTATCCTTAAGAACTGGCTGAATGGTACATTAGTTTTCCAATACGAAAAAACTGTACAAACACCAAAGATTATGTGACCCAATCAGCGGACTGGATTCCTGCAATCCTTGGAGTTGGCAGAACATGTACAGCGCCACTCCCAAGATCTGTCCCCGGCTCCACAACATTTACCCAATGGGCAGTGAGGGAAAGGTATCGCCCCTGTCCATGGTGACTGGTCCACGCATCGGTGGTGAGGTGGACCTTGCTACTGACGGCGTTCAGTAGCACGTTTTATGTGTCCCTCCACATGCTTCTGCAGGGCAGGGACGGCTTGCCTGCTGAAGTAAAAGCGGCTGGGCACATTGTACTGTGGGACTGCCAATGACATCAAGTCACGGAAGCTGTCATTCTCCACCAGCCTGAATGACAGCATTTCCAGTGACAGAAGTTTGGCAATGCCTGCAGTCAGAGCCTGTGCTCGTGGGTGGTTTGCCGAGTATGGCCGCCTTTTCTCCCATGCCTGTGCTACCGATGGCTGTAGACTGGGCAGGGAGTGTGAGGATGACTGGGAACGTGGTGCTGTGGGTGGAATTACAGTGGGTCTCTGGACAACAGGGCCAGAGGTTCTTCCATGGCAATCCTGGGAGGAAGCCGAACCAGCTGTGTGAGAGCTGGAGGAAGAGGCAACAACACGAGCTGAAGAGGTGGTAGGTGCCGCTGTTGGTTGGCCTAGGTCTTCAGTGTGTTTTTGTAACTCCACAGCGTGCTCGGTCCGCACATGTTTCCACATATTTGTGGTATTGAGGTTGCTGACACTTTTCCCTCTTTTGACTTTCTGATGACACACCTTGCATTTGACAAAGCAAATGTCATCTGCAACTGTGTCAAAAAAGGACCAGGCACTGCAAGTCTTGGGAGCGCCCGTTTTGGCTTTTGGAAGAGGCATGCTCCGAATGGGTGCCGAAGTGGAGGCTACAGGCAACGCAGTCTTCCCTCTCCCTCTTTGGCCCGTTCGGGGAATCTCTTCCTCAGAGCTGCTCCCACCACCTTCCTGTACCTCACGCCATGATGGGTCAAGGACCTCATCATCTACACTACCCTCTTCCACCAACTGCTTCTGCTGGGTAGTCTCGGCAGCACAGTACGCAACAGAAAGTGGCACCTGAGTCTCACCATCATCGGATGCGTACAGCGGTGTGACCGGAGGCACTGGCCCACCCGCCTCTTCAGATTCAGAGAGACAAAGCAGTTGGGCATCACTGCATACTGCCTCTTCCATTTCTCCAATGCTGCTTGGCTGGCCCCCTCTTTCCAAGCCAAGAGATTCAGAGAACAGAAGTAGAGATGGCTCCTGTCCAGGGCTCTCTGTCTGCCTGGGCAATTTGGAAGGTGGTGAAGAGACAGATGGCTGCTCTCCAGTGCTCTGTGCCTGAGAGGATGTGGCACTAATTGAAGTCGATGCGTTAGCTGCCATCCATCCGACTACAGCTTCAATTTTTCTATATAGTGTTTTTTCACAATCTAGCAGGATACGGATGGAAAGCCACTAATAGGATAAATTTGAAAAAATGTGCAGCAGGCTGCACTAATTGAAAACAGACAATGGAACGGTATGAGGCAGTCACGCACCCTGTGCTGACTACAACCGGCTGTGGCAGCAGAACAGACTACAGAGTGAGCTGCACTCACACAGAGACCGTGCAGACAGCTGTGAACGGCGCTGCAAGGCAAAAACAAGGTTCTCACACAGCGGTTGCTATATTAGCCTGGGTAAAGCACAATGAAGCAAATCGCTATCTCTAAACTGGCCCTCAGTCAGAACACAGTGTCCTGTCCCTAACTGAATTCACAGCAGAGTGAGCCCTAAATGGCGGCGGCGGCTTTTATATTGCATCATCACATCATTTCAGCAGCCAATCACAGCCTTGCCATTACTTACATGCCCACCATGCAGAACAGGATGTGCCCACACTTCTAATGATTCCTCATTGGCTGAATTCTGGCTCTTTAAATTATGTGAACTTCCGATTCCGGTATCCGATATACTGAAAGTATCGGAACTCGGTATCAGAATTCCAATACCGCGAATATCGGCCGATACCCGATACTTGCGGTATCGGTAAGCTCAACACTAGTCACGACTCATCTGCAGAAATTACAACAAAGACACATTTGACTCCTTACATTTCAGCCCCATTCCCCATCTATTCCCAACCTGCACAAATGTCTCATCCTGCTGGTACCCCAATACTGAGCTGCTGTAGGTGGCCTAATGACTGCACCTACTGTGTGACACAAAAGCAGTGCTCCACTTACTGCCTCACATAATAATACGCACCACTGAATCCCCCACATTATAATGGTGATCACTGCCAGTTACAAAGTAAAACACCTCCTGTGTGTTCTCTAGATGGTAAAATTGACTTATAGAATGTATGAATGCCCTGAGCAAAAGCCCTAAAAAAGAGTGCCCACATTTTTCCCTCTAGAAAATAAAGTATTTTCAGTCACAATACCCTGACTGACTCTATAAAAGTAATGCTTCTTAAGTACCCACTTAAAAGTGTTCAACTTTCACTATTTTCCTCACAAATTGCTAACTGCCTGCCTGTTCTATTCAGCAGCTGCTCCGAGAAATCAATGACTGCTCCCGCTGGTGATAATGCAGACTGGGGCCCATCCAGTAGGACTAAAGCCACCTTCGGCCTACAGACTGGAGAGAAGTATTGGCGGGACACCGTGTCTCCCTCCTCTACCACAGAGCTTCACTGTATATATAAAAATGGCGGAAGCTGGGGGTGGGCCTACCGAATGAGGGGACAGCACCCTTCTGCCACCCTGGTAATCACGCTAATGCTGTGATGATACTACTTTAGGGTGTAAGACCGACTGACAAGCTAACTTAACATGCTGGTACGAGCTTTTGATAACTATTGTATGTTCTAGACGACAGAGGAGTAAAATGAATTGAAAGAAAAAGATAACGGGGCGTGGCCAGCAGCCGAAGGAGGACGTGTGCTCCTTGAGCTCCGCAGATGGCTGCCTCAATCTGAACAAGCTAAAGCCCTAAGAGACCCATCCACACTATCACAAGGTGGCATTTATCTGCCTAAAGACCTTGGAGCCTTCTTTTGGCCAGATTAGTCACAAGCTCGTGCAGGGACTGCAGTAGAGGACTGAGGCCTAGGAGCAGACCTGGTGCCTGCTGGAGGGGCCTCCTGACCGCATCCTATTTGGCGTGCTGCTTTTAGCTCCTCTCCCCCCGGAGAGAGACTGCATTGAGTGGAGTGAAGGAAGCGCACATCCTTGGAACACCCTGACTCCTGGACGTTTCCCCAGGTGTGCTCCGGTTTCTGGAGGCCGCGAACACTTCAGAGGCGCCTCCCGCCTGCTGTCTACTGCAGCAGTTATCCCGCTGCACTCCGCCTAATACAGAGATAACGCATCGCTGGAGGAAGACTCATGCTACTTACCCGTCAGGTCGAAGACCCGTAGCGGTCCCTCTGCAGCGGTGTCCGTCTCCCTGCCCTGCTTCTGGATGTGTGGTCCCCCCGTCATGGCTGCCGGTGGTGTGTGGCGGGAAGAAGCTTAACCGCCGAGCAGGGGCGGTGTGAAGGAGTTGTCCATAGCCGCCGCTCTCCTGGACTGAGTTCGCTAGAGGCTGGCGGTGAGTGACTTGGAGCTGAGGCCCTGGAGCGTCTTCCTGTTTACCCCACCAGAGAGGACTAGGTGCGCTCATCAGTCACGGGGGGGGGGGGATCAAGTGGAACACAAATTTAGAGGGCTGAGTGACCCCCTTGCATGGAACTGCTTAGGCGGAAGCACTGCTTGGCTTAGCTGGGGATACTCTTCAGCTTTATCAGTGGGGGACTGAGGAGAATAGAGGGGGACTGACAGATTTCCCGCAAAAAAAGGCGCCATTTTGGTACAGAGCCCCTTTACATTAGAGCTATATAAGCTCTGTGCTGGAGAGGTCTCGCTTGACCACCCAGCATTCTCCACCAGCCTACAACCTCGCTATCCCAGATCTAGCGCCTCTTAACCACTTAACTCTGCGACTAATCTCCTTGAAATTGTGCCCAACTGTTCACATAAACAGAAACACCCATCTACTTTAAAACCTTTAAACAAAAGTCTTGACACCAAAGATTCTCCTGGGTGATAACCATATTCCTTTTGTTATAACTTGGTACCAGGGATCCTTAAAACATTCTATTATAAGAAGGAGATCTTACATTATCTGCTTGCAATTGTGTGGTTCTCCGCTGACCGAGTGGCTGCACTAAGGCTAGGTGCTCTATGATACGCATAGCTGTGACTGCAGCATCTAAACCGTCTATCTGCCTACATAGTTATTACATAAGTAAAATGGATCTGTAATACTCTTCCTTGCTAGCTAGAAGAGGAATTTAAAGCTCCATCTGTATCACTACATTTTGCACAATGGTTAAATCTGGCACTAAAACACCTAGACCAACTAAAACAAATTCTTTAGCCACACAATCGGATCTAGACAAATATCTCAAAAAGCGACTTTCTAATCCCAGTGCTGCTAAAACAATCTACCCACCTAACTCCGCTCCGGAGGGAGAAACAGATTCAGATATGGAAAGCGACTCTGATATGGGCTCAGGTGGCAAAGAACAACCGGTGACTCGCTCCTTCATCAAACAAATGTTATCCAAGGCACTAGAGCCCATTGGAAAAGAACTAACGGATATCAAGCAGGAAATATCACAACAGGGTCATAGACTAGAGACCTTAGAACAGTGATGGGCAACCTTTTGAGCTCGGTGTGTCAAAATTCGCCAAAAAAACGAACATAACTTGGGTGGTGTGTCACCTTGATAAAAAAAAAACATAATTTTGCGACATGTATAGTTTAAATAACAAATATGTATAATTATTTAACTTACCTGCTTAGTGACTTCTTTGTTCATCTGTCAGTTGTTTTCTTTTGTTGGTCTTGCTATTATTTAACTTGTGTGGGGTGCCGTGAACTAAGATAAGTGAGGGGGAGGGGGAATTCTTCCAGTGATGGCGAACCTGTGGCACTCCAGCTGTTGCAAAACTACAATTCCCATCATGTCTTCACAGCCAAAGCTTTTGCTTGGAATGGCCATGCATGATGGGAATTGTAGATTTGCAACAGCTGGACTGCCACAGGTTCGCCATCACTGATATTTTTAGTGACTTTTTTGTTGCTGAATTTCACTAGCTAAATGTTCAATTGAAGGTTGGTATTTTGTACACTTCAAGCTCAAGCAAGCGCTACTAAGTTCATCTGTCAATCTGTTTCTTTTGTTGGTTTTGATATTATTTAATGCTGAGAATAAGGTCTCACAAAAGTAGGTAGAGGGAAAAAGTGAGTAAAGCCATTGCTATATTTTTCAGGGTGCTAAGTGTGTCTGGTAACCGATTCCAGGCACTCCAAATTTCCTGTTCATAGTGGCACTCCTCTTGATTCTCCAAGCGGCACCTTTCTAGATTCTCAAGCTTTGACCTCAAGTCAACAAACACCTGAGCCCAGATGCTGTCCTGAAATTCTGCAAGTTGCATCTCCAAATCATCCATTTGTATCCACTGGAAACCATTTAATTCCAAACTACTGTAGACTACTACATCAGGATACTTAATTATTTTCATGGTCTGTTCTAGGCTTCTAAATTGATGAAATCTATCACTGAACTGGTCAAGTAACGAGTCTAAAACATGCTGGTACTTGATATGCAAGGGTTCCATTTCATTTTGTACAGCTGCACTGGCCTTCTCAAAATACTTTGTTACTCGAGGAAAATACTTATAAGTTTTAGTTTCTACATCTCGCTTGAAAATGTTAAGTTTACTTTCAAAAGCTTTTATGTATCCAAACATAACGTCAAAGCTACAAGGTTTTGGCAAAACTATTAAGTTCAGTTCATTAATATGAACAGAGAGATCTGTAAAAAACATCAGGTTGTTGACCCACTTAGAATCATAGAGCTGAGGAAAGTTTCCCAGATCCTTATCCTCAAGAAATACCTTAATTTCTTCAAAGCACTCCACAAAGCGCTCAAGAACTTTGCCTCGGCTCAGCCATCTTACATTATTGTACATCAACAGTCCACTGTAGGTGGAATCAACCTCCAGTAAAAGTGCAGAAAATTCTCGCTTGCGAAGGGGGCGAGCAGCTAATAAATTAACGATTTTTGTAACAACTGACGTTAAGTCGTTTAAGTCAGTGAATCCTGCTTTGGCACATAAAGCCTCCTGATGGATAATACAATGAAAAGGCACAATCGGATGTCCAATACCTTCCGTAAACAATTTAACAAATCCAACTTTTTTCCCCACCATGTTTGGTGCCCCATCTGTCGTCACTGACACAACTTTAGAGATATCAATGCTTAGGTCACAGAATGTTTGCATAACAACCTTACATATTTCACTTCCTGATGTACTTGTTGGCACTGATACTAACTTTATCAACTCTTCTCTCATTGTGAGACCATCAGAATATCGACCAATAATGGCCAACTGAGCATGTGATGTGACATCAGTAGTTTCATCAAGAGAGATCGAAAAATATTTACAATTACTTATGTCGCTCTTTAATTGATGTTGTACGTTTGTGTTCAGTCTCATTATTCGGTCTTTTATGATATTTCTACTCAGTGGTAACTCAGATATTCTCTTAATAATTGCATCTTTATTCTGCATATCATGAAACAGAACTGGGGCACATCTTAAGAGAGTATCTTTAATAAATTCTCCCTCACCGAGTGCTTTTCCATGCTGAGCTATGGAGTGAGCAATGCTCAGACTTGCAGATGTTACATTTGTGGAGCTTTTTACAAATTTAAGGATGGAATTAGATTGGCTCTTATGAAGGTGGAGCTGCCTGGAAATGTATTCCTTCCTTTCATCCTCACTTTTTTTCAAGAGCTGGGAATGATTAGTTTCAAAATGTCTATTTACATTCCACGTTCTGCTTACTACCGTTTCACTACATAGAACGCAAAATGATCTGCCATTTTTTTCTATAATGCCATACATCTCAGTCCATGTCTCTTGAAAGGATCGGCTACTGCTACTACTACCACTCCCTTTACTCAACTTTGGTTTTTTATTTTGTGGCTTCTCCATGAGAGGGGCAGTGAGAGAAGATTTATAGTTAGCCCTGCAGGCAATTAGGGGTTAACTAACCTAACTGACCATATGATGGCACATGTAATGGTGGTGAAATGGAGTCTGTACTATGCTGCAAGATGGCGTTCCTAATGGGGGGAAATGGCACCCATAGCACAGACCTCTTCCAGCCTCCCCCTCACTTATCTCAGTAATGGCCAATGACACCCCACAGTTCACTGGATGATGGTTGCTGTAGTAGTCACAGGGCCTGCAGACAGCAATCACAGGGCCTCCAGACAGCGATCACCTCAGGCCTCAGAAGTGCGTCCCAAGCGGCATTGCGCAGAGCCTCTAGGCCTGGGACTTCCGGCAGGCCCGCACTTCCAGCCGGCGCAGCAGGGAGCAGCGCAATGCCGCCCAAACAGAGCTCCGGCGCAGAGCGTCTAGACCTGTGACTTCCAGGAGCTGCGCCGGGTCTACCGGAAGTCCCAGGCCTAGACGCTCTGCGCCGGAGCTCTGTTGTTTGGACCTACAGGCCTCCTGCATGGCATCCAATCCGATAAAAAATCGGAACGGCTTGCCATGC
Organism: Ranitomeya variabilis; assembly: GCF_051348905.1. Lineage (NCBI taxonomy): Eukaryota > Metazoa > Chordata > Amphibia > Anura > Dendrobatidae > Ranitomeya > Ranitomeya variabilis. Next base: position 3,980,839 of record NC_135237.1, on the reverse strand, counting down.
AATTTAAAGATGCAATTTATATGGGGCCGCGGGTCACTGAAAATGACTACGCGTGTCAGCACTGCCTTGGAATATTCTGTGCAGCTATTTTGTGAACTTTCTAATGCTATCTTTCCTGCATTAAAGCTCAGGAAGAGCAGTTGCACTTGGTCCACTCTACGCTAGAAGACCATGAAAACCGGGAGCGCAGAAATAACATCCGAATAAAAGGCCTATCGGAATCTGTCGCCTCTGAGGCTTTAATTAAAGCTGCTACCGAGACCTTCCGCTCCCTACACTTGGAGAATAATCCCCAAGACATTGAAATAGTAAGAATACATAGGGCGCTCCGCCCTAAGCCTAAACAAGGAGAACCACCCCGAGATGTACTGTGCAGATTCGTAGACTTCTGCACCAATGATCTGATACTAAAACGGGCAAGGGAGGCTCAAGACATCAAATTTGAAGATTCGCGTCTCAAACTCTTCCAAGACCTTTCAGCAATTACTCTGAGGAAGCGCTTTTTGCTCAAACCAGTCACCAAAGCGGTTCTTCAGAAAAAATGTCAATACCGCTGGCTGTACCCATTTGGAATACAAATTATTACTGAAGACAAAAGACTACAAGCAAGATCTTCAGCAGACATCCGAAAAATCTGCAAAGAACTGAACATTTCCCTTGACCAATACCCTAACATCGAGACTTTCCACGCAGCTTCAATGTTACAACCTCTCCCCATCCCTACCCCATGGCAGCCGGTCTCCACTCCTAAATCTCAGAAAACAAGACGTAAAGGTGCCAGAATGACTCCCACTAAAGACCCAGATACCTGAAGGGATTGTTTTACCTTTGTTAGCCTCTACAGCAGTGGTCCCCAACCTTTCTGACCTTGAGAGCCACATTTAGCTTAGAGAAATGGTCGCGAGCCACATCCAGCACTGAGAGAGGGTCGCGAGCCACATCCAGCACTGAGAGAGGGTCGCGAGCCACATCTAGCTCCCACCCCCTTCAAAGTAGTGTCAAACAAAGCCCCCATTACAGGTATAATGATAACCAAAGCTTTTGCACAGAAATCACTCCAAAGCAGTAAACTGAGATCCAGAGGTTCCCACAATACCCCCATTCAGCCTTGTCCCATCAAGACACCTAACATACTGTCACATCCAGTTTTAAGGCACCTCCTCTAACAGGTAGTACCATCCTCTAGCGTACCATACCTAAAACATATCTAAACCCCTAAGACCAGTAAATATGCATCCAGATCTGCACTTCAGTGCAAGGCTGCTCACAAAATTAATAATTTTGAGATGTGCTCTTCATACCTGTTTGCTAGACCTGGAACTAATGCACCAAGCTGGTAGACAGTCGCGAGCCACAATTCATGGGACCTCGAGCCACATGTGGCTCCCGAGCTACAGGTTGGGGACCCCTGCCCTACAGAATAGGGATCATTGATAGTTATCCCTAGTACTGATTCCTAACCTTTCCCTTTTTCTTTGTTAACAAACCATTGTGTAAGTTCTCTTTGATACTCTGAATTAATGTTACAGTTGAGTAATGATGTTTATTGCAGGTTGCCTCTTTCCTAGCTGGCAGTGATTGCTACTTTCAGCTCCATTTCTCGATATGTTGCACTCAGTAGAGTGCTATGTTGTGCTCCTTCTTATTATAATGTTTCATTTTTCTAAACTTTCTACGTCCTCCCTCTTTATTCCCCCTCTGCCCCTCTTCTTCTACTCTTTCCCTCAGGCACATTGGGATGACTTCCATCGCCGAGACTTACATCCAGATGGCTTGAAGATATTCAAGTTACTCACCTTCAACACTAATGGTTTCAACTCTCCGTCATCCAGAGGCCAAACCCTTTCACACTTCAAGAAAAAATGTATTGGCATACTTCTCCTACAAGAAACTCACTTCACTGGTAACAAGGTCCCTTCTTTGGGGAAAGCATACTGTGATAGATGGTTCCATGCTACCTCACCTCAGGCTAAATCAAAGGGAGTGTCCATAGCCATAGCTAAAGATATTCCATTCCTACTTCATGACCAGACCGTAGATACAAATGGCTGCTATCCAATGATAAAGGGAATTTTGGCGGGGGTAGCTGTTACCATTTGTAATATTTATGCTCCAAATAAGAAGCAATTAAAATGGATCCTAGCCATACTTAAGAAGGCAAGGGATTTTAGGGAAGCTACACTCATATTAGGTGGAGACTTCTACCTGGCCCTTGAACCCTCCATCGATACAACTAAGAAAAAAAGCGCAATCTCCCCGAGAGACTTAATAAGACTGAAACAGGCGCTCCACTCACTGAACCTAGTAGACACTTGGCGCTACATACACCCGACTAAACGAGATTTCACCTTCTCTCATCCACATGGGTCCTACCATAGATAGACTACTTATTTGTGCCTAGATCTTTACTACCCAATATTCAGCGGGCAGATATTATCCCCACCCTGTTTTCGGATCACTCATATGTAACGGTTTAATTAATTCTGTCTAAACATTTCTGCCCAAGCAGATCCTGGCAACTAAATGACTCGCTCCTAGATAATCCCTCCACTAAACCCCGCATCGTTAAGGCCATTAAAACGTTCTTTGAGTTGAATAACAATGCTGAGACATCACCCTTAATATTGTGGGAGGCGCACAAATCGGTGATCCGAGGGGAACTTCTATCCATGGCATCTTATTTGAATAAAATTAAAAATAAAGAATTGAATGTTCTACATGAGGAGATAAAGCGTTTAGAATCCCAACATAAGAGGACTTTGTTACCACAAACTCTTCTAGAGCTCTCAGCCAAAAGGCAAAGACTAAGGGACATCCTCGGAGAACAATCAGCGAAATGTTTCGCCTCTTGGAAAAACTGCAATTTTGGGCATGGTGATAGTTAATTTAGAGGCTTTATGTCACTTATTATAAAGAAGCAGGCTCGCACTTTTATTCATTCTATTAAAACTATAACGGGCCAGATAACCCAAAACTGCTCCCAGATAGAGAAAGAGTTTCTAAATTACTACAAATCCATATACCAATTGTGCCTCGAAGAAGGAGAAAAAATCCAGAGGAAGCGGGATATTCAAACCTTCTTAAAAAGCCTAAGGGTATGTGCCCACGTTGCGGATTCTGCTGCTGCAAAACCACTGCGGTTTTCACTGTGGATTTTCTCGCGGTTTCTTCTGCGGATTCCTCTGCGGGTTTTCAACTGCACTTTCCTATTGGTGCTGGTTGAAAACCGCTGCGGAATCCGCACAAAGAATTGACATGCTGCGGAAAATAATCTGCTGCGTTTCTGCGCGGATTTTTCCGCAGCATGTGCACAGCGGATTTTTTTTCCCATACGTTAACATGTTACTGTAAACTTTGGGAAAACTGCTGCGGATCCGCAGCATCAAATCCGCAGCGTGTGCACATACCCTAAATCTCCCGTCCTCATCTACTTCTCAGCAAGGACAACTAAACCATTTACTCTTGTGGAGCTCCAGTCAGCCCTATGGAAGTGCCCCGGGACCAGATGTCTTCACAGCACATTACTATAAATCCAACTCTGAAATCCTGCTCCCTCATCTACTCAATATGTGTAACTCTCTCCAGAGAGGGGAAAAAGCCAGGATCTCACTGACCTATAAGGAAGGGAAACATCCGGAACAATGTGGCAGTTACAGGCCGATATCATTGTTGAACACGGATCTAAAAACATGTGCGAGGTTGATGGCCGACAGACCTGCAGTTGTGCTGCCTCAATTCATCTCCCTGAACCAGTCTGGATTTGTGAAGGGCAGAGAGGGGAAGATAATACATACAAAGTCTTACACCTCATGCAATATGCAAAGTTTACGAAAATACCGACCGCACTAATGAGCTTCGATGCGGAGAAAGCTTTCCATAGGGTTGACTGGACTTTCCGACAGGAAACGTTATTAACATTTGGTTTCCCCCATCTTCGATATCAGCCATTATGGGAATGTACTCATTTCCCTCAGGATCAGACTCAATGGGTCGCTTACAGATAATCAATGGTACAAGGCTGTCCGCTGTCTCCGCTACTCTCTTACAGGCCGTTCAGCAATGCGGTGATGTAGGCGGCCTTCATATTCAGGGCACCCGTTTTATAACAGCGGCGTTCGCTGATGACCTCTTGATAGTAATTTCTAAACCATTAAAGAAGTTGTCCACTACTATAACCTTTTTTTTTCTTCATATAGCTTGCTATTATGGGCCACTGAAAACATCCACTGTGTTTATTTCAGCAATATGACCTTTTATCATGCTGTAGCAGCCAGGGGTGAACCTAGCCTCTGTGCTGCCTGAGGCGAAGTGCAGTAAATTTGTTTAAATCGGTAGGAATAAACCTGGTTCATACAGATTTATATCTATACTGTAAAAATGAGGACAATAGTGGACATTTTAATTTAGAGAAATAGAAAAAAGATGTCCAAACAGATCACGCCTCCTTCTCCCGAGTCGCTTAGCCAATCACAAGCGCCGCACACGGGGCTGTCCGGAGCTAATAGCAGGGGCCTTCCTATTGGGTTCAGTAAGGGATGCGAGAGTGGGAAGGATAGCGAGCACAACCGACGCTCAGGACAAACACGGCTGAATGCCTGTATGTACCGAGGGGCAGCAATGGACCTGATGTGTAAGTTATGGGCCATCAGTCCTCCAGTTCAATCAGTCCTCCAGCAGAGATGTTTGTGAAAAGGACAATGCATCCTGCACCAGGGCGTACAAAGAGATCATGGGGCCCCAAACCACAAGCTCTTATTGCTCCCCCATCCCCCCCCCCAAAAAAAAATAATAATTTGGATCACATAGGTACATATCTCACAACTTTGCTGCCGTTACAAAGTAATTTTACTCCTATTGAAGCCCCCAGATTCCTCTTTCATTGCCCCATAAAGTATGATGCCAACAAAGGTGCCCCGCAAACACTATGACCCCCCACACTGATTCCTCCACACGCGCAGTATGATAACCTTACTGTACCCCCTCAACTATCCCGCCACAGTATGATCCCCAGCTGTGAGCCCCATACAGCCCTCCATAATGTATAAAAGGAGCTACATACAGTATAATGGTCCCCACTTCCTCATAGCCCTTCAAGTATCATGCCCCCCCCCCCCCACAGAGCCCTCCAAATATTATAATTACTGCCATATAGTATAATTGGCTTCATATAGTCCTCCATATATTATAAAGCACCATCCATCATCTTCCATATAGTACAATGCCCCCATAGTCTTCCATATAGTATAATGCACCCCCATAGTCCTCCCTATAGTATAATGCACCCCCCATATGCCTCCATCTAGTATAATGCACCCCATAGTTTTCAATATATTGTAATGGATCCCCCCATAGTCCTCCATATATTATATTGCCAGTGTGCGAGATTGTATCAAAGGCAAGGATACAACCTTTGACGTATATGAACGTCAAAGGTGGTGAAAGGGTTAAATTACATTATATACAGCACACATGTACATTACATACACATCATACAGTCACAGACACACACATCATACATGTCCTTAGTACACACATGCTATATAACAGATGCACAGCAGGTACACATCATATACACAGAACATGTATTCAGGACAAGTGTATATACATACACACCTCAGTATTCACACAAGATATCTAAACACACAAACATACACAGCCCCCCCCACACACAGAGATACAACACACACACGCAGACACAACCCACACACCATAGAGAGACACAATCCACACACAGGCACACATAACCCAAACACACACAGACAACCCACACACCACACAGACAACCCACACACAGACACGCAACCCAAACAGACATACACACAAGCAGACACACAGACACGCAACCCACACACAAGCAGACACGCAACCCACACACAGACACACAACCCACACAAACACGCAACCTGCAGACAGACCATACACAGACACACACATAGACACAACCCACACACCACACAGAAAGACAACCCACACACAGACACTACTCACACACCACACATAAAGACACAACGACAGAGAGACAACCCACACACTACACAACCCCCCCACACACACTCACACACTTCTGTGCTAGGGGGTGGGGGCTGGTGTACATGTGCAGCTTCCCCTGCTCACAGCAGCCCCACACCCACTCTCTGTGCCGGGATTGCCCAGCAGGGGATCTGTCACCTTGTGGATTGGAGCTGCTTCTCCAGCATCTTCCAGCACAGGTGGCTCCTCTCTGATATTATTTCCTGACTCTCACTTCTTCCCTTCAAATATGCGCCATGCAGGAGGACAGGAGCACTGGCCAATCAGCTCTTCTGTCAGTGATGTGAGAGCTTTCATTGGCCAGTGTTCTTCTCCTGCAGGACACCTCTCCTCTCTCAGTTGCTGGACCCTGAGCATAAAAGCCACCGCACACCAGTAATCACAGTGCAGATTCCCCCAGTATGAAGTGGGCAGCAGCACAGCAGGAGATAGCAGGATGTCAGGGAGACAAGAGCGGCCAAATGCAGGCACAAGCCGGCATCTGAAAGAATGGCTCCTCGCAGATGCCGCCCCCTTTTTATCAGCAGGTGGCGCCGCCTGAGGCAACCGACTCAAGTGGCCTCATGATAGGTGCGCCCCTGATAGCAGCACATCTTCAGTGCTGGATCCAGCTCTCATGGGGTTAACCGACAACTTCCTTTCTCCTGACTTACTGTGCTCTAATACTACAAGTTCCATGATGCATTGCTCTCGCCTGTAACTCTGCACCCCGCACACCCACTGCAAAACACACCCCAACCCCTCCCTCCTCTCCCTCCTCTAGCTTCAAAAAGATTTGTGATGTCATTTCTGTCCAACCCACCCTCCATTACACACAGATAGATAGATACATAGATATGGGATAGATGGATGGATGGATAGATAGATATGGGAATAATAGATAGATGGATACATAGATAATATAGATGGATGGATGGATGGATATGGGATAGATAATAGATAGATAGATAATAGATGGATAGATAGATAATAGATAGATACAGGGGTGGATTATAATAGGGTCAATCTGGGCAGTAGCCCTGGTGCCCAGTGGTGTGGGGGGGCCCTGGGCTACCGCTCAGATTGCCCGCCACCATCAGGGCCCTAACTGGTGTATGGGCCCAGTGGGCAGAGAGGGGGCCCGCATTGGACCCCGTCTCATCTGCTCACCGGGCCACTACCGGCGCTGCGGCAGTTTCACCTATTGACGTGCGGGCGCTCGCCCACATGTCAATAGTTAACAACAGCCACCAGCCAATTGGAGGCTGGCAGCTGAAGTCGGCCGCAGCGCACACGTCGCCAGTGAGTGTGCGCTGCTGGAGGGAGCTCGCCGCCTGGAGCGCTGGTCAGGTGAGGAGAACTCGGGTTTTTTTGGGGTTTTTTTTGCAAACGGCCAGAATGCTGGACACACTGGGGCAATATGCTGGACACACTGGGGCAATATGCTGGACACACTGGGGCAGATTGCTGGACACACTGGGGGCAGGACTGGAGGCATGGGCAGAATGTAGACACGGGGCATGATTGGAGACACGGGGCAGAATGAAAGACATGGGGCAGGATTGGATCATGGGGCAGGATGGATACGATGGAGACAGATGGGGCAGGATGGGGAGATCATATGGGGTAGAATGGATACTCATGAGGGCAGGATGGGAGAACATATGGCTGGAGCCAGGAATGAGATAAACGGGGCCAGGGTGGGGAATATTATTACCATAGGGGCTAATTAAGGGATATTATTACTGCAGTGATGTATTTATTTTATTTTTTGAGTATACTGTTTTAATTGGGGGGGGGGCGGTCCTGTTACTGTGCAGAGTGACACTATACACCACATGAAGAAAAAGAGGCGATAATGTAGAAGTTGGGAAAAATTAAGTAATGTGTTCTGCAACAGTGCAACGGTGGCGCAGTGGTTAGCACAGCAGCCGTGCAGCGCTTGGGTCCTGGGTTCTAATCCCACTCAGGACAACATTTGCAAAGAGTTTGTATGTTCTCTCTGTGTTTGTGTGGGTTTCCTCCGGGTTCTCCGGTTTCCTCCCACATTCCAAAGACATACTGATAGGGAATTTAGATTGTGAGCCCCATCGGGGACAGTGATGATAACGTGTGCAACCTGTAAAGCGCTGCGGAATATGTTAGAGCTATATAAAAATAAAGATTATTATATTATTCTGCAAGCGGAGCTCGAGATAACTGTAATTTCCTGCAGAAACGAGTCCTGGCTGGAAGAATTGATGGCGGTCTGTGCTGGATGAAAGATGAAGGACTTCACCTAGAGACGTCACTGGTGAGTCAGTGTTACCTATACACTGACACTATACACTGTATACTATATACAGCGGTCCTGGGTATAATGTCACCGGTGATCACTGTATAACCTCTACACAGACACTGCATACTAAGTACAGATCTCCTGTGAATACTGGCACTGATGGTGATAGTATTGTGTTTTTTTTTATTACTGATCAGTATTGTAGTATTCAGTCACTATGTGGTGGTAATATGTGGTCTGGTCATGGTGCTGTGGTATTTGTTCCTTGTATGTGATATTATTGGTCATTTTAAAAATTGAAAAATAAATCAAACTATACCTAAATTGTATTGCATATTTTAACAAATATTTAGTAGGTTACAGTAGAGTAGGTCCTGGCCAAAACTGTCTACCGTGTTATGGTGGCGGCTTACAAAATCTTTGTAACATGACACACATGACCCCGTTGCATGACCCAGTCACATGACTGGGGGGCCCACAGTGTCTAAACAGCCTGGGGCCCTGGCTACCCTTAATCCACCCCTGGATAGATAATGGATAGATAGATATATCTGTATGTATTCATCTATCTATCTATCTATCCATTATCTATGTCTATTTCCATATACCGTATTTTTCTGACCATAAGACGCACTTTTTTTCCTCCAAATTTGGGAGGAAAGTGTGGGTGCGTCTTATGGTAGGGATGTAGCATGTGGGGAGGGGGGCAGGAGCGAGTGGGATCGCACTGTTATCCCACTTCAGGAGGCAGAAAAATGTCCCCACTGCCGCGCTGGGGAAACCATGTGGTCCCGATGATTAAGTGCAGTGAATATTCATTAGCGGCTCCCAGCCCACCGATCAGCTGAGCAGGGAGCAGCAAATGAATACTGCACTTCAGCAGGGACACACATGGTTTCCTCAGCGCTGATTCCTGCAGCAGCTGGGGAGATCCATGTGTCCGGGGGAGGAGGAGGCAGCAGCAGGGTCCGGGGGAGAGGAGATCGCTGGTACCTTCCTGGGCTGGAGCTGAGTGCTGTGCAGGAGGACCTGTGATGATGTCAGAAGTGGGCGGGCTGGAGCATCACATGGCAGCACAGAGCCCTCCCTCTTCCTGACATCATCACAGGTCCTTCAGACTCCCCACTAGAATCTGCAGGCTTCTGGAGAGGCAACAAGAGGGAGGGCTCTGTGTGTGCAGCCATGGGATGATTTACCTCACCACAGGCTGGCTGGCTGCCACAATTAAGAGGTTAGTCTTTCCAAAACACAATAAAGCACTCTGCCACTCCTGTGGTGAACTATAACTCCCAGCATGTCATAGGATCTGCAGGACATGCTGGGAGTTATAGTTCTCCCATGGGCTTTTAAAGCAGCACTCCAGTGTTATTTTGCAGTGCTGGAGTGGTGCTTTCAATATCAGCCCTGCGCCCCCATTCTTATACTCACCCTCCAGCGTCTTTATATAGTACTTCACAGACACCACACTGGTCCCGCAGCTTCTAACATAATAACATACTATTATATATAATAACACCACATATAATAGTATGTTATTAAATATTTTACCACATTTTTTTGCTTCAAATAGGGAAAAAAATATTTTCCACCTCTAAAACCTGGGTGCGCCTTATAGTCCGGTGCGTCTTATAGTCCGAAAAATACGGTATATGTCCATATCCATGTTTCTAAACCCCTTCACCCCTGGAGCTTTTTTCGTTTATTGCTCCCCTTCTTTCCAAGGCCATAATTTTTCCGTCAATATGGCCATGTGGGGGCTTATCTTTGGTGGGACAAGTTCTACTTTTGAACGACATCATTGGTTTTACCATGTCGTGTAACTGAATTTTTTTCACATTTTCTAAGTGCGATGAAATTGCAAAAAAAGTGCAATCCCACACTTGTTTTTTGCTCGGTTCACTAAATGCTAAGGCTGTGTGCACACATTGTGGATTTGATTGCAGATCCGCAGGGTTTTTTGCTGCACAGAATTGCATCAAATCCGCAGTGTAGTGCACAACCAATGTAAGTCTATGGGATCCGCAGACTTGTTGTGCACATGCTGCGGAAAGAGCCGCACCGAAACGCAGCTTCTTTTTCCGCAGCATGTCACTTCTTTTGTGCCAAACTGCAGCGTTTCTGCACCCTTAGGGTATGTGTCCACGTTCAGGAAACGCTGCGTGTTTGACGCTGCGTGGGGCCACAGCGTCAAACACGCAGCGTCCAGATGTTCCAGCATAGTGGAGGGGATTTCATGAAATCCCGTCTCCACTATGCGTGGTAACACGCATCCGTCGGCCCTGCGACTCCGGACATGCTGCGCGTCTTTTAAGATCGCAGCATGTCCGTGTTCCTTGCGGTGACGCTGCGCCACCGCAAGGAATAACACTGGGCCCTATGTGTGGGGTGCGATGATGCCGGGTGTGTGCAATGAACACATCCGGCATCATCGCGTCCTAGAAGGGGGCAGGGCTTAGCGCCGAGCGGGTTTGCTGCTCCGACGATACCGCCGGCCATCCTGACCGTGGACACGTACCCTTAGACTTTCATTGAGTCTGGCACATCCGCAGCAAAACCGCAGATGTAAAAAAAGATCTGGGTCCGAGAAACGCTGCAGTTCGGGAGGAGGGAAGTGTGTGGGCGGTGACGGTGTGCGTGTATGTGTGTGCGGACGGGGTCTGCGGAACTGTTCAGGTGTGTGCGGGGCTAACCGTAGCGTTTTCTGAGATATCGGGTCGGGTGAGGGCTAATTTTTTGTGCGCCGAGCTGACGTTTTTAATGAGACCATTTTGGTGCAGATACGTTCTTTTGATCACCAGTTATTGTATTTTAATGCAATGTCGCGGCGACCAAAAAAACATAAATTTTGGCTTTTGATTTTTTTTCTCGCTACGCCATTTAGCGATCATGTACATTTTTTTAATTGAAAACAGCTGACATGTTGCAGCTTTGAAGTGGGCTCACCGCCGAAGTCCACCTCAAAGCGGGGGATACTGCCAGCTGACGTACTATTCCGTCAGCTGGCAGAAAGGGGTTAATGAACAATATGTTTCAGTTAAAGAAAATTAAAAAAAACGGCGTGGGCTCCCGTGCAATTTTCTGCGCCAGAGGGGGAAAGCCGACGGCCGTGGGGCCAATATTTGTAGCCTGGGAAGAAGTTAATACCCATGGCCCCTCCCAGGCTATGAATATCAGTCTGCAGCTGTATATTTAGCCTTTACTGGCTATTAAAATAGGGGGACCCCCCAAAAAATGACGTGGGGTCCCCCTATATTTTATAGCCAGCATGGGACTTACATATGAGGGTCTGAGCAAAGGGGCTGAAGACTTATGGCCTGGGATAGCTCAGTTTTTTTAAATAAATTTGCAAACATTTCTACATTTCTGTTTTTTCAGTGAAGATGGGGGCAGAGTGGACATTAATGAGAAAAAATGAACTTTTTTGAATTTACCAAATGGCTGCAATGAAACAAAGAGTGAAAAATGTAAAGGGGTCTGAATATGTTTTGTACCTACTGTAAGTGTGGTTGAGCAAAAAAGAAGTTTGAGCTGTTGCATGAGGGATCCGGGCTCCCAGCACAGCAGGCCTGCACTGGTCCCTCACCCACCTCGTCTTATGTTAAACTTCAATTCCAAGCTGTAAATGCGAGCCCAGCATTGTGTTACTATTCTTACACTTTTATACCAATAGATAGCGCAAACATCAGTTTCATAGACTACTGAGTGTGGCTGGAATAAAAAAAAATATTGAGCTGTTGCATGAGGTATCAGGGCTCCCAGCACAGCAGGCCTGCACTGGTCCCTCACCCACCTCGTCTTATGTTAAACTTCAATTCCAAGCTGTAAATGCGAGCCCAGCATTGTGTTACTATTCTTACACTTTTATACCAATAGATAGCGCAAACATCAGTTTCATAGACTACTGAGTGTGGCTGGAATAAAAAAAAATATTGAGCTGTTGCATGAGGTATCAGGGCTCCCAGCTAAGAAGGCCTACACTGCTCCCTCAGCCACCAAGCCTTAATTGAAACTTCAATTCCAAGCTGTAATTGCTGGGCCAGACCCTGATGCCTCATGCATGGCCCATGGCTGACTGCTTCTGTGCCATTACCAAATTTCTACTGTGGGTGAATTGATGCCATTTTTCATGGTGTTTGCTCCTAATTTCAGATGTTTGGGAAGCTTTTTGTCACCCCTTAAGGTGTTGTGTATACATTTAGTTTGGCCTCCCATTGCATTTAATGGCGTTTGGGTACGTTTATCGAACCGTTCGGCAAATGTCTAAACATTCAGCGAACTAAACCGAACCTTGAAAGGTTTGTTCATCTCTAATCACGAGACCCTGCTATGCTTCACTTTATTAAGTAGCACCGAGCCCCTGTCGTGCTTCACTGCAGATATCACCAAGCTTCCACTGTGTTCAACTGTACACATCACTGAGAAAAAAGCAGAGATGATTACCTGCTGAAGCCTCCAAACAAATGCACCAGCAGGGCGCATCGGACCCGATTAATGATGGCAACAACACAGGTGCAAAAAATACCGATGAAACAACCACTTTCAATCCAGTGTTGGCTGTTTGGCATTAGTGCACAGAAAATAAGCGATAATAGTCTGTATGTGGCATTGTTCACACAAGCAATGCAGAGCATCTGGTCTACAGCCTATTACTAACGCACATACAGGCGGGCCGCCCAGTGCTACAGAATGCATGCTGTGTAAACAGAGGCCTACAGTTTACAGAGCCATCTTGGTCCGACTGCGCCCTGCAAGATAAAGTGCAAAAAAAACACATATCAATGTATGTAAGGTATAAGTTTATATTGGGGCCTCAATACGTAAGCCGGCAACCCACGTCAAGGGTCCTTACATTTCGCCCTGCTAGTGCATTTGTTTGGAGGCTTCAGCAGGTAACCATCTCTGCTTTTTTCTCTGTGCAATTTTCTGGAGGATTTTTAAGTCCTCTTTGTGCGTCTGTGAGCTTGTACACATCTCTGAGCCCCCGAAGTGCATCACTGTAGACATCACTAAGCACTGACTGTGCTTCACTGAAATCATCATTTAGCCACCAATATGCTTCACTGTGCACCCGCCGTTCTCCACTTTAGTTATCACTGAGTCCCTGATATGCTTCATTGTAGACCTCAGCAAACCCCCCCATGTTTTACAGTAGACATCACTGTGCCTCCATCATGCTCCACTGTAGTCATCACTGAGCCTCTGCCATGCTTCACTGTAGGCATCATTGAGCGTTCACCGTACTTCAATATAGACATCACCAAGCCTCCGATATGCTTCACTATAGACCTCAGCGAGCCCCGCATGCTTTACAGTAGACATCACTGAGCCCCCATCATGCTCTACTGTAGTCATCACTGAGCCTCTGCCATTCTTCACTGTAGATATCACCAAACCCCCACCGTGCTCCACTGTAGTCATCACCGAGCCTTAGATATACTTCACTGTAGTCATCAACGAGACCCGCTGTGCTTCACTGTAGGCATCACCAAGTCCATGCCACGCTTCACTTTAGTCATCACCGAGCCCCCGATATGCTCCTTTGTAGACATCGAGTATTCGATTTTCTTCACTTAAGTCATCACTGAGCCATCACCATCCTTCACTGTGTAGCGCCGGTATCTCTGCCCCCTGCCAACGTACTCACCACTGCAGCCCACGTCCTGCTCTGTCTCCTACTTCCTGTCATGAAGCTGCTTGGGTTGTGCACACTGAGCACTGGTCCCCAGCGCTGTGCTAAGGGCGCACGCACTTTCCTCCTCTTGAAGGGCTAACGGACAATACTCTATACTCCTCCTCCTAGACCTGTCCTCTGCTTTCGACACAGTTGACCACTGCCTCCTACTACAGATCGTCTCCTCCTTTGGCATCAAAGACCTCACCCTATCCTGAATCTCCTCATACCTTTCCAACCACACATTCAGCATCTGCCACTCCCACACTATCCCCTCATCCCACCCTCTCTCTGTTGTAGTCCCCCAGGGCTCTGTTCTAGGACCCTACTCTTCTCAATCTATACACTTGGCCTGAGGCAACGCATAAAGTCCCATGGATTCCAGTACCACCTTTATGCTGATGACACTCAGATCTACCTTTCTGGCCCAGATGTCACCGCTCTGCTGTCCAAAATCCCAGAGTGTCTATCAGCCATATCCTCCTTCTGCTCCTCTCGCTTCCTCAAACTCAATGTGGACAAATCTGAACTCATTATCTTTCCTCCATCTCACAGATCTTCCGCTGCTTCGGAGTAACCCTTGACTCTGCCCTGTCCAAACCGCGCATCCAAGCTCTTTCCACCTCCTGTCACCTGCAGATCAAAAATATCTCCAGAATCCATCCTTTCCTCAACCTTCAATCTACTAAAATGCTTGTGCATGCCCTCATCATCTCCCACCTCGACTACTGCAACATCCTTTTCTGTGGCCTCCCTGCTAACGCCCTTGCACCTCTCCAGTCCATCCTTAACTCTGCTGCCCGACTAATTCATCTCTCTCCTCACTACTCCTCTGCTTCCCCCTCTGCAAATCTCTTCACTGGCTCCCATTCCCTCAGTGTATCCAGTTCAAATTACTAACACTGACCTACAAAGCCATCCATAACCTGTCTCCTCCATAAATCTCTGAACTAATCTCCTGATATCTTCCCTCACGTAATCTCCGGTCCTCCCAAGACCTCCTTCTCTCCTACACACTTATTCGCTCCACACCCAACCGCCTCCAAGACTTCTCCCAAATATCCCCCGTCCTCTGGAATTCTTTGCCCCAACACGTCCAACTATCAACCACATTCGGATCCTTCAGAAGGAACCTGAAAACCCACCTCTTCAGGAAAGCCTACAGCCTGCCCTGACCCCACTGCCTCCTCATCACTACCGAAGCTACCGCCTCACCAACACCAGAGCTTCTGCAACCCTCAACCTACTCTCTCCTTTCCCACCATCCTGTAGAATGTAAGTCCACAAGGGCAGGGTCCTCGCCCTCTGCATCAGTCTGTAATAGTTAGTTTGCTTACTGTAAGTGATATCTGTAATTTGTATGTAACCCCTTCTCATGTACAGCACCATGGAATGAATGGTGCTATATACTGTAAATAAATAATAATAAAAAAGGGTCCCATGCGTCCTCCTGTAGGGTCCACAGCCAGTTGCTGGAGGACACTTACTATTTAAAGCGAAACCAGCCGTGCCTGCCGGCTTGTCCATCAGCTGTGCCCGCCGGCCTATCCATCAGCTGTGCAAGCTAAACTGTACATCAGCCAGTGCAGTCCACATCTGCCAATGATCTTCTCTTTATTAGCCAGTCCTATCCGCACCGGCTAGTGCTTTTCTGTACATCACCCGGTCACCTCCATGGTTCCCATATTCCTACAGTGAATGCCTGCATGTACCGTACCTTCCTTTAGGCCATCCCGGCTACCTGTCACTGGGGGTCAGCTGCCATCTTCTCGAGGTCAATCCTGGAGTAGCACCTGGTCCCACCTCCTTAGTCTCTCCTCGGATCACGGTATTGTCAGCCGCTGAGTATCTGAGGTCAGATTTGGTGAAGCACCTAGTTACACCCTTCAGACTTTCCTTGGTTCACAGCACAGTGTTCCACCACCCGGCCCATTACACACTGCAAATATCACTGAGCCCCCACCATCCTTCACGATATAATAATAAATAATAATAATAATCTAGCGCCATTTATTCCATGACACTTTACATGTGAGTAGGGGTATACATAATAAAAACTAGTACAATAATCTTAAACAATACAAGTCACGATTGGTACAGTAGGAGAGAGGACCCTGCCCACAAGGGCTCACAATCTACAAGGGATGGGTGAGAATACAGTAGGTGAGGGTAGAGCTGGTCGTGCAGTGGTTTGGTTGATCGGTGGTTACTGCAGGTTGTAGGCTTGTCGGAAGAGGTGGGTCTTCAGGCTCTTTTTGAAGGTTTCGATGGTAGGCGAGAGTCTGATGTGTTGTGGTAGAGAGTTCCAGTGTAGGGGTGATATGCGAGAGAAATCTTGTATACGATTGTGGGAAGAGGGGAAGAGGAGATAAGAGGGGAGTAGAGAAGGAGATCTTGTGAGGATCAAAGGTTGCGTGCAGGTAAGTACTGGGAGACGAGGTCACAGATGTATGGAGGAGACAGGTTGTCGATGGCTTTGTATGTCATGGTTAGGGTTTTGTACTGGAGTCTCTGGGTTATGGGGAGCCAGTGAAGGGATTGACAGAAGCGAGAGGCCGGGGAAAAGCGGGGGGACAGGTGGATTAGTCGGGCAGCAGAGTTTAGAATAGATTGGAGGGGTGCAAGAGTGTTCGAGGGGAGGCCACAGAGCAGGAGGTTGCAGTAGTCTAGGCAGGAGATGATGAGGGCATGGACTAGGGTTTTTGCAGATTCTTGGTTTAGGAATGTACGGATGCGTGAAATATTTTTGAGTTGAAGGCAGCAGGAAGTGGAAAGGGCTTGGATATGTGGTTGGAAGGAGAGATCAATGTCAAGGATTACCCCGAGGTAGAGAGCTTGTGGGATTGGGGAGAGTGGGCAGCCGTTTACTGTATTTGATAGGTTCGTTGGGGGGTGGTCGCGTGAGATGGGGAAAGACAATGAATTCTGTTTTGTCCATGTTAAGTTTTAGAAATCTAGTGGACAAGGTTTAAATAGCGGACAGACATTGAGGGATTCTGGTTAGTAGGGTGGTGATCTCTGGTCCAGAGATGTATATCTGTGTGTCATCAGCATAGAAATGATACTGAAAACCGTGAGATTCTATGAGATCCCAGGCCAAAGGTGTAAATGGAGAAGAGCAGGGGCCCAAGGACTGAACCTTGCGGAACTACGATAGATAGGGGGCGAGGTAAGGAGGTGGTGTGTGAGTGGGAGATGCTGAATGTTCGGTCAGTTAGGTATGATGAGATCCAGGATAGGGCCAAGTCTGTGATGCCAAGGGATGAGAGGGTCTGTTATAATAGAGAATGGTCCACAGTGTCAAAGGCAGAGGACAAGTCCAGGAGGAGGAGTACAGAGTAGTGTCGCTTTCTCTTGGCATTTAATAGGTCATTGGTGACCTTAGTTAGGGCAGTTTCAGTGGAATGGTGTGACCGGAAGCCAGAGTGTAAGCGGTCGAAGAGGGAGCAGGAAGATAGATGGGAGGACAGTTCAAGGTAAACGTGTTGTTCCAGTAGTTTGGAGGCATAAGGGAGAAGTGATATAGGGCGATAGGAAGATACAGAGGATGGGTCAAGAGAGGGCTTTTTGAGGATAGGTGTGATGGAGGCATGTTTAAAGCTTGAGGGGAAAACACCAGTTGTTAGTGATAGGTTGAAGAGATGGGTTAGGGTTGGGATGAAGACTGTGGTGAGGTTTGGGATGAAGTGGGAAGGGATCGGGTCAAGTGCACAGGTGGTGAGATGCGATCTTGACAGTAGAGTGGAGAGTTGATCTTCTGTAATTGTGGAGAAGTTGGTTTTGGAGGTGGAGGGCTGGGCAGTTGGGTGTAAGGGCTCTGGGGGTTGTTGACCAAAACTGTCTCTGATGTTCTCAATCTTCTGCTTGAAAAATGAGGCAAAATCTTCAGCTGAGATGAGTGGGGAGGGAGGAGGTGCTGGGGGACGGAGGAGAGAATTGAAGGTGTTGAATAACTGTTTAGGGTTGTGAGACAGGGAGGATATGAGAGATGAGAAGTAGGTTTGTTTAGCTGTGGCGAGTGTGGCCTTGAAAGTAGTGAGGGACTGTTTGAATGCGATGAAGTGCTCGTTGGAGTGGGATCTTTTTGATCTCCGCTCAGCAGCCCTGGAAGCTCGCCTCATTTCTTTGGTCAGGCTGGTGTGCCAGGGCTGTCTGTTGATTTTGCGAGCTTTGGTATGTGTGAGAGGGGCAAATGCTACAGCTATTGTGGTGTTATATAGAGCGGCATCGACATTGTGTAGGGAATTTATTTCTGAAAGAGGGAGAAGGGATTCAGAGTGAGTGTAGATCGAGGTGTTTAAGATTTCTGCGAGGGTGTGCAAGTTTGTGGGTTAGGGATTGTAGACAAGGAGTGGAGAGGGAAGAGAATGTGAGTAGGTTGTGGTCAGAAAGAGGAAGAGGTGAGTTAGAGAGGTTAGATAGGGAGCAGAGGCGGGTGAAGATGAGGTTCAGTGTGTGGCTATCTTTGTCAGTGGCTGTAGAAGACCATTGAGTGAGGCCGAAGGAGGAAGTGAGAGATAGAAGCTTAGTGGCAGCTGAGAAGGAAGTGTGAATGGGGATGTTGAAGTCACCCAAGATTATAGTGGGGATGTCAGCGGAGAGGAAATGAAGTAACCAGGTGGTAAAGTGGTCAAAGAAGGTGGTGGCTGGCCCTGGGGGGTGGTAAATGACAGCCAGTTGGAGGGGGAGTAGGTGCACACAGAGTGCACCTCAAAGGAAGTTAGGGTAATAGAGGATGGTAATTGGATTGGAGTGAACGAGCAGTTATCTGACAGGAGAAAACCAACTCCTCCACCATGCCTGCTGCTGGGACAGGGTGTGTGGGAAAGGTGGAATCTACCATATGAGAGTGCAGCAGGAGAGGCTGTGTCAGAGGGGGTGAGCCAGGTTTCGGAGATGGAATTTTGTGAGTAATGAAAACCTCATGGATGTAGGAAAGTTTGTTCCACATAGAGTGGGGGCTGGGCAAATGTGTATAAGGTTAGAGAGGTTACGGAAATTTGTGATAGAGCATGGATGGGAGGTAGAAATGACTGTGGGAATGTGGTGAGGAGGACCAGGATTTGGAGAGATATCACCAGCAGTGAGGAGCAGAGAAAGTGTTAGCAGGTGGGAGCAGGAGAGGGCATGAGGTGGCTGCCTGTGTTTGGAGACAGCGGACTGTATGTTGAGGAACAGTTCTGAGGAGGAGGTGAGATGGATGGGGAGGATTGAAGAGGAGATGAACAGTTCCTTACTTGGTGTGGGGATTAGGGGAGGTAGCAGAAAGTGACGGATTATAGGGGTGAGAGTGAAAACTAACAGAAGCCTTGTTTACAGTGACTATGTCCAGTTACCTTCAGTTCCCTTCTGGTTCAACTCTGGAACGAATTCTGATCTTCACACTTATAGGAATCACATTGCAGACTGAAGTCATTGCTATGCAATATATGTACTACTGAGTGCATTCAGGTGTGAAGCAGAGGAGTGGTCTCTGCTCATCTTGGTCAGAGAATTAGGAGTGGACCGGATGCATACAATCAAGCCTGAGTAAACAAGGTCATAAGTAAGGGTACCGTCACACAGTGCCATTTTCATCGCTACGACGGTACGATTCGTGACGTTCCAGCGATATCCATACGATATCGCAGTGTCTGACACGCAGCAGCGATCAGGGATCCTGCTGAGAATCGTACGTCGTAGCAGATCGTATGGAACTTTCTTTCGTCGCTGGATCTCCCGCTGACATCGCTGGATCGTTGTGTGTGACACTGATCCAGCGATGTGTTCGCTTGTAACCAGGGTAAACATCGGGTAACTAAGCGCAGGGCCGCGCTTAGTAACCCGATGTTTACCCTGGTTACCAGCGTAAACGTAAAAAAACCAAACAGTACATACTTACATTCCGGTGTCTGTCCTCCGGCGTCTCAGCTTCTCTGCACTGTGAGCGCCTGCCGGATGGAAAGCGAGCACAGCGGTGACGTCTGACGTCACCGCTCTGCTTTCCGGCCGCTGTGCTTACACAGTGCAGAGAAGCTGAGACGCCGGAGGACAGACACCGGAATGTAAGTATGTACTGTTTGGTTTTTTTACGTTTACGCTGGTAACCAGGGTAAACATCGGGTTACTAAGCGCGGCCCTGCGCTTAGTAACCCGATGTTTACCCTGGTTACCCGGGGACTTCGGCATCGCTCCAGCGCCGTGATTGCAACGTGTGACCGCAGTCTACGATGCTGGAGCGATAATCATACGATGCTACGACGTAACTGATCGTGCCGTCGTAGCGATGAAAATGGCACTGTGTGACAGTACCCTAACACGGGAGGGTAAAGCTGGGGTTAGTAGAAGACATATCATGTGAATACTAGGAGCAGAGGTAAGAGGCTCTGCGGAAAGTCGGGTGACGTACCAGGTGGGGATTATATGCACTTCATAAAGGCAGACAAAGCAGGATGGCACTGAGCCCCCCGTCCTTCACTGTAGATATCACTGAGGTGAGGTGGCAGAAGCAGGGGTCTGAGAAGTTCCCTGTCATCTCCTCTGTGACCAGCGGGGGGAGCAGCTGCCTCTTATGTTGGAGATCATAAGCTTGTCTTCTCCAATCTCTTATTACACAAAGGAGCTCATAACTCCCATCATCTCACACATGCAGCGCCCCCTGTGTCACACAGTGCCGTATACACGCAGCGCCCCCTGTCACACAGTGCCGTATACACGCAGCCCCCCTATGTCACACAGTGCCGTATACACGCAGCCCCCCTATGTCACACAGTGCCGTATACACGCAGCTGCCCTATGTCACACAGTGCCGTATACACGCAGCCCCCCTATGTCACACAGTGCCGTATACACGCAGCTCCCCTATGTCACACAGTGCCGTATACACGCAGCTCCCCTATGTCACACAGTGCCGTATACACGCAGCCCCCCTATGTCACACAGTGCCGTATACACGCAGCCCCCCTATGTCACACAGTGCCGTATACACGCAGCGCCCCCTGTCACACAGTGCCGTATACACGCAGCCCCCCTATGTCACACAGTGCCGTATACATGCAGCCCCCCTATGTCACACAGTGCCGTATACACGCAGCTGCCCTATGTCACACAGTGCCGTATACACGCAGCCCCCCTATGTCACACAGTGCCGTATACACGCAGCGCCCCCTGTCACACAGTGCCGTATACACGCAGCGCCCCCTGTCACACAGTGCCGTATACACGCAGCCCCCCTATGTCACACAGTGCCGTATACACGCAGCCCCCCTATGTCACACAGTGCCGTATACACGCAGCGCCCCCTGTCACACAGTGCCGTATACACGCAGCCCCCCTATGTCACACAGTGCCGTATACACGCAGCCCCCCTATGTCACACAGTGCCGTATACACGCAGCTCCCCTATGTCACACAGTGCCGTATACACGCAGCGCCCCCTATGTCACACAGTGCCGTATACACGCAGCGCCCCCTGTCACACAGTGCCGTATACACGCAGCCCCCCTATGTCACACAGTGCCGTATACACGCAGCGCCCCCTGTCACACAGTGCCGTATACACGCAGCCCCCCTATGTCAAAAAGTGCCGTATACACGCAGCCCCCCTATGTCACACAGTGCCGTATACACGCAGCTCCCCTATGTCACACAGTGCCGTATACACGCAGCCCCCCTATGTCACACAATGCCGTATACACGCAGCGCCCCCTATGTCACACAGTGCCGTATACACGCAGCCCCCCTATGTCACACAGTGCCGTATACACGCAGCCCCCTATGTCACACCGTGCCGTATACACGCAGCCCCAATGTCACACCGTGCCGTATACACGCAGCCCCCTATGTCACACAGTGCCGTATACACGCAGCCCCCTATGTCACACAGTGCCGTATACACGCAGCCCCCTATGTCACACAGTACTGTATACACGCAGCTCCCCTATGTCACAGTGCCGTATACACGCAGCCCCCCTATGTCACACCGTGCCGTATACACGCAGCCCCCCTATGTCACACCGTGCCGTATACACGCAGCTCCCCTATGTCACAGTGCCGTATACACGCAGCGGCCCCTATGTCACACAGTGCCGTATACACGCAGCCCCCCTATGTCACACCGTGCCGTATACACACAGCCCCCTATGTCACACCGTGCCGTATACACGCAGCTCCCCTATGTCAGTGCCGTATACACGCAGCGCCCCCTATGTCACAGTGCCGTAAACACGCAGCGCCCCCTATGTCACACAGTGCCGTATACACGCAGCCCCCCTATGTCACACAGTACTGTATACACGCAGCGCCCCGTGTCACACAGTGCCGTATACACGCAGCCCCCCTATGTCACACAATGCCGTATACACGCAGCGCCCCCTATGTCACACAGTGCCGTATACACGCAGCCCCCCTATGTCACAGTGCCGTATACACGCAGTGCCCCGTGTCACACAGTGCTGTATACACGCAGCCCCCTGTGTCACACCGTGCCGTATACACGCAGCCCCCCTATGTCACACCGTGCCGTATACACGCAGCTCCCCTATGTCACAGTGCCGTATACACGCAGCGCCCCCTATGTCACACAGTACTGTATACACGCAGCCCCCCTATGTCACAGTGCCGTATACACGCAGTGCCCCGTGTCACACAGTGCTGTATACACGCAGCGTCCCCTATGTCACACAGTGCTGTATACACGCAGCCCCCTGTGTCACACAGTGCCGTATACACGCAGCCCCCCTATGTCACACAGTGCCGTATACACGCAGCCCCCCTATGTCACACCGTGCCGTATACACGCAGCCCCCCTATGTCACACCGTTCCGTATACACGCAGCTCCCCTATGTCACAGTGCCGTATACACGCAGCCCCCTATGTCACACAGTGCCGTATACACGCAGCCCCCCTATGTCACACAGTGCCGTATACACGCAGCGCCCCCTATGTCACACAGTGCTGTATACACGCAGCCCCCCTATGTCACACCGTGCCGTATACACGCAGCGCCCCCTATGTCACACAGTGCTGTATACACGCAGCCCCCCTATGTCACACAGTGCCGTATACACGCAGCCCCCCTATGTCACACAATGCCGTATACACGCAGCCCCCCTATGTCACACAGTACTGTATACACGCAGCCCCCCTATGTCACACAGTGCCGTATACACGCAGCTCCCCTATGTCACAGTGCCGTATACACGCAGCGCCCCCTATGTCACACAGTGCCGTATACACGCAGCGCCCCCTATGTCACACAGTGCCGTATACACGCAGCGCCCCCTATGTCACACAGTGCCGTATACATGCAGCCCCCCTATGTCACACAGTGCCGTATACACGCAGCCCCCCTATGTCACACCGTGCCGTATACACGCAGCTCCCCTATGTCACAGTGCCGTATACACGCAGCGCCCCCTATCTCACACAGTGCCGTATACACGCAGTGCCCCCTATGTCACACAGTGCCGTATACACGCAGCGCCCCCTATGTCACACAGTGCCGTATACACGCAGCCCCCCTATGTCACACAGTACTGTATACACGCAGCCCCCCTATGTCACACAGTGCCGTATACACTCAGCGCCCCCTATGTCACACAGTGCGTAATACACGCAGCCCCCCTATGTCACACAGTGCCGTATACACGCAGCGCCCCCTATGTCACACAGTACTGTATACACGCAGCGCCCCCTGTGTCACACAGTGCTGTATACACGCAGCGCCCCGTGTCACACAGTGCCGTATACACGCAGCCCCCCTATGTCACACCGTGCCGTATACACGCAGCTCCCCTATGTCACAGTGCCGTATACACGCAGCGCCCCCTATGTCACACAGTGCCGTATACACGCAGTGCCCCCTATGTCACACAGTGCCGTATACACGCAGCCCCCCTATGTCACACAGTGCCGTATACACGCAGTGCCCCCTATGTCACACAGTGCCGTATACACGCAGCGCCCCCTATGTCACACAGTGCCGTATACACGCAGTGCCCCCTATGTCACACAGTGCCGTATACACGCAGCGCCCCCTATGTCACACAGTGCCGTATACACGCAGCTCCCCTATGTCACAGTGCCGTATACACGCAGCGCCCCCTATGTCACACAATGCCGTATACACGCAGCGCCCCCTATGTCACACAGTGCCGTATACACGCAGTGCCCCCTATGTCACACAGTGCCGTATACACGCAGCCCCCCTATGTCACACAGTGCCGTATACACGCAGCCCCCCTATGTCACACAGTGCCGTATACACGCAGCCCCCCTATGTCACACAGTACTGTATACATGCAGCCCCCCTATGTCACACAGTGCCGTATACACGCAGCCCCCTATGTCACACAGTGCCGTATACACGCAGCGCCCCCTATGTCACAGTGCCGTATACACGCAGCCCCCCTATGTCACACATTGCTGTATACACACAGCCCCCCTATGTCACACAGTGCCGTATACACGCAGCCCCCTATGTCACACAGTGCTGTATACACACAGCCCCCCTATGTCACACAGTGCTGTATACACGCAGCGCCCCCTATGTCACACAGTGCTGTATACACACAGCCCCCCTATGTCACACAGTGCCGTATACACGCAGCGCCCCCTATGTCACACAGTGCTGTATACACGCAGCCCCCCTATGTCACACAGTGCCGTATACACGCAGCCCCCCTATGTCACACAGTGCTGTATACACGCAGCCCCCCTATGTCACACAGTGCACAGGTTTCCTATGTCTGGGCTCCGGCTCCGCATTGATGATGACCTGAGTTGTCCTGGGGATGATGGGAGGACCGGGAGCCTCATATACATGTGATTGCAGTGAGGTCGATGTCATTACTTCCTCTCTGCAGATTATTGCTCATGTTCTTTCTCTTCCTCCATCCTGGACAGGATGAATAAATGGAAACACTAAACCTCCTGTCTGACCAAAAATAGTCGCTGACCGCGCTAACCCCCTCCCTGCCGGCCTTGATCTGCGCTCACCCCCTCAGCACCCAGCCTTCCTCGTGGCTCACTAAGGCAAAAAACTAAGAGTTCTCCACACTATATGCTGTACAATAGACTACCTCTCCACACTGACCAGACCTGTATTATATGCTGTACAATAGACTACCTCTCCACACTGACCAGACCTGTATTATTTGATGTTCAATAGACTTCCTCTCCACACTGACCAGACCTGTATTATATGCTGTACAATAGACTACCTCTCCACACCACCACTGTTATCCCATCCCTAACCCATCTCTTCAACCCATCACTAATTTCTGGCACCTTCCCTTCTGCTTTCAAACATGCCACAATCACGCCTATCCTTAAAAAGCCAACCCTCGATCCAACTGCTATGTCCAGCTATCGCCCAATATCGCTGCTCCCATTCGCTTCCAAACTCCAGGAGAAGCACGTCCATGCTGAACTTTCCTCCCACCTCTCATCTAATTTGCTCTTCGACAATCTACAATCTGGTTTCCGCCCCATCACTCAACTGAGACTGCCCTGACCAAAATCAGTAACGACCTACTCACAGCCAAAGCTAACGGACAATACTCTGTACTCCTCCTTCTAGACCTGTCCTCTGCTTTCGACACAGTTGACCACTGCGTCCTACTACAGATCCTGTCCTCCTTTAGCATCAAAGACCTCGCCCTATCCTGGATCTCCTCGTACCTTTCCAACCGCACATTCAGCATCTCCCACTCCCACACTACCTCCTCATCCCACCCTCTCTCTGTTGGAGTCCCCCAAGGCTCTGTTCTAGGACCCCTACTCTTCTCAATCTATACACTTGGCCTGGGACAACTCATGGATTCCAGTACCACCTTTATGCTGATGACACTCAGATCTACCTCTCTGGCCCAGATGTCACCTCTCTGCTGTCCAGAATCCCCGAGTGTCTATCAGCCATATCTTCCTTCTCCTCCTCTCGATTCCTCAAACTCAATGTGGACAAATCAGAACTCATCATCTTTTCTCCATCTCATAGATCTTCCTTACCTGACCTATCTATCGCAATTAACGACATCACGCTTTCCCCGGTACCAGAAGTTCGCTGCCTCAGAGTAACCCTTGACTCTGCCCTGTCCTTCAAACCGCACATCCAAACGCTTTCCACCTCCTGTCGCCTCCAGCTCAAAAATATCTCCAGAATCCGTCCTTTCCTCAACCCTCAATCTACTAAAATGCTTGTGCATGCCCTCATCATCTCCAGCCTCGACTACTGCAACATCCTTTTCTGCGGCTTCCCTGCTAACACCCTCGCACCTCTCCAGTCCATTCTTAACTCTGCTGCCCGACTAATCCATCTCTCTCCTCGCTACTCCTCCCCTTCCCCCCTCTGCAAATCTCTTCACTGGCTCCCATTCCCTCAGCGAATCCAGTACAAATTACTAACACTGACCTACAAAGCCATCCATAACCTGTCTCCTCCATATATCTCTCACCTACCGTATTTTTCGGACTATAAGACGCACCAGGCTATAAGGCGCACCCAGGTTTTAGAGGTGGAAAATAGGGTAAAAAAATATTTGAAGCAAAAAAATGTGGTAAAATATTTAATAACATACTATTATATGTAATAACACCACATATAATAGTATGTTATTTATGTTGGAAGCTGCGGGACCAGTGTGGTGTCTGTGAAGTACTATATGAAGATGCTGGAGGGTGAGTATAAGAATGGGGGCGCAGGGCTGATATTGAAAGCACCACTCCAGCACTGCAAAATAGCACTGGAGTGCTGCTTTAAAATCCCATGGGAGAACTATAACTCCCAGCATGTCCTGCAGATCCTATGACATGCTGGGAGTTATAGTTCACCACAGGAGTGGCAGAGTGCTTTATTGTGTATTGTAAAGACCAACCTCTTAATTGTGGCAGCCTGCCAGCCTGTGGTGAGGTAAAAGTATCCCATGGCTGCACACAGAGCCCTCCCTCTTGTTGCCTCTCCAGAAGCCTGCAGATTCTAGTGGGGAGTCTGAAGGACCTGTGATGATGTCAGGAAGAGGGAGGGCTCTGTGCTGCCATGTGATGCTCCAGCCCGCCCACTCCTGACATCACACAGGTCCTGTTTGTGCACAGCACTCGGCATCCAGGCATGGCAGGCAGGTATACAGCGAACTCCTCTCCCCCGGACCCTGCTGCTGCTGCTGCCTCCTCCCCCGGACACACAAATCTCCCTAGCTGCTGCAGCAATCAGCGCTGAGGAAGCCATGCATGTCCCTGCTTAACCCCTTCCCGACATGTGACGGAATAGTACGTCACATGTCGGGACCCCCGCTTTGATGTGCGCTCCGGCGGTGAGCGCACATCAAAGTCGCGACATGTCAGCTGTTTTTTACAGCTGACATGTGCGCGCAATAGCGGCGGGTGAAATCGCGATCACCCGACGCTATTAACTAGTTAAATGCCGCTGTCAAACGCAGACAGCGGCATTTAACTACCGCATCCGGCCGTGCGGCCGGATATGAGCGCATCGCCGACCCCCGTCACATGATCGGGGGTCGGCGATGCTCCTCCATTGTAACCATAGAGGTCCTTGAGACCTCTATGGTTACTGATTGCCGGTGGCTGTGAGCGCCCCCCTGTGGTCGGCGCTCACAGCACACCTGCAAATCTGCTGTGTAGCAGCGATCTTATGATCACTGCTGCATAGCAGAGCCGATCGGGCTGTGCCTGCTTCTAGCCTCCCATGGAGGCTATAGAAGCATGGCAAAAGTAAAAAAAAAAAAAAGTTTTTAAAAATGTGAAAAAAATAAAAAAAATGTAAAAGTTTAAATCACCCCCCTTTCGCCCCAATCAAAATAAATCAATAAAAAAAAACCCCAACCTACACATATGTGGTATCGCCGCGTTCAGAACCGCCCGATCTATCAATAAAAAAAAAGCATTAACCTGATCGCTAAATGGCGTAATGAGAAAAAAATTCGAAACGCCAGATTTACGTTTTTTTGGTCGCCACGACATTGCATTAAAATGCAATAACGGACGATCAAAAGAACGTATCTACACCAAAATGCTATCATTAAAAACGCCAGCTTGGCACGCAAAAAATAAGCCCTCACCTGACCCCAGATCACGAAAAATGGAGACGCTACGAGTATCGGAAAATGGCGCAATTTTGTTTTGTTTTGTTTTTTTGCAAAGTTTGGAATTTTTTTTCACCACTTAGGTAAAAAATAACCTAGTCATGTTAGGTGTCTATGAACTCGTACTGACCTGGAGAATCATAATGGCAGGTCAGTTTTAGCATTTAGTGAACCTAGCAAAATAGGCAAGCAAAAAACAAGTGTGGGATTGCACTTTTTTTGCAATTTCACTGCACTTGGAATTTTTTTCCTGTTTTCTAGTACACGACATGCTAAAACCAATGATGTCGTTCAAAAGTACAACTCGTCCCGCAAAAAATAAGCCCTCACATGGCCATATTGACGGAAAAATAAAAAAGTTATGGCTCTGGGAAGGAGGGGAGCGAAAAACGAAAACGGAAAAACGGAAAAAGCTCCGGGGGTGAAGGGGTTAAGTGCAGTATTCATTTGCTGCTCCGGCTCACCACTCAGCTGATCGGTGGGCAGGGAGCCGCTAATGAATATTCACTGCACTTAATCATCGGGACCACATGGTTTTCCCAGCGCTGATTCCGGGCAGCGGGGACATCCTGAAGTGGGATAACAGTGCGATCCCACTCACTGCTGCCCCCCTCCCCACATGCTACATGCGTAAGACGCACTCACACTTTCCTCCCAAATTTGGAGGGAAAAAAGTGCGTCTTATGGTCCGAAAAATACGGTAATCTCCCGATATCTTCCCTCACGTAATCTCCGGTCCTCCAAAGACCTCCTACTCTCCTCCACACTTATTCGCTCCTCATCCAATCACCTCCAACACTTCTCCCGAATATCTCCCATCCTCTGGAACTCTCTGCCCCAACACGTCCGACTATCAACCACATTCAGATCCTTCAGACGGAACCTGAAAACCCACCTCTTCAGGAAAGCCTACAGCCTGCACTGACCCCGCTGCCTCCTCACCAACACCGGAGCTCCTGCAACCCTCAACCTACTGTCTCCTTCCCCATAATCCTGTAGAATCTGTATCAGTCTGTCATTGTTAAGGTTGTTAAGGGACTGTACTGCACATATTAAAGGGAATGTCACCCCATTTTTGGTCTATAAGCTGCTGCCCCCAGCATCAGGGGCTTATCTCCAGCATTGTGTAATGCATTCTGTAATGCTGTAGATAAGCCCCCGATGTATCCTGAAAGAGGAGAAAAAGAGGTCAGATTATACTCACCCAGGGGCGGTCTGGTACGACGCCTCCAATCTTCATATGATGACGCCCTCTTCTTTGGTTCCTGTCACGGCTCCTGCAAAGTTCTGCAGTGCGCAGGCACCAGGAAAGGTCAGAGAGGCCCAGCGCCTGCACACTGAAGTACTGTGCTCCTCCCTCAACAGGACAGATCAGTACACCTGCACCGGAGCGTGAAGACAAGAAGAGGACGTCATCGTGTGAAGATGGGAGGCCCCGGACCGCCCCTGGGTGATATAATCTAACCTCTTTTTCTCCTCTTTCAGGATACATTGGGGGCTTATCTACAACATTACAGAATGCATTACACAATGCTGGAGATAAGCCCCTGATGCCGGGGGCCACAGCTTATAGGCCAAAAATGGGGTGACAGGTTCCCTTTAAGTGAGCACACTATATAGTAAGGGACTGTGCAATACATAAGTGATCACACTACATACTAAGGGACTGTATTATACATAAATGAGCACTCTGTATATGAAGGGACAGACATTATTTGGCCAAGTTTTGTGCAAAGCTTCTCAATATTTTTTTCAAATATTCACTAGCTATTTTGCTATTCACATTCCATATATTTCATATTGACATGCTTTTACATAGAATCCTAAAATGGTACAGTTAGAAGGGACCTCCAGGGTCCTCGTGTCCATCCCCCTGCTCAATGCAGGATTCCCTAAACCATCTCCAACAGATGTCTGTCCAGCCTCTGTGTGAAGACTTCCATTGGAGGAGAACTCACCACCTCTCGTGGCAGCATGTTCCACTCATTGATCACCCTGTCAAAAAGTTTTCTAATTTTAATTTGTCTCCTCCCATTCAGTTTCAGCCCATTGCTTCTAGTCTTTCCTTGTGCATGATTGAGTGCAACCTTTTTTATATTGTACATGTAAGTAGATGTTTTTGGTATGCACCTATTCAGACTAGTTTTGATGTGCCAGTCAGTTTTCTGTTGTTCCAATGTTAGCTTTCTGACTGAGCACTCCGCTCTTCACCATGTGGTTATTTTAATCACAGCAGGTTCCTACCTACCTATAAGTATAGGTTTGATGAGAGAGGTGTCCACATTCACCAAGACATCAGCCTAAGAGAGGTGTTCACACTGGTTAGGGACCCATCAGTCTTTGAGGCCACCTTGACGTTGATTGATGGGCAGACATTTGGCCAAATTTTGTGCAACGCGTCTCAAATATTGTACATGTAAGGGACTGTGCTATAAACTATATACTAAGTATATAGTGTGCTCACTTATGTATAGCACACGCCCTAAGAGCCTGTGCTATACATAATAATTGAGCACACTATATACTAAGGAAACTGTGCTATACGTAAGTGAGAATACTATATACTAAGGGACTGTACTATACATAATAAGTGAGCATACTATATACTATGGGCCTGTGCTATGCATAATAAGTGCGTACACTGTACACTAAGGGACTGTGCTACATATAAGTGAGCACACTGTATACTAAGGGACTGTGCTATACATAATAAGTGAGCACAGTGTATACTAAGGGACTGTGCTATACATAATAAGTGAGCACAGTGTATACTAAGGGACTGTGCTATACATAATTAGTGAGTATACTATATACTAAGGGACTCCAAATCGGATCAGAACAGAACATTCTCTGACCCTCACGGATCTCATTCTCAGATCCGTAGTTTTCCTGTATGTGTGAATGGACCTATAAAACTCTACGAGTCCGTGTGCCATCCGATAAAAAAACCTGGCAGCACACGGACATTTCACACCAATGTGAGACTGTAGAATAAGGGATGTAACAGATAACATTATCGCTGCGCGTCACACAGTGCAGATACAGAATAATACCTACATCCAGGCACTTACCGCTGACGTCCCGTCTGATTAGAGCCGCTTTCTGCTGTTTCTTCTCCATCTGGTCAGACCTTCATGTCGACATCCCCCAACCACGACTCGTCTTGTCACGGTTAGTGATGAGCGAATACACTCGTTACTCGAGATTTCCCAGCATGCTCGGAGATTTAGTTTTCATTGCCGCAGATGAATGATTTACATCTGATAGCCAGTATAAGTACATGTGGGGATTCCCTAGCAACCAGGCAACCCCCACATGTACTGATGCTGGCTAACAGATGTAAATCATTCAGCTGCGGCGATGAAAACTAAGTCTCCGAGCAGTCAAAAATACTCGGAGGACCCCCGGAGCATGCTGGGGAATCTCGAGTATATTCGCTCATCACTAGTCACGATGATCTTCGCAGCCCTGAAAATAACACGGTCACATACAGTCTGCGACCCTCCAACTACCTGTCGGCTATGTGTGCACACGGAATATACACGAGGTTTTACAGTACCAGCGAGGGGACTGAGATCCCTGACGTCTCGTGCACACGCTGATTATTTTTCCCTTGCAGATTTGCAGCAGATTAAAATCTACATAATGTCAATTCTTGCAGCGGATTTCACCCGTACTAATGGGGAAAATGTGGATTAAAAATAAATGTATTTTACAGAGCGTTGCTCCTGCCAACACATAGGACATGCAGCAGAATTTTCTCCTGACCGTGTGCACAGAGCCTTAGTCCTGTCCTGTGCCCCTCCCCCCCATTCTTTATAAGCCCTTGATAGCATGATAATGAACCTGGCGGTGGGAGAAGACGCGGTCAGGTACTGAGCCTCCTCCGCCTCCTCCCAATGTATTACAAGTCCCTGATAGCGTCTTCTCCCACCTTACAGTTCATTATAAAGGGTCCTATGCACCTTACCCCCTACTCTCCCGCTCTCCAATACATTTTAAGTCCCTGATAGTGTCATAATGAATTTTGAGATGAGGGAGGACACTGTCAGGGGTTTAGCATCCTCCTCCACCACCTAATTCATTTTACATCCATATTTAATGTCATCCTCCCCCCTGTTCATAAGTCCATTAAAATCCCCCTTAGTCCTATCCCAATCTCCCACATCCATCATTGTCCTCTCCCCCACACCCCATGATTGCCCTCTTCCCCACCCCCTCATTGTTCTCTCCTCTATCATTTTTCTCCCCACCACACCTGTGTCCTCTCTACCAGCCCCATCATTGTTCATCCCATCCACACCTGTGTCCTCTCCACCAGCCCCATCATTGTTCATCCCATCCACACCTGTGTCCTCGTCCTCACAACACCTATGTCCTCTCCACCAGCCCCATCATTCTTCTCCCCACCACACCTATGTCCTCTCCACCAGCCCCATCATTCTACTCCCCACCACACCTATGTCCTCTCCACCAGCCCCATCATTTTTCTCCCCACCACACCTGTGTCCTCTCTACCAGCCCCATCATTGTTCATCCCATCCACACCTGTGTCCTCTCCACCAGCCCCATCATTGTTCATCCCATCCACACCTGTGTCCTCGTCCTCACAACACCTATGTCCTCTCCACCAGCCCCATCATTCTTCTCCCCACCACACCTATGTCCTCTCCACCAGCCCCATCATTCTACTCCCCACCACACCTGTGTCCTCTCCACCAGCCCCATCATTGTTCTTCTCATCCACACCTGTGTCCTCGTCCTCACAACACCTATGTCCTCTCCACCAGCCCCATCATTGTTCTCCCCACCACACCTATGTCCTCTCCACCAGCCCCATCATTCTTCTCCCCACCACACCTATGTCCTCTCCACCAGCCCCATCATTCTTCTCCCCACCACACCTATGTCCTCTCCACCAGCCCCATCATTCTACTCCCCACCACACCTATGTCCTCTCCACCAGCCCCATCATTTTTCTCCCCACCACACCTGTGTCCTCTCTACCAGCCCCATCATTGTTCATCCCATCCACACCTGTGTCCTCTCCACCAGCCCCATCATTGTTCATCCCATCCACACCTGTGTCCTCGTCCTCACAACACCTATGTCCTCTCCACCAGCCCCATCATTCTTCTCCCCACCACACCTATGTCCTCTCCACCAGCCCCATCATTCTACTCCCCACCACACCTGTGTCCTCTCCACCAGCCCCATCATTGTTCTTCTCATCCACACCTGTGTCCTCGTCCTCACAACACCTATGTCCTCTCCACCAGCCCCATCATTGTTCTCCCCACCACACCTATGTCCTCTCCACCAGCCCCATCATTCTTCTCCCCACCACACCTATGTCCTCTCCACCAGCCCCATCATTCTTCTCCCCACCACATCTGTGTCCTCTCCACCAGCCCCATCATTGTTCTTCTCATCCACACCTGTGTCCTCGTCCTCACAACACCTATGTCCTCTCCACCAGCCCCATCATTGTTCTCCCCACCACACCTGTGTCCTCTCTACCAGCCCATCATTGTTCATCCCATCCACACTCATTTCCTCTCCCTCACCACACCCCTGTGTCCTCTCCACCAGCCCCATCATTGTTCTCCCCACCACACCTGTGTCCTCTCTACCAGCCCATCATTGTTCATCCCATCCACACTCATTTCCTCTCCCTCACCACACCCCTGTGTCCTCTCCACCAGCCCCATTATTGTTCTCCCCCACCCTCATCATTGTTCTCCCCACCCTAATTATTGTTCTTTCCCACCACATCTGTCCCCCACCCCATCATTGTTTACCCCATCCACACCCATGTCCCCTCCACCAGCTCCATCATTGTTCTCCCCACCACATCTCAGTGTCCTCTCCCCAGTGTATCTCTCCCACACAGGTGAAGTCACTGCTGAAGTCATCAAGCTGCGCACATCTGTGCCAGGAAGAAGAAAGCATCGGGCAGGAAGCAGAGGACGGATCTCTACACCTCCGCTGCTATTTTCTCTTGTAGGCAGAGGAGCTGCAGGCAGATGTGGACTGGCCCATCAGGGAGTCGGTGGATCCCCCAGTGGGCCCCTGACTCCGTCAGTCTCCCTCAGCATCGTTGCATGCCCGATTTAAGCTCTGCCTCTCCCCGGCCATCAGAAGAGGAGAGAAAAGCTGAGCTCCTGCATTAATGTAGGATGGGGATCATTGGCTCAGACTGCAGAATAATAAGAGAGCAGTGTGATGATAATGCATAATATGATTTTTAGTTTTCCCTGTTAGCACACATGCTGTGGGCTCTGACCCCCTTCTCTCTGTGCTTCTGCCTGCTGATATGTGTGTAAATCCCAAATCTCTCATTGCCCCCACTAAAAGAATGTTTATTGCTCCTGTAGCTGTGGTAGACAATCCTCCCATCTAGTACCAGCTAAAACTGGTTTAAGTCACTCTCAAAGGCATGGATTTCTATTGTTCTTTTAAATCGATTTATCGTGGCACCGACTTTGACTAGAAATACACCAGTTTCATATTTTAGATGTCCATCGGTAGATCTATGTTCACAGCGAGTGAGGGAGGGGGAGGCTCCAGAGGAACACAGTGCTGCTGTGAAGAGGTGTCTGCTGGCGTCTGCACAGCTCCAAACCAAGCGCTTAGCTCTGTCGTCGGCACGGTGAGGGGGGAGGGGAGGCTCCAGAGGAACACAATGCTGCCGTGAAGTGAAAAGGTGTCTGCCAGCTCCTGCACTGCTCCAAACCAAGCACTTAGCTCTGTCGTCGGTACGATGAGGGGGGAGGGGAGGCTCCAGAGGAACACAGTGCTGCCGTGAAGTGAGCGCTGGAGCTTCCTGTGTATGTCTCTATCCTGACTCTCTCCTGTCGTCCACGCCAACAAAAGCTGTTTTCCTGTTTGCCTCCACAGCTGCACGCTCCCTGCCCCCTCTACCCTTTCTGCCCTTCCCCCACTGCCCCCTGTGATGGTGACAGAGGGTCCCCATCTTCTTTATGGCACTTGCTGCCTGAAATCCTATCTTCTGTGTGTCTATAAGGTGTATACACAAATCTATATAGTGTATATATGTGAAGTACAGTGTATTTTTAGTTATAGTCAGACATTAAAAAGCGCCTGTCACGCTGTGACTGTCCTGGTGTGATACGACCTGGCGGGACGGTCACAAAACTGCGAAACACACAAGGGTACACTTTAACAATGGTGGGCCCTGCAATAGGGAACGGGGAATGGGCACCTCCTGCACTCACCTGAGGCTGTGCCCTGATCTTGCTATCGTCCCTATACGGGTTCTTTCAACCCGTCGCCGAGCAGGATACCTTGTCCCTCACTTGCCCTGCTCTAATCCCTATGTAGGGAACTGGCAGGTGAGAGCACTGGTCCCACCGCTGCACTAATACAACACCGGGAAAGTTACACAACAAAGGGACGAAGAAACTATAACAGCACACTTAGCTTTCTCTGCTGCAATGCACCGCACAGCAGAGTTAGACTACTTTCACACTAGCGTCGTGCACTGCACGTCGCTATGCGTCGCTTGGTTGAAAAGACGCATCCTGCAAAAGTGCTTGCAGGATGCGTTTTTTCACCATTGATTTGCAATAGCGTCGCATTGCAACGCTTTGCCACACGTCGCAACCGTCGTGCGACGGTTACGCCATGTTGTGGCGGACCGTCGGCTGCAAAAAACGTTACATGTAACGTTTTTTGCTGCCGACGGACTGCCATTTCCGACCGCGCATGCGTAGCCGAAACTCCGCCCCCACCTCCCCGCACCTCACAATGGGGCGGCGGATGCGCTGAAAAAATGCATCCGCTGCCCCCGTTGTGCGGCGCATTCACTGCTAGCGTCGGTACGTCGGCCCGACGCACTGCGACGGGCCAAGTACGACGCTAGTGTGAAAGTAGCCTAAGGCACCTGGAATGAGTATTCAGCTGTAGAACCTCAGCAAGCTCCTATTCCAGCAAGGTTGGCATCCAAAGGACCTGTATAACCAACAGTCAGCTGATGCACCAGGTGAACTTTTAACCCCTTCACCCCCAAGGGTGGTTTGCACGTTAATGATCGGGCCAATTTTTAGAATTCTGACCACTATCCCTTTATGAGGTTATAACTCTGGAACGCTCGAACGGATCCCGGTGATTCTGACATTGTTTTCTCGTGACATATTGTACTTCATGATAGTGGTAAAATTTCTTCGATATAACTTGCGTTATTTGTGGAAAAAACGAATATTTGGCGAAAATGATTTTTTATGCCCTTAAATCACAGAGATATGTCACACAAAATACTTAATAAATAACATTTCCCACATGTCTACTTTACATCAGCACAATTTTGGAACCAAAATTTTTTTTTGTTAGGGAGTTATAAGGGTTAAAAGTTGACCAGCGATTTCTCATTTTTACAACACCATTGTTTTTTTAGGGACCACCTCACATTTGAAGTCATTTTGAGGGGTCTATATGATAGAAAATATCCAAGTGTGACACCATTCTAAAAACTGCACCCCTCAAGGTGCTCAAAACTACTTTCAAGAAGTTTATTAACCCTTCAGGTGTTTCACAGGAATTTTTGGAATGTTTAAATAAATTTTGTGTGAAAAAAAGTTAAATGTTCATTTTTATTTCAGCTCCAATTTGTGCAACAAATTTTCTCCTGTTACCCTTGGTAAAATAAAACAATTTGTCCCGAGTACGCCGATACCCCATATGTGGGGGTAAACCACTGTTTGGGCGCATGGCAGAGCTCGGAAGCGAAGGAGCGCCATTTGACTTTTCAATGCAAAATTGACTGGAATTGAGATGGGACGCCATGTTGCATTTGGAGAGCCCCTGATGTGCCTAAACATTGAAACCCCCCACAAGTGACACCATTTTGGAAAGTAGACCCCTTAAGGAACTTACCTAGATGTATGGTGAGCACTTTGACCCAACAAGTGCTTCACAGAAGTTTATAATGCAGAGCCGTAAAAATAAAAAATCATATTTTTTCACAAAAATGATTTTTCGCCCCCAATTTTTTATTTTCCCAAGGGTAAGAGAAGAAATTGGACCCCAAAAATTGTTGTGCAATTTGTCCTGAGTACGCTGATACCCCATATGTGGGTGTAAACCATTTTTTGGGCGCAGGGCAGAGCTCGGAAGTGAAGGAGCGCCATTTGACTTTTCAATGCAAAATTGACTGGAATTGAGATGGGACGCCATGTTGCGTTTGGAGAGCCCCTGTTGTGCCTAAACATTGAAACCCCCCACAAGTGACACCATTTTGGAAAGTAGACCCCTTAAGGAACTTACCTAGATGTATGTTGAGCACTTTGACCCACCAAGTGCTTCACAGAAGTTTATAATGCAGAGCCGTAAAAATAAAAAATCATATTTTTTCACAACAATGATCTTTTCGCCCCCATTTTTTTATTTCCCCAAGGGTAAGAGAAGAAATTAGACCACAAGAGTTGTTGTGCAATTTGTCCTGAGTACGACGATACCCCATATGTGGGTGTAAACCACTATTTGGGCGCATAGCAGAGCTCGGAAGGGAAGGAGCGCTATTTTACTTTTCAATGCAAAATTGACTAGAATTAAGATGGGACGCCACGTTGCATTTGCAGAGCCCCTGATGTACCTAAACAGTACAAACCCCCACAAGTGACCCCATATTGGAAACTAGACCCCCCAAGGAACTTATCTAGATGTGTTGTGAGAACTTTGAACCCCCAAGTGTTTCACTACAGTTTACAACGCAGAGCCGTGAAAATAAAAAATCCTTTTTTTTCCCCACAAAACTTATTTTTTAGCCCCCAGTTTTGTATTTTCCCAAGGATAACAGGAGAAATTGGATCCCAAAAGATGTTGTCCAATTTGTCCTGAGTACGCCGATACCCCATATGTTGGGGTAAACCCCTGTTTGGGCACATGGCAGAGCTCGGAAGGGAAGGAGCACTGTTTTACTTTTTCAATGCAGAATTGGCTGGAATTGAGATCGGACGCCATGTCGCGTTTGGAGAGCCCCTGATGTGCCTAAACAGTGGAAACCCCCCAATTATAACTGAAACCCTAATCCAAACACACCCCTAACCCTAATCCCAACGGTAACCCTAATCACACCTCTAACCCAGACACACCCAACCCTATTCCCAACCGTAAATGTAATCCAAACCCTAACTTTAGCCCCAACCCTAGCCTTTAATGGAAATAAATACATTTTTTTATTTTTCCCTAACTAAGGGGGTGATGAAGGGGGGTTTGATTTACTTTTATAGCGGGTTTTTTAGCGGATTTTTATGATTGGCAGCCGTCACACACTGAAAGACGCTTTTTATTGCAAAAAATATTTTTTGCGTTACCACATTTTGAGAGCTATAATTTTTCCATATTTGAGTCCACAGAGTCATGTGAGGTCTTGTTTTTTGCGGGACGAGTTGACGTTTTTATTGGTAACATTTTCGGACACGTGACATTTTTTGATCGCTTTTTATTCCGATTTTTGTGAGGCAGAGTGATCAAAAACCAGCTATTCATGAATTTCTTTTGGGGGAGGCGTTTATACCGTTCGGCGTTTGGTAAAATTGATAAAGCAGTTTTATTCGTCGGGTCAGTACGATTACAGCGATATCTCATTTATATCATTTTTTTTATGTTTTGGCGCTTTTATACAATAAAAACTATTTTATAGAAAAAATAATTATTTTGGTATCGCTTTATTCTCAGGACTATAACTTTTTTATTTTTTCGCTGATGATGCTGTATGGCAGCTCGTTTTTTGCGGGACAAGATGACGTTTTCAGCGGTACCATGGTTATTTATATCCATCTTTTTGATCGCGTGTTATTCCACTTTTTGTTCCGCGGTATGGTAATAAAGCGTTGTTTTTTGCCTCATTTTTTTTTTCTTACGGTGTTTACTGAAGGGGTTAACTAGTGGAGCAGTTTTATAGGTTGGGTCGTTACGTACGCGGCGATACTAAATATGTGTACTTTTATAGTTTTTTTTTATTTAGATAAAGAAATGTATTTATGAGAATAATATATATATATTTTTTTTCTTTATTTAGGATTTTTTTTTTATTTACACAAGTGGAAAAATTTTTTTTAAAGTTTTTTACTTTGTCCCAGGGGGGGACATCACAGATCGCTGATCTGACAGTTTGCACAGCACTCTGTTAGATCACCGAACTGCCTCACAGCACTGCAGGCTTACCAAGCGCCTGCTCTGAGCAGGTACTCGGTAAGCCACCTCCCTCCCTGCAGGACCTGGATGTCGCGGCCATCTTGGATCTGGGACCTGCAGCGAGGAAGGAGGTAGGAGATCCTCGGAGCAACGCGATCACATCGCGTTGCTCCGGGGGTCTCAGGGAAGCCCGCAGGGAGCCCCCTCCCTGCGCGATGCTTTCCTATACCGCCGGCACACCGCGATCATGTTTGATCGCGGTGTGCCGGGGGTTAATGTGCCGGGGGCGGTCCGTTACCGCTCCTGGCACATCGGCCGCGCTCACGCAGCTGACATCCGGCACTATCGCGTATGACGTACTATCCCGTCGGTGGTCATACGGGCCCACCTCGACGGGATAGTACGTCATATCTCAGAAAGGGGTTAAAGGAAGGCGGGAGTGGTCACCACCCACATCAGCAGAACAAGCAGCAATGCAATTACACCAGCGGCCACTGGGGGAAAAACTGCATTAACCCCCTATGACCTGAAAGGAAAAAAGGTTTTAATCTGAGGGAAACCAAATCTGGCCCTTAGAGGATTGACAAAAGAGGCGTCCCTCTGTGTCACCAAACTTGCACCCCCATTATGCTCAGAGGGAACCACCACCCTCCTCTGACCCCTCCTCCTAAGAGGTCTCTGACACACTGGGTTAGCATGTGGTGAGGGTAGAGTCTTGCCCCTATTCCCTTCAAGCACCTCTGCTGCCCCCACTGGAGAGGAAGGGGTAGGTTGTAGAAGGATGGCAGAGACAGTTGCCCCTGGGCAGCAGCCCTCACACGACTGATCCCAGCTGACCACTTCCCTTGACCGCCAATCTATGACTGGGTTGTGTTCTTTCAACCAAGGGAGTCCTAAAACGATGGGTGTTGGTATTCCCCCCAAGACGTAGCACGACAGGAACTCCTTATGAGTCCCTATACGCAGGTGTATATCATCCATGACTTGGGTCACCCACCCCTGGCTGAGTGGTATGGAGTCAATGGCCTGGACGCTTAGGGGTTTAGTTAGTGTTCTACACCTCAGGCCATGGGTCTGGACAAAATGAGCATCCACCAGATTGACACCCGCTCCACTGTCCACAAGCACGGGTATACACTCAGTTACCCCGCCAACCACTACTTCAGCTGACAGGTTACACTGAGGAGAAGATATCAAGGAAATATACACTCCCTGGTCACCTCCCTCCACACGACCAGGGGGATGCGGCTTCTTATCTGT
This sequence comes from Ranitomeya variabilis, assembly GCF_051348905.1. Classification (NCBI taxonomy): domain Eukaryota; kingdom Metazoa; phylum Chordata; class Amphibia; order Anura; family Dendrobatidae; genus Ranitomeya; species Ranitomeya variabilis. Next base: position 3,940,385 of record NC_135237.1, on the reverse strand, counting down.
ACCACCTATTTTGGCGCGAGCTGGGCAGACACTAATAAAATGACCAGTCTGCCCACAGTAAAAACATGCCCCCACACCACGGCGAACCGCAGGCAACCCCGTGTCATGGGGGAATTAGGTGAGCGAGAGCTAATAACCTGGGCCCCTGCAGTTTCCCTCAGACTAGGGAAATCCTGACTGACCCTCTACCTGTAGTTTACGCTGATGGTGTGCATGTCCAGGCCTCGAACCTCACCCTGTCTCCTGTTTCAACCCTAGGCTGAAACCTTCGCCCACCACCCAGTGAAGAGGTAATACACCAATACCCACAGTTAGCACAGACAAGGATAAAGGAAAATATACACCACGCTGCAGTCACTCAGGAATACACTATAAATGTGCAGGGCAAAACAAATACAAATATAGGAAGGAGTAAATAAGACAAAGGAACAATACACCACCAGATACGATACTCCTTCTCCTAGATCACCACTCCAGACCGAGATAACCAAGTACAAGACAGAAGCTATAATCGGCGACGCCCAATGAACAGGAGAACTATTTAAAGGCAATGGGCATGGCCCAGCTTCCAATCCGAGGATCAGGTAAATTAACCCCGGAACAGCTAGATAAAATCTAGCCGACGCCAATGAGCAAATAGTGGTCAAAAGCGGAATTACCGCTGTCTGTCGAACGACCTGGTCTGAACAGCGTCCGACATGACACCCCGTTTGGGAAACAAATCCTCCCACCTGCATGGGTTCATCCGCCTGCTCTGGTGTGTCCCCCTCCCTAGCGAGGACTACTGGAGACACATTAGGTGTATGTCTCTCCCTCAAGCATCTATCTACCCGGATGGCAAGGGACATGGCGGCCTCCAACGACCTGGGGGCGGCGTACTGCACAAGAGCATCCTACAACCTTGGAGACAGACCCTGCCTAAAATGGCTCCTAAGGGCCGGGTCATTCCACTGTGTGTCAGTGGCCCACCTCCTGAACTCCGAGCAGTACTCCTCAGCCGCCGGCCCCCTGCTTGATTTTACGGAGTCGGGATTCCGCCAGGGAGACGCTATCAGGATCCCCATACACAAGCGCCAAGGCCGCAAAAAAACTCGTCCACCGACCATAAAGATGGAGAACCGGCCGGCAGGGAGAAAGTCCAGGATTGGGGATCACCCTTAAGAAGGGAGGTTATAATCTCCACACGCTGTTCCTCACTCCCTGATGAACGAGGGCGGAGCCTAAAGTATAGCTTACAGGCTTCCTGAAAAACCACAAATGTATCTCTCCCTCCAGAGAACCTGTCAGGAAGAGATATCTTGGGCTCAGGTTGAGCATGTACCTGGGCCGAAGCCCAAAACCCCACCAACTGCTGCAGCTGCTGCACCACCTCACCACGAAGCACCTTAAACTCATCGGTGAGGGTCTGAAGCAGTTGGGCAAAGGCCTGCATTTGAGCCATAGCTCACCAGGAAAAAAAAAACGGGATGGAGGGTTTGTTATAATGTCACAATGTGACTGTCCTGGTGTGACACGACCTGGCGGGTGGCCGGTCACAAAACGGCGAAACACACAAGGGTACACCGGGGACACTTTAACAACGGTGGGCCCTGCGATAGGGAATGGGGAATGGGCACCTCCTGCACTCACCTGAGAATGTGCCCTGATCTTGCTACCATCCCTATACGGGTTCTTTCAACCCGTCGCCGAGCAGGATACCTTGTCCCTCACTTGCCCTGCTCTAATCCCTATGTAGGGAACTGGCAGGTGAGAGCACTGGTCCCACCGCTGCACTAATACAACACCGGGAAAGTTACACAACAAAGGGACAAAGAAACTATAACAGCACACTTAGCTTTCTCTGCTGCAATGCACCGCACAGCAGAGTAAGGCACCTGGAATGAGTATTCAGCTGTAGAACCACAGCACTCAGCAAACTCCTATTCCAGCAAGGTTGGTCTCCAAAGGACCTGTGTAACCAACAGTCAGCTGATGCACCAGGTGACCTTATGAAGGAAGGCGGGAGAGGTCACCACCTACATCAGCAGAATAAGCAGCAATGTAATTACACCAGCGGCCACCGGGGAAAAACTGCATTAACCCCCGATGACCTGAAAGGAAAAAGGTTTTAATCTGAGGGAAACCAAATCTGCCACAGATCCAAACATGGATCATGATAGAGCCCCACAAAAAATGCCAAAACACATGTCCCTTTTAAAAAGATACCTGGCACTTTTATATGCAGAATGAACAATGAATATATTTATAATGTTATTTGTAGCAAAAATATAACAGTAAAAAAATGCCACCTCTCCAGTTTGCATCAGGTGCTGTACAACAGTGATCAAAAGGAAACAATAGGACAAATTCCCTATTGTTGCCGGGTACTGGCGGGCAATCACGGCAATCACATGATCGGACAGCGGAAAGTCCAGCCCCTACCCCCGGCAGCCGAGACCCCAGAGATTTTCCGACTCTGGGGGGCGCTGCAGCCTTATTCCTGAGTACACCTAGCTTAGTGAGTGTCGGCGGGTGCTAAGGGTTTACACGAAGGCTACGATCACACAATCAGTATTTGGTCAGTATTCTACCTCTGTATTTGTAAGCCAAAATCAGGAGAGGAACAGTCAGAGGGAAAGTATACGGCTAAGTTCACACGTTGCATTTTTAGGCTAAGTTCACACGTTGCGTTTTTAACGCTGCACATTCAGTTTTCCATGCGTTGTTCAGTACCATGTAAACCTATGGAAAACAGAATCCGCAGTGCACATGCTGCAGAAAATACCGCGCGGAAACGTAGCATTGTTTATTCCGCAGCATGTCAATTCTTTGTGCGGATTCCGCTGCAGTAAAACCGCAGGTGGAATCTGCAGTGTAGTTAACCTGCGGATTTACAAAAACAGGTGCGGAAAAATCAGCAGACATCACAGCTACGTGTGCACATAGCCTTAGAAACGCTGCGTCAAACCCGCAGCGTCCAGATGTTACAGCATAGTGGAGGGGATTTTATGAAATGTGTGGTAACACGCACCCGGCGGCCCTGCGATTCCGGACATGCTGCGCGTCTTTTTAGATCGCAGCATGTCCATATACCTTGCGGTGACACTGCGCCACCGCAAGGAATAACACAGGGCCCTTTGTGTGGGGTGCGATGATGCCGGATGTCTGCAATGAACACATCCGGCATTATCACGTCACAGAAGGGGGCAGGGCTTAGGGCGAAGCGGGTTTGCTGCTCCGACAAAACCGCCGGCCATCCTGAAGGTGGACACATAGCCTTACTGTGTTTTTTCTGCGTTTTTTTATCCTAATTTTCAGCTGTGTTTTACAGTACCAGCGAAGCCTATGAGATTTCAGAGATCTCCTGCACACACACTGGTTTATTTTTTATCAGTATTTTGTGCTTTGCATGTTTTTTTTGGACGTAGAGCTTGTCCCTCCTTTCAGCTTTTTTTAGCATTTTTCACCCATTGAATTGAATGGAAAAAAATGCAGCAAAAACGCCCAGGTTAAACTTATCCTTACAGAAACCCATCACCACTTCTGTGTTTTTCACCCACTTCTGGTTTTGGCTGCCAAATACTGACGTAGAATACTGATAGTGTGACCATAGCCTTAAAGAAATGGATCTGTCAAAAATAGACAAAAATGGCGATGGACAGAACCAATTAAATACAGTAATCAGGTCTTTGTTGTTTCCGTTAGAGACTGAGTGTCCATCTTTTTAGCAGAAAAAAATGTGCAGTAAGTTGTACCTGTTCTAGTGAATATGATGAAACTACTGAGCCTCCTATCCAATCCTACAACACAAAGGTGTGTACCTAGCTGTCACGATATTGTATGAAATATACAATATAAGTTAGTCTCTCTTGCCTGTTAGTGCCATGCGGTGGGCTAAACCCCCCCCCCCCTTCACTCTGTTTTGCTTGCTGGAATGTGTGTGAAGCTTTTCTTTTCAATGGGGGCAGAAGAGCTTTTATTGCTCTGGCTGTAAACTCAGGACTTTGAGCAACGCACTCTGCATGCCCCTCCCAAAAGATTTTTTACGATCGCTTGGGTACGCTCAAACTTTCCTCCAGCTAGAACTGGATTAGAAGTCTCCAGAATCCATGAGGCTCTTTGTTCTAATATAATAAGATATTGGGCCAACGGTTTAAGCTAGAAAAATACTACGTCCAGTTTGTGAATCTCCATCTACGGATCTATCCGCCACGGTAAACATGAGCTTCTAACTCCATCAGGTAAAAAGTAGGGATTTCTCTGTAATTATGCATCACAAATAGGACATATTTGATCTCATTAGAATGCCAACGTTAATATGAGATGAATGCTGGGTTTGTTATGACTATGACATGTTCTGTAGCGGAGTTATAGGCATTAGACAAATTTAGGTTAAATTTAGTTAAACTGAAGAGAGAGGAGGGTCTGGGTAAGCCAGCCCTTTTGGTGATGTCACCGAGCTACACTTTATAAGTTTCTACCCTCACCCCAGCCTGAAGTCTGTCTGCTGGAGTCTGTGTGAGCCTGATCTTACTCCAGAACCCTGATGAATTGGGACATTTGGGAACTCCGCCCACTAGCCTGGTTGCCTCAAATGATCTGAACACATGTAAGTGTTATTTCTCATTGAACCCGTTATTTTTATAATTACCTCTGTACATATTTGCAATTGTCTCTTTTCTAACATCCTTGTAATATTTCTCTATAAACACTGCCTAAACTTTAATGGAGTATAATATTTAATACTAGATTCATTCTTCATGCTCTAAAACGTATCCTAAGCCTTCTGAAGGGAATTACGCTACTGTTTTTGGTTAGCTTCGGACCCGTTTAATCGAAGCTGGTGGCAGCATACCGTTGTACTGGGTAGTTGGGAGTTGTTGTAGCGACGGCGACATTGATAATTATTGTTCCTGCCTGAGCGGGAGTAGTTAAATCGCATCACTGCAGCATGCCCAATAGCCAGTACATAGCAGGCAGCCTTTCTGGCGACTAATTACCCTAGGTGTAGTACCTAATCTGACCTGAGGGTAAGGGGGGCGCCAGAGAGCTGCAAGTTTAAGCGGAACTGTAAAGCGGGATATACACAAATCCCTGCAGTTCGTGGTATATTGAAGAGCAGTGGGATAACACTGCTGTAAATCAAGAGGTCAATAGCCTCGTGTGTGTTATTTCATCACATTGCTAGCAGTGGAGGGATAACTAGGATAAGCCCCCTGCACATGTGATAGCCGTCTGTTGGCCTAAAGTCACCCCGATCCGTGACGTAGGGGTGACGGTCACGGTGTGAATTGTGACACTAGCCTGGGTTCTGAAATTTAGAGCGGGCCCCTGGAGTCTGTTCCACTGGTGGGCCCTAGGCACCGAGTCTCACACTGGCAGCAGGGATCACTCCCTGCCCACCACCCATGAGGGCAATCTGGCCATGGACCCCACAGAGCCTCCTACAAACAGGCCAGATTGCCCTCGGTATTAGCTGCCCTGCAGGAACCCCCTCCACCTCCAGGCCGCGAGGTAGTTGTACCGGCAGTATGTCCGCCTCTGAATGTGCCCAACATTGCTAACAAAAGGCTCAAGATCCCCAGTAAGTTTTAAGTTACCGTATATACTCGAGTATAAGCCGACCCCCCTTAGGCCATGTGCACAGGCTGCGGATTCCATTGCGGAATTTTCCACAGCGGATTTGATAAATCTGCAGTGCAAAACTGCCGCGGCTTTTCCTGCGGATTTATCGCGGTTTCTATTGCGGATTCCGCTGCGGGTTTTCACCTGCAGTTTTCTATTGGAGAAGGTGTAAACCCGCAGCAGAATCCACACAAAGAATTGACATGCTGCAGAATGTAAACCGCTGCGTTTTCGCGCGTTTTTTTCCGCAGCATGTGCACTGCGGATTTCGTTTCCCATAGGTTTACATTATACTGTAAACTCATGGGAAACCGCTGCGGACCCGCAGCAAAATCCGTAGCGTGTGCAGATACCCTAATTTTGCCACTAAAAATTGGGAAAACTTAATGACTCAAGTATAAGCCTAGGGTGGGAAATGCAGCAGCTACCAGTAAATTTCAAAAATAAAAATAGATACCAATAAAAGTAAAATTAATTGAGACATCAGTAGGTTAAGTGTTCTTGAATATCCATATTGAATCAGGAGCCCCATATAATGCTCCATACAGTTCATGATGGCCTCCATAAGATGCTCCATACAGTTCTTTATGGCCCCATAAGATGCCCCATATAATGCTCCAGGCAATTCTTTATGGCCCCATATAATGCTCCATGCAGTTCATGATGGGCCCCATGAGATGCTCCATACAAAATACGCCCCACATAATCCTGTATAAAGGTTAATAATGGCCCCATAAGATGCTCCATAGACACATTTGCCCCATATAATGCTGCACAAATGCTGATTATGGCACCATAAGATGCTCTATAAAGATATTTGCCCTATATAGTGCTGCACAAATGTTATGGCCCCATAAGATGCTCCATACAGATATTTGCCCCATTTGCTGTTGCTGCGATAAAAATAAATAAATCACATACTCACCTCTCGTCGCTCAGGCCCCTGGCACTTTCAATATTCACCTGCTTCTCGTTCCGGGCGTTGCTCCATTTTCAGCGTCTTCTGCACTGTCGTTCAGGCAGAGGGCACGCACTAAGCACGTCACCGCGCCCTCTGACCTCAGCGTCACTGCAGAAGACGCTGAAGACGGAGCAGCAGCTGGAACAGAGAACAGGTGAATATCCCCTCCCCATTATACTCACCTGCTCCTGGCGCTGTGCAGTCCCTGCTTCCCCGGCGCTGCAGCTTCTTCCTGTATTGAGCGGTCACCTCCCTATGGGAGGTGGAGCCGCATATTCATTACTGTAATGAGCGGTACCATGTGACCGCTCAGTACAGGAAGAAGCTGGGGCGCCGGGAACCCAGGGATGTGCAGGGACCGCGCCAGGAGCAGGTGAGTATGATTAGACAGCCCCCCGCTCCCCCTCCCCTGCCGACACCTGGGTATGACTCGAGTATAAGCTGAGAGGGGGACTTTCAGCCCCAAAAAATGGGCTGAAAATGTCGGCTTATACTTGCTTGTAATAGAAGTACATATATGAATCCCGTAAAAGGTGTAGAGGTATTAGAACATTATTAGTGCTCCACAACTGTAAGGAGGAATGTAACTGAGATATCCAATGTGTGAGATACTGGGGAGCGGAATGAATCTACGTGCTCAGTACATCGTGGGAAACATCCATCCTTGTTATGACCCCAATGGCAGAGGGTCTCAGAAGTAATTACCAAGTCTGCAAACACAAAAAAAACAGCTCATAGGACAGTGGTAACTGGGCTGACCGTATAACTAATCCTAGCACCACAAATAGCAGCAGCCGGGGAACGTGCCTACGTTGGTTCTAGACGTCTCGCGCCAGCCGGAGAACTAACTAACCCTAGAAGGGAAAAGATAGACCTTTCTTGCCTCCAGAGAAAAGACCCCAAAAGTTGGATACAAGCCCCCAACAAATAATAACGGTGAGGTAAGAAGAAAAGACAAACGTAAGAATGAACTAGATATTTAGCAAAGAGAGGCCCACTGACTAATAGCAGAATATAGTAAGATGACTTATACGGTCAGCAAAAACCCTATCAAAATTTCCACGCTGGATATACAAGAACCCCCGAACCGTCTAACGGCCCGGGGGGAGGATACCAGCCCCCTAGGGCTTCCAGCAAAATCAGGAATCACATTTAGTACAAGCTGGACAAATAAATAAGAGCAATGCAAATAACCAAAAAACAAGGAAGCAGGACTTAGCTTAATTTTGCAAGAACCACGACCAGCAGACAGGAGCAAACAGAAAGGAACTGATTACAATGATGCCAGGCACCAGACTGAGAATTCAGGAAGTTTATATAGCAACACCCCTGGACTAACGACCCAGGTGGGTGCCAAACTAGGGAAAGACAATCCCAGAGTCATATCACTAGTGACCACAAGAGGGAGCCAAAAAAGTCTAATTCACAACAGTACCCCCCCTTTAAGGAGGGGTCACCGAACCCTCACCAAGACCACCAGGGCGATCAGGATGAGCAGCGTGAAAGGCACGAACTAAATCGGCCGCATGCACATCAGAGGCAACCACCCAGGAATTATCCTCCTGACCATAGCCCTTCCACTTGACCAGATACTGAAGCCTCCGCATGGAGAGACGAGAATCCAAGATCTACTCCACCACGTACTCCAACTCGCCCTCAACCAACACCGGAGCAGGAGGCTCAACAGAAGGAACCACAGGTACAACGTACCGCCGCAACAAAGACCTGTGGAACACGTTGTGAATGGCAAACGACACAGGAAGATCCAAGCGAAAGGACACGGGATTAAGGATTTCCAATATCTTGTAAGGACCGATGAAGCGAGGCTTAAATTTAGGAGAGGAGACCTTCATAGGAACAAATCGAGAAGACAGCCATACCAAATCCCCAACACGAAGTCGGGGACCCACACCGCGGCGGCGGTTGGCAAAACGCTGAGCCTTCTCCTGTGACAACTTTAAGTTGTCCACCACATGATTCCAAATCTGCTGCAACCTATCCACCACAGAATCTACCCCAGGACAGTCAGAAGGCTCCACATGTCCCGAGGAAAAACGAGGATGGAAACCAGAGTTGCAGAAAAATGGCGAAACCAAAGTAGCGGAACTAGCCCGATTATTAAGGGCAAACTCAGCCAACGACAAGAAGGTCACCCAATCATCCTGATCTGCAGAAACAAAACACCTCAAATAAGCCTCCAGAGTCTGATTAGTTCGCTCCGTTTGTCCATTAGTCTGAGGATGAAAGGCAGACGAAAACGACAAATCAATGCCCATCTTAGCACAGAAGGATCGCCAGAACCTGGAAACAAACTGGGATCCTCTGTCAGACACGATATTCTCAGGAATGCCGTGTAAACGAACCACATTCTGAAAGAACAAAGGAACCAGATCGGAAGAGGAAGGCAGCTTAGGCAAAGATACCAAATCGACCATCTTGGAAAAGCGATCACATACCACCCAGATGACAGACATGCCCTGAGACACCGGAAGATCTGAAATGAAATCCATGGAAATGTGTGTCCAAGGCCTCTTCGGGACAGGCAAGGGCAAGAGCAACCCGCTGGCACGAGAACAGCAAGGCTTAGCTCGAGCACAAGTCCCACAGGACTGCACAAATGACCGCACATCCCGTGACAAAGAAGGCCACCAAAAGGACCTAGCCGCCAAATCTCTGGTGCCAAAAATTCCCGGATGCCCTGCCAACACCGAGGAATGAACCTCGGAAATGACTCTGCTGGTCCACTTATCAGGAACAAACAGTCTGTCAGGTGGACAAGAGTCAGGTCTACCAGCCTGAAATCTCTGCAACACACGTCGCAAATCCGGAGAAATGGCTGACAAGATTAATCCCTCTTTAAGAATACCAACAGGTTCTGCGACTCCAGGAGAGTCAGGCACAAAGCTCCTTGAAAGAGCATCAGCCTTCACATTCTTTGAACCTGGTAAATACGAGACCACAAAGTCAAAACAGGAGAAAAACAATGACCAACGGGCCTGTCTAGGATTCAGGCGTTTAGCAGACTCGAGATACATTCAGATTTTTGTGATCAGTCAAGACCACCACACGATGCTTAGCACCCTCGAGCCAATGACGCCACTCCTCAAATGCCCACTTCATGGCCAACAACTCCCGATTGCCAACATCATAATTCCGCTCAGCGGGTGAAAACTTCCTAGAGAAAAAAGCACATGGTCTCATTACAGAGCAACCAGGGCCTCTCTGCGACAAAACGGCCCCTGCCCCAATCTCAGAAGCATCCACTTCAACCTGAAAGGGAAGTGAGACATCAGGCTGGCACAAAACAGGCGCCGAAGTAAACCGGCGCTTCAACTCTTGGAAAGCTTCCACGGCTGCAGGAGCCCAGTTAGCAACATCAGAACCTTTCTTGGTCATATCCGTCAAAGGTTTAACAACGCTAGAAAAATTAGCGATAAAACGACGGTAGAAGTTAGCAAAACCCAAGAACTTCTGAAGACTCTTAACTGACGTGGGTTGAGTCCAATCATGAATAGCTCGGACCTTGACTGGGTCCATCTCCACCGCAGAAGGGGAAAAAATAAAACCCAAAAAGGGAACCTTCTGTACTCCAAAGAGACACTTTGAGCCTTTAACAAACAAAGCATTCGCACGCAAAACCTGAAACACCATCCTGACCTGCTCTACATGCGAGTCCCAATCATCAGAAAAAAACAGAATATCATCCAGCTAAACAATCATAAATTTATCCAGATACTTCCGGAAAATATCATGCATAAAGGACTGAAACACTGAAGGAGCATTAGAGAGCCCAAAAGGCATCACCAAGTACTCAAAATGACCTTCGGGCGTATTAAATGCAGTTTTCCATTCATCTCCTTGCTTAATGCGCACAAGGTTGTACACACCACGAAGATCTATCTTGGTGAACCACTTGGCACCTTTAATCCGGGCAAACAAGTCCGACAACAGAGGTAAAGGATACTGAAATTTAACAGTGATTTTATTCAGAAGCCGATAGTCAATACAAGGTCTCAAAGATCCGTCCTTCTTGGCCACAAAAAAGAATCCCGCACCAAGAGGGGAAGAGGATGGACCCATATGCCCCTTCTCCAGAGATTCCTTGATATACGAACGCATTGCGGTATGCTCAGGTACAGACAGATTAAATAATCTTCCCTTAGGAAATTTACTACCTGGAATCAAATCTATAGCGCAGTCACAGTCCCTATGAGGAGGCAGAGCACTGGACCTGGACTCGCTGAATACATCCTGATAATCAGACAAATACTCAGGAACTTCCGAAGGAGTAGAGGAAGCAATAGACACCGGGGGGGAATCACCATGAATTCCCTGACAGCCCCAACTTGACACAGACATTGCCTTCCAATCCAAGACTGGATTATGGGTCTGTAACCATGGCAGACCCAAAACGACCAAATCATGCATTTTATGCAGCACAAGAAAACGAATCACCACCCGATGTTCAGGAGTCATGCACATGGTTACCTGTGTCCAAAACTGCAGTTTATTTTCCGCCAATGGCGTAGCATCAATACCTCTAAGAGGGATAGGATTTACCAACTGCTCAAGAACAAAACCACAGCGCTTGGCAAATGACAGATCCATAAGACTCAGGGCAGCACCTGAATCCACAAACGCCATAACAGGGTAGGAGGACAATGAGCAAATTAAAGTCACAGACAAAATAAATTTAGGTTGCAAATTACCAATGGCAACAACCCTTGTTAGGCGTTTAGAGCATGCTGATATAACATGTGTAGAATCACCACAGTAAAAACACAACCCATTCTGACGTCTATGATTTTTCCGTTCATTTCTAGTCTGAATTCTACCACATTGCATTAAATCAGGTGTTTGTTCAGACAACACCACCAGAGGATTAGCGGCTTTGCGCTCCCGCAAACGCCGGTCAATTTGAATAGCCAGCGCCATGGAATCATTCAGACTTGTAGGAATGGAGAAACCCACCATCACATTCTTAATGGCTTCTGAAAGGCCATTTCTGAAATTAGCGGCCAGAGCGCACTCATTCCACTGAGTAAGCACGGACCATTTCCGAAATTTTTGGCAATACACTTCAGCTTCATCCTGGCCCTGAGAAATAGCCAGCAAGGCTTTTTCTGCCTGAATTTCAAGATTGGGTTCCTCGTAAAGCAATCCGAGCGCCAGAAAAAACGCATCAATATTTGCCAATGCCGGATCTCCTGGCGCTAGCGAGAAAGCCCAATCCTGGGGGTCGCCCCGCAAAAAAGAGATAACAATTTTAACTTGCTGAGCTGAGTCTCCAGATGAACGGGGTCTCAGAGATAGAAACAATTTACAATTATTCCTGAAATTCCTAAACTTAAATCGGTCTCTGTTGTGAGTTTGGTTTCTGGGCTCCCCCGGTGGTCACTGGCGGTACTGAACTTGTGTGCTTCATCTCCTCTGTTCACCTGTTTCCATCAGGATGTGGGAGTTTTCTATTTAACCTTGCTCCTCAGTCATTTCTATGCCGGCCAACAATGTTACCAGAAGCCTTTCTGTTGCATGTTCCTGCTCCTAGACTACTATCAGCTAAGTTGGACTTTTAGTCCTAAGTTTGTTTTGCATTTTTGTTCCAGTTCTCTGTGATTGAATATTTCTGAGGCTGGAAGCTCTTGTGAGCTGAAATTGCCACTCTGGTGTCATGAGTTGATATTAGAGTCTTAAAGTAATTTCAGGATGGTGTTTTGAAAGGGTTTTTCAGCTGACTGTGTAGTTCCCTTTTCGTTCTTCCTACTATCTAGTAAGCGGACCTCAATTTGCTAAACCTATTTTCATACTTCGTATGTCAATTTCCTCTGAAATCACCGACAATATATGTGGGGGCTACTGTCTGCCTTTCGGGGAAAATTTCTCTAGAGGTAAGTCAGGTCTGTATTTTCCTCTGCTAGGGTCAGTCAGTCTTCCGGCTGGCGCTGGGCATCTAGGGATAAAACGTAGGCACGCTACCCGGCCACTGTTAGTTGTGCGGTAGGTTTAGCTCACAGTCAGCTCGAGTTCCCATCTTCCAAGAGCTAGTCCTTTTGTATGCTTTACTACGGTCTCTTGCCATTGAGAACCATGACAGTTTGGCCGGCCAAGGGTTAAAATAATTTGCAGAAGAAAGGAGAGAAAAGAAGTCTGCAGAGAATTTTTTTTTTTCTTTCTCCTGAGTTTGCTCATTAGTTGATTCACTAGCATCTCTGCTTACTGCAGCCTTCGTCTCTCTCTCCTTCTAATCCTTGAATGGTTCTGATTTCACCTGATAAAAATGGATCAGCAGAGTTTAGCTACAGGTTTGAATAATCTCGCTATGAAGGTTCAAAGTTTGCAGGATTTTGTAATTCATGCTCCTATATCTGAACCTAGAATTCCTTTACCTGAATTTTTCTCCGGGGATAGATCTCGCTTCCAGAATTTCAAACATAATTGTAAATTATTTTTGTCTCTGAGATCTCGCTCCGCTGGAGATCCTGCACAGCAGGTCAGGATTGTAATTTCCTTGCTCCGGGGCGACCCTCAGGATTGGGCATTTGCTTTGGCGCCAGGGGATCCTGCGTTGCTCAATGTGGATGCGTTTTTCCTGGCATTGGGGTTGCTTTATGAGGAACCTCATTTAGAGATTCAGGCTGAAAAAGCCTTGATGGCCCTATCTCAGGGGCAAGATGAGGCTGAAATATACTGCCAAAAATTTCGCAAGTGGTCTGTGCTTACTCAGTGGAATGAGTGCGCCCTGGCGGCGAATTTCAGAGAGGGTCTCTCTGATGCCATTAAAGATGTTATGGTGGGGTTTCCTGTGCCTACAGGTCTGAATGAGTCCATGACAATGGCCATTCAGATTGATCGGCGTTTGCGGGAGCGCAAACCTGTGCACCATTTGGCGGTGTCTACTGAGAAGGAGCCAGAGATTATGCAATGTGATAGAATTCTGTCCAGAAGCGAACGACAGAATTTTAGGCGAAAAAATGGGTTATGCTTCTATTGTGGTGATTCAACTCATGTTATATCAGCATGCTCTAAACGTACTAAGAAGGTTGATAAGTCTGTTTCAATTGGCACTTTACAGTCTAAGTTTATTCTATCTGTGACCCTGATTTTCTCTTTATCGTCTATTACCGCGGACGCCTATGTCGACTCTGGCGCCGCTTTGAGTCTTATGGATTGGTCCTTTGCCAAACGCTGTGGGTTTAATTTAGAGTCTCTGGAAGTTCCTATACCTCTGAAGGGTATTGACTCCACGCCATTGGCTAGTAATAAACCACAATACTGGACACAAGTAACTATGCGTATTAATCCGGATCACCAGGAGATTATTCGCTTCCTTGTGTTGTATAATCTACATGATGTGTTGGTGCTTGGATTGCCATGGCTGCAATCTCATAACCCAGTCCTCGACTGGAAAGCAATGTCTGTGTTAAGCTGGGGATGTCAGGGGACTCATGGGGACGTACCTTTGGTTTCCATTTCGTCATCTATTCCCTCTGAGATTCCGGAATTTTTATCTGATTATCGTGACGTTTTTGAGGAGCCTAAACTTGGTTCACTACCTCCGCACAGAGATTGCGATTGTTCTATAGATCTGATTCCGGGCAGTAAGTTTCCAAAGGGTCGTTTATTTAATCTATCTGTGCCTGAACATGCTGCTATGCGGGAATATATTAAGGAGTCCTTGGAAAAGGGACATATTCGTCCTTCGTCATCTCCCTTAGGAGCCGGTTTTTTCTTTGTATCTAAAAAAGATGGCTCTTTGAGGCCGTGTATTGATTATCGGCTTTTGAATAAAATCACGGTTAAATATCAGTATCCTTTGCCACTGCTTACTGATTTGTTTGCTCGAATAAAGGGGGCCAAGTGGTTCTCTAAGATTGATCTTCGTGGGGCGTATAATTTAGTGCGAATTAAGCAGGGGGATGAGTGGAAAACCGCATTTAATACGCCTGAGGGCCATTTTGAGTATTTAGTAATGCCTTTTGGTCTTTCAAATGCCCCTTCAGTCTTTCAGTCTTTTATGCATGACATTTTCCGTGAATATTTGGATAAATTTATGATTGTGTATCTGGATGATATTTTGATTTTTTCGGATGACTGGGACTCTCATGTCCAACAGGTCAGGAGGGTTTTTCAGGTTTTGCGCTCTAATTCCTTGTGTGTAAAGGGTTCTAAGTGTGTTTTTGGGGTTCAAAAGATTTCGTTTTTGGGGTACATTTTTTCCCCCTCTTCCATTGAGATGGACCCTGTCAAGGTTCAGGCTATTTGTGATTGGACGCAACCCTCTTCTCTTAAGAGCCTTCAGAAGTTTTTGGGCTTTGCTAATTTTTATCGCCGATTTATAACTGGTTTTTCTGATGTTGCTAAGCCGTTGACTGATTTGACTAAGAAGGGTGCGGATGTTGCTGATTGGTCCCCTGCTGCTGTGGAGGCCTTTCGGGAGCTTAAGCGCCGCTTTTCTTCCGCCCCTGTATTGCGTCAGCCTGATGTTACTCTTCCTTTTCAGGTTGAGGTCGACGCTTCAGAAATCGGAGCTGGGGCGGTTTTGTCGCAGAAAAGTTCCGACTGCTCCATGATGAGACCTTGCGCGTTCTTTTCTCGTAAGTTTTCGCCCGCCGAGCGAAATTATGATATTGGTAATCGGGAGCTCTTGGCTATGAAGTGGGCTTTTGAGGAGTGGCGTCATTGGCTTGAGGGGGCTAGACATCAGGTGGTGGTATTGACCGACCACAAGAATTTGATTTATCTTGAGTCTGCCAGGCGCCTGAATCCTAGACAGGCGCGCTGGTCGTTATTTTTCTCTCGGTTTAATTTTGTGGTTTCTTACCTACCGGGTTCTAAAAATGTGAAGGCGGATGCCCTTTCTAGGAGTTTTGAGCCTGATTCCCCTGGTAATTCTGAACCTACAGGTATCCTTAAGGATGGAGTGATATTATCTGCTGTTTCCCCAGACTTGCGACGGGTCTTGCAGGCGTTTCAGGCGGATAGACCTGATCGTTGCCCGCCTGGTAGACTGTTTGTTCCGGATGATTGGACCAGTAGAGTCATCTCGGAGGTCCATTCTTCTGCGTTGGCTGGTCATCCTGGAATCTTTGGTACCAGGGATTTGGTGGCTAGGTCCTTCTGGTGGCCTTCCCTGTCGCGAGATGTGCGAGGTTTTGTGCAGTCTTGTGATGTTTGTGCTCGGGCCAAGCCTTGTTGTTCTCGGGCTAGTGGATTGTTGTTATCTTTGCCTATTCCGAAGAGGCCTTGGACTCACATCTCCATGGATTTTATTTCTGATCTCCCTGTTTCTCAGAAGATGTCTGTCATCTGGGTGGTGTGTGACCGTTTCTCTAAGATGGTCCATTTGGTCCCCTTGCCTAAATTGCCTTCCTCATCCGAGCTGGTTCCTCTGTTTTTTCAAAATGTGGTTCGCTTGCATGGTATTCCGGAGAATATCGTTTCTGACAGGGGAACTCAATTCGTGTCTAGATTTTGGCGAGCATTCTGTGCTAGGATGGGCATTGATTTGTCTTTTTCATCTGCTTTCCATCCTCAGACTAATGGCCAGACCGAGCGAACTAATCAGACCTTGGAGACTTATTTGAGGTGTTTTGTGTCTGCGGATCAGGATGATTGGGTTGCCTTTTTGCCCTTGGCGGAGTTTGCCCTCAATAATCGGGCTAGTTCTGCCACCTTGGTTTCTCCTTTCTTCTGTAATTCGGGGTTTCATCCTCGTTTCTCTTCCGGTCAGGTGGAGTCTTCGGATTGTCCTGGAGTGGATGCTGTGGTGGAGAGGTTGCATCAGATTTGGGGGCATGTGGTGGACAATTTGAAGTTGTCCCAGGAGAAGACTCAGCAGTTTGCCAACCGCCGTCGTCGTGTTGGTCCTCGTCTTTGTGTTGGGGACTTGGTGTGGTTGTCTTCTCGTTTTGTCCCTATGAAGGTTTCTTCTCCTAAGTTTAAGCCTCGGTTCATCGGCCCGTACAAGATATTGGAGATTCTTAACCCTGTGTCCTTTCGTTTGGACCTCCCTGCATCTTTTTCTATTCATAATGTCTTCCATCGGTCATTGTTGCGCAGGTATGAGGTACCGGTTGTGCCTTCCGTTGAGCCTCCTGCTCCGGTGTTGGTTGAGGGTGAGTTGGAGTACGTTGTCGAGAAGATCTTGGACTCCCGTGTTTCCCAACGGAGACTTCAGTATCTGGTCAAGTGGAAGGGCTACGGTCAGGAGGATAATTCTTGGGTGACAGCCTCTGATGTTCATGCCTCCGATTTGGTCCGTGCCTTTCATAGGGCTCATCCTGATCGCCCTGGTGGTTCTGGTGAGGGTTCGGTGCCCCCTCCTTGAGGGGGGGGTACTGTTGTGAGTTTGGTTTCTGGGCTCCCCCGGTGGTCACTGGCGGTACTGAACTTGTGTGCTTCATCTCCTCTGTTCACCTGTTTCCATCAGGATGTGGGAGTTTTCTATTTAACCTTGCTCCTCAGTCATTTCTATGCCGGCCAACAATGTTACCAGAAGCCTTTCTGTTGCATGTTCCTGCTCCTAGACTACTATCAGCTAAGTTGGACTTTTAGTCCTAAGTTTGTTTTGCATTTTTGTTCCAGTTCTCTGTGATTGAATATTTCTGAGGCTGGAAGCTCTTGTGAGCTGAAATTGCCACTCTGGTGTCATGAGTTGATATTAGAGTCTTAAAGTAATTTCAGGATGGTGTTTTGAAAGGGTTTTTCAGCTGACTGTGTAGTTCCCTTTTCGTTCTTCCTACTATCTAGTAAGCGGACCTCAATTTGCTAAACCTATTTTCATACTTCGTATGTCAATTTCCTCTGAAATCACCGACAATATATGTGGGGGCTACTGTCTGCCTTTCGGGGAAAATTTCTCTAGAGGTAAGTCAGGTCTGTATTTTCCTCTGCTAGGGTCAGTCAGTCCTCCGGCTGGCGCTGGGCGTCTAGGGATAAAACGTAGGCACGCTACCCGGCCACTGTTAGTTGTGCGGTAGGTTTAGCTCACAGTCAGCTCGAGTTCCCATCTTCCAAGAGCTAGTCCTTTTGTATGCTTTACTACGTTCTCTTGCCATTGAGAACCATGACAGGTCTCCAGAGAACAGTTCAGGAATAGGTATTTTAGGTTCAGACATAGGACTACTAGTAACAAAATCTTGTATGCCCTGCACACGAGCAGCAAGCTGGTCTACACTTGTAATCAAGGTCTGGACATTCATGTCTGCAGCAAGCACAAGCCACTCAGAGGTAAAGGGGAGGAAGAAAAAAAAAAAAACCCTCAGAATTTCCTTTCTTATTATCCCACTTCTGCAATGCATTAAACATTCAACTTTGGCCTGGCATACTGTTATGACCCCAATGGCAGAGGGTCACAGAAGTAATTACCAAGTCTGCAAACACAAAAAAAACCAGCTCATAGGACAGTGGTAACTGGGCTGACCATATATCTAATCCTAGCACCACAAATAGCAGCAGCCGGGGAACGTGCCTACGTTGGTTCTAGACGTCTCGCGCCAGCCGGAGAACTAACTAACCCTAGAAGGGAAAAGATAGACCTTTCTTGCCTCCAGAGAAAAGACCCCAAAAGTTGGATACAAGCCCCCAACAAATAATAACGGTGAGGTAAGAAGAAAAGACAAACGTAAGAATGAACTAGATATTTAGCAAAGAGAGGCCCACTGACTAATAGCAGAATATAGTAAGATGACTTATACGGTCAGCAAAAACCCTATCAAAATTTCCACGCTGGATATACAAGAACCCCCGAACCGTCTAACGGCCCGGGGGGAGGATACCAGCCCCCTAGAGCTTCCAGCAAAATCAGGAATCACATTTAGTACAAGCTGGACAAATAAATAAGAGCAATGCAAATAACCAAAAAACAAGGAAGCAGGACTTTGCTGGTCGTGGTTCTTGCAAAATTAAGCTGACAGGAGCAAACAGAAAGGAACTGATTACAATGATGCCAGGCACCAGACTGAGAATTCAGGAAGTTTATATAGCAACACCCCTGGACTAATGACCCAGGTGGGTGCCAAACTAGGGAAAGACAATCCCAGAGTCATATCACTAGTGACCACAAGAGGGAGCCAAAAAAGTCTAATTCACAACACATCCTACAACCGAGCTGTTACCAATAAGCCACATGCAAGCATGGAAAATGGATATTGATAGTTCCACAGCAGAGAAAACACAATGGACAATCATTTTTTCTCTGGGGAAATCCAGATAATATGAAGCAATACAGGCACAGCCAGGGACAAGGAGATTATATATATATATATATATATATATATATATATATATATATATATATATATATATATATATATATATATATACATACTAGAAGGTGGACCGATTCTAACGTATCGGGTATTCTAGAATATGTATGCGTAGTGTATAGCACAGCCCATGTAGTATATTACACAGCCCACGCAGTACATTGCGCAGCCCACGTAGTATATTGCGCAGCCCATGTAGTATATTGCACAGCCCACGTTGTATATTGTGCAGCCCACGTTGTATATTGCGCAGCCCACGTAGTACATTGCGCAGCCCACGTAGTACATTGCGCAGCCCACATTGTATATTGCGCAGCCCACGTAGTACATTGCGCAGCCCACGTAGTACATTGCGCAGCCCACGTAGTATATTGCACAGCCCACGTAGTACATTGCGCAGCCCACGTAGTACATTGCGCAGCCCACGTTGTACATTGCGCAGCCCACGTAGTATATTGCGCAGCCCACATTGTATATTGCGCAGCCCACGTAGTACATTGCGCAGCCCACGTAGTACATTGTGCAGCCCACATAGTACATTGCGCAGCCCACATTGTATATTGCACAGCCCACGTTGTAAATTGTGCAGCCCATGTATATAGCAATGTGGGCATGATATCCCTGTTAAAAAAAAAGAATTAAATTAAAAAATCGTTATATACTCACCTTCCGTTGGCCCCTGGATCCAGGAAGCAGTTACAAATGCTCCTCGTGCGCTCCGGTCTGAAGAGTGCATTGTGGTCTCGCGAGATGATGACGTAGCGGTCTCGCGAGACCACTACGTCATCATCTCGCGAGATTGCAATGCATGGAGCGGTTACCGGAGCGTTGCGAGGAGCGGGAAAGGCGCCGGAAGGTGAGTATATGATGATTTTTTATTTTTTTATTATTTTTAACATTAGATTTTTTTACTATTGAAGCTGCATAGGCAGCCTCAATAGTAAAAAAGTTGGTCACACAGGGTTAATAGCTAGTTAATAGATGGATAATAAGCAGATATCCTGTAGATATCTAATGTCACAAACCCCCCAAACATAATAAACTTGCACCCTTTATTGCCTTTCATGTGGTACTAAAAGTTGTTTTGCCTTATTAAACCTATTAAATAATTAAAATAAATGACGTGGGGTTCCGACTTTCGCCTATTTTTTATAACTAGCCCAGGTAAAGCAGTCAGCTCGGGGCTTACATTATCAGGCTGGGAAGAGTCCTGGTTATTGAGCCCTTCCCAGCCTAATAAGACCACCCTGCAGCCTCCCCAGAATTGGTGCGTCACAGTGAAGGGGGAGCCAGGGCCGGTTCTGATATCTTTACCCTGAAACCCCTCTTAAAAGCAGGAATCTGAAGTGTGTTGTACTGTGGGAGTCGTTCTCTTCTCACTTGTCGCTCAAGAGTCCTTGTACTGGGGAGCCATCTTTGGGACCGGATACAGCTGCTCACATAACAGGAGACATTGATCCGGTTCAACAGCTTTGGATTTACTGTTCTGTACTCTTCCATTTAAGGGAGAAAGAGCCATGCAATCTGATGTGTCTTCTGGACCCTAGGTCCTGGACCACACGAGGATCTTTGCAAAATGTTTGATGTGTCCTTATGCTGTTTGGGAGACTTGAGACTGACAGGACACATCGCCGCCTATGCATCAGCTGACCTTGAACCTATCACACCTCACAATGTCAGAGACTTTGTACTACTCTCCCTCCTAACTAGGAAGTGCTACCCCTTTTTATCTGATCTGACCGCTTCCAAAATATGGGTTATTCCCAAGTTTTAACAATAACTTACCCTGACTGCTAAGTGTATCCCTATGCCTTCTACTGGTTCCTTATGGACAGCCCTCCCGAATCCCCAAGTACGGCCTTGAGGTAAAACCTCCAGGCAGGGCTGGTGTTAGGGGCAGGCAGACTAGGCAAATGCCTAGGGCCCCACTCCATTAAGGGCCCCTATCCAGTGGCATACTGCCAGGGCCATCACTAGGCACTTTGATTCGGTGTCGAGGCCCAGATCAAAGTGCTCTGCGCGGTGTCTCCGTCCAGTGTCCATACGTGCACATGTCCCTGCCTGCTTAGCTCCTCCTCCCAGCCAGGACAGCTTCCCGCTCTCTGCTCCTGTTACCAACCTGCGCAGATGGATTTCAGTACACACTGTGGCCTGAGTTCCACCATCTGTCAGGCTCCTGCAGCTTGTAATACTTATAGGGGATAACTCAGGAGACTCTTTGCGTGTAATAAGACAACTACAGGACACAGTTTTATAAGTGGTAAAGTTTATATTATCACACGGTGATTCAAACAGGTGCAGAGAGAAACTCAAGTCCACAACACTTGGTGTAAATATTAAACGCAGCTTAGCAGTCTATAGGAAACTTCAGAGGAAAATGCAATCAAGCAGAAAGTCTATGAAGCACAATTATTCTTGAGGATACTTGACATGAATAAGTCCTTGTTTTAGTCCAAACACAAATAGATATGCTTATAAGGCAGTTCAAATAATATCTTAGCTCAACCAGGGAGGTCTGGGTAAAAGTCTCAGGTTTTTGCAGAGCAGCAACAGCTTACATGTCCAGCAAATGCAGATGGAAGTAAACACGAGCAGCAGATGAAGGAGGATTACTGGAAACTGGTGTATGCAGCAGGAACTCAGAGCAGAGTGGCAGGATCACCACACAGGTTCACAGGAGCAGGTATATAGCCAGGGAGTAATCAGAGGTCAGGAGCTGGATGCAAGGCAGAATACTCTAGCACAGACTGAAGGCTGGGGTGGAGTTTTATAGCAGGAAGACACAGTGCACATGAGACCAAAGACGACACATCTTGGAAAAGGGCAGTAATGCACAAAAGGTAATAAAAAATGTTCAGAGTCCTGACATTACTCCCTCCTTAGAAGCGGCCTCAGGACGATCCTGGACCTGGTTTCTCAGGGAATCTCTGATGAAAACGAGAAATCTTCTGTTTGGCATTGATGTTTTCCACAGGTTCCCAAGAGTCTTCCTCAGGGGGATATCCCTGCCATCTTATCAGATATTGGAGCCGATTCCTGCGAATCCTGGAATCAACAATTTCCTCCACCACAAATTGTTCTTGCCCATCAATCACCACAGGCTGCGGAGGTGGCACAACACGTCCCTGGAAGGTATTAGGAGATACAGACTTTAGTAAAGATACATGAAAAACTGGATGTACCTTCATGGTCCTAGGCAGCTTCAGCCGGCAGGCCACAGAGCTCACAATACCGTTGATCTTGAAAGGGCCAATGAATTTATGTCCAAGTTTTTGTGAAGGAACGTTTAAGTTCAGATTCTTAGTTGCTAACCACACAGAATCTCCTACCTTGAACATGGGAGCAGGTTTACGGAATCTATCAGCCGATCTCTTATAACGTTCTTGAGCTATGGATAAAGACAAAACACACGGCACTCAAGGATCCTGTGTGGTGCCCAAGTCAGGTTTCCAGCCCGTCAATCCAATAG
The DNA here is from genome assembly GCF_051348905.1 of Ranitomeya variabilis. Taxonomy (NCBI): domain Eukaryota; kingdom Metazoa; phylum Chordata; class Amphibia; order Anura; family Dendrobatidae; genus Ranitomeya; species Ranitomeya variabilis. The sequence goes on along the minus strand of NC_135237.1, from coordinate 3,918,085 downwards.
TAATAAATCACTTGGCACTCAAATGGTTTCTTTCAGATAGAAAGAAACCATTTGAGTGCCAAGTGATTTATTACTATTGTTCTTGAGCTATGGTCAGGGATTCCTTCAGAACCTCCAGATTTTGCCTCATCACAGTCAGCCTTTCCTCCACTGCCGGAACCGGAGAATTACTTGGAGACCTAGGTAAGATACACGGATGATAACCCAGATTGGCAAAGAAAGGTGTAAATTTAGTGGAGGCGCTCTGAGAATTGTTATATGAAAATTCAGCTAACGGCAGCAACTCCAACCAATCATCCTGGAGATGGTTGACATAGCATCTTAGATATTGTTCCAGCGTCTGGTTGGTACGCTCAGTCTGACCATTTGTCTGGGGATGGTAAGCGGAAGAGAGACAGACATTAATATTGAGTGCAGAGCAAAACCCCTTCCAGAATCTTGAAGTGAACTGTACTCCACAGTCAGAGATGATCTCATCCGGGACCCCATACAACCGAAAGACATTCTGTATAACCAAGTTCACTGTATCTTTGGCTGAGGGGAGGCCGGTGCATGGAACAAAATGAGCAGCTTTAGTCAGGCAATCAACTACCACCATGATTGTATTCATGCCCCCCGATGTAGGCAGCTCCACAATAAAGTCCATTGATATAGACCCCCAAGGGCGGGACGTAACAGGTAATGGTTGTAGAAGACCCGTAGGTGCCACATGAGGAATCTTGTAATGAGCACATACCTCGCAAGAGAGAACATAGTCCTTGGTATCCTTCAGGCAAGTTGGCCACCAGAAGAATCGGCTCAGGAACTCTTGTGTCTTCTGTACCCCCCTGTGACCAGCCAACTTGGAGTGATGTACCAACTTGAGGATCTGCAGACGGACGACCTCAGGGACGTAGATACGTCGATCTCTGAACCACATGGCACCTTTAAAGACAAGATTAATATCCACAGGTGGGTTGGCCAGAAATACATCACCGTCATAGGCCTCCCTGCACTCCTTCCACAAGTCCTGATCGTGGATAACTCAGATGAAATTGGCATCAGATAGAATGGTCTTGGACGGGGCTCCAGGTACAGAATCCGCAGCATGGATTCGGGATAAAGCATCAGCCTTCCCATTACGAGAACCTGGACGGTACGAGATAAAGTTAAATTGATTTAAAAATAAGTTCCAACGAGCCTGATGAGGAGAAAGACATCTAGCAGATCTAAGGAACTCTAAACTGCGATGGTCAGTTAGCACTATGATCTGTTGTGCAGCTCCTTGCAGATGATGCCTCCATTCTTTGAAAGCCGCAATAATAGCCAGCAATTCCTTGTCTCCCACATCATAATTCTTCTCTGCTGAGGTTAGTCTATGGGAAAAGAAAGCACAAGGATGTAGCAGACCCTTCTCTCCAGTTCTTTGGGAGAGAATAGCCCCCAAAGCATTATCAGAAAGGATTATCACCTCCACAATGAAAGAAAGTGTTGGATCTGGGTGTATCAACAGCGGGCTGAGGTGAAACAGATCTTAAGCCGATCAAAAGCTTCTTGAGCCTGTGATGACCACTTAAAGGGCTTTTCCTTCTTTGTCAAGGAAGTAATGGGACGGACAATATCAGAAAAATTTTGAATGAAGCGTCTGTAGAAATTTGCAAAACCAATAAAACGTTGGACCTCCTTAACGTTCTTGAGAACCGGCCAGTCAAGGATAGCCTGAATCTTACCAGATTCCATGTTCAGCCCCTGTGGAGAGATGATATGACCTAAGAACTGTATCTTAAAATGATGGAACTCGCATTTCTCCGGCTTAATATACAGATTGTTCTTTCAGACGTCTTAAAACAGTTTTGACATGTTCTTCATGTTCCTGTAAAGTGTCAGAAAAGTTTAGTATATCGTCCAAATAGATCACCACAAACTGGTCCAACAAATCTCTGAAAATGTCATTAGCAAGGTGTTGAAACGTTGCATGGGCGTTACAAAGCCCGAAGGGGATCACAAGATATTCAAAGTGTCCATACCGGCATCTGAATGCTGTCTTCCACTCATCCCCTGGACGAATACGCACCAAATTATAAGCCCCACGAAGATCCAGTTTAGAGAACACCTTAGCATGGCAGACTCTTTCCAGTAATTCGGGAATCAGAGGCAATGGGTAACGGTTTCGTACGGTTACCTTATTGAGTTCCCGATAGTCAACACAGGGTCTCAGGGTCCCATCCTTTTTTACAAAAAATATAGGTGCCCCTGCTGGTGAGGAAGAAGGACGTATGAAGCCTTTGGCCAGATTTTCATCAATATACTCCTTTAAGGCTTGAAGCTCAGGTGCCGCCAAAGGGTATACGTTACCAAAAGGAATGGCTGCCCCGGGAAGCAGCTCAATGGGACAGTCATAATGCCTGTGTGGAGGAAGCTGATCTGCATTCTTCTTGTTACAGATGTCAGAGAACTCTTTATAAGCTGGAGGTAAAGAAAATACCTGTACATGTGGTTCCGTAGCCGTGGACTCAGGGACAGCTTCTGTTAACGCTGAGTTGCTCCTTGTTGGGAAGATAATCTCCTTGGTCTCCCAGTTGATAATTGGGTTCTGAGAACGCAACCAACGAATGCCTAAAATCACAGGAAAATGAGGAGAAGAAATTAGCAGGAAAGAAAGTTGCTCCTGATGATTAGGCTCCAACAAAATTTAATGGGGTACGGTCTCCTGATCCACAGGCCCAGAGATTAAGGGTGACCCATCCACTGTTTCCATGGTAATTGGAGAGGCTCTTTGCTGAATTTCAATAACATGTTCCTTGGCAAATGCGATATCCATGAAATTGCCACCTTCACCAGAGTCAATCATAGCTGCACTGGAAATCCACTGTCCTGAACACAGGATCTTAATAGGGAGAGAACAGTGAGAGTTCTTTTCCTTAAGCTCCTTGGGGGGTGAAGTCATAGAAAGTGAATGGAATACAGCGTTTAAAGGCAGGCTACATTCAGAGATGTCAGATTCATCATCACAGTTGTCATACTCCCCTACTGCTGCTAGCACCTTGTTAGGCCATCTAGGACACTTAGGACAATTGATCAGGAAGTGGTCAGACTGGCCGCAGTAGAAACATAGACTTTCACTAAGGCGATGCTCCCGGCGCTCATTACTCTCGCGCCTCTGAACAGAATCAATTTGCATGGGCACCTCCTCCACCTCCCGAGAGGTTTTACCTGCAGGCTCTTTGGAAGGAAGGGAAAAGTTAGAAATACGGTTATATGCAGCAAACTTCTCCTGCCTACGCTCAGTAAGGCGAATGTCTATGCGCACACAATGCTGTATAAATGTCTCTAGCTCTTGTGGTGACTCAGAGCGAGCTAGTTCATCTTTTACAATACTAGACAGACCCCTTTTAAAAATAGGCAATTGTGCAATCCCCATTAGGAAATGTGCTCCACAATTGTTAATGCCATCCAGTGCACATCTTGCCACATGTATGCAGTCCTTGACCAGCTGGTCGAGGGTGCATACTGCTGTGCGAGATGTGAGCACATTGTGCATTTGGAAACCCAGATACTGGATCTAAATGTGCAGCTGGCAACACTGAGATCCATAGACAATATGGAGAGGAGTCTTCTGCTCACAGAGCAGACGCTCAATGGGATAGATGAGGAGGGGGATGGTAGGATGGAGCTGCAGGACAGTGTGGCAGTTAGCTGGGTGACAGATAGAAGGCGGGGTAGAGGGAAGAGTGCCAGGGAGGCTAGTGCTGATCTGGCACACCCCAATAAGTTTGCTAAGTTGGCAGATGAGGGGGATGCCAGTACAAGGGTAGCACTGCTGCAGCCAGGCATGTCCTCTGAAAGCCAGAGGAGTGACTGCTCCAGTAAGGAGGGAAATAGGAGAGCAGGGCAGGCCAGACAGGTGCTGGTAGTGGGGGACTCAATTATTAGGGGAACAGATAGGGCAATCTGTCACAAAGACAGGGATCGTCGGACGGTGTGCTGCCTACCTGGCGCTCGGGTCCGACACATCGCTGATCGGGTGGACAGATTACTGGGAGGGGCTGGTGAGGACCCAGCGGTCATGGTGCACATTGGCACAAATGACAAAGTTACAGGTAGGTGGAAGGTCCTTAAAGATGATTTCAGGGAATTAGGCTGCAAGCTGAAAGCAAGGACCTCCAACGTGGTATTTTCCGAAATACTGCCTGTACCACGTGCCACGCCAGAGAGGCAACGGGAGATTAGGGAGGTTAATAAGTGGCTCAAGAATTGGTGTAGGAAGGAGGGGTTTGGGTTCCTGCAGAACTGGGCCGACTTCTCAGTTGGCTACAGGCTCTACGCTAGGGACGGGCTGGACCTCAATGGGGAAGGTGCAGCTGTGCTGGGGGAGAAAATGGTTAGAAGGTTGGAGGAGTGTTTAAACTAGGGAATGGGGGGGAGGGTATTCATTTTATAGGAGGGGAAGATAGTGCAGATAGAGACCTGGGCACAAATAAGGAAGTTGGGGGTGGCGGTGGCATGGGGGGTGGGGTTAGAACAGTTAGTAATTTAAGAAAGAATAGAGGTACAGAGAGGAACATCAAGTGCATGTATACTAATGCCAGAAGCCTCGCCAACAAAATGGATGAATTAGAACTAATGTTGTTGGAGCATAATTATGACATGGTGAGGATATCTGAGACGTGGCTGGATGAGAGCCATGACTGGGCTGTTAACTTGCAGGGCTATAGCCTGTTCAGAAATGACCGTACAGATAAGCGAGGGGGAGGGGTGTGTCTCTATGTAAAATCTTCCTTAAAACCCATCCTGCGTGATAATATAGGTGAATCTAATGAAAATGTAGAGTCCCTGTGGGTGGAGATAAGGGGAGGGGGAAAAAATAATAAATTACTGATAGGGGTTTGTTATAAATCTCCAAAAATAATGGAAGCAATGGAGAATATCCTAGTAAAGCAAATAGATGAAGCTGCGACTCAAGGAGAAGTCATTATTATGGGGGACTTCAACTACCCTGAAATAGATTGGGGAACAGAAACCTGCAGTTCCAGCAAAGGTGATCGGGGTCTGACAACTATGAGAGACAATTACCTCTGACAACTGGTTCAGGACCCAACAAGGAGGGGGGCACTGCTAGTCCTAATATTAACCAACAGGCCAGACCGCATATCAAATATAAGGGTTGGGGGTCACTTGGGGAATAGTGATCACAAAATAATAAGTTTTCAGGTCTCCTTTAATAAGATGTGTAGTAGGGGGGTGACAAGGACACTAAACTTCAGGAGGGCAAATTTCCAACGGATGAGAGAGGATCTTGGTGCAATTAACTGGGACAATATCCTGAGACATAAAAGTACACAAAGAAAATGGGAGACATTTATTAGCATCCTGGATAGGACCTGTGCACAGTATATACCGTATGGGAATAAACATACTAGAAATAGGAGGAAACCAATATGGCTAAATAGAGCTGTAAGGGGCGCAATAAGGGACAAAAAGAAAGCATTTAGAGAATTAAAGGAAGTAGGTAGTGAGGAGGAATTAAATGTCACCTGCTTAACCCAGCAGGAAGTACAGCGGCGTCTAAAAATCACTAAAATTGACAAATCTCCAGGCCCGGATGGGATACACCCCCGAGTACTGCAGGAATTAAGTACAGTCATTGATAGACCATTATTTTTAATCTTTAAAGACTCCATAATAACAGGGTCTGTACCACAGGACTGGCGTATAGCAAATGTGGTGCCAATATTCAAAAAAGGGGCAAAAACTGAACTGGGTAATTATAGGCCAGTAAGCTTAACCTCTACTGTGGGTAAAATCCTGGAGGGCATTCTAAGGGATGCTATGCTGGAGTATCTGAAGAGGAATAACCTCATGACCCAGTATCAGCACGGGTTTACTAGGGACCGTTCATGTCAGACTAATGTGATCAGCTTCGATGAAGAGGTAAGTTCCGGACTGGACCAAGGGAACCCAGTGGACGTAGTGTATATGGACTTTTCCAAAGCTTTTGATACGGTGCCACACAAAAGGTTGTCACATAAAATGAGAGTAATGGGGATAGGGGAAAATATGTGTAAGTGGGTTGAGAGCTGGCTCAGGGATAGGAAACAAAGGGTGGTTATTAATGGAGCACACTCGGACTGGGTCGCGGTTAGCAGTGGGGTACCACAGGGGTCAGTATTGGGCCCTCTTCTTTTTAACATATTTATTAATGACCTTGTAGGGGGCATTCAGAGTAGAATTTCAATATTTGCAGATGACACTAAACTCTGCAGGGTAATCAATACAGGGGAGGACAATTTTATATTACAGGATGATTTGTGTAAACTAGAAGCTTGGGCTGATAAATGGCAAATGAGCTTTAATGGGGATAAATGTAAGGTCATGCACTTGGGTAGAAGTAATAAGATGTATAACTATGTGCTTAATTCTAAAACTCTGGGCAAAACCGTCAATGAAAAAGACCTGGGTGTATGGGTGGATGACAAACTCATATTCAGTGGCCAGTGTCAGGCAGCTGCTACAAAGGCAAATAAAATAATGGGATGCAGTAAAAGAGGCATAGATGTTCATGAGGAGAACATCATTTTACCTCTATACAAGTCACTAGTTCGACCACACTTAGAATACTGTGCACAGTTCTGGTCTCCGGTGTATAAGAAAGACATAGCTGAACTGGAGCGGGTGCAGAGAAGAGCGACCAAGGTTATTAGAGGACTGGGGGGTCTGCAATACCAAGATAGGTTATTACACTTGGAAAAACGAAGACTAAGGGGTGATCTTATGTTAATGTATAAATATATGAGGGGACAGTACAAAGACCTTTCTGATGATCTTTTTAATCATAGACCTGAGACAGGGACAAGGGGGCATCCTCTACGTCTGGAGGAAAGAAGGTTTAAGCATAATAACAGACGCGGATTCTTTACTGTAAGAGCAGTGAGACTATGGAACTCTCTGCCGTATGATGTTGTAATGAGTGATTCATTGCTTCAATTTAATAGGGGACTGGATACTTTCTGGAAAAGTATAATGTTACAGGGTATATACACTAGATTCCTTGATAAGGCGTTGATCCAGGGAACTAGTCTGATTGCCGTATGTGGAGTCGGGAAGGAATTTTTTTCCCCATGGTGGAGTTACTCTTTGCCACATGGGGTTTTTTTGCCTTCCCCTGGATCAACATGTTAGGGCATGTTAGGTTAGGCTATGGGTTGAACTAGATGGACTTACAGTCTTCCTTCAACCTTAATAACTATGTAACTATGTAACTAATAACTGTCCCAATTGGTATCTACTGCTAATCTCCTGAGTTCAGTAGCATACTCAATAACAGAACGTTTAGCCTGGCGTAAAGACAATAAAGCAGATTCAGCGGTTGCACGGCGATTAGGGTCATCAAACATTAATGCCATAGCGGCCAAGAAATCATCCAAGTTATTTAACCGTGGGTCACGAGACTCAATCATCGGATTCACCCAGGCGAGCGCTCGTGCGGTCAGCAGCATTATTACACACAATACTTTGGGTCTATCATTAGGAAAATGGTCAGCATGCACATCAAAATATAGCATACATTGATTCACAAAGCCACGAAATTTGTTGCGATCACTATTAAATCTGAATGGGGGCAACTTAGGTGGGCTAGCTGGTGGCGGTTACCCAGAGTGTAAAGTCGCTTGTGCAGCTATTTGCGTGCTTATGTCCTGAAAAGCCCGTCCATACTGGGACTCTATGCCAGCAAGTTTGTTTTCCTGGGCCGCCATGTGGGTGCTTAAGTCCTGCAAAGTCTGTCCAAACACTTGTTGATTGTGTTCAAAGCTTCCAAACTTCTTTTGCAGACCTTCCACATCTTTCTGCAGTGATCTAATTATGGAAAACACCTGCTCTAATCTGCTCTCTGCAGTCATTGTTCCAGCAGTCTCCTCTTTTGTGGCTAGAGTATCCTGTAATAATTATAGGGGATAACTCAGGAGACTCTTTGCATGTAACAAGACAACTACAGGACACAGTTTTATAAGTGGTAAAGTTTATATTATCACACGGTGATTCAAACAGGTGCAGAGAGAAACTCAAGTCCACAACACTTGGTGTAAATATTAAACGCAGCTTAGCAGTCTGTACGGAACTTCAAAGGAAAATGCAATCATGCAGAAAGTCTATGAAGCACAATTATTCTTGAAGCTACTTGACATGAATAAGTCCTTGTTTTAGTCCAAACACAGATAGATATGCTTATAAGGCAGTTCAAATAATATCTTATCTCAACCAGGGAGGCCTGGGTAAAAGTCTCAGGATTTTGCAGAGCAGCAACAGCTTACATGTCCAGCAAATTCAGATGGAAGTAAACACGAGCAGCAGATGAAGGAGGATTACTGGAAACTGGTGTATGCAGCAGGAACTCAGAGCAGAGTAGCAGGATCACCACACAGATTCACAGGAGCAGGTATATAGCCAGGGAGTCACCAGAGTCAGGAGCTGGATGCAAGGCAGAATACTCTAGCACAGACTGAAGGCTGGGGTGGAGTTTTATAGCAGGAAGACACAGTGCACATGAGACCAAAGAAGCCATCTTGGAAAAGGGCAGTAATGCACAATAGGTAATAAAAGAGCTCTGTGCTGATTGCTGCAAGATCAGGATTTACAGCCACATACAGCAGAGATCAGCATTGGAGCTCTGTGCTGATCGCTGCAGGATCAGGATTCCCTGCCACATACAGCAGCGATCAGCATCGGAGCTCTGTGCTGATTGCTGCCGGATCAGGATTTGCAGCCACATACAGCAGTGATCAGCATCGGAGCTCTGTGCTGATCGCTGCAGGATCAGGATTCGCAGCCACATACAGCAGCGATCAGCATCGGAGCTCTGTGCTGATCGCTGCAGGATCAGGATTCGCAGCCACATACAGCAGCGATGCAGCGATCAGCATTGGAGCTCTGTGCTGATCGCTGCAGGATCAGGATTCGCAGCCACATACAGCAGCGATCAGCATCGGAGCTCTGTGCTGATCACTGCTGTATGTGGCTGTGAATCCTAATCCTGCAATGATCAGCATCGGAGCTCTGTGCTGATCGCTGCAGGATCAGGATTCGCAGCCACATACAGCAGCGATCAGCATCGGAGCTCTGTGCTGATCGCTGCAGGATCAGGATTCGCAGCCACATACAGCAGCGATCAGCATCGGCTCTGACCACAGTCGCTGAATCACTCCTTGTAATCGCTGACAGGGCGACCTCCTGTCACTACTGTCTGGATGACACAAGGCAGGAATATGGTCTGTTGAACTAGTGTATTCATTAAATAGAAATAAATGAATTCCCATGTGAAATAATAAGGATAAACCATACACATATAGTACAGGTGCGCATACGAATCAGTGTTTTTGCTGCATTCTTTTGTTTTTGCAGCACAATCCTGCTCTCTTGACAGTAAAAACGCTGCTTCCACAAAACACCCATTTTTTAGGGTATGTGCGAATGATCCAGAACCGGCAGAGCTTTGGACGCAGTGCATGTTCCCTGCCATCTATTGAGTGCCGGTGACGCCTCTGATCACTGCACTGTGCGGATTCACCGCGTCCATTACATTCTATGGGGGAGATTTCTGTTGGAGGCTCGGGTCTGCACAAGAGAGACTGACGTGCTGCAGTCTGGAGAGACGCGGTACATGTCCATCTCCGCGGGGGAGCGCGGGCTTCTGTGGACACAGCAGACATGGGATTTCATGAAATGTATCCACTATGCTGGAACATCTGGACACTGCACAAGTTTACTGATCGTGGGCACGTACCATTACAGCTTTTGATGTTTTTTGGGTTTTTTTACAGTATTTTTTGGGTGCAGATAACATGTGCGTTTTGTCTACAGTACATGTTTAATAAAGTTAGTTTTAGTCACCAAAAACGCAGCAAAAAAAATGTTGTGACTTTTTTTTCACTTTCTCATTGCTTTCTATGGGTAAAAACATGCTGAAAGAAGTGACAAGCTGCAGATTTTAAAAAAACGCTGCCGCTCTGAAATTCAGTCAGGAGAAAATAAAAGGTGCGCAGGAGATTTCCGAAATCTGCGTGCGCTTGGTTGTTTCTGACTGGATTTCAGGACTGCAGCGTTTAAATCTGCCGCGAGTCACTTCGTCAGTGTGTTCTCACCCAGAGAAGCAATGAAAAAAAGCTGCAGATAAAAAAATGCAGTGAAAAAAGTGCGGTTTCTTTAAGTGGTTTTAGTGAATTAAACTGTTAGGCTACGTTCACACGGTCAGTATTTGGTCAGTATTTTACATCAGTATTTGGTCAGTATTTAGTCAGTATTTTACATCAGTATTTGGTCAGTATTTAGTCAGTATTTTACATCAGTATTTGGTCAGTATTTAGTCAGTATTTTACATCAGTATTTGGTCAGTATTTAGTCAGTATTTTACATCAGTATTTGGTCAGTATTTAGTCAGTATTTTACATCAGTATTTGGTCAGTATTTAGTCAGTATTTTACATCAGTATTTGGTCAGTATTTAGTCAGTATTTTACATCAGTATTTGGTCAGTATTTTACATCAGTATTTAGTCAGTATTTAGTCAGTATTTTACATCAGTATTTGGTCAGTATTTAGTCAGTATTTTACATCAGTATTTGGTCAGTATTTACATCAGTATTTGGTCAGTATTTTACATCAGTATTTGGTCAGTATTTGTAATCCACAACCAGGAGTGGAACAATCAGAGGAGAAGTAGAATAGAAACATCTGCTCCACTTCTGTATTATCACCACTGCTGGTTCCAGCTACAGATACTGAGGCAAAATACTGACCAAATACTGTGGGAATGAGGCCTTAAACATACTGCAGACAAAGCAAAGATTTTAAAGGGAACCTGTCACCCCATTTTGGGCCTATAAGCTCCGCTCCGGTGCAGGTGTACTGATCTGTCCTGTTGAGGGCAGAGTACTGCAGTGCGCAGGCGCTGGGCCTCTCTAACCTTTCCCTGCGCACTGCAGTACTGTGCTCTGCCCTCCACAGGACAGATCAGTACACCAGCACCGGAGCGTGAAGACAAGAAGAGGACGTCATCGTAAGAAGATGGGAGGCCCCGGACCGCCCCTGGGTGAGTATAATCTAACCTCTTTTTCTCCTCTTTCAGGATACATCAGGGATTATCTACAGCATTACAGAATGCATTACAGAACGCTGGAGATAAGCCCCTGATGCCGGGGGCCGCAGCTCATATACGATTTTTGGGGCGACAGATTCCCTTTAACTCCAAAATAAGCTGAAAAAAAAGTGTTAAAAACACCACAAAAAATGCTGAAAAATGGTGTTTGGAACGCAATGTTTTTACTGCCAATAGAACAGGTTTTGACTATTGAAAAAGATGCTGCATGTGAACATAGTCTTACTCTGAAATGCTATGGCTTGCCAGAAAAAAAACATAGTATAAAAAGATGACCAGGAACTTAGGGGGCAATTCATTATTACTGGCATTGTACATGTCTTAAAAGGAACTTTTTACTGAGCAGTGGCTGTAAGCATATCCCAGCACTGACTGATAGTTGTCCCTGCAGCATATCTGTTCACAGCCGGCTGTCAGTCATTGCCGGGGAGCAGATACAGACACCACTCACTATGTACTGAGCAGTGACTGTAAGCATACCCCGGCACTGACTGATATGCTGCAGGGACAACTATCTGTGCACAGCCTGCTGTCAGTCAGTGCCAGGGAGCAGGTACAGACCACTCACTATGTACTGAACAGTGACTGTAAGCATACCCCGGCACTGACTGATAGTTGTCCCTGCAGCATATCTGTGCAGAGTCGGCTGTCAGTCAGTGCCAGGGAGCAGATACAGACACCACTCACTATGTACTGAGCAGTGACTGTAAGCATATCCCGGCACTGACTGATAGTTGTCCCTGCAGCATATCTGTGCACAGCCGGCTGTCAGTCATTGCCGGGGAGCAGATACAGACACCACTCACTATATACTGAGCAGTGGCTGTAAGCATACCCCGGCACTGACTGATAGTTGTCCCTGCAGCATATCTGTGCACAGCCGGCTGTCAGTCAGTGCCAGGGAGCAGATACAGACACCACTCACTATGTACTGGGCAGTGACTGTAAGCATACCCCGGCACTGACTGACAGTTGTCCCTGCAGCATATCTGTGCACAGCCGGCTGTCAGTCATTGCCGGGGAGCAGATACAGACACCACTCACTATATACTGAGCAGTGACTGTAAGCATACCCCGGCACTGACTGATATGCTGCAGGGACAACTATCTGTGCACAGCCTGCTGTCAGTCAGTGCCAGGGAGCAGGTACAGACCACTCACTATGTACTGAACAGTGACTGTAAGCATACCCCGGCACTGACTGATAGTTGTCCCTGCAGCATATCTGTGCACAGCCGGCTGTCAGTCATTGCCGGGGAGCAGGTACAGACACCACTCACTATATACTGAGCAGTGGCTATAAGCATACCCCGGCACTGACTGATAGTTGTCCCTGCAGCATATCTGTGCACAGCCGGCTGTCAGTCAGTGCCGGGGAGGGAGTACAGACACCACTCACTATATACTGAGCAGTGGCTGTAAGCATACCCCGGCACTGACTGATAGTTGTCCCTGCAGCATATCTGTGCACAGCCGGCTGTCAGTCAGTGCCGGGGAGGGAGTACAGACACCACTCACTATATACTGAGCAGTGGCTGTAAGCATACCCCGGCACTGACTGATAGTTGTCCCTGCAGCATATCTGTGCACAGCCGGCTGTCAGTCAGTGCCGGGGAGGGAGTACAGACACCACTCACTATATACTGAGCAGTGGCTGTAAGTATACCCCGGCACTGACTGATAGTTGTCCCTGCAGCATATCTGTGCACAGCTGGCTGTCAGTCAGTGCCGGGGAGCGAGTACAGACACCACTCACTATATACTGAGCAGTGGCTGTAAGCATACCCCGGCACTGACTGATAGTTGTCCATGCAGCATATCTGTGCACAGCCGGCTGTCAGTCAGTGCCGGGGAGGGAGTACAGACACCACTCACTATATACTGAGCAGTGGCTGTAAGCATACCCCGGCACTGACTGATAGTTGTCCCTGCAGCATATCTGTGCACAGCCGGCTGTCAGTCAGTGCCGGGGAGGGAGTACAGACACCACTCACTATATACTGAGCAGTGGCTGTAAGCATACCCCGGCACCGACTGATAGTTGTCCCTGCAGCATATTTGTGCACAGCCGGCTGTCAGTCAGTGCCGGGGAGGGAGTACAGATACCACTCACTATGTACTGAACGGTGACTGAAGCTGCGCCTCTAGGACAGATGCTGGAGGATGCCAGAAGGAATATACTGTAGTTCAGTTCCTCCCATTAGCCACACTTCAAAGCTGGTCTCTGCATGGGTTTACAATGCTATTGACCTGCAGATTAACCCCATATCTGTTGGTTCACAGTGTTCTGGGATATGACAAGTTCCCTTTAATGAGTGGTATGCTTCAAGAATTGTTACTCCAGTCAGGGACTGAAGTAAAACTGGAGGAGCTTTTCATGAAGTAGCCCTGGCCAGGCTCGGCATTTTTTTTAGCAAAACTGGGTGGACCTGGTATGAAAACACCAAAAGTTGCACAATTTTTATGTAAATTTCAAAGTATGCAAAAATGTTGTGACTTATTATGGTGTTTTACAGCAGAATTATGGCATAGTGCTCAAAACATGTGACTAGGCCAAGGGCGGCCCATGGCAGGCTGTCCCCAAATCTGCTCACCTGGACTGAGAGGTGCCTCCCTATACATGACTGCAGCCAGTGCCTGATGCATGGAGCCTGTGATGTGGCGAAGAGGAATCTCAGGTCCCCATATAAGAGACGTTGTCTAGACATGTGACCAGAGATGGGTGGACCCCTGGATGTTCGGGTCCAGTGGGTTCGGCTGAACAGTTACAAGAAGTGCGGGTTCACTTGAATGGGGCCTGAACATCCAGTGTGCATGACAGCTTGGCAAACACGGCTTCTGATTGACTGTGAGATCATCCCCCGGCCAGAGAACCGCGGTTCCCACTCTGTCAAAAGACAACGTGAGCGTTTAGCTGTGATCAGAGGTATAAGGTTTAACTGCTCCCATCATCCGAAACCTGCTGCCGCTAATAACAGTGAGAGCGGAGGATGGGAGTACTCATCAGCCGCTCCTGTGCTGTAAATAAATAAAAATATAAAAAGGCCTCAGAGCTGGGGGCTGCAACCCTCAGCTGTCAGCTTCAACAAGGCTGGTTATCAAGAGGGGTCCCTCCATTTTTTGATAACCAGCCTATTCCATAACCCTGGTATTCTCAGGCTGGTAAGTGGCCATGGATATTGGCCCCCACCCCAGCCCAAAAATAGCAGCCTGCAGCTGCCCAGAAAAGGCACGTCTATTAGATGGGCCAATTCAGGCGCTTTGCCCAGCTCTTCCCACTTGCCCTGTAGCGGTGGCAACTGTGGTTCATATTTGTGGGGTTGATGTCACCTTTGTATTGTCTGGTGACATCAAGCCCACGGGTTAGTAATGGAGAAGCGTCAATAACACACCTCTCCATTACTAAATCTGTAGTTACATCTACTACACTGTGTTCCAAATTATTATGCAAATTGGATTTAAATTTGGATCTTAAAGATTTAATTGTTTTGTTTTTCAAATAAACTCGTGGATGGTATTGTGTCTCAGGGCTCAATGGATCACTGAAATCAATCTTAAACACATGTGATAATTAGTTTTCCAGGTGATTCTAATTAAAGGAAAACTACTCAAAAATGATGTTCCACATTATTATGCAGGTCACAGGTTTCAAGTAACATGGGAAAGAAAAAGGATCGCTCTGCTGCCGAAAAGCATCGAATAGTGCAATGCCTTGGTGAAGGGATGAAAACATTAGAAATTTCACGAAAACTTAAGAGTGATCATCATACTGTGAAGAGATTTGTGACTGAAGCAGAGCACAGACAGAGTTCATGCAGATAAAGGCATAATGAGGAAGGTTTCTGCCAGACAAATTCATTGGATTAAGAGAGCTGCCAAAATACC
Source organism: Ranitomeya variabilis (assembly GCF_051348905.1). Taxonomy (NCBI): domain Eukaryota; kingdom Metazoa; phylum Chordata; class Amphibia; order Anura; family Dendrobatidae; genus Ranitomeya; species Ranitomeya variabilis. The sequence continues at coordinate 3,903,073 of NC_135237.1, read as the reverse complement.
ATTACAAAGCAGCAAACAGTTATTTGAAGCTGCTGGTGTGTCTGGAGTCCCTCGAACCTCAAGGTGTAGGATCACTCAAAGGCTTGCTGTGGTGCATAAACCTACTATTCGGCCACTCCTAAACAGTGTTCACAAGCAGAAACGGTTGCAGTGGGCCCAGACTTACATGAAGACTAATTTTCAAACAGTCTTGTTTACTGATGAGTGTCGAGCAACCCTGGACGGTCCAGATGGATGGAGTAGTGGATGGTTGGTGTATGGCCACCATGTCCCAACAAGGCTGCGACATCAGCAAGGAGGTGGAGGAGTCATGTTTTGGGCCGGAATCATGGAGAAACAGCTGGTAGGGCCCTTTAAGGTTCCTGAAGGTGTGAAAATGACCTCTGCAAAGTATATAGAGTTTCTGACTGACAACTTTCTTCTATGGTCTAAAAAGCAGAAACGTGCCTTCAGGAGCAAAATCATCTTCATGCTGACAATGCCCCATCTCATGCTGACAATGAATACCTCTGAGTCATTGGCTGCTATGGGCGTAAAAGGAGATAAACTCATGGTGTGACCACCGTCTTCCCCTGACCTCAACCCTATAGAGAACCTTTAGAGGATCATCAAGCCAAAGATCTATGAGGGTGGGAGGCCATTCACACGAAAACAGCAGCTCTGGGAGGGAAGAAATACAAGCAGAAACTCTCCAAAAACTCACAAGTTCAATGGATGCAAGAATTGTGAAGGTGACATCAAAGAAGGCTCCTATGTTACATGTAACTTGGCCTGTTGGGATGTTTTGGAGGTAAATAGCTTTTTTGCTCAGTGAATGTGACCTCCTAATGCTGCAAATTTCACAAATGAGACTTTTCAGTTCTTTATATCAAATGTTTAGAAATTCTACTGTGCCTAATAACATGGAGCAGTGCATTGTGGGGTTTTATTCATTGTGGAGATTATACTGTTATCATTGGGAGGTTTCTTCAATAAAATTCCATGTATACTCTAACGGGTGATGACTTTTATTACACTGACTGTCATTTGCACCGACCATTTACGAAAATCCGAGAAAAATGTAATTTGCATAATAATTTGGAACATAGTGTATATAATTGTCTAAGGGTCACTTCCGTCTTTCTGTCTGTCCTTCTGTCTATCACGGAAATCCCAAGCAACGGGCACAGTCCGGCAGCAAAATGGCCGCTCCTTCCTCCCCGCAGTCAGTGCCCACATCATACTCCCCTCCAGTCAGCACTCACACAGGGTTAATGGCAGCGTTAATGGACCGCATTATGCCGCGGTGTAACGCACTCCGTTAACGCTGCTATTAACCCTGTGTGACCAACTTTTTACTATTGATGCTGCCTATGCAGCATCAATAGTAAAAAGATCTGTTAAAAAATAATAAAAAAAATAAAAAATAGTTATATACTCACCATCCGTCGGCCCCTCGGATCCAGAACAGGTCTTTCCCATTCCTCGCGACACTCCGGTGACCACTCCATGCATTGCGATCTCACAAGATGATGACGTAGCGGTCTCGCGAGACCGCGACGTCATCATCTCACGAGACCACAATGCACTCTTGGGACCGGAGCGCGATGAGCAACGGTAAACGCTTCGCCTGGATTCGGGGGCCAACAGAAGGTGAGTATGTAACTATTTTTTACCTTAATTCTTTTTTTTAACCCCTTCATGACCCAGCCTATTTTGGCCTTAATGACCTTGCCGTTTTTTGCAATTCTGACCAGTGTCCCTTTATGAGGTAATAATTCAGGAACGCTTCAACGGATCCTAGCGATTCTGAGATTGTTTTTTCGTGACATATTGGGCTTCATGTTAGTGGTAAATTTAGGTCGATAATTTCTGAGTTTATTTGTGAAAAAAACGGAAATTTGGCGAAAATTTTGAAAATTTCGCAATTTTCACATTTTGAATTTTTATTCTGTTAAACCAGAGAGTTATGTGACACAAAATAGTTAATAAATAACGTTTCCCACATGTCTACTTTACATCAGCACAATTTTGGAAACAATTTTTTTTTTTGCTAGGAAGTTATAAGGGTTAAAATTTGACCAGTGATTTCTCATTTTTACAACAAAATTTACAAAACCATTTTTTTTAGGGACCACCTCACATTTGAAGTCATTTTGAGGGTTCTATATGGCTGAAAATACCCAAAAGTGACACTATTCTAAAAACTGCACCCCTCAAGGTGCTCAAAACCACATTCAAGAAGTTTATTAACCCTTCAGGTGTTTCACAGCAGCAGAAGCAACATGGAAGTAAAAAATGAACATTTAACTTTTTAGTCACAAAAATGATCTTTTAGCAACAATTTTTTTATTTTCCCAAGAGTAAAAGGAGAAACTGGACCAGGGACGTTGTTGTCCAATTTGTCCTGAGTACGCTGATACCTCATATGTGGGGGTAAACCACTGTTTGGGCGCACGGCAGGGCTCGGAAGGGAAGGAGCGCCATTTGACTTTTTGAATGAAAAATTGGCTCCAATCTTTAGCGGACACCATGTCGCGTTTGGAGAGCCCCCGTGTGCCTAAACATTGGAGCTCCCCCACAAGTGACCACATTTTGGAAACTAGACCCCCCAAGGAACTTATCTAGAAGCATAGTGAGCACTTTAAACCCCCAGGTGCTTCACAAATTGATCCGTAAAAATGAAAAAGTACTTTTTTTTCACAAAAAAATTATTTTAGCCTCAATTTTTTCATTTTCACATGGGCAACAGGATAAAATGGATCCTAAATTTTGTTGGGCAATTTCTCCTGCGTACACCAATACCTCACATGTGGGGGTAAACCACTGTTTGGGCACATGGTAAGGCTCGGAAGGGAAGGAGCGCCATTTGACTTTTTGAATGAAAAATTATCTCCATCGTTAGCGGACACCATGTCGCGTTTGGAAAGCCCCTGTGTGCCTAAACATTAAAGCTCCTCCAGAAGTGACTCCATTTTGGAAACTAGACCCCCCAAGGAACTCATCTAGAGGCATAGTGAGCACTTTAAACCCCCAGGTGCTTCACAAATTGATCCGCAAAAATGAAAAAGTACTTTTTTTTTCACACAAAATTTCTTTTAGCCTCAATTCTTTCATTTTCACATGGGCAACAGGATAAAATGGATCCTAAAATTTGTTGGGCAATTTCTCCTGAGTATGCCGATACCTCATATGTGGGGGTAAACCACTGTTTGGGTGCACGGCAAGGCTCGGAAGGGGAGGCGTGCCATTTGACTTTTTGAATGGAAAATTAGCTCCAATCGTTAGCGGACACCATGTCGCGTTTGGAGAGCCCCTGTGTGCCTAAACATTGGAGCTCCCCTACAAGTGACCCCATTTTGGAAACTAGACCCCCCAAGGAACTTATCTAGATGCATAGTGAGCACTTATAACCCCCAGGTGCTTCACAGAAGTTTATAACGCAGAGCCGTGAAAATAAAAAAATAATTTTTCTTTCCTCAAAAATGATTTTTAGCCCAGAATTTTTTATTTTCCCAAGAGTAATAGGAGAAATTGGACCCCAAATGTTGTTGTCCAGTTTGTCCTGAGTACGATGATATCCCATATGTGGGGGTAAACCACTGTTTGGGCGCACGGAAGGGCTCGGAAGGGAAGGCACGCCATTTGGCTTTTTGAATGGAAAATTAGCTCCAATCATTAGCGGACACCATGTCGCGTTTGGAGAGCCCCTGTGTGCCTAAACATTGGAGCTCCTGCACAAGTGACCCCATTTTGGAAACTAGACCTCCCAAGGAACTAATCTAGATGTGTGGTGTGCACTTTGAACCCCCAAGTGCTTCACAGAAGTTTATAACGCAGAGCCATGAAAATAAAAAATTGTGGGCTAAAAAATCATTTTTGAGAAAAGAAAAATTATTTTTTATTTTCCCAAGGGTAACAGGAGAAATTGGACCCCAAAATTTGTTGTCCAGTTTCTCCTGAGTACGCTGATACCCCATATGTGGGGGTAAACCACTGTTTTGGCACATGTCGGGGTTCGGAAGGGAAGTAGTGACGTTTTGAAATGCAGACTTTGATGGAATGCTCTGCGGGCGTCAGGTTGCGTTTGCAGAGCCCCTGATGTGCCTAAACAGTAGGAACTCCCCACAAATGACTCCATTTTGGAAACTAGACCCCCAAGGGAACTTATCTAGATGTGTAGTGAGCACTTTGAACCCCCAAGTGCTTCACAGAAGTTTATAACGCAGAGCCGTGAAAATAAACAATGTGTTTCCTTTCCTCAAGAATATTTTTTTAGCCCAGATTTTTTTTATTTTTGCAACAGTAACAGGAGAAATTGGACCCCAAAAGTTGTTGTCCAGTTTCTCCTGAGTACGCTGATACCCCATATGTGGGGGTAAACCACTGTTTTGGCACACGTCGGGGTTCGGAAGGGAAGTAGTGACGTTTTGAAATGCAGACTTTGATGGAATGCTCTGAGGGCATCAGGTTGCGTTTGCAGAGCCCCTGATGTGCCTAAACAGTAGGAACTCCCCACAAGTGACTCCATTTTGGAAACTAGACCCCCAAGGGAACTTATCTAGATGTGTGGTGAGCACTTTGAACCCCCAAGTGCTTCACAGAAGTTTATAACACAGAGCCGTGAAAATAATAAATAATTGTTCTTTCCTCAAAAATTATGTTTTAGCAAGTAATTTTTTATTTTTGCAAGGGTAACAGGAGAAATTGGACCCCAACAGTTGTTGCCCAGTTTGTCCTGAGTACGCTGGTACCCCAAATGTGGGGGTAAACCACTGTTTGGGCGCACATCAGGGCTTGGAAGGGCGGGAGCACCATTTGACTTTTTGAACGCAAGATTGGCTGGAATCAATGGTGGCGCCATGTTGCGTTTGGAGACCCCTGATGTGCCCAAACAGTGGAATCCCCTCAATTCTAACTTCAACACTAACCCCAACACACCCCTAATCCTAATCCCAACTGTAGCCATAACCCTAATCACAACCCTAACCCAACACACCCCTAACCACAACCCTAACCGCAACACACCCGTAACCCTAATTCCAACCCTAACCCTAATCCCAACCGTAACCCTAATCCCAACCCTAACCACAACTGTAACCCCAACACACCCCTAACCCTATCCGTAACCCTAACCACAAGCCTAATCTTAACCCTATTTCAAACCCTAGCCCTAATTCCAACCCTAACCCTAAGGCTATGTGCCCACGTTGCAGATTCGTGTGAGATTTTTCCGCACGATTTTTGAAAAATCTGCAGGTAAAAGGCACTGCGTTTTACCTGCGGATTTACAGCAGATTTCCAGTGTTTTTTTTGTGCGGATTTCACCTGCGGATTCCTATTGAGGAACAGGAGTAAAACGCTGCGGAATCCGCACAAAGAATTGACATGCTGCGGAAAATACAACGCAGCGTTTCTGCACATAATTTTCCGCACCATGGGCACAGCGGATTTGGTTTTCCTTAGGTGTACATGGTACTGTAAACCTGATGGAAAACTGCTTCGAATTCCGCGGCCGATCCGCTGCGGATCCGCTGCGGATCCGCTGCGGATCCGCGGCCGATCCGCTGCGGATCCGCGGCCGATCCGCTGCGGATCCGCGGCCGATCCGCTGCGGATCCGTGGCCGATCCGCTCTGTGTGCACATGCCATAACCCTACCCCTAACCCTACCCGTAACCCTAACCCTACCCCTACCCCTAACCCTACCCCTAGTTCTAACCCTAGTTCTAACCCTAACCCTAGTGGAAAAAGAAAAAAAAATATTTTCTTTATTTTATTATTGTCCCTACCTATGGGGGTGATAAAGGGGGGGGGTTTATTTATTATTTTTTTATTTTGATCGCTGTGATAGAACCTACCACAGCGATCAAAATGTACTTGTAATGAATCTGCCGGCTGGCAGATTCGGCGGGCGCACTGCGCATGCGCCCGCCATTTTCCAAGATGGCGGCGCCCATGGAGAAGACGGCCGGACACCGGGAGGGACATGGAAGCTAGGTAAGTATGGGGGGGTGGGATCGGAACACGGGGGGGGGATCGGAGGACCGGGGGAGCGGACAAAAGGACCGGGGGAGCGGACAGGAGGGAGGAGGGGAGCGGACAGGAGATCGGGGCAGAAAGGACGACTGGGGGGGCGATCGGTGTGGTGGGGGGGGCAGATCGGGGTCTCCAGCCATGGCAGATGCTATTGCAGCATCGGCCATGGCTGGATTGTAATATTTCACCATTTTCATAGGTGAAATATTACAAATCGCTCTGATTGGCTGTTTCACTTTCAACAGCCAATCAGAGGGATCGTAGCCACGGGGGGGTGAAGCCACCCCCCCTGGGCTGAAGTACCACTCCCCCTGTCTCTGCAGATCGGGTGAAAATGGAGTTAACCCTTTCACCCGATCTGCAGGGATGCGATCTTTCCATGACGCCACATAGGCGTCATGGGTCGGATTGGCACGGGTTTTCATGACGCCTACGTGGCGTCATGGGTCGGGAAGGGGTTAACAGGGATATGATGCCCACATTGCTATATACTACGTGGGCTGGGCAATATACTACGTGGGCTGTGCAATATACTACGTGGGCTTTGCAATATACTATGTGGGCTGTGCAATATTCTACGTGGCTGTGCAATATACTATGTGGCTGTGCTATATACTACGTGGCTGTGCTATATACTACGTGGGCTGTGCTATATACTACATGGCTGTGTTATACACTACATGGGCTGTTATATACTACGTGGGCTGTGCTATATACTACGTGGGCTGTGCTAGACACTACGTGGGCTCTGTTATACACTACGTTGGCTGTGTTATACACTACGTGTGTGGGCTGTTATATACTACGTGAGCTGTGTTATACGCTACGTGGGCTGTTATAAACTACATTGCTATGTTATACACTCCGTGGGCTGTGCTATATACTCTGTGGGTTGTGCTATATACTACGTGGCCGGCCGCGAACAATCAGCAACAGGTGCAGTCCGGCAGCGAATTGGCGTGGGATTTGAACCACGCTTCGCTATCTGATCGCGGTTGGCCGAATCCTGTGTATTAAATGTATTATTCTAAAATCTTCATAAATAAACTACATACATATTCTAGAATACCCGATGCGTTAGAATCGGGACACCATCTAGTGGTAAATAAAGACACAGCCAGAATAAAGTCCTTTCATTGAAATAATGGTACACACTCCTTTAATATTTTCAACTAAACCAGACTTCAGACCTCGCCTAATTCCACCGAAGCCCTCGTTCTCCTGTAATAAAACTAAAATAACAACAATATACCATACCTGTCTGTCATTGTGTCCCACGCTGTAATATATGTCTGCGGGATAAACCGTTTTCAACCAGGACAGTGCCAAGATGCGACCGTCCCGGCTGAGAACCACTGGTGACTGAACTGCTGCGAGTGCAGCCTCAGAGACCGGGGGTGATGTGATTGAGGTTACGTCCGGTCACTGAGGCTGCGTTCCCAGCTGGGCTGAACTGCCATGACCTCGGTGAGATCCCCACTAGCACCGTGGGAAAGTCGCATGGTGCAGAGGCGAGGTCACCGCATTTCAGCCCAGCTGGGAACGCAGCCTCAGAGACCGGGGTGTCATGATCTCTGCAGGCAGAGATCATAGCAAGCCTATAGAGGGACAAGCTCTCGGAAGATGGAACTATACTGACCATGAACTAAGCCTGCCGCGCAACTAGAAATAGCCAGGTAGCATTTCCTATTTATCGCTAGATGCCCAGCTCTGGCCTAAGACCTAAATAGCTAGCAGAGGGAAATATAAGACCTGGCTCACCTCTAGAGAAATATTCCAAAGAAGACAGTAGCCCCCCACATATAATGACGGTGAGTTCAGATGAAACAACAAACGCAGCAGGAAAATAGTCTTAGCAAATTTGAGGTCCGCTTACTAGATAGCAGAAGACAGATAGTATACTTTCATGGTCAGCAGAAAAACACTAACAAAACACCATCCAGAGATTACCTTAAACTCTGGCATTAACTCATAACGCCAGAGTAGCAATCCCTGATCAACGAGAGCTTTCCAGACACAGTAACAAAACTTCAGCTGTGAACTGGAACAAATAGGCAAAACAAAACATGGACAAAAGTCCAACTTATCTAGTAGTAGTCTAGAAGCAGGAACAAGCACTGAGAGGCATCAGATAACATTGTTGACCGGCAAGAAACCACCAGAGAAATGAGCTTAAATAGCGACACCCACTACTGATGGAACCAGGTGAAACAGGAAAGAGGATGACAAGTCCAATTCCACAAGCGGCCACCGGGGGAGCCCAGAATCCAAATTCACAACAGTACCCCCCCCTCAAGGAGGGGGCACCGAACCCTCACCAGATCCACCAGGGCGACCAGGATGAGCCCTATGGAAGGCACGAACAAGATCAGAAGCATGAACATCAGATGCATTGACCCAAGAATTATCCTCCTGGCCGTAACCCTTCCAGTTGACCAGATACTGGAGTCTCCGTCTGGAAACACGAGAGTCCAAAATTTTCTCCACAACGTACTCCAACTCACCCTCAACCAACACCGGAGCAGGAGGCTCAACTGAAGGTACCACAGGTAACTCATACCTGCGCAATAACGACCGATGAAAAACGTTATGAATGGAAAAGGACGCAGGGAGGTCCAAACGGAAAGAAACAGGATTAAGAATCTCCAATATTCTATAAGGGCCGATGAACCGAGGTTTAAACTTAGGAGAAGAGACCCTCATAGGGACAAAACGAGAAGACAACCACACCAAATCTCCAACACAAAGCCGAGAACCAACACGACGATGACGGTTGGCAAAACGCTGAGTCTTCTCCTGGGACAACTTCAAATTGTCCATAACCTGCCCCCAGATGTGATGCAATCTCTCCACCACCGCATCCACTCCAGGACAATCCGAGGATTCCACCTGACCGGAGGAAAATCGAGGGTGAAACCCCGAATTACAGAAAAACGGGGACACCAAGGTGGAAGAGCTGGCCCGATTATTGAGGGCGAACTCTGCCAATGGCAAAAAAGCAACCCAATCATCCTGGTCAGCAGAGACAAAACACCTCAGATATGTCTCCAGGGTCTGATTAGTCCGCTCGGTCTGGCCATTAGTCTGAGGGTGAAAAGCAGATGAAAAAGACAAATCTATGCCCATCCTAGCACAGAATGCCCGCCAAAATCTAGACACAAATTGGGTACCTCTGTCAGAAACAATATTCTCAGGAATACCGTGCAATCGGACAACATTCTGAAAAAACAGAGGAACCAACTCAGAAGAAGAAGGCAACTTGGGCAGAGGAACCAAATGGACCATTTTAGAGAAACGGTCACAGACCACCCAGATGACAGACATCTTCTGGGAAACAGGCAGATCTGAAATAAAATCCATCGAGATGTGTGTCCAAGGCCTCTTAGGAATAGGCAAGGGCAACAGCAGTCCGCTAGCCCGAGAACTACAAGACTTGGCCCGAGCACAAACGTCACATGACTGCACAAAGACTCGCACATCACGTGACAGGGAAGGCCACCAGAAGGATCTTGCCACCAAATCCCTGGTACCAAAAATTCCGGGATGACCTGCCAATGCAGAAGAATGTACCTCAGAGATGACTCTGCTGGTCCAATCATCCGGAACAAACAGTCTATCAGGCGGACAACGATCCGGTCTATCCGCCTGAAACTCTTGCAAGGACCGCCGCAGATCAGGAGAAACGGCCGACAAAATTACTCCCTCCCTAAGGATACCTGTGGGTTCAGAATTACCAGGAGAGTCCGGGTCAAAACTCCTAGAAAGGGCATCTGCCTTAACATTCTTAGAACCCGGTAGGTATGACACCACAAAATTAAAGCGAGAAAAAAATAAAGACCAGCGCGCCTGTCTAGGATTCAGGCGTCTGGCAGTCTCAAGATAAATCAAATTTTTGTGGTCAGTCAATACCACCACCTGATGCCTAGCCCCCTCGAGCCAATGGCGCCACTCCTCAAACGCCCACTTCATGGCCAAAAGCTCCCGATTCCCAACATCATAATTCCGCTCTGCGGGCGAAAATTTGCGAGAAAAGAAGGCACAAGGCCTAATGACGGAGCAGTCGGAACCTTTCTGCGACAACACTGCCCCAGCTCCGATCTCCGAAGCGTCAACCTCAACCTGAAAAGGCAGATTCACATCAGGCTGACGCAACACAGGGGCAGAGGCAAAACGGCGCTTAAGCTCCTGAAAGGCCTCTACAGCATGAGGGGACCAATTAGCAACATCAGCGCCTTGTCTGGTCAAATCAGTCAGTGGTTTAACGACATCCGAAAAACCAGCAATAAATCGGCGGTAAAAGTTGGCAAAGCCCAAAAATCTCTGAAGACCCTTAAGAGAGGAGGGCTGAGTCCAGTCACAAATAGCTTGCACCTTGACGGGATCCATCTCAATGGAAGAGGGAGAAAAAATATACCCCAAAAAGGAAATTTTCTGGACCCCAAAAACGCACTTAGACCCCTTCACACATAAAGAATTAGACCGCAGAACCTGAAAAACTCTCCTGACCTGCTGGACATGAGAGTCCCAGTCATCAGAAAAAATCAGAATATCATCCAGATATATTATCATAAATTTATCCAGAAAATCGCGGAAAATATCATGCATAAAAGACTGGAAAACTGAAGGGGCATTAGAAAGACCGAAAGGCATGACCAAATACTCAAAGTGGCCCTCGGGCGTATTAAATGCGGTCTTCCACTCATCCCCCTGCCTGATCCGCACCAAATTATACGCCCCACGAAGATCAATTTTAGAGAACCACTTAGCACCCTCTATACGAGCAAACAAATCAGTAAGCAATGGCAATGGGTATTGATACTTAACAGTGATCTTATTCAGAAGCCGATAATCAATACATGGTCTCAAAGAGCCGTCTTTTTTTGAGACAAAGAAAAACCCAGCTCCCAAGGGAGAAGAAGATGGACGAATATGTCCCTTTTCCAAAGACTCCTTTATATATTCCCGCATAGCAGCATGTTCCGGCACAGACAGATTAAACAAACGACCCTTGGGATATTTACAACCCGGTATCAAATCTATGGCACAATCGCACTCACGGTGCGGAGGTAACGACCCAAGCTTGGGTTCGTCAAAGACATCTTGATAATCAGAGAGGAACTCAGGGACTTCAGAGGGAATGGACGACGAAATAGAAACCAAAGGTAAGTCCCCATGAATACCCTTACATCCCCAGCTCAACACAGACATTGCTCTCCAGTCCAAGACTGGGTTGTGAGACTGCAACCATGGCAATCCCAGTACCAAATCGTCATGTAAATTATACAGCACCAGGAAACGAATAATCTCCTGGTGATCCGGATTGATACGCATGGTTACTTGTGTCCAGTATTGTGGTTTATTATTAGCCAATGGGGTGGAGTCAATCCCCTTCAGAGGAATAAGAGTCTCCAAAGGCTCTAAATCAAAACCACAACGATTGGCAAAGGACCAATCCATAAGACTCAGAGCGGCGCCAGAGTCAACATAGGCGTCCGTGGCAATGGATGACAAAGAGCAAATCAGGGTTACAGACAAAATAAACTTAGACTGAATGGTGCCAATGGAAACAGACTTATCAAGCTTCTTTGTACGCCTAGAGCATGCTGATATAACATGAGTAGAATCCCCACAATAGAAACACAATCCATTCTTCCGTCTAAAATTCTGTCGCTCGCTCCTGGACAGACTTCTTATAACTCTCCTTTCTCAACCTGGGTCTTTAACACTTTATTGGCCGGTCAAACTGTCATGATCTCTGCAGGCAGAGATCATAGCAAGCCTATAGAGGGACAAGCTCTCGGAAGATGGAACTATACTGACCATGAACTAAGCCTGCCGCGCAACTAGAAATAGCCAGGTAGCATTTCCTATTTATCGCTAGATGCCCAGCTCTGGCCTAAGACCTAAATAGCTAGCAGAGGGAAATATAAGACCTGGCTCACCTCTAGAGAAATATTCCAAAGAAGACAGTAGCCCCCCACATATAATGACGGTGAGTTCAGATGAAACAACAAACGCAGCAGGAAAATAGTCTTAGCAAATTTGAGGTCCGCTTACTAGATAGCAGAAGACAGATAGTATACTTTCATGGTCAGCAGAAAAACACTAACAAAACACCATCCAGAGATTACCTTAAACTCTGGCATTAACTCATAACGCCAGAGTAGCAATCCCTGATCAACGAGAGCTTTCCAGACACAGTAACAAAACTTCAGCTGTGAACTGGAACAAATAGGCAAAACAAAACATGGACAAAAGTCCAACTTATCTAGTAGTAGTCTAGAAGCAGGAACAAGCACTGAGAGGCATCAGATAACATTGTTGACCGGCAAGAAACCACCAGAGAAATGAGCTTAAATAGCGACACCCACTACTGATGGAACCAGGTGAAACAGGAAAGAGGATGACAAGTCCAATTCCACAAGCGGCCACCGGGGGAGCCCAGAATCCAAATTCACAACACCGGGGGTGATGTCATTGAGGTTACGTCCAGTCACTGAGGCTGCATTCCCAGCTGGGCTGAACTGCCATGACCTCGGTGAGATCCCCACTAGCACCGTGGGAAAGTTGCATGGTGCAGAGGCGAGGTCACCGCATTTCAGCCCAGCTGGGAACGCAGCCTCAGAGACCGGGGGTGATGTCATTGAGGTTACGTCCAGTCACTGAGGCTGCGTTCCCAGCTGGGCTGAAATGCCATGACCTTGGTGAAATCCCCACTAGCACCGTGGGAAAGTCGCATGGTGCAGAGGCGAGGTCACCGCATTTCAGCCCAGCTGGGAATGCAGCCTCAGTGACTGGTGGTGATGTCATTGAGGTTACGTCCGGTCACTGAGGCTGCGTTCCCAGCTGGGCAGAACTGCCATGACCTTGGTGAGATCCCCACTAGCACCGTGGGAAAGTCACATGGTGCAGAGGCGAGGTCACCGCATTTCAGCCTGGCTTGGAACGCAGCCTCAGTGACCTCACCTCTAGAAATGGGGTATGTGAACTTTTGATCAGGACATTTGGATGTTTTGGGTGGTCATTATGATTTATAAAGAGAAAACACAGTATTCTGACAATAAATGGCTTCACCCAACCACTGACCATGAGTGGAGACAAAGTTTTGGTGTCATCATTCATGTTCTCTGAGAAAAGTCCAAGAAAGCACAAATTCTGCCGCGGTGTGTAAACTTCTGAGCACAACTGTAGATTGCACATAGACTGCATACAGATTTCATACGGATGGTAATTGAGAAAAATCACATTGTGCTCGCATGACACTCGCCCTACTTTATTGGCTCAACATTGGAGTGATTTGTATATAAACGTGTGACTCCAGCTTTACACTGCAGCTCTGCTCACCAGTGTTCATTTACCTGTGAAGGGTACAGGATGGTGATTGATGCAACGGCTGCCATTGTGCAGCACAGGACCGCGCACTCGCTGCTGCGCGCTGCTTTCACGTTGATGACTTTGCCTTTGTGACATGTGATTAGATTTGTGCTCGGCCGCGTCCTGTGCCGCTCGCCCCCCGCCGAACATGAAAGGACAGGAGCAGCGGGGCTGTGTGGCCCTGTGACCCGTAAACCCCGGGCCCCGGACATTGTGTCCTGCTCGCTGCAGGGTCCGGGCGAGAATGTGCGTCCTCTGCTCCGAGGCCGCTGGAGGCAAAGCATAAGTGAGTACACCCCTGATGTGCCTGAGGCTGCAGACACACACTACACCAAAGTAAGTACACCCCTGTATTATCAGTACAGTATATATACAGAGCTCAGTATAAGTGAGTACACCCCTGTATTATCAGTACAGTATATATACAGGGCTCAGTATAAGTGAGTACACCCCTGTATTATCAGTACAGTATATATACAGAGCTCAGTATAAGTGAGTACACCCCCGTATTATCAGTACATTATATATACAGAGCTCAGTATAAGTGAGTACACCCCTGTATTATCAGTACAGTATATATACAGGGCTCAGTATAAGTGAGTACACCCCCTATATTATCAGTACAGTACATATACAGGGCTCAGTACAAGTGAGTACACCCCTGTATTATCAGTACAGTATATATATACAGGGCTCAGTATAAGTGAGTACACCCCTGTATTATCAGTACAGTATATATACAGAGCTCAGTATAAGTGAGTACACCCCTGTATTATCAGTACAGTATATATACAGAGCTCAGTATAAGTGAGTACACCCCTGTATTATCAGTACAGTATATATACAGAGCTCAGTATAAGTGAGTACACCCCTGTATTATCAGTACAGTATATATACAGGGCTCAGTATAAGTGAGTACACCCCCTATATTATCAGTACAGTACATATACAGGGCTCAGTACAAGTGAGTACACCCCTGTATTATCAGTACATTATATATACAGGGCTCAGTATAACTGACTACACCCCCTGTATTATCAGTACAGTATATATACAGGGCTCAGTATAAGTGAGTACACCCCTGTATTATCAGTACAGTATATATACAGAGCTCAGTATAAGTGAGTACACCCGTGTATTATCAGTACAGTATATATATACAGAGCTCAGTATAAGTGAGTACACCCCTGTATTATCAGTACAGTATATATACAGAGCTCAGTATAAGTGAGTACACCCGTGTATTATCAGTACAGTATATATATACAGAGCTCAGTATAAGTGAGTACACCCCTGTATTATCAGTACAGTATATATACAGAGCTCAGTATAAGTGAGTACACCCCTGTATTATCAGTACAGTATATATATACAGAGCTCAGTATAAGTGAGTACACCCCTGTATTATCAGTACAGTATATATACAGAGCTCAGTATAAGTGAGTACACCCCGTGTATTATCAGTACAGTATATATATACAGAGCTCAGTATAAGTGAGTACACCCCTGTATTATCAGTACAGTATATATACAGGGCTCAGTATAAGTGAGTACACCCCCGTATTATCAGTACAGTATATGTATACAGAGCTCAGTATAAGTGAGTACACCCCTGTATTATCAGTACAGTATATATACAGAGCTCAGTATAAGTGAGTACACCCCTGTATTATCAGTACAGTATATATACAGGGCTCAGTATAAGAGAGTACACCCCTGTATTATCAGTACAGTATATATATACAGAGCTCAGTATAAGTGAGTACACCCCTGTATTATCAGTACAGTATATATATACAGTGCTCAGTATAAGTGAGTACACCCCTGTATTATCAGTACAGTATATATACAGAGCTCAGTATAAGTGAGTACACCCCTGTATTATCAGTACAGTATATATATACAGAGCTCAGTATAAGTGAGTACACCCGTGTATTATCAGTACAGTATATATATACAGAGCTCAGTATAAGTGAGTACACCCCTGTATTATCAGTACAGTATATATACAGGGCTCAGTATAAGTGAGTACACCCCCGTATTATCAGTACAGTATATGTATACAGAGCTCAGTATAAGTGAGTACACCCCTGTATTATCAGTACAGTATATATACAGGGCTCAGTATAAGTGAGTACACCCCTGTATTATCAGTACAGTATATATATACAGAGCTCAGTATAAGTGAGTACACCCCTGTATTATCAGTACAGTATATATATACAGAGCTCAGTATAAGTGAGTACACCCCTGTATTATCAGTACAGTATATATACAGGGCTCAGTATAAGTGAGTACACCCCTGTATTATCAGTACAGTATATATATACAGAGCTCAGTATAAGTGAGTACACCCCTGTATTATCAGTACAGTATATGTATACAGAGCTCAGTATAAGTGAGTACACCCCTGTATTATCAGTACAGTATATATACAGAGCTCAGTATAAGTGAGTACACCCGTGTATTATCAGTACAGTATATATATACAGAGCTCAGTATAAGTGAGTACACCCCTGTATTATCAGTACAGTATATATACAGGGCTCAGTATAAGTGAGTACACCCCCGTATTATCAGTACAGTATATGTATACAGAGCTCAGTATAAGTGAGTACACCCCTGTATTATCAGTACAGTATATATACAGGGCTCAGTATAAGTGAGTACACCCCTGTATTATCAGTACAGTATATATATACAGAGCTCAGTATAAGTGAGTACACCCCTGTATTATCAGTACAGTATATATACAGAGCTCAGTATAAGTGAGTACACCCCTGTATTATCAGTACAGTATATATATACAGGGCTCAGTATAAGTGAGTACACCCCTGTATTATCAGTACAGTATATATACAGGGCTCAGTATAAGTGAGTACACCCCCTGTATTATCAGTGCAGTATATACACAGGGCTCAGTATAAGTGAGTACACCCCTGTATTATCAGTACAGTATATATACAGAGCTCAGTATAAGTGAGTACACCCCTGTATTATCAGTACAGTATATATACAGAGCTCAGTATAAGTGAGTACACCCCTGATGTGCCTGAGGCTGCAGACACACACTACACCAAAGTAAGTACACCCCTGTATTATCAGTACAGTATATATACAGAGCTCAGTATAAGTGAGTACACCCCTGTATTATCAGTACAGTATATATACAGAGCTCAGTATAAGTGAGTACACCCCTGTATTATCAGTACAGTATATATACAGGGCTCAGTATAAGTGAGTACACCCCGTGTATTATCAGTACAGTATATATATACAGAGCTCAGTATAAGTGAGTACACCCCTGTATTATCAGTACAATATATATACAGAGCTCAGTATAAGTGAGTACACCCCTGTATTATCAGTACAGTATATATACAGAGCTCAGTATAAGTGAGTACACCCCTGTATTATCAGTACAGTATATATATACAGAGCTCAGTATAAGTGAGTACACCCGTGTATTATCAGTACAGTATATATATACAGAGCTCAGTATAAGTGAGTACACCCCTGATGTGCCTGAGGCTGCAGACACACACTACACCAAAGTAAGTACACCCCTGTATTATCAGTACAGTATATACACTCACTGGCCACTTTATTAGGTACACCTGTCCAACTTCTTGTTAACACTTAATTTCTAATCAGCCAATCACATGGCGGCAACTCAGTGCATTTAGGCATGTAGACATGGTCAAGACAATCTCCTGCAGTTCAAACCGAGCATCAGTATGGGGAAGAAAGGTGATTTGAGTGCCTTTGAACGTGGCATGGTTGTTGGTGCCAGAAGGGCTGGTCTGAGTATTTCAGAAACTGCTGATCTACTGGGATTTTCACGCACAACCATCTCTAGGGTTTACAGAGAATGGTCCGAAAAAGAAAAAAAATCCAGTGAGCGGCAGTTCTGTGGGCGGAAATGCCTTGTTGATGCCAGAGGTCAGAGGAGAATGGGCAGACTGGTTCGAGCTGATAGAAAGGCAACAGTGACTCAAATCGCCACCCGTTACAACCAAGGTAGGCCTAAGAGCATCTCTGAACGCACAGTGCGTCGAACTTTGAGGCAGATGGGCTACAGCAGCAGAAGACCACACCGGGTACCACTCCTTTCAGCTAAGAACAGGAAACTCAGGCTACAATTTGTACAAGCTCATCGAAATTGGACAGTAGAAGATTGGAAAAACGTTGCTTGGTCTGATGAGTCTCGATTTCTGCTGCGACATTCGGATGGTAGGGTCAGAATTTGGCGTAAACAACATGAAAGCATGGATCCATCCTGCCTTGTATGGAGCATCTTTGGGATGTGCAGCCGACAAATCTGCGGCAACTGTGTGATGCCATCATGTCAATATGGACCAAAATCTCTGAGGAATGCTTCCAGCACCTTGTTGAATCTATGCCACGAAGAATTGAGGCAGTTCTGAAGGCAAAAGGGGGTCCAACCCGTTACTAGCATGGTGTACCTAATAAAGTGGCCGGTGAGTGTATACAGAGCTCAGTATAAGTGAGTACACCCCTGTATTATCAGTACAGTATATATACAGAGCTCAGTATAAGTGAGTACACCCCTGTATTATCAGTACAGTATATATACAGGGCTCAGTATAAGTGAGTACACCCCTGTATTATCAGTACATTATATATACAGGGCTCAGTATAAGTGAGTACACCCCTGTATTATCAGTACAGTATATATATACAGAGCTCAGTATAAGTGAGTACACCCCCTGTATTATCAGTACAGTATATATACAGAGCTCAGTATAAGTGAGTACAACCCTGTATTATCAGTACAGTATATATATACAGAGCTCAGTATAAGTGAGTACACCCCTGTATTATCAGTACATTATATATACAGAGCTCAGTATAAGTGAGTACACCCCTGTATTATCAGTACATTATATATACAGGGCTCAGTATAAGTGAGTACACCCCGTGTATTATCAGTACAGTATATATATACAGAGCTCAGTATAAGTGAGTACACCCCTGTATTATCAGTACATTATATATACAGGGCTCAGTATAAGTGAGTACACCCCTGTATTATCAGTACAGTATATATATACAGAGCTCAGTATAAGTGAGTACACCCCTGTATTATCAGTACAGTATATATATACAGAGCTCAGTATAAGTGAGTACACCCCCTGTATTATCAGTACAGTATATATACAGAGCTCAGTATAAGTGAGTACACCCCTGTATTATCAGTACAGTATATATATACAGAGCTCAGTATAAGTGAGTACACCCCTGTATTATCAGTACAGTATATATACAGAGCTCAGTATAAGTGAGTACACCCGTGTATTATCAGTACAGTATATATATACAGAGCTCAGTATAAGTGAGTACACCCCTGTATTATCAGTACAGTATATATACAGAGCTCAGTATAAGTGAGTACACCCCTGTATTATCAGTACAGTATATATACAGAGCTCAGTATAAGTGAGTACACCCCTGTATTATCAGTACAGTATATATACAGAGCTCAGCATAAGTGAGTACACCCCTGTATTATCAGTACAGTATATATACAGAGCTCAGTATAAGTGAGTACACCCCTGTATTATCAGTACAGTATATATACAGAGCTCAGTATAAGTGAGTACACCCCTGTATTATCAGTACAGTACATATACAGAGCTCAGTATAAGTGAGTACACCCCTGTATTATTAGTACAGTATATATACAGAGCTCAGTATAAGTGAGTACACCCCTGTATTATCAGTACAGTATATATATACAGAGCTCAGTATAAGTGAGTACACCCCTGTATTATCAGTACAGTATATATACAGAGCTCAGTATAAGTGAGTACACCCCTGTATTATCAGTACAGTATATATATACAGAGCTCAGTATAAGTGAGTACACCCCTGTATTATCAGTACAGTATATATACAGAGCTCAGTATAAGTGAGTACACCCCTATATTATCAGTGCATTATATATACAGTGCACAGTATAAGTGAGTACACCCCCTGTATTATCAGTACATTATATATACAGAGCTCAGTATAAGTGAGTACACCCCTGTATTATCAGTACAGTATATATACAGGGCTCAGTATAAGTGAGTACACCCCTGTATTATCAGTACATTATATATACAGGGCTCAGTATAAGTGAGTACACCCCTGTATTATCAGTACAGTATATATACAGAGCTCAGTATAAGTGAGTACACCCCTGTATTATCAGTACAGTATATATACAGAGCTCAGTATAAGTGAGTACACCCGTGTATTATCAGTACAGTATATATACAGAGCTCAGTATAAGTGAGTACACCCCTGTATTATCAGTACAGTATATATACAGAGCTCAGTATAAGTGAGTACACCCCTGTATTATCAGTACAGTATATATACAGAGCTCAGTATAAGTGAGTACACCCCTGTATTATCAGTACAGTATATATACAGAGCTCAGTATAAGTGAGTACACCCCTGTATTATCAGTACAGTATATATACAGAGCTCAGTATAAGTGAGTACACCCCTGTATTATCAGTACAGTATATATACAGAGCTCAGTATAAGTGAGTACACCCCTGTATTATCAGTACAGTATATATACAGAGCTCAGTATAAGTGAGTACACCCCTGTATTATCAGTACAGTATATATACAGGGCTCAGTATAAGTGAGTACACCCCTGTATTATCAGTACAGTATATATATACAGAGCTCAGTATAAGTGAGTACACCCGTGTATTATCAGTACAGTATATATACAGAGCTCAGTATAAGTGAGTACACCCCTGTATTATCAGTACAGTATATATACAGGGCTCAGTATAAGTGAGTACACCCCTGTATTATCAGTACAGTATATATATACAGAGCTCAGTATAAGTGAGTACACCCGTGTATTATCAGTACAGTATATATACAGAGCTCAGTATAAGTGAGTACACCCCTGTATTATCAGTACAGTATATATATACAGAGCTCAGTATAAGTGAGTACACCCCTGTATTATCAGTACAGTATATATATACAGAGCTCAGTATAAGTGAGTACACCCCTGTATTATCAGTACAGTATATATATACAGAGCTCAGTATAAGTGAGTACACCCCTGTATTATCAGTACAGTATATATACAGAGCTCAGTATAAGTGAGTACACCCCTGTATTATCAGTACAGTATATATACAGAGCTCAGTATAAGTGAGTACACCCCTGTATTATCAGTACAGTATATATATACAGAGCTCAGTATAAGTGAGTACACCCCTGTATTATCAGTACAGTATATATACAGAGCTCAGTATAAGTGAGTACACCCCTGTATTATCAGTACAGTATATATATACAGAGCTCAGTATAAGTGAGTACACCCCTGTATTATCAGTACAGTATATATATACAGAGCTCAGTATAAGTGAGTACACCCCTGTATTATCAGTACAGTATATATACAGGGCTCAGTATAAGTGAGTACACCCCTGTATTATCAGTACATTATATATACAGGGCTCAGTATAAGTGAGTACACCCCTGTATTATCAGTACAGTATATATACAGAGCTCAGTATAAGTGAGTACACCCCTGTATTATCAGTACAGTATATATACAGGGCTCAGTATAAGTGAGTACACCCCTGTATTATCAGTACATTATATATACAGGGCTCAGTATAAGTGAGTACACCCTTGTATTATCAGTACAGTATATATACAGGGCTCAGTATAAGTGAGTACACCCGTGTATTATCAGTACAGTATATATACAGAGCTCAGTATAAGTGAGTACACCCCTGTATTATCAGTACAGTATATATACAGAGCTCAGTATAAGTGAGTACACACCTGTATTATCAGTACAGTATATATACAGAGCTCAGTATAAGTGAGTACACCCCTGTATTATCAGTACAGTATATATACAGAGCTCAGTATAAGTGAGTACACCCCTGTATTATCAGTACAGTATATATACAGGGCTCAGTATAAGTGAGTACACCCCTGTATTATCAGTACAGTATATATACAGAGCTCAGTATAAGTGAGTACACCCGTGTATTATCAGTACAGTATATATACAGAGCTCAGTATAAGTGAGTACACCCCTGTATTATCAGTACAGTATATATATACAGAGCTCAGTATAAGTGAGTACACCCCTGTATTATCAGTACAGTATATATAAACAGAGCTCAGTATAAGTGAGTACACCCCTGTATTATCAGTACAGTATATATATACAGAGCTCAGTATAAGTGAGTACACCCCTGTATTATCAGTACAGTATATATACAGAGCTCAGTATAAGTGAGTACACCCCTGTATTATCAGTACAGTATATATACAGAGCTCAGTATAAGTGAGTACACCCCTGTATTATCAGTACAGCATATATATACAGAGCTCAGTATAAGTGAGTACACCCCTGTATTATCAGTACAGCATATATACAGAGCTCAGTATAAGTGAGTACACCCCTGTATTATCAGTACAGTATATATACAGAGCTCAGTATAAGTGAGTACACCCCTGTATTATCAGTACAGTATATATATACAGAGCTCAGTATAAGTGAGTACACCCGTGTATTATCAGTACAGTATATATACAGGGCTCAGTATAAGTGAGTACACCCCTGTATTATCAGTACAGTATATATACAGAGCTCAGTATAAGTGAGTACACCCCTGTATTATCAGTACAGTATATATACAGAGCTCAGTATAAGTGAGTACACCCCTGTATTATCAGTACAGTATATATATACAGAGCTCAGTATAAGTGAGTACACCCCTGTATTATCAGTACAGTATATATACAGAGCTCAGTATAAGTGAGTACACCCGTGTATTATCAGTACAGTATATATACAGGGCTCAGTATAAGTGAGTACACCCCTGTATTATCAGTACAGTATATATACAGAGCTCAGTATAAGTGAGTACACCCGTGTATTATCAGTACAGTATATATACAGGGCTCAGTATAAGTGAGTACACCCCTGTATTATCAGTACAGTATATATATACAGAGCTCAGTATAAGTGAGTACACCCCTGTATTATCAGTACAGTATATATACAGGGCTCAGTATAAGTGAGTACACCCCTGTATTATCAGTACAGTATATATATACAGAGCTCAGAATAAGTGAGTACACCCCTGTATTATCAGTACAGTATATATATACAGAGCTCAGTATAAGTGAGTACACCCCTGTATTATCAGTACAGTATATATATACAGAGCTCAGTATAAGTGAGTACACCCCTGTATTATCAGTACAGTATATATACAGGGCTCAGTATAAGTGAGTACACCCCTGTATTATCAGTACAGTATATATATACAGAGCTCAGTATAAGTGAGTACACCCCTGTATTATCAGTACAGTATATATACAGAGCTCAGTATAAGTGAGTACACCCCTGTATTATCAGTACAGTATATATACAGAGCTCAGTATAAGTGAGTACACCCCTGTATTATCAGTACAGTATATATACAGGGCTCAGTATAAGTGAGTACACCCGTGTATTATCAGTACAGTATATATACAGAGCTCAGTATAAGTGAGTACACCCCTGTATTATCAGTACATTATATATATACAGAGCTCAGTATAAGTGAGTACACCCCTGTATTATCAGTACAGTATATATACAGGGCTCAGTATAAGTGAGTACACCCCTGTATTATCAGTACAGTATATATACAGGGCTCAGTATAAGTGAGTACACCCCTGTATTATCAGTACAGTATATATACAGAGCTCAGTATAAGTGAGTACACCCGTGTATTATCAGTACAGTATATATACAGAGCTCAGTATAAGTGAGTACACCCCTGTATTATCAGTACATTATATATATACAGAGCTCAGTATAAGTGAGTACACCCCTGTATTATCAGTACAGTATATATACAGGGCTCAGTATAAGTGAGTACACCCCTGTATTATCAGTACAGTATATATATACAGAGCTCAGTATAAGTGAGTACACCCCTGTATTATCAGTACAGTATATATATACAGAGCTCAGTATAAGTGAGTACACCCCTGTATTATCAGTACAGTATATATATATACAGAGCTCAGTATAAGTGAGTACACCCGTGTATTATCAGTACATTATATATACAGGGCTCAGTATAAGTGAGTACACCCCTGTATTATCAGTACAGTATATATACAGAGCTCAGTATAAGTGAGTACACCCCTGTATTATCAGTACAGTATATATACAGAGCTCAGTATAAGTGAGTACACCCCTGTATTATCAGTACAGTATATATACAGAGCTCAGTATAAGTGAGTACACCCCTGTATTATCAGTACAGTATATATACAGAGCTCAGTATAAGTGAGTACACCCGTGTATTATCAGTACAGTATATATATACAGAGCTCAGTATAAGTGAGTACACCCCTGTATTATCAGTACAGTATATATACAGAGCTCAGTATAAGTGAGTACACCCCTGTATTATCAGTACAATATATATACAGAGCTCAGTATAAGTGAGTACACCCCTGTATTATCAGTACAGTATATATACAGGGCTCAGTATAAGTGAGTACACCCCTGTATTATCAGTACAGTATATATATACAGAGCTCAGTATAAGTGAGTACACCCCTGTATTATCAGTACAGTATATATATACAGAGCTCAGTATAAGTGAGTACACCCCTGTATTATCAGTACAGTATATATATACAGAGCTCAGTATAAGTGAGTACACCCCTGTATTATCAGTACAGTATATATACAGAGCTCAGTATAAGTGAGTACACCCCTGTATTATCAGTACAGTATATATATACAGAGCTCAGTATAAGTGAGTACACCCCTGTATTATCAGTACAGTATATATATACAGAGCTCAGTATAAGTGAGTACACCCCTGTATTATCAGTACAGTATATATACAGAGCTCAGTATAAGTGAGTACACCCCTGTATTATCAGTACAGTATATATACAGTGCTCAGTATAAGTGAGTACACCCCTGTATTATCAGTACAGTATATATACAGAGCTCAGTATAAGTGAGTACACCCGTGTATTATCAGTACAGTATATATATACAGAGCTCAGTATAAGTGAGTACACCCCTGTATTATCAGTACAGTATATATACAGGGCTCAGTATAAGTGAGTACACCCCTGTATTATCAGTACAGTATATATACAGAGCTCAGTATAAGTGAGTACACCCCTGTATTATCAGTACAGTATATATACAGTGCTCAGTATAAGTGAGTACACCCCTGTATTATCAGTACAGTATATATACAGAGCTCAGTATAAGTGAGTACACCCCTGTATTATCAGTACAGTATATATACAGAGCTCAGTATAAGTGAGTACACCCCTGTATTATCAGTACAGTATATATACAGTGCTCAGTATAAGTGAGTACACCCCTGTATTATCAGTACAGTATATATACAGAGCTCAGTATAAGTGAGTACACCCCTGTATTATACTGAGCTCTGTATATATACTGTACTGATAAGTGAGTACACCCCTGTATTATCAGTACATTATATACACAGTGCTCAATATAAGTGAGTACACCCCTGTATTATCAGTACAGTATATATACAGAGCTCAGTATAAGTGAGTACACCCCTGTATTATCAGTACAGTATATATACAGAGCTCAGTACAAGTGAGTACACCCCCTGTATTATCAGTACATTATATACACAGAGCTCAGTATAAGTGAGTACACCCCTGTATTATCAGTACAGTATATATACAGGGCTCAGTATAAGTGAGTACACCCCTGTATTATCAGTACAGTATATATACAGAGCTCAGTACAAGTGAGTACACCCCCTGTATTATCAGTACATTATATATACAGGGCTCAGTATAAGTGAGTACACCCCTGTATTATCAGTACAGTATATATACAGAGCTCAGTATAAGTGAGTACACCCCTGTATTATCAGTACAGTATATATACAGTGCTCAGTATAAGTGAGTACACCCCTGTATTATCAGTACAGTATATATACAGAGCTCAGTATAAGTGAGTACACCCCTGTATTATCAGTACATTATATATACAGGGCTCAGTATAAGTGAGTACACCCCTGTATTATCAGTACAGTATATATATACAGAGCTCAGTATAAGTGAGTACACCCCTGTATTATCAGTACAGTATATATACAGAGCTCAGTATAAGTGAGTACACCCCTGTATTATCAGTACAGTATATATACAGAGCTCAGAATAAGTGAGTACACCCCTGTATTATCAGTACAGTATATATACAGGGCTCAGTATAAGTGAGTACACCCCTGTATTATCAGTACAGTATATATACAGAGCTCAGCATAAGTGAGTACACCCCTGTATTATCAGTACAGTATATATACAGAGCTCAGCATAAGTGAGTACACCCCTGTATTATCAGTACAGTATATATACAGAGCTCAGTATAATTGAGTACACCCCTGTATTATCAGTACATTACATATACAGAGCTCAGTATAAGTGAGTACACCCCCTGTGTTATTAGTACAGTATATATACAGAGCTCAGTATAAGTGAGTACACCCCTGTATTATCAGCACATTATATATACAGGGCTCAGTATAAATGAGTACACCCCTGTATTATCAGTACAGTATATATACAGGGCTCAGTATAAGTGAGTACACCCCTGTATTATCAGTACAGTATATATACAGAGCTCAGTATAAGTGAGTACACCCCTGTATTATCAGTACAGTATATATACAGAGCTCAGCATAAGTGAGTACACCCCTGTATTATACTGAGCTCTGCATATATACTGTACTGATAATACAGGGGTGTACTCACTTATACTGAGCTCTGTATATACACTGTACTGATAAGTGAGTACACCCCTGTATTATCAGTACAGTATATATACAGGGCTCAGTATGAGTGAGTACACCCCTGTATTATCAGTACAGTATATATACAGAGCTCCGCATAAGTGAGTACACCCCTGTATTATCAGTACAGTATATATACAGAGCTCAGTATAAGTGAGTACACCCCTGTATTATCAGTACAGTATATATACAGAGCTCAGTATAAGTGAGTACACCCCTGTATTATCAGTACAGTATATATATACAGAGCTCAGTATAAGTGAGTACACCCCTGTATTATCAGTACAGTATATATACAGAGCTCAGTATAAGTGAGTACACCCCTGTATTATCAGTACAGTATATATACAGAGCTCAGTATAAGTGAGTACACCCCTGTATTATCAGTACATTATATACACAGTGCTCAGCATAAGTGAGTACACCCCTGTATTAGTACATTATATACACAGTGCTCTGTATAAGTGAGTACACCCCTGTATTATCAGTAAATTAAATACACACTGCTCAGTATAAGTGAGTACACCCCTGTATTATCAGTAAATTATATACACACTGCTCAGAATAAGTGAGTACACCCCTTTATTATCAGTACATTATATACACAGTACTCAGCATAAGTGATTACACCCCCCTGTGTTATCAGTACATTATATATACAGAGCTCAGAATAAGTGAGTACACCCCTGTATTATCAGTACAGTATATACACAGTACTCAGCATAAGTGAGTACACCCCCCTGTATTATCAGTACATTATATATGCAGTGCTTAGTATACAGTGGGTACGGAAAGTATTCAGACCCCTTTACATTTTTCACTCTTTGCTTTTTTGCTATTTTTCTCATTAATGTACACTCTGCACCCCATCTTGTTTTAAAATAACAGAAATGTAGACATTTTTGCAAATTTAATAAAAAAGAAAAACTGAAATATCCCATGGTCATGAGTATTCAGACCCTTTATTCAGACCCTCATATTTAAGTCCCATGCTGTCCATTTCCTTGTGATCCTCCTAGAGATGGTTCCACTCCTTCATTGGAGGCCAGCTGTGTGAAAATAAACTGATAGGACTTGATTTGGGAAGGCGCACACCTGTCTATATAAGGGTACTGTCACACAGTGCCATTTTGATCACTACGACGGCACGATCCGTGATGTCGCAGCGATCGTATGATTATCGCTCCAGCGTCGTAGACTGCGGTCACACGTTGCAATCATGGCGCTGGAGCGATGCCGAAGTCCCCGGGTAACCAGGGTAAACATCGGGTAACTAAGCGCAGGGCCGCGCTTAGTAACCCGATGTTTACCGTGGTTACCAGCGTAAACGTAAAAAAAACAAACAGTACATACTTACATTCCGGTGTCTGTCCCCCGGCGTTCTGCTTCTCTCCACTGTGTAAGCACAGCGGCCGGAAAGCAGAGCGGTGACGTCAGACGTCACCGCTGTGCTCGCTTTCCATCCGGCAGGCGCTCACAGTGCAGAGAAGCTGAGACGCCGGAGGACGGACACCGGAATGTAAGTATGTACTGTTTTTTTTTTTTACGTTTACGCTGGTAACCATGGTAAACATCGGGTTACTAAGCGCGGCCCTGCGCTTAGTTACCCGATGTTTACCCTGGTTACAAGTGAACACATCGCTGGATCGCTGTCACACACAACGATCCAGCGATGTCAGCGGGTGATCAAGCGACGAAAGAAAGTTCCAAACGATCTGCTACGACGTACGATTCTCAGCAGGGTCCCTGATTGCTGCTGCGTGTCAGACACTGCGATATCGTAACGATATCGCTAGAACGTCACGAATCGTACCGTCGTAGCGATCAAAATGGCACTGTGTGACAGTACCCTAAGACCTCACAGCTCACAGTGCATGTCAGACCAAATGAGAATCATGAGGCCAAAGGAACTGGCCAAAGAGCTCAGAGACAGAATTGTGGCAAGGCACAGATCTGGCCAAGGTTACAAAAGAATTCCTGCAGTACTCAAGGTTCCTAAGAGCACAGTGGCCTCCATAATCCTTAAATGGAAAAAGTTTGGGACCACCAGATGTCTTCCTAGACCTGGCCGTCCAGCCAAACTGAGCAGTCGTGGGAGAAGAGCCTTGGTGAGTGAGGTAAAGAAGATCCCCAAGATCTCTGTGGCTGAGCTCCAGAGATGCAGTAGGGAGATGGAAGACAGTTCCATAAAGTCAACTATCACTGCAGCCCTCCACCAGTCGAGCACTCAACCATACTGAGCACAAATCAGCTTGTGTGCTCCACCATACTGAGCACGAAATCAGCTTGTGTGCTCCACCATACTGGGCACAATATCAGCTTGCGTGCTCCACCATACTGAGCAAAATATCAGCGTGTGTGCTCCACCATACTGAGCACAACATCAGCTTGTGTGCTCCACCATACTGAGCACAGCATCTGCTTGTGTGCTCCACCATACTGAGCACAACATCAGCTTGTGTGCTCCACCATACTGAGCCCAACATCAGCTTGTGTGCTCCACCATGCTGAGCACGACATAAGCTTGTGTGCTCCACCATACTGAGCACAACATCAGCTTGTGTGCTCCACCATACTGAGCACAAAATCAGCTTGTGTGTTCCACCATACTGACCACAATATAAGCTTGTGTGCTCCACCATACTGAGCACGATATCAGTTGGGTGCTCCACCATACTGAGCACAACATCAGCTTGTGTGTTCCACCATACTGAGCACAACATCAGCTTGTGTGCTCCACCATACTGAGCACAACATCAGCTTGTGTGCTCCACCATACTGAGCACGATATCAGCTTGGGTGCTCCACCATATTGAGTGCGATTTAAGCTTGTGTGCTCCACCATACTAAGCACAATATCAGCTTGTGTGTTCCACCATACTGAGCACAACATCAGCTTGTGTGCTCCACCATACTGAGCACGATATCAGCTTGTGTGTTCCACCATACTGAGCACAACATCAGCTTGTGTGCTCCACCATACTGAGCACAACATCAGCTTGTGTGCTCCACCATACTGAGCACGATATCAGCTTGTGTGTTCCACCATACTGAGCACAACATCAGCTTGTGTGCTCCACCATACTAAGCACAACATCAGCTTGTGTGTTCCACTATACTAAGCACAACATCAGCTTGTGTGCTCCACCATACTGAGCACAATATCAGCTTGAGTGCTCCACCATACTGACCACAACATAAGCTTGTGTGTTCAACCATACTGAGCACGAGATAAGCTTGTGTGCTCCACCATACTGAGCACATCAGCTTGTGTGCTCCACCATACTGAGCACGATATCAGTTGGGTGCTCCACCATACTGAGCACAACATCAGCTTGTCTACTCCACCATACTGAGCACAACATCAGCTTGTCTACTCCACCATACTGAGCACAACATCAGCTTGTGTGTTCCACCATACTGAGCACAACATCAGCTTGTGTGCTCCACCATACTGAGCACAGCATCTGCTTGTGTGCTCCACCATACTGAGCACAACATCAGCTTGTGTGCTCCACCATACTGAGCACAACATCAGCTTGTGTGTTCCACCATACTGAGCCCAACATCAGCTTGTGTGCTCCACCATGCTGAGCACAACATCAGCTTGTGTGCTCCACCATACTGAGCACAAAATCAGCTTGTGTGTTCCACCATACTGACCACAATATAAGCTTGTGTGCTCCACCATACTGAGCACGATATCAGTTGGGTGCTCCACCATACTGAGCACAACATCAGCTTGTGTGTTCCACCATACTGAGCACGACATAAGCTTGTGTGTTCAACCATACTGAGCACGATATAAGCTTGTGTGCTCAACCATACTGAGCACATCAGCTTGTGTGCTCCACCATACTGAGCACGATATCAGTTGGGTGCTCCACCATACTGAGCACAACATCAGCTTGTCTACTCCACCATACTGAGCACAACATCAGCTTGTGTGTTCCACCATACTGAGCACAACATCAGCTTGTGTGCTCCACCATACTGAGCACAGCATCTGCTTGTGTGCTCCACCATACTGAGCACAACATCAGCTTGTGTGCTCCACCATACTGAGCACGATATCAGCTTGTGTGCTCCACCATACTGAGCACAACATCAGCTTGTGTGCTCCACCATACTGAGCACAGCATCTGCTTGTGTGCTCCACCATACTGAGCACAACATCAGCTTGTGTGCTCCACCATACTGAGCACAACATCAGCTTGTGTGTTCCACCATACTGAGCACAACATAAGCTTATATCGTGCTCAGTATGGTGGAGCACACAAGCTGATATCGTACTCAGTATGGTGGAGCACACAAGCTGATGTTGTGCTCAGTATGGTGGAGCACACAAGCTGATGTGCTCAGTATGGTGGAACACACAAGCTTATATCGTGCTCAGTATGGTTGAACACACAAGCTTATGTCGTGCTCAGTATGGTGGAGCACACAAGCTGATATCGTGCTCAGTATGGTGGAGCACACAAGCTGATGTTGTGCTTAGTATGGTGGAGCACACAAGCTGATGTTGTGCTCAGTATGGTGGAGCACACAGGCTGATGTTGTGCTCAGTATGGTGGAGCACACAAGCTGATTTTGTGCTCAGTATGGTGGAGCACAAAAGCTGATGTTGTGCTCAGTATGGTGGAACACACAAGCTTATATCGTGCTCAGTATGGTTGAACACACAAGCTTATGTCGTGCTCAGTATGGTGGAGCACACAAGCTGATGTTGTGCTCAGTATGGTGGAGCACACAAGCTGATGTTGTGCTCAGTATGGTGGAACACACAAGCTGATGTTGTGCTTAGTATGGTGGAGCACACAAGCTGATGTTGTGCTCAGTATGGTGGAACACACAAGCTTATATCGTGCTCAGTATGGTTGAACACACAAGCTTGTGTGTTCCACCATACTGAGCACAACATCAGCTTGTGTGCTCCACCATACTGAGCACAAAATCAGCTTGTGTTTTCCACCATACTGAGCACGATATCAACAAACTAATGAATATGTTTAATTCGTTGACAAAAGGACTCAATTTAACACCTGGATTTATGAGTCACTACATGGACACATGGACACAATTCACACCTCCACCAGATGGACTCCAGATAACTAAGAACATTCCCACCGCCTCTCCATTTGTAAAAAAAATGCCTAATTGGATTACCATGGCTTATCTATGGACTCGTCACACTTCCCGCCCCCTAACTAATGTCCTGCTGTAGTATCCCTAAAGGTACCGTCACACTCAGCGACGCTGCAGCGATATAGACAACGAGCCGATCGCTGCAGCGTCGCTGTTTAGGTCGCTGTAGAGACGTCAAACACAGCAGCTCCAGAACGATGCAGGAGCGATCCAGTGACGTAACGGCGACTCACTTATCGTTCTCACAGGTCGTTAGCTCCATGTAAAACATTGCTGACATTGTTGCTTTTGCTGTCAAACACAACGATACACGCCGACCTGACGACCAAATAAAGTTCTGGACTTCTAGCTCCGACCAGCGATGGCACAGCGGGATCCGGATCGCTGCTGCGTGTCAAACACAACGAGATCGCTATCCAGGACGCTGCAACGTCACGGATCGTTGTCGTTCTTGTTGTAAAGTTGCTGAGTGTGAAGGTACCTTTAAATGTTGTGGTTTTCTTATTAATCTATTTGTAATCCTGCCTGAAGAAGGAGCCACTGTGCTCTGAAAGCTGCAAACACCTTTATTGGCTAACCAGAAAATAATATATCACTCCCAGAACACTTCTGTCATCATTGGGCAGAAAAATATTCACATCGATTTTTCTGGCTAACACGCTACCACAATACAATTTGTTATTGTACATCCTTACAGCAATATAAACACATATATAACCTGGTTGCTCTATTTCAGTTGCAATTGTATCTCCAAGCCCCTGTTGGGCTTCTTTGTATGACTGTATCTATTGACACACTGCCTATCGGGGGCCACAATACATTTCAGATGATTGTGCATCCTTGGATGAACATCCAGCAGAAATTCCAGCTGGCGTCAGTAGGCCCCCCTCCCACACAGGCCTGGTTGTGGTT
The DNA here is from genome assembly GCF_051348905.1 of Ranitomeya variabilis. NCBI lineage: Eukaryota > Metazoa > Chordata > Amphibia > Anura > Dendrobatidae > Ranitomeya > Ranitomeya variabilis. The sequence continues at coordinate 3,870,756 of NC_135237.1, read as the reverse complement.
GCACCCTCTGAGCCTGCAATCTGGCCACCCCTGCTTCCCAGGTAAACATATTTTGTGTTTTAAAGGGACCTACATGCAAGTCATGCTGCACAATCCGCAGGCAACATGAATCAGGTCCTGGCTGCACGATTGCATCCAGATATATCTTTAGTTAGAAGATCTGGACGGGGAACTTACAGACACAGACATCTGGCTGGTCCGATGCTGTCCTTGGCCGGCTTCCCCCCACCGCTCCAGTTGAATGACAGGTTTATATACACACATAGAGTGATAACTGTCTACCTGCAGAATCTGGAGCACTGTGGAGATGCCAGCAGAGGCCCTCACCAGACTAGTCACGTTTCTCTGTGGCCCAGACCCATGTAGATGTGATGTGTGCCACCTCTCTAATAGTCGCACCATTCTAACTACTTCTAGATGTCTTCCTTCAGCTTGTGCTCTGTTTTTCTTCTTGGACAGTGGCAGTCTTCTCCTGTTATCCCCTGTAGATATAATATATGCATCTCTCTTCAGACATATTGTCATCTCAACCTCATCATCTTTCCCCCATCTCAAGCGACCCCCCAACAGACCTATCCATTACAGTAAACGGCTGCCCACTCTCCCCAGTCCCACAAGCTCGCTGCCTCGGGGTAATCTCGGGGTAAATCGCTGATCTCTCCTTCAAACAACATATCCAAGCCCTTTCCACTTCCTGCCGCCTTCAACTCAAAAATATTTCACGGATCCGTACATTCCTAAACCAAGAATCTGCAAAAACCCTAGTCCATGCCCTCATCATCTCCCGCCTCGACTACTGTAACCTCCTGCTCTGTGGCCTCCCCTCTAACACTCTCGCACCCCTCCAATCTATTCTAAACTCAGCTGCCCGACTAATCCACCTGTCCCCCCGCTATTCCCCGGCCTCTCCCCTCTGTCAATCCCTTCACTGGCTCCCCATTATCCAGAGACTCCAGTACAAAACCCTAACCATGACATACAAAGCCATCCACAACCTGTCTCCTCCATACATCTGTGACCTCGTCTCCCAGTACTTACCTGCACGCAACCTCCGATCCTCACAAGATCTCCTTCTCTACTCCCCTCTTATCTCCTCTTCCCACAATCGCATACAAGATTTCTCTCGCGTATCACCCCTACTCTGGAACCCTCTACCACAACACATCAGACTCTCGCCTACCATCGGAACCTTCAAAAAGATCCTGAAGACCCACCTCTTCCGACAAGCCTACAACCTGCAGTAACCACCGATCGACCAAACCGCTGCATGACCAGCTCTATCCTCACCTACTGTATTCTCACCCATCCCTTGTAGATTGTGAGCCCTCGCGGGCAGGGTCCTCTCTCCTCCTGTATCCTCACCCATCCCTTGTAGATTGTGAGCCCTCGCGGGCAGGGTCCTCTCTCCTCCTGTATCCTCACCCATCCCTTGTAGATTGTGAGCCCTCGCGGGCAGGGTCCTCTCTCTTCCTGTACCAGTTGCGACTTGTATTGTTTAAGATTATTGTACTTGTTTTTATTATGTATACCCCTCCTCACATGTAAAGCGCCATGGAATAAATGGCGCTATAATAATAAATAATAATAATAACCTTCTTTGTTATCTAATGTAGTGAGGTTGTGACACCTGTGGATGAAACCATTGAAGTAGCACAATGTAGCATTTCGTTACTTGTACTGGCACCACCGGGTTTTGGTGGCCCCAGACTTGGTGTAGGAGACCTGGATCCATTTTCACATCAGTTCCTTGTGATGTCAATGCAGTTTTGGGATTTTTGTAGACTTATTGCTGTACCCATCATTTAATCCCCACCGCAGGCTGTGGAGAGGACGTGTTCCTCGGCCCGTACATCCTAGTACCTGCCTCTTGTTTGTTCACGTTCCCTATGGGGGGGTCACAGAGCAAGGATCAGCACAGGATGAGCTGGACATGTTGGGGCCGGTCCCTGGAATGCCCCCTCCCCACCCTTGTTAGCTCCCTGCTGATCAATAATCTCCTAATTCCATTAATGAAGGATCAGTGGACATGGAGCCGGCGGTGCCAGGATTCAGCCGGAGTGAGTGTGACTGTCAGGAGCACAAGGACAATGCACGTGTGTTACACAGCCGGAAATCTCCCACCTTACCAGGTCCCTGTACAGGCACATCTTATTCTGAGCTTTCTGGGTGATGGTGGCTGTTAGCCGCCATTATGGGGGTCATCGCCTATTTCCCATACACCCTCATTGCTGCTGTGTGCAGTCCGAATATACTGGAGATGTCCACAGCCTTGTGGGTGAGCCAGTTATGGTGGGATCTCTGACCACAATGGATGGAGTACCTGACCCTGAGAACGCTGTCGCTGGCTCCATCATCTGGCTGCATTGTCTCTATTTCTCGCTTTCTATATTATGCACACACGCTGTCCTGTCCGACTCACCTGAGACCCCAGAAGCCGGTCCATGAGGGTCTGACAGTAGGTTGCACCCTTATCAGCCATCTGCGGGATATCTAAGATATATCTGTGGGATATATAGAAATAACCCACAGATTATTCAGGGTCCTGGGGTGGAAAAACTAGAGATGAACGGATCTTTTGAAATGGGAATTTCTCAGCTTCGTCAAATTTTCACGAGAATTCAATTTGTGGGGAATTGTATAACTAAACAGCGGCTACTGTAGGTGCCCGGAAAATGTGCAGAACTCTGAACTCCCATTGGAGTCAATGGAACGTGTTCTGCGCTCTGTGATGCCAGCGGCTGTTTAATGTACAAATTAATTCAACCTCTCTATCTAGAGAAATCGGAGGGAACCCCCGAGTGCTGCAGGAATTAAGTACTGTCATACTGCCATGTTATCTATTTTTTTTCTATATTTTGTGACAATATTTGGCTGCTACATATCGTTTTCTGATCTGACCAATGCACAGTTCTCTTGTTCTATCATTTGCTGATCTGACCAATGCACACTTCTCTTGTTCTATCATTTGCTAACCTGACCAATGCACACTTCTCTAGTTCCATCATTTGCTGATCTGACCAATGCACACTTCTCTTGTTCCATCATTTGCTAACCTGACCAATGCACACTTCTCTTGTTCCATCATTTGCTGATCTGACCAATGCACACTTCTCTTGTTCCATCATTTGCTAACCTGACCAATGCACACTTCTCTTGTTCCATCATTTGCTGATCTGACCAATGCACACTTCTCTTGTTCCATCATTTGCTAACCTGACCAATGCACACTTCTCTTGTTCCATCATTTGCTGATCTGACCAATGCACACTTCTCTTGTTCCATCATTTGCTGATCTGACCAATGCACACTTCTCTTGTTGTATAACCTGGTCATTAAGAGCGTCTAAGCCCATAATATCATATTTAGGAAGATACATTCTATAACGATTTCATTTAGCTACTACTGCCGTAGAGTTATATCAACCACAACAAGAAAATACAGTATAAGGGGCCAATAAAAAGAATATTTATTTCAATATAATTAAAACCATAGTAACATCCAAGGTGACTGAATTCCAAGCAGGGGAGGGCAACACACAGAATGTGATCCCACATGTGCTTATAGAGTACTAGATGGTAGCCCAATTCTATAATTCTAGAATATGTATGTAGTTTATTTATGAAGATTTTAGAATAATACATTGAATACACAGGATTCGGCCAACCGCGACCAATTAGCGAAGCGTGGTTCAAATCCCGCACCAATTCGCGGCCGGACTGTGACTGTCACTGATTGTTTGCGGCCAGCCACGTAGTATAGAACAGCCCATGTAGTAAATAGCACAGCCACGTAGTACATAGCACAGCCAAGTAGTATATGGCACAGCCACGTAGTATACAGCACAGCCACGTAGTATATAGCACAGCCCACGGAGTATATAGCACAGTCATGTAGTATATAACACAGCCCACGGAGTATATAGCACAGCCACGTAGTATATAGCACAGCCCACGGAGTGTATAACAGCCCACATAGCATATAACACAGCTCACGTAGTATATATACAGCTCACGCATGCAGTATATAACACAGCCCACATAGTGTATAACACAGCCCACGATGTGTATAACACAGCCCACGATGTGTATAACACAGCCCACGATGTGTATAACACAGCCCACATAGTGTATAACACAGCCCACATAGTATATTGCACAGCCCACGTAGTATATAGTACAGCCCGCGTAGTATATTGCACAGCCCACGTAGTATATAGTACAGCCCACGCAGTACATTGCACAGCCCACGTAGTATATTGCACAGCCCACGTAGTATATTGCACAGCCCACGTAGTATATTGCACAGCCCACGTAGTACATTGCACAGCCCACGTAGTATATTGCACAGCCCACATAGTATATTGCACAGCCCACGTAGTATATTGCACAACCCACGTAGTGCATTGCACAGCCCACGTAGTATATTGCACAGCCCACGTAGCATATTGCGCAGCCCATGTAGTATATTGCGCAGCCCACATAGTATATTGCACAGCCCACGTAGTATATTGCACAGCCCGCGTAGTGTATTGCACAGCCCGCGTAGTATATTGCACAGCCCACGTACTATATAGCAATGTGGGCATCATATCCCTGTTAAAAAAAAGAATTAAAATAAAAAATAGTTATATACTCACCTTCCGATGCTCCTCACGCACTCCGGTCCCAAGAGTGCATTGCGATCTCGCGAGATGATGTAGCGGTCTCGCAAGACCGCTACGTCATCATCTTGCGAGACCGCAATGCATGGAGCGGTCACCGGAACATCGCGAGCGGGAAAGGCCTGTTCTGGATCCGAAGGGCCAACGGACGGTGAGTATAAAACTATTTTTTATTTTTTTTAACATTAGATCTTTTTACTATTGATGCTGCATAGGCAGCATCAATAGTAAAAAGTTGGTCACACAGGGTAAATAGCAGCGTTAACGGAGTGCGTTACACCGCGGCATAACGTGGTCCGCTAACGCTGCCATTAACCCTGTGTGAGCGCTGACTGGAGGGGAGTATGTGTCTTTAGCTACATTATACTCTATAAGCACATGTGGGATCACATTCTGTGTGTTGCCCTCCCCTGCTGGGAATGCAGTCACCTTGGATGTTACTATGGTTTTAATTATATTGATATAACTTCTTTTTATTGGCCCCTTATACTGTATTTTCTTGTGGTTGATATAACTTATTCAGTTTTTGGTGCCTTGATACATCTATATGGGTTTCATTGTGTAGTTATGCCGTAGAGTTATGTATCTTTGGAGTTTTCTAGTCTTTTTTGTCCTTATCCCTTTCTTTCTATATCTCTCATGCTCTTTCCTTGTTTCTTTTCCTGTTTATCCCCTCCCCCAATTTAAAATTCTGAAATCAATAAACACAGGTAAAAACGAGAAAGAAAACCTCTTCACCTCTGCACAAAACGCATCAAATAAGAGGAGAGGCATAAAAGAAACTCAGCAAACACCCAATAATCGAAGAAGATGGTTACTGTCGCCTGGTGCGGATCCTGCAGAAAGAGGCATTTCCGCTGCGGGTGAGCGCGGCCTCAGCGATACAGTTTAGGTTCTGCTCAATCGCTTTGTATTGAAATTAAGGTTGAACAGATTAAGGTAAAGCGACGACAGAAGCATAATGCAGAATAGTGATTGGTCGTCCAATATCATTATCCTGTAAAGTAACAATCTGTAGACATAACTGTTATGATCCTAGTGGCTGAGGATCACAAAACGGACTAGCTAAGTTTATGAACATAGACACGAGCTCTAGGGAGGTGGTAACTTTACTGACCGCAAACCTGATCCTAACCAACACACTAAAGATAGCCGGTGAACGTGCCTAAAATCCTGGACGTCTCGACGCAGCCTGAGAAACTATCTACTCCTGGAGGGAAAGTAAGACCTCACTTGCCTCAAGAGAAATCACCCCAAAGATATAGGAAGCCCCCAACAAATAATAACGGTGAGGTAAGGGGAAAACACAAACGTAGAAATGAAAACAGATACAGCAAATGAGGCCCGCTAATACTAGATAGCAGAAGACAGATAGGGAACTGTGCGGTCAGTAAAAAACCCTATGCAAAATATCCACGCTGAGAATACAAGAACCCCCACACCAACTAACGGTGTGAGGGGAGAAACTCAGCCCCCTAGAGCTACCAGCAAGCAAGGAAATCACATATTAGCAAGCTGGACAAGAAACAAAAATAAACCAAGAAACATATGTGTTGTGAATTAGACTTTTTTGGCTCCCTCTTGTGGTCACTAGTGATATGACTCTGGGATTGTCTTTCCTCAGTTTGGCACCCACCTGGGTCGTTAGTCCAGGGGTGTTGCTATATAAACTTCCTGGATTCTCAGTCCAGTGCCTGGCATCGTTGTAATCAGTTCCTTTCTGTTTGCTCCTGTCTGCTGGTCCTGGATCTTGCAAAATTAAGCTAAGTCCTGCTTCCTTGTTTTTTGGTTATTTGCATTGCTATTATTTTTTGTCCAGCTTGTACTAAATGTGATTCCTGATTCTGCTGGAAGCTCTAGGGGGCTGGTGTTCTCCCCCCGGGCCATTAGACGGTTCGGGGGTTCTTGAATATCCAGCGTGGAAATTTTGATAGGGTTTTTTGCTGACCGTATAAGTCATCTTACTATATTCTGCTATTAGTCAGTGGGCCTCTCTTTGCTAAATATCTAGTTCATTCTTACGTTTGTCTTTTCTCCTTACCTCACCGTTATTATTTGTTGGGGGCTTGTATCCAACTTTTGGGGTCTTTTCTCTGGAGGCAAGAAAGGTCTATCTTTTCCCTTCTAGGGTTAGTTAGTTCTCTGGCTGGCGTGAGACGTCTAGAACCAACGTAGGCACGTTCCCCGGCTGCTGCTATTTGTGGTGCTAGGATCAGATATATGGTCAGCCCAGTTACCACTGCCCTATGAGCTGGTTTTTTGTGTTTGCAGACTTGGTATGTATTTTTGAGACCCTCTGCCATTGGGGTCATAACACATATGACCACTGATGGTCAAAAAATGAACCAAGCAAAACTTAGCTTCTCTTGAAGAGACTGATAACGAAGGACTGCAGGAGAGCTCCAAAATAGCACTGAAGACATTGACAGCAGGCAACAACTGAGAGTCCAGGTGAACTAAATAGGAAACCAGCTAACAGATAACGAGACAGCTGATCAAGCCTCAGACCTGCAGAATGACACAAAGAGCCACCAGAGGGAGCCCAAAGACAGCACTCACACAGTACCAGTTGTGACCACAAGAGGGAGCCCAAAAACAGAGTTCACAACACATAACCTTTCTTTTAATGAATCTTAATCAATAACTCGGCAAATGAAACGTTCAATATGTTTTCTAAGATAGCAAAATAAGATTCTTTAAAGGATTCCACCAAGAAAAGAGAAAAAAAAGACAAGAAAATTTAAAAATAGAAAGATAGAACAGAAAGAAGGGGGAAGGAAAGCAGGGGAGGGGAAAAGCAGCACCAGTCCGGGTCTGACCCGACGAGTCTCACACACTTACTGAAATGAAAGTCTGATGAATCCTGACAGCGTTACGTCTTTACTCCATTTTTGATGCCATTTACCAATCACCATAGATAGGCTGATCATTGTGTTGTGTGGATCGGTACATCTACAGGGACACAAATATGTCTGCGATATGCTCATTAAACATGACTTCTTTCTTGCATTTTCCCTCTAGAATACAGAGACATAGAGATGCACTGCTATGTACAATGTACCTGCACAATCCTACAATGCTCAGGAGTGCAGGCTGTGGCTCATAGCTTTAGCTGCTGCCTGCCATCACACAGGTTGTGGGTTCCATCCTGGTGGAGACCCAAATCTCAAGAAGTAATTAATTAATGTAAGTTCAGAAAAGCGGAGGTGGAGATAGAGAGCAAAGAAGAGAAAACACAGAAGAAAGAGAGCGAGAGAAAGTTGGGACAAAACCCTGACCTGCTGAATCCGGGATGACTGGGGGCTATGGAAGCGCTCCTACAGGGGTGTCAGCACCCAGTGAATGTGGCTCTGCCGATTTCCCTGTGAATGTGGCTCTGCCGATTTCCCTGTGAATGTGGCTCTGCTGATCGGGGGTTATTCATTCTACTTTTTATTTTGTACATTGTTTGTATTGTCACTTGTCCTTGTCTTGTGTTAGTTTTACATAGTTTCCATTAATAAAAATATATTTACAAAGATTTATTCTGTCCTTGTTTGATACCATTTGTTTGGGAATTTCTGCATATTTTGTGGATTTTTGGACTTGTTATTTTTGGTAATTTCTTCTGTTTTTATAAGATTTATTCTACGCTATGGTGGTCTGAAAGTGAAAAAATCATACACTCAAAGGGTAACCTCTGCAATTCCCCAGGACTGCTACAAATGTCCACCACAATGTGCTCTAATGGCTGCAACGTCAGGTGACCTGTGCAACCGAGCTCTGGCCATTTGTGAAAAGATCCGAATTTCGGCAAAGATTTAAAATTATGCAATTTTCAAAATTTCGTTTTTATGCCTTTAAATCAGAGAGATGTATCACACAGTTAATAAATAACATTTCCCACATGTCTACTTTACATCAGCACAATTTTTTAAAAAAATTTTTGTTAGGAAGTTATAAGGGTTAAAAGTTGACCAGCAATTTCTAATTTTTACAACAAAATTTACAAAATCATTTTTTTAGGGAACACGTCACATTTGAAGTCAGTTTGAGGGGTGACACCATTCTAAAAACTGCACCCCTTAAGGTGCTTAAAACCACATTCAAAAAGGAAAAAATGAACATTTACCTTTTTTTTTTCACAAAAAGTTTATTTTAGACCCAATTTTTTAATTTTCACAAGGGTAACAGGAAAAAATGGACCCCAAAAATTTGTTGCGCAATTTCTCCTGAGCATGCCAATACCCCATGTTATGGGGAAAAGTACTGTGTGGGCGCACGTCAGGGCTTGGAAGGGAAGGATCGTCATATGACTTTTAAATGCAACCCCCACAAGTGACCCTATTTTGGAAACTAGACCCCTCAGGTAAGTGATCTAGATGTGTGGTGAGCTAATTGAACCCCCAGGTGTTTCACAGAAGTGTATAACGTTCAGCTATGAAATTATAAAAATCTATTTTTTTCCCTGAAAAATGTTCTTTTAGCCCTAGTTTTTTTTATTTTCACAAAGGGTAACAGGAAAAAAACAGACACCAACATTTGTTGTGTAATTTCTACTGAGTATGCAGATACCCCACATATGGGGGAAAACTACTGTTTGGGCGCACTACAGGGCTCAGAAAGGATGGATCATTGTTTTAGAACGCAGATTTTGATGGAATGTTCTGAGGGTGTCATGTCGCGTTTGGAGAGCCCCTGATGTGTTTAAATAGTGGAAACCCCCAACAAGTTACCATATTTTGGAAACTAGACCCCTCAAGGAATTTATCTAGATGTGTGGTGAGGGCCTTCAACCCACAGGTGCTTTACAGAATTTTGCAAGGATGATCTGTCAAAATGAAAAAAAATATATTTTTCCGACAAAAATGTTATTTTAGCCCCATTTTTTTTTCATTTTCCCAAGGATAGCGGGAAAAAATATACCCCAAAACTTGTTGTTCAATTTCTAATGAGTACACCAATACCCCATATGTAGTTGAAAAATACTTTTGAGGCACAGTGCAAAGCTCAGAAAGAAGAAGCGCCATATTGAAGTTCAGATTTTGCTGGACTCGTTTGAGTGTACCATTGGTAGAGCCCCTGAGGTGCTAGAACACCAGAATCCCCCTCAAGGGGGGACATTTTGGAAATTATACCCCATTGGTAATATATCTACAGCTGAAGTGATTATTTTGACTCCATGGGTGTTTGCCAGAAACAAGGAGCAGTGGATGTTGTTGAGTAAAAATTGCAAATTGCTATTGTAGTGCCTGTACATGCTTTTAAAAAGCATAGCCAAGGGGGCGTGGCCTGACGCTTGATGTGAGCAGACACACAGAAGGAGAGCTCACTTTCATAACCCTGATGTCCTAGCCTGCACCATTCAAAACCTTAGAAAAGCACAGTTCGTACCTCATAAAACACTCTGGTGTCGGTGAGGAACACAGTGAGAATTCCTGAAGTCTTGCTGGTAAGGAAGCCTCCCAGTCCATCATGGCCCCGGCTGATGACACACAGCAGAGATACGATTCAGCAGGGAGATACGATGTGGGATGCTGGAACACATCGGAGACACTTGCCCGGGTGACAACTATTGAAGCTATTGCATTCTAAAGATAGGGACACAATCCTGCGTAAAGCACGTGACTGTCCTCATCTATTTATTGAAAAGACTAAGGAGGCCATTTTCCCTGATTTCTCAGCAGAAGTGCAGAGCACAATTTACACAGGTCAAGAAGAGGATGAGAGGCCTGCAGCTTCCATATTGATGATGCGTCCTGCACGACTGAGGATCACAGTGTGTGGAAAGCGGCTAATTGATGATTCCCCAGTGGCCGGACACTAACGAGGCTAAACTGAAAGCGCATAAATCTGGACCCCCTTAAGAGCCAACAAATCCAGATTGGTGATTTCTGGATCTTGATACCATATAATGTGCACACGGATTTGCCTGTAGCATGGAAAACCAAATCCACTGTGCACATGCTGCAGAAAAAAACGCACGGAAACGCAGCGGTGTATTTCCTGGAGCATGTCAATTCTTTGTGTGCATCTGCAGCGTTTCTGCACTCATTGACTTGTATTGAGTCAGGCACATCCGCAGCAAAACCGCAGATGTAAAAAAGATCTGCGGTTTAGCTGCGGATGAAACGCTGCAGATCAGGAGGGGGGGAAGAGTGTGGGCGGAGTGTGGGCGGAGCTAGGTGCGTGTCTGTGTGCGGGCGAGGTCTGCGTGGCTGTGTGCGGGCGGGGTCTGTGTGTCTGTGTGTGGAGGTCTGCGGGGCTGTGTGCAGGGTCGGCGGGGCTGTCCAGGGTTTTGGGGGCTGTCCGGAGTCTGCCGGGCTGTCCTGGGGCCTGCGGGGCTGTCCTGGGAGTCTGTGGGGCTGTCTGGGAGTCTGCGGGGCTGTCCGGGAGTCTGCCGGGCTGTGCGGGGGTCTGCCAGGCTGTCCGGGGGCCTGCGGGGCTGTCTTGGGGTCTGTGGGGCTGTCTGGGAGTCTGCGGGGCTGTCTGGGAGTCTGCCGGGCTGTCCTGGGGCCTGCGGGGCTGTCCTGGGAGTCTGTGGGGCTGTCTGGGAGTCTGCGGGGCTGTCCGGGAGTCTGCCAGGCTGTGCGGGGGTCTGCCGGGCTGTCCTGGGGCCTGCGGGGCTGTCTTGGGGTCTGTGGGGCTGTCTGGGAGTCTGCGGGGTCTGGCGTGTGTGTGTGTGTGTAGGCATCGTCCGATGGGACTACAAGTCCCATCTGGCTATGCCTGCTACAGTGACAGTAGCCCCCCATGGCCCCTCTCAAGGCTATGAATATCAGCGGAGCCTTTCTGGCTTTAAAATATAGGGGGACCCCACATCATTTTTTTTGGGGGGTCTCCCTATTTAAAGGGACTCTGTGACCTCAATTTGGCGGGATATTAAAATGAGTTGTCACCGGTCAGATGGGCGGCGTATCCTCGTAATTTCTCCACCCCAGCTACAGCTTGCAGCAGAGCAGGAGCCGAGTGTCATGCGTCTGTGCTCGGATTCTCTCGCACATGGAGGATCGGAGCACAGCTGCGGAGGAGGCGGAGGAATGAATTTCTCCATCTCCTCCATTGCTGGGGTCCGCTTATAACGCACAGCACTCGCATGATATCCAAGTGATGTGCGCTGTCTCACCCGCACCCATAGGCTTATATGTGAGCCGGCAGTTGGCCGAGTGCCCATGACAATCACAGCATGCTCGAGGAAAACGGCCGACAAAAAGTCGGGTGGTGGGAGCTGCCCCATAGCTTAACATTGGTCCGAGTGCAATGCGATTTTTTATCGCATTGCACTCGGCCATTTAAAACGCCAGTGTGACGCCGGCCTAAGAAGAAAAGTAGTTCCTATTTAGCGGCCCTATGGACAATAGCTGAATTTGAGGAAGCCTTTGCAATCCCTTCCCAAAGAAAAAGCACCTGGACCTGAGGGACTGCCCTGTGAATTTTTTTAAAAAGTATAAGGATATTTTGATCCCCAAGTTACTGGAAACTTAACCCTTTACCCCCAAGGGTGGTTTGCACGTTAATGACCGGGCCAATTTTTACAGTTATGACCACTGTCCCTTTATGAGATTATAACTCTGGAGCTTCAACGGATCCCGGCGATTCTGACATTGTTTTCTCGTGACAAATTGGGCTTCATGATAGTGGTAACATTTCTTTGATATGACTTGCATTTATTTATGGAAAAAAATGGAAATTTGGCGAAAATTTCACAATTTTCCAACTTTGAATTTTCTTGCCCTTAAATCACAGAGATACGTCACACAAAATACTTAATAAGTAACATTTCCCACATAGACGCACAAAGAGGACTTAAAAATCCTCCAGAAAATTGAAAAAAATCACAGAGAAAAAAGCAGAGATGATTACCTGCTGAAGCCTCCAAACAAATGCACCAGCAGGGCGCATCGGACCCGATTAATGATGGCAACAACACAGGTGCAAAAAATACCGATGAAAAAACCACTTTCAATCCAGTGTTGGCTGTTTGGCATTAGTGCACAGAAAGTAAGCGATAATAGTCTGTATGTGGCATTGTTCACACAGGCAATGCAGAGCATCTGGTCTACAGCCTATTACTAACGCACATACAGGCGGGCCGCCCAGTGCTACAGAATGCATGCTGTGTGAACAGAGGCCTACAGTTTACAGAGCCATCTTGGTCCGACTGCGCCCTGCAGTTGTTGTTGCCATCATTAATCGGGTCCGATGCGCCCTGCTGGTGCATTTGTTTGGAGGCTTCAGCAGGTAACCATCTCTGCTTTTTTCTCTGTGATTTTTTTAACATTTCCCACATGTCTACTTTACATCAGCACAATTTTGGAACAAACATTTTTTTTTTGTTAGGGAGTTTGAGGGGTCTATATGATAGAAAATAACCAAGTGTGACACCATTTTAAAAACTGCACCCCTCAAGGTGCTCAAAACCACATTCAAGAAGTTTATTAACCCTTCAGGAATTTTTGGAATGTTTAAGGAAAATGAACATTTAACTTTTTTTCACAAAAAATTTATTTCAGATCCAATTTGTTTTATTTTACCAAGAGTAACAGGAGAAACTAGACCCCAAAAGTTGTTGTACAATTTGTCCTGAGTACGCTGATACCCCACATGTGGGGGTAAACCACCGTTTGGGCGCATGGCAGAGCTCGGAAGCGAAGGAGCGCCGTTTTACTTTTCAATTCAAACTTGGCTGGAATTGAGATAGGACACCATGTCGCGTTTGCAGAGCCCCTGATGTGCCTTAACATTGAAACCCCCCACAAGTGACACCATTTTGGAAAGTAGACCCCCTTAGGAACTTATCTAGATGCGTGGTGAGCACTTTGACCCAGCAAGTGCTTCACAGAAGTTTATAATGTAGAGCCGTAAAAATAAAAAATCATATTTTTTCACAAGGAACTTATCTAGATGTGTGGAGAGAAATTTGAACCCCCAAGTGTTTCACTACAGTTTATAACGCAGAGCCATGAAAATAAAAAAATCTTTTTTTCCACAAAAATTATTTTTTAGCCCCCACATTTTTATTTTCCCAAGGGTAACAAGAGAAATTGGACCCCAAAAGTTGTTGTCCAATGTGTCCTGAGTACGCGGATACCCCATATGTTGGGGTAATCCCCTGTTTGGGCGCACGGCAGAGCTCAGAAGGGAAGGAGCACTGTTTTACTTTTTCAATGCAGAATTGGCTGGAATTGAGATCAGACGCCGTGTCGCATTTGGAGAGCCCCTGATGTGCCGAAACAGTGGAAACCCCCCAATTATAACTCCAACCCTAACCCGAACACACCCCTAGCCCTAATCCCAACCCTAACGATAACCCTAACCACAGCCTTAACCCAAACACGCCCCTAACCCTAATCCAACCCTAACGATAATCCTAACCACACCCCTAACATGCCCCTAACCCTATTCTCAACCGTAACCACACCCCTAACTTCAACACACCCCTAACCCTAACCCCAACCATAACCCTAACCACACCCCTAACCCTGACGCACCTCTAACCCCAACCGTAATCCCAACTGTAAATGTAATCCAAAACCTAACCCTAACTTTAATCCCAACCCTAGCCCTAACTTTAGCCCCAACCCAAACTTTAGCCTTAACCCTAATGGGAAAATAGAAATAAATAATTTTTTTATTTTATTATTTTTCCCCAACTAAGGCAGTGATAAAGGAGAGTTTGATTTACTATTTATAGCGGGTTTTTATGATTGGCAGCTGTCACACACAAAAGACGCTTTTTATAGCAAAAAATAGTTTTTGCATCTCCACATTTTGAGAGCTATAATTGTTCCATATTTTGGTCCACAGAGTCATGTGAGGTCTTGTTTTTGTGGGACGAGTTGACGTTTTTAATGGTAACATTTTCGGGCACATTACTTTTTTTATCACTTTTTATTCCGATTTTTGTGAGGCAGAATGACCAAAAACCAGCTATTCATGAATTTCTTTTGGGGGGGGGGGCGTTTATACCGTTCCACGTTTGGTAAAATTGATAAAGCAGTTTTATTCTTCAGGTCAGTACGATTACAACGATACCTCATTTATATCATTTTTTATGTTTTGGCGCTTTTATACAATATAAAAATGGAGAAGCCAGCGCTGCTTGTGGTCAGAACACAATACATAAGGTGCACATATTCATTTCTAACTGTATATCAAAATGAGACATTTAGCAAACAATTGATCAATTCTTTGAGCCACCCCGCCACGCCAAGGCATTCTCATAATGGGGCAGTCCTACTCTACTATTTTTATATTCGCTGTGCCATAAAGGCCTCCTAAATGTATTAAAAGCAAGACCACATTAATCCCACTTTACCTTCTTTATATTCACTGTGCTCCTAAATGTAGTAAAAGCAGGACCATACTGAATGCAAACTGTACCTGTAGCATTTCAGAATCACTCCCATGGCACCAGAAAGGGCAAGCGCAGATAAAGGTCGACCAGCTCCAACACAGACATTTCAGATGTGACCTCCACACTGCCTGACCAGCCCCACAGATGAAGGGTGAGAGCGGCCCAGACACAGGTGCACAATCAAACAGAGCCGGGGCCGGGCCGCCCTGTGTGTGCACAGCAGCCTAGATCAATCACAATGAGATCAGAAAGAATACAGCTAGAAATCAATCTGTGCACTTTTGTATTGCGTTCTGACCACAAGCAGCGCTGGCTTCTCCCCTTTTATTTTGCTTTTATACAATAAAAATTATTTTATATAAAAAATAATTATTTTTGCATCGCTGTTTTCTGAGGGCTATGACTTTTTTATTTTTTCGCTAATGATGCTGTATGGTGGCTCGTTTTTTGCGGGACAAGATGACGTTTTCAGCGGTACCATGGTTATTTATATCCATCTTTTTGATCGCGTGTTATTCCACTTTTTGTTCGGCGGTATGATAATAAAGCGTTGTTTTTCGCCTCAGGTTTTGTTTTTTTTCTTACGGTGTTCACTGAAGGGGTTAACTAGTGGGACAGTTTTATAGGTCGGATCGTTACGGACGTGGCGATACTAAATTTGTGTACTTCTATTGTTTGTTTTTTTATTTACATAAAGAAATGTATTTATTGGAACAATATATATTTGTTTTCTTTATTTAGGAATTTTTTTATATATATTTTTACACAGTGTCATATTTTTTTTTTTTTTACCTTTTTTACTTTGCCACAGGGGGGACATCCCTATACAGTGTCAGATCGCTGATTGGACAGTTTGCAGAGCACTGTGCAGGAGGCTCTCAGCAGGCGCCATCAAGCCACCTCCCTGCAGGACCCGGAAGGACCCTGCGGCCATCTTGGATCCAGGGGCCTGCAGGGAGGAGAATGAAGGAGACCCTTGGAACAGCGTGATCACATCGCGTCGCTCCGAGGGTCTCAGGGAAGCACGCAGGGAGCCCCCTCCCTGTACGATGCTTCCCTATGCCGCCGGAACGCTGCGATCATGCAGTCCGTGACCTCTCCTGGCACATAGTACCGGATGTCAGCTGTGATAATCAGCTGCGCTCCCCCCATGAGCACGGCTGATCACCTATGACGTACTATCCCGTCCATGGGAATTAAGTCCCAGGTCACATGGACGGGATAGTACATCCAATGGCAGAAAGGGGTTAATGAGGCCGTAAAATCTGCTCAAATGCCAAAATCTATGTGTGGAGCAATTGTAGTTGTCATTTTAAAAGCCGAGTCATATCGTCCCATGTCTCTACTGTCAGTGGACACCAAGATTATCGCAAAGGACCCAGCAAATCCATTATCTCCCATTATTACTGAGGTAATCCACCAGGATCAATCGGGCTTTACGCCAAACCGGTCCACAGCAATAAATCTAAGAGACTTTTCTTAAACATTCAGAAATGTAATGCAGCCCCGGGACATAGAGCTGTTCTCTCGCTGCGTTCGGCCGCGTGGAGTGGAGATTCCTGTAGGACGTTCTTACACGATTGGGTGGCTCCTGCATTTGGGCCTGAAGCTAGAATAAGAACCAATGGTCTTTTATGGGATGCGATTGCGCTGGGGGGGGGGGCACACGGCAAGGAGGTCCAGTGCCTCCTTTTTTTCGCAATGGCCATTGAACCTTTGGCCTGCATGCTACGTTGTGGGTTTTGTATAAAGTAATGTAGATGAACGGGTATCCCTGTATGCAGATGATTGGTTCATATACATAGGTGATGTCCAGAAATCTATTGGCCCCATCATGAATATCATTGAAGAGCTTGGTGAATGGTCAGACCTAACAATTCATGGGAATAAGTCAATTCTTCCCCCTGGCTCGGATACTCTGCAGCATCATCAGATGCAAACAGTGGAGGAATGTGTGAGCTGTGGGGAAGAGGATATTGATGCCCCGACGTCTATGTATTCTGCCCCCATACGGACCCCTAGTTCCTACAACTACAGCATTTCAGCGGCTGGAATAGTGCTGTGAAGCGGATTACCTCCGGGACACCATGGAAGATCCCCATCCATCTGGTGGATACGACGCCAATCCGCCCGACGCTCGCATTACTCTATAAGGGAAAGGAAGC
This sequence comes from Ranitomeya variabilis, assembly GCF_051348905.1. NCBI lineage: Eukaryota > Metazoa > Chordata > Amphibia > Anura > Dendrobatidae > Ranitomeya > Ranitomeya variabilis. Next base: position 3,853,595 of record NC_135237.1, on the reverse strand, counting down.
TGTATGAATGGACGCCTATATGGTTTCATAAAAACATGTCGATCTCTATAAGCTAGAGGGATTTCAGATCTGGGCGGATGAAGGAATACTTACGGTACAACAAATACTATGCCATGATATATTAATATCGTGCGATCAATTGAAGGGGGAATTTGGGTTGACAAACAATCAGTATTTGCAGCTTAGATACTCATTTAATGCACAAACACAAGTCACACATTTGCTGATCTACTATATAATTGTCTAAGGGTCACTTCCGTCCTTCCATCTGTCTGTCTGTCCTTCTGTCTTTCTGTCTGTCACGGATATTCATTGGTCGCGGCCTCTGTCTGTCATGGAATCCAAGTCGCTGATTGGTCGTGGCAAAACGCCCACGACCAATCAGCGACGCGCACAGTCCGGAAGAAAATGGCCACTCCTTACTCCCCGCACTCACTGCCCGGCGCCCGCATACACCCCTCCGGTCACCGCTCACACCGCGTTAATGCAGGGGGTAACGGACAGCGTTATGCCGCTGGTAACGCACTCCGTTACCGCTGCTATTAACACTGTGTGTCCCCAATTTTTTACTATTGACGCTGTCTATGCGGCATCAATAGTAAAAAAATGTAATGTTAAAAATAATAAAAAAACAAAAAACCTGCTATACTCACCGTCCGTAGTCCACCGAACCACTCACACCGGCCGCCATCTTCCGTTCCCGGCACTGCATTGCGAAATTACCCTGAAGACTTAGCGGTCTCGCAAGACCACTAAGTCATCTGGGTAATTTCGCAATGCGTCCTGGGAAAGGAAGATGGTGGATGGTGCGAGCAGCTCGGCGGAGCTTCGCTGGATTCCAAGCGTCGGTAACCACTTCCTGGATCCAGGCGCCAACGGAAGGTGAGTATATAACTATTTTTTATTTTAATTCTTTTTTTTTTTACAGGGATATCATGCCCACATTGCTATATACGTGGGCTGCACAATATACAACGTGGGCTGCGCAATATACAACGTGGGCTGCGCAATATACTACGTGGGCTGCGCAATATACAACGTGGGCTGCGCAATATAAAACGTGGGCTGCGCAATATACAATGTGGCCTGCGCAATATACAACGTGGGCTGCGCAATATACTACGTGGGCTGCGCAATATACTAAGTGGGCTGCGCAATATACTAAGTGGGCTGCGCAATATACTATGTGGGCTGCGCAATATACTACGTGGGCTGCGCAATATACTGCGTGGGCTGCGCAATATACTAACTGGGCTGCGCAATATACTACGTGGGCTGCGCAATATACTACGTGGGCTGCGCAATATACTAAGTGGGCTGCGCAATATACTACGTGGGCTGCGCAATATACTACGTGGGCTGCGCAATATACTAAGTGGGCTGTGCAATATACTACATAGGCTGCGCAATATACAACGTGGGCTGCACAATATATTACGTGGGCTGCACAATATACTAAGTGGGCTGCGCAATATACTACGTGGGCTGCGCAATATACTACATGGGCTGCACAATATACTAAGTGGGATGCGCAATATACTACGTGGGCTGCGCAATATACTACATGGGCTGTGCAATGTACTGTGTGGGCTGCGCAATATACTACGTGGCTGTGCAATATACTACGTGGCTGTGCAATATACTACGCGGCTGGGCAATATACTACATGGGCTGCGCAATGTACTACGTGGGCTGTGCAATGTACTACGTGGGCTGCACAATATTCTATGTGGGCTGCGCAATGTACTGCGTGGGCTGCGCAATATACTACGTGGCTGTGCAATATACTACGTGGCTGTGCAATATACTACGTGGCTGTGCAATATACTACGTGGCTGTGCAATATACTATGTGGCTGTGCAATATACTACGTGGCTGTACAATATACTACGTGGCTGTGCAATATACTATGTGGGCTGCGCAATGTACTACGTGGCTGTGCTATACACTACACATACATATTCTAGAATACCCGGTGCGTTAGAATCGGGCCACCATCTAGTAGATAATAATTCCTTTATTAATTTGGTATTGGAAAAAGGAAATAACATCGGCCACATTTCTGATATTTACAGACTTCTTCTAAGCAATTTTTTTAAAACTTCCCTTCATTAGCTAGACATAAATGGGAGGAAGATGTATGGCCGATCTCCGGAGATCAGTGGAGCCCGGCATTAGAGCTGATCCCTCAATCATCTGTAAAGGAGGCACAGAGATTATCTCTATAATATCTATAAATGCACAGGAAATACAAGACGCCGATTCTTATTTAGAGCAGGGTACAGAACTGATGCTGGGGGTCCAAGATGTAAAATGGATGATGCAGGATTATTACACATGAGGTGGGAATGTCGGGAACTGGCGGACACTGGAAAGGAGTTCTGTCTATCAGAAAGAAAGTCTATAGAACGGTTATTCAACCAGATCCCCAAAAACCTCTATTGGGAATATTAAGGTGAGTTTCCACGGTCAGTAAACGCTGCGTGTTTGCCGCTGCGCAGAGCTGCAGCGTCAAACACGCAGCGTCCAGATGTTCCAGCATAGTGGAGGGGATTTTATGAAATCCCGTGTCCACTATGTGTGGAAACCCACATCCGTCTTCCCTGCGACTCCGGACATGCTGCGCGTCTTTTCAGATCGCAGCATGTCCGTACACCTTGCGGGGACGCAGCGTCCCCGCAAGGCATATCACAGGGCCCTATGGGAGAGAGCGATCATCCCGGATGTGTACAGTTAACACATCCGGCATCATCGCGTCCCAGAAAGGGGGCGGGGCTTAGCGCCGAGCGGCTTCGCCGCTGCGGCGATACCGCCGCCCATCCTGACCATGGACACATACCCTTAGAGGATGATGTGGAATTTGATCCAGTAAATATAGGAATTTCACGCCTTTTATTCCAGGCCAGGAAACATATTGCATTCAAATTGATTAATCCCTTACCTCCATTGATTAGCAATTTGAAAAATAAAATAAATAATATTATTAGACTGGAAAAGGATTAGAATTTTTAATATCTTATTTATTTATTATATATTTGATTCATTAAACATCTAATTTTTATATATGTTTTTTTCGCAATTGACCCTCCTTTTTCCCCAATATAAATACATTGGGGGGGGGGGGTGTTAATATATGTGAATGTGGAGGTGTTTTGCCTCTAATTTTTCATAGACTGTGTCTTAACATTTGTTCATTGTTACTGTATCAGAGTGAGCTTGCTAACACTTTGTTGACAGCTGAATGCGTCTGTCTGTTATGGCCCCACTGTGGCACTAAAAATCCACTCAGAAAAGACACTAGCGGCAGGGCAGCCCAACACCTCCAAGGCATAGAGGGACAGTGGGACACTAGTCACTTCTCACAGCCAAGCCATGAGTCAAAGGGGTCAAGGAGTCCAAGTTCAGAAGCCAGGACATTATGTTATAAACAGAAGGAAGAGACAAAAGCATTGTCAGGTAATATTCTGAGGACAGAGTGCTGGGAGGATAACGGATCAGAGCTGAAGGGGATAAACAAAGTCCAAGGTCAGGCAACAGATCAAGCATACAGAACTCAAGGCACAGGGAGCACAAACCTCACAAGCTGAATGTACGTCTGGCAGAGTTCTGGGAGACACAGTTCAGTTAAGAAGCATGGCAATTAACTGGAATAATGAACACATGGAGACAGCCGACGCCTCACAGTCTCAGATTGGATGGTTGAGATGTCAATCAAAGTAACTGCATACCAGACACACTGAGGGGTGGAACCATGACAGTACCCACTTTTCTGGGGGGGGGACACTGGACCCCCACGCTTCCCAGGGATGGAAGGCCCTGACTAACTGATCGGCCTTCGGCCTACAGATCCTCTGACAATCCACAACCCTCTGAACCTCATACTTCAGGCCACCATCAACTGAAAGCGGAGAAGGCGGGGGTGAGGGAGATAATGCAGAAGTGACATACTCCTTTAATACGGATTTATGGAATACGATGCGAAGGGACGGAGGATGCTTTAATCTAAATGCCACAGGATTGACCACCTGTAGGATCTCATATGGACCAATAAACTTGGGACTCAATTTCGCCGATAGCACTTTAAGTTTACTGTTTCTGGAAGACAACCAATCCTTATCCCCAATTTTTAAAAAAAGGACCCACCGAAAGTCTTCTATTGGCCTTTCGTTTTTGGTGAATCTGGACAGTCGGAATATTCTTTTGAACCTCCCTCCAGACTTCCCCAAGTTTCTGCACGGCGACCTCCACCCCAGGGCATTCAGAACTAATTCTAGAAAATTCACCTGAATGCGGATGAAAACCATAATTATAGAAAAACGGTGAAGCTCCGGTAGATTGGTTTACTCGACTGTTAAAAGCAAACTCAGTGAGAGGTAAAAAAGAAGACCAGTCCCCCTGCCAAGCAGCACATTAAAATTTGTTCCAAAGACTGATTTGTCCTCTCAAACAAAAAAGAGTTAAACCGCACCCTATAGTATGTCCATGTCTATTAAGACAAAAAGGCGCACGTCAAAACCAGGGAGTCCATCCCAGAGCGTATTCCATATCAAACAGATCAAAAGACAGTGCCTCACAAAGTGAGGTAAGCACTGGCGGGTGCAGCTGGCTCGGCTGCCATTGAAAGAAGCACTGGTGGGTGCAGCAGGCTGAGATGCAAGTACTGGGACCTGAGAACTCACAAGCGTGCTAGGAACAAACTCACAACATTGCGTAGGCACCTCCATTTTGGAGGAGGCACTTTAAATAGTAAGAGACCTCTAGCTGAAGGCTGGGGACTAGGGTTGAGCGACCTTTACATTTATAGGATCAGGTCGGGTTTCACGAAACGCGACTTTTTCAAAAGTCGGGTCGAGTGAAATCGGCCGATCCTATAAAAAAGTCGGGGTCGGGGTCGGACGAAACTCGAAACCCAATGCAGTGCATTGGGTTTCCAATGGTTCCCAGGGTCTGAAGGAGCGGAAACTCTCCTTCAGGCCCTGGGATCCATATTTAAGTGCAAAATAAAGAATTAAAATAAAAAATATCGCCATACTTACCCTCTGATGCGCCCTGGTACTAAGCGGGAACCTTCCTTCCTTAGAATCAGCCTTCCAGGACCTTGCGGTGACGTCGCGGTGACGTCGCGGCTTGTGATTGGTCGCGCAGCCGTCCATGTGACCGCTCGCGCGGCCAATCACAAGCCGCGACGTCACCGTGACGTCACCGAAGGTCCTGGAAGGGCTGATTCTTAGGAAGGAAGGCTGCCGGAAAGAAGCCGAGGGTGAGTATATTCCTATTAGGTATATACTCACCCTCGGACGCGCCCTGCTTCTTTCCGGCAGCCTTCCTTCCTAAGAATCAGCCCTTCCAGGACCTTCGGTGACGTCACGGTGACGTCGCGGCTTGTGATTGGTCGCACGAGCGGTCACATGTGTAAGAGGGTGAACTGTAGTCACACTGAGAGAGCACTAGGACCCTGTGGTTTCTGCCTGCTGCAGCAAGGGACAAATTCTGATACTGCCAGAATCCCGGAGACAATCTGGGCTGGTGGGTGGGGTCTGGTGTCTTCTGTGTAAAAATGAAACAAGGAAGTGAGAGAGAAAGTGCGGGAAGAGAAGACAGAAGCTGCGGTGATATTGCAAGGAGTCAGTGTGTGGACTTTACTGCGAGTGTGTAGAGAAAAGAAGCTGTGGAGAGACTTAGTCTTGCTAACGTTCCCCTGGAGAAGAGCCAATCTTTTGTTAACCTTTGAGAGACTTCGTTGCCAGCGTATTCTGAAGAAGAGCTAATCCATTATCTAAAAAGACTGAGACTTGACTAAAGACCCACTACGTGTTTGAGAGTCTGTGATTCCCTGTGAATTGATTGGAGAAACAAGTCTGACCGATTGCTGATACAGAGACTGACGGGTTGTCGTGGAAGCATTCCTAGGAGCTACAGAAGAAGAGACAATATCGTGAGGCCACTAACTAAGTCCCCGGCGTTTGGGCTCGGCATCCGCCGATCAGACAAGAGGAGCTTGCTGTAACTTATTGGCGCTGAAGATATAGACTGGGCTGCAGCCTGTGCGGATTCTTACCTGAGAGGAGATCTATCTCAGGATACGGTACCAATAGTCATAGATACCCGGGTATCCATGCTCAGAGTGTTTAATTGTTACTTTAGAGGTGTATCTAATATTAGAGGTGTGTAAGTTATACTCAGTGTGCCGTTCCAGGGACTCCCTTTATAACATTACAATCAATTTACACTTGTTCCCGTTTTCAGTTGCCCTGTTAGGTAAATTTCTTACTAGTCTGTTGTAGCATACAGTTCTCAGGAGACCTTGGAGTGGCACAGTGATTTCAGCTGCTGCTGAGCTGGTGTATATTTGGGGTGTATCTACTTTAATATTCTCCATATTACCTTTATTATTTTGCCTTTGAGTAAATACCGTTTGGAGATTTCTGCCTTAGTCTTGGTTTGTGACTCACTGGATCTTATTCGGACCTCTGGTCATTACATTTTTGGTGTAGTCGGCAGGATCCAGTGTTTGTCATGGACGAGGGCGAGGGTAGAAATGACCCCGCTGTACCCGCATCCTCCTCGGGGGTTGGGGTTCCCCTGGCAGCCGCGGCGATTTCGGGAGGGTATGTGCCTGTAGGAGCTTTACTTCAGCACATGCCGAAATACGACGGGCGCAATATGGCGTTGCAAGATTGGGCTGAGAGAATCCGGAGTATTCTGCGCATGTGTAATTTGACCCCCGCGTTACGCGCTGAGCTGGCATTAAATGCACTGGAGGGCGATATTAGACGTATGGTGATGGTGCGCCCAGAATCAGAGAGGGATACGTTAGAAAAGATTTTGGAACTGTTAGAGGGGAGTTTGGGGGGCCGAGCGCGTGTGGCCCAGCTTCGGTCCCTATTCTTTAATCGCCCCCAGAGAGTGTGTGAGTCCCTGATGCAGTACTCTAATATCTTGCAAGAGACGCTGAATGAGATGCAGCGACTAGACCAGGGGGCCATGGGAGCGTTCCGGGAGGTAGACCGCTTGCTCCGGGATCAATTCATCACCGGTTTAGCTAATAGACTTCTCCGGGACAAACTGTTGGAAATGGCCCGGGCTGCACCAGAATTATCCTTCTGGCAGATTTACCGAGCTGCAGTGGAAAGGGAAGAGAAATCTGCCCATGTGCCAGAGGGGTCAGTGAACAGTGCCCAGCTGGAAGAAGGTGGGTCTTCAGGGTCAGGGGGAGAGGGGCTTGTGAGCGTGGTACAAGCTTTGCGTGCTGAGGTGAAGGAGTTGAGGCTGAAATTGTCTCAACTGACAGTTGATCCCGCCTCTACCCCCTCACGGGGGCCTCCTGCCCCACCCCCTGGAACGGTGACCCCACGGACGGCCAGGTCGTCCTATCAGAATGAGTCAAGCCCTCGTCCACGAGGAGCAATCACCTGCTGGAAGTGTGGATGCCAGGGACACATCTCTCGTTACTGCCGGACGCTTGCAGCCCCAGAAACTCCGTCGCCGGCTTTAAACTTCCGGCCGCTGCCATGAGAGGGCAAGCAGCAGCGGCCCCACTCACACAAAGCCCTCGACGGAATGAGCAAGATTTGTTTGCATGTAGTCCAGTGATAGAAGCAGAATTTGAAGGGCGGAAGATGAGGTGCTTGGTTGACACGGGATCCGAATGTACTATAATGCCACTAGAAATATATGAGAGATACTTCAGTCGACTAGTGATTCCAGAGGATGGCCGAGTGATACGACTGACCGCCGCAAATAATGGTCAACTGTCAGTCAAGGGAATCGTGTGGATGCAACTAAAAATGTTTGGTCAAGAGCTGGGGCAGAAAGGGGTAGTACTGGTGGATCACCCCCCTAGAAGAGGGATGGAAGTGACGCTCGGAATGAACGTGCTGCGAGACTTGAATCACCAGATGTATGCCAGTGAAGGACCCCGATACTGGGCCCGTGCGACAAGACACCGACCCACACAGAGAATTCTACACCGTCTAGTGCTGAGTTGCGACTTGCTGAAAAGTGCGGTCCCAGGCGGCCGGGTGGGCCGGGTCCGAGTGCTATCGAGGGCCCCGATCCTGCTGGGACCAAGACAAGAGGAACTCTTAATGCTGCCTGTGGGAGCTGCACAGAGATTGAATGGGCTTGAAGTGCTACTTGAGCCCGTCCGAGAGGGTTCCTCATTCGCCAAGGTACATGTGGCCCGGTCTCTGGCGATTGTGAAGAATGGACGAGTGCCGGTCCGATGCATCAATGTTTTAGATGAAGCTGTTGCAATTCCTGCTGGAACCATACTGGCTGAACTGTTCGTGCTGGCAGAAAAGGTGCCGGAAAATGCCGGATTCGAACTGCGACCAGACCAACAGTCATCCTGGACCTTTGCGGTCGAGGTAGGCCGGGCTGAGCCTCCTACGGAGGAATGGAATGGTCATGTGATCATGGAACAGATGGGAGTGGATCGGGAGAAGCTGACTCCCGCGCAGTTGGAGCAGTTGGAGAGAGTTTTGTGGGAACATCAAGAGACCTTTTCCCGACATGGAGAGGATTTCGGGTGTACCCAGATGATTGAGCATGAGATTCCAACGGGGGATACTCCACCCATTAGAGAAAGATATCGGCAAATTCCTCCAGCGCTTTATCAAGAGGTGAAGAGCATGGTGGCCAGTATGCTGGACAACCAAGTGATCCGAGAGAGCCGGAGTCCCTGGGCGGCTCCTGTAGTCTTGGTCCGCAAGAAGGATGGGACACTCCGATTTTGTGTGGACTATCGAAAATTGAACGCCCACACCGTACGGGACGCATATCCTTTACCCCGTATTGAAGAATCCCTGTCGGCCCTGGGTCGGGCCAAGTATTTCTCAACGTTGGATTTGGCAAGCGGGTACTGGCAGGTCCCAATGGCTGAAAAAGATCGGGCCAAGACGGCGTTTGTCTTGCCAATGGGGCTCTTCGAGTTCAACCGGATGCCCTTTGGCCTCGCTACCGCCCCGGGAACCTTCCAACGCCTGATGGAACATTGCTTGGGCGATCTAAATTTTGAATCAGTCTTGATATATCTAGACGACATTGTGGTGTTCGGAACCTCATTTGAAGATCATCTGGAGAAGCTGCGTCAAGTTCTCCGGCGGCTCAAGAGCTACGGCCTGAAAATAAAGCCAAAAAAATGTCAACTGTTACGAAACTAGATTGAATATTTGGGGCATCTGGTGACCCCGGACGGGGTACTACCTTTAGACAGTAAGATCAAGGCGGTACAAGAGTGGCCACCTCCTTGTGACTTGCGAGAAGTGCGGGCCTTCCTGGGTCTAGCAGGATACTATCGGCGGTTTGTGCCTAAATTCTCACAAGTGGTGAGTCCCTTGAATGAACTTTTGAGAGGGACAGCGCTGGGTCCTCGAAATCGCCCCATCCCATGGGGGCCCCTACAGAAAAAGGCATTTGATGAAGTGAAAACCGCCCTAACGAGTGCCCCATTGCTGGCCTACGCCCGGTTTGACACCCCTTTTTTGTTGTATACCGATGGTAGTCTTCATGGGTTGGGGGCAGTGCTAGCACAGGTGCAGGACGGCCGAGAGCGAGTGATTTCTTATGGTAGCAGATCTTTAAGAGACTCCGAGCGAAATCCGGCTAACTACAGCTCATTCCGGCTGGAATTGCTGGCCCTGGTGTGGGCAATGACAGAACGCTTCGCCGAGTATCTAACAGGAGCGGAGGTGCTAGTCATGACAGATAACAACCCGCTAGCTCACTTAGAGAATGCAAAACTTGGGGCGTTGGAGCAGCGGTGGGTCGCCAGACTAGCCAAGTTCAATTACCGCATTAAATTTCGTTCTGGTCGAGAAAACGGCAATGCAGATGCATTGTCAAGAGTGCCCCTTGGGTCATCAGGGGAAGATGTTGACGAACAACTGGAGGACACTGAAACTCCAGTTTTGGGGCAGATACCTATCTTCCAAAGTGTGGTACACTCAAGTGGGGTGGCCACCGGGATGCCCTGTGTCCTGGGTAAAACATCCTCAGATTGGATAAGAGTCCAGGATGAGTGTCCGGACGTTGCACTTGTGCGCCGTTGGGTACAAAACAAGGCCTGGCCCAGTGCAGAGGACAAGGCTCAGTTGTCCATGGAAGGAATGAAACTCCTTCGACAATGGGATAAATTGTGTGTGGAACAAGGTCTTTTGTATCGTAAGGTGTACCTGCCATCGGAGCTGCAGCATCGGTACCAACTGATAATCCCTGTGGGGATGGGTCCAGTGGTCGCTCGTGAGGCGCATGAGAAGGGGGCCAATTTTGGAAGTGAAAAGACACTCCAGTGGTTGCAGCGAGTCCTCTACTGCCCTGAGTTGGGAGGGATGGTGGCCGACGCGTGTCGGCAGTGCCGAATTTGTGGGCTCAACAAAAGCCCTGAGCAGCGGGCTCCCACACAATCTATTAAAACTTCAGCTCCGCTGGAGCTACTCATGATTGACTACGTGTTGATAGGGTACTCTACGTCAGGGTACTCCTATTGCCTGGTGATGACAGATCACTTTACCAAGTATGCTGTAGCGGTGCCGACAAGAGATCAGACGGCCAAGTCGGCGGCTGAGGCAGTGTGCCGACATTTCTTCCAAGTGTTCGGGTGTCCGCAGAGAATACATTCAGATCAAGGGGCCTGCTTTCAGGGGACGCTGATGAAAGAGTTGCACCAGCTCTATGGTATCGAGCAGTCGAGAACAACGCCTTACCACCCTCAGGGTAACGGGGCATGTGAGCGTTTTAATCGGACCTTGTTGCAAATGTTGCGGTCCTTAGAGAGTCAGCAACAGACATGCTGGCCTGAGTATCTCCCCGAATTGATGTGGGCTTACAATAACAGGGTGCACAGTACTACTGGTTACTCGCCACACATGTTAATGTTTGGTAGACCTGGCCGAGACATTGAGGATTTGAACATGCCAGATCCCTCCTCCGTCCCCCCCCGGACTGCATCCGAGTGGGTACGAGAACATCGGCGACGGTTAAGGGTGGTGCATCAGGTGGTGGGCGACCGTCTTCGCCAGGTGGTTCATAAGGACACGCGACCCGTGCAAACAGAATTGTTCTCTCCGGGAGACAGAGTGTTGGTGAGGACAAAGCGACGGTCAGGAAAGCTGAGTGACCGATGGGAGGCGATACCGTATCTGATAAAAAAACAAGTGAATCCTGAGATTCCAGTGTACAAGGTCGAACCGGTGGGGACAGGGGGGCCAACCCGTAATTTGCACCGTAACATGCTACAACGGTGCTGGTTTGAAGATTCGGTGCCTATTCCCCCAGAGCCAGAGGCCATGTCCCAAGGGGCAGGAACTCTGAATGATCTTGAGTTTGATGGTGTGCTTATTCCTGCGCCTGCTTATTTGCCCCCTGTGACCAATCTTGCCTCGTGTGATGAGAATGTTGAGAATGTGGCGGATGCTGTTGAGGAGAGCGCATCAGGTCAACTGCTTGGTCCTGACGCTGTATCGCGGAACATCAAGCCGCGGAAGGAGGCAACTCCACTTGCGCCCACTAACACGATCACGGAAGAGACTTTAGCTCCCTCTAGGGTTGCACCTGTTGATGTAGGACTCAGGAGAACTACACGATCTACGGCAGGAATACCGCCTCAGCGATATGCTCAGGATGAATTTGAGTGGGAAGGTGTGTCGAGGACGCCAACCTCTAGTGGGGTGGCATGTAAGAGGGTGAACTGTAGTCACACTGAGAGAGCACTAGGACCCTGTGGTTTCTGCCTGCTGCAGCAAGGGACAAATTCTGATACTGCCAGAATCCCGGAGACAATCTGGGCTGGTGGGTGGGGTCTGGTGTCTTCTGTGTAAAAATGAAACAAGGAAGTGAGAGAGAAAGTGCGGGAAGAGAAGACAGAAGCTGCGGTGATATTGCAAGGAGTCAGTGTGTGGACTTTACTGCGAGTGTGTAGAGAAAAGAAGCTGTGGAGAGACTTAGTCTTGCTAACGTTCCCCTGGAGAAGAGCCAATCTTTTGTTAACCTTTGAGAGACTTCGTTGCCAGCGTATTCTGAAGAAGAGCTAATCCATTATCTAAAAAGACTGAGACTTGACTAAAGACCCACTACGTGTTTGAGAGTCTGTGATTCCCTGTGAATTGATTGGAGAAACAAGTCTGACCGATTGCTGATACAGAGACTGACGGGTTGTCGTGGAAGCATTCCTAGGAGCTACAGAAGAAGAGACAATATCGTGAGGCCACTAACTAAGTCCCCGGCGTTTGGGCTCGGCATCCGCCGATCAGACAAGAGGAGCTTGCTGTAACTTATTGGCGCTGAAGATATAGACTGGGCTGCAGCCTGTGCGGATTCTTACCTGAGAGGAGATCTATCTCAGGATACGGTACCAATAGTCATAGATACCCGGGTATCCCTGCGCAGAGTGTTTAATTGTTACTTTAGAGGTGTATCTAATATTAGAGTTGTGTAAGTTATACTCAGTGTGCCGTTCCAGGGACTCCCTTTATAACATTACAATCAATTTACACTTGTTCCTGTTTTAGTTTCCTTGTTAGGTAAATTTCTTACTAGTCTTTTGTAGCATACAGTTCTCAGGAGACCTTGGAGTGGCACAGTGATTTCAGCTGCTGCTGAGCTGGTGTATCTTTGGGGTGTATCTACTTTAATATTCTCCATATTACCTTTATTATTTTGCCTTTGAGTAAATACCGTTTGGAGATTTCTGCCTTAGTCTTGGTTTGTGACTCACTGGATCTTATTCGGACCTCTGGTCATTACACATGGGCGGCCGCGCGACCAATCACAAGCCGCGACATCACCGTGACGTCACCGCAAGGTCCTGGAAGGCTGATTGTAAGGAAGGAAGGTTCCCGCTTAGTACCAGGGCGCATCAGAGGGTAAGTATAGCGATATTTTTTATTTTAATTCTTTATTTTACACTTAAATCTGAATTCCGATACCAATTCCCGATATCTTAAACATATTGGGAATCGGTATCGGAATTTCGATTCCAGATTCAGAAGATCGCCGACTTCATGGCCGACCCCACACAGGGGTCGGGTCGGGTTTCATGAAACCCGACTTTGCCAAAAGTCGGCGACTTCTGAAAATTGCCGACCCGTTTCGCTCAACCCTACTGGGGACACTTTAGAGGAACGCACGTGGCCCCTTTAAGAGAGAGGAACGTGCGCGTTCTAAACACAGTGCCTGGAGACCTGCTAGGAGTGCACGCACCCGGGCAGCAGCAGAGCCACAAGGAGCAGGACGGAAGCCTTGGCGGTGAGTACGCTGATGTCTCTTCAGGGAAAGAGGGACTGCAGGCAGAGATGCAGGTGCAGCGCCCCAGAGTCCTGGTCGTTGCAGTAATGTCGCTCTGCCACTAAGGGGGAGTGATGTTATGTCTGACTGCACTAAAGGAGTTCACCTGATCAGGTAACACTCACACTACACTTCACACTCCGGCCACCAGGGGGGGTGGTTCTATCTAGTAGGCCACTCCTCACACTCTGGTAAAACTGGGGGTTGGACAGGAAGACAGAGAGAAGTAACTGGGAAGAGCTAGAGAGAGGACCTGTCAGGGATGGGATCCTGACAGATTCCCAAGAAAGGACAAGAAGCGAGGTATATTGTGCTGAGTGAGAAAACAGGAATACAGCAAAGAGGCGATAGGACCAGAGGGAGTCGTGCTGTAAGATCGAGGCAACATCCTTCTGAGGCGCAAACAGTCGGTGGCCGGAACGCCGAGAAAGTAAGAGACTTTAAGCATTACTTCAAACCACGGCAGGACAGTCAGCTATAGGTGGGCTGTCTCACACCAAACACCTAAGCAGACAACGGAGGCAGCTGTGGGAGAGGGGCGACTCTAGAGTCCCGGAAGAACTCCAGGCCTACCCCGTCATACGGGTGCGTCCTAGCCATATCATCTGGGGGATGGAGAGAACGAACATCAGAGACAGACAGAATAAGTTGTGAGGACTATCCTGGGGTGTTCAGCAAGGAAGGACTACAACACACAGGCGCTAGAAGGTAGATACTGATTCCCACCTGAAAAGGGAGCTCCGGATGTGCCATTGGACCGGCCGGTCTCAGCCAGCCCTGTTAACAGTGCTCTGGATTGGGTACCTCTGAACCTTCAGTAAAGAAAGGTAAAGAGACTGCAACCTGGTGTCCTCGTTATTTACTGTGACCGGCACTGCACCGCACTACCACCATCATCCACCTCTATTATTGGGCGCCCCTCAGCAGGGTCACGGGCCGGGTCTAGCCACCGTGACAATCCCAGAGCAGAGACTTAGAGGCCCGGTACCGGGTACCCCTCAGCCCTGCGGCAGTGGGGGCGCTACAACTTGGCGTCACGATCAGGATCTACTTAAGCCTGAAGAATCAGGTCATGTGTGCCTTGGAACTGTGATTTGTTGTGCTTGGACTGTGACTTATTGCAAAGACTGTGTATTGCCTATTGCTGCCAAGAGTTCCCGCCACAATTCGCCATTGCCGCGCACGGTGGGAGGAGCCTTAGCTTCGTGGGCAGAATCGGTCAAAAGAAGCGCGGAACGAGAAAGCGCGGTAAAGTGCCAACCCCGGAAGGGAAACTTCAACCAGCAGGAGGTGGCGTCGGATGCCCCAGTCGCCGCCGAGGTCGATGCCCAGAGCCTGGAGGACGACTCCCCTGCAGGACTCCGCCTTCAGATGCAGGAGCTGACCAAGAGCGTTGCTGCCCTAGCCCGGACGGTGCAGTCCCTACAGGAGGCCCCCAAGGAGAAGATCCAGCTGGCCTCCAGACCAGAGGATGTCCCCTGGATGCGACAGAGGAGGACTCCGCCGACCAGAGGCCGGGACGACGATCGCTTCCATCAGGACGGACGACCCATCTGCCGCCGCTGTCACCAGGTGGGCCACCTTGCAAGGTACTGTCCTTTAAACGAGCAATCCCTGGGGCAAAGGACCAACCCCCAGGAGTAGGACGATCAGGCCCGCAGCATTGGAGAGCCAAATACGTTGGAGGGCGACCAGTTCTTCCTGTAGTGGTTGACGATATCCCCATGAACGCTTTGCTGGACACCGGTTCCCAGGTGACGACTATGCCTTACGTGCTTTATAAACGGTATTGGGAGGACACCGATATTACTCGTGGCCCCAATGACGATTTCACCATCATAGCCAGTAATGGTCAGCCGTTGCCACAAGTGGGATATAAAGAGGTCACCATCAAGGTGGGGCGGGTGGAATTGAAGGCCCAAGGGATTGTAATTGTTGATATTGACCGCCGTGAATGTAATCCCATGATGACCATCGGTACTAATGTTATAGAAAATTGTCTTGCAGAAGTTATTGTTTTGTTGCAACAGGTAGCAGAAACCGCTGGCCACAGTGAACAACGCGCCCTGCAAAAAGAAATCAGAGCTCTGATGCAGAGACAGCAGGTAGAGCTGACTGGTGGTGAGATTGGTCGTGTCACTGTGAGTGATTCAAACCCCATCGCGATACCCCCCAGGAGTGAGATGTTAATATGGTGTCGGGCAGCCATAGGCCTCAGGGGTAAGGACTACCAGGCCTTGGTAGAACCCGTATACTCAGACAATAGGCCTACTATCCTGACAGCCCGGGGGGTGGTCGACGTCCGCCAAGGGAGGGTGCCCGTACGTGTCCTCAATTGTGGGGAGGAAGACGTTCACCTCACCAAGTATGCCACGCTCGCCAAACTGTTCGTTGTCAATAATAGTGTGATACAGACACCTGAACCCTTGGTCCCGTCAAATGTGGCGGAGGACAACGGTTCTGCAGGGCACTCGAAAGATTGGTGTCAGGAATTGCATGTGGGCACTGACTCCACCCCAGCCCATCAGAAACAGGGGGCCTACAGGGTGGTTCACGAGTACGAGCAGGTATTCAGCAAACATCCCTTAGATTTTGGACAGGTGAAAGGGATCCAACATCACATCCCCACGGGAGATCACCGGCCCATAAAAGAGAGATACCGCCCTGTACCCCCAGCTCATTACCAGTGTGCCAAGGACATGTTGCGAGAAATGAAGGAGGCTGGGGTGGTGAGAGACAGTTGTAGCCCCTGGGCAGCTCCATTAGTCCTTGTTAAAAAGAAAGATGGCGCAATGAGGATGTGCGTTGATTACAGGCAGTTGAATCGCATTACACATAAGGTTGCATGCCCACTGCCCAGGATAGAGGAGTCTCTGGCTGCCTTAAAATCTGCTAACTACTTCTCTACCTTAGATCTCACCAGTGGGTACTGACAGGTTCCCGTGGCGGAGGTGGACAAAGAGAAGACGGCCTTCACGACACCGATGGGTCTCTGCGAATTTAACTACATGCCCTTCGGATTGTGCAATGCCCCGGGGACGTTCCAGAGGATGATGGAGTGCTGCCTGGGGCACAAGAACTTTGAAACCGTACTGCTGTATTTGGATGATGTCATTGTCTTCTCCAAGACCTACGAAGACCATCTGAAGCACCTGGCTGAGGTGTTTGAAGCCCTGTCCAACTTTGGTTTAAAGGTGAAACCGTCCAAATGTCATCTGCTGAAACCAAAAGTGCAGTATCTGGGCCAAGTGGTGAGCGCCGAAGGAGTGGCCCCAGACCCCGACAAGGTCACAGTGATCCAGGACTGGCCAAAGCCCAGCAACCTCCACGAAGTCCGGCAGTTCCTCGGGCTGGTAGGCTATTACCGGAGATTCATTAAGGACTTCACCAAGAAGGCCGCGCCCTTGCAAAACCTGTTGGTGAGCCAGTCCAAGAAGACCAAGGGGAGGAACATCCCATTTGATTGGAACGAGGGGCTGGAGGGATCCTTCACTTGCTTAAAGTCGGCACTGACGGGAGAAGAGGTACTGGCCTACCCCGAATACGACCAACCGTTTGTGCTGTACACGGATGCCAGCAATGTAGGATTGGGAGCCGTGCTGTCCCAGGTCCAGAAAGGCAAAGAGAGGGTAATCGCTTACGCCAACAGGAAACTTCGTCCCACGGAAAGGAACCCTGATAACTACAGTTCCTTTAAGCTGGAATTCCTTGCCATCATCTGGGCAGTGACAGAGAGGTTCAAACACTACCTGGCCTCAGTGAAATTCACCGTCTTCACGGATAACAACCCGCTAACGCATCTGGATACCGCCAAACTCGGGGCCTTGGAACAGTGGTGGATGGCCCGGCTGTCCAACTACGACTTCACCATCAAGTACCGGGCCGGACGCAAGAATGCAAATGCCGATGCCTTGTCTCGGATGCCCAATTTGCCAGAAACGGGGGAAGACCCGGAGGCACTTGAAGAGGTGGAGCTGCCTGCATTCCATCGCCCCAAAGCCACTCAGAACTCCCATCATGTGAAGGACAGGCACAAGAACCAACCGGATGCCACGCTGAATCCCCTGCCCCATCACGGATGGGCGGAAACCCAGGATGGTGACCCCGCGGTCCGTCGGGTAAAAGAGCTCTTGACGCAGGGTTGCACCCCGGCCCAGATGATCCACAGGAGACCCAACAGCTGTGGAAGGGGAGAAGCAAACTGTTTATCCATGATGGCAAGCTGTGCCGAAGAAGCATCGACCCACGTACTCACGAATTAGTATGGCAGATAGTGGTGCCAAGGCGAGATGCGCCCATGGTTCTGGGAGCCTACCACGATGGAGCCGGACACTTCGGATGGAAGAAGCTGGAGAGGCTACTCCGAGGGAGGTTCTATTGGATTGGCATGAAGAGAGCCATTGAGAAGTGGTGTCGAGAGTGCGGTCCATGTAGCCTACGCAGGAGGGACCGTGGCAGCCAACGGGCTCCCCTGCGGCCTATCATCACCAAACGGCCGCTCGAACTGGTCGCGCTGGATCATGTGAAGCTGACACCTAGCCGGTCAGGCTATACCTACGCTCTTACCATCGTAGATCACTACTCCAGATTTTTGGTGGTTGTACCTGTCAAGGATATAACGGCCAAGACTGCTGCCAAGGCCTTCCAGCAGTACTTTTGTAGGCCCCATGGCTACCCGGAGAAGGTACTGACCGATCAGGGACCAGCATTCGAGGCAGAAGTGTTCCAGGAGTTCTGCCAACTGTACGGGTGTAAGAAGATCAGAACTACACCGTACCATCCTCAAACCAATGGGATGTGCGAAAAGATGAACCAAGTAGTGATCGACTTATTGAAGACCTTGCCCGTAGAGGAACGGAACCTGTGGCCGACAAAGTTGCCTGACTTGGTGGATATATACAATCACATCCCAGTAAACTCCACCAACTGCACCCCAGCGTACCTGATGCGAAGAAGGTCTAGCCAGTTACCCGTTGATCTGGACATGGGGGTCCTAGTCCCCGAAGATACCTCACCGGATGCAGATTGGGATACAGAAAGGCAGCGAAGGTACCGCAAAGTACAGGAGTGCGTGGAAAGAAGTCTCACCCAGGCTAGGCAAAAACAAGAAGGGGACTACAACCAGCACGCTCCTGCGATTCCCCTGTCACCTGGTGAGCAAGTACTCAAACGAAAGAGGAGACTACACAAGCTCGATGACCAATGGGAAGCGGAACTGTATACCATCCTGCCATCCGATTTCGACAACACGAAGGTCTGTCTCATCAGCAAGGACGGAGGGGAGACCTCGACAGCGATATCCAGGGACCACCTTAAGGTCTGCCCTGAAAAGTTGAGAGAGAGAAACGGCTCCAGGAGTCTCCCCGCCGGTGGAAAAGGAGAAGATGATCCACACTGT
Source organism: Ranitomeya variabilis (assembly GCF_051348905.1). Taxonomy (NCBI): domain Eukaryota; kingdom Metazoa; phylum Chordata; class Amphibia; order Anura; family Dendrobatidae; genus Ranitomeya; species Ranitomeya variabilis. The sequence continues at coordinate 3,834,913 of NC_135237.1, read as the reverse complement.
CCTTGGTGACTTTCCCCAGTCCTGGACTCAGATAAATCAGGCCATCGTGGTACCTGTTCTAACGTTCCACCAGCCGAACCCACCAGAACCAATGGTGGTACCAGATCATCCGGCCCCGCAACCTCAACAAGCCCTACCTGAAGATGCCGTGCCGACCGTTGAACTGGCAAATCCTCCCTCTGCTATCGGCGAGCCAGCCGTACCCATTGTTGCTAGCAGCAGCAGCCCTGAGAGCCCTAACCTACCAGTGCTACCCAGACTCACCAGAAGTGTAGCCAGAAGACAGTGCACTACACCAGCGGTAGCAAGCATAGCGGGCCCTGCTAGGTCAATAGTGACCACTGCGCTGCGAAGGTCCACACGCAGCACTCAGAATCAAACTCCCCTCCGCTACAAAACTTGGAGGTATTAATGAGGGCTGCTATTTAGTTGAAAATGTTTGTGTGCATATCTTCTGTTACAGGTTTTAAAAATGGACAACGGAGTAATGGACAGTGAATTGCTCCAAAAACTTCTAAAAGGGGACCGCTTTGTTTACCCGGGGTCCCCGCTGTCTCAACCACTGAACTGAGAGTCATAAACTGTGCATGACCTAACTTTCGCAACGTTCAAGAAGTCCTCACCTCCCATAAAGGGAAGCACTGTTATGTTTAATTGTTTATGATATTTCAAATTGTTGTGTGTTTCCTGTTAACATGTATTGTTGTTCTTGTTTTCCCAGTCCGGGAGTACTGGATTTAACCGGGGGGGGAGTGCAGCGCCCCAGAGTCCTGGTCATTGCAGTAATGTCGCTCTGCCACTAAGGGGAGTGATGTTACGTCTGACTGCACTAAAGGAGTTCACCTGATCAGGTAACACTCACACTACACTTCACACTCCGGCCACCAGGGGGAGTGGTTCTATCTAGTAGGCCACTCCTCACACTCTGGTAAAACTGGGGGTTGGACAGGAAGACAGAGAGAAGTAACTGGGAAGAGCTAGTGAGAGGACCTGTCAGGGATGGGATCCTGACAGATTCCCAAGAAAGGACAAGAAGCGAGGTATATTGTGCTGAGTGAGAAAACAGGAATACAGCAAAGAGGCGATAGGACCAGAGGGAGTCGTGCTGTAAGATCGAGGCAACATCCTTCTGAGGCGCAAACAGTCGGTGGCCGGAACGCCGAGAAAGTAAGAGACTTTAAGCATTACTTCAAACCACGGCAGGACAGTCAGCTATAGGCGGGCTGTCTCACACCAAACACCTAAGCAGACAACGGAGGCAGCTGTGGGAGAGGGGCGACTCTAGAGTCCCGGAAGAACTCCAGGCCTACCCCGTCATACGGGTGCGTCCTAGCCATATCATCTGGGGGACGGAGAGAACGAACATCAGAGACAGACAGAACAAGTTGTGAGGACTATCCTGGGGTGCTCAGCAGGGAAGGACTACAACACGCAGGCGCTAGAAGGTAGATACTGATTCCCACCTGAAAAGGGAGCTCCGGATGTGCCGTTGGACCGGCCGGTCTCAGCCAGCCCTGTTAACAGTGCTCTGGATTGGGTACCTCCGAACCTTCAGTAAAGAAAGGTAAAGAGACTGCAACCTGGTGTCCTCGTTATTTACTGTGACCGGCACTGCACCGCACCACCACCACCATCCACACCTATTATTGGGCGCCCCTCAGCAGGGTCACGGGCCGGGTCTAGCCACCGTGACAATCCCAGAGCAGAGACTCAGAGGCCCGGTACTGGGTACCCCTCGGCCCTGCGGCAGTGGGGGCGCTACACAGGCGCTACATTACCCCTCCTTACGCCCCCATCGTTTTCAAGCCTGTCAGAAATGTATCCAGGAGGAGAGTGGCATGGATGTTCTCCCTGGGTTCCCAGGACCTCTCCTCAGGACCAAACCCCTTCCAATCCACAAGAAAGAAGGTCTTTCTTCTTAGCTTCTTGGTGGCCAAAATGGTCTCTACCTGGAAAATGTCCGACAGGAGTCGAAGTGGCACCAGGAACCTTGAAGAAAGAACTGAGGACAACACGTTTGAGAAGAGACACCTGGAAGGAATTTGGGATTCGCAAGTAGGCCGTGAGTTTGAATTTGTAGGCTACTAGATTAATCAGTTTCAACACCTCAAAGGGATCAATGAAGCAAGAACCCAATTTATAGGATGGTATCTTGAGGCCGATATACTTAGATGATAGCCAGACCTTATCTCCAGGATGAAACAGAGGTGAATCCAGACGTCTCTTATCCGCGCGTCTTTTCAACCATTCGGAGGATTTTACCAAAGACGCTTTGGTGTCCTCCCAGATCTCAGAAAGGTTCCTGATGAGGGAATTGGCAGCAGGAACATCGGAGGTGACAGCCACAGGGAACAGCACTTTGGAGTGTTGACCGTAGACCACAAAAAACGGACATTTGGCTGAAGACTCGCTCACATGGTTATTTAATAGAATTCAGCCCAAAGCAGTAGCTCAGCCTAGTGTGATGAGCAATGACAAAATGCCAGAGAAAATTAGTCAGGATCTGATTGACTCATTCTACTTGGCCATTGGATTGAGAATGGTAAGAAGATGAGAAATCCAAAGTACCATCCCGTAGCTTACAGGTGGCCCTCCAGAAATGAGAGGTAAATGTAACAACCCAGGGTCCTGGTTGTTACAGTGGCATTGCTTTCCTCACGGGGAGAGTGATGTCACGTTTGGAAGCGAGGGAAGATCTCTTCTATCAGGTAACAAAAGCATACAACATGTTCACACTCCAGGCCAGAAGGGGGAGCCCCTTTAAGCAGCGTCAGTCCCCACTGACCGAATACCCCAGGTGGCGTCACGAACACAAACTTTATTACAACCACTTTAAGGACATTTCCCTTTTACTTTTCTGCCACCGTTACATCCCCCTTTAAGTACCAGACCCGGTACCCCACAGCCCTGGCGGGCGACTCATAAACAGGACACCACTATCGGAGACTATTTGAAGTGGTAGACCATGGAAACGAAAAATCTGAAGAATGAATACTTTTGCGTGCAGATGGAAGATCGGATAGCGGGATGAAATGAGCCATCTTGGAAAAACTATCCACCACCACCCAGATGATGGTAAATCCAGCCGACGCTGGCAGATCCGTGATGAAATCCATGGAGATATGCTGCCAGGGAGCAGACGGCACAGGCACAGGAAGCAACTGACCAGATGGAATCTGTTTGGGAGTCTTATTTTGGGCACACAAAGGACAAGCAGAGCTGAAATACGCAACATCTTTGCGCAGAATCGGCCACCAATAGGGTCAAGAGATAAGGAGAGTAGTCCTTCCATCCAGCGTGGCCCGCCAACTTAGAAGAATGTCCCCAGAGAAGAACCCGCTTCTTGTCAGGTTCAGCCACATAAGTCTTACCGGAAGGTAGACTAGATAAGTCAAGCAAAACAACTGTGATTATTTTGGAGGGCTTGATGATATGTTTAAGCTCCTTCTCCTGGTCGGACGCCTGGAAGGACCTGGATAGCATATCCACCTTAATGTTTTTATCAGCCGGCCGAAAGAGGAGTGTGAAGTTAAAGTGACCAAAAAACAAAGACCACCTGGCTTGACGGGGGTTAAACCGCTGAGCAGACTGCAGATAAGCCAGATTCTTGTGGTCAGTGTAAATTACCACAGGGTGCAACGCTCGTTCCAGCAAGTACCAGCAGATAGCATCTCGGGATCCATCTTCAGACTGGTCTCAGAAATGATGTACCCCAGAAACGGAAGGGAGAACTGTTCGAAGACGCACTTTTCATTTTTGGCATAGAGACGGTTAGTTCCTAACCTTAGTAGAACGTAGTATGTTGGCAGATCAGGAGAGAATACCAAGAAGTCGTCCAGGTATACTGCCACACACGTATAGAGCAGGTCACGGAAGATGTCGTTCACCAGTTATTGGAAGACGGCTGGAGAATAACGGCATACTCGTAATGGCCATTGCGGGTGTTGAAAGCCATCTTAATAATATAATAATAATCTTTATTTATACAGAACCAACATATTCCGCCGCACTTTACAGTTTAACAGTTTCAAACACAACAGTCATAAGTAACAACGTTAACAATACAGTAATTAAAGCACAATAAGCCGCCCCTGCTCGTGAGAGCTTACAATCTACAATGAGGTGGGGAGATACAAAGTACAGGTGTGTATTTACAGTGATGGTCCAGCCATCTTCAGGGGGTGGGGGATAGAGATAGTGAATGGGCTACACACACACTTACACATATAATGACTTTGATTAGGGAACGTGATAGGCAGCTCTGAAAAAATGTGATTTGAGGGCGCGCCTTCCGCTCATCTCTCTGGCGAATTCGAACCAGGTTGTATACCTTTCGTAAGTCAAGCTTTGTGAAGACTCTGGAACCCTTCAGGCGATCAAACAGCTCAGAGATCAGGGGTAGGGGGTACTTATTTTTTACTGTGATTTGGTTAAGGCCCCTGTAGTGAATGTAGGGTTGCAGAGAGCCGACCTTCTTTTTCACAAAGAAAAACCCAGCTCTGGCTGGAGATGAGGATTTCTGGATAAATCTCCTAGCGAGGTTCTCTTCTATATACTCAGACATAACGTGAGTCTCGGCCTGGGACAGGGGGTAGTTTTGGAGGTGAAATACCAGGCAGGAGGTCTATCGGGCAGTCAAAGGGCCTATGAGGTGGCAAGGTCTCAGCCTCCTTGTTGTCAAAGATGTCTGCACACAGGATCATCAATACCTTAGGGTACACAATGTGGAACACAAAACCAGCAGCTCCTCAGTGTACACATTGTGGAACACAGGAGCAGCGGCTGTGTCCTATGGGTGCTGGACAGGAGTCCCTCAATGAACTGTTCCTTTATGAGCTTATCCCCGTCCTGTACGCTGTTAGGGTCAACCTGTTTGATGGCCCGCAGTGCCTCTTGCAGATTAAGGGCATAGTCCCATATGCTATCCTGTGTTCCTTGCTTGCACCAGAAAAAATTTGGATTTCTGCAGCGTCAAAGGTGATTTTAAGTTTGGTAAATATCTGCTGCACAGTTCCTTTTTCCACATCTGGCCAGGATTTTACCTGTCTTAGGGCCGCGCCAATCAGTTGGCCAGTTAAGATGCTGACCTTTTGATGCTCAGTCAGGGGATATACCTCAAATAGGCTGCAGAGCCTTTCCTTACAGTCACTTAATGTATGGGACTCCTGGAATACTGTGGAAGCCAGGCCTCTCTTGGAATGTAGGGCATGGACAGCGGCATTATGGGCGCTGTAGCTGCGGCAGGGTCCGGCTGGCTTGTAGGAGCTGCGAGTACTGCGGGGCCTGGTGGTAGTATAGGGGCTGCGACCAGCGCCAATTCCCCTCCCGGTGGGACATAGCTTCTCCCCCATGCTAAATGGTAGAGGCCGTTGTCTCTCCTCCGGAGTCTGCAGCGGTTCCTCTCGTGCGGTTGGGCACTTTTCCCAGTCCTCCGTCCAGGACCCCTGTACAGTGTCTCCACTTCCGGCTCTGTTGTACAGCGTCTTCACTTGTGGTGTTCCTCTCGCAGAGCGGCACCCGTTTTTCCATCTTCACGCTCCGCCCACGAAGGTACGTCTCCTTCTTCCCCTCGCGCTCCATGCGGTGCGGCAATGGCGGTTTGCAAACAAACTGTCACAGTCTCTGGCACACAGTACCTGGCGATGCCAGGGCACAAAATCCTGTTCGTGACACCAAAGTTGAGTCACCCACCAGAGCAATGGGGATACTCGGTACCGGGTCCAGTCGCTCTTAAAAGGGATGTCACGGTGGCTGCGACCCGGTCCGTGGCACTGAGACTCAATTAAAGGGGAACGGTCTTTAAAGGGGTATTGTGAAAGTCTATTTTCCTGACGCCACCTGTGGTTCTCGGTCAGTAGAGACCGACGCCGCTTAAAGGGGTCCTCTGGGGTGATGGTATGGCGGCTGGATGATGACGCTTCCCACAGGTGAAGCGGAGTCCCTCAATGAACTGTTCCTTTATGAGCTCATCCCCGTCCTGTACGCTGTTAGGGTCAACCTGTTTGATGGCCCGCAGTGCCTCTTGCAGATTAAGGGACAGAACCTGCACGGCAGGCAGCTTGAGCTGTACTCTGGGGGTCTGTGACACGGTGACTCCAGGCTCTATCTGCTGCTTTGCCTCAGCTATGGTATGGGCAGTATACTTATAGTCCTATACCCTCCGACTCTGCTGTGGTCCTTACAGCTATCCACAACCTCGGGCTCCCTGTGCCCGTTTTTTGTGCTCTGGCTCTTAGGGGCCTAATCGTCGCCTCCTTGAGCCCTCAATCTCTCCTCTGCTCCTTTCCTGTCTGCTCCAGACTGAACTGAACTGAACTCTCTGGTCTCTCTGGACCAACTGTCTGACTCCTCCTCCAGACTAGGATCTTTATTCAGGGAAGCAGGTTCTGAGCTCCCCCTCCTGGCCTGGATTCAGAAGGTGTTGTGTGTGAGATTGCCTGCCAAAGGGATCCCTCTGGTCTCCAGGCATAGCACTACCCTCCCACAGAAGAAGGCAGCACTACTTTGGTACATGAACTTCTGGGGTTCCACATACACATTGTGGAACACAGGAGCAGCGGTCCCCCCACAGTGTACACGATGTGGAGCACAGGATCAGCAGTCCCCCCACAGTGTACACGATGTGGAGCACAGGATCAGCGGTCCCCCCACAGTGTACACGTTGTGGAGCACAGGAGCAGCGGTCCCCCCACAGTGTACACGATGTGGAGCACAGGAGCAGTGGTCCCCCCACAGTGTACACGATGTGGGGCACAGGAGCAGCGGTCCCCCCACAGTGTACACGATGTGGAGCACAGGAGCAGCGGTCCCCCCGCAGTGTACACGATGTGGAGCACAGGAGCAGCGGTCCCCCCGCCGTATCACTGTTCAGGGTTTGCCTTTTGGTTTCAGCTTGCATTTCTTCTGGTTACCGGGACCCGAGACCACGCTTCTCCTTAGCGGAGAACAATACATGCTTGTGAGGGATAATAGGATCCCAGACACTCCCTGCGGATTAGTGCCCAATCTGATTACTGCACCGAGGGGGTCCGGGGGGCCACATATGGAAAACAGGTAATAAGACATGTATGCAAACACGTCCATATATAATATATCTATCACATCTACATAGCTACATCCCATCCACCGAGCGCAGAATTATCAGCCGTGAGGATTGTGTAGTGTGTGTGTACACAGCTCTGGCAAAAATGAAGAGACCACCACATCACATCCCTGTCATGGTCGCCCAATCCCCAGACCTGAACCCACTGAACACCTCTGGAATGTAATCAAGAGGATGATGGATAGTCAGAAGCCATCAAACACAGAAGAACGGCTGACATTATTGTACCAGGAGCAGTGTGTGAGACTGGTGGAAAGCTGCCAAGACGCAGGAAAGCTGGGATTAACAATAATAACAATCTTTATATAGCGCTAACATATTCCGCAGCGCTTTACAGGTTGCACACATTATCATCACTGTCCCCATTGAGGCTCACAATCTAAATTCCCTATCAGTATGTCTCTAGAATGTGGGAGGAAACTGGAGAACCTGGAGGAAACCCACGCAAACTCCTTGCAGATGTTGTCCTTGGTGGGATTTGAACCCAGCACTCCAGCGCTGCACGGCTGCTGTGCTAACCACTGAGCCACCGTACAATGCTAACCACTGAGCCACCGTACAATGCTAACCACTGAGCCACCGTGCTGCCCGAAATATTGATTTACTAATATTCCTGAGGTAAAACATTAGTATTGTTGTTTGTAAATGATTATGAACTTGTTTTTTTTGCATTATTTGAGGTCTGCAAGCAATGTATTTTTTTGTTATTTTGACCATTTCTCATTTTCAGAATATAAATACAAAATATATTGCTTGGAAATTCGCAGACCTGTTGTCAGTAGTTTATAGAATAAAAGAACAAGTTATATTTTACTCAAAGATATAAAGAGGAAAATCAGACAAACTGAACATTCTGCAGTGGTCTCTACATTGTTGCCAGAGCCGTATATGAGCGTATATACACCGTGTACACAGGAGAATATATGTGGTGATATATCCCACAGTCATATATTCTAAGAGTATATCACTACTATATACTCCTGTATACATTGTGTATAACACTACTATATATACTCCCTGAATGAACCGTATATATCACTATATATAAACAGCAGGTGAATATAGTATTGAACACATCACCAGTTTTCTAAGTTAATCTAATTCTAAATATGACATTAACATAAAATAATCCCCAAATGTCTGTAAGAAACCATCCACACAGGACAGAAATCACCATAGATGTCCATAAATTATGTGTAATAATGAGAAATGACACTCGGAAAAGTACTGAGCATGTTACTGAAATGTAATTTATAGTTAACACAAAAGCCTTTGTTACATAGTAACATAGTAACATAGTTAGTAAGGCGGAAAAAAAGCCATGTGTCCATCCAGTGCAGCCTATATTCCGTCACAGATCTACGTCCTTCTACGGAACCTAATAATTGTAAGATACAATATTGTTCTGCTCCAGGAAGACATCCAGGCCTCTCTTGAACCCCTCGACTGAGTTCGCCATCACCACCTCCTCAGGCAAGCAATTCCAGATTCTCACTGCCCTAACAGTAAAGAATCCTCTTCTATGTTGGTGGAAAAACCTTCTCTCCTCCAGACGCAGAGAATGCCCCCTTGTGCCCGTCACCTTCCTTGGTATAAACAGATCCTCAGCGAGATATTTGTATTGTCCCCTTATATACTTATACATGGTTATTAGATCGTCCCTCAGTCGTCTTTTTTCTAGACTAAATAATCCTAATTTCGCTAATCTATCTGGGTATTGTAGTTCCCCTATCCCCTTTATTGATTTTATTGCCCTCCTTTGTACTCTCTCTAGTTCCATTATATCCTTCCTGAGCACCGGTGCCCAAAACTGTACACAGTACTCCATGTGCGGTCTAACTAGGGATTTGTACAGAGGCAGTATAATGCTCTCATCATGTGTATTCAGACCTCTTTTAATGCACCCCATGATCCTGTTTGCCTTGGCAGCTGCTGCCTGGCACTGGCTGCTCCAGGTAAGTTTATCATTAACTAGGATCCCCAAGTCCTTCTCCATGTGAGATTTACCCAGTGGTTTCCCATTCAGTGTGTAATGGTGATATTGATTCCTTCTTCCCATGTGTATAACCTTACATTTATCATTGTTAAACCTCATCTGCCACCTTTCAGCCCAAGTTTCCAACTTATCCAGATCCATCTGTAGCAGAATACTATCTTCTCTTGTATTAACTGCTTTACATAGTTTTGTATCATCTGCAAATATCAATATTTTACTGTGTAAACCTTCTACCAGATCATTAATGAATATGTTGAAGAGAACAGGTCCCAATACCGACCCCTGCGGTACCCCACTGGTCACAGCGACCCAGTTAGAGACTATGCCATTTATAACCACCCTCTGCTTTCTATCACTAAGCCAGTTACTAACACATTTACACACATTTTCCCCCAGACCAAGCATTATCATTTTGTGTACCAACCTCTTGTGTGGCACGGTATCAAACGCTTTGGAAAATTCAAGATATACCGCGTCCAATGACTCCCCTTGGTCCAGTCTATAGGTTACCTCTTCATAAAAAACTGATTAGATTGGTGACAGGAGCGATTCCTCATAAACCCATGCTGATATGGAGTTAAACAGTTATTCTCATTGAGATAATCCAGAATAACATCCTTCAGAAACCCTTCACATATTCTACCAACAGTAGAGGTTAGACTTACTGGCCTAAAATTTCCAGGTTCACTTTTAGAGCCCTTTTTGAATGTTGGTACCACATTTGCTATGCGCCAGTCCTGTGGAACAGACCCCGTCGCTATAGAGTCCCTAAATATAAGAAATAATGGTTTATTACATTACTCAGTTCTCTTAGTACTCGTGGGTATAATTTGTTGGTGACGAAGCTTCAAGACAGAGAAACTAGTTGCAGGCATTGCTCAGGTGGGAGTTTGGTCAATTCTTTCACATGAACACTCGTGACATCTTGAAGCTTCCGTGGCTCCGTCTATGAACTCTGAGCTTTAGTTCCTTCCATACATTTTCTGTAGAATTCAGGTCTGGTGATTGACCATTCTAGCAGCATTATTTTCTTTCTCTCAAACCAATTGATATTTTCTTGGCTGTGTGTTTGGAATCATCATCTTTCTGAAATGTATTCCTCGTTTCATCTTCATCATTTTGGTAGATGGCAGCAGATTTTGTCCATTCATTCTTCCTTTAATTACACAGTACCACATAGTGACCATATAACTAGTTATATACATCATATAATGGTAAAGTGTATGCAATATACCATATATAACTAGTTATCTGGTCACTATGTGGTACTGTGTATACTATATACTGTATATACCAGTTATCTGATCACTATATTGTGCTGTGTATACTATATACTGTCATAACTAGTTATATTGTTGTTATGTGATACTGTGTATACTATATACTGTATATAACCAGTTATCTGATCTTTATGTGGTACTGTGTATACTATATACTGTATATAACCAGTTATCTGGTCACTATGTGGTACTGTGTATGCTATATACTGTATGTAACCTGTTATCTGATTACTATGTGGTACTGTGTATACTATATACTGTATATAACCAGTTATCTGATCTTTATGTGGTACTGTGTATACTATATACTGTATAAAGCCAGTTATCTGGTCACTATGTGGTACTGTGTATGCTATGTACTGTATGTAACCTGTTATCTGATTACTATGTGGTACTGTGCATACTATATACTGTATGTAACTATTTATCTGGTCTCTATGTAGCAATCCCATCTCTGCCCTCCCTTATCCTCCCTTATTTTGAAGTCCACTCTGTCCGCATCTACTCTCCCTCCAACCTCCAAGTGGCCGTCATATTCCGACCTCAGGGCCCGGCCACTGCCTTTATTGACTAATTCTCCACCTGGCTTCTTCACTTTCTCTCTGCTGACATTCCCACTATCATCATGGGTGACTTCAACATCCCCGCTGATACCCTTCAGTCAACAGCTTTCAAACTTCTGTTCCTTACTTCTTCTTTTGGACTTGTTCAGTGGTCCTCCTCAGCCACCCACACAGACGGACACACATTAGACCTGGTATTCACCCGTCTCTGCTCTCTATCTAACTTCACAAGCTCCCCTATTCCCTCTATCTGACCACCATCTGCTCACCTTCTCATCCCTGTCCTCCTCACCGGTCACCCATGTCCAGCAACATGCATACCCCCGCAGAAACCTCACACACCTAGACACCCACAAGCTCTCTGACTCTATTCTACCACTGGTATCCATATCCTCACTCCACGACACAGACACTGCCACTGCTTTCTACAATGACACTCTTGCATCAGCTATTGACATGTTCGCCCTTGTCGTTCATGGCAGAGTGCAACGTATCAATAGACCTGGCAAAATGACATCACTAAACAGCTCTGGAAAGTGTCCAGGGTTGCAGAACGGCGTTGGAAGAAAGCAAATTCGCAAGATGATTTCACTGCACTCAAACAAGCAATGCTCACATTCAGATCTGCCCTCACCTCAGCTAAACAGGCCTACCTTACAACCCTTGTATCCTTCCTATCCTCCAACCCCAATCAGTTATTCAAAACTTAACTCCCTCCTCCGCCCACGACTGCCCCTCCAACCTCCCTCATCTCTCCTGAGGACTTTGCCACACACTTCAAAAATAAGATCGACCAAACATGGAAAGTCTTCATTGTCCAACCACCACAACGCCTATGTATACCGGACCAATGCCCAAACCCCATATCCTCCTTCTCCAACATCACTGAAGGGGTCCTGGTTGGTCTCCATCTGCTGGATTTTGTGTAGTGGAAGACCTGTTGATCCCTATTATACTATTTCTATTGTGGTGAAATTGATGCCACTTTGTTGGTGTCTGCCAGTAATTTTTGGAAATGTGAACACTCCTGGTTGGGTCTCCTTCATGCGTGTTGCCTGTAGCAGTAGGCCTCCAAGACTGTCAGGCCTCCACTACCTTGGACTCAACTACCGGTGTTACTATCCTTAAATTTTTCTGACAATGGTGGTCTACAAAACTGAGATTTGTGCCACCTGAGTGTGGCTCAGCATGAAAGCAGGTAGAGGTGTTGTATGTGGTATCAGGGCTCCCAGCACAGGGGGCCTACACCGATCCCTCACCGACCTCATCTTACTGTGACGTTCAATTGAAAGCTGTAAATCCTGTCCTCGACCCCGATACCTCATGCCTGGCTGATTGCTGCAGTGCCATGCTACAATTAGTACTGGGAGTGAATTGAGGCCACTTTCCTGATGTCTGTCCCTCATGTGATGTGTTTTGGCAGCATTTGGGGCCATTATAAGGTGTTGTGCATGTGTTGATTTTCCCTCCCATTGCCATGAATGGCGTTTGGTTATGCTTGGCAAATATTCAATGAATTAATCGGCGAATATTGCAAATTTGGCCATTGGAATCCGAACTGAATATTGAAATATTCGCTCATCTCCACTAGAGACCCCATGTGTCTCCACATTTGGTGGCAGAAGTGGGATACTACTCAGCCCAGCAGATCCGGGGAAGCTGCAGGGAACTGATGTTCGTACACCGCCCAAGGGCTCCACAACCAGTGAGGCATATAGACAAACCCAGCAGAACATAGGTGAGGCATATACAGCAGGTTTCCGATGCCACTATGTCCAACCGCAGCTGCTTGGCCTTGGAAAGAGGACCAGAGTGGATGTTTAACCACAAAAAATGGCAACTACAAAATCTGTGCGAGCTTTGACAGATGGAATCCAAGGCTACTGACACTTGATTGGATTTAATCTATGAACCATGGGATGTGGAGGAATGGATACGAGTCAGTTCTCGTCAATTAAATGTTTAGTTTCCCAGGCCAAGCCGGATACCAGGTGGAGGATATGCAGGAACAGACCGGCTTCCCAATAAAATGAATACAGAGTCCTCGTCTCAGAGCTTCCCCCTTTAGGAAGTTGTACCTACCAAAAAATGAAGCATATAACCACAAGAAAAAGAGGTATCATAAAAAATATGTTTTTATTTCAAAAGCAATTATGACGCATAATAAATATAAATCACAGAGCAATCATTTAGAAACAGAGCAATTGACTATGGTTAAGGGTGCACCAAAAAAACATAGTGTTACCCCAGGAACAAAGACATGGAAAGAAAATTGTCTCACAGGACCAAAAAAGCCCATGCTTGAATATACAATATAAAATGACAGTGCACTAAGTTCCATCCATGCTACACAGTCCTAAATAAGGTGGGCCACATTATAATTAAGCTAAAATATCATCATAAACATTATCACTGCTCAGTGGCCATTTGGCTATTACAGCCTAAATAATGAGGAAAACATGGTTCCACACATTAATTCTTACCCATATCAGTGTCCATGGGGATGAATATGCGCCCCTATGTGTGTTTCACAACAGCTTCCTGGGGGGGCCAGAGTTCCCTTTAGGAAGTTGGCAGGAGAGTGATGTCACGCTTGGAAGCGAGGAAGGATCTTCTTTATCATGTAAACACAAACATGCAACATGTTCACACTCCAGGCCAGAAGGGGGAGCTCTGATCCAGCTTGTGGGTGGCTCCCCTATATATATTCTGGTCTGGAGGGAAAGTCAATTAGTTCCTGTCAGAGAGACAGAGGAGAAGGAAGCAGAGGGGCCATGCAGCCATGAGAAGTGCTGCAGCTCCTAGAAAGAGAGAGAGAAAGCAGAACGGATTGTAGAGAGTGTGTAGGAAAAGTGAAGCGCAGGAGAGTGAGAACAGGGGAAAATAGCTGCGACTGGGCTACCTCCCTACAGAGCGCAGACACTGGCACCCGGAAGACCGGTGTTGTGTCGTACTCCAAGTGGCACAGCAGTAACCGGCAGGGCAGCTGGATTGCAGGTCACCTGTCCGCCCTTAAACCCGAGGACACAGTAGTGCATAGAGCCCGAGTCATGATAGAGACCCTGTAAAAAGGCTCGAGCTACCTGTTTTATGGGTAGTGTCCTACCAACCTGGAGGACAGAGAGAACACGTGAGGACCTTGTGAGAGGCTTAAGACAGCAAGGGACTACACCACAGAGCTAGAAGGAAGGTGTTACGGAACCCCTCAGCACCCAGAATATGTTGTGCAGTTATATCTATGTATAATAGGTTCCATGTGAGATGCATGTCCCTAATGCATCAGCCCACAGGCTGATATCCCCCTTCTGACCTCCCCCACCTTTGTAATTCCCACAGTAAATATTGGCAGGCTCCGGCCACCTGCGGCTATTGTAATCTATGTCTGGCCTGCCACTTTTCAATTGGCCTGCCCTCTGTATCTGTGTGATATATTCTGTGTCCTGTGAGTAAAGTGTGGTCACACTGGAAATACGTGGAGAAGCAGTGATCTTTTATATGCGCCCATGTAACCAAGCAATTCCAGCCAGCGTCGTTTCATTCAGACTCCAGCCAAAGCAGAGTGGACCTCCTGAAACACGGGGTGGTACTGAAAGAGGTACTCCAGCACGGTAGACCCCGTTACACTGGTGGCAGACAGCGGGATGTGATACCCCGTCTACAGGAGGAAAGGAATGAATGGAAAACAACTACCAGAAGTTAAAGAGATCTACATTAAAAGATCTAATGGAAGCCCGAGGGTTAATCGCCAGCAACAAGACAAAAGCGGATTTGATAGCAGCCATCATGGAACACGACAGTGCAGCGCCCCCCAATGTGAAAGTGGAGGAAACGGAATTCCAGAGGGAGGTAAAGAACAGACTGGCGTTCTATGGCCCAAATCCTGCAGTAGAGATCATACGAGAGGTGATGGCTGATGTGCGTACTGATCTGAAGGAAAAGATGGCTGAGTGGACCAGGATAGAGCTAGCGAAGATGGAGATGTCAGAGCGGACCAAAGTGGAGCTGGCCAAGATGGAGATGGCAGAGCGGAGAGAGGAGAGTCAGCGAGCAGGGGGAGCTCTGGCCTCCGCCCAGGTGCCTTCAACAGTAAGCCACAAAAAGATCCAACATAATGCCTTCCGACAGTTGGGGGAGGCAGAGGAAGACATTGATGGCTTTCTGCAGGACTTTGAGCGGCAGTGTGCCCTTCATCAAGTGAAGCCGGAGGAATGGGTTCAGATTCTGGCCAGCAAGCTGACAGGCAGGCCAGCGGCGCCAGCGCGTATGGTACGATCGGGAACGCACCTTGGAAATAGGACAGAAGGTCCTGGTGTTAGAGCCCACTAGGCAGAACAAGTTCCAAGTTGCATGGCAGGGGCCCTACCAGGTAGTGGGGAAAAATAGCCGACACCACCTATAATGTCGCCGATTGTGACGACCCCAGGGTTATCTGCATGTTCCACGTGAATATGCTGAAGCCCTACTGGGAGCACCCTGAAGATGTAGTGGCCATCTGTGCACCTGAAGCAGAGGATTTAGCCAGACTTCCCTTGCCTGATGTCTTAGGGGAAAGGACTCAGTCTAAAACATGGGACCAGGTACACTTGGGTGAAGACCTAGGTCCCCGGGAGAGACAGCAGGCGGAGGCGTTGTTGAGGCAGCGACAGAGGATGTTTTTGGGGAGACCAGGGTACACTCGCCTGGCACAACACAAGGTTGAGACCCAGGATCAGACCCCCCTGCGACAACCCCCCTTCCGCGTTCCTGAGTCTGTACGAGAAGGGATGCGACAAGAGATACAAGAGATGTTGCATTTAGGGGTCATTGAAGAGTCAGATAGTCCCTGGGCATCCCCCGTAGTGTTAGCGCCCAAGAAGGATGGGACTACACGGTTTTGTGTAGACTATCGTAAGCTCAATGAGAAAACGGTGACTGATGCGTATCCCATGCCACGGGTGGATGAGCTGTTAGACCGGCTGGCGGGGGCAAAGTATTTGACCACCATTGATCTATGCAAAGGCTACTGGCAGATTCCCCTTAGTCCTGACGCTATTCCCAAGTCGGCATTTGTCACCCTGTTCGGCTTATTCCAGTTTCGAGTTATGCTATTCGGGATGAAGAATGCCCCGGCGACCTTCCAGAGGCTGGCTGACCGGCTTCTGGATGGTCTCCAGGACTATACTTGTGCCTACCTGGATGACATTGCCATCTACAGCGCAACATGGGAAGAGCATCTAAATCACCTAGAGACAGTATTGACAGGATCCACAAGGCCGGAATCACCCTGAACCCAAACAAGTGTCACGTGGGCAAAGCAGAGGTTCAGTATTTAGGGCATTGGGTGGCAAGTGGGAAACAGCGACCAGAACCAGCCAAGATTGAGGCCATAGCCAAATGGCCCACCCCACGCACTAAAACCCATGTCATGGCGTTTCTAGGGACAGAGGGGTATTACAGGAAATTCATTCCCAATTACAGCAGCGTAGCCAAGCACCTCACTGATCTGGCCCGTAAGAACCAACCCCGCCAGGTAACCTGGACCCCAGAGTGTGAGAAAGCCTTCCGCCAGCTAAAGGACGCCCTCACCAATACCCCTGTATTAGCCGCACCCGATCCAACTAAACGTTTCCTGCTTCACACAGATGCTTCTATGTTTGGATTGGGGGCAGTACTGAGCCAAGTCGGGCCGGACGGCCAAGAACACCTGGTAGCTTACCTGAGTTGGAAACTACTGCCCCGTGAAGTAAGCTATGCGGCCATCGAGAAGGAGTGTCGGGCGGTAGTATGGGCACTCAAAAAGTTGCAACCATATTTGTATGGATGACAGTTTTCCCTCCTAACGGACCATAATCCCCTAGTCTGGCTTAATCGGGTCTCCGGAGACAACGCCAGATTACTGCAGTGGAGTTTAGCCCTACAACCTCTGGACTTCACCATCCACTACAGACCAGGCAAACAAAACGGTAATGCCGATGGACTAAGTCGATGAACGCAACTTGTACCAACCCCATAAACTTCGGTAATCGCCAAACCGATCCGTTAAGGATCAGACTGTGTATGCAGATCGCGTCGCTGAAAAGGGGAGCCGTGTTACGGAACCCCTCAGTACCCAGAATATGTTGTGCAGTTATATGTATGTATAATAGGTTCCATGTGAGATGCATGTCCCTAATGCATCAGCCCACAGGCTGCGCTCCTGGGCAGAGGGGACAAGATATCCCCCTTCTGACCTCCCCCACTGTCATAATCTCTGCAGGCAGAGATCATAGCAAGCCTATAGAGGGACAAGCTCTCGGAAGATGGAACTATACTGACCATGAACTAAGCCTGCCGCGCAACTAGAAATAGCCAGGTAGCATTTCCTATTTATCGCTAGATGCCCAGCTCTGGCCTAAGACCTAAATAGCTAGCAGAGGGAAATATAAGACCTGGCTCACCTCTAGAGAAATATTCCAAAGAAGACAGTAGCCCCCCACATATAATGACGGTGAGTTCAGATGAAACAACAAACGCAGCAGGAAAATAGTCTTAGCAAATTTGAGGTCCGCTTACTAGATAGCAGAAGACAGATAGTATACTTTCATGGTCAGCAGAAAAACACTAACAAAACACCATCCAGAGATTACCTTAAACTCTGGCATTAACTCATAACGCCAGAGTAGCAATCCCTGATCAACGAGAGCTTTCCAGACACAGTAACAAAACTTCAGCTGTGAACTGGAACAAATAGGCAAAACGAAACATGGACAAAAGTCCAACTTATCTAGTAGTTGTCAGAAGCAGGAACAAGCACTGAGAGGCATCAGATAACATTGTTGACCGGCAAGAAACCACCAGAGAAATGAGCTTAAATAGCGACACCCACTACTGATGGAACCAGGTGAAACAGGAAAGAGGATGACAAGTCCAATTCCACAAGCGGCCACCGGGGGAGCCCAGAATCCAAATTCACAACAGTACCCCCCCCTCAAGGAGGGGGCACCGAACCCTCACCAGATCCACCAGGGCGACCAGGATGAGCCCTATGGAAGGCACGAACAAGATCAGAAGCATGAACATCAGATGCATTGACCCAAGAATTATCCTCCTGGCCGTAACCCTTCCAGTTGACCAGATACTGGAGTCTCCGTCTGGAAACACGAGAGTCCAAAATTTTCTCCACAACGTACTCCAACTCACCCTCAACCAACACCGGAGCAGGAGGCTCAACTGAAGGTACAACAGGTACCTCATACCTGCGCAATAACGACCGATGAAAAACGTTATGAATGGAAAAGGACGCAGGGAGGTCCAAACGGAAAGAAACAGGATTAAGAATCTCCAATATTCTATAAGGGCCGATGAACCGAGGTTTAAACTTAGGAGAAGAGACCCTCATAGGGACAAAACGAGAAGACAACCACACCAAATCTCCAACACAAAGCCGAGAACCAACACGACGATGACGGTTGGCAAAACGCTGAGTCTTCTCCTGGGACAACTTCAAATTGTCCATAACCTGCCCCCAGATGTGATGCAATCTCTCCACCACCGCATCCACTCCAGGACAATCCGAGGATTCCACCTGACCGGAGGAAAATCGAGGGTGAAACCCCGAATTACAGAAAAACGGGGACACCAAGGTGGAAGAGCTGGCCCGATTATTGAGGGCGAACTCTGCCAATGGCAAAAAAGCAACCCAATCATCCCGGTCAGCAGAGACAAAACACCTCAGATATGTCTCCAGGGTCTGATTAGTCCGCTCGGTCTGGCCATTAGTCTGAGGGTGAAAAGCAGATGAAAAAGACAAATCTATGCCCATCCTAGCACAGAATGCCCGCCAAAATCTAGACACAAATTGGGTACCTCTGTCAGAAACAATATTCTCAGGAATACCGTGCAATCGGACAACATTCTGAAAAAACAGAGGAACCAACTCAGAAGAAGAAGGCAACTTGGGCAGAGGAACCAAATGGACCATTTTAGAGAAACGGTCACAGACCACCCAGATGACAGACATCTTCTGGGAAACAGGCAGATCTGAAATAAAATCCATCGAGATGTGTGTCCAAGGCCTCTTAGGAATAGGCAAGGGCAACAGCAGTCCGCTAGCCCGAGAACTACAAGACTTGGCCCGAGCACAAATGTCACATGACTGCACAAAGACTCGCACATCTCGTGACAGGGAAGGCCACCAGAAGGATCTTGCCACCAAATCCCTGGTACCAAAAATTCCGGGATGACCTGCCAATGCAGAAGAATGTACCTCAGAGATGACTCTACTGGTCCAATCATCCGGAACAAACAGTCTATCAGGCGGACAACGATCCGGTCTATCCGCCTGAAACTCTTGCAAGGACCGCCGCAGATCAGGAGAAACGGCCGACAAAATTACTCCCTCCCTAAGGATACCTGTGGGTTCAGCATTACCAGGAGAGTCCGGGTCAAAACTCCTAGAAAGGGCATCTGCCTTAACATTCTTAGAACCCGGTAGGTATGACACCACAAAATTAAAGCGAGAAAAAAATAAAGACCAGCGCGCCTGTCTAGGATTCAGGCGCCTGGCAGTCTCAAGATAAATCAAATTTTTGTGGTCAGTCAATACCACCACCTGATGCTTAGCCCCCTCTAGCCAATGGCGCCACTCCTCAAACGCCCACTTCATGGCCAAAAGCTCCCTATTCCCAACATCATAATTCCGCTCTGCGGGCGAAAATTTGCGAGAAAAGAAGGCACAAGGCCTAATGACGGAGCAGTCGGAACCTTTCTGCGACAACACTGCCCCAGCTCCGATCTCCGAAGCGTCAACCTCAACCTGAAAAGGCAGATTCACATCAGGCTGACGTAACACAGGGGCAGAGGCAAAACGGTGCTTAAGCTCCTGAAAGGCCTCTACAGCATGAGGGGACCAATTAGCAACATCAGCGCCATGTCTGGTCAAATCAGTCAGTGGTTTAACGACATCCGAAAAACCAGCAATAAATCGGCGGTAAAAGTTGGCAAAGCCCAAAAATCTCTGAAGACCCTTAAGAGAGGAGGGCTGAGTCCAGTCACAAATAGCTTGCACCTTGACGGGATCCATCTCAATGGAAGAGGGAGAAAAAATATATCCCAAAAAGGAAATTTTCTGGACCCCAAAAACGCACTTAGACCCCTTCACACATAAAGAATTAGACCGCAGAACCTGAAAAACTCTCCTGACCTGCTGGACATGAGAGTCCCAGTCATCAGAAAAAATCAGAATATCATCCAGATATATTATCATAAATTTATCCAAAAAATCGCGGAAAATATCATGCATAAAAGACTGGAAAACTGAAGGGGCATTAGAAAGACCAAAAGGCATGACCAAATACTCAAAGTGGCCCTCGGGCGTATTAAATGCGGTCTTCCACTCATCCCCCTGCCTGATCCGCACCAAATTATACGCCCCACGAAGATCAATTTTAGAGAACCACTTAGCACCCTCTATACGAGCAAACAAATCAGTAAGCAATGGCAATGGGTATTGGTACTTAACAGTGATCTTATTCAGAAGCCGATAATCAATACATGGTCTCAAAGAGCCGTCCTTTTTTGAGACAAAGAAAAACCCAGCTCCCAAGGGAGAAGAAGATGGACGAATATGTCCCTTTTCCAAAGACTCCTTTATATATTCCCGCATAGCAGCATGTTCCGGCACAGACAGATTAAACAAACGACCCTTTGGATATTTGCAACCCGGTATCAAATCTATGGCACAATCGCACTCACGGTGCGGAGGTAACGACCCAAGCTTGGGTTCGTCAAAGACGTCTTGATAATCAGAGAGGAACTCAGGGACTTCAGAGGGAATGGACGACGAAATAGAAACCAAAGGTAAGTCCCCATGAATACCCTTACATCCCCAGCTCAACACAGACATTGCTCTCCAGTCCAAGACTGGATTGTGAGACTGCAACCATGGCAATCCCAGTACCAAATCGTCATGTAAATTATACAGCACCAGGAAACGAATAATCTCCTGGTGATCCGGATTGATACGCATGGTTACTTGTGTCCAGTATTGTGGTTTATTATTAGCCAATGGGGTGGAGTCAATCCCCTTCAGAGGAATAAGAGTCTCCAAAGGCTCTAAATCAAAACCACAACGATTGGCAAAGGACCAATCCATAAGACTCAGAGCGGCGCCAGAGTCAACATAGGCGTCCGTGGCAATGGATGACAAAGAGCAAATCAGGGTTACAGACAAAATAAACTTAGACTGAATGGTGCCAATGGAAACAGACTTATCAAGCTTCTTTGTACGCCTAGAGCATGCTGATATAACATGAGTAGAATCCCCACAATAGAAGCACAATCCATTCTTCCGTCTAAAATTCTGTCGCTCGCTCCTGGACAGAATTCTATCACACTGCATACTTTCTGGCGTCTTTTCCATAGACACCGCCAGATGGTGCACCGGTTTGCGCTCCCACAGACGCCTATCAATCTGAATAGCCATTGTCATGGACTCATTCAGACCTGCAGGCACAGGGAACCCCACCATAACATCCTTAACGGCATCAGAGAGACCTTCTCTGAAAGTTGCCGCCAAGGCGCACTCATTCCACTGAGTAAGCACAGACCATTTACGGAATTTTTGGCAGTAAACCTCAGCTTCGTCTTGCCCCTGAGATAGTGCCATCAAAGTTTTTTCTGCCTGAAGTTCCAAATGAGGTTCCTCATAAAGCAAACCCAAGGCCAGAAAAAACGCATCCACATCGCGCAACGCAGGATCCCCTGCTGGCAATGA
This sequence comes from Ranitomeya variabilis, assembly GCF_051348905.1. Lineage (NCBI taxonomy): Eukaryota > Metazoa > Chordata > Amphibia > Anura > Dendrobatidae > Ranitomeya > Ranitomeya variabilis. Next base: position 3,813,240 of record NC_135237.1, on the reverse strand, counting down.
GAAGGCCCAATCTTGAGGGTCACCCCTGAGCAAGGAAATCACAATCCTAACCTGCTGAGCAGGGTCTCCAGCTGAACGAGACTTCAGGGACAAATAAAGCTTACAATTATTTCGGAAATTCTGGAAGCTAGCTCTATTCCCTGTGAAGAACTCCGGCAAAGGAATTCTCGGCTCAGATACTGGAGCATGTACCACAAAATCTTGTAAATTTTGTACTTTCGTGATGAGATTATTCAAACCCGCAGTTACACTCTGAAGATCCATTATTGTCAGGTGCACACAGAGCCATACAGAGATTAGGAGGAGAGAGAGAAAAAAGACTGCAGCAAGGCAAACTGGAAAAAAAAAAAAAAAAAAAAAAAAATTCCAGCAGACTTCTTATAACTCTCCTTTCTCAACCTGGGTCTTTAACACTTTATAGGCCGGTCAAACTGTCATAATCTCTGCAGGCAGAGATCATAGCAAGCCTATAGAGGGACAAGCTCTCGGAAGATGGAACTATACTGACCATGAACTAAGCCTGCCGCGCAACTAGAAATAGCCAGGTAGCATTTCCTATTTATCGCTAGATGCCCAGCTCTGGCCTAAGACCTAAATAGCTAGCAGAGGGAAATATAAGACCTGGCTCACCTCTAGAGAAATATTCCAAAGAAGACAGTAGCCCCCCACATATAATGACGGTGAGTTCAGATGAAACAACAAACGCAGCAGGAAAATAGTCTTAGCAAATTTGAGGTCCGCTTACTAGATAGCAGAAGACAGATAGTATACTTTCATGGTCAGCAGAAAAACACTAACAAAACACCATCCAGAGATTACCTTAAACTCTGGCATTAACTCATAACGCCAGAGTAGCAATCCCTGATCAACGAGAGCTTTCCAGACACAGTAACAAAACTTCAGCTGTGAACTGGAACAAATAGGCAAAACGAAACATGGACAAAAGTCCAACTTATCTAGTAGTTGTCAGAAGCAGGAACAAGCACTGAGAGGCATCAGATAACATTGTTGACCGGCAAGAAACCACCAGAGAAATGAGCTTAAATAGCGACACCCACTACTGATGGAACCAGGTGAAACAGGAAAGAGGATGACAAGTCCAATTCCACAAGCGGCCACCGGGGGAGCCCAGAATCCAAATTCACAACACCCCACCTTTGTAATTCCCACAGTAAATATCGGCAGGCTCCGGCCCCTTGCGGCTATTGTAATGTATGTCTGGCCTGCCGCTTTTCAATTGGCCTGCCCTCTGTGTCTGTGTGATATATTCTGTGTCCTGTGAGTAAAGTGTGGTCACACTGGAAACACGTGAAGAAGCAGTGATCTTTTATATGCGCCCATGTAACCAAGCAATTCCAGCCAGTGTCCTTTCATTCAGACTCCAGCCAAAGCAGAGTGGACCTCCTGAAACACGGAGTGGTACTGAAAGAGGTACTCCAGCATGGTAGACCCCGTTACAGAAGGCTTCTAACTCCACCTGGTAAGGGGGACTCATCCCAAATCGCTTCCAAGCTGGCCGGACCCTGCCTGCTCCTGTGATCCCGTACTCTGGACTGTGGCTTCCTGAATCCTTCAGTAAACCAGGTAAAGAGACTGCAAACCTGTGTCCTCCATTTCTTGCTATACCCCCAACCATCTTCATCTATACACCAGGAGCCCTGGGGACCCAGCTTCACCTGTGGGAAGCCATACCATCTTAGCTGCCATAACATCACCCCAGCACAGGTGGTGTCATGAACAAACTTTATAAACTTTATTCCTATTCACTGTTACCCCTTTTATTGGATGCCCAGGGCCACGGACTGGGTCACTGCCACCGTGACACATCCCTTTAAGAACCAGCCCAGTACCTAGTACCCCATGGCCCTGGTGGTCGCTCCAGATCTAAAAGACTATATGAGAGAAGCTGGAGATGTCTGCTGATGTGCTTAAGGATGGCATTGGGATTGTGGAGCATATTTGCAAGGAAGACATGGAATATGAAACTGGTTGATATAAATTTTTGTTCTATTGAAGGTGAGAACTCTTACATTCATGTCTGTGCTTAAAGACATGTTGATGGACTGTCTATGATAAGTGGATAAGGATGATGAGAAGCCTATCGCACCTGACTAATTAAGATGGGAGAGCAATGTGATGACACAGCATTTAATCTTACATATCAAGACGTCTGTTTTCAGTAGGCCAGGAGACATAGGCTATTATCTTTATGTTGACTTTTGAATTTATGTGTTTTTCTTTGGTTGGTCAAGAAACACAGACTACTGTTCGTATCAGCTGGATGTTGACTTTTGAGTTGCTGAAACTCAACCTCTGCTATCTTTGAAAGACAGGGATATAGGGTAATTGAACAATTGATGTTTGGTAATATGTTGATTGCACATTGTACCAAGCCAGCTAGTTAGATGCATAACAGAGGAGGATGAACTAAGCAGACTGATTAAATGCTCAAACAATGTGATTTAATCTCATCACTCCTTCTCCTTGACCTGTGGATGATGGCTTGAAAGATAGTTGTGAACTATATAAGATATGACTCTGTATCAAGAGTATCTTGACAAAACAACAGCCAGGACACCATGACTTCATAAAGGAACATTCTACCAGGACAACATGGCTCCATCAAGAGGGACACAGATTTTATATTCTACAGGATTTAAGTTTAGGGGACCACGGCCCCAGCTGAAAAAATACAGATCTGCTTCATTGACTATCACTGAAACCATGGATACCTTCGTTTGGAGAAGCCAGGTTGAGACCATCTGGTCACCTGGCTCCATGTAGGTGTAACACTCCAGGAAGCCAGTTGTTACAGTGGTATTGCCCTCCTCACGGGGAGAGTGATGACATGCCTAAAAGCGACAAGGATGCCTTTGACAGGTAACATGAACATACAACACTGTTCTGACTCCAGGCCAGAAGGGAGAGCTCTAGACCCGGTTTGAGGGTAGCTTCCCTATATATTCTGGCTGAAGGAGGAGTTTTTAGTCAGTCTGTGAGGAGAACTGGAGCCGTGCAGACACTAGGTTCTGCAGCTCCTGGAGGAAAATCAGGCAGATTGTAAGAGACTGTGAGGTGAGAAGAGGCAAAGGAGAGGAAAGATACTGGGAGAGGAGCCAGAATTCCGAGGTTGTGGGGGTAACTCTATGCCCCACAGCAGAAACCGGCGGGCAGGAGATTCCAAGTCTCCTGGCCTACATTACACCTGAAGGCACAGCAGCAGATAGAGCCCAGAGTCACCATGAGAAGGGAGACCTGTAAAGAAGCTCGAGTTGCCTGCCATGCTGCAAATGTCCACCTAAAAGGACAGAGAGAGAGAGGACCTCGTACAGAGCCTCAGGCAGCATGGGACTGAGAATACAGCACAGTAAGGAAGGCATCCAACCCCACCTGGCTAGGGGGATTCCGAATCGCTTCCAGGATGCCCAGATTCCAAAGACCACCTGTAACCTGTAGCTGAACTGCATCAGTAAAACGTAAAGAGACTGCAACCTTGTGAAATCTAATTCTTTCCTGCACTCCACCATCTACCATCCCTTTTACCAGCTACACCGGGAGCACTGGGGACCAAGCTCTACCTGTTGGGAGCTATACCATCTAAGCTGCCAAACCATCAGCCCCAGAGGACCCCTTTAAGCAGCATCTTCCACCCCTCGCCGAATACCACAGGTGGCATCACGAACAAACTACATTAGACTTTATTCCCATTTCCATTAATCCCTTTTTTACTGGATGCCCAGGGCCACGGAGAGGGTCACTGCCAACGTGACCACCCCTTTAAGAACAGAACTGGCCCAGTACCGATTACCCCACAGTCCTAGCGGGCGTTCCATAGACATTCTTAAAATCCAGGATTGTGAGAATTGGGTTACCTGGAACCCATGGATATGTTCAGAAAAGTAAGGTTGGGACCATCTGGTCACCTGGATCCATAGATATATTTGTGGAAGCCAGGACTGAGACCATTTGATCACCTGGCTCAATGGAGACATTCGGAGAAGCCAAGTTGGAACCATCCTGTAACCTGGCCATGTGCCTCAATGGACTGTCAGCTTCCTAGCCTTGTCGTTACCTCCTCTCTGTGCATGCTACTTGTGGGGGTAGTTTGGCCCTGGAAGCTCTGAAGTCACAACTGCTCTAATCCTGGTGAGTCAGCGGAAGGGTGAGACTCTAATTTTGCACCATCTTGTGTATTTGCTCTCTATATGTTATTGTCTGTTTTGGGGTTCAGTACAGGGGTGGGGGCTGGTGTAAATGTGCAGCTAGCCCTGCTCACAGCAGCCCCACACCCACTCTCTGTGCCGGGATTGCCCAGCAGGAGATCTGTCACCTTGTGGATTGGAGCTGCTTCTCCTCTGTATCTTCCAGCACAGGTGGCTCCTCTCTGATATTATTTCCTGACTCTCACTTCTTCCCTTCAAATATGCGCCATGCAGGAGGACAGGAGCACTGGCCAATCATCTCTTCTGTCAGTGATGTGAGAGCTTTCATTGGCCAGTGTTCTTCTCCTGCAGGACACCTCTCCTCTCTCAGTTGCTGGACCCTGAGCATAAAAGCCACCGCACACCAGTAATCGAAGTGCATATTTTACAGTATGAAGCAGCCAGGAGATAGCAGGATGTCAGGGAGAGAAGAGCAGCCAAATGCAGGCACAAGCCGGCATCTGAAAGAATGGCTCCTCGCAGATGCCACCCCCTTTTTATCAGCAGGTGGTGCCGCCTGAGGCAACCGACTCAAGTGGCCTCATGATAGGTGCGCCCCTGGATGTTAGGTAGAGTGAGGTTAGTGGAGGGGAGAAACACAAGAAGTTCCATTTTGGAGAGATTTAGTTTCAGATAGAGGGAAGACATGATGTTAGAGACAGCAGACATATCTCTTGTAATGTACTAACCAATATTTCTGCATGCACATAATTGCCTGTAAATGATACTGGGAATATTGTGTTTTCTAATAACAGGGTTAAATGCTGGAAAGATTATTAAGTGAATAAAGTAGAAGTAGATTGTTGACCGTGCCTGTTGTCTCCGCTGTTGCGTGTAGGTCACCTGCATTATATTTGGAGTAGTTGGCATGATGCAACAATCTAGTGCGGAAACGGCGGATCAGTCTGAAACCGAACCCACCAGGGGAAGGATTCCCCTCGGATCTATGCTTAGCCATATACTGATATTTACAGGTGACAATGCAAAATTATTTATTTGTAGACATCAGGTATAAACAGCACTAAAATCTTTAGATACACGTATACATAGCTATTACATGGGTGGGTAAAGATAGTCCAGGAGACAACACTAAACTAAATAGTATACGACTGGAGGAATCAAATTCTTAGAAAGGTAGACCATAGTGTATAGTGTATAGTGGCCTGTAAGGGGCAAACAGTAAGGTGGCTAGCTCAAGAGTGATCCTCACCCAGGTTGGGCTCAGTGTTGTGAGCAGACTGCCAGACCATACGCGCGTTTCGCGTATGCTCCTTCTATCTTTCTAAGAGTTTGATCCGTCCGGTTGTATACTTTTTAGTGTTGTCTCCTGGACTATCTTTACTTGTGTCCTTCATAGTGATTACACCCATATAATATCTATGAAACATGTATCTAGAGATTTTAGTGGTGTTTATACTTGATGTCTATATATAAATAAATAACTTTGCACATATTTTGAAGACAGATTCCATGACTCCAATTTTTGTAATTTTTTATATATTAATGCGAGTTTTTTTTGTCCTTTTGGCAGAGTCGAGAAAGCCATTTCTGACATTCTCAGATATTGTATATTATTGAATATTGCTCTGATCTAATTATTCATGACAATGAAATGACGTGGTACTGGGTTGAGCATTTGCAAAGTATGTTACGTATGTACCCCATGAACCTGCCTTACAGACAGAGTGAGCCTTGTTCACACTGGACAGAGAGGCCCAACAGACGGTCATGTTCAGGCCACCACAAGACCGTGATTCAGTAGATAAAGTGATCAAGATTTTAGAGGACATGCACGGGGACACTACTGATTTAGGTAATTTACACACTTGCCTCTTTCATCAGCTTCATAGAGAGAGACAACGCTAAATGCTATGTAAACGCTCTGCAGGAGATAGTGGCCCACCGGTGGTAAATGTGTCGGCTCAGGTGCCTTGGATGAAGTATTGAGAGATCAGTTGGTCGCAGGCCTGACAAACGCTTACCTGAGGCACGCCCTGAAAGAACGCTTGTGCTATAATCCCAACATGAGCTTCCTCAGGGTTGAAGAAGAAGCTAGAGTGCAACAACAAGAGGCCCCGACTGTGGCGGATATGGTGCGAAGCCAAGAAGTAACCGTCTTGGGGGCGCATGATGCTGAACCAGACTGGGGCCGTGAGTTACAGCAGGAAATGGGTGCGAAAACTGTGGGCATCTGGCTCGCCACCTAAGAACATTAAGGGGCACAAAGACTTCTTTTCTGAGGACTGATGAGTTTTAAGAAGGGAGATGCAGCGCCCCCACCGCCGCAGGGCCGAGGGGTACCCGGTACCAGGCCTCTGAGTCTCTGCTCTGGGATTGTCACGGTGGCTAGACCCGGTCCGTGACCCTGCTGAGGGGCGCCCAATAATAGATGTGGATGATGGTGGTAGTGTGGTGCAGTGCCGGTCGCAGTAAATAAAGAGGACACCAGGTTGCAGTCTCTTTACCTCTTTACTGAAGGCTTCAGGATCTTCAGTCCGGAATACGGTTAACCATGCTGCGCAAGTCTGGCCGGTCCGATGGCACCTCCAGAGTTCCCTTTGCAGGTGGATATCTGTGCCTACCTTCTAGCGCTTGTGTGTTGTGGTCCTCCCCTGCTGTGCTTACGGGATAGTGCCCACAACTGTTGTGTCTGTTTCTCGTGTTCCCTCACAACTCGATTCTGATGTTCTTCCACGTCCCCCAGATGTTATGGTTAGGACACACCCGTATGACGGGGAGGCTCGGAGCTCTTCCGGGACTCTAGCGTCGCCCCACTCCTGTTGTTACCCCCCCTGTGTCTTCCTAGGTCAATTGGGTGAGACAGCCCGCCTATAACTGACTGTCCTACCGTAGGTTTGAAGTTTGGCCTGGAGCTCTATACTTCCTCGGCGTTCCAGCCACCGGTTACACGCCTCAGTAGGATGTTGCCTCGTCTTACAGCACGACTCCTACTGGTATTCTCCTTGTTGCGTTGATCTCGTTTCTCACTCAGCACAATAAACCTCGCTTCTTGTCCTTTCTTGGGGTACCGCCGCTATATCGTGCAGGCGCGGTCCCGTAACGTTCTCTCTGGTTGCTAGGCCTCTGTCAGGATCCCACCCCTGACAGGGACCCCTCTGAATCTTCCCCTACAACACCCTCTGCCACAAGGTGTTGCTTGGTTCCAACCCAGTCAGCTTTCTGATCTAACTTCCTATCCAACCCCCAGTTTTACCAGACTGTGAGGAGTGGCCTAATGCATAGTGCCCTTATCTCCCTCTGGAGGCCAGACTGTGAAATGTATTGGTGTCTGTGATACCTGGTCAGATGAACTCCTTCAGTGCCATCAGACGTACCATAGCCCCCCTCAGCGGCGGAGCATCAGTACTGCAACGACCAGGACTCTGGGGCGCTGCACTCCCCCCCGGTTAAATCCAGTACTCCTGGACTGGGAAGAAATCAACAATACATGTCAGCAAAAAGACATACAATTTTGAAAATGCAAGTACAAGTAAACTTTTTTTTTAACAGAGCTTCCCTTTATGGGAGGTGAGGACACTTGAACGTTACAAACATGGTTAAATACTTTAAATAACATACTATAAATAACTTTTCTTACCCAACCGGGTATTCTACTAAGTGCAAAATTTTTGAACAATAATTTAACTTTGCCTTTAAGGACGTACTCGCTGAATCCATTAAAGACCTTCTTATAAAACATTATAAGGCTAATCAACTGCATTCTCCTTCTTTACATCTGCAGGACCGCCTGTCCTATCTGCTCCAGGCCTACTGCCTCTCCTTTCTGTTACAGGACCGCCCCTTTCGGCCCGGGCCTACTGCCTTTCTGCTACTATACACGGTATAGAACTTATCATCCATCTTTCAGTTCAGGATTACTGAGCCATCTCTGTGTGGCTCCTAGGAGGACTCACGGACTAACCCCGTATGGGTTCACTTTCTGTCCTCATTCTTCTATCAACATCATTAAACATTTCTCACAATCAACTAGTTAGCTACATTTAACTTCTTCTTTCAAGACATTATTGCCATTTAACCATCTTAAGGCAACACTGTTCATAAGTGCAATATGTGAACTGTTGTGAACTATATTTGTTGGCTCCCTCTTGTGGTCACTAGCAGTATGGCACTTGGATTATCTTTCCCCAGGTTGGTACCCACCTGGTTCGTTAGGCCTTGGGTGTTCCTATTTAGACTTCCTGGAAACTCAGTCTAGTGCCTGGAATCGATGTAATCAGTCTATGTCTGTTTTCCTCCTGACTCCTGGTCCCTGAGTTTTGCAAGATAAGCTAAGTTCTGCTTTCTTATTTTTGTCCTTTTGCATTTGCTCTTATTTTGTTCCAGCTTGTTCAAAATGTGATTTCTGTTTTTGCTGGAAGCTCTAGGGGGCTGATATTCTCCCCCCACACCGTTAGTCGGTGCGGGGGTTCTTGGATATTCAGCGTGGATATTTTTATAGGGTTTTTGCTGACCGCATAAGTCCTCTTCCTATTTTCTGCTATTAATTAGTGGGCCTCTCTTTGCTAAAACTAGTTCATTCTTACGTTTGTCTTTTCTTCTTACCTCACCGTTATTATTTGTTGGGGGCTTGTATTATAACTTTGGGGTCTTTTCTCTGGAGGCAAGTGAGGTCTTATTTTCTCTGAAAGGGTTAGTTAGTTCTCCGGCTGGTGCGAGACGTCTAGAATCAACGTAGGTACGTTCCCCGGCTACTTCTAGTTGTTGTGCCAGGATCAGATATGCGGTCAGCCAAGTTACCACTTCCCTATGAGCTGGTTTTTGTGTTTGCGGACTCAGCTGGAACTCCTGAGATCCTCTACCACTAGGATCATAACAGTGAACATTCCCTTTATGAGGGGACCAAGTCTCTATGAGGTAGTGCAACTTCTCAAGCCGCAAGTCTGTTCGCAGCCAGGACTCCGGTGTTAATTCCAAGACCAATGTCTTCGCAAAGAGTCCTTTCCTTGTGTAAAACCAGTAGAGGGCACCTTTAAGAAGGTGTGAACTATGTACAAAAAGTTTGTAATCATGCAGTGTTCATGATCCAGTAGTCTTTATAACATGGGTGAACAGGGAGCAAAAAGGAAAATAAAAGCAAAAATAAAAGCAATAGGGATCCCGGGTAAACGAAGGGATCCCTTTAAGAATAACCCTAGTCGGGTTTAAAGCAGCAAAAAGCAGGGAAACAGTTAACTATTTACATATCCATGGCATCGAGGTTTACTCTCGCTCTGGCGGCCGTAGCTCCGCATAGACCTCGCTTGGCAAGGTGATCGGCGAGATCGGGGCCTTTAAGAAGTGCTCCATACCCGTGGCCCGATCCCAGGGTGTAAGCCGCCGGAGTTTATAGGTCCCAGGGAGAGGGGGTGCCGCGACGGGGCCTATCAGCAGGGCCTCTGCTGGCTGAGCAGGGTCATTCTTCATACCTGCTTCAAATGCGGTCCCTCCGGTGCCGATCTGCTCCGTCTCCGCTGGGATCTGGAACGCTAGTTGCAGGGCCTTGCGCTGCGGCATTGTCATCTCCGTTTACAGCATCTCGCTTTCCGGCAGGGCCTTGCTTTCTGGCTTCGGAGCGCTGGAACTTCTTTCTTGCTCCGGACCAGACGAGGCCGCCGACAGACGTCTGATGAGGCTCCCGATGAAGGTCTTCTCCCACCCGGCCTCAGTGCTCAGCTGCGTCCGCCGGAGTTGGTCGCCGAGCTCATCCACTCCGGTCTGCAGGAAGTCAATATCAGCGGTGGAGGCCTGGTTGCGGTGTCCCTCCGGGTAGCTGGGGGAGTCCTCTGCTCCGACCCCACGCTCCGGTTCCAGGCAGCTCGCCATGGCGTCCTCCACGTGGTTCGCTTCTTCTTCCTGGTCCTTTTCCCGCTCTCTCCTTCCTTGGCGGTTTCGTTTTCTTTGTCTCTGCCCACCATTGAGGATCAGGAGGCGGACCTCGGCTGCTGACGGACACGTCCTCAAGGGGCCGAAATATTTAGACTGGGCAGCCATTTTCTTTCGCGCTCTTCAGCTTGTTCACGCCCACTTCCACACCCTTCTTCTTCTCCTGCGCTCTCCTTAGCGCTGTAATGGCGGCGGTTTTGGCGGGAACTTTTGGCGGCAAGTGGCAATCCACAGTCTTTGCAATAAGTCACAGTTTAAGCAAAATAAATCACAGTTCCAAGGCACACATGACCTGATCCTTCAGGCTTAAGTAGATCCTGTTCGTGACACCAAAATGCAGCGCCCCCACCGCCGCAGGGCCGAGGGGTACCCGGTACCGGGCCTCTGAGTCTCTGCTCTGGGATTGTCACGGTGGCTAGACCCGGTCCGTGACCCTGCTGAGGGGCGCCCAATAATAGATGTGGATGATGGTGGTAGTGCGGTGCGGTGCAGTGCCGGTCGCAGTAAATAACGAGGACACCAGGTTGCAGTCTCTTTACCTCTTTACTGAAGGCTTCAGGATCCTCAGTCCGGAATACGGTTACCCAGGCTGCGCAAGTCCGGCCGGTCCGATGGCACCTCCAGAGTTCCCTTTTCAGGTGGAAATCTGTGCCTACCTTCTAGCGCTTGTGTGTTGTGGTCCTCCCCTGCTGTGCTTACGGGATAGTCCCCACAACTGTTGTGTCTGTTTCTCGTGTTCCCTCACAACTCGATTCTGATGTTCTTCCACGTCCCCCCAGATGTTATGGTTAGGAGGCACCCGTATGACGGGGAGGCTCGGAGCTCTTCCGGGACTCTAGCGTCGCCCCACTCCTGTTGTTACCCCCCCTGTGTCTTCCTAGGTCAATTGGGTGAGACAGCCCGCCTATAACTGACTGTCCTGCCGTAGGTTTGAAGTTTGGCCTGGAGCTCTATACTTCCTCGGCGTTCCGGCCACCGGTTACGCGCCTCAGTAGGATGTTGCCTCGTCTTACAGCACGACTCCTACTGGTATTCTCCTTGTTGCGTTGATCTCGTTTCTCACTCAGCACAATAAACCTCGCTTCTTGTCCTTTCTTGGGGTACCGCCGCTATATCGTGCAGGCGCGGTCCCGTAACGTTCTCTCTGGTTGCTAGGCCTCTGTCAGGATCCCACCCCTGACAGGGACCCCTCTGAATCTTCCCCTACAACACCCTCTGCCACAAGGTGTTGCTTGGTTCCAACCCAGTCAGCTTTCTGATCTAACTTCCTATCCAACCCCCAGTTTTACCAGACTGTGAGGAGTGGCCTAATGCATAGTGCCCTTATCTCCCCCTGGAGGCCAGACTGTGAAATGTATTGGTGTCTGTGATACCTGGTCAGATGAACTCCTTCAGTGCCATCAGACGTACCATAGCCCCCCTCAGCGGCGGAGCATAAGTACTGCAACGACCAGGACTCTGGGGCGCTGCAGAGACATGTAGCGAGATGGACAAGAGGGACTGAAAAACTGTAAGCGAACACCTCCATCTGCTGAACCAAACTGACAGTGCAAGTAAAAAAAGAAAGAATTGCGTTAGCATGAACCAAATTGTGCTGTGGGATTTGCAGGGGGAGTGAATTCATCTGCTGAACCTAATCAGGTGACACAGGAAGGACTTCCTGAATATAAAAGGCCTGGCCAGGCTGAGAAGGGGAGTTGGTGCCAGAACTTGCACCAGGGCAGGTTGCATGACTGCGAGGTGGGCTTGCAGCTATCATCGCCAGAGGTGTATCTAGCCTTTCCTGCACCCGGGGCAAAGGATCAGTTTGGCGCCCCCTCCCCCCAAAACCTCCCCCATTTGAACCTTAACTCTATTGAAACTGTATGACCAAGCCAAGGTACATTCCTGAATCCCCATAATGTTAAAATAGATACCAATAAAAGTAAAATTTATTGAGACTTCAGTAGGTTAAGTGTTTTTGAATATCCATATTGAATCAGGAGCACCATATAATCCTGCATAAAGGTTAATAATGGCCCCATAAGATGCTCCATAGACACATTTGCCCCATATAGTGCTGCACAAACCTTGATTATGGCCCCATAAGATGCTCCATAAATATATTTGTGCCATATAGTGCTGCACAAATGTTATAGCCCCATAAAATGCCCCATACAGACACTTGCCCCATTTGTTGTTGCTGCGATAAAAATAAATAAATCACATACTCACCTCTCCATCGCTCAGGCCCCCGAAACTTTCAATATTCACCTGCTCCTCGTTCCGGCGCCGCTCCATCTTCAGCGTCTTCTGCACTGACGTTCAGGCATAGGGCGCACACTAAGCACGTCACCGCGCCCTCTGACCTCAGCGTCACTGCAGAAGATGCTGAAGATGGAGCGGCACCGGAACGAGGAGCAGGTGAATATCGCGCAGCGCAGTGCTCCCCCTCCACGTTATACTCACCTGCTCCTGGCACGGTGCAGTCCCTGCTTCCCCAGCGCTGCAGCTTCTTCCTTTATTGAGCGCGGTCACCGTTACCGCTCATTACAGTAATGAATATGCGGCTCCACCCCTATGGAAAGTGGAGCCGCATATTCATTACTGTAATGAGCGGTACCATGTGACCGCTCAGTACAGGAAGAAGCTGCGGCGTCAGGGAACCAGAGACCTGCAGGGACCGCGTCAGGAGCAGGTGAGTATAGTTAGACAGCCCCTGCTCCCCCTCCCCTTATACTGAGTGTCTCAGTGTGGGGGCAGCAGAATGCCACCGACGAGGAGCCTCCTTGGACTGCCGCATCATCAGGCGGCCCTCTGGCGCCCCCTTGTCGGCTGTGCCCGGGGCACATGCCCCGGCTGCCCCCCCTGGATACGCCACTGATTATCGCCACAGAAGAGTCTGAGAGCAGTCAGATGCCAGCGAAGGCCTGAGTTGTGAGGAAGATCCGTGCCACGCTCCAGTGGAAGGCCGTGACCATAACCAAGCCAGGCCCGAGGGACGCCACAACAGAGTTACTGGGACAAGTTTGGAGAGCCAGACAGGAGGGATGTCGTGAACCAGTGAGCGAGATTCAGACGACTCCAGTTGAGGCCTAGGATCCAGACTATGCTGGTCAAGTACCGAAGACCAGAGCAATGCTATGCTGGTCAAGTACCGAACACCAGAGCAATGCCAGTCAAGACCTAAAACCCAGACAACACCAGTCAAGAGTCGAGGACGGGCTCCCCTCTTTACCAGATCAAGGAGATGCCCGTCGGTGGTCAAGCACCAAAGCTTCCTGAAGAATACGCGACCAGAGCCTCTCACCTCGGCAGGTGATCAGAGGACGTGAGTGAGCAGGCCCATTGCTTTCAGCACAGACTTACAGTACCTGGTGTTTGCAGGGGGAGGCTGCAAATGAGATGATAAAGTGGCCCAGAAAGCATTATTAGGCTGGTTTCACATGTGCGGTTGTGTCCACAGCGCTTCTGCCGCATACATCTGCATGCATCATGTTTTCCTATCTTTAACGTTGTGGACGCAGGCACATGCGTTTGTATGCTCTTTGCCGCGTTGTTTGACTATGCATGCGTCGTTACGGATTGTGTGGCTGGGCGCAGCAAACGCAACACGTTGCAATTTTGGAGGCATCAATTTGCCGCCGCCAAACGCATGCGGACGCTTGCAGAAGGAATGGTTCGAAACAATGCATTACAGTCTATGGGAACACAGGCGTACGAAAGCACACGCGTTCTCTAGCGTTTTCGTACGCATGTGTTTTTCCAGCGTAAACATGTCTAGACACTGATTAGCCACCCCCCACACAAATATAGATACAAAGAAGGTGTGGGCACTGGCAGTCCACTACTCTACAGACTTAGAACCAGACTGGAACCTCTTCATCTGTGAAGAATCACAACTTTGGTGAGTATAAAAGCGAATGTCTGTCTGTCCTTTTTTCTATCTTTAGTACGTACTAATTTCTGTCTCTTTTTTCTTGCAGCATTCATAATGTCTTCTTCTTCCTCATCTTCTGAGGAGCGCCCTGGCCCTGAACGTGCTGGACGGGAAAGTGAAGTGAGTTCATTCCCTACTGATTGTTAAGTATTCTCTGTCACATATACACATGTGGTCACTTTTTTTTTCTTTATCAGAATAGCTCTTCCACTGCAGCGGAGGCAGAGCAGGAGCAGCCAGCACAAGTTCGGGTGGCAAGACGGCGTGTAAGTATACTTGACTGATTGTACTCTTTTTTGTTTCCTGACTGTACTATTCTTGCCTGTTTTTTATTTCTTCACTTTACTTCTATCTTCCCTTTATTATCTTGACTAATATTTTTTTTCCTTGACTTTACTTATTCTTTCCTGTTTTCTGTATCTCTTGTTTTCTTTCCTTTTCTTATCTTTACAACATTAATGTTGTGATGGTGTGATATGCTATGTGGGTATCATTTTGTGTATATTTCTATTTTACTGATTATCATGGTGTTTGTCATGGTCCCAATGGCAGGGAATTTAGCAACATAACACGGGCAAAAACAGGACGAGCTCTAGGGTGATGGAACCTGAGCTGACCGCGATCCTGAACCTCAACACTCAACTAACAGTAGCCGGGGAACGTTCCTGGGGGGCCCCTAGACGTCTCGCGCCAGCCGGAGATCTAGCTTCCCCTATCAGAAGAATAACAGACCTATCTTGCCTCCAGAGAAATATTCCCACAGAAATAGCAGCCCCCCCACATATAATGACGGTGAAATGAGAGGAAGGCACAAACGTAGTTATGAAAACAGATTCAGCAAAATGAGGCCCGCTTAAGCTAGATAGCAGAGGATACAAAAGGTGAACTGCGCGGTCAGCTTAAAAACCCTTCAAAATACCATCCTGAAATTACTTGAACTCATGTGCCGACTCATGGTACATGAGTGGTAATTTCAGCCCACTAGAGCAACCAGCAGCAGAGAATTACATATCTGCAAGCTGGACTAAAAAACATGAAAGCAATAATGAAACAGGGAAATCCAGACTTAGCTTGACTTGAAGGCCTAGGAGCAGGTAACAGAGACACACTGATACATTGATAGCCGGCAAGGGAATGACAGGAAAGCCAGGTTAAATAGGAAACACCCAGCCTCAGATGGACAGGTGGAAGCCAGAGACCGCAACCCACCAAAGTCACCCAGTACCAGTTGTAACCACCAGAGGGAGCCCAAAAACAGAATCCACAACAGTACCCCCCCCTTGAGGAGGGGTCACCGAACCCTCACGAGAACCCCCAGGGCGATCAGGATGAGCTCTATGGAAGGCGCGGACCAAATCAGTCGCATGAACATCAGAGGCGACCACCCAGGAATTATCCTCCTGATCATAACCCTTCCACTTAACCAAATACTGGAGTTTACGTCTGGAAACACGAGAATCCAAGATCTTCTCAACAACATACTCCAATTCTCCCTCCACCAGCACCGGAGCAGGAGGCTCAACCGAAGGAACAACGGGCACCTCATACCTCCGCAATAACGACCGATGGAACACATTATGAATAGCAAACGATGCTGGGAGATCCAAACAAAAAGATACAGGGTTAAGAATCTCCAAGATCTTATAAGGACCGATGAACCGAGGCTTGAACTTGGGAGAAGAAACCTTCATAGGGACAAAACGAGAAGACAACCACACCAAGTCCCCAACACGAAGTCGGGGACCCACGCGGCGACGGCGATTAGCAAACTGCTGAGCCTTCTCCTGAGACAACTTCAAATTGTCCACCACCTGATTCCAAATCTGATGTAGCCTGTCCACCACCACGTCCACTCCAGGACAATCCGAAGGCTCCACCTGACCAGAGGAAAAACGAGGATGAAACCCCGAATTACAAAAGAAAGGAGAAACCAAAGTAGCAGAACTAGCCCGATTATTAAGGGCAAATTCGGCCAGAGGCAAAAAGGCAACCCAGTCATCTTGATCAGCAGAAACAAAACACCTTAAATAAGTTTCCAAGGTCTGATTAGTTCGCTCCGTCTGGCCATTCGTCTGAGGATGGAATGCAGACGAGAAAGACAAATTAATGCCCATCTTAGCACAAAACGTCCGCCAAAATCTAGACACAAACTGGGATCCCCTGTCAGAAACGATATTCTCCGGAATCCCATGCAAACGAACCACGTTCTGAAAAAATAAAGGGACCAACTCAGAGGAGGAAGGCAACTTAGGCAAGGGTACCAAATGAACCATCTTAGAAAAGCGGTCACACACAACCCAGATAACGGACATTTTCTGTGAGACAGGGAGATCTGAAATAAAATCCATGGAAACGTGCGTCCAAGGCCTCTTCGGGATAGGCAAGGATAACAACAACCCACTGGCCCGAGAACAGCAAGGCTTAGCCCGAGCACACACTTCACAAGACTGCACAAAGGTGCGCACATCCCTTGACAAGGAAGGCCACCAAAAAGACCTGGCCACCAAGTCTCTAGTACCAAATATTCCAGGATGACCAGCCAACACAGAAGAATGGACCTCTGAGATGACTCTACTGGTCCAATCATCCGGAACAAACAGTCTTTCTGGTGGGCAACGATCAGGTTTATCCGCCTGAAACTCCTGCAATGCACATCGCCAGTCTGGGGAGACGGCGGACAATATTACCCCATCCCTAAGGATACCAGTAGGCCCAGAGTCTCCAGGAGAGTCAGGCACAAAACTCCTGGAAAGAGCATCTGCCTTCACATTCTTTGAACCTGGCAGGTATGAAACCACAAAATTGAAACGAGAAAAAAACAACGACCAACGAGCCTGTCTAGGATTCAGACGCCTGGCAGACTCAAGGTAAATCAGATTTTTGTGATCAGTCAAGACCACCACACGATGTCTAGCACCCTCAAGCCAATGACGCCACTCCTCAAATGCCCACTTCATGGCCAAAAGCTCCCGATTACCCACATCATAATTGCGCTCGGCGGGCGAGAATTTTCTAGAAAAGAACGCACATGGCTTCATCACCGAGCCATTGGAACTTCTCTGTGACAAAACCGCCCCCGCTCCAATCTCGGAAGCATCAACCTCAACCTGAAAAGGAAGTGAAACATCTGGTTGACATAACACAGGAGCAGAAGAAAACCGGCGCTTAAGTTCCTGAAAGGCCTCCACAGCCGTAGGAGACCAATTAGCAACATCAGCACCCTTTTTAGTCAAATCAGTCAAAGGTTTAACAACACTGGAAAAATTAGTAATGAACCGACGATAAAAATTAGCAAAACCCAAGAACTTCTGAAGACTCTTAACAGATGTAGGTTGTGTCCAGTCACAAATCGCCTGAACCTTGACGGGATCCATCTCAATAGTAGAAGGAGAAAAAATGTACCCCAAAAAAGAAATCTTCTGGACTCCGAAGAGACATTTCGAGCCCTTCACAAACAGAGAATTGGCCCGCAGGACTTGAAACACCTTCCTGACCTGTAGAACATGAGACTCCCAGTCATCAGAAAACACCAAAATATCATCCAAATACACAATCATAAACTTATCCAGATATTCACGGAAAATATTGTGCATAAAGGACTGAAAGACTGAAGGAGCATTAGAAAGTCCAAAAGGCATTACCAAATACTCAAAATGGCCCTCAGGCGTATTAAATGCGGTTTTCCACTCATCACCCTGCTTTATCTGCACAAGATTATACGCACCGCGAAGATCTATCTTAGTGAACCACCTAGCCCCCTTAATGCGAGCAAACAAATCAGTCAATAATGGCAATGGATACTGATATTTGACTGTAATCTTATTCAGAAGGCGATAATCTATACAAGGCCTCAGGGAACCATCTTTTTTAGCCACGAAAAAAAAACCTGCTCCCAGAGGGGACGAAGATGGACGAATATGTCCCTTTTCCAAGGACTCCTTAATATAATTCCGCATAGCAGTATGCTCTGGCACTGACAGATTAAATAAACGACCCTTAGGGAACTTACTGCCAGGAATTAATTCTATAGCACAGTCACAATCCCTATGAGGAGGGAGCGAATTGAGCTTAGGCTCCTCAAAAACATCCCGATAGTCAGACAAAAACGCAGGGACCTCAGAAGGAGTAGATGAAGCGATTGAAATCAGAGGTGCATCATCATGAACCCCCTGACATCCCCAGCTTAACACAGACATTGTTTTCCAATCCAGGACTGGATTATGAGTTTGTAACCATGGCAGACCAAGCACTAGTACATCATGTAAATTATACAGTACAAGGAAGCGAATCACCTCCTGATGAACGGGAGTCATGCGCATGGTCACTTGTGTCCAGTACTGCGGTTTATTCATAGCCAATGGTGTAGAGTCAATTCCCTTCAAAGGAATAGGAACTTCCAGAGGCTCCAGACTAAAACCGCAGCGTTTGGCAAATGACCAATCCATAAGACTCAGGGCAGCGCCCGAATCCACATAGGCATCGACGGAAATGGATGACAGTGAACAAATCAGAGTTACAGACAAAATGAACTTAGACTGCAGAGTACTAATGGCAAAAGATTTATCAACCTTTTTTGTGCGTTTAGAGCATGCTGATATAACATGAGCTGAATCACCACAATAAAAACACAATCCATTTTTCCGCCTATAATTTTGCCGTTCAGTTCTGGACTGAATTCTATCACATTGCATAGTCTCAGGTGCCTGTTCAGAAGACACCGCCAACTGGTGCACAGGTTTGCGCTCCCGCAAACGCCGATCAATCTGAATGGCCATAGTCATAGACTCATTCAGACCTGTAGGCGCAGGGAACCCCACCATAATATCCTTAATGGCCTCAGAAAGACCATCTCTGAAGTTTGCAGCCAGGGCGCACTCATTCCACTGAGTAAGCACCGACTATTTCCGAAATTTTTGACAATATACTTCCGCTTCATCATGCCCCTGAGAGAGGGCTAATAAAGCCTTTTCAGCCTGAATCTCCAGGTTAGGTTCCTCATAGAGCAATTCCAGTGCCAGAAAAAACGCATCCACACTGAGCAATGCAGGATCCCCTGGTGCCAATGCAAATGCCCAATTCTGAGGGTCGCCCCGCAGGAAAGATATTATAATCTTGACCTGCTGAGCAGGGTCTCCAGAGGAGCGAGATTTCAAAGAAAGAAACAATTTGCAATTGTTCCTGAAATTCAGGAAGGTAGATCTATCTCCAGAAAAAAACTCTGGAATGGGAATTCTAGGTTCAGACATAGGAGTGTGAACAACAAAATCCTGTATGTTTTGAACTTTTGCAACAAGATTATTCAGGCTGGAAGCCAAACTCTGGACATCCATGTTAAACAGCTAAGGTCAGAGCCATTCAAGGGTTAAGAGGAGGTAAGAAGCAGCTAGACAGCAATTAAGGGCTAGGCAGCAAAACTCTGAGGGAAAAAAAAAAAAAAAATTTCCCTTCAACACTTCTTTTTCTCCTGCTTCAGCCCAAACAATTAACACTTTGTGGGCCGGCTATACTGTCATGGTCCCAATGGCAGGGAATTTAGCAACATAACACGGGCAAAAACAGGACGAGCTCTAGGGTGATGGAACCTGAGCTGACCGCTATCCTGAACCTCAACACTCAACTAACAGTAGCCGGGGAACGTTCCTGGGGGGCCCCTAGACGTCTCGCGCCAGCTGGAGATCTAGCTACCCCTATCAGAAGAATCACAGACCTATCTTGCCTCCAGAGAAATATTCCCACAGAAATAGCAGCCCCCCACATATAATGACGGTGAAATGAGAGGAAGGCACAAACGTAGTTATGAAAACAGATTCAGCAAAATGAGGCCCGCTTAAGCTAGATAGCAGAGGATACAAAAGGTGAACTGCGCGGTCAGCTTAAAAACCCTTCAAAATACCATCCTGCAATTACTTGAACTCATGTGCCAACTCATGGTACATGAGTGGTAATTTCAGCCCACTAGAGCAACCAGCAGCAGAGAATTACATATCTGCAAGCTGGACTAAAAACATGAAAGCAAACATGAAACAGGGAAATCCAGACTTAGCTTGTCTTGAAGGCCTAGGAGCAGGTAGCAAAGGTAACAGAGACACACTGATACATTGATAGCCGGCAAGGGAATGACAGGAAAGCCAGGTTAAATAGGAAACACCCAGCCTCTGATGGACAGGTGGAAACCAGAGACCGCAACCCACCAAAGTCACCCAGTACCAGTTGTAACCACCAGAGGGAGCCCAAAAACAGAATCCACAACAGGTGTTCTCTTGTAGTATGAGTTATTTGCCAATTGATGAATTGCTGTTATTTGCCATCTGATATCAGCCCCCACATTCCTGTACTGTTATCTCTCCACAGGGTCAGTGAATAAACCTGTTTGCTAATATGCTAATGACATATAGAACTAGCTTGTTGAAACAATGACCCCCTGTAGTGCCTTAATCCACCAGGCACCTTTGTCAGGTGTGGGAGGCCTGAAAACCACCTCAACCTGTCTGACGACTTCTGGACATAAGGAGAGGACAGGAGATGGGGGGAGATCAGTCTTGTTTTGGAACTATGAAGTGAACACAGCACGTCAGAGAGAGAAAGAAGGGAATATGGACTGTTATCCAGGGCCGGACTGGGACAAAAATTTAGCCCTGGCATTTGAAGGTACACAGGTCCACGTCGTATGGTGGTTACACACTAAGGCTAAGTGCACACGTTCAGGTTTTTACGCGTTTTTTTCATGTTTTTTCGCTATAAAAACACAAAAAAACGCTCACATTAAGCATCCTATTAATTAGAATGCATTCTGCAATTTTTGTGCACATGCTGCGTTTTTTTCCAGAGCAGAAAAGCATTCCGGAAAAAAACGCAGCATGTTCATTATTTTGCGGAATCGCGGGGATTCTGCACACCTAGGAATGCATTGATCCTCTTACTTCCCGCATGGGGCTATGCCCACCACGCGGGAAGTAAGCGGATCATGTGCGGTTGGTACCCGGGGTGGAGGAGAGGAGACTCTCCTCCATGGACTGAGCACCATATAATTGTTAAAAAAATAAAGAATTAAAATTAAAAATATTGATATACTTATCTTCCGGCGTCCCCCGGAGTAGTCCCGCCTCTCAACGGTGAATGCGGCGCCTGCCATTCCCAGGGATGCTGTGTGCGAAGGACCTGGGATGACGTTGCGGAGGTGTCAGTGCACGCTTAGTGGAGATGGGATTTCATAAAATCCCATCCACTATGCTGTAACATCTGGCTGCTGCGGATAGGACACTGCATTAAATCCACAGCAAATACGCCAAGTGGAAACATACCCTCAGCCATCAGATCCCACAGGTGCCATCTATGTCCCATGGTTGACTATTAGGCTATGTGCACACGTCGTGGATTTTGCTGTGGATCCGCAGCAGGTTTCCATTCTTTTACAGTACAATGTAAACTTATGGAAAACGCAATCCGCTATGCCCATGCTGCAGAAAAAAACGCTCGGAAACGCTGCGGGTTACATTCCACAGCATGTCAACTCTTTGTGCGGAATCTGCTGCGGTTTACACCTGCTCCATAATAGGAATCTGCAGGTGTAAAACCGCAGGTGGAATCCGCACAATATCCGCGGTAAGTCCGCTGTAAATCCGCAGGTAAAACACAGTGCCTTTTACCTGCAGATTTCATCTGAAATCCGCTGCGGAAGAATCTGCAGCCATCAAAACTACATGTGCACATAGCCTTTTCCCTGCTTTTGAGAACTATAACTCCCAGCATGTACAGCAGCTCCTATGGCATGCTGGGAATATAGTTCACCACAGGAGTGGTGTTTTTTGAGCTAGTGCCGTGAAAGAAGAGTAGACACAGCTTTTTTTTTTCTTAATTCTATTAGTGCTTGCCTCTTAGCTAGTTCCAGGCACAACTCCGGGCTTTCTGTGCTTCAGCTCCGTGCACTCCGGGTAAAGTTTTCAGCAGCTCGTAAATCCTTTCTGTCTGATGTCCTGACTCCTGACCCCTGGCTGCAGTAAGTGGCAGGGTCCCAGCAGCACAGAAGAGCAGAGCGCGCCTCTCCCCCTGCCCCGTGTCTATGTTACCTCATGACAGCTGGTGTTCAGACCATCAGACCGCGGCCATCAACTTCATCCTGTCTACTGCGTGGCGGCCGCAGTGATTTTAGAAGTGCAGCGCGATCCTGTGCACAAGGCAAGCTGATGCTGCCTAGTGTGCTGGCTGCAGAAAACAGAACGCCGGCTGACAGCATGAAGGGGGCGACAGATCGAGCAGCCCACTACAGGGACCGGCCCTTCTGGCAAAGGACCGGCCCTTCTGGCATTTGCCAGAAATGCCCGATGGCCAGTCCGGCCCTGCTGTTATCCTCTGTGCTGGATTGTTGGACTTTTATTCTGTAACTGAACTGGATTTGTGTTCTGGAATATTTTATCCTTTGTGTGGTGGATTGTATATACGTTTATGGACGTTTCGTACTTTTGCCTAAATAAAGGTCTTGGAAATGTTTAAAAAAAAAAAAAAAATAGAAATATACACAAAATGATACCCACATAGCATATCACACCATCACAACCGTCTTTCTTTCTTTTCTAGGTTCCAGAACGGGATGAAAACTTCATTGATAATGACCTCCTAATTTCTATGGTAGAGGAGCAAGTCCCTTTGTGGGACACCCGAGTTCAGCAGCACTTGGACAATGTGGTCATCCGGCAGCTGTGGAATGAGGTGGCCCGAGCGATGATGGATGGCTGGGACAACGCCACGCCACGGGTCCACAAGGAACTTTGTAAGTATTTAAATGTTGTGTGATGCAGCATTGACCTTGGCTGGAATTACACAACTGTGTATGATGCTATAAACTCCTCTGAGTTTCTCGCATCACACACAGTTGTGTGATCCTGGCCGAAAGTGCATTGTTTTAACAATTTTTTTATTTTTTCACAGTGAACAAAGTCAGAACCCGTTGGCGTTCGATGAAGGATCGCTTCAACAAGGGCCTTCGTCAGGAGAGCCAGGTTCGCAGTAGTGCTGCAGCAAGAATCAGAGAATATAAATATCACCGCATGCTGGCGTTTTTGAGACCGGTCCTTGCCCAGAGAACGTAAGTATTTTTGTGGTGTATTGTATTGTGTTTTATTGCCTAATCTGTATTTTTCTAGTCCACATGAGTTGGTGCTTTTACTATTGTAAATTTTTGGTATTAATGTTTTACTTTTCTTTTCGCAGAACCCTTGAACCTGGATCTAGAGCGGTCCTTCCTCGAACAGGCACGGACCTGTCCCAGCCATCCACCAGCGAAGCAGTAAGTGGGCCGGCAACACAGACTGGAGACCAGGAAGCTAGTCCATCAGGTGTTCCCCTGTCCCAAGCCTCTGCCACTGTTTTTCGGAGTATTCCCGCCAGCGTCAGAGGGCCTCGGACAGGCCACTCATGCCCGAGTTTATTCACTTGAGCTCGATCTTTCATGATGGACTCAAGGCGCTGGGAGATAGACTGGAAAGTGGTTTCAACCATATTACTACACTTCTCCAGGATGTCAACCAATGCCTTGAACATATGAAAGCCAACCTCCAGAGACCAGCACATAATTTTTTTAATCAAATAGAACAGGGCATGTCGGAACACCTTACTCCTGATCTCCAGCTCAATGTCATGCAGGCCTGCAATACTGCTTACGTGCAGACTATGCAGCAGACTCGGTACATGCAGCAGACTCGGTACATGCAGCAGTCAGTGGGGGCATTTCCACCTCTGCCCACACTGACACGCTTGACCTCAATACAGAGTTCTCCTGCATACCACTGCACAGCCACCACCATTCCAAGCCCTGCCGGACACCACTACAGCACCACCACCATGCCGGGTGCTGCTGCACAGTCCACCGCCACCACCATGCCGAGTGCTGCTCCTGCTTGGACCTCTGCCCACACTTACACGCTTGACCTCAATACCGAGTTCTCCTGCATACCACTGCACGGCCACCACCATTCCAAGCCCTGCCGTACACCACTACAGCGCCACCACCATGCCGGGTGCTGCTGCACAGTCCACCGCCACCACCATGCCGAGTGCTGCTCCTGCTTGGACCTCCTCCACCACCACCACTGACATGCAGCAGCAACCAGACCCTGGCAGGCTGTCCAACAGCACCATGCCGCAGCAGCACCAGGATCCTGCCAAGCCATCCACCAGCACCAGGCAGCAACAGCACCAGGATCCTGCAACGCCATCCACCCGCACCATGCCGCCAGAAGACACTACGCCAACACTCCCCAGAAGACAGCAGCACAGAACACAGGAGAAGGAAGAAAAACAGCGGACTCTCGCACTCCCTCCCCCCTCACCTTTCAATGCGATGTCCGGTTTGTCTCTCCCTACAGTGTGTCTGTCCCGTCCCATGCCTCCACTACCATGCCTGACCTCCCTGACCCCACTACTTTCGTCACCCCTTCCCCCGCAACCCCTTCGTCATCTTTACCTAGTCAAACGTCATCTCTGCTCAACACACCCCAGTTCCGTCACCTTTCAGTCGCCGTAGTAAATGTAATTTTTTTTTTAATAAATGTGATTGTTTTTGGCTCTACTACTGTTCGGTTCTTTGTATTCCGCTGCTAACAACACACACCGTCCGCCGACTAAACACACTGCCCGTACACTTTGTGTTTTTGCCGCCTCATATCTCCAGGACTGACACAACTTGAACATTGCACTGCAGCTTTGCTTCTTGTGTCTGTCATGGAGCTATGAGTTGTCAAAAACAAATATGACTTTCATTTTCTCCAGCATCTCTTCAGTCTACGTAACATATTGGACGCAGAATGAAGAGACGATGGAGGTAAAACAAGGCATATCTATACTCACCTGGCCAGGTGTCAGAAATAGTGAATTCAGGATGCACAAAACCCAGCATCCTGAATTCACTATTTCTGACACCTGGCCTGGTGGTGAGTATAGATATGCCTTGTATTACCTCCATCGTCTCTTCATTCTGCATCCAATAGATACTGCAGACTTAAGAGACTCCGGATAGAATCAGAAGTCTTCCATAGCACTGACATCATAAGTGGATTTGAGTGGATTAAAGACAGAGGGCACTTGGTACACGTTTCAATACAGGTTTTTTATTACATCAAACATTACAGGAACATTTTAACATTACAAGTACATACACAAACACAACAGAACATTTTATTAAACCATTCCATCTTGCCATGCCACACGTCCGATATCAGAAACCAAGTAGGCAGCAAATTGGTCCCTCATTTGGGCAACTTCTACTGTTGACCGCAGAGGGTGATGCTGGTAATCTGGCAATGGGTTTGAAACAGGTTCATCCAGTTCAATGTTGGGTCGCCATTTAACCATTATGTAGTTATGTAGAACCACACAGGCTTTGACCACCTCATCGACTGTCTCTATTTTGAGATTAATGGCTGTTCCAAGAATGCGCCATTTTGAGACAAGAATCCCGAAGGTGCACTCTGCTGTTCTTCGGGCCCTGATCAGTCTGTAGTTATAAATCCTTTTAGTGTGGTTCAAGTCCTGACTGGAATATGCTTCAGTAGGTTTTCACACATCTGAAAGGCTTCATCCCCAACCATAACAAATGGCATCAGTGGGCCTTGAGTGTTGGGGAGAGGTCATGGCAGGAGGAAAATGTTTTCCATACAAGCGTCGGCCCATGTCCGAGTTTTTAAAAGTCTGGGAGTCATTGCAACGGCCAAAAGCTCCAATGTCCACGGCGATGAAGCGACAGTCCGCATCTGCAATCGCCATGAGCACAACAGAAAAATATTTTTTGTAGTTGAAGTACTCAGAACCATTTCTGGCGGATTTGATAATGTGTATGTGTTTTCCATCCACTGCTCCCAAACAGGGGAAATTACACACTCACCAGAATTTTTCGGAAAATTTCCAGCCACATTTCCACGCTGGGTAGGGGGATAAATTAATTCTGGAGAACGTTCCACAAAGCCCGGCAGGTGTCCGCAACTATTCCAGACAAGGTGGAAATTCCTAACCGGTACTGGAAGTGGAGGGATGATTTAGCTCTCTCCGGTAGCCAGAAATCTGCCAGAGAAAGAAAAAAATTACGAATAATAATATTTATGATGGGGTTTTGCAAAACACATGAAAAAAACAAATAATACATGGCAGAACAATAATAATTATGACAGACGTTTATTTTGAAGTATTACATACCTTAATGTGACCAGGAGACGTTCCTCTGCAGGAATCGCTCTACGGAGCTGGGTGTCCTGTCTCCGGATGGCTCCTTGGACACGACCAAGCAAATCCCGGAAGGTCTCTTGAGACATCCTGCTATATTCCACAAATTTCCGGGTTGGCATGGAGCTCGCTTTATAGGGTGTGGTAGGCTCCACGGCTCTCCCAGACTTCGATAATGGGGTGTCTCCAAAAACGTCGATGCTGTGTTCTCCGTCTTTCTCTGTTTCTTTGTTGCTCACAAGCAAACGCACAGGCAAGAAACAGCTTGAGATCCAAATCCAGGTTATAGTAAAAGCTCTCCATGCGAAGATCCATCGTGACGCAGGATACAGGAGCACAATCTGAAGATTTCAGCTGTACAAAGTGTCTATATAAAGACTTCCCATGAGACACGACCTGGTAAATTTTTCACCTTTACAACTCATGTGCATAAAAAGCACAAATGCATGCAAACGTTGCTTTTTTTAACCGCATGCATAAGGTCGTGCGTTTGTGGTTGTGGACGATGCGCTGCAGACACAAACGCAAATGTGAACCTAGCCTTAGACTTTGTCAGGGCCCAGAAAGCTGCAGGCGCCCTAGAGACTGTTTCCGGTAAATACAGCGTTCGCCCCTTCCCAAATAGACCAAGGTGGGACTGTAGACCCCGAACTGCTGTCGAGGACATGTATCTCTTGTAGAGTACTAACCAATATTTCTCTCTGTACAGAATGTCCTGTAAATGATGCTGTGAATATGGTTAGTGTGATAGCAATCCTTCGTGAATACAGTAGAAGCAGGTTGTGGATGGTGCCTGTTGTCTCCGCTGTTGCATTACATGTGGGCAGAGCTGTGTTTGGGGCAGAGCTGTGGGCAGAGCTGTATAGAGGGGAGGTCTGGGCTCTGGGCTCTGCACATTCCTGCTCGCTGTCACTGGTGTCTCAGCCGACTGAACAGATCATGACACTGAGGTATGTGCGGAGAAGACAGGCTGCCAACACTGAGCACTTGGGGGGTGCAGTGCGACATATTGGGGGGTGCAGTGTGACATATTGTGGGGTGCAGTGTGACATATTGGGGGGTGCAGTGTGACATATTGTGGGGTAAGGTATAACATTGGGGGATAAGGTGTAACATTGGGGGATACAGTGTGACATTGGGGGATAAAGTGTGACATTGGTGGATACAGTGTAACTGGGGGGATAAAGTGTAACTGGGGGGATACAGTGTGTCACATTCTGGGATGGGATACAGTGTGACATATCGGGGAATATAGTCTGGTATATTGGGGGAAACATTATGACATAAAGGTGGACATTGTGTGCAATAATGGGGGTACAGTTTAACATTGGGGGATTCACTGTGATATATTGAGGAATTTAGTGTGAGATATTGGGGGATGCGCACATGGAAAGAAAAATCCAGCTCCAGGAATAAAAAGTATCAAAAATTTATTTAAACATATTAAAATTTGGAAAACTGCTGACAAGTGAAAAATTACATCATTTGGATGGAAGCTACCATGTAGTCGCACAAATGGCGCTCATAGACATCAGCATGAGACGAAACAAACGCACCCAATATATAACCACTACTACAGATACATACACGACAGATATTGGGGGATACAGTGTGACATATGGGGGATACAGTGTGACATATGGGGGATACAGAGTGATATATTGGGGGATATAGTGTGACATATTGGGGGATATAGTGTGACATATTGGGGGATACAGTGTGATATATTGGGGGATACAGTGTGATATATTGGGGGATACAGTGTGACATATGGGGGATACAGTGTGACATATGGGGGGATATAGTGTGACATATTGGGGGATATAGTGTGACATATTGGGGGATACAGTGTGATATATTGGGGGATACAGTGTGATATATTGGGGGATACAGTGTGACATATTGGGGGATACAGTGTGATATATTGGGGGATACAGTGTGATATATTGGGGGATACAGTGTGACATATGGGGGATACAGTGTGACATATGGGGGATACAGTGTGACATATTGGGGGATACAGTGTGATATATTGGGGGGTGTGATATATTGGGGGATACAGTGTGATATATTGGGGGATACAGTGTGATATATTGGGGGATACAGTGTGATATATTGGGGGGTGTGATATATTGGGGGATACAGTGTGATATATTGGGGGATACAGTGTGATATATTGGGGGATACAGTGTGACATATTGGGGGATACAGTGTGATATATTGGGGGATACAGTGTGATATATTGGGGGATACAGTGTGACATATGGGGGATACAGTGTGACATATTGGGGGATACAGTGTGATATATTGGGGGATACAGTGTGATATATTGGGGGATACAGTGTGACATATGGGGGATACAGTGTGACATATGGGGGATACAGTGTGACATATTGGGGGATACAGTGTGATATATTGGGGGGTGTGATATATTGGGGGATACAGTGTGATATATTGGGGGATACAGTGTGATATATTGGGGGATACAGTGTGATATATTGGGGGGTGTGATATATTGGGGGATACAGTGTGATATATTGGGGGATACAGTGTGATATATTGGGGGATACAGTGTGACATATTGGGGGATACAGTGTGATATATTGGGGGATACAGTGTGATATATTGGGGGATACAGTGTGATATATTGGGGGATACAGTGTGATATATTGGGGGATACAGTGTGACATATGGGGGATACAGTGTGACATATGGGGGATACAGTGTGACATATTGGGGGATACAGTGTGATATATTGGGGGATATAGTGTGACATATTGGGGGATATAGTGTGACATATTGGGGGATACAGTGTGATATATTGGGGGATACAGTGTGATATATTGGGGGATACAGTGTGACATATGGGGGATACAGTGTGACATATGGGGGGATATAGTGTGACATATTGGGGGATATAGTGTGACATATTGGGGGATACAGTGTGATATATTGGGGGATACAGTGTGATATATTGGGGGATACAGTGTGACATATTGGGGGATACAGTGTGATATATTGGGGGATACAGTGTGATATATTGGGGGATACAGTGTGACATATGGGGGATACAGTGTGACATATGGGGGATACAGTGTGACATATTGGGGGATACAGTGTGATATATTGGGGGGTGTGATATATTGGGGGATACAGTGTGATATATTGGGGGATACAGTGTGATATATTGGGGGATACAGTGTGATATATTGGGGGGTGTGATATATTGGGGGATACAGTGTGATATATTGGGGGATACAGTGTGATATATTGGGGGATACAGTGTGACATATTGGGGGATACAGTGTGATATATTGGGGGATACAGTGTGATATATTGGGGGATACAGTGTGACATATGGGGGATACAGTGTGACATATGGGGGATACAGTGTGACATATTGGGGGATACAGTGTGATATATTGGGGGGTGTGATATATTGGGGGATACAGTGTGATATATTGGGGGATACAGTGTGATATATTGGGGGATACAGTGTGATATATTGGGGGGTGTGATATATTGGGGGATACAGTGTGATATATTGGGGGATACAGTGTGATATATTGGGGGATACAGTGTGATATATTGGGGGATACAGTGTGACATATTGGGGGATACAGTGTGATATATTGGGGGATATAGTGTGATATATTGGGGGATACAGTGTGATATATTGGGGGGTGTGATATATTGGGGGATACAGTGTGATATATTGGGGTATACAGTGTGACATATTGGGGGATACAGTGTGATATATTGGGGGATATAGTGTGATATATTGGGGGATACAGTGTGACATATTGGGGGATACAGTGTGACATATTGGGGGGTACAGTGTGATATATTGGGGGATACAGTGTGACATATTGGGGGGTACAGTGTGATATATTGGGGGATACAGTGTGACATATTGGGGGGTACAGTGTGATATATTGGGGGATACAGTGTGACATATTGGGAGATACAGTGTGACATATTGGGGGATACAGTGTGATATATTGGGGGATACAGTGTGACATTGGGGGATACAGTGTGACATATTGGCGGATACAGTGTGACATATTGGGGGATACAGTGTAACATATTGGGGGATACAGTGTGACATATTGGGGGATACAGTGTGACATATTGGGGGATACAGTGTGACATATTGGGGGATACAGTGTAACATATTGGGGGATACAGTGTGACATATTGGGGGATACAGTGTGACATATTGGGGGATACAGTGTGATATATTGGGGGGTACAGTGTGATATATTGGGGGATACAGTGTGATATATTGGGGGATATAGTGTGATATATTGGGGGATACAGTGTGATATATTGGGGGATATAGTGTGATATATTGGGGGATACAGTGTGATATATTGGGGGATACAGTGTGATATATTGGGGGATATAGTGTGATATATTGGGGGATACAGTGTGACATATTGGGGGGTACAGTGTGACATATTGGGGGGTACAGTGTGACATATTGGGGGGTACAGTGTGATATATTGGGGGATTACAGTGTGACATATTGGGGGATACAGTGTGATATATTGGGGGATACAGTGTGATATATTGGGGGGTACAGTGTGATATATTGGGGGATACTGTGTGACATATTGGGGGATACAGTGTGACATATTGGGGGATACAGTGTAACATATTGGGGGATACAGTGTGACATATTGGGGGATACAGTGTGACATATTGGGGGATACAGTGTAACATATTGGGGGATACAGTGTGACATATTGGGGGATACAGTGTGACATATTGGGGGATACAGTGTGACATATTGGGGGATACAGTGTAACATATTGGGGGATACAGTGTGACATATTGGGGGATACAGTGTGACATATTGGGGGATACAGTGTGACATATTGGGGGATACAGTGTGATATATTGGGGGGTGTGATATATTGGGGGATACAGTGTGATATATTGGGGGATACAGTGTGACATATTGGGGGATACAGTGTGACATATTGGGGGATACAGTGTGATATATTGGGGGATACAGTGTGATATATTGGGGGATATAGTGTGATATATTGGGGGATACAGTGTGATATATTGGGGGTGTGATATATTGGGGGATACAGTGTGACATATTGGGGGATACAGTGTGACATATTGGAGGATACAGTGTGATATATTGGGGGATACAGTGTGATATATTGGGGGATATAGTGTGATATATTGGGGGATACAGTGTGATATATTGGGGGTGTGATATATTGGGGGATACAGTGTGATATATTGGGGGATACAGTGTGACATATTGGGGGGTACAGTGTGACATATTGGGGGGTACAGTGTGAAATATTGGGGGATACAGTGTGACATATTGGGGGGTACAGTGTGACATATTGGGGGGTGCAGTGTGATATATTGGGGGATACAGTGACATATTGGGAGATACAGTGTGACATATTGGGGGGTACAGTGTGATATATTGGGGGATACAGTGTGATATATTGGGGGATACAGTGTGATATATTGGGGGATACAGTGTGAAATATTGGGGGGTACAGTGTAACATATTGGGGGATACAGTGTAACATATTGGGGGGTGTGATATATTGGGGGATATAGTGTGATATATTGGGGGATACAGTGTGACATATTGGGGGATACAGTGTGATATATTGGGGGGTGTGATATATTGGGGGATACAGTGTGACATATTGGGGGATACAGTGTGACATATTGGGGGATACAGTGTGATATATTGGAGGATACAGTGTGATATATTGGGGGATACAGTGTGATATATTGGGGGATATAGTGTGATATATTGGGGGATACAGTGTGATATATTGGGGGTGTGATATATTGGGGGATACAGTGTGATATATTGGGGGATACAGTGTGACATATTGGGGGGTACAGTGTGACATATTGGGGGGTACAGTGTGAAATATTGGGGGATACAGTGTGACATATTGGGGGGTACAGTGTGACATATTGGGGGGTGCAGTGTGATATATTGGGGGATACAGTGACATATTGGGAGATACAGTGTGACATATTGGGGGGTACAGTGTGATATATTGGGGGATACAGTGTGATATATTGGGGGATACAGTGTGATATATTGGGGGATACAGTGTGAAATATTGGGGGGTACAGTGTGACATATTGGGGGGTGCAGTGTGAAATATTGGGGGATACAGTGTGACATATTGGGGGGTACAGTGTGATATATTGGGGGATACAGTGACATATTGGGAGATACAGTGTGACATATTGGGGGATACAGTGTGATATATTGGGGGATACAGTGTGATATATTGGGGGATACAGTGTGACATATTGGGGGGTACAGTGTGATATATTGGGGGATACAGTGTGACATATTGGGAGATACAGTGTGACATATTAGGGGATACAGTGTGACATATTGGGGGATACAGTGTGACATATTGGGGGATACATTGTAACATATTGGAGGATACAGTGTGACATATTGGGGGATACAGTGTGACTTATTGGGGGATACAGTGTGACATATTGGGGGGTACAGTGTGACATATTGGGGGATACAGTGTGACATATTGGGGGATACAGTGTGACATATTGGGGGATACAGTGTGACATATTGGGGGGTACAGTGTGACATATTGGGGGATACAGTGTGACATATTGGGGGATACAGTGTGACATATTGGGGGGTACAGTGTGACATATTGGGGGATACAGTGTGACATATTGGGGGATACAGTGTGACATATTGGTGGATACATTGTGACATATTGGAGGATACAGTGTGACATATTGGGGGATACAGTGTGACATATTGGGGGATACAGTGTGACATATTGGGGGGTACAGTGTGATATAGTGGGGGTACAGTGTGACATATTGGGGGATACTGTGTAACATATTGGGCGATACAGTGTGACATATTGGGGGGTAAGTGTGAAATATTGAGGGATACTGTGTGACATATTGGGGGATACAGTGTGACATATTGGGGGATACTGTGTAACATATTGGGGGATACCAGGTGACATATTGGTGGATACAGTGTAACATATTGGGGGATACAGTGTGACATATTGGGGGATACAGTGTGACATATTGGGGGATACAGTGTGATATATTGGGGGATACAGTGTGACATATTGGGGGATACAGTGTGACATATTGGAGGATACAGTGTAACATATTGGGGGATACAGTGTGACATATTGGGGGATACAGTGTGACATATTGGGGGATACAGTGTGACATATTGGAGTTTACAGTGTGACATATTGGGGGATACTGTGTAACATATTGGGGGATACAGTGTGACATATTGGGGGATACAGTGTAACATATTGGGGGATACAGTGTGACATATTGGGGGATACAGTGTGACATATTGGGGGATACAGTGTGATATATTGGGGGATACAGTGTGACATATTGGGGGATACAGTGTGACATATTGGAGGATACAGTGTAACATATTGGGGGATACAGTGTGACATATTGGGGGATACAGTGTGACATATTGGGGGATACAGTGTGACATATTGGGGGATACAGTGTGACATATTGAGGGGTACATTGTAACATATTGGGGGATACCAGGTGACATATTGGAGGATACAGTGTGACATATTGGGGGATACAGTGTGAAATATTGGGGGATACAGTGTGACATATTGGGGGGTACAGTGTGACATATTGGGGGGTGCAGTGTGATATATTGGGGGATACAGTGACATATTGGGAGATACAGTGTGACATATTGGGGGGTACAGTGTGATATATTGGGGGATACAGTGTGATATATTGGGGGATACAGTGTGATATATTGGGGGATACAGTGTGAAATATTGGGGGGTACAGTGTAACATATTGGGGGATACAGTGTAACATATTGGGGGGTGTGATATATTGGGGGATATAGTGTGATATATTGGGGGATACAGTGTGACATATTGGGGGATACAGTGTGATATATTGGGGGGTGTGATATATTGGGGGATACAGTGTGACATATTGGGGGATACAGTGTGACATATTGGGGGATACAGTGTGATATATTGGAGGATACAGTGTGATATATTGGGGGATACAGTGTGATATATTGGGGGATATAGTGTGATATATTGGGGGATACAGTGTGATATATTGGGGGTGTGATATATTGGGGGATACAGTGTGATATATTGGGGGATACAGTGTGACATATTGGGGGGTACAGTGTGACATATTGGGGGGTACAGTGTGAAATATTGGGGGATACAGTGTGACATATTGGGGGGTACAGTGTGACATATTGGGGGGTGCAGTGTGATATATTGGGGGATACAGTGACATATTGGGAGATACAGTGTGACATATTGGGGGGTACAGTGTGATATATTGGGGGATACAGTGTGATATATTGGGGGATACAGTGTGATATATTGGGGGATACAGTGTGAAATATTGGGGGGTACAGTGTGACATATTGGGGGGTGCAGTGTGAAATATTGGGGGATACAGTGTGACATATTGGGGGGTACAGTGTGATATATTGGGGGATACAGTGACATATTGGGAGATACAGTGTGACATATTGGGGGATACAGTGTGATATATTGGGGGATACAGTGTGATATATTGGGGGATACAGTGTGACATATTGGGGGGTACAGTGTGATATATTGGGGGATACAGTGTGACATATTGGGAGATACAGTGTGACATATTAGGGGATACAGTGTGACATATTGGGGGATACAGTGTGACATATTGGGGGATACATTGTAACATATTGGAGGATACAGTGTGACATATTGGGGGATACAGTGTGACTTATTGGGGGATACAGTGTGACATATTGGGGGGTACAGTGTGACATATTGGGGGATACAGTGTGACATATTGGGGGATACAGTGTGACATATTGGGGGATACAGTGTGACATATTGGGGGGTACAGTGTGACATATTGGGGGATACAGTGTGACATATTGGGGGATACAGTGTGACATATTGGGGGGTACAGTGTGACATATTGGGGGATACAGTGTGACATATTGGGGGATACAGTGTGACATATTGGTGGATACATTGTGACATATTGGAGGATACAGTGTGACATATTGGGGGATACAGTGTGACATATTGGGGGATACAGTGTGACATATTGGGGGGTACAGTGTGATATAGTGGGGGTACAGTGTGACATATTGGGGGATACTGTGTAACATATTGGGCGATACAGTGTGACATATTGGGGGGTAAGTGTGAAATATTGAGGGATACTGTGTGACATATTGGGGGATACAGTGTGACATATTGGGGGATACTGTGTAACATATTGGGGGATACCAGGTGACATATTGGTGGATACAGTGTAACATATTGGGGGATACAGTGTGACATATTGGGGGATACAGTGTGACATATTGGGGGATACAGTGTGATATATTGGGGGATACAGTGTGACATATTGGGGGATACAGTGTGACATATTGGAGGATACAGTGTAACATATTGGGGGATACAGTGTGACATATTGGGGGATACAGTGTGACATATTGGGGGATACAGTGTGACATATTGGGGGATACAGTGTGACATATTGAGGGGTACATTGTAACATATTGGGGGATACCAGGTGACATATTGGAGGATACAGTGTGACATATTGGGGGATACAGTGTGATATATTGGGGGATACAGTGTGACATATTGGAGGTTACAGTGTGACATATTGGGGGATACTGTGTAACATATTGGGGGATACAGTGTGATATATTGGGGGATACAGTGTGACATATTGAGGGGTACATTGTAACATATTGGGGGATACAGTGTGACATATTGGGGGATACTGTGTAACATATTGGGGGATACAGTGTGACATATTGGAGGATACAGTGTGACATATTGGAGGATACAGTGTGACATATTGGAGGTTACAGTGTGATATATTGGGGGATACCAGGTGACATATTGGGGGATACAGTGTGACATATTGGGGGATACAGTGTGACATATTGGGGGATACAGTGTGATATATTGGGGGATACAGTGTGACATATTGGGGGATACAGTGTGACATATTGGAGGATACAGTGTAACATATTGGGGGATACAGTGTGATATATTGGGGGATACAGTGTGACATATTGGAGGTTACAGTGTGACATATTGGGGGATACTGTGTAACATATTGGGGGATACAGTGTGATATATTGGGGGATACAGTGTGACATATTGAGGGGTACATTGTAACATATTGGGGGATACAGTGTGACATATTGGGGGATACAGTGTGACATATTGGAGGATACAGTGTGACATATTGGAGGATACAGTGTGACATATTGGGGGATACAGTGTGACATATTGTGGGGTACATTGTAACATATTGGGGGATACCAGGTGACATATTGGGGGGTACAGTGTGATATATTGGGGGATACTGTGTAACATATTGGGGGATACAGTGTGACATATTGGAGGATACAGTGTGACATATTGGGGGATACAGTGTGACATATTGTGGGGTACATTGTAACATATTGGGGGATACCAGGTGACATATTGGGGGGTACAGTGTGATATATTGTGATTACAGTGCTGTCGCCCTTCCTCTTCACATTGTATACAGCTGACTTTCAGTATAAATCAGATTTTTGTCACCTCCATAAATTCTCAGATGACTCAGTGATTGTAGGGGGCATTGTGGGGGGCCGGGGGAGGAGGAATATAGAAGCCTGGTTTCTGACTTTGAGGATTGGTGCCGGACTGTCTAGAACTAAACGTGAAGAAAACCAAGGAGTTGGTGGTGAGTTATAGAAGGAAAAAGGAGGATCACTTACCGATCACTATTACTGGCCAGGAGGTGGAGATGGTTGAGAGCTACAAATATTTGGGGATCACCTTGACAGTAAACTCGATTGGAGGTGTCATACGGAGGAGGTTTACAAGAAGGGAATGAGCAGACGGTACTTTCTTCGGAAGCTCAGGTCGTTCAATGTGTGCAGTAAAATGCTGGAAATGTTCTACCAGTCCGTTGTGGCAAGCGCCATCTTTTTTGCTATCATATGCTGGGGCAGTAGTGTGCGAGTAGCTGACGCTGATAAGCTCAACAAACTTATCGAGAAGACAAGCGCGGCTGTTGGCCTCCATCTGGACTCTTCTGAGGAGGTATTGGAGGACAGGATTCAGAAGAAGTGTAGGGCTATAATGATCGATAATACACACCCGCTATACGAGCAGAAGAGCACGTTCAGCAGCCGCCTGATCCTACTAAGGTGCAAGGAGAAATTCAGGAAATCGTTTGTGCCTACTGCTATGGGGATGTATAACAATCTCCAAAGGGTGGTAGACAACAATGACCTATGGCTGGTGTACTAATGTTAATTAAGTTACATATACCTGAACCACCCACATTTATTTGTTATGTAATGTTAGTATACCTGTGCAAGATTTGTGTCCTAATATTTTATGTGCTGCTGTTTGTATTGCTGCTGTAATACCGTAATTTCCCCCGGGATCAATAAAGTGTATCGTATCGTATTGGTGGATTCAGTGTTATATTGGGGTATACAGCATGATATATTGGGGGATGCAGTGTGACATATTGGAGATACAGTGGAACATTGAAGGATACAGTGTGACATACTGTGGGATGCAATGTAATATTGGGGGTTACTGTGGGACATATTGGGGATATAGTGTAACATTGGGGGATAGAGTAATGATGGTGGATGTATCCTAAAGTGTTGGGGACATAGTGAGCCATGTTGGGGGATGTATGGTGAAATGTTTGATGGATAAAGTGAGTCATGTTGGTTGATGTATAGTGAAATGTTGGGGGATAAGGCGAGTCATGTTGGGAGATATATAGGGAAGTGTTTGGGGGATACAGTTAGCCATGTTTGAGGATGCATGGTGAAATGTTGGGGGATATAGTGAGCCATGTTGCCGGAGGCATTATGAAGTGGTGAATGTCAGGAAAATATGAATTATTTTCCATTGTTCTGGGGACACAACCAGAGCTGGCCTACTGCTCCTCCCACCATTGGTTTCTGTAGGACCAAATCCCACATACAGCCCCTCTCTCTTTCTCTGTGAATTCCCCCCATCCCTTCAAGCAAATGGTCAGCTTGGAATGCGGAGTTTTGTTGCCTGCCAGGACTAGCAGAGCTGAATGCGTTTTTCCCTTCAAAAAACTCTTTGTCTTCTAAGCTAAAAACACTCAAAGTCAAATTCAATAATACACATTAATCCCAGAGACATGAAAATTAGATTTCCAGGACCTGGGCACTTAGGGTTATGCATGGCAGCGTTTTTGTGGCATTTAGGGCCATCAGAAACCTGGGAAATGGATATCTGCCCACCCGCAAATCCTAGACATACCATGTGTGGACTCTAAAAAATGGTATAATCGCAAGGGAAAAAATAATGCCAATATCTTTGAAACACACAAGAGACGGTCCAGTAACCGTCACCTCAAAGAAGCAACCACATCCATATAAGATCCAATAATGTTTTATTGAAAAATATAACAAAAACGTTAAAAATAGCCACATATCCAAAATCTCACCATATTATAACCCCAAAGAGGGTAAACAGCCGGCATATTTCGATAAACAATCAGCAGGAGTAAAGACAGCTCTATATTTAAGTGTTCCTTCGTTGGATTTAAACATATACAAATCCTAATGAATCGTTCAGGTGCTAAATAGCATCCTAATTGCTCACAATTCCTGTTATCAACCAGTGTTATACTAAAGGGATTATTTAGGTGCTGAAAAGCATCCTAATTACTCACTATTAGGGCTGAACATAAAGCAATTGTTGAGCGCCTTAATTCTAAATCATAGGAAGAGATATGTGCATAAACTTATTCCCAAGTGGGCGCGGAGGGTCGTTCACCGGCACAAGTGTCTTCATTACGGCTACCACGGTGGTAAGGTGCTTTTACTACCACTTTTGGGAATAAGAGGTCGGTGGTGGCAGCATAGTTTATTTATTTATTTATGTGGTGTTGGTAACTTGATGGTGACTGGATAGAGGTATATATATGTTCCTATCAGGAACTGGTGGCATATATACACTCACCGGCCACTTTATTAGGTACACCTGTCCAACTTCTTGTTAACACTTAATTTCTAATCAGCCAATCACATGGCGGCAACTCAGTGCATTTAGGCATGTAGACATGGTCAAGACAATCTCCTGCAGTTCAAACCGAGCATCAGTATGGGGAAGAAAGGTGATTTGAGTGCCTTTGAACGTGGCATGGTTGTTGGTGCCAGAAGGGCTGGTCTGAGTATTTCAGAAACTGCTGATCTACTGGGATTTTCACGCACAACCATCTCTAGGGTTTACAGAGAATGGTCCGAAAAAGAAAAAAAATCCAGTGAGCGGCAGTTCTGTGGGCGGAAATGCCTTGTTGATGCCAGAGGTCAGAGGAGAATGGGCAGACTGGTTCGAGCTGATAGAAAGGCAACAGTGACTCAAATCGCCACCCGTTACAACCAAGGTAGGCCTAAGAGCATCTCTGAACGCACAGTGCGTCGAACTTTGAGGCAGATGGGCTACAGCAGCAGAAGACCACACCGGGTACCACTCCTTTCAGCTAAGAACAGGAAACTGAGGCTACAATTTGTACAAGCTCATCGAAATTGGACAGTAGAAGATTGGAAAAATGTTGCTTGGTCTGATGAGTCTCGATTTCTGCTGCGACATTCGGATGGTAGGGTCAGAATTTGGCGTAAACAACATGAAAGCATGGATCCATCCTGCCTTGTATGGAGCATCTTTGGGATGTGCAGCCGACAAATCTGCGGCAACTGTGTTATGCCATCATGTCAATATGGACCAAAATCTCTGAGGAATGCTTCCAGCACCTTGTTGGATCTATGCCACGAAGAATTGAGGCAGTTCTGAAGGCAAAAGGGGTCCAACCCGTTACTAGCATGGTGTACCTAATAAAGTGGCCGGTGAGTGTACATCCTGTCACATCACATGCCGCAATATTCAACATAAATTAGAGCAGCTGCGCTCATTTTCTTATCCTCTGTCAATACCTATATTGGTCAGTAGGGTAAGATGGCGTCAGAGAGTTGCAAGTTCCTACTAAGTTCATGACAGTGTTAGGGATATAGGGAGTCGTGTTGGGAGATGCATGGTGAAGTGTTGAGGGATATAGTGAGCCATGTTGGGGGATGCATGGAGAAGTGTTGGGGATATAGTGAGCCATGTTGGGGGATGTTCTGGGACCTGTAGTCCCTCAAGAGTGTGTATATCTATGGTGTAGTTGTAAGGGAGACTTATTAGGCTAGTTGTGTGAGATGGGCGGGACAAACTAGCCACACAAACGCACTCCCATCTAGGGGAGTGGTTGGTAGCATATAATGTGACTGAGGTCTGGTCACATGGGCTCTGAGTGTGGATCTGAATGGTCTGTGCTGGAAGGTCCTGGAGGGAGCCCCATGTGTTGGGAGTGTCGGCTCCCTGAAGAGCACATGGCGGGGGCTCTGGACCTCGCACAGACCAGACTGTGGAACGGAGGGAGATCCGTGTTATACTGACCGGGGTCAGAGTGAGAATGTCTGTCTGAAGGATGCCTCTGGTGAAGAGAGGTATCCGAGAACCTGTGCAGCAATGGCAGGTAACGAATGGAGATTCGTGTTGTACTGACCGGGGTCAGAGAAAAGGAAAGACAGAGTGTGAACGTCTGCAGGATGCCTCTAAGGAAGAGAGGTATCCGAGAACCTGTGCGGCACCCACAGGTAATGGGAAGGAACCGTGTTGTACTGCAACACCGCAGGGGTCGGTATTGGGACCTGTTCTCTTCAACATATTCATTAATGATCTGGTAGAAGGTTTACACAGTAAAATATTGATATTTGCAGATGATACAAAACTATGTAAAGCAGTTAATACAAGAGAAGATAGTATTCTGCTACAGATGGATCTGGATAAGTTGGAAACTTGGGCTGAAAGGTGGCAGATGAGGTTAAACAATGATAAATGTAAGGTTATACACATGGGAAGAAAGAATAAATATCACCATTACACACTGAACGGGAAACCACTGGGTAAATCTGACAGGGAGAAGGACTTGGGGATCCTAGTTAATGATAAACTTACCTGGAGCAGCCAGTGCCAGGCAGCAGCTGCCAAGGCAAACAGGATCATGGGGTGCATTAAAAGAGGTCTGGATACACATGATGAGAGCATTATACTGCCTCTGTACAAATCCCTAGTTAGACCGCACATGGAGTACTGTGTCCAGTTTTGGGCACCGGTGCTCAAGAAGGATATAATGGAACTAGAGAGAGTACAAAGGAGGGCAACAAAATTAACAAAGGGGATGGGAGAACTACAATACCCAGATAGATTAGCGAAATTAGGATTATTTAGTCTAGAAAAAAGACGACTGAGGGGCGATCTAATAACCATGTATAAGTATATAAGGGGACAATACAAATATCTCGCTGAGGATCTGTTTATACCAAGGAAGGTGACGGGCACAAGGGGGCATTCTTTGCGTCTGGAGGAGAGAAGGTTTTTCCACCAAAATAGAAGAGGATTCTTTACTGTTAGGGCAGTGAGAATCTGGAATTGCTTGCCTGAGGAGGTGGTGATGGCGAACTCAGTTGAGGGGTTCAAGAGAGGCCTGGATGTCTTCCTGGAGCAGAACAATATTGTATCATACAATTATTAGGTTCTGTAGAAGGACGTAGATCTGGGGATTTATTATGATGGAATATAGGCTGAACTGGATGGACAAATGTCTTTTTTCGGCCTTACTATGTAACTATGTAACTATGTACTGATCTGGGTCAGAGTGAAAGAAGAGAGACACATTGTGTATGGGGCACCTCTGAGGCCAAGAGGTGTCCAGGAACCCATGAAGGTTGCCAACGGGTAACGGTCTGAAAACCGTGTGTAATGCTGACCGGGGTCAGAGACGGACTGTGGTAAAGTTGAATATGTCCACATACTGTTCAAGCTGTTACTAAGTTCCTGTGGATGTGGTTTATGTTGTGCAAAATAAACCTAAAAGTCTGTTTTATAAGAAAACCGTGCCCGAGTGCGTTAATCCCGTGCCAAGCGAGTGTCTCCCAAGACACGTAGTAGGCGCAATGCTACACCTTTCTTTTTCAAAACAAAATAAAATATCAGAAAAGAAAAAGCAACAAAGATCACCTCCTCTCAGTCCCACCGCGCGGATCATGCAGTGCTGCAAGTAGTATGAAGGTGAAGCAGAAGTCCAGAGTGGGTGATATCCATAAAAATACCTTTCATTCCATTTTCATTAAAGGCACATAAGTCCAAAATCCATCTTTATATTCAGAGACACAAAAACGGGTGATTCTTACCAGTGACAGTCATAGGCTTAAAGTGCATTTAAAATCATATTCGTTTCAACGAGAGTTCCATAGTCTCGCTGCTCTTACTGTAAAGAATCCACGTCTGTTATTATGCTTAAACCTTCTTTCCTCCAGACGTAGAGGATGCCCCCTTGTCCCTGTCACCGGTCTATGATTAAAGAGATCATCAGAAAGGTCTTTGTACTGTCCTCTCATATATTTATACATTAACATAAGATCACCCCTTAGTCTTCGTTTTTCCAAACTAAATAGCCCCAAGTGTAATAACCTATCTTGGTAATGCAGACCCCCCAGTCCTCTAATAACCTTTGTCGCTCTTCTCTGCACCCGCTCCAGTTCACCTATGTCTTTCTTATACACCGGAGACCAGAACTGTGCACAGTATTCTAAGTGTGGTCGCACTAGTGACTTGTATAGAGGTAAAATTATGTTCTCCTCATGAGCATCTATGCCTCTTTTAATGCATCCCATTATTTTATTTGCCTTTGTAGCAGCTGCCTGACACTGGCCACTGAATATGAGTTTGTCATCCACCCATACACCCAGGTCTTTTTCATTGACGGTTTTGCCCAGAGTTTTAGAATTAAGCACATAGTTATACATCTTATTACTTCTACCCAAGTGCATGACCTCACATTTATCCCCATTAAAGCTCATTTGCCATTTATCAGCCCAAGCATCTAATTTACATAAATCATCCTGTAATATAAAATTGTCCTCCCCTGTATTGATTACCCTGCAGAGTTGTGTCATCTGCAAATATTGAAATTCTACTCTGAATGCCCCCTACAAGGTCATTAATAAATATGTTAAAAAGAAGAGGGCCCAATACTGACCCCTGTGGTACCCCACTGCTAACCGCGACCCAGTCCGAGTGTGCTCCATTAATAACCACCCTTTGTTTCCTATCCCTGAGCCAGCTCTCAACCCACTTACACATATTTTCCCCTATCCCCATTACTCTCATTTTATGTAACAACCTTTTGTGTGGCACCATATCAAAAGCTTTGGAAAAGTCCATATACAGTACGTCCACTGGGTTCCCTTGGTCCAGTCCGGAACTTACCTCTTCATAGAAGCTGATCAGATTAGTCTGACATGAACGGTCCCTAGTAAACCCGTGCTGATACTGGGGCATGAGGTTATTCCTCCTCAGATACTCCAGTATAGCATCCCTTAGAATGCCCTCCAGGATTTTACCCACAGTAGAGGTGAAGCTTACTGGCCTATAATTACCGAGTTCAGTCTTTGTCCCCTTTTTGAATATTGGCACCACATTTGCTATACGCCAGTCCTGTGGTACAGACCCTGTTATTATGGACTCTTTAAAGATTAAAAATAATGGTCTATCAATGACTGTACTTAATTCCTGCAGTACTCGGGGGTGTATCCCATCCGGGCCCGGAGATTTGTCACCTTTAGTGATTTTTAGACGCCGGCGTACTTCCTGCTGGGTTAAGAAGGTGACACTTAATGGGGAATTTTTGTTATCACTGATCATATTGTCGCCATGGGAGTTTCTTGTGTAAATACTGAAGAAAAAAAGTCATTTAGCATATTGGCTTTTTCCTCATCCTCATCCACCATTTCACCCAGACTGTTTTTAAGGGGCCAACACTTTCATTTTTTAGTTTCTTACTATTTATGTAGAATATTTTGGGATTATTTTTACTCTCTGGCAATGAGTCTCTCTGTCTCCATCTTTGCTGCCTTGATTTGCTTTCTACAGAATTTATTTAATTTTCTATATTTATTTAATGCCTCCTCACTACCTATTTCCTTTAATTCTCTAAATGCTTTCTTTTTGTCCCTTACTGCACCCCTTACAGCTCTATTTAGCCATATTGGTTTTCTCTTATTTCTAGTACAGTATGTTTATTCCCATACGGTATACGGTATACTGTGCACAGGTCCTATCCAGGATGCTAATAAACGTCTCCCATTTTCTTTGTGTATTTTTATGTCTCAGGATATCGTCCCAGTTAATTGCACCAAGATCCTCTCTCATCCGTTGGAAATTTGCCCTCCTGAAGTTTAGTGTCCTTGTCACCCCTCTACTACACATCTTATTAAAGGAGACATGAAAACGTATTATCTTGTGATCACTGTTCCCCAAGTGACCCTCAACCCTTATATTTGCTATGCGGTCTGGCCTTTGCCTCTTTGGTGTGGCACGTGGTACAGGCAGTATTTCAGAAAATACCACGTTGGAGGTCCTTGCTTTCAGCTTGCAGACTAATTCCCTGAAATCGTTTTTAAGGACCTTCCACCTACCTCTAACTTTGTCATTTGTGCCAATGTGCACCATGACCACTGGGTCCTCACCAGCCCCTCCCAGTAATCTGTCACCCCGATC
Source organism: Ranitomeya variabilis (assembly GCF_051348905.1). Classification (NCBI taxonomy): domain Eukaryota; kingdom Metazoa; phylum Chordata; class Amphibia; order Anura; family Dendrobatidae; genus Ranitomeya; species Ranitomeya variabilis. The sequence continues at coordinate 3,768,325 of NC_135237.1, read as the reverse complement.
AGCGATGTGTTGGACTCGAGCGACAGGCAGCACACCGTGCGACGATCCCTGTCTTTGTGACAGATTGCCCTATCTGTTCCCCTAATAATTGAGTCCCCCACTACCAGCACCTGTCTGGCCTGCCCTGCTCTCCTACTTCCCTCCTTAGGCCAGGATCACACATATGCGAGATACGGCTGAGTCTCACAGGTGAAAACCCAGCTCTGGCGCCGACACTCCGGAGGGGAGCATGCAGCTGCACAGCAATACATGGAGCTGCACGCTCTGCTCCGAAGTGCCAGCGCCAGAGCTGGGTTTTCACCTGCGAGACTCAGCGAGGACATGCCTGGCTGCAGCAGTGCTACCCCTGTACTGGCACCCCCCTCATTAGCCAACTTAGCAAACTTATTGGGGTGTGCCAGATCAGGACTAGTCTCCCTGGCACTCTTCCCTCTACCCCGCTTTCTGAATGTCATCCAGCTTGCTACTCCACTGTCCTGCAGCTCCATCCTACCATCCCCCTCCTCATCTATCCCATTGAGCGTCTGCTCAGTGAGCAGAAGACTCCTCTCCATATTGTCTATGGATCTCAGTGTTGCCAGCTGCACATTTAGATCCAGAATCTGGGCTTCCAAATGCTCAACGTGCTCACATCTCGCACAGCAGTGTGCACCCTCGACCGGCTGATCAAGGATTGCATACATGTGGCAAGATGTGCACTAGATGGCATTAACAATAGTGGAGCACATTTCCTAATGGGAATTGCACCAGACAGAAACGTTAAATAAAAATAAATGCAAAGTATCAATAAAACACAGACAGCAATTCAGCAATTCATCCCTTGGAAACTCCCTGAATCCAAAGTCACTGAATCACAAGTCACACTTACCGCCGTTCACACTTACGCTCAGGTCACACTCAGCTCGTTCACACTCGCTAAGCTGAAGATTTCAAGAGATTTTTTTTTCTCTTTCCCCTCAGCAGCAATATGTTCAATGCACTTCCAAAAGGAAGATGGTAACAAATTGCAGCTTTCGAGACTACTCAGGTCTTCATCAGGCATAGACTAAAAGAAATTCTGGAGAATCACATATTTATGCACAACACATCACAGAAAAAAAAAACCATGGGTAAGACAGGTGACATGAAGCAGAATTACCATGAGTGATAAACAGTTATGTCCATAAATGTTGGGCCAGTTCTTAGATAAGGATTGTTTTATTGTCCTCTGATTGGGGTCTGGGTCTGTTGTGATGACCCCACATGGTCTGAGGGGCAAATTCCTTAGTTCCTTAGTTGATGTAAAAAGACATAAATCCATGCGACACATTCATCCCTGCACTGAGAGTGTCAAAGGTCGTCATCCGCTTATATTTCCAGACTCTTCTGTCTCTGAGATTTAAAGTTACCTTTTGATACAAGTAATTTCATGTCCATAATGTTATGATTGGGGAGGCAAAAATGTTTGGCCATAGGTAGATCCATTCTTTTTTCTCTTATTGTATGGCGATGAGAAGTCATCCTTGTCCTCAGTTTCTGCCCTGTCTCCCCCACATACAGACCCCCATTGGTTTGTGGCTGACCACCACTGTTGCCGTGCGCGCTGGGTTATGTACGCCATTCTTTCTGGGGGGTTTTCGTGATTGACCTAGGCTGCTGTACACACATACAGCAGCCCTGCCCTAGGCTTTGTTTAATTGTTCACCTGTGTCCAAGCCTGTCTCACCCTTCATCTGTGGTGCTGGTTAGACAGTGTGGAGATTGGACCTGAAATGTCTATGTCCAGACCTGGTCAACCTTTATCCGTGCTGTCCTCTCAGGTGCCATGGGAGTGATTCAGAAATGCTTCAGGTACAGCTTGCATTTAACGTCTTGCTTTTTAGAGGCCTTTATGGCACAGCGAATATAAAAAACGTAGAGTAGGACTGCCCCATTATGAGAATGCCGTGATGTGGCGGGGTGGCTCAAAGAATTGATCAATTGTTTGCTAAATGTCTCATTTTTGAAACTCCGTTAGAAATCAATATATGCATGTGCACTTTATGTTTTGCGTTCTGACCACAAGCAGCGCTGGCTTCTCCCCCATTTTTTACTTATACAGACCCCCAGTTGGACATTTAGTACAAATAATTAGGTACACCACATTAGAAGTGACGCAGCTGAAAGTACCTGGTATCTTGTAGTCCTGATGTGAGTTGGGGATCTTTATCTTGTCCGTGGTCATTATAAATGGACAGGTTTTACATTTTTTCTGATTGCAGGGAAAGGTTCCTGCAGCTGTTGGAGAGGACAGGGAGCTTCTGACAATGATGCTTCTTAGATTTGGGGGCTGCCTAAAACACAGTAGTGGGGGGGTCTGGAGGATTGTAATCGGGCATCTTTTTGCAGTAAAGGTTGTAACTTCCGTGCAGCTCCCCTTAGCGCCTCCAGATTTGGATTGCAGGTGACCACTAGAGGTACCCGGAGGCAATCAGAGGACAATAAAACATTCCTTATCTAACAACTGGTCCAATATTTATGGACATAACTGTTTATCACTTATAGTAATTCGCTTCATGTCACCTGTCTTATCCATGTTTTTTTTCTCTGTGATGTGTTGTGCATAAATATGTGATTCTTCAGAATTTCTTTTAGTCTATATCTGATGAAGAGACCTGTGTAGTCTCAAAAGCTGCGATTTGTTCCCATCTTTTCAGTTCGCCATTAAAAGGTATCAACCACTGAGGACTCTCAATTCTAAATATTTTTCTATCCACTGGCTAACACTGTACCAATATATATATCTTTCCTGTTTTAAACCACATATACTTTTCTGTAGCTTACAAACCATGTTTGGTTTCCTTTTATCCTTCAATCCTGGGGTTGTTCCATGTAAATGTCTTCTGTTACATTTCCATTCAGAAATGCTGCCTTTACATCCAGATGTTTCAACTGCATTTGTTTCGTTGTTGCAACTGCAAATAACGTTCTGATTGTGGTGTGTTTGACAATTGGAGCAAATGTCTCATCATAGTCTTCTCCATACTTCTGAGAATAGCCTTTAGCTGCGAGTCTTGCTCGGTATCGATCAGCTGTGCCGTCTGCTTGGTATATTACTTTAAAAACCCATTTACATCCTATAGCCTTTTTTTCTTATGGTCGTTCTGTCAGTGCCCGGTGTTGTGAACTCTATTTTTAGGCTCCCTCTAGTGGTCACAAGCGGTACTGTGTAGTGTTGTCCTTCTGCAGGTTGGCTTCATCAGCTGGTTCATTATCCTTGGTTCGTTTCCTATTTAACTCACCTGGAGACTCAGTTCCTTGCCTGCTATCAATGTATTCAGTGCTCTTCAGATTCCTTGTGATTACCTTGCTCCCAGCCTCTCCAAGACAAGCTAAGTTTTTGTCCGTTCATTTTTTGATTATCAGCATTCATCATGTTTCTTGTCCAGCTTGCTAAGATGTGATCTCCTCGCTTGCTGGTTGCTCTAGGGGACTGAGTTTCTCCCCCCACACCGTTAGTTGGTGCGGGGGTTCTTGAAATCTCAGTGTGGATATTTTGTAAGGGTTTTTTACTGACCGCACAGACCCCTTACTATTTTCTGCTATCTAGTATTAGTGGGCCTCATTTGCTGAATCTGTTTTCACCCCTGTGTATGTGCCTTCCTCTTACCTCACCGTTATTATTTGTTGGGGGCTTCTATATCTTTGGGGATTATTTCTCTGGAGGCAAGAGAGGTCTTTCTTTCTCTCTAGGGGTAGTTAGTTCCTCAGGCTGGCTCGAGACGAGGATTTTTTAGGCACGTTCACCGGCTACTTCTAGTGTGTTTGGATAGGTTCAGATTTGCGGTCAGTCCAGTTTGCCACCTCCCTAGAGCTAACCCTATGTTTGTTACTTAGCTGGAGTAATTCGTGATCCTCAACCACTAAGGATCATAACAGCCCAGGTCCTTGAATCATGCATGGATTTTATTTCTGTTTCTGCAGCCTTTATCTATTTGTTGGCCTCTTCTTCTGAAAGTTGAGATACTGTATGTCCTCCCAAGATGTAGGTTCATAAAGTTTATTTGTACTTGCCTTGTCTGAAAGACGTTGAGGTGGTCTTCCCTTGTTTTTCTCATATTGAGCGTCTTGGTTCTGTGTCCGTATGGAACTGTATCGCTTGACTTTCATTTTTTTATTTTCACCGATTTCCACTTCTTTCTCATCGGCTGTTTCTTCAGTTATATCACTGTCGTTTCTCTCATTTTTCGTTTCCAGTGATGTCATCATTTAGATCTTCAATGAATGTTACACTGTTACTCACTGTGATTCTGTCTTGGGATCTAAGATTCTGTATCCTTTGCAATTGTCACTATATCCAACAAATATTCCTTCAATGGCTTTGTTTTGAAGTTTGGAGCGTTTTTCTTCTGGAATAAACACAAAAACTTTGCAAACAAAAACTCTTAAATGATTCACACTTGGTTTCTTACCTTGCCACAGTTCATATGGCTTTTTTTCAGTTTTCTTGAAAACAGTCTGTTTTGCAGATAAGTAGCTGTCATTGCTGCTTCACCCCAATATTTATCTGGTCGTTTGGAGTCTTAGCATACATCTTATCATTTCAGAGTTGTTTTTTCTTTCTGCTACCCCATTCTGTTCAGGTGTGTATGGAACAGTCTTTTGTTGCTCTATTCCATACTGTCTTAAATAGTTTTTAGTGGTGAGCAAATATACTCTTTACTTGAGATTTTCCCGAGCACACTCAGGTGTCCTCCGAGTATTTTTTAGTGCTCGGAGACTTAGTTTTCATCGCCGCAGCTGAATGATTTACATCTGTTAGCCAGCATCAGTACATGTGGGGGTTGCCTGGTTGCTAGGGAATCCCCACATGTACTTATACTGGCTAAGAGATGTAAATCATTCAGCTGCGGCGATGAAAACTAAGTCTCCGAACACTAAAAATACTGAGGATCCCCGAGCGTGCTCGGGAAATCTCGAGTAATGAGTATATTCGCACATCACTAATAGTTTTCTATTTGGTGTCCTGTAAATGCATCTCCATTATCACTTCTGATGATTGGCTTCCTCTAAAACTTGTTATTTGACTTTGTCACATTGTCTTCTAATTTTTCAAAAGCTTCACTTTTGTTCTTTATCAAGTATGTCTTGTCTATGAAGGTCACCACATACCTATTACCTCCTGATGTGGTCACTTTCATGGGTCCACATACATCAGTGTGTACCAAGTAAAGTGGTCTTGTTCATTTTGTCTCACTCTCTTTAGAAATGGATACTCTTGTACCTTTAGATTTTATATAAAATTTACATTTTACGGTAATTGAGCAAGCAGATATCAATAGGTCTTTTGACAAATTCTTCTTTTGTAATGCCTTTATACTCTCAGGATATCTGTGTCCTAGACATCTATGCCACATGTGAATACAATTATTGTGATCATGTGTACATAACTTCATCTGTTCCTTTAATGTGTCTAGATGATATAATTGTTCAACTGCTTTGACATTAATTATTACCTTATCTCCCGCTAGAATTGTACAATTATCATCTTTGAATTTTACAGTAAGTCCTTTGGCTGTCAGATGCTTTACAGATAACAATCCTCCTTCTAGTCCTGGAACATATAACACATCCTTTACTAGTAATTTTGAATTATGCCCAAATCTAGCAGGACAGATTAGCATTCCTTGAAAAAGACAGCGCCTCACACGTTGGTGAAATAAATCACGCTTTATTCTGCCTTCTGTGGCGTTGTTTCGATCCCAAAGATATCGAAATGTCGCCACAGAAGGCAGAATAAAGCGTGATTTATTTCACCAACGTATGAGGCGCTGTCTTTTTCATTTTTTGATATCAGACTTTATGCTAAGAGGGACTCCTTGGCTGAGATGTGCGCTTCATGTATGGGTGATGCTGACACTGTTTTCCCCATGAGGTGCTGTGTTCTAATTTCTAAGTAACAGATTAGCATTCCTTGTCCAATACATTCTGCGGTTATTTTACTCCCATCTGCAAGATAAATTGCTTCCTTCTTATTTTCATCAAGTTCAGTAAAGAAGCTTTTATCACTAGTCATGTTGCTCCTGAGTCAATAAACCAGCCTGACGATGACTCTTTATCAGTTACTTTAAATGTACCATTCCAGTGATCAGCATGTGGGTTAGAAATTGTGCTTATTACTTTGTTTATTCTCCTTTTGGTGTAATCTCTGTTGTTCTGCTTTCCATATAGTGCAGTCTTTCTTTAAATGTCCATTTTTCTTATATATGAAACATTCTCTTGTCTCTGTATTATGGGGCTTCTTGTCTGTCCCTTTAAGAGCATTTTCACTATCAGTTTCAGTGGAATCGTTTGTTTGCTCCTTCCTTCTATGATATTCATCTATAAAGGCCCCGTCTCACTTAGCGATTTACCAACGATCACGACCAGCGATACGACCTGGCCGTGATCGTTGGTAAGTCGCTGTGTGGTCGCTGGGGAGCTGTCACACAGACCGCTCTCCCCAGCGACCAACGATCAGGGGAACGAGTTCGGCATCGTTGAAACTGTCTTCAACGATGCCGAAGTCCCCCTGCAGCACCCGGGTAACCAGGGTAAACATCGGGTTACTAAGCGCAGGGCCGCGCTTAGTAACCCGATGTTTACCCTGGTTACAAAAAAAAACAAACAGTACATACTCGCCTTTCGGTGTCCAGGTCCCTTGCCGTCTGCTTCCTGCTCTGACTGAGCCGCCGTACACTGAGAGCAGAGCGCAGCGGTGACGTCACTGCTGTGCTCTCACTTCTCACTGTACGGCCGGGAGTCAGTGAGAGCAGGAAGCAGACGGCAAGGGACCTGACGGGCAACAGATGGTGAGTATGTACTGTTTGTTTTTTTTTACATTTACGCTGGTAACCAGGGTAAACATCGGGTTACTAAGCGCGGCCCTGCGCTTAGTAACCCGATGTTTACCCTGGTTACCAGTGAAGACATCGCTGGATCGGTGTCACACACACCGATTCAGCAATGTCAGCGGGGCCTCAACGACCAAAAAAAGGTCCAGGCCATTCCGACACGACCAGCGATCTCGCAGCAGGGGCCTGATCGCTGGTACGTGTCACACATAGCGAGATCGCTATGGAGGTCGCTGTTGCGTCACAAAACTTGTGACTCAGCAGCGATCTCGCTAGCGATCTCGCTATGTGAGACGGGGCCTTAAGTCTGGTCTTCACAAACTCTAGTGTAAATGTCTGCTTCAGGTCTTGTCTCTAGTGCATTTATCAGAGCAGTGCATGAATCTGGTAAACTGCACAATAATATTGCTGCTATATGGCTTTCTTTAATGTCTTCATCGACTGATCTCAGCTGTGTTACCACCTCCATCATGGACTTTATATGCTCCTGCACGTCTTTCTCTGCACTTAATCTCATCTTGTAAAGTTTTCTTAGCAGGAATAGTTTGTGATTTATGCTGTTTCTTTCATCTAGCTTTCTCAATGCTACCCACATTCCCTTTGCTGTATTCTCATTCCTTATGTGGATTAACTGATCATCTTCCACTAATAAACTGATAGTAGCTCTTGCTTGTCTGTTTTTCGTATCCCATGTCGTATATTATCATTGGGTCTGTCTGTAGCGATTACCTCCCATAAATCATCTTTAGACAATAACATCTCCACTTTGAACTTCCATAACTGATAGTTCTCATGGTTCAGCTTAGCTACTGTGAGTCTGAGCTCTGAACTGCTGCTCATCTTTAACTTATTTGTCTTACTTGTTTGGAGAGAATTGCTCTGAAGTATTCTTTTGCATTCACCAAGTCCTTTTTGTCTTCTATGCTGGGCCCATAACCTGATGCATAGTTTGGTTGCAGAAGAAACTTGTGTTAGAATCTGTTTTGTTTTTGACCATCCGCCACCTTGTTGTGGTTTTCTGGCTGCTGGTCTTTTTCTCCTGGTGTTGGGTTGTCTTAGGTCAGATGATTGTATCACCCTTTATTACCCAGCACCTGCCTCCCATTCCTTGCTGGACAATAGTGTTAATCCGCTAGAATTCTGGCTTGGTGCTTTGATAGCTCTCTGTGTTTGATATTGTGCAGTTCTGGAATCCATGGTTCTGCTATCTTTAGTTTCTGTTTTCAGTTGGTTTCTGCAGCCGTCTCTGTGTTTTTCTATTAGGAGGTGACCTGTGTTTATACCCAGTCCTTAGATCTTTTAGGGACTTCCTCCCCCCTATCTATAGGTCTTTGCTTGAGTTTATCCTAGGATCGTCGGTGGGTCTATTTGCAAGGAATGGGTCGCCCACTCCATCTTAGGGTATCAGCCTAGTCTCAGTGCAGGGTCAGTTTTCCCCCTTCTATCCTAGTTCTGTATTGCAGTTCTGTAACAGTTTGTCCAGCCACACATATAAAAAAAAAATTCTCTCCCGGATTCCTTCAATATGTACAGTGTCTAAGAACTTGCTCAATGCTTGCAAGGGTTAACTTTGGAAGTAGCCGACCTGCAACAGCACGTGAGTAATTACTCTGGAGCACGCTCTGAAGAACCTAAGGTAGGATTACCTGAGTTTTTTTCTGGTAAACGGCAGGAGTTTTTTACGTTTAAAAATGCATGTTTACTATATTTTCGGCTTAGACCCCGATCCTCAGGGAGTGAATTACAGAGTGTGGGGATTATTATATCTTTATTGCGAAAGGAACCCCAAATTTGGGCATTTTCATTACATCCTGATGATCCTTGTTTGACATCAGCAGAAGCATTTTTTTCTGCTATGGGGTTGTTATATGATGATCCTGATCGGGTCACATCAGCTGAAGCAGAGCTCAGACGGCTTAAACAGGGTTGTGTGGATGCTGAGAGGTATTGCACCCTGTTCAGACGATGGTCCGCAGAGGTCAGGTGGAATGACCCAGCGCTGAAGAGTCAGTTTTTAGCAGGATTGAGTGAAAGAGTTAAAGATTTGCTCATTGCATATCCTGCACCTGATACTTTGGAAACTGCTATGCAGTTAGCTATCCGTGTGGATAGAAGACTGAGAGGCAGACAGAATGAAGAGAAGGCTCTTATAATGCTGAACCCCGTCTCTCAGGATAGCCCCGTCGACTGCGGGAAACCGATGCAACTTGGGGCGATGTCCTCTCGTTCCCAGGAGAGGGAGAAGAGGTTTTCTGAAGGGCAATGCTTGTATTGTGGTAAGGCTGACTATTTTATTATGCAATGTGAGGTTCGCATAAGGAAAGAAAAAAAAAGGTCAGTAGGAGTAACACTCCAGTTTGTACTGCGTTTTTACGGTCTGCAGGAGTTTTTCTTTCTGGTAATACCATATATCATGGTCATTCCACTGATTTTCAGGTAATGGTGGATTGTGGTTCTGCACTTAATTTGATTGATCAACAATTCCTAGACAAACATTAGTTTAATTCTGAACCATTGTCATCTCCTATTCCTGTTGTGGCTATTGATAACACTCCTCTGGAACATGGGTGTATTTCTCAAAAAGTTACCGGGTTCCCACTTATTGTGAATATGGAACATCAGGAGTGTATAGACTTATTTGTCCTTGCTAAATTACCTTGCCCAGTCGTCTTGGGTTTACCCTGGTTAAAAATACACAATCCTTTGCTGGACTGGTCGTCTAGTACTATAAGGTCCTGGGGTCAGGGGTGTTATGGTAATTGTTGTAGTGTTCACATTGCTGCTGTTGTGAAGAAGGAGCTACCTAAAGCCATTCAGGATTTCTGGAGGATATTTTCGGAGGTCGAGTCGCAAGCTCTACCACCCCATAGAGGTTACGACTGCGCTATTGAGTTCATCCCAGGTGCCACACTTCCTAAGAGTCGTTTATCTAATCTGACGATTCCCGAGAGGAAGCCTAAAAGGAATACCTACAGACTAGTTTAGCTGCAGGTCATATAAGACCCTCAAAGTCCCCGGTGGCTGTAGGATTCCTTTTTGTCAAAAAGAAGGATAGGGGCCTTAGGCCATTGTCTGGATTTTCAGGAGATTAATAAGATCACTGTGCGCAATCCTTACCCGTTGCCGCTGATTCCAGAATTGTTAACCAATTAACCGGAGCGAAGTGGTTCTCTAAGATTGACCTTCGTGGAGCATATAATTTGCTGTGGGTGAAGGAGGGCGATGAGTGGAAGACAGCCTTTAATACCCCAGAAGGTAATTTTGAGTGTCTGGTGATGCCTTTTGGCCTTACTAATGCGCCTGCGTTTTTTCAAAATTTCATTAATGACATTCTGAGGTCGTTGATCAGTAGGAGTGTGATTGTTTATTTGGATGATAATTTGATCTATTCACCTGATCTGGAGTCGCATTGGCAGAGAGACCGCGAAGTTCTACAGATTTTGGGTGAAAACTTACTTTTTGCTAAATTGGAGAAGTGCGAGTTTGCGTTACAGAAAATGAGTTTTTTGGGGTACCTTGTCTCCAGTGATGGGTTTGAGATGGACCCAGTGAAGGTTCAGGCAGTATTGGAGTGGCCTAGGCCTGAATGTTTGAAGTCGGTTCAGGGATTTTTAGGGTTTGCTAATTATTACAGAAAATTCATAAAGAATTTTTCTGTGATCGCTAAACCTATAACTGATCTCACCAAGAAGGGTTCCAATACTGTTCAATGGTCCTCTGAGGCTGTTAAGGCTTTTGAGCATCTCAAGGAGAGGTTTAGCTCTGCTCCTGTTTTGATCCAGACAGATGAGACCAACCATTTCTGGTAGAAGTTGATGCCACTTCAGTAGGGGTGGGGGCAGTTCTGTCCCAAGAGGGAGAGGATGGGGTGCATCCCTGTGCTTTCTTTTCTAAAAATTTTTTCGGAGACTGAGCTCAACTATGATGTTGGGAACAGAGAGTTGCTGGCTATTAAACTCGCGTTTGAGCATTGGCGACATTTTTTGGAGGGGGCTAGACATCCGATGCAGGTTTTTACCGATCATAAGAATCGGATATATCTGGATGCTGCTAAACATTTGAATGCCCGTCAAGCTAGGTGGGCACTGTTTTTTGCCCGGTTTCATTTCTCTGTAACATATATCCCTGGGACGAAGAATGTTAAAGCGGATGCTTTGTCTCGTAGTTTCTCTCCAACAGTTAATACTGAGAAGGAGGAATGTATTTTGCAGAGAGGGGTGGTGGTGGCAGCATTGGGTTCTTAGTTGGAGAGTAGCATCCTAGAGGCCCAGAATGCTGCACCAACTAACACTCCCTATGGTAAATTATTTGTGCCTAGAGCCTTACGGAGAGCTTTGTTTGCTGAATGTCATGAGTCTCGGTTGGCGGGTCCAGGGATTTCGGAAACTATAAAGTCGATCGGTCAAAATTTCTGGTGGCCAGGGTGGCAAAGAGAAATCATCAAGTGGGTGCGTCAGTGTACTGTGTGCGCTAGGTCTAAGGCCTCACATGCCCTGGCTGCAGGGTTGCTGTGCCCTTTAGAGGTTCCTAGTTTGCCATAGTCACATCTTGCTATGGATTCTATCACCGATCTGCCGGTCTCTGAGGGTTTTTCTGTCATCTGGGTTGTTGTAGACCGGTTTAGTAAGATGTGTCATCTGGTCTCGTTCAATAAATAACCCTGCGCCAAGACTCTAGCTAAGGCATTTGTGAAAGAGATTGTCAGGCTCCATGGGGTTCCCACAGACATTGTCTCCGATAGAGGACCACCGTCTGTGGCTCGCTTTTGGCGTGCTTTTTGTGATAGATTAAAGTTTAATTTGTCAATTTCGTCAGGTTATCATGCGGAGTCTAATAGACAGACCAAAAGGAAGAACCAGGATGTCAAGCAGTTTTTGAGATGTTTTGTAGCAGCCAATCAGGAGATGTGGTCGGAATATCTACCACTAGCTGGGTTTGCTCTTAATAATCATACGTCTTCCTCGGCTGTGTCTTCTTTTTTTTGCTGTACAGGGAGGCATCCATCCATCGGTCCATTTTCAAAGATTGGGGCAGCAGTGCCTGAGGAGGAGAGTTTTTCTGGAAATTTGGACACGGTTTGGACCAATGCACGCCATAATCTGAAAGAGGCAAATAGGAGGTCAAATAAATATTTTGACAAGAAAAGAAGGGAGGCATTCTTTGCAGTTGGGGACATGGTCTGGTTGTCCTCTAGGAATCTGCGTTTGAAGATCCCTTCTAAAAAACTGGGGCCTAAGTTTGTAGGACCATTCAAAGTGGTTCAGGTTGTCAACTCGGTAGCGGTGACATTAGACATCCCCTCATCCTGGAGAATTAATTCAGTTTTTCATGTATCTTTACTGAAGAGAGTTGACACACCAGATAAGGAGGCGATGCAGACTGTTCCTCCAGTTGATGAGGACTGCGAGTTTAAGATTTCACGCATTTTAGATTCCAGGTGGCACAGAGGAAGGTTGCAATATCTCGTGTCCTGGAAGGGTTTCAGTCCCGAGGATAATTCCTGGGTGAAAGCTGAGGACGTCTCAGCCTCAAGGCTGATTAAAGCTTTTCACAGGAGATTTCCGAATACGACTCGGCCAAGAGGATCCGGAGGATCCTCGTACAAGAGGAGGTACTGTTAGAATCTGTTTTGTTTTTGACCATCCGCCATCTTGTTGTGGAGTTCTGGCTGCTGGTCTTTATCCCCTGGTTCTGGGTTGTCTTAGGTCAGGTGATTGTATCACCCTTTATTATCCAGCACCTGCCTCCCATTCCTTGCTGGACAACAGTGTTAATCCGCTAGAGTTCTGGCTAGGTAATTTGATAGCTTTCTGTGTTTGATATTGTGCAGTTCTGGGATCTCTGGTTCTGCTAGCCTTAGTTTCTGTTTTCAGTTGGTTTCTGCAGCCGTCTCTGTGTTTTTCTATTAGGAGGTGACCTGTGTTTATACCCAGTCCTTAGATCTTTTAGGGACTTCCTCCCCCCTATCTATAGGTCTTTGCTTGAGTTTATCCTAGGATCGTCGGTGGGTCTATTTGCAAGGAATGGGTCGCCCACTCCATCTTAGGGTATCAGCCTAGTCTCAGTGCAGGGTCAGTTTTCCCCCTTCTATCCTAGTTCTGTATTGCAGTTCTGTAACAGTTTGTCCAGCCACACATATAAAAAAAAAATTCTCTCCCGGATTCCTTCAATATGTACAGTGTCTAAGAACTTGCTCAATGCTTGCAAGGGTTAACTTTGGAAGTAGCCGACCTGCAACAGCACGTGAGTAATTACTCTGGAGCACGCTCTGAAGAACCTAAGGTAGGATTACCTGAGTTTTTTTCTGGTAAACGGCAGGAGTTTTTTACGTTTAAAAATGCATGTTTACTATATTTTCGGCTTAGACCCCGATCCTCAGGGAGTGAATTACAGAGTGTGGGGATTATTATATCTTTATTGCGAAAGGAACCCCAAATTTGGGCATTTTCATTACATCCTGATGATCCTTGTTTGACATCAGCAGAAGCATTTTTTTCTGCTATGGGGTTGTTATATGATGATCCTGATCGGGTCACATCAGCTGAAGCAGAGCTCAGACGGCTTAAACAGGGTTGTGTGGATGCTGAGAGGTATTGCACCCTGTTCAGACGATGGTCCGCAGAGGTCAGGTGGAATGACCCAGCGCTGAAGAGTCAGTTTTTAGCAGGATTGAGTGAAAGAGTTAAAGATTTGCTCATTGCATATCCTGCACCTGATACTTTGGAAACTGCTATGCAGTTAGCTATCCGTGTGGATAGAAGACTGAGAGGCAGACAGAATGAAGAGAAGGCTCTTATAATGCTGAACCCCGTCTCTCAGGATAGCCCAGTCGACTGCGGGAAACCGATGCAACTTGGGGCGATGTCCTCTCGTTCCCAGGAGAGGGAGAAGAGGTTTTCTGAAGGGCAATGCTTGTATTGTGGTAAGGCTGACTATTTTATTATGCAATGTGAGGTTCGCATAAGGAAAGAAAAAAAAAGGTCAGTAGGAGTAACACTCCAGTTTGTACTGCGTTTTTACGGTCTGCAGGAGTTTTTCTTTCTGGTAATACCATATATCATGGTCATTCCACTGATTTTCAGGTAATGGTGGATTGTGGTTCTGCACTTAATTTGATTGATCAACAATTCCTAGACAAACATTAGTTTAATTCTGAACCATTGTCATCTCCTATTCCTGTTGTGGCTATTGATAACACTCCTCTGGAACATGGGTGTATTTCTCAAAAAGTTACCGGGTTCCCACTTATTGTGAATATGGAACATCAGGAGTGTATAGACTTATTTGTCCTTGCTAAATTACCTTGCCCAGTCGTCTTGGGTTTACCCTGGTTAAAAATACACAATCCTTTGCTGGACTGGTCGTCTAGTACTATAAGGTCCTGGGGTCAGGGGTGTTATGGTAATTGTTGTAGTGTTCACATTGCTGCTGTTGTGAAGAAGGAGCTACCTAAAGCCATTCAGGATTTCTGGAGGATATTTTCGGAGGTCGAGTCGCAAGCTCTACCACCCCATAGAGGTTACGACTGCGCTATTGAGTTCATCCCAGGTGCCACACTTCCTAAGAGTCGTTTATCTAATCTGACGATTCCCGAGAGGAAGCCTAAAAGGAATACCTACAGACTAGTTTAGCTGCAGGTCATATAAGACCCTCAAAGTCCCCGGTGGCTGTAGGATTCCTTTTTGTCAAAAAGAAGGATAGGGGCCTTAGGCCATTGTCTGGATTTTCAGGAGATTAATAAGATCACTGTGCGCAATCCTTACCCGTTGCCGCTGATTCCAGAATTGTTAACCAATTAACCGGAGCGAAGTGGTTCTCTAAGATTGACCTTCGTGGAGCATATAATTTGCTGTGGGTGAAGGAGGGCGATGAGTGGAAGACAGCCTTTAATACCCCAGAAGGTAATTTTGAGTGTCTGGTGATGCCTTTTGGCCTTACTAATGCGCCTGCGTTTTTTCAAAATTTCATTAATGACATTCTGAGGTCGTTGATCAGTAGGAGTGTGATTGTTTATTTGGATGATAATTTGATCTATTCACCTGATCTGGAGTCGCATTGGCAGAGAGACCGCGAAGTTCTACAGATTTTGGGTGAAAACTTACTTTTTGCTAAATTGGAGAAGTGCGAGTTTGCGTTACAGAAAATGAGTTTTTTGGGGTACCTTGTCTCCAGTGATGGGTTTGAGATGGACCCAGTGAAGGTTCAGGCAGTATTGGAGTGGCCTAGGCCTGAATGTTTGAAGTCGGTTCAGGGATTTTTAGGGTTTGCTAATTATTACAGAAAATTCATAAAGAATTTTTCTGTGATCGCTAAACCTATAACTGATCTCACCAAGAAGGGTTCCAATACTGTTCAATGGTCCTCTGAGGCTGTTAAGGCTTTTGAGCATCTCAAGGAGAGGTTTAGCTCTGCTCCTGTTTTGATCCAGACAGATGAGACCAACCATTTCTGGTAGAAGTTGATGCCACTTCAGTAGGGGTGGGGGCAGTTCTGTCCCAAGAGGGAGAGGATGGGGTGCATCCCTGTGCTTTCTTTTCTAAAAATTTTTTCGGAGACTGAGCTCAACTATGATGTTGGGAACAGAGAGTTGCTGGCTATTAAACTCGCGTTTGAGCATTGGCGACATTTTTTGGAGGGGGCTAGACATCCGATGCAGGTTTTTACCGATCATAAGAATCGGATATATCTGGATGCTGCTAAACATTTGAATGCCCGTCAAGCTAGGTGGGCACTGTTTTTTGCCCGGTTTCATTTCTCTGTAACATATATCCCTGGGACGAAGAATGTTAAAGCGGATGCTTTGTCTCGTAGTTTCTCTCCAACAGTTAATACTGAGAAGGAGGAATGTATTTTGCAGAGAGGGGTGGTGGTGGCAGCATTGGGTTCTTAGTTGGAGAGTAGCATCCTAGAGGCCCAGAATGCTGCACCAACTAACACTCCCTATGGTAAATTATTTGTGCCTAGAGCCTTACGGAGAGCTTTGTTTGCTGAATGTCATGAGTCTCGGTTGGCGGGTCCAGGGATTTCGGAAACTATAAAGTCGATCGGTCAAAATTTCTGGTGGCCAGGGTGGCAAAGAGAAATCATCAAGTGGGTGCGTCAGTGTACTGTGTGCGCTAGGTCTAAGGCCTCACATGCCCTGGCTGCAGGGTTGCTGTGCCCTTTAGAGGTTCCTAGTTTGCCATAGTCACATCTTGCTATGGATTCTATCACCGATCTGCCGGTCTCTGAGGGTTTTTCTGTCATCTGGGTTGTTGTAGACCGGTTTAGTAAGATGTGTCATCTGGTCTCGTTCAATAAATAACCCTGCGCCAAGACTCTAGCTAAGGCATTTGTGAAAGAGATTGTCAGGCTCCATGGGGTTCCCACAGACATTGTCTCCGATAGAGGACCACCGTCTGTGGCTCGCTTTTGGCGTGCTTTTTGTGATAGATTAAAGTTTAATTTGTCAATTTCGTCAGGTTATCATGCGGAGTCTAATAGACAGACCAAAAGGAAGAACCAGGATGTCAAGCAGTTTTTGAGATGTTTTGTAGCAGCCAATCAGGAGATGTGGTCGGAATATCTACCACTAGCTGGGTTTGCTCTTAATAATCATACGTCTTCCTCGGCTGTGTCTTCTTTTTTTTGCTGTACAGGGAGGCATCCATCCATCGGTCCATTTTCAAAGATTGGGGCAGCAGTGCCTGAGGAGGAGAGTTTTTCTGGAAATTTGGACACGGTTTGGACCAATGCACGCCATAATCTGAAAGAGGCAAATAGGAGGTCAAATAAATATTTTGACAAGAAAAGAAGGGAGGCATTCTTTGCAGTTGGGGACATGGTCTGGTTGTCCTCTAGGAATCTGCGTTTGAAGATCCCTTCTAAAAAACTGGGGCCTAAGTTTGTAGGACCATTCAAAGTGGTTCAGGTTGTCAACTCGGTAGCGGTGACATTAGACATCCCCTCATCCTGGAGAATTAATTCAGTTTTTCATGTATCTTTACTGAAGAGAGTTGACACACCAGATAAGGAGGCGATGCAGACTGTTCCTCCAGTTGGTGAGGACTGCGAGTTTAAGATTTCACGCATTTTAGATTCCAGGTGGCACAGAGGAAGGTTGCAATATCTCGTGTCCTGGAAGGGTTTCAGTCCCGAGGATAATTCCTGGGTGAAAGCTGAGGACGTCTCAGCCTCAAGGCTGATTAAAGCTTTTCACAGGAGATTTCCGAATACGACTCGGCCAAGAGGATCCGGAGGATCCTCGTACAAGAGGAGGTACTGTTAGAATCTGTTTTGTTTTTGACCATCCGCCATCTTGTTGTGGAGTTCTGGCTGCTGGTCTTTATCCCCTGGTTCTGGGTTGTCTTAGGTCAGGTGATTGTATCACCCTTTATTATCCAGCACCTGCCTCCCATTCCTTGCTGGACAACAGTGTTAATCCGCTAGAGTTCTGGCTAGGTAATTTGATAGCTTTCTGTGTTTGATATTGTGCAGTTCTGGGATCTCTGGTTCTGCTAGCCTTAGTTTCTGTTTTCAGTTGGTTTCTGCAGCCGTCTCTGTGTTTTTCTATTAGGAGGTGACCTGTTTTTATACCCAGTCCTTAGATCTTTCAGGGACCTCCTCCCCCCTATCTATGGGTCTTCGCTTGAGATTATCCTATGATCGTTGGTGGGTCTATTCGCAAGGAATGGGTCGCCCACTCCATCGTAGGGTATCAGCCTAGTCTCAGTGCAGGGTCAGTTTTCCCCCTTCTATCCTAGTTCTGTGTTGCAGTTCCGTAACAGTGAGAGTAGATTATATGGGGTAATTCAACTTTTAGCTTCAAAGAACATGAGGTACATGCATCATCTTCTTAATACAACATAATAGGAAGTCTGAAAGACCTTTTACCAGAGAGAAAGTGAAACCAAAGTACAACAAGTATACACATTACATTCAACTAAACATATAACAGTAACAACATGGCCATCTACTGTCAGAAAAGTGTAAACTCCTCCTCCACACAAATAAGTTTGCATCTGTTGCATATCTGCCAACAATATGAACAGTCACATGATCAAGTTTACAGACCACATATGAACAGTCACATGGCTGAGTTTACAGACCACATATCAACAGTCACATGACCAAGTTTACAGACCACATATGAACAGTCACATGGCTGAGTTTACAGACCACATATCAACAGTCACATGACCAAGTTTACAGACCACATATGAACAGTCACAAGACCAAGTTTACAGACCAAATATGAACAGTCACATGACCAAGTTTACAGACCACATATCAACAGTCACATGACCAAGTTTACAGACCACATATGAACAGTCACAAGACCAAGTTTACAGACCAAATATGAACAGTCACATGACCAAGTTTACAGACCACATATCAACAGTCACATGACCAAGTTTACAGACCACATATGAACAGTCACAAGACCAAGTTTACAGACCACAAATGAAGTCACATGACCAAGTTTACAGACCACATATCAAGTCACATGACCAAGTTTACAGACCACATATGAACAGTCACATGACCAAGTTTACAAACCACATATCAACAGTCCCATGACCAAGTTTACAGACCACATATCAACAATCACATGACGAAGATTACAGACCACATATCAATAGTAACATGACCAAGATTACAGACCACATATCAACAGTCACATGACCAAGATTACAGACCAAATATCAACAGTCACATGACCAAGTTTACAGACCACATATGAACAGTCACTTGACCAAGTGTTAGGCGTCAGGATTCTCCCGCAGCGCAGGATAGATCCCAAGCATTGCCTGGTACTGTGGTCTCCCATTCAGCTCAGGCGGGTGCAGCTCAACACAGACATCGGTCCCAGTGTCTTGCTCAGGCTCCTGGTATACACTTGGTTACTGCTGGCTCTCAAGCCAAATCTATAGGAACCAGTGATATTCTGGTGCAGTCTTGCACTCCTGAGTCTAAGTCCAGAGATCACCTTACTGAACATGTCCGTGATGATGTGGCATCTTCTCATTTGTGGTCGGACGTTAGCTGCTCTGGTGATGTGACAGCTCCGCATTGGCCCGCGGGCGATGCCACAGCCAGCTGGGCATGTTTGGGGTGGAGCCTAGGTTTTAAAAGGCTTTCAGCGGCACACGCGGGTGCGCTAGTATCATTTACGTTTGGCTATGTGAGTGGAGACCCTACCACTCTGTCTGCATGTGTTGTATGTCTGTCTAGCTTTGGAACTGTACACGTAGGCAGGCAGATAGCATCAGTGAGGGCAATTACCCATTTGGCTTAGCATCTGTTACCTTCATGTGTGCAGTTAGCACTGTGGAGTTTCAGAGCAAGCTCAACCCTTAGGCCGGCCTCACACTTGGCGTAAGACAATACGCCACGTATTATACGTCCGTACTACGGCCGTAATACGGAGAAATGTTCCCAAAATATTGATCCGTAGTCAGGGTGTGTCAGCGTATTTTGCGCATGGCATCCTCCGTATGTAATCCGTATGGCATCCGTACTGCGAGATTTTCGCGCAGGCTTGCAAAACCGACATCTAATGGATTTATGTGCTCAAATGTTCGGGAAAACATATATACAGTATATATATATATATATATATATATATGTCATTGAGACACATATATATATATTCTGTATTTAGATTTCATTCAGCGCGATATCTGTGAAAAGTCGGTAATTCAATTGCCGGCTTTTCATTTCTCCTGCACAAACCCGACAGGATATGAGACATGATTACATACAGTAAACCATCTCATATCCCCATTTTTTTTGCATATTCCACACTACTAATGTTAGTAGTGTGTATGTGCAAAATTTCAGCGCTGTAGCTGCTGAAATAAAGGGTTAAATTGCGGAAAAAATTGGCGTGGGCTCCCGCGCAATTTTCTCCGCGTTTATTATTTTTCCAAGCGAGGGTGTTCCTGATGGATTGAGAGAACAATAAATTATTACAACAACCGCTGTGTTTATTTCATTAAACTACTTTTAAATCATGTGTATGTGTGTTTTAACCCTTTCCTACAATTGGATTAATAATGGATAGGTGACATAACTGACGCCTCTCCATTATTAATCTGGCTTAATGTCACCTTCCAATAGCAAGGTGGCATTAACCCTTCATTACCCCATATCCCACCGCTACAGGGAGTGGGAAGAGAGTGGCCAAGTGCCAGAATAGGCGCATCTTCCAGATGTGCCTTTTCTGGGGTGGCTGGGGGTAGATGTTTGCAGCCACGGGGGGCCAATAACCATGGACCCTCTCCTGGCTATTAATATCTGCCCTCAGTCACTGGCTTTACCATTCTGGCGGAGAAAATTGCGCGGGAGCCCACGCCAATTTTTTCCGCCATTTAACCCTTTATTTTAGCAGCTACAGCGCTGAAATTTTGCACATACACACTACTAACATTAGTAATGTGGAATATGCAAAAAAAATGGGGATATGAGATGGTTTACTGTATGTAATCATGTCTCATATCCTGTCGGGTTTGTGCAGGAGAAATGAAAAGCCGGCAATTGAATTACCGACTTTTCACTAACACCGCTGCGTATTTCTCGCAAGTCACACTGCTGGTCCGTGTGGAATCCGTATTTTTCTCGCCCCCATAGACTTTCATTAGCGATTTTTTTGCGCAATACGCAGACAAACGCAGCATGCTGCGATTTTGTACGGCCGTACAAGACCGTATAATACTGAACCGTAATATACGGCTAATAGGAGCAGCCCCATTGAGAATAATTGTGCCGTTTATTTTGCGAGTTTTACGGACGTAATTTCTGCGCTCTTACGTCCGTAAAACTCGCTAGTGTGAGGCCGGCCTTAGTCAGAGTTTTATTCTCAGCATCTGTTTCGTTCCTGTGTGTGATTGACACGGTTCAGTTGCAGTGCAAGTTCAATTCATGTGCTTGTCCTGTGACGTTTAACAGGACATAGTACTTAGTAATCGTTTGCACTGTTCCTTCCTGTGGACTAATAGAGCTTGGAACTCAGCGTCCTATTCACACAGAGTGGCGTAAACTCTGTGTGTACAAGTAATCGCTCGCCGTGTGTTCCGTCATTGCTCACTAGCAGCAGTTTAACATCTCTGCACAGTGGACCCCGGGTTGCGATTGTACTTTATTATTTATTTAGTGCAGTCCGCCAACCCTAACAGGATACTAGCGCCAGGGGCTTGCTAGAAATGGTGGACGAGCAGCAACTCCAGCGGTAGATCCAACAGCTGGAGAGCAGGTTGTCCTCTTGAGCGGGCGGCTTCAGCTGTCGATTTTGCTGCCATGGCAGATCAGGCAGCCAGCAAAGAAGCGTCTTTTTTTTTGCTGCAACGCCTGTTCCACCTGTACCATATTTTTCGCTGCCTGATAAAGTTTTCGTGGACAGCAAGGCCTGCAGAGGTTTTGTGAATCAGTGCTCAATTCACCTGGAGTTACTGGCTGCACGATTTCCAACTGAGCAAGGTGGGATTTGTGATTACCCTTTTGTCAGGCAGAGTGTTGGAGCGGGCTAAGCCGTTTTGGGAGCGAGATGCCCAACTGATTCTTAACGCCTGCTGTTTTTTTGGGTGCCCTGAAACAGGTCTTTTTGGGGCCACAAGTAACCCATGATACCGCACTCCAACTTCTGGCATAATTCAGGGTTCGCCCTTGGTTAGTCAATTTGCCATCCAATTTCGCACTCTAGCTTCTGAGTTAGAGTGGCCTGATAAGGTCATGATACCTATCTTTTGGAGGGGTTTAGCGGATCATGTCAGGGATGCTTTGGCCACTACTATGGAGGAATATCTGTGTCCACTTGCATAGATCTTCTGTATGCTGAGCGGGGATTAGAGCAAGCTCAGAGTAGATCTGGGATTCAGATGGCTCCGAACTTAGCCCATCCCATGGATCCTTCACCTCAGGTTGATGACCCTGTGGAGCCAATGGATGTCTCTTGAGCAGAATCAAACACCCGCTCTGTACATCTATAACCGACTTGTTTTGCTTGCAGTCAAGTCGGCCATTGTGCCAAAAAATATCCCAAGCATCTGAGGGAGTAACAGCATCTAGTGGCTTCAGGGAGAGGTTCACTAGTTCCAGTTGATGTGTCTTCCAAATTGGCCTTTGGGGTTTCTTTTATGTTTGGGTCAACTACTCTCAATGATGAGGCTTGCATGGACTCTGGGGCTGAGGGCAATTTCACGTCTGCTACCTTTGCCCAATCGCACACAATTCCATAAGTGATGCTTCCTAAGCTGTTCTCCATATGGGTAGCTAATGGGTCAGTTTTACCAAACCCGATTTCCCATCAGACTATACCTCTTACTCTTACCATGTCTCCAAAACATGAGATAATCTCTTTTCTTGTTATCTCTGAGGGTATGGATGAGGTACTTTTGGGGATGCCTTGGCTGTCTCTCCATTCTCCCCAGATTGATTGTGCAATAGGGAGCATACAGAAATGGTGCAATAGGGAGCATACAGAAATGGGGCAGTTTCTGTTAGAGTCTTTGTCTTAAACAGCGTCGGACTGGAGCACCTTGGGCCCACCAGAGAAAATCATTCTTGGGGCCCATTATGTAGCTACATAGAAATAGATACAAGACCACCAACTGTGTGGTAAAAAGCGCTAATATAAGGGTATAATATAAGGTAGTTCACGTCTTAATTATGTAGCAAGGGTTGGGGTAGCCCCCTCACAGAATATAATGTAGCCCCCTCATAAAATATAATGCGGTCCCCTCTCATAGAATATAATGCAGCACCCCACAAAATATAATGCAACCCCCTCAGGTATGACGCAGTCCCCACCATAGAATATAATGTAGCACCCCCATAGGGTATAATGCAGCCCCCCTCATATAGTATAATACAACCCACCACAGAATATAATGTAGTCCCCTGAGAGAATGCAGTTCCACCACAGAATATAATGCAGCCCCCCATAGTGTATACTGTAGCCCCCTCATATAGTATGATGTAGCCCCCATAATATAATGTAGTCCCCTGAGAGAATAATGCAGCCCCACCACAGAATATAATGCAGCCCCCATAGAGTAAACTGTAGCCCCCTCATATAGTATGATGTAGCCAACTATAATATAATGTAGTACCGAGTATAATGCAGACCCCCACAGAATATAATGTAGCCCCCCCAGGGCCGTATTTAGAGTTTCTACTGCCCTAGGCACTTTTAGTGCTGCCTCCTGTTGTGTATCCGCTTTTTGGGCTCCCCTGGTGGTTGCTGGTGGTACTGGTGACTTGTTTGCACTTTGCTTCTTCTGTTCACCTGCTTCCATCAGTGTTTGGGAGTTTCCTATTTAGCCTTGCTCTCCAGTCATTTCCTTGCCGGTCATCATTGTAACCAGAGCCTTCGGTTGCATGTTCCTGCTACTAGTCTGCTGATCAGCTAAGTGGACTTTGTCCTTTTGTTTTGTACCTTTTGTCCAGTTTGCAGTTTTTGTAATTCTCTGTAGCTGGAAGCTCTTGCGGGCTGAAATTGCCACTCCTGTGTCATGAGTTGACACAGGAGTCTTAAAGTAATTTCAGGATGGTTTTTGAAAGGGTTTTCAGTTGACCGTGAAGTCCTCTTTTGTATCCTTCTGCTATCTAGTAAGTGGACCTCTCTTTGCTAAATCTACTTTCATACTGTGTATGTCTTTTCCTCTTAATTCACCGTTATTACATGTGGGGGGCTGCTATCATCTTTTGGGGTATTTCCCTAGAGGTAAGCCAGGTCTGTTTCTTCCTCTACCAGGCGTAGTTAGTCCTCCGGCTGGCGCGTGGCATATAGGAAGCCGTAGGTATGCTCCCTGGCTACTGTTAGTTGTGTGGTAGATTTAGCTCACGGTCAACTCGAGTTTCCATCACCCGAGAGCTCGTTCGTTACTTATGTGTTTTTTACGTTCCCTTGCCATTGGGAACCATGACAGCCTCCCACTTTGGTGAGTATGACACTATCGGCAGTGACTTTGGCAAGAATCGCTGATGTGAAAGTCGCCTTTTGCAGCAGATCCGGCAGTTTTTCTGCATCTGCCCCGTAACGGATCACTTACAGCAACGCTGCGTTCGGCCTCATTCATTCCCTATGGGATTTGCGGCACTTGCCATGATCTGGCAAATGTGGTACCATACCTCCCAACTTTTGAAGAAGGGAAGGAGGTATAAAGTTTGTGGCGCGCGTAGTGTGCCGCGGCAAATTTTAGGCCACGCCTCTGACCACACCCATTTCACAACTAGTCACACCCATATCCACGTCCCAACCACAGCCATTTAGCACTGCTGATCACACTGTTTTATATACAATAATTATAAACAAAAAAATATTGCCACACATGATGCTCCATTCTGTATAATGGCCACACAGGATACTCAATACTGTATAACGGCCACCACACATGATGCTCCATACTGTATAATGGCCACACACAGTTCTCCATACTGTATAATGGCCACACATGATGCTCAATACTGTATAATGGCCACACATGATGCTCCATAGTGTATAATGGCCACATATGATGCTCCATAGTGTATAATGGCCACACATGATGCTCCATAGTGTATAATGGCCACATATGATGCTCCATAATGTATAATGGCCACACATGATGCTCCATACTGTATAATGGCCACACATAGTGCTCCATACTGTATAATGATCCCACATGATGCTCAATACTGTAAAATGACCCCCCTCCTGTATGCATGGCTCATCTCCCTCCCATCCCATTTGCAAGGCTCATATCCCCTCCCTGTATGCATGGCTCATATTCCCCCCCCTGTATGCATGGCTCATATTCCCCCCCCTGTATGCATGGCTCATATTCCCCCCCCCTGTATGCATGGCTCATGTCCTCCCCCCTGTATGCATGGCTCATATTCCCCCTCCTGTATGCATGGCTCATGTCCCCCCCCTGTATTCATGGCTCATATTCCCCCTCTTGTATGCATGGCTCATATTCCCCCCCCTGTATGCATGGCTCATATTCCCCCCTGTATGCACGGCTCATATTCCCCCAAGTATGCATGGCTCATATTCCCCCACCTGTATGCATGGCTTATCTCTCCACCCCCCCCCCCGTATGCATGGCTTATCTCTCTATCTCTCCACCCACCCGCTCCCATCTTACATGGCGCACTGGCTTATGTCCTCCTTCATCCCCCCGTCCCCCATAGTCACCTGTCTCACACCGCGCCGACATCCCTCTGGCTCTGTCCGGACTCCCGGCGCAGCACCTTCTTCCTGCTTGAGCGGTCATGTGGTACCGCTCATTAAGGTCATGAATATGCGCATATTCATGACCTTAATGAGCGGTACCACATGACCGCTCATTCAGGACAAGCTGCAGACGCCGAGACAGGTATCGCTGGAGCAGGGCGAGTATCGTCTTCAAGGAGGGTGGGTGGAGGGTGGGGGGCGGGCGGGGCCCTGGAGCAGTGGGGGCCCTAGGCAGCTGCTGGCCAGTATGCCAGCAGGTGTCAGAGCCTGGGCCCACCGGAGAATCCTCCAGTTCTCCGGTGGGCCAGTCCGAGCCTGGTCTTAAGGACCAGGTGCCCTCGAGCGAGATCTATGTACCATCTAATCTTCAGTCGGAGGGTCACTCTGGGGCACATATCTTCAAACGGGGTGGCATCTCTAGTATTAAAAGGACCACTGTACAGTTGGAGCGAAGGGGATCTTTGGCCGGTGATCAAAATCACATCCGTGCCCCCCAGCTTGTGGCGACTTTCAAGTGTGGCAAATGTCGCCAGGGGGGATGTTAGGGAAGGGGGGAATGTGTTGTGAATTAGACTTTTTTGGCTCCCTCTTGTGGTCACTAGTGATATGACTCTGGGATTGTCTTTCCTCAGTTTGGCACCCACCTGGGTCGTTAGTCCAGGGGTGTTGCTATATAAACTTCTTGGATTCTCAGTCCAGTGCCTGGTATCGTTGTAATCAGTTCCTTTCTGTTTGCTCCTGTCTGCTGGTCCTGGATCTTGCAAAATTAAGCTAAGTCTTGCTTCCTTGTTTTTTGGTTATTTGCATTGCTATTATTTTTTGTCCAGCTTGTACTAAATGTGATTCCTGATTCTGCTGGAAGCTCTGGGGGGCTGGTGTTCTCCCACGGGCCGTAAGACGGTTCGGGGGTTCTGGAATATCCAGCGCGGAAATTTTGATAGGGTTTTTGCTGACCGTATAAGTCATCTTACTATATTCTGCTATTAGTCAGTGGGCCTCTCTTTGCTAAATATCTAGTTCATTCTTACGTTTGTCTTTTCTCCTTACCTCACCGTTATTATTTGTTGGGGGCTTGTATCCAACTTTTGGGGTCTTTTCTCTGGAGGCAAGAAAGGTCTTTCTTTTCCCTTCTAGGGTTAGTTAGTTCTCCGGCTGGCGCGAGACGTCTAGAACCAACGTAGGCACGTTCCCCGGCTGCTGCTATTTGTGGTGCTAGGATTAGATATATGGTCAGCCCAGTTACCACTGCCCTATGAGCTGGTTTTTTGTGTTTGCCGACTTGGTATGTATTTTTGAGACCCTCTGCCATTGGGGTCATAACAGGAATGTTAGGGAAGGGGATTCTCCTGCTGTGCGGGATAGATCCCAAGCATTGCTAGTACTGTGGCCTCCCATTCAGCTCCAGCCGAGGCGGGTGCTGCTCAGCACAGACGTCAGTCCCAGCGTCTTGCTCTGTCTCGTGGTTTACACTTGTTTACTGCTGGCACTCCAGCCAAGTCTATAGGAATCAGAGATCAACTTACTGAGCATGTCCGTGATGTGGCGTCTTCTCATTGGTGGTCGCACGTTAGCTGCTCTGGTGATGTGGCAGCTCTAGATTGGCCCACGGGCAATGCCACGGCTGGCTGGATGAGAGTGTTTGGGGTAGAGCCTAGGGTTTAAAAGGTTTTCAGCAGCGCACGCGGGCGTGCTAGTATCATTTACGTGTGGCTATGTGAGTGGAGACCCTACCACTGTGTCTGCATGTGTTTTATGTCTGTCTAACTTTGGAACTGTACACGTAGGCAGGCATTTAGCTTCAATGGGGCAATTACCCACTTGGCTTAGCATCTGATACCTTCATGTGTGCAGTTAGCACAGTAGAGTTTCAGAGCAAGCTCAACCCTTAGTCAGGGTTTTATTCTCAGCATCTGTTTCGCTCCCGTGTGCAATTGACACGGTTCAGTTGCAGTGCGAGTTCAGTTCATGTGCTTGTCCTGTGACGTTTAACAGGACATAGCACTTTGCCTTGGTCGCGCAGGCCGGGGGTACTCGGTAGCCAGGCAGGCAGTGTATCAGAGATGTCAATGTCACAGTGTCGATCGCTCAGCACCGTGGCCCTGACCAGGCAAATGAAAAGGAAATATTTACAGGGGATAATAGTTTTTGGTTGTATTGTGACGTCAGCTGAGGTGCCAGGCCAGGGATGGCCAGCGCTGCAAGTGGGGTCCCCAGGGGATAGATGGTAATGCAACAAGATGGATCACTCCCCTCAGCAGGAGCATACCCCTGGTGCAATGATGGGAGTTGTAGTGAGCAGTGCAGTATAAAGAAGCAAGGAGGCAAAAGAATTCAGTCTCTACCTTTACTGATGATGGATGCAGGTTGAATTCAGGGGTTCTGGTCACTAGGTTCAGGCTTCAGCCGGTCTGGAAGCAGCTGGAGTCCACTCCACTAAGTGGGTAGAATGAGCCTTCCTTTATAATAATAATAATAATAATAATTTTATTTATATAGCGCCAACATATTCCGCAGCGCTTTACAACTTATAGAGGGGACTTGTACAGACAATAGACATTACAGCATAACAGAAATCACAGTTCAAAACAGATACCAGGAGGAATGAGGGCCCTGCTGCTCGCAAGCTACAAACTATGAGGAAAAGGGGAGACACGAGAGGTGGATGGTAACAATTGCTTTAGTTATTTGGACCAGCCATAGTGTAAGGCTCGGGTGTTCATGTAAAGCTGCATGAACCAGTTAACTGCCTAAGTATGTAACAGTACAGACACAGAGGGCTATTAACTGCATAAAGGGTATGAGAACATGATGCGAGGAACCTGATTGTTTTTTTTTTATTAGGCCACACAGGGATGGTTAGGTTAATGCGTTGAGGCGGTAGGCTAGTCTGAACAAATGCGTTTTTAGGGCACGCTTAAAACTGTGGAGATTGGGGATTAATCGTATTAACCTAGGTAGTGCATTCCAAAGAATCGGCGCAGCATGTGTAAAGTCTTGGAGACGGGAGTGGGAGGTTCGGATTATTGAGGATGCTAACCTGAGGTCATTAGCGGAGCGGAGGGCACGGGTAGGGTGGTAGCTCTTTCTGCATCTTTGGAGATTTAGCAACTTGTGAGCTGATCTGTACTCCCTGCTTGTCCATTCTGCAGCAGCTCCAGCCAGCATACATTGCGAGCCTCTTTTGGAAGCTGTCCTCTTGGTCCCAGCTCTGAACTCTCTGTAATGTGTTGCTTCTAGTGCTGCAGGGGTGACCAGAGGACCTGCAGTCCCCCCGGTCTCCAGACTCTGCTCCCAGGATTTGCACTCCCTGGTAGCCTAGGGCTCTGGTGCCCTGTTCTCTTTGTAATCCTAGGGTGAGCTTTCCATAGCTCCAACCCCTGGAAACTCCATGTGCTCGCTCTTCCCTTACTCACACTACACTGCACTACTCTGCTCTAACCCCTCCCCCCAGCCAGAAAGGACAGTCACCCTACAAACTAGGGGCTTGTGCTTCCCCTTCTGGTCAGGGATCAGACTTGTGTGTGGGTGTGTGGTTTACTTAGTGTAGGGAGCTCCATTTACCTCCAGACATGATACCACCAATGGTTAGGGAGGCGATACCATGGTGGTGGCCAGAGCACAGGGTTGCCACAGCTTAGTACTCTTTTGTACTGTTCCTTCCTGTGGACTAATACAGCTTGGAACTCAGTGTCCTGTTCACACCAAGTGGTGTAAACCCTGTGTGTACAAGTAATCGCTCGCCGTGTGTTCCGTCATTGCTCACTAGCAGCAGTTTAACATCTCTGCACAGTGGACACTGGATTGCGATTGCACTTTATTATTTATTTTATTTAGTGCAATCCACCAACTCTAACACCAAGTTTACACACCACATATGAGCAGTCACATGACCAAGTTTACAGATCACGTGAACAGTCACATGACCAAGTTTACAGACCACATGAGCAGTCGCATGACCAAGTTTACAGACCACATGAGCAGTCTCATGACCAAGTTTACAGACCACATGAGCAGTCTCATGACCAAGTTTACAGACCACATGAGCAGTCTCATGACCAAGATTACAGACCACATATGAGCAGTCACATGAACAATTTTAGACCACATATGAACAGTCACATTATGACCTAATAAATAAGTAATCAGAGCATGCTGAGGGTGCGCATTACTGATAGCATTTGACATGTTTGCCCTGGGGTGGAGCAGCTCTGAGGCCGGGATGTGGGTTGTTCAGCCATAGATCACTGCATGGCAGCAGAAAACAGGTGCATGTGCCGCATTGTGACCAGCAGGATGCTGCAACAAGCAATTTGAGAAACCACACATAGGCCGGGGTCACGCTTGCGAGTTCAATACCAGAAACTTGCGCAAGTCTCTCGCATCAAGTCCTGGCACTGCCGCCGGCACTCGGGACTGAAGCGTCCAGCTACATAGAAATACATGCAGCTGCATGCTCCCTTCCCGAGTGCTGGCGGCAGTGCCAGGACTTGATGCAAGGTTCTCGCATTGAACTCGCAAGTGTGACGCCGGCCATAGTAGGATTTTTGTGACTTGCTTGTTGCCGCCAAAGACATTGTGTTGGTCCAGCCTAAATGTCCTTTGCTTTGTGTTGGTCCGGCCTAAATGTCCTTTGCTTTGTGTTGGTCCGGCCTAAATGTCCTAACTGTATGAAGTAACACCATCCCTTCTCCCCTCACCACCCCCATAACAAGGGGATGCAGGCAGCAGCAGAGGATGTTGCATGGAAGGTAGAAGTCAACAGTTTTTAAATTATTAAAAAAAAATGAAATTCAGATTGCGCCATTTTCCTTAGTTAAATATGAAGGAATGTAAAAACTTAAATTTTGTATGGCTTAATATGTAAAAATCAGATCTACCAACATATGAGATTGTTTAACCTGTATAATTAATAAAAAAAAAAAAAACAAAACAAAACAAAGAAAATTACCAAATGGCTGTTTTATTTTGCCACTGCACCTCCCACAAACATGCAGAAACAATTGACAAAATAATGCAACTTATCAGCTCGTCAGGCAAAACACAAGCCCCAACACCGCTGCCCCGACGGAAGAATAACCAGTCATTGGTCTCGGAAAGTGGCGACATAATCCAAATGTATTCATTTATTTTTTGCAAAATTTACAATTTTTTGAGACCCCTAAAGCCAAAAGTCCATCCGTGCGGCATCACAATGCAAACACTGACAGAATTATGGGGGTTCTGATTTTTTTGTTTTTTTACGATTTCATCCGACTTGGCATTTTTTTCCAGTGGCAAATGAAATGTTGTAATACAAAGCTCCAACTCCCTCAACAAGTGAAAGCTAAAACGTTATGGCTGCTTAAAAGAGGAAAGGAAATCATGGAAACACAAAAGTGAAAATTGGTTAGGGTTAATATGACGGCGGCCACTGGAGTCTGCGAGCATTGCCCAAATACGACATGGAACAGGCGGACAGAACGATCCCCGGACAACACCTGGAAACTTCCATCCAGCTCTCCTATGAAGTGCACATAATATATCACCCAGCTTTGCACACAGACTTCCCTCTGCTTTTTGCTTTCATATGGTATGTTCATCCAGCTAACCCCCAACTTACCCTGTGATATTTATGACCTTGTTTACTTAGTCTTGATTGTATGCATCT
The DNA here is from genome assembly GCF_051348905.1 of Ranitomeya variabilis. Lineage (NCBI taxonomy): Eukaryota > Metazoa > Chordata > Amphibia > Anura > Dendrobatidae > Ranitomeya > Ranitomeya variabilis. The sequence continues at coordinate 3,737,631 of NC_135237.1, read as the reverse complement.
GGTTGACCCTTAATTCTCTGACCAAGATGAGCAGAGACCACTCCTCTCTGCTCCACACCTGACCGCACTTAGTTTTCCATATATTGCCTAGCACAAGTCTGCATGACTTCAGTCTGCAGTGTGATTTCTATAAGTGTGTTCTAAAAGTGTGGATTACATTAGAATTAAAACCTGAATTGAACCTGAAGGGAACTGGCCAGTCACTGTAAACAATGTTTCTGTTTGTTGTCACTTTCACCCCTATAATCCGTCACTTTATGCTACCTCCCCCAATCCCCACACCAAGTAAGGAACTGTTCATCTCCTCTTCAATCCTCCCCATCCATCTCACCTCCTCCTCAGAACTGTTCCTTAACATACAATCCTCTGTCTCAAAGCACAGGCAGCCCCCTCACGCCCTCTCCTGCTCCCACCTGCTAACACTTTCTCTGCTCCTTCTCACTGCTGGTGATATCTCTCCAAATCCTGGTCCTCACAACATTCCCACAGTCATTTCTACCTCCCATCCACGCTCCATCACAAACTTCCGTAACCTCTCTAACCCTATACCCATTCGCCCAGCCCCTGCTTCCCCAGTCCCACTAACAGGAGCTCTGTGGAACGCTCGCTCTGTCTGTAACAAGCTTTCCTACATCCACGATCTTTTTGTTACTACCAAACTTTCCTTCCTCGCCATCACCGAAACCTGGCTCACCCCTTCTGACACAGCCTCTCCTGCTGCACTCTCTTACGGTGGCTTCCACCTTTCTCACACACCCCGCCCCAGCAGCAAGCATGGTGGAGGAGTTGGTTTTCTCCTGTCAGATAACTGCTCCTTCACCCCAATCCCACTGCCACCCTCTGTTACCCTCCCTTCCTTTGAGGTGCACTCTGTGCGCATCTACTCCCCCTCCAACCTCCAACTGGCTGTCATCTACCGCCCCCCAGGGCCAGCCACCACCTTCTTTGACCACTTCACCACCTGGCTACTTCATTTCCTTTCTGCAGACATCCCCACTATCATCATGGGCAATTTCAACATCCCCATTGACACTTCCCTCTCAGCTGCCACTAAATTTCTATCTCTCTCTTCCTCCTTCGGCCTCACTCAATGGTCTTCTGCAGCCACTCACAAAGATGGTCACACACTGGACCTCATCTTCACCCGCCTCTGCTCCCTATCTAACCTCTCTAACTCACCTCTTCCTCTCTCTGACCACAACCTTCTCACATTCTCATCTCTCTCCACTCCATGTCTAGAGTCCCCACCCCACAAACTTTCACACCCTCGCAGAAATCTTAAACATCTTGACCTACATTCATTCTCTGAATCCCTCCTCCCTCTCACAGACATAAGTTCCATACACAATGCGGATGACGCTGCCGCTCTATATAACACCACAATAGCTGTAGCTTTGGAATCTGCTGCCCCACTTACACATACCAAAGCTTGCAAAATCAACAGACAGCCCTGGCACACCAGCCTGACTAAAGAACTGAGGCGAGCTTCCAGGGCTGCTGAGCGCAGATGGAAAAGATCCCACTCCAACGACCACTTAATCGCATTCAAACAGTCCCTCACTACTTTCAAGACCACACTCGCCACAGCTAAACAAACCTACTTCTCATCTCTCATATCCTCCCTGTCTCACAACCCTAAACAGTTATTCAACACCTTCAATTCTCTCCTCCGTCCCCCAGCACCTCCTCCCTCCTCACTTATCTCTGCTGAAGACTTTGCCTCATTCTTCAAGCAGAAGATTGATAACATCAGAGACAGTTTTGGTCAACAAGCCCCAGAGCCCTTCCTCCCAGCTTCCCTACCCTCCACCTCCAAAACCAACTACTCCTCCATTACAGAAGATCAACTCACCACTCTACTCTCAAGATCGCATCTCACCACCTGTGCACTTGACCCGCTCCCATCCCACCTCATCCCAAACCTCACCACAATCTTCATCCCAACCCTAACCCATCTCTTCAACCTATCACTAACAACTGGTGTTTTCCCCTCAAGCTTTAAACATGCCTCCATCACACCTATCCTCAAAAAGCCCTCTCTTGACCCATCCTCTGTATCTAGCTATCGCCCTATATCACTTCTCCCGTATGCCTCCAAACTACTGGAACAACACGTCTACCTTGAACTGTCCTCCCATCTCTCTTCTTGCTCCCTCTTTGACCGCTTACAATCTGGCTTCCGGTCACACCATTCCACTGAAACTGCGCTAACTAAGGTCACCAACGACCTCTTAACCGCCAAGAGCAAGCGACACTACTCTGTTCTCCTCCTCCTCGACCTGTCGGCTGCTTTTGACACAGTGGACCATTCCCTATTATTACAGACCCTCTCATCCCTTGGCATCACAGACTTGGCCCTATCCTGGATCTCCTCATACCTAACAGACCGGACATTCAGCGTCTCCCACTCACACACCACCTCCTCATCTCGCCCCCTCTCTGTCGGAGTCCCACAAGTTTCAGTCCTTGGGCCCCTGCTCTTCTCCATTTACACCTTTGGCCTGGGACAGCTCATAGAATCTCATGGCTTTCAGTATCACCTCTATGCTGATGACACACAGATCTACATCTCTGGACCAGATATCACCTCCCTACTAACCAGAATCCCTCAATGTCTGTCCACTATTTCATCCTTCTTCTCCGCTAAATTTCTGAAACTTTACATGGACAAAACAGAATTCATCATCTTTCCCCCATCTCACGTGACCCCCCCAACGAACCTATCCATTACAGTAAATGGCTGCCCACTCTCCCCAGTCCCACAAGCTCGCTGCCTCGGGGTTATCCTTGACGCTGATCTCTCCTTCAAACCACATATCCAAGCCCTTTCCACTTCCTGCCGACTTCAACTCAAAAATATTGCACGAATCCGTTCATTCCTCAACCAAGAATCTGCAAAAACCCTAGTCCATGCCCTCATCATCTCTCGCCTTGACTACTGCAACCTCCTGCTCTGTGGCCTCCCCTCAAACACTCTCGCACCCCTCCAATCTATTCTAAACTCTGCTGCCCGACTAATCCACCTGTCCCCCCGCTATTCTCCGGCCTCTCCCCTCTGTCAATCCCTTCACTGGCTCCCCATTGCTCAGAGACTCCAGTACAAAACCCTAACCATGACGTACAAAGCCATCCACAACCTGTCTCCTCCTTACATCTGTGACCTCATCTCCCGGTACTTTCCTACACGCAACCTCCGATCCTCACAAGATCTCCTTCTCTACTCCCCTCTTATCTCCTCTTCCCACAATCGTATACAAGATTTCTCTCGTGTATCACCCCTACTCTGGAACCCTCTACCACAACACATCAGACTCTCGCCCACTATCGAAACCTTCAAAAAGAATCTGAAGACCCACCTCTTCCGACAAGCCTACAACCTGCAGTAACCACCGATCGACCAAACCGCTGCATGACCAGCTCTACCCTCACCTACTGTATCCTCACCCATCCCTTGTAGATTGTGAGCCTTCGCGGGCAGGGTCCTCTCTCCTACTGTACCTATTATGACTTGTATTGTTCAAGATTATTGTACTTGTTTTTATTATGTATACCCCTCCTCACTTGTAAAGCGCCATGGAATAAATGGCGCTATAACAATAAATAATAATAATAATAATAATAATAACTTCCGAGAACTGCGGGATTCACCTTTGCCTCAGTCATTGATTTGCATCAAATTCTCAATAAAAGCCCTGAAGGCTGGAGCTGTAAGAGCCCAGCGGAGGAGACAGCGCCCCTCAGGGTCAGCTAAGCCAGTAACCCCAACATTCCTGCTCAGTCGTGTCCAGAGGATTACCCAGATGCATTTCAGGACTTACAGCTTTAGCTCAGAAATTATTTAATTACAAAGCAGAAGCTTCTGTTCTGCTATTATCAGCGCTGACCCCCACCAAAAATGTGACCCCAAACTTACAACAAAAACACATTGTGCACAAGATTTATCTACAGCTTCTTATAAGTCACACACAGGGGCTACTATTAATTTATCAAGCACCATATCTGACCTAAACACGGCCCCCTATAGATATATGTACAAGAATATAACTACTATAATACTGCTCCTATGTACAAGAATATAACTACTATAATACTGCCCTTATGTACAAGAATATAACTACTATAATACTGCCCCTATGTACAAGAATATAACTACTATAATACTGCCCCCTATGTACAAGAATATAACTACTATAATACTGCTCCAATGTACAAGAATATAACTACTATAATACTGCCCCCTATGTACAAGAATATAACTACTATAATACTGCTCCTATGTACAAGAGTATAACTACTATAATACTGCCCCTATATACAAGAATATAACTACTATAATACTGCCCTTATGTACAAGAATATAACTACTATAATACTGCCCCTATGTACAAGAATATAACTACTATAATACTGCCCTTATGTACAAGAATATAACTACTATAATACTGCTCCTATGTACAAGAATATAACTACTATAATACTGCTCCTATGTACAAGAATATAACTACTATAATACTGCTCCTATGTACAAGAATATAACTACTATAATACGGCTCCTATGTACAGGAATATAACTACTATAATACTGCTCCTGTGTACAAGAATATAACTACTATAATACTGCCCCTATGTACAAGAATATAACTACTATAATACTGCCCATGTATACAAGAATATAACTACTATAATACTGCTCCTATGTACAAGAATATAACTACTATAATACTGCTCCTGTGTACAAGAATATAACTACTATAATACTGCCCCTATGTACAAGAATATAACTACTATAATACTGCCCTCTATATACAAGAATATAACTACTATAATACTGCTCCTATGTACAAGAATATAACTACTATAATACTGCTCCTATGTACAAGAATATAACTACTATAATACTGCTTCCTATGTACAAGAATATAACTACTATAATACTGCCCCTATGTACAAGAATATAACTACTATAATACTGCCCTTATGTACAAGAATATAACTACTATAATACTGCTCCTATGTACAAGAATATAACTACTATAATACTGCCCCTATGTACAAGAATATAACTACTATAATTCTGCCCATGTATACAAGAATATAACTACTATAATACTGCTCCTATGTACAAGAATATAACTACTATAATACTGCTCCTATGTACAAGAATATAACTACTATAATACTGCCCCCTATGTACAAGAATATAACTACTATAATACTGCTCCTATGTACAAGAATATAACTACTATAATACTGCTTCTATGTACAAGAATATAACTACTATAATACTGCTCCAATGTACAAGAATATAACTACTATAATACTGCCCCCTATATACAAGAATATAACTACTATAATACTGCCCTTATGTACAAGAATATAACTACTATAATACTGCCCCTATGTACAAGAATATAACTACTATAATACTGCTCCTATGTACAAGAATATAACTACTATAATACTGCCCCCTATGTACAAGAATATAACTACTATAATACTGCTCCTGTGTACAAGAATATAACTACTATAATACTGCCCTTATGTACAAGAATATAACTACTATAATACTGCCCCTATGTACAAGAATATAACTACTATAATACTGCTCCTATGTACAAGAATATAACTACTATAATACTGCCCTTATGTACAAGAATATAACTACTATAATACTGCTCCTATGTACAAGAATATAACTACTATAATACTGCCCTTATGTACAAGAATATAACTACTATAATACTGCCCCTATGTACAAGAATATAACTACTATAATACTGCCCCCTATGTACAAGAATATAACTACTATAATACTGCTCCAATGTACAAGAATATAACTACTATAATACTGCCCCCTATGTACAAGAATATAACTACTATAATACTGCTCCTATGTACAAGAGTATAACTACTATAATACTGCCCCTATATACAAGAATATAACTACTATAATACTGCCCTTATGTACAAGAATATAACTACTATAATACTGCCCCTATGTAGAAGAATATAACTACTATAATACTGCCCTTATGTACAAGAATATAACTACTATAATACTGCTCCTATGTACAAGAATATAACTACTATAATACTGCTCCTATGTACAAGAATATAACTACTATAATACTGCTCCTATGTACAAGAATATAACTACTATAATACGGCTCCTATGTACAGGAATATAACTACTATAATACTGCTCCTGTGTACAAGAATATAACTACTATAATACTGCCCCTATGTACAAGAATATAACTACTATAATACTGCCCATGTATACAAGAATATAACTACTATAATACTGCTCCTATGTACAAGAATATAACTACTATAATACTGCTCCTATGTACAAGAATATAACTACTATAATACTGCCCCCTATGTACAAGAATATAACTACTATAATACTGCTCCTATGTACAAGAATATAACTACTATAATACTGCTTCCTATGTACAAGAATATAACTACTATAATACTGCCCCTATGTACAAGAATATAACTACTATAATACTGCCCTTATGTACAAGAATATAACTACTATAATACTGCTTCTATGTACAAGAATATAACTACTATAATACTGCTCCAATGTACAAGAATATAACTACTATAATACTGCCCCCTATATACAAGAATATAACTACTATAATACTGCCCTTATGTACAAGAATATAACTACTATAATACTGCCCCTATGTACAAGAATATAACTACTATAATACTGCTCCTATGTACAAGAATATAACTACTATAATACTGCCCCCTATGTACAAGAATATAACTACTATAATACTGCTCCTGTGTACAAGAATATAACTACTATAATACTGCCCTTATGTACAAGAATATAACTACTATAATACTGCCCCCTATGTACAAGAATATAACTACTATAATACTGCTCCTATGTACAAGAATATAACTACTATAATACTGCCCTTATGTACAAGAATATAACTACTATAATACTGCTCCTATGTACAAGAATATAACTACTATAATACTGCCCTTATGTACAAGAATATAACTACTATAATACTGCCCCTATGTACAAGAATATAACTACTATAATACTGCCCCCTATGTACAAGAATATAACTACTATAATACTGCTCCAATGTACAAGAATATAACTACTATAATACTGCCCCCTATGTACAAGAATATAACTACTATAATACTGCTCCTATGTACAAGAGTATAACTACTATAATACTGCCCCTATATACAAGAATATAACTACTATAATACTGCCCTTATGTACAAGAATATAACTACTATAATACTGCCCCTATGTACAAGAATATAACTACTATAATACTGCCCTTATGTACAAGAATATAACTACTGTAATACTGCTCCTATGTACAAGAATATAACTACTATAATACTGCTCCTATGTACAAGAATATAACTACTATAATACTGCTCCTATGTACAAGAATATAACTACTATAATACGGCTCCTATGTACAGGAATATAACTACTATAATACTGCTCCTGTGTACAAGAATATAACTACTATAATACTGCCCCTATGTACAAGAATATAACTACTATAATACTGCCCATGTATACAAGAATATAACTACTATAATACTGCTCCTATGTACAAGAATATAACTACTATAATACTGCTCCTGTGTACAAGAATATAACTACTATAATACTGCCCCTATGTACAAGAATATAACTACTATAATACTGCCCATGTATACAAGAATATAACTACTATAATACTGCTCCTATGTACAAGAATATAACTACTATAATACTGCTTCCTATGTACAAGAATATAACTACTATAATACTGCCCATGTATACAAGAATATAACTACTATAATACTGCTCCTATGTACAAGAATATAACTACTATAATACTGCTCCTATGTACAAGAATATAACTACTATAATACTGCCCCCTATGTACAAGAATATAACTACTATAATACTGCTCCTATGTACAAGAATATAACTACTATAATACTGCTTCTATGTACAAGAATATAACTACTATAATACTGCTCCAATGTACAAGAATATAACTACTATAATACTGCCCCCTATATACAAGAATATAACTACTATAATACTGCCCTTATGTACAAGAATATAACTACTATAATACTGCCCCTATGTACAAGAATATAACTACTATAATACTGCTCCTATGTACAAGAATATAACTACTATAATACTGCCCCCTATGTACAAGAATATAACTACTATAATACTGCTCCTGTGTACAAGAATATAACTACTATAATACTGCCCTTATGTACAAGAATATAACTACTATAATACTGCCCCTATGTACAAGAATATAACTACTATAATACTGCTCCTATGTACAAGAATATAACTACTATAATACTGCCCCTATGTACAAGAATATAACTACTATAATACTGCCCCTATGTACAAAAATATAACTACTATAATACTGCTCCTATGTACAAGAATATAACTACTATAATACTGCTCCTATGTACAAGAATATAACTACTATAATACTGCTCCTATGTACAAGAATATAACTACTATAATACTGCCCCTATGTACAAGAATATAACTACTATAATACTGCTCCTATGTACAAGAATATAACTACTATAATACTGCTCCCTATGTACAAGAATATAACTACTATAATACTGCTCCTATATACAAGTATATAACTACTATAATACTGCTCCTATGTACAAGAATATAACTACTATAATACTGCTCCTATGTACAAGAATATAACTACTATAATACTGCTCCTATATACAAGTATATAACTACTATAATACTGCCCCTATGTACAAGAATATAACTACTATAATACTGCTCCTATGTACAAGAATATAACTACTATAATACTGCTCCCTATGTACAAGAATATAACTACTATAATACTGCTCCTATGTACAAGAATATAACTACTATAATACTGCTCCTATGTACAAGAATATAACTACTATAATACTGTCCCCTATGTACAAGAATATAACTACTATAATACTGCTCCTATGTACAAGAATATAACCACTATAATACTGCCCTTATGTACAAGAATATAACTACTATAATACTGCTCCTATATACAAGTATATAACTACTATAATACTGCTCCTATGTACAAGAATATAACTACTGTAATACTGCCCCTATGTACAAGAATATAACTACTATAATACTGCCCCTATGTACAAGAATATAACCACTATAATACTGCTCCTATGTACAAGAATATAACCACTATAATACTGCCCTTATGTACAAGAATATAACTACTATAATACTGCTCCTATATACAAGAATATAACTACTATAATACTGCCCCTATGTACAAGAATATAACTACTATAATACTGCCCCTATGTACAGGAATATAACTACTATAATACTGCCCCCTATGTACAAGAATATAACTACTATAATACTGCTCCCTATGTACAAGAATATAACTACTATAATACTGCTCCAATGTACAAGAATATAACTAGTATTATACTGCCCCTATGTACAAGAATATAACTACTATAATACTGCTCCCTAGATACAGGAATATAACTACTATAATACTGCCCATGTATACAAGAATATAACTACTATAATACTGCCCCTATGTACAAGAATATAACTACTATTATACTGCCCCTATGTACAAGAATATAACTACTATGACAATGTGAGAAGCTTATAGAAGAAATGTGGAAGGCTATATGTATGTAAAAGTATATATCTCTAAATTTTAATGTTGCACAACCAGAAGTTGTGATGTGTATCGCATTGGGGTGTGTTTAGGCCATGTTCACACTTTGCGGTTTTTACCGCGGATCCGCGGCGATTTTGATGCTGCGGGTCCGCAGCAGTTTCCATTGCGTTTACATTAACATGTAAACCCTATGGAAACCGCAGTGCACATGCTGCGGGAAAAACCGCGCAGAAACGCAGCGGTTTACAACCCGCAGCATGTCACTTCTTTGTGCAGAATCGCTGCGATTCTGCACCCATTGGAATGCATTGATCCGCTTACTTCCCGCATGGGGCTGTGCCCACGATGCGGGAAGTGAGCGGATAATGTGCGGGTGGTACCCGGGGTGGAGGAGAGGAGACTCTCCTCCAGGCCCTGGGAACCATATTTGGGTAAAAAAAAAGAATTAAAATAAAAAATAATGATATACTCACCTCTCAGCGCTGCACGCGGCCGGCCTTAGTTGCTGTGCGAGCAGGACCTGCGGTGACGTCACGAAGGTCCTTCTCGGCACAGCATCTTTGGAACCGGAGCGCCGGGTGCAGCGCCGAGGAGATCCGGACATCGGAGGGTGAGTATAACCAATTTTTATTATTTTTAACATTACTATTGATGCTGCATATTGCTGCATATGCAGCATCAATAGTATAGGAGTAATCCCGCAGCGGAAACCGCGGAACAAACCGCGATAAATCTGCAGGGATAACCGCAGCGGGTTTGCCCTGCAGATTTATCAAATCCGCTGCGGGAGAACCCGCAGAGGTCACACGCAAAGTGTGCACACAGCCTTAGTGTTGGGGTGCAGTTTCAGTAGGTTTATAGTATCTGGGCGTACTGTCCATGTGTGTAGGGTATCAGGGTGCTTAGAGGGTCTTGATGTAAAGTCCCCATGTAGGGTGTTGGTAGTGTGTGTAGTGTTAGGGGATAATCCGTGTATTCTTGGTGTGTGTATAACATCAAAGTGTGTAATGTGTTGTGGTATGTAGTATACTGTGGGGTGTAGTGTCGATGTGTGTGTAATGTGTCAGTGTGTGTAGGTTGCTGGTGTGTATAAGTGTTGTATAGTTTTGGTGTGTGTAGGGTGTCGTGGAGTGTAGTGTCAGTGTGTGTGTACAGTGTAGGTAGGTGGTGTATAGTGTCAGTGTGTGTGTACAGTGTAGGTAGGTGGTGTATAGTGTGTAGTGTCAGTGTGCAGTGTAGGTAGGTGGTGTATAGTGTCAGTGTGCGTGTACAGTGTAGGTAGGTGGTGTATAGTGTCAGTGTGTGTGTACAGTGTAGGTAGGTGGTGTATAGTGTGTAGTGTACAGTGTAGGTAGGTGTGTATAGTGTCAGTGTGCGTGTACAGTGTAGGTAGGTGGTGTATAGTGTCAGTGTGTGTGTACAGTGTAGGTAGGTGGTGTATAGTGTCAGTGTACAGTGTAGGGTGTCGTGGAGTGTAGTGTCAGTGTGTGTGTACAGTGTAGGTAGGTGGTGTATAGTGTCAGTGTGTGTGTACAGTGTAGGTAGGTGGTGTATAGTGTCAGTGTACAGTGTAGGTAGGTGGTGTATAGTGTCAGTGTGTGTGTACAGTGTAGGTAGGTGGTGTATAGTGTCAGTGTGTGTGTACAGTGTAGGTAGGTGGTGTATAGTGTCAGTGTGTGTGTACAGTGTAGGTAGGTGGTGTATAGTGTCAGTGTGTGTGTACAGTGTAGGTAGGTGGTGTATAGTGTCAGTGTGTGTGTACAGTGTAGGTAGGTGGTGTATAGTGCGTAGTGTCAGTGTACAGTGTAGGTAGGTGGTGTATAGTGCGTAGTGTCAGTGTACAGTGTAGGTAGGTGGTGTATAGTGTCAGTGTGTGTGTGCAGTGTAGGTAGGTGGTGTATAGTGTCAGTGTGTGTGTACAGTGTAGGTAGGTGGTGTATAGTGTCAGTGTGTGTGTACAGTGTAGGTAGGTGTGTATAGTGTCAGTGTGTGTGTACAGTGTAGGTAGGTGGTGTATAGTGTCAGTGTACAGTGTAGGGTGTCGTGGAGTGTAGTGTCAGTGTGTGTGTACAGTGTAGGTAGGTGGTGTATAGTGTCAGTGTGTGTGTACAGTGTAGGTAGGTGGTGTATAGTGTCAGTGTGTGTGTACAGTGTAGGTAGGTGGTGTATAGTGTCAGTGTGTGTGTACAGTGTAGGTAGGTGGTGTATAGTGTCAGTGTGTGTGTACAGTGTAGGTAGGTGGTGTATAGTGTCAGTGTACAGTGTAGGGTGTCGTGGAGTGTAGTGTCAGTGTGTGTGTACAGTGTAGGTAGGTGGTGTATAGTGTCAGTGTGTGTGTACAGTGTAGGTAGGTGGTGTATAGTGTCAGTGTGTGTGTGCAGTGTAGGTAGGTGGTGTATAGTGTCAGTGTGTGTGTACAGTGTAGGTAGGTGGTGTATAGTGTCAGTGTGTGTGTACAGTGTAGGTAGGTGGTGTATAGTGTCAGTGTGTGTGTACAGTGTAGGTAGGTGGTGTATAGTGTCAGTGTATAGTGTAGGGTGTCGTGGAGTGTAGTGTCAGTGTGTGTGTACAGTGTAGGTAGGTGGTGTATAGTGTCAGTGTGTGTGTACAGTGTAGGTAGGTGGTGTATAGTGTCAGTGTGTGTGTGCAGTGTAGGTAGGTGGTGTATAGTGTCAGTGTGTGTGTACAGTGTAGGTAGGTGGTGTATAGTGTCAGTGTGTGTGTACAGTGTAGGTAGGTGGTGTATAGTGTCAGTGTGTGTGTACAGTGTAGGTAGGTGGTGTATAGTGTGTAGTGTCAGTGTACAGTGTAGGTAGGTGGTGTATAGTGCGTAGTGTCAGTGTACAGTGTAGGTAGGTGGTGTATAGTGTCAGTGTGTGTGTGCAGTGTAGGTAGGTGGTGTATAGTGTCAGTGTGTGTGTACAGTGTAGGTAGGTGGTGTATAGTGTCAGTGTGTGTGTACAGTGTAGGTAGGTGGTGTATAGTGTCAGTGTGTGTGTACAGTGTAGGTAGGTGGTGTATAGTGCGTAGTGTCAGTGTACAGTGTAGGTAGGTGGTGTATAGTGTCAGTGTGTGTGTGCAGTGTAGGTAGGTGGTGTATAGTGTCAGTGTGTGTGTACAGTGTAGGTAGGTGGTGTATAGTGTCAGTGTGTGTGTGCAGTGTAGGTAGGTGGTGTGTAGTGTCAGTGTACAGTGTAGGTAGGTGGTGTATAGTGTCAGTGTGTGTGTGCAGTGTAGGTAGGTGGTGTATAGTGTGTAGTGTCAGTGTACAGTGTAGGTAGGTGGTGTATAGTGTCAGTGTACAGTGTAGGTAGGTGGTGTGTAGTGTCAGTGTGTGTGTGCAGTGTAGGTAGGTGGTGTATAGTGTCAGTGTGTGTGTACAGTGTAGGTAGGTGTGTATAGTGTCAGTGTGCAGTGTAGGTAGGTGGTGTATAGTGTCAGTGTGTGTGTACAGTGTAGGTAGGTGGTGTATAGTGTGTAGTGTCAGTGTGCAGTGTAGGTAGGTGGTGTATAGTGTCAGTGTGTGTGTACAGTGTAGGTAGGTGGTGTATAGTGTCAGTGTGTGTGTACAGTGTAGGTAGGTGGTGTATAGTGTCAGTGTGTGTGTACAGTGTAGGTAGGTGGTGTATAGTGTCAGTGTGTGTGTACAGTGTAGGTAGGTGGTGTATAGTGTGTAGTGTACAGTGTAGGTAGGTGTGTATAGTGTCAGTGTGTGTGTACAGTGTAGGTAGGTGGTGTATAGTGTGTAGTGTCAGTGTGCAGTGTAGGTAGGTGGTGTATAGTGTCAGTGTGCAGTTATGGTGTATATAGGGACTGGGTGTAGTGTGGGTTTGTGTAAATTGTTTGTGTGCATAGTGCTGCAGTATGTAGTGTTGTGGTCTGTGTATAGTTATAAGCAGTTGTGTTATGTCTGTATGTGCAGTGTGTCAGGGTGTATGCCAGTGTGTGCATATTCTTTGTGCGCGTGCAGGCTGCCAATGGGTATGTTTAGCATTGAAGTGTTGGGGTGTGTAGTGTCATCATAAGTATAGTGCTGGTTTGTGAATAATGTTGTCGGTGTGTTTGCATCATGTTGGTATGTATAGTGTTAGCGAGTAGTTGTGATTTATATGTGTATGGTGTCAGTGACTAGTGTCGGTATGTGTAGGGTGTCGTCCAGTGTGCATAGTGTCTGTAGTCGCGGTGTAGGGTCTGTGTGCATAGACTGATGGTGTGTAGAATGTCAGGGTCAAGTTTTGGGGTGTAATAGTTTCAGTAGAATTCTGGTGTTGGTCTGTGTGTATAGCGCCAGGGTGTACCACCGATATGGTTACATCATGTTGGGGTCTAGTGTCAGGGTGTAGCTTCACTGTCTACATAACATCAATGAGTGGTGTCGGGTTGTGTGACTACACTGTGTTCCAAATTATTATGGAAATTGGATTTAAGTGTCTTAAAGATTTAATTGTTTTGTTTTTCATATATGCTCGTGGATGGTTTTGTGTCTCAGGGCTCAATGGATCACTGAAATCAATCTTAAACACTTGTGATAATTAGTTTTCCAGGTGATTCTAATTAAAGGAAAACTACTCAAAAATGATGTTCCACATTATTAAGCAGCCACAGGTTTCAAGCAATATGGGAAATAAAAAGGATCTCTCTGCTGCTGAAAAGTGTTAAATAGTGCAATGCCTTGGTGAAGGGATGAAAACATTAGATATTTCACGAAAACCTAAGAGTGATCATCATACTCTGATGAGATTTGTGACTGAAACAGAGCACAGACAGAGTTCATGCAAATAAAGGCATAATGAGGAAGGTTTCTGCCAGACAAATTCATTGGATTAAGAGAGCAGCTGCCAAAATACCATTACAAAGCAGCAGTTATTTGAAGCTGCTGGTGCGTCTGGAGTCCCTCGAACCTCAAGGTGTAGGATCCTTCAAAGGCTTGCTGTGGTGCATAAACCTACTATTCGGCCACCACACACAAGCAGAAATGGTTGTATTGGGCCCAGACATACATGAAGACTAATTTTAAAACAGTCTTGTTTACTGATGAGTGTCGAGCAACCCTGGATGGTCCAGATGGATGGAGTAGTGGATGGTTGGTGTATGGCCACCATGTCCCAACAAGGCTGCGACGTCAGCAAGGAGGTGGAGGAGTCATGTTTTGGGCCGGAATCATGGGGAACCAGCTGGTAGGGCCCTTTAAGGTTCCTGAAGGTGTGAAAATGACCTCAGCAAAGTAAATAGAGTTTCTGACTGACAACTTTCCTCCATGGTATAAAAAGCAGAAACGTGCCTTCAGGAGCAAAATCATCTTCATGCTGACAATGCCCCATCTCATGCTGCAAAGAAAACCTCTGAGTCATTGGCTGCTATGGGCATAAAAGGAGATAAACTCCTGATGTGGCCACCATCTTCCCCTGACCTCAACCCTATAGAGAACCTTTGGAGGATCATCAAGCCAAAGATCTATGAGGGTGGGAGGCCGTTCACCTCCAAACAGCAGCTCTGGGAGGCTATTCTGACTTCATGCAAAGAAATACAAGCAGAAACTCTCCAAAAACTCACAAGTTCAATGGAGGCAAGAATTGTGAAGGTGATATCAAAGAAGGCTCCTATGTTACATGTAACTTGGCCTGTTGGGATGTTTTGGCGTTAAATAGCTTTTTTGTTCAGTGAATGTGACCTACTAATGCTGCAAATTCCACAAATGAGACTTTTCAGATCTTTATATCAAATGTCTAGAAATTCTACTGTGCCTAATAACATGGAGCAGTGCATTGTGGGGTTTTATTCATTGTGGAGATTATACTGTTATCATTGGGAGGTTTCTTCAATAAAATTCGATGTATAATCTAACGGGTGATGACTTTTATTAGACTGACTGTCATTTGCACCGACCATTTAGGAAAAGCCGAGAAAAATGTCATTTACATAATAATTTGGAACATAGTGTATAGTGTATGGTGTTGGGCTGTAGGGTCAGTGTGTGAAGGGGGTCACTGTGTACGGTGTTGAGGTCTGTGCTGCCGAGTGCCGTGGTGTAGTGATGGTGGATGTGTAGTGCTGTAGTGTGTGTAGTGTTGAATTGTTCTGTTGATGTGTGAGATGTTGTGTTAGTGTGTGAATAGTGTTGGTGTGTATAATGGTGTGTGTGTATAGTGTCGGTGTGGGATGTAATGTTGTGTGTGCACAGTGCTTGGGTGTAGTGACTGTGTACATAGTGTTGTTGGGTAATGTCTGTGTGTGGGATGTCAGGGTGTAGTGACTGTGTGTATAGTGTCAGTGTGTACATAGTGTCAGGGTGTAGTTTTGGTGGGTATGGTGCATTGTTTCGGTGAGTGGGGTGTAGAGACGGTGTGTGGATTGTGTATTGACAGTGTGTAATGTCGGTGTGGGGTCTAGTGTCTGTGTGTGGGGTGTCAGTGTGAAGTGTAGTTGCGGTGTTTGTGAGGTGTAGTATCAGTGTGTAGTGTAGTGTCGTGTGGGTGCAGTTGCGGTGGGTAGGGTTTAGTGTCAGTGTGTGGGGTGTAGTTGCGGTGGGTAGGGTTTAGTGTCAGTGTGTGGGGTGTAGTTGCGGTGGGTAGGGTTTAGTGTCAGTGTGTGGGTGCAGTTGCGGTGGGTAGGGTTTAGTGTCAGTGTGTGGGGTGTAGTTGCGGTGGGTAGGGTTTAGTGTCAGTGTGTGGGGTGTAGTTGCGGTGGGTAGGGTTTAGTGTCAGTGTGTGGGTGCAGTTGCGGTGGGTAGGGTTTAGTGTCAGTGTGTGGGGTGTAGTTGCGGTGGGTAGGGTTTAGTGTCAGTGTGTGGGTGCAGTTGCGGTGGGTAGGGTTTAGTGTCAGTGTGTGGGGTGTAGTTGCGGTGGGTAGGGTTTAGTGTCAGTGTGTGGGGTGTAGTTGCGGTGGGTAGGGTTTAGTGTCAGTGTGTGGGGTGTAGTTGCGGTGGGTAGGGTTTAGTGTCAGTGTGTGGGGTGTAGTTGCGGTGGGTAGGGTTTAGTGTCAGTGTGTGGGTGCAGTTGCGGTGGGTAGGGTTTAGTGTCAGTGTGTGGGGTGTAGTTGCGGTGGGTAGGGTTTAGTGTCAGTGTGTGGGTGCAGTTGCGGTGGGTAGGGTTTAGTGTCAGTGTGTGGGGTGTAGTTGCGGTGGGTAGGGTTTAGTGTCAGTGTGTGGGGTGCAGTGGTGGTGGTTGGTGTGTAGCTGTGGGGTTGTGTCGTTGGTTGGGGTCTAGTGTCTGTGTAGCTGCGGGGTGTAGCGTCATTGTGTAGGTGTAGCTGCGGCGTTTGCGGGGAGTAGTTGCGGTGGGTGAGGTGTATGGCTGCGGTGTCTGTAACTTACCATGTTATGGTCACTGCTTCCCAAATGCTCCCGGACCTGTAGATCTGAGATTGGATCTGGTCTATGTGAGAGGACCAGATCCAGCAGATTACCTCCCCTGGTCTATGTGACAGGACCAGATCCAGCAGATTATCTTCCCTGGTCTATGTGACAGGACCAGATCCAGCAGATTACCTCTCCTGGTCTATGTGACAGAACCAGATCCAGCAGATTACCTCCCCTCGTCTGTGACAGGACTAGATCCAGCAGATTACCTCCCCTCGTCTATGTGACAGAACCAGATCCAGCAGATTACCTCCCCTGGTCTATGTGACAGGACCAGATCCAGCAGATTACCTCCCCTGGTCTATGTGACAGGACCAGATCCAGCAGATTACCTCCCCTGGTCTATGTGACAGGACGAGATCCAGCAGATTACCTGCCCTGGTCTATGTGACAGGACCAGATCCAGCAGCTTACCTCTCCTGGTCTATGTGACAGGACCAGATCCAGCAGATTACCTCCCCTGGTCTATGTGACAGGACCAGATCCAGCAGATTACCTCCCCTGGTCTATGTGACAGGACTAGATCCAGCAGATTACCTCCCCTGGTCTATGTGACAGGACCAGATCCAGCAGATTACCTGATCTCGTCTATGTGACAGGACCAGATCCAGCAGATTACCTCTCCTGGTCTATGTGACAGGACCAGATCCAGCAGATTACCTCCCCTGGTCTATGTGACTGGACCAGATGCAGCAGATTACCTGCCCTCGTCTATGTGACAGGACCAGATCCAGCAGATTACCTCCCCTGGTCTATGTGACAGGACCAGATCCAGCAGATTACCTGACCTCGTCTATGTGACAGGACCAGATCCAGCAGATTACCTCTCCTGGTCTATGTGACAGGACCAGATCCAGCAGATTACCTCCCCTGGTCTATGTGACAGGACCAGATGCAGCAGATTACCTGCCCTCGTCTATGTGACAGGACCAGATCCAGCAGATTACCTCCCCTGGTCTATGTGACAGGACCAGATCCAGCAGATTATCTTCCCTGGTCTATGTGACAGGACCAGATCCAGCAGATTACCTCCCCTGGTCTATGTGACAGGACCAGATCCAGCAGATTACCTCTCCTGGTCTATGTGACAGGACCAGATCCAGCAGATTACCTCCCCTGGTCTATGTGACAGGACCAGCTCCAGCAGATTACCTGCCCTCGTCTATGTGACAGGACCAGATCCAGCAGATTACCTCCCCTGGTCTATGTGACAGGACCAGATCCAGCAGATTACCTCCCCTGGTCTATGTGACAGGACCAGATCCAGCAGATTACCTCCCCTGGTCTATGTGACAGGACCAGATCCAGCAGATTACCTCTCCTGGTCTATGTGACAGGACCAGATCCAGCAGATTACCTCCCCTGGTCTGTGACAGGACCAGCTCCAGCAGATTACCTCCCCTGGTCTATGTGACAGGACCAGCTCCAGCAGATTACCTCCCCTGGTCTATGTGACAGGACCAGATCCAGCAGATTACCTGCCCTCGTCTATGTGACAGGACCAGATCCAGCAGATTACCTCCCCTGGTCTGTGACAGGACCAGCTCCAGCAGATTACCTCCCCTGGTCTATGTGACAGGACCAGATCCAGCAGATTACCTGCCCTCGTCTATGTGACAGGACCAGATCCAGCAGATTACCTCCCCTGGTCGGTTCATCTACTAGCAGAGAGCCCATTGTCCTGGACGGTGGATAAGACCTTGCGGCTTTTAGCTCCTCGGTCGCACTGGATGTCCGGACAGTCACCTTCCCCCAGTATTAGAGCCCTCTCACCGCTTGTTGCAGCATTTCCTCCTCTCCCTGTTCCTCTCTATAAGGGCTCATTCCGTGTCTCACATGTGGAAACCCAGCTGTGGCGCCGGCACTTTGGAGCGGAGCGTGCGGCTCCTTGTGTTCCTATGTGGCCGCACGCTCCGCTCTGCAGTGCTGGCGCCACAGCTGGGTTTCCACATGTGAGACTCGGAATGAGCCCTTCGGAGGCTGGTAGCAAACCGCAGTCAGGAGCTTCCCGTTATCACCGCCCCCTGTCCGGTTACCAGAGCTGCACCGCTGTACCGGGTGGTAGTGGGGGCTCCCAGGATGCACCCTGCGCCTTCACCTCTCCTGTCCTTCCTACGGGCAGTGTACCGGCCTACGTCTGTCACCAAGTCACCGCTCTCATCAGCCTCCACATCGTATTCTGTGATCGTCACACGGTGTGTGGGGTGTAGTGTCGGTGTGTGGGGTGTAGTGTCGGTGTGTGGGGTGTAGTGTCGGTGTGTGGGGTGTAGTGTCGGTGTGTGGGGTGTAGTGTCGGTGTGTGGGGTGTAGTGTCGGTGTGTGGGGTGTAGTGTCGGTGTGTGGGGTGTAGTGTCGGTGTGTGGGGTGTAGTGCCAGTGTGTAGTGTCAGTGTGTGGGGTGTAGTGTCAGTGTGTGTGGGGTGTAGTGTCAGTGTGTGGGGTGTAGTGTCAGTGTGTGTGGGGTGTAGTGTCAGTGTGTGGGGTGTAGTGTCAGTGTGTGTGGGGTGTAGTGTCAGTGTGTGGGGTGTAGTGTCAGTGTGTGGGGTGTAGTGTCAGTGTGTGGGGTGTAGTGTCAGTGTGTGGGGTGTAGTGTCAGTGGGTGGGGTGTAGTGTCAGTGTGTGGGGTGTAGTGTCAGTGTGTAGTGTCGGTGTGTGTGGGGTGTAGTGTCGGTGTGTGTGGGGTGTAGTGTCGGTGTGTGTGGGGTGTAGTGTCAGTGTGTGTGGGGTGTAGTGTCGGTGTGTGTGGGGTGTAGTGTCGGTGTGTGTGGGGTGTAGTGTCGGTGTGTGTGGGGTGTAGTGTCGGTGTGTGTGGGGTGTAGTGTCGGTGTGTGTGGGGTGTACTGACGGTGTGTGTGTAGGGTGTACTGACGGTGTGTGTGTGTAGGGTGTACTGACGGTGTGTGTAGGGTGTACTGACGGTGGGGGTGTGTGTGTACTGACAGTGTGTGTGTGTGTATGTACTGACAGTGGGGTGTGTGTACTGACAGTGGGGTGTGTGTACTGACAGTGGGGTGTGTGTACTGACGGTGTGTGTGTGTAGGGTGTACTGACGGTGTGTGTAGGGTGTACTGACGGTGGGGGTGTGTGTGTACTGACAGTGTGTGTGTGTGTGTGTGTATGTACTGACAGTGGGGTGTGTGTACTGACAGTGTGTGTGTGTGTGTATGTACTGACAGTGGGGTGTGTGTACTGACAGTGGGGTGTGTGTACTGACAGTGGGGTGTGTGTGTGTAGGGTGTACTGACGGTGTGTGTAGGGTGTACTGACGGTGGGGGTGTGTGTGTACTGACAGTGTGTGTGTGTGTGTATGTACTGACAGTGGGGTGTGTGTACTGACGGTGTGTGTGTGTGTATGTACTGACAGTGGGGTGTGTGTACTGACAGTGTGTGTGTGTGTGTGTGTATGTACTGACAGTGGGGTGTGTGTACTGACGGTGGGGTGTGTGTATGTACTGACAGTGGGGTGTGTGTACTGACGGTGTGTGTGTGTGTATGTACTGACAGTGGGGTGTGTGTACTGACAGTGTGTGTGTGTATGTACTGACAGTGGGGTGTGTGTACTGACAGTGTGTGTGTGTATGTACTGACAGTGGGGTGTGTGTACTGACAGTGTGTGTGTGTATGTACTGACAGTGGGGTGTGTGTACTGACAGTGGGGTGTGTGTACTGACAGTGGGGTGTGTGTACTGACGGTGTGTGTGTGTAGGGTGTACTGACGGTGTGTGTAGGGTGTACTGACGGTGGGGGTGTGTGTGTACTGACAGTGTGTGTGTGTGTGTATGTACTGACAGTGGGGTGTGTGTACTGACAGTGTGTGTGTGTGTATGTACTGACAGTGGGGTGTGTGTACTGACAGTGGGGTGTGTGTACTGACAGTGGGGTGTGTGTACTGACGGTGTGTGTGTGTAGGGTGTACTGACGGTGTGTGTAGGGTGTACTGACGGTGGGGGTGTGTGTGTACTGACAGTGTGTGTGTGTGTATGTACTGACAGTGGGGTGTGTGTACTGACGGTGTGTGTGTGTGTATGTACTGACAGTGGGGTGTGTGTACTGACTGTGTGTGTGTGTGTATGTACTGACAGTGGGGTGTGTGTACTGACGGTGGGGTGTGTGTATGTACTGACAGTGGGGTGTGTGTACTGACGGTGTGTGTGTGTGTGTGTATGTACTGACAGTGGGGTGTGTGTACTGACAGTGTGTGTGTGTATGTACTGACAGTGGGGTGTGTGTACTGACAGTGTGTGTGTGTGTATGTACTGACAGTGGGGTGTGTGTACTGACAGTGTGTGTGTGTATGTACTGACAGTGGGGTGTGTGTACTGACAGTGGGGTGTGTGTACTGACAGTGGGGTGTGTGTACTGACGGTGTGTGTGTGTAGGGTGTACTGACGGTGTGTGTAGGGTGTACTGACGGTGGGGGTGTGTGTGTACTGACAGTGTGTGTGTGTATGTACTGACAGTGGGGTGTGTGTACTGACAGTGGGGTGTGTGTACTGACGGTGTGTGTGTGTAGGGTGTACTGACGGTGTGTGTAGGGTGTACTGACGGTGGGGGTGTGTGTGTACTGACAGTGTGTGTGTGTGTATGTACTGACAGTGGGGTGTGTGTACTGACAGTGTGTGTGTGTGTGTATGTACTGACAGTGGGGTGTGTGTACTGACAGTGTGTGTGTGTGTATGTACTGACAGTGGGGTGTGTGTACTGACAGTGGGGTGTGTGTACTGACAGTGGGGTGTGTGTACTGACGGTGTGTGTGTGTAGGGTGTACTGACGGTGTGTGTAGGGTGTACTGACGGTGGGGGTGTGTGTGTACTGACAGTGTGTGTGTGTGTATGTACTGACAGTGGGGTGTGTGTACTGACAGTGTGTGTGTGTATGTACTGACAGTGGGGTGTGTGTACTGACGGTGTGTGTGTGTGTATGTACTGACAGTGGGGTGTGTGTACTGACAGTGTGTGTGTGTGTATGTACTGACAGTGGGGTGTGTGTACTGACAGTGGGGTGTGTGTACTGACGGTGTGTGTGTGTAGGGTGTACTGACGGTGTGTGTAGGGTGTACTGACGGTGGGGGTGTGTGTGCACTGACAGTGTGTGTGTGTGTATGTACTGACAGTGGGGTGTGTGTACTGACGGTGTGTGTGTGTATGTACTGACAGTGGGGTGTGTGTACTGACAGTGGGGTGTGTGTACTGACAGTGTGTGTGTATGTACTGACAGTGGGGTGTGTGTACTGACAGTGGGGTGTGTGTACTGACGGTGTGTGTGTGTATGTATGTACTGACGGTGTGTGTGTATGTATGTACTGACGGTGTGTGTAGGGTGTACTGACAGTGGGGTGTGTATGTACTGACAGTGGGGTGTGTGTGTACTGACAGTGGGGTGTGTGTGTACTGACAGTGGGGTGTGTGTACTGACAGTGGGGTGTGTGTGTACTGACAGTGGGGTGTGTGTGTACTGACAGTGGGGTGTGTGTACTGACGGTGTGTGTGTGTAGGGTGTACTGACGGTGTGTGTAGGGTGTACTGACAGTGGGGTGTGTGTGTACTGACAGTGGGGTGTGTGTACTGACGGTGTGTGTGTGTAGGGTGTACTGACAGTGGGGTGTGTGTGTACTGACAGTGTGTGTGTGTATGTACTGACAGTGGGGTGTGTGTACTGACGGTGTGTGTGTGTAGGGTGTACTGACAGTGGGGTGTGTGTGTACTGACAGTGTGTGTGTGTATGTACTGACAGTGGGGTGTGTGTACTGACAGTGTGTGTGTGTATGTACTGACAGTGGGGTGTGTGTACTGACAGTGTGTGTGTGTGTATGTACTGACAGTGGGGTGTGTGTACTGACAGTGGGGTGTGTGTACTGACAGTGGGGTGTGTGTACTGACGGTGTGTGTGTGTAGGGTGTACTGACGGTGTGTGTAGGGTGTACTGACGGTGGGGGTGTGTGTGTACTGACAGTGTGTGTGTGTGTATGTACTGACAGTGGGGTGTGTGTACTGACGGTGTGTGTGTGTGTGTATGTACTGACAGTGGGGTGTGTGTACTGACAGTGGGGTGTGTGTACTGACAGTGTGTGTGTGTGTATGTACTGACAGTGGGGTGTGTGTACTGACAGTGGGGTGTGTGTACTGACAGTGGGGTGTGTGTACTGACGGTGTGTGTGTGTGTATGTATGTACTGACGGTGTGTGTGTGTATGTATGTACTGACGGTGTGTGTAGGGTGTACTGACAGTGGGGTGTGTGTGTACTGACAGTGGGGTGTGTGTGTACTGACGGTGTGTGTGTGTACTGACAGTGTGTGTGTGTATGTACTGACAGTGGGGTGTGTGTACTGACGGTGTGTGTGTACTGACGGTGTGTGTGTGTATGTATGTACTGACGGTGTGTGTGTGTATGTATGTACTGACGGTGTGTGTAGGGTGTACTGACAGTGGGGTGTGTGTACTGACAGTGGGGTGTGTGTACTGACAGTGGGGTGTGTGTACTGACGGTGTGTGTGTGTAGGGTGTACTGACGGTGTGTGTGTGTAGGGTGTACTGACGGTGTGTGTAGGGTGTACTGACAGTGGGGTGTGTGTACTGACAGTGGGGTGTGTGTGTACTGACAGTGGGGTGTGTGTGTACTGACAGTGGGGTGTGTGTGTACTGACAGTGGGGTGTGTGTACTGACGGTGTGTGTGTGTAGGGTGTACTGACGGTGTGTGTAGGGTGTACTGACAGTGGGGTGTGTGTACTGACAGTGGGGTGTGTGTGTACTGACAGTGGGGTGTGTGTACTGACGGTGTGTGTGTGTAGGGTGTACTGACGGTGTGTGTAGGGTGTACTGACAGTGGGGTGTGTGTACTGACAGTGGGGTGTGTGTGTACTGACAGTGGGGTGTGTGTACTGACGGTGTGTGTAGGGTGTACTGACGGTGGGGTGTGTGTGTACTGACAGTGGGGTGTGTGTACTGACGGTGTGAGTAGGGTGTACTGACGGTGGGGTGTGTGTGTACTGACAGTGGGGTGTGTGTACTGACGGTGTGTGTGTGTAGGGTGTACTGACGGTGTGAGTGTGGTGTCGCTGTGTGCCTGCAGATCCGTCCTCTGCTCCTCCTGAGTCTCTGAAGGATTTTCCCAGGAAGCTTTGCGGCAGCTGCAGCAGTCAGGAGCGGGCTCTGGTCAGGAGTTGTGGTCCAGATCATGTGACCGTCTGTCAGGATGAGTCAGGTGACCAGAGCGGTGTTCTGGGCAGAGCAGCTGCTTTGTGATGAGAGGTCAGTCTCCTCATTAACCCCCTCCTGGCTGGTCAGTCCCCCCTCATTAACCCCCTCCTGGCTGGTCAGTCCCCCCTCATTAACCCCCTCCTGGCTGGTCAGTCTCCCCTCATTAACCCCCTCCTGGCTGGTCAGTCTCCTCATTAACCCCCTCCTGGCTGGTCAGTCTCCTCATTAACCCCCTCCTGGCTGGTCAGTCCCCCCTCATTAACCCCCTCCTGGCTGGTCAGTCTCCCCTCATTAACCCCCTCCTGGCTGGTCAGTCTCCCCTCATTAACCCCCTCCTGGCTGGTCAGTCTCCCCTCATTAACCCCCACCTCGCTGGTCAGTCCCCCCTCATTAACCCCCTCCTGGCTGGTCAGTCCCCCCTCATTAACCCCCTCCTGGCTGGTCAGTCTCCCCTCATTAACCCCCTCCTCGCTGGTCAGTCCCCCCTCATTAACCCCCACCTCGCTGGTCAGTCCCCCCTCATTAACCCCCTCCTCGCTGGTCAGTCTCCCCTCATTAACCCCCTCCTGGCTGATCAGTCTCCCCTCATTAACCCCCTCCTGGCTGGTCAGTCTCCTCATTAACCCCCTCCTGGCTGGTCAGTCTCATTAACCCCCTCCTGGCTGGTCAGTCCCCCCTCATTAACCCCCTCCTGGCTGGTCAGTCTCCTCATTAACCCCCTCCTGGCTGGTCAGTCCCCCCTCATTAACCCCCTCCTGGCTGGTCAGTCTCCTCATTAACCCCCTCCTGGCTGGTCAGTCCCCCCTCATTAACCCCCACCTCGCTGGTCAGTCCCCCCTCATTAACCCCCTCCTCGCTGGTCAGTCTCCCCTCATTAACCCCCTCCTGGCTGGTCAGTCTCCCCTCATTAACCCCCTCCTGGCTGGTCAGTCTCCTCATTAACCCCCTCCTGGCTGGTCAGTCCCCCCTCATTAACCCCCTCCTCGCTGGTCAGTCTCCCCTCATTAACCCCCTCCTGGCTGGTCAGTCTCCCCTCATTAACCCCCTCCTGGCTGGTCAGTCCCCCCTCATTAACCCCCTCCTCGCTGGTCAGTCCCCCCTCATTAACCCCCTCCTCGCTGGTCAGTCTCATTAACCCCCACCTCGCTGGTCAGTCTCATTAACCCCCACCTCGCTGGTCAGTCTCCTCATTAACCCCTTCCCTTCATCCTCACTGTAACAAAGTCTCAGCTGTGACACTGGCCGCGCTGTGTAAGGAGCCAGGTAACAATGGAGGACAATATGGGGACAGAGGCAGCGATGAGGGGCTGGCAGCCATCATGTGAGGCTGTGGGCTCAGGTTAATGATGCCACTACTCTTATTCCTTACATCGACTCTGCGTAGATGGTCACCATACAAGATCCCCTCCCCGGGGCCGGTGGTCCCACTGCCCCCGTACCAGGCGATACTCACGGTCTCCTGACTTTTGGGTGGCCACAGATCTCGTATCTCCCGCCAGTATAGTCTGTAGTCACAGTCCACACTCTTCTAGACGACAGGTAACACAACCGAAGCCCATGTGTCCAGGACCAACAATCCTTAAGAAAGCTCCTGAAATCCAGAGGACAGATCCCTCAGCAGGAGCACGCGTGTCCAGCCCAGCAGGCAACCGATCCCCAGACGCCATGGACCATCCATCCATCCATCCATCCATGGCTCCAGAACCTCATCCTAGATCCTCTCCGTCCAGGTCACTCTCCCAACTCCTGACTAAACATGTGGCTTCCTCTCCCCCTCCCTGGGATCAGCCCCCCGAATGAGCAGAAGGGTCCACATCCTTCTTAAACATTTGCCTTTAGCTCAAAGACTGGACCTTATTCCATAAGCCCATCACCTGGGGCTGATGTGAGACCCCCTGTGGTGACGGGGCCCCTGGGTCTACGATACTGGTGAGATTAGTAGAATGATTGCTTTACCTTTACCTTTTAGTAGTCTCCTGTCTGGCCCTACGTCTTCCTCTGCTTACTGTCACTGAATGTAACACTGATTCCTGAGGAGCAAGAAAATCACTAATAAAACACAGCAATATCGCCACAACCTGTGCCCCGTGCTGGGAAGTCTGCATCTCCTAGAGCCCTGGATTCCGCTCTACGGCCATTCCTCCAACAGTCTTTTTATTTTTTTAATCAGATAAATTTTTATTAACAAAATGTAAACGTTCAAATAACAGTTAAATAACCGACAATCTCATTATTGCCAAATTTATCAGGGTCACAAATTCCACAGTAAACCTTCCCTCCCCTGCCCTTACATACATGAACAGCAGGGGATTGATAGTCCAACCTTCAGTCGGGGTCATCTTCTCTCCACCCATGGTGTCCACAATGTCGCAAATGGTTTTTTCCCCTTTTAGCATAAATACTCTTTTCTATGTTCACAATAGAATCAGACTGTCTAAGAAATTCTCTCAACGCCGGCGGTTCATCATTTATCCAGTATCTGGCGCTCAGTTTCCGAGCAATATATAATGATCGAGCTATTGCCACCTTATATTTATCATGTAGGTGGACCTCCTCCACGTATCCCAGTACCCACACCACAGGATCCCTGTCCAGCTATAGGCTCCCCCAATGGCACCGACCAGTCATCCAATACTGGTTCAGCCTTGGACACTGCCATAACATATGGAGGATCCCCCCTCCACCCGGCACCGAGGACACTCAGAAGTACAGCCGTTCAGGAGTCCTGTATACTCTATGGAGCACATATATCTGTGAGAGGCTGCCCGCTTCGCTCAGCGACAGTTGTGGTATATAGTCCACAATCACCTCCCATTTGTCCTCTTCTATCCTTCCCAACTCCTCCTCCCATTTTATTTTGCTTTAATTGGATACTTATTTAAGACTAGACGGTGGCCCGATTCTAATGCATCGGGTATTCTAGAATATGTATGTATATAGCAGCCACATAGTATATAGCACAGGCCACGTAGTATATAGCAGCCACATAGTATATAGCACAGGCCACGTAGTATATAGCAGCCATGTAGTATATAGTACTGCCCACGTAGTATATAGCAGCCATGTAGTATATAGTACTGCCCACGTAGTATATAGCAGCCATGTAGTTTATAGTACTGCCCACGTAGTATATAGCAGCCATGTAGTGTATAGCACAGGCCACGTAGTATATAGCAGCCATGTAGTATATAGTACTGCCCACGTAGTATATAGCAGCCATGTAGTATATAGTACTGCCCACGTAGTATATAGCAGCCATGTAGTTTATAGTACTGCCCACGTAGTATATAGCAGCCACATAGTATATAGCACAGGCCACGTAGCATATAGCAGCCATGTAGTATATAGTACTGCCCACGTAGTATATAGCAGCCATGTAGTATATAGTACTGCCCACGTAGTATATAGCAGCCATGTAGTTTATAGTACTGCCCACGTAGTATATAGCAGCCACATAGTATATAGCACAGGCCACGTAGCATATAGCAGCCATGTAGTATATAGTACTGCCCACGTAGTATATAGCAGCCATGTAGTATATAGTACTGCCCACGTAGTATATAGCAGCCATGTAGTATATAGTACTGCCCACGTAGTATATAGCAGCCATGTAGTATATATTACTGCCCACGTAGTATATAGCAGCCATGTAGTATATAGTACTGCCCACGTAGTATATAGCAGCCATGTAGTATATAGTACTGCCCACGTAGTATATAGCAGCCATGTAGTATATAGTACTGCCCACGTAGTATATAGCAGCCATGTAGTATATAGCACAGGCCACGTAGTATATAGCAGCCATGTAGTATATAGCACAGGCCACGTAGTATATAGCAGCCATGTAGTATATAGCACAGGCCATGTAGCATATAGCAGCCATGTAGTATATAGTACTGCCCACGTAGTATATAGCAGCCATGTAGTATATAGTACTGCCCACGTAGTATATAGCAGCCATGTAGTATATAGCACAGGCCACGTAGTATATAGCAGCCATGTAGTATATAGCACAGGCCACGTAGTATATAGCAGCCATGTAGTATATAGCACAGGCCACGTAGTATATAGCAGCCATGTAGTATATAGCACAGGCCATGTAGCATATAGCAGCCATGTAGTATATAGTACTGCCCACGTAGTATATAGCAGCCATGTAGTATATAGTACTGCCCACGTAGTATATAGCAGCCACATAGTATATAGCACAGGCCACGTAGTATATAGCAGCCATGTAGTATATAGCACAGGCCACGTAGTATATAGCAGCCATGTAGTATATAGCACAGGCCACGTAGTATATAGCAGCCATGTAGTATATAGCACAGGCCACGTAGTATATAGCAGCCATGTAGTATATAGTACTGCCCACGTAGTATATAGCAGCCATGTAGTATATAGTACTGCCCATGTAGTATATAGCAGCCATGTAGTATATAGTACTGCCCACGTAGTATATAGCAGCCATGTAGTATATAGTACTGCCCACGTAGTATATAGCAGCCATGTAGTATATAGTACTGCCCACGTAGTATATAGCAGCCATGTAGTATATAGTACTGCCCACGTAGTATATAGCAGCCATGTAGTATATAGTACTGCCCACGTAGTATATAGCAGCCATGTAGTATATAGTACTGCCCACGTAGTATATAGCAGCCATGTAGTATATAGCACAGGCCACGTAGTATATAGCAGCCATGTAGTATATAGTACTGCCCACGTAGTATATAGCAGCCATGTAGTATATAGTACTGCCCATGTAGTATATAGCAGCCATGTAGTATATAGTACTGCCCACGTAGTATATAGCAGCCATGTAGTATATAGTACTGCCCACGTAGTATATAGCAGCCATGTAGTATATAGTACTGCCCACGTAGTATATAGCAGCCATGTAGTATATAGTACTGCCCACGTAGTATATAGCAGCCATGTAGTATATAGTACTGCCCACGTAGTATATAGCAGCCATGTAGTATATAGTACTGCCCACGTAGTATATAGCAGCCATGTAGTATATCACACAGCCTACGCAGTATTTAGCAATGCGGGCACCATATCCCTGTTAAAAAAAAATAATTAAAATAAAAAATAGTTACATACTCACCTCCTGGGATCCAACGGCGCGCTGGCGATGTGCGCGCGGCTGCCGCCATCTTCCGTTCCCAGGATGCATTGCGAAATTACCCAGAAGACTTAGCGGTCTCGCGAGACCGCTAAGTCTTCTGGGTAATTTCGCAATGGATCTCTGGGACAGGAAGCTGGCGGAAGGTGCGAGCGCATCCTCGGACTACGGCGGGTGAGTATAGCAGTTTTTTTTATTATTAGTTTTATTTTTAACATTAGATTTTTTTACTATTGATGCTGCATAGGCAGCATCAATAGTAAAACGTTGGGGACACACAGGGTTAATAGCAGGAACGGAGTGCGTAACCCGCGGCATAACGCGGTCCGTCACCGCTGGCATTAACCCTGTGTGAGCTGTGACCGGAGGGGATTATGGAGCGAGCGGGCGCCGGGCACTGACTGCAGGGGAGTAGGGAGGGACTAATCGGACTGTGCCCGTCGCTGATTGGTTGCGGCAGCCATGACAGGCAGCTGGCGAGACCAATCAGTGATGCGGGATTTCCGTGACGGAAGTTGCCGACAGAAAGACAGACAGACAGGAAGACGGAAGTACCCCTCAGACAATTATATATATAGAAGGTATGTAATAAATCCTTATAAATATCTGACACCAACCCCTTTTGTTCCCCCCTATCACAGGGTCCTTCTCCGGTATCACACAATCAACAGAGCAAGAGAATAGTGAACAATTCCAAGACCTTTATTATAGGCAAAAAGGTCCATAAACAATCCACCACACTAAGGATACAATAGTCCAGAACACGATTGCAGTACAGTAAGAGGATAAAAAGCCTGGGAGATGAGAGTCCAACAATCCAGCAGACAGAGGATAACAGAGTCCATATACTCTTCTTTCTCTCTGAGGTGCTGTCTTCACATCATAGTTCCACACTGGATCTGCTCTGTGTCTCACCTCCCTGATATTTACAAGTCCCTCTCCTCATTCACAGGTCAGGAGGGGGGTTGGCGCAGGGGCTCATTGTTTCAACAAGCTAGTTCAATATGTCATTAGCATATTAGCAAACAGGCTTATTCACTGACCCTGTGAGGAGACAACAATACAGAACTGTGGGGGCTGATATCAGATGGCAACCACAGCCATTCATCAATTAGCAAATAACTCATCCTACAAGAGAACACCATGAACATCAGTAAAATAGTAATACAAATAAAATGATATCCACATACCATATCCCACCATCACACCCCCTCTGCGTAAACATAGTCCACCAGTATATGTTTATGGATCTCCAAACTGACCGTCTTACTCTGCGTTACATACGCACACTGGAACCTACAGACCATCCAACAGTCTTTAGTACAAGGCCAGCTCCTTACACATACAATCACGGTGCCATACAATCACAGGACCCCACAGCGTGGTACAACCACAGTGCCATACAATTACGGTGCCACATACTGCAATCATGGTGTAGGACAGGAGACTAGAGGAGCTGCTCTGACCACGGGGTAGGACATGGTGTGAAGGCGTGAGCATGAGCTTAAGTGCAGGCACCGAACTCCAGTGATGTCCAATGGCAACTGTACTTCACCTGAAGTCCAAAGATGCCGGACATGAGACACCTTGGCAGAGAGGGAGCACTGCATGGCACAGAGGGAGTGCTGCACGGGAAAAAGGGAGCACTGCACTGCAGAAATGGAGCGCTGCACACCCATCTACCACGTACTGTATACAATGGACATTTGGGTGGCGCTGCCCTCCTCTGTCACTGATGTTTGTGAGAGGTATGCCTAGAAATGTCCGACAGTTGTGGATAGAGGAACACTGGGCCCCACGCTGCCAAAAAATGACTTTCCATACTTCACTTAGTCCACGGATTTCTCCCTCCACATCATGAATGACCACAAGTCATGACACATTGAGGGACACCACAACCAACTTCTGTCCTGTGATCAGTCACCGTCCTTCACCCTCGTCCAGTCTCTATATTGATCACCTTGTCCCGGGTGTCCACACTGTGAGGCTTCACTACCATATCCTCTTAGCAGTGATCAGTCACCGTCCTTCACACCCATCTAGTCTCTATATCACTTCCCTCCTGGTGTCCACACTGTGAGGCTTCACCACCATATTCTGTGCTGAGATCAGTCACTGTCTTGAATATAGAGATTAGACTATCATGGATCACTTACCTCACATTGTCCACGCTGTCTAACTCCACCACCATATACTGTGCTATGATCAGTCACTGTCTTCCACACTCACCCAGTCCCTATACTGATCACTTACCTCCTGGTGTCCACACTGTCAGGCTTTACCACCATATCCTCTTAGCCATACCTCCCAACTTATGAAGAGGCAAAGAGGGACAAAGGTAGCGTTACGCACACCGCACCGCGGTACATTTTAGGCCACGCCCCTGACCACACCCATTTCACAACTAGTCACACCATACCCATGGCCCAACCACACCCATTTAGCACTGCTGATAACACTGTTTCATAAACAATAATTATAAACAAAAAAATATGGCCACACAGTGCTCCACACTGTATAATGGTCACACAGTGCTCCATACTGTATAATGGCCACATATGATGCTCCATACAGTATAATGGTCACACATGATGCTCAATACTGTATAATGGCCACACAGTGCTCCATACTGTATAATGGCCACACATGATGCTCCCTACTGTATAATGGCCACACATGATGCTCCATACTGTATAATGGCCACATATGATGCTCCATACAGTATAATGGTCACACATGATGCTCAATACTGTATAATGGCCACACAGTGCTCCATACTGTATAATGGCCACACATGATGCTCCCTACTGTATAATGGCCACACATGATGCTCCATACTGTATAATGGCCACACCTGATGCTAAATACTGTATAATGGCCCCAAATGATGCTGCGTACAGTATAATGGCCCCTAATGATGCTCCATACTGTATAATGGCCACACATGATGCTCCATACAGTATAATGGCCACACAGTTCTCCATACTGTGTAATAGCCACACATGATGCTTCGTACAGTATAATGGCCACACAGTGCTCCATACTGTATAATGGCCGCACATTATGCTCCATACTGTATAATGGCCGCACATGATGCTCCATACTGTATAATGGCCGCACATGATGCTCAATACTGTATAATGGTCAACATCATGCTGCATACAGTATAATGGCCCCATGTGATGCTCCATACTGTATAATGGCCCCACAAGATGCTCCATACAGTATAATGGCCACACAGTGCTCCATACTGTATAATGGCCGCACATGATGCTCCATACTGTATAATGGCCACACATGTTGCTCAATGCTGCATAATGGCCCTACATGATGCTGTGTACAGTATAATGGCCCCACATGATGCTCCATACTGTATAATGGCCACACATGATGCTCCATACAGTATAATGGCCACACAGTGCTCCATACTGTGTAATGGCCACACATGATGCTCCATACAGTATAATGGCCACACAGTGCTCCATACTGTGTAATGGCCACACATGATGCTGCGTACAGTAAAATGGCCCTACGTGATGCTCCATACTGTACAATGGCCCCACATGATGCTCCATACTGTATAATGGCCCCACAAGATGCTCCATACTGTATAATGGCCCCACAAGATGCTCCATACTGTATAATGGCCACACAGTGCTCTATACTGTATAATGGCCCTTTTTGGAAGTGCATTTAACAGATTGCTGCTGAGGGGAAAAAAAATCTATTTAAATCTTCAGCTTAGCGAGTGTGAACGAGCTGAGTGTGACCTGAGCGTAAGTGCGAACGGCGGTAAGTGTGACTTGTGATTCAGTGACTTTGGATTCAGGGAGTTTCCAAGGGAGGAATTGCTGAATTGCTGTCTGTATTTTATTAATACTTTGTATTTATTTTTATTTAACGCTTCTGTCTGGTGCAATCCCCATTAGGAAATGTGCTCCACTATTGTTAATGCCATCCAGTGTACATCTTGCCACATGTATGCAGTCCTTGATCAGCCGGTCGAGGGTGCATACTGCTGTGCGAGATGTGAGCACGTTGTGCATTTGGAAGCCCAGATTCTGGATCTAAATGTGCAGCTGGCAACACTGAGATCCACAGACAATATGGAGAGGAGTCTTCTGCTCACTGAGCAGACGCTCAATGGGATAGTGTTGTGAAATTGGATTCTGGGCTCCCCCGGTGGCCACTTGTGGAATTGTACTTGTGTGCATCATCCCCTCTGTTCACCTGCTCCTATCAGGATGTGGGAGTCGCTATATAACCTTGCTCCTCTGTCAGTTTCATGCCGGTCAACAATGTAATCAGAAGCCTTTCTGTGCATGTTCCTGCTACTAGACAACTCCCAGCTAAGTTGGACTTTTGTCCTTGTGTGTTTTTGTATTTTGTTCCTGTTCACAGCTGCTGTTTCGTTACTGTGTCTGGAAAGCTCTTGTGAGCGGAAATTGCCACTCTGGTGTTATGAGTTAATGCTAGAGTCTTAAAGTAATTTCTGGATGGTGTTTTGATAGGGTTTTCTGCTGACCATGAAAGTGCCCTTTCTGTCTTCATGCTATCTAGTAAGCGGACCTCGATTTTTGCTAAACCTATTTTCATACTACGTTTGTCATTTCATCTAAAATCACCGCCAATATATGTGGGGGCCTCTGTCTGCCTTTTGGGAAAATTTCTCTAGAGGTGAGCCAGGACTGTCTTTTCCTCTGCTAGGATTAGGTAGTTCTCCGGCTGGCGCTGGGCATCTAGGGATAAAAAAACGTAGGCATGCTACCCGGCCACTTCTAGTTGTGCGGCAGGTTTAGTTCATGGTCAGTATAGTTTCCATCTTCCAAGAGCTAGTTCTCATATATGCTGGGCTATGTTCTCTCGCCATTGAGAATCATGACAGTTTGACCGGCCCAAAAAAAAGGGTTAAATTACTGGCTGAGAAAGGAGAGAAAAAAGAAGTCTGCTACAATTTTTTTTTTTTTTTTTTTCCCTCTAGTTCTGAGTGTGCTCTTAATTGAATCACTTGCTAGTCTGCCTATACTGCAGCCTTCCTCTCTTTCTCTCCTTCTAATCCTTGAATGGCTCTGTGTTCACCTGTTTCAAATGGATCTTCAGAGTGTAGCTACAGGTTTGAATAATCTCGCCACAAAGGTACAAAATTTGCAAGATTTTGTTGTTCATGCACCTATGTCTGAGCCTAGAATTCCTTTGCCTGAATTCTTCTCGGGGAATAGATCTCACTTTCAAAATTTTAAAAATAATTGCAAATTGTTTTTGTCCCTGAAGTCTCGCTCTGCCGGAGACCCTGCACAGCAGGTCAGGATTGTAATTTCCTTGCTCCGGGGCGACCCTCAAGACTGGGCTTTTGCATTGGCACCAGGGGATCCTGCGTTGCTCAATGTGGATGCGTTTTTTCTGGCCTTGGGGTTGCTTTATGAGGAACCTCATTTAGAGCTTCAGGCGGAAAAGGCCTTGATGTCCTTGTCTCAGGGGCAAGATGAAGCTGAAATATACTGCCAAAAATTCCGCAAATGGTCTGTGCTTACTCAGTGGAATGAGTGCGCCCTGGCGGCGATTTTCAGAGAAGGTCTCTCTGATGCCATTAAGGATGTTATGGTGGGGTTCCCTGTGCCTGCGAGTCTGAATGAGTCCATGACGATGGCTATTCAGATCGATAGGCGTCTGCGGGAGCACAAACCTGTGCACCATTTGGCGGTGTCTACTGAGAAAACGCCAGAAAATATGCAATGTGATAGAATTCTGTCCAGAAGCGAGCGGCAGAATTTTAGACGAAAAAATGGGTTGTGCTTCTATTGTGGTGATTCAACTCATGTTATATCAGCATGCTTTAAGCGTACTAAGAAGCCTGACAAGTCTGTTTCAATTAGCACTTTACAGTCTAAGTTTATTCTATCTGTGACCCTGATTTGTTCTTTGTCATCTATTACCGCGGACGCCTATGTCGACTCTGGCGCTGCTTTGAGTCTTATGGATTGGTCCTTTGCCAAACGCTGTGGGTATGATTTGGAGCCATTGGAGGCTCCGATACCTCTGAAAGGGATTGACTCCACCCCATTGGCTAGTAATAAACCACAATACTGGACACAAGTGACTATGCGTGTTAATCCGGATCACCAGGAGGTTATTCGCTTTCTGGTGCTGTATAATCTACATGATGTTTTGGTGCTGGGATTGCCATGGCTGCAATCTCATAACCCAGTCCTCGACTGGAGAGCTATGTCTGTGTTGAGCTGGGGATGTAAGGGGGCTCATGGGGACGTACCTTTGGTTTCCATTTCATCATCTATTCCCTCTGAGATTCCTGAATTCTTGTCTGACTTTCGTGACGTTTTTGAAGAACCCAAGGTTGGTTCACTACCTCCGCACCGGGAGTGCGATTGTGCCATAGACTTGATCCCGGGTAGTAAATACCCTAAGGGTCGTTTATTTAATCTGTCTGTGCCTGAACACGCGGCTATGCGAGAATATATAAAGGAGTCCTTGGAAAAGGGACATATTCGTCCTTCGTCATCTCCCTTAGGAGCCGGTTTTTTCTTTGTGTCTAAAAAAGACGGCTCTTTGAGGCCGTGTATTGATTATCGACTTTTGAATAAAATCACGGTTAAATATCAATATCCGTTACCACTGCTTACTGATTTGTTTGCTCGCATAAAGGGGGCCAAGTGGTTCTCTAAGATTGATCTCCGTGGGGCGTATAATTTGGTGCGAATCAAGCAGGGGGATGAGTGGAAAACCGCATTTAATACGCCCGAGGGCAATTTTGAGTATTTGGTGATGCCTTTTGGTCTTTCAAATGCCCCTTCAGTCTTCCAGTCCTTTATGCATGACATTTTCCGCGATTATTTGGATAAATTTATGATTGTGTATCTGGATGATATTCTGATTTTTTCGGATGACTGGGACTCTCATGTCCAGCAGGTCAGGAGGGTTTTTCAGGTTTTGCGGTCTAATTCCTTGTGTGTGAAGGGTTCTAAGTGTGTTTTTGGGGTTCAAAAGATTTCCTTCTTGGGATACATTTTTTCCCCCTCTTCCATCGAGATGGATCCTGTCAAGGTTCAGGCTATTGGTGATTGGACGCAACCCTCTTCTCTTAAGAGTCTTCAGAAATTTTTGGGCTTTGCTAACTTTTATCGTCGATTTATTGCTGGTTTTTCTGATGTTGTAAAACCATTGACTGATTTGACTAAGAAGGGTGCTGATGTTGCTGATTGGTCCCCTGATGCTGTGGAGGCCTTTCGGGAGCTCAAGCGCCGCTTTTCTTCCGCCCCAGTGTTGCGTCAGCCTGATGTTGCTCTTCCTTTTCAGGTTGAGGTCGACGCTTCTGAAATCGGAGCTGGGGCGGTGTTGTCGCAGAGAAGTTCCGACTGCTCCGTGATGAGACCTTGTGCTTTTTTTTCCCGTAAATTTTCGCCCGCCGAGCGGAATTATGATATTGGGAATCGGGAGCTTTTGGCCATGAAGTGGGCTTTTGAGGAGTGGCGTCACTGGCTTGAGGGGGCCAGACATCAGGTGGTGGTATTGACTGACCACAAAAATTTAATTTACCTTGAGTCTGCCAGGCGCCTGAATCCTAGACAGGCGCGCTGGTCGTTGTTTTTCTCTCGGTTTAATTTTGTGGTGTCTTACCTACCGGGTTCTAAGAATGTTAAGGCGGATGCCCTTTCTAGGAGTTTTGAGCCTGACTCCCCTGGTAATTCTGAGCCCACAGGTATCCTTAAAGATGGAGTGATATTGTCTGCCGTTTCTCCAGACCTGCGGCGGGCCTTGCAGGAGTTTCAGGCGGATAGACCTGATCGTTGCCCACCTGGTAGACTGTTTGTTCCTGATGATTGGACCAGTAGAGTCATCTCTGAGGTTCATTCTTCTGCGTTGGCAGGTCATCCTGGAATCTTTGGTACCAGGGATTTGGTGGCAAGGTCCTTCTGGTGGCCTTCCCTGTCACGAGATGTGCGAGGCTTTGTGCAGTCTTGTGACGTTTGTGCTCGGGCCAAGCCTTGTTGTTCTCGGGCTAGTGGATTGTTGTTACCCTTGCCTATCCCGAAGAGGCCTTGGACGCACATCTCGATGGATTTTATTTCGGATCTGCCTGTTTCTCATAAGATGTCTGTCATCTGGGTGGTGTGTGACCGTTTCTCTAAGATGGTCCATCTGGTTCCCTTGCCTAAGTTGCCTTCTTCTTCCGAGTTGGTTCCTCTGTTTTTTCAAAATGTTGTTCGTTTGCATGGTATTCCGGAGAATATCGTTTCTGACAGAGGGACCCAATTCGTGTCTAGATTTTGGCGGGCATTCTGTGCTAGGATGGGCATAGATTTGTCTTTTTCGTCTGCTTTCCATCCTCAGACTAATGGCCAGACCGAGCGGACTAATCAGACCTTGGAGACATATTTGAGGTGTTTTGTGTCTGCGGATCAGGATGATTGGGTTGCTTTTTTGCCTTTGGCGGAGTTCGCCCTCAATAATCGGGCCAGCTCTGCCACCTTGGTGTCCCCGTTTTTCTGTAATTCGGGGTTTCATCCTCGATTTTCCTCCGGTCAAGTGGAATCTTCGGATTGTCCTGGAGTGGATGCTGTGGTGGAGAGGTTGCATCAGATTTGGGGGCAGGTGGTGGACAATTTGAAGTTGTCCCAGGAGAAGACTCAGCTTTTTGCCAACCGCCGTCGTCGTGTTGGTCCTCGGCTTTGTGTTGGGGACTTGGTGTGGTTGTCTTCTCGTTTTGTCCCTATGAGGGTTTCTTCTCCTAAGTTTAAGCCTCGGTTCATCGGCCCGTACAAGATATTGGAGATTCTTAACCCTGTGTCCTTCCGTTTGGACCTCCCTGCATCCTTTTCGATTCATAATGTTTTTCATCGGTCATTGTTGCGCAGGTATGAGGTACCGGCTGTGCCTTCCGTTGAGCCTCCTGCTCCGGTGTTGGTTGAGGGTGAGTTGGAGTACGTTGTGGAAAAGATCTTGGACTCTCGTGTTTCCAGACGGAAACTCCAGTATCTGGTCAAATGGAAGGGATACGGTCAGGAGGATAATTCTTGGGTCACTGCCTCTGATGTTCATGCCTCCGATCTTGTCCGTGCCTTTCATAGGGCTCATCCTGATCGCCCTGGTGGTTCTGGTGAGGGTTCGGTGCCCCCTCCTTGAGGGGGGGGTACTGTTGTGAAATTGGATTCTGGGGTCCCCCGGTGGCCACTTGTGGAATTGTACTTGTGTGCATCATCCCCTCTGTTCACCTGCTCCTATCAGGATGTGGGAGTCGCTATATAACCTTGCTCCTCTGTCAGTTTCATGCCGGTCAACAATGTAATCAGAAGCCTTTCCTGCTACTAGACAACTCCCAGCTAAGTTGGACTTTTGTCCTTGTGTGTTTTTGCATTTTGTTCCTGTTCACAGCTGCTGTTTCGTTACTGTGTCTGGAAAGCTCTTGTGAGCGGAAATTGCCACTCTGGTGTTATGAGTTAATGCTAGAGTCTTAAAGTAATTTCTGGATGGTGTTTTGATAGGGTTTTCTGCTGACCATGAAAGTGCCCTTTCTGTCTTCATGCTATCTAGTAAGCGGACCTCGATTTTTGCTAAACCTATTTTCATACTACGTTTGTCATTTCATCTAAAATCACCGCCAATATATGTGGGGGCCTCTGTCTGCCTTTTGGGAAAATTTCTCTAGAGGTGAGCCAGGACTGTCTTTTCCTCTGCTAGGATTAGGTAGTTCTCCGGCTGGCGCTGGGCATCTAGGGATAAAAAAACGTAGGCATGCTACCCGGCCACTTCTAGTTGTGCGGCAGGTTTAGTTCATGGTCAGTATAGTTTCCATCTTCCAAGAGCTAGTTCTCATATATGCTGGGCTATGTTCTCTCGCCATTGAGAATCATGACAGGATAGATGAGGAGGGGGATGGTAGGATGGAGCTGCAGGACAGTGTGGCAGTTAGCTGGGTGACAGATAGAAGGCGGGGTAGAGGGAAGAGTGCCAGGGAGGCTAGTCTTGATCTGGCACACCCCAATAAGTTGGCAGATGAGGGGGATGCCAGTACAGGGGTAGCACTGCTGCAGCCAGGCATGTCCTCTGAAAGTCGGAGGAGTGACTGCTCCAGTAAGGAGGGAAATAGGAGAGCAGGGCAGGCCAGACAGGTGCTGGTAGTGGGGGACTCAATTATTAGGGGGAACAGATAGGGCAATCTGTCACAAAGACAGGGATCGTCGGACGGTGTGCTGCCTACCTGGCGCTCGAGTCCGACACATCGCTGATCGGGTGGACAGATTACTGGGAGGGGCTGGTGAGGACCCAGCGGTCATGGTGCACATTGACACAAATGACAAAGTTAGAGGTAGGTGGAAGGTCCTTAAAGATGATTTCAGAGAATTAGGCTGCAAGCTGAAAGCAAGGACCTCCAACGTGGTATTTTCTGAAATACTGCCTGTACCACGTGCCACGCCAGAGAGGCAACGGGAGATTAGGGAGGTTAATAAGTGGCTCAAGAATTGGTGTAGGAAGGAGGGGTTTGGGTTCCTGCAGAACTGGGCCAACTTCTCAGTTGGCTACAGGCTCTACGCTAGGGACGGGCTGCACCTCAATGGGGAAGGTGCCTCTGTGCTGGGGGAGAAAATGGCTAGAAGGTTGGAGGAGTGTTTAAACTAGGGATTGGGGGGAGGGTATTCATTTTATAGGAGGGGAAGATAGTGCAGATAGAGACCTGGGCACAAATAAGGAAGTTGGGGGTGGCGGTGGCATGGGGGGTGGGGTTAGAACAGTTAGTAATTTAAGAAAGAATAGAGGTACAGAGAGGAACATCAAGTGCATGTATACTAATGCCAGAAGCCTCGCCAACAAAATGGACATATTAGAACTAATGTTGTTGGAGCATAATTATGACATGGTGGGGATATCGGAGACGTGGCTGGATGAGAGCCATGACTGGGCTGTTAACTTGCAGGGCTATAGCCTGTTCAGAAATGACCGTACAGATAAGCGAGGGGGTGGGGTGTGTCTATATGTAAAATCTTCCTTAAAACCCATCCTGCGTGATAATATAGGTGAATCTAATGAAAATGTAGAGTCCCTGTGGGTGGAGATAAGGGGAGGGGGAAAAAGAATAAATTACTGATAGGGGTTTGTTATAAATCTCCAAAAATAATGGAAGCAACGGAGAATATCCTCGTAAAGCAAATAGATGAAGCTGCGACTCAAGGAGAAGTCATTATTATGGGGGACTTCAACTACCCTGAAATAGATTGGGGAACAGAAACCTGCAGTTCCAGCAAAGGTAATCGGGGTCTGACAACTATGAGAGACAATTACCTCTGACAACTGGTTCAGGACCCAACAAGAAGGGGGGCACTGCTAGACCTAATATTAACCCCTTTACACCCAAGGGTGGTTTGCACGTTAATGACCGGGCCAATTTTTACAATTCTGACCACTGTCCCTTTATGAGGTTATAACTCTGGAACGCTTCAACGGATCCCCGTGATTCTGACATTGTTTTCTCGTGACATATTTTACTTCATGATAGTGGTAACATTTATTTGATATTACCTGCGTTTATTTGTGAAAGAAACGGAAATTTGACGAACATTTTGAAAATTTCGCAATTTTCCAACTTTTTTTCCAATTTTTATACAATTAAATCACAGAGATACGTCACACAAAATACTTAATAAGTAACATTTCCCACATGTCTACTTTACATCAGCACAATTTTGGAACCAAAATTTTTTTTGTTAGGGAGTTATAAGGGTTAAAAGTTGACCAGTAATTTCTCATTTTTACAACACCATTTAGGGACCACCTCACATTTGAAGTCACTTTGAGGGGTCTATATGATAGAAAATACCCAAGTGTGACACCATTCTAAAAACTGCACCCCTCAAGGTGCTCAAAACCACATTCAAGAAGATTATTAACCCTTCAGGTGTTTCACAGGAATTTTTGGAATGTTTAAATAAAAATGAACATTTAACTTTTTTACACAAAAATTTACTTCAGCTCCAATTTGTTTTATTTTACCAAGGGTAACAGGAGAAAATGGACCCCAAAAGTTGTTGTACAATTTGTCCTGAGTATGCCGATACCCCATATGTGGGGGTAAACCACTGTTTGGGCGCATGGCAGAGCTCAGAAGGAAAGGAGCGCCGTTTGACTTTTCAATGCAAAATTGACTGGAATTGAGATGGGACGCCATGTTGCGTTTGGAGAGCCCCTGATGTGCCTAAACATTGAAACCCCCCACAAGTGACAGCATTTTGGAAAGCAGACCCCCTAAGGAACTTATCTAGATGTGTGGTGAGCACTTTGACCCATTAAGTGATTCACAGAAGTTTATAATGCAGAGCCGTAAAAATAAAAAATCATATTTTTTCACAAAAATGATATTTTCGCCCCTAATTTTTTATTTTCCCAAGGGTAAGGGAAGAAACTGGACTCCAAAAGTTGTTGTACAATTTGTCCTGAGTAC
Organism: Ranitomeya variabilis; assembly: GCF_051348905.1. Classification (NCBI taxonomy): domain Eukaryota; kingdom Metazoa; phylum Chordata; class Amphibia; order Anura; family Dendrobatidae; genus Ranitomeya; species Ranitomeya variabilis. The sequence continues at coordinate 3,695,791 of NC_135237.1, read as the reverse complement.
GCTGATACCCCATATGTGGGGGTAAACCACTGTTTGGGCGCAAGGGAGAGCTCGGAAGGGAAGGAGCGCCATTTGACTTTTCAATGCAAAATTGACTGGAATTGAGATGGGACATCATGTTGCGTTTGGAGAGCCACTGATGTGCCTAAACATTGAAACCCCCACAAGTGACACCATTTTGGAAAGTAGACCCCCTAAGGAACTCATCTAGATGTGTTGTGAGAACTTTGAACCCCCAAGTGTTTCACTACAGTTTATAACGCAGAGCCGTGAAAATAAAAATTCTTTTTTTCCCACAAAAATTATTTTTTAGCCCCCAGTTTTGTATTTTTCCAAGGGAAACAGTGTAAATTGAACCCCCTAAAGTTGTCCAATTTGTCCTGAGTACGCTGATACCCAATATGTGGGGGGGGAACCACCGTTTGGGCGCATGGCAGAGCTCGGAAGGGAAGGAGCGCCATTTGGAATGCAGACTTAGATGGATTGGTCTTCAGGCGTCACATTGCGTTTGCAGAGCCCCTGATGTAACTAAACAGTAGAAACCCCCCATAAGTGACCCCATATTGGAAACTAGACCCCCCAAGAAACTTATCTAGATGTGTTGTGAGAACTTTGAACCCCCAAGTGTTTCACTACAGTTTATAACGCAGAGCCGTGAAAATAAAAAATATTTTTTTTTACACAAAAATTATTTTTTAGCCCCCAGTTTTGTATTTTCCCAAGGGTAACAGGAGAAATTGGAACCCAAAAGTTGTTGTCCAATGTGTCCTGAGTATGCTGATACCCCATATGTTGGGGTAAACCCCTGTTTTGGCGCACGGGAGAGCTCGGAAGGGAAGGAGCACTGTTTTACTTTTTAAACGCAGAATTGGCTGGAATTGAGATTGGACGCAATGTCGCGTTTGGAGAGCCCCTGATGTGCCTAAACAGTGGAAACCCCCCAATTATAACTGAAACCCTAATCCAAACACACCCCTAAACCTAATCTCAACTGTAACCCTAACCACACCCCTAACCCTGACACACCCCTATCCCTAATCCCAACCCTATTCCCAACCGTAAATGTAATCCTAACCCTAACTTTAGCCCCAACCCTAACTTTAGCCCCAACCCTAACCCTAACTGTAGCCCTAACCCTAGTCCCAACCCTAACCCTAGCCCTAACACTAACCCTAATGGGAAAATGGAAATAAATACATTTTTTTTATTTTTTAATTTTTCATAACTAAGGGGGTGATGAAGGGGGGTTTGATTTACTATTTATAGCGCGTTTTCTAGCGGATTTTTATGATTGGCAGCCGTCACACACTAAAACTCGCTTTTTATTGCAAAAAATGTTTTTTGCGTTACCACATTTTGAGAGCTATAATCTATATATATAATTGTCTAAGTGGTACTTCCGTCTGTCTGTCCTCAACTTCCGTAACAGTTATTCATTCGCTGATTGGTCTCACCAGCTGCCTGTCCTGGCTACCGCGACCAATCAGCGACTGGCACAGTCCGATTAGTCCCTCCCTACTCCCCTGCAGTCAGTGCCGGGCGGCCGCTCCATACTCCCCGCAGTCACCACTGACACAGGGTTAATGCCAGCGGTAACAGACCGCGTTATGCCGCGGGTAACTCACTCCGTTACCGCCGCTATTAACCCTGTGTGACCAAGTTTTTACTATTGAGGCTGCCTATGCAGCGTCAATAGTAAAAGGATCTAATGTTAAAAATAATAAACAAAAATAAAAAATCATTATTTACTCACCTTCCGCTGCATTTCCCGTTGCTCGCCACCCTCCAGTAACCGCTCTGTGCAAGCGGCAAGTTCCGGTAGCAAAGATCGTATGGCAGAAGGACCTGCCATGACGTCACGGTCATGTGACCGCGACGTCATCACACCCTGGGACCGGAAGCTGCCGCCTGTACCGCGCACAGGCGACAGAACTACAAGTATGGTGAGTATGTTAGAACTACAATGGGCCCTCGGATCGGAAGGTGAGTATGTTTATTTTTTATTTTTTAACCTGTGACATACGTAGCTGGGCAATCTACTACGTAGCTGGGCAATATGCTACGTGGCTCTGTGCTGTATACTACATCACTGGGCAATATACTACGTGGCTGGGCAATATACTACGTCACTGGGCAATATACTATGTCGCTGGGCAGTATACTACGTGGCTGGGCAATATACTACGTGGCTGGGCAATATACTACGTGGCTGGGCAATATACTACGTGGCTGGGCAATATACTACGTGGCTGGGCAATATACTACGTGGCTGGGCTATATACGACGTGGCTGGGCAATATACTACGTGGACATGCATATTCTAGAATACCCGATGCGTTAGAATCGGGCCACCATCTAGTTTCTCCATATTTTGGTCCACAGAGTAATGTGAGGTCTTGTTTTTTGCGGGACGAGTTGACGTTTTTACTGGTGACATTTTCGGGCACGTGACATTTTTTGATCGCTTTTTATTCCGATTTTTGTGAGGCAGAATGACTAAAATACAGCTATTCATGAATTTCTTTTTTGTGGGGGGGGTTTATAACATTCCACGTTTGGTAAAATTGATAAAGCAGTTTTATTCTTCGGGTCAGTACGATTACAGCGATACCTCATTTATATATTTTTTTATGTTTTGGTGCTTTTAGACGATAAAAACTATTTTATAGAAAAAATAATTATTTTTGCATCGCTTTATTCTGAAAAATGACTTTTTTATTTTTTCGCTGATGATGCTGTATGGCGGCTCGTTTTTTGCGGGACAAGATGACGTTTTCAGCGGTACCATGGTTATTTATATGCGTCTTTTTGATCGCATGTTATTCTACTTTTTGTTCGGCGGTATGATAGTAAAACGTTGTTTTTTGCCTCGCTTTTTTTTTTTTTTACGGTGTTCACTGAAGGGGTTAACTAGTGGGACAGTTTTATAGGTCGGGTCGCTACGGACGCGGCGATACTAAATATGTGTACTTTTATTGTTTTTTTTAAATTTAGCTAAAGGAATGTATTTATTGGAACAATATATATATATTTTTTTATTATTTATTTGGGACATTTTTTTTTTTTTACATATGTAATTTTTTTTTTTCTTACATTTTTACTTTACCCCAGGGGGGGGGCATCACAGTAAAGTGACAGATCGGCGATCTGACGTGCACAGCTCCTGGAGGCTTCCCGGCGCCTGCTCTGAGCACGCGCTGTGAAGCCACCTCCCTGCAGGACCCGGATGCAGCCCCGCGGTCATTTTGGATCCGGGGCCTGCAGGGAGGAGACGCTCGGTACAAGGTGAGCACATCAGTACAGTCATTGATAGACCATTATTTTTAATCTTTAAACCCTTAATCCCATATGACTTACTATCCCGTCGAGGTGGGGTGGGCCCGTATGACCACCGACGGGATAGTACGTCATATCCGAGCGGCCGCGCTCACGGGGGAAGCGCGGCCGGGTGTCAGCTGACTATCGCAGCTGACATCCGGCACTATGTGCCAGGTGCAGTCACGGACCGCCCCTGGCACATTAACCCCCGGCACACTGCGATCAAACATGATCGAAGCCTTCCGGCGGTACAGGGAAGCATCGTGCAGGGAGGGGGCTCCCTGCATTCTTCCCTGAGACCCTCCGTGCAACGCGATGCGCTCACCTTGTACCGAGCGTCTCCTCCCTGCAGGACCCGGATCCAAAATGGCCGCAGGGCTACATCCGGGTCCTGCAGGGAGGTGGCTTACCAGCGCCTGCTCAGAGCAAGCACCGGGAAGTGTCATGTTCCCAGTGGCAGGGAATTAAACACATAACACGGGCAAAAACAGGACGAGCTCTAGGGTGATGGAACCTGAGCTGACCGCGATCCTGAACCTCAACACTCAACTAACAGCAGCCGGGGAACGTTCCTGGGGGGACTCTAGACGTCTCGCGCCAGCCGGAGATCTAGCTACCCCTATTAGAAGAATCACAGACCTATCTTGCCTCCAGAGAAATATTCCCACAGAAATAGCAGCCCCCCACATATAATGACGGTGAAATGAGAGGAAGGCACAAACGTAGTTATGAAAACAGATTCAGCAAAATGAGGCCCGCTTAAGCTAGATAGCAGAGGATACAAAAGGTGAACTGCGCGGTCAGCTTAAAACCCTTCAAAATACCATCCTGAAATTACTTGAACTCATGTGCCAACTCATGGTACATGAGTGGTAATTTCAGCCCACTAGAGCAACCAGCAGCAGAGAATTACATATCTGCAAGCTGGACTAAAAACATAAAAGCAAACATGAAACAGGGAAATCCAGACTTAGCTTGTCTTGAAGGCCTAGGAGCAGGTAGCAAAGGTAACAGAGACACACTGATACATTGATAGCCGGCAAGGGAATGACAGAAAAGCCAGGTTAAATAGGAAACACCCAGCCTCTGATGGACAGGTGGAAACCAGAGACCGCAACCCACCAAAGTCACCCAGTACCAGCTGTAACCACCAGAGGGAGCCCAAAAACAGAATCCACAACAGGGAAGCCTCTGTGCAGTGCACATCAGATCGCTGATCTGACACAGTGTTCTGCAAAGTGACAGATCAGCGATCTTACACTATAACATGATAACCCCCCCCCCCCCCCTAGGGCAATGTTATAAAGAAAAAAAAAATATTTACATGTGTAAAAAAAAAAAATTTCCTAAATAAAGAAAAAGAAAAATATTGTTCCCATAAATACATTTCTTTATCTAAATGAAAAAAACAATAAAAGTACACATATTTAGTATCACCGCGTCCGTAACGACCCGACCTATAAAACTGTCCCACTAGTTAACCCCTTCAGTGAACCCGGTAAAAAAAAAAAAAAACGAGGCAAAAAACAACGCTTTATTATCATACCGCCGAACAAAAAGTGGAATAACACGCGACCAAAAAGACGGATATAAATAACCATGGTGCTGCTGAAAACGTCATCTTGTCCCGCAAAAAACGAGCCGCCAAACAGCGTCATCAGCGAAAAAATAAAAAAGTTATAGTCCTCAGAATAAAGCGATGCAAAAATAATTATTTTTTCTATAAAATAGTTTTTATCGTATAAAAGCGCCAAAACATAAAAAAATTATATAAATGAGGTATCGCTGTAATCGTACTGACCCGAACAATAAAACTGCTTTATCAATTTTACCAAACGTGGAACGGTATAAACGCCCCCCACAAAAAAGAAATTCATGAATAGCTGTATTTTGGTCATTCTGCCTCACAAAAATCGGAATAAAAAGCGATCAAAAAATGTCACGTGCCCGAAAATGTTACCAATAAAAACGTCCACTCGTCCCGCAAAAAAACAAGACCTCACATTACTCTGTGGACCAAAATATCGAAAAATTATAGCTCTCAAAATGTGGAGACGCAAAAACTAATTTTTGCAATAAAAAGCGGTTTTTAATGTGTGACATCTGCCAATCATAAAAATCCACTAAAAAACCCGCTATAAAAGTAAATCAAACCCCCTTCATCACCCCCTTAGTTAGTGAAAAATAATAAAATTAAAAAAATATATTTATTTCCATTTTCTCATTAGGGTTAGGGCTAGGATTAGGGCTAGGGTTAGGGCTAGGGTTAGGGTTGGGGCTAGGGTTAGAGTTGGGGCTAGGGTTAGGGCTAGGGTTGGGGATAGGGTTAGGGCTAGGGTTAAGGCTAGGGTTAGGGCTAGGGTTGGGGCTAGAGTTAGGGTTGGGGCTAGGGTTAGGGCTAGGATAAGGGTTAGGGTTAAGGCTAGGGTTAGGGCTAGGGTTGGGGCTAGGGTTAGGGTTGGGGCTAGGGTTAGAGCTAGGGTTGGGGTTAGGGTTGGGGCTAGAGTTAGGGTTTCAGTTAGAATTGGGGGTTTCCACTGTTTATGCACATCAGGGGCTCTCCAAACGCGACATGGCGTCCGATCTCAATTCCAGCCAATTCTGCGTTGAAAAAGTAAAATAGCGCTCCTTCCCTTCCGAGCTCTCCTGTGTGCCCAAACGGGTTTACCCCAACATATGGGGTATCAGCGTACTCAGGACAAATTGTACAACAACTTTTGGGGTCCAATTTCTCTTGATACCATTGGGAAAATAAAAATTTGGGGGGCTAAAAAAACATTTTTGTGGGAAAAAAATGATTTTTTATTTTCACGACTCTGCATTATAAACTGTAGTAAAACACTTGGGGGTTCAAAGTTCTCACAACACATCTAGATAAGTTCCTTGGGAGGTCTAGTTTCCAATATGGGGTCACTTGTGGGGGGTTTCTACTGTTAGTTACATCAGGGGCTCTTCAAATGCAATGCAACCCTAACCCTGCAGACCAATCCATCTGAGTATGCATTCCAAATGGCGCTCCTTCCCTTCCGAGCTCTGCCATGCGCCCAAACGGTGGTTCCCCCCACATATGGGGCATCAGCGTACTCAGGACAAATTGGACAACAACTTTTGGGGTCCAATTTCTCCTGTTACCCTTGGGAAAATACAAAACTGGGGGCTAAAAAATAATTTTTGTGAAAAAAAATGATTTTTTATTTTCACGGCTCTGCATTATAAACTGTAGTGAACCACTTTGGGGTTCAAAGTTCTCACAACACATCTAGATACGTTCCTTGGGGGGGTCTAGTTTCCAATATGGGGTCACTTGTGGGGGGGTCTACTGTTTAGCTATATTAGGGTCTCTGCAAATGCAATGTGACGCCTGCAGACCATTCCATCAAAGATTGCTTTCCAAATGGCGCTCCTTCCCTTCCGAGCTCTGCCATGCAGCCAAACAGTGGTTCTCCCCATATATGGGGTATCAGCGTACTCAGAACAAATTGGACAACAACATTTGGGGTTGTTAAGTGAAACACTTGGGGGTTCAAAGTTCTCACCACACATCTAGATGAGTTCCTTAGGGGTCTACTTTCCAAAATGGTGTCACTTGTGGGTGGTTTCAATGTTTAGGCACATCAGGGGCTCTCCAAACGCAACATGGCGTCCCATCTCAATTCCAGTCAATTTTGCATTGAAAAGTCAAACGGTGCTCCTTCCCTTCCGAGCTCTGCCATGCACCCAAACAGTGGTTTACCCCCACATATGGGGTATCGGCATACTCAGGACAAATTGCACAACATCTTTTGTGGTCCAATTTCTTCTCTGACCCTTGGGAAAATAAAAAATTGGGGATGAAAAGATCATTTTTGTGAAAAAATATGATATTTTATTTTTACGGCTCTGCATTATAAACTTCTGTGAAGCACTTGGTGGGTCAAAGTGCTCACCACACATCTAGATACGTTCCTTAGGGGGTCTACTTTCATTTGTGGGGGGTTTCAATGTTTAGGCAGATCAGTGGCTCTGCAAACACAACATGGCGTCCCATTTCAGTTCCTGTCAATTTTGCATTGAAAAGTCAAACGGCGCTCCTTCCCTTCCGAGCTCTGCCATGCGCCCAAACAGTGGTTTACCCCCACATATGGGGTAACGGCATACTCAGGACAAATTGCACAACAACTTTTGGGGTCCAATTTCTTCTCTTACCCTTGGTAAAATAAATCAAATTGTAGCTGAAGTAAATTTTGTGTGAAAAAAAGTTAAATGTTAATTTTTATTTAAACATTCCAAAAATTCCTGTGAAACACCTGAAGGGTTAATAAACTTCTTGAATGCGGTTTTGAGCACCTTGAGGGGTGCAGTTTTTAGAATGGTGTCACACTTGGGTATTTTCTATCATATAGACCCCTCAAAATGACTTCAAATGTGATGTGGTCCCTAAAAAAAAATGGAGCTGTAAAAATGAGAAATCGCTGGTCAAATTTTAACCCTTATAACTCCCTAACAAAAAAAAATGTTGGTTCCAAAATTGTGCTGATGTAAAGTAGAAATGTGGGAAATGTTACTTATTAAGTATTTTGTGTGACATATCTCTGTGATTTAAGGGCATAAAAATTCAAAGTTGGAAAATTGCAAAATTTTCGTCAAATTTCCATTTTTTTTCACAAATAGAGGCAAGTCTTATCAAAGAAATTTTACCACTATCATGAACTACAATATGTCATGAGAAAACAATGTCAGAATCACCGGGATCCGTTGAAGCGTTCCAGAGTTATAACCTCATAAAGGGACAGTGGTCAGAATTGTAAAAATTGGCCCGGTCATTAACGTGCAAACCACCCTTGGGGGTTAAAGGGTTTAAAGACTCCATAATAACAGGGTCTGTACCACAGGACTGGCGTATAGCAAATGTAGTGCCAATATTTAAAAAGGGGACAAAAACTGAACTCGGAAATTATAGGCCAGTAAGCTTCACCTCTACTGTGGGTAAAATCCTGGAGGGCATTCTAAGGGATACTATACTGGAGTATCTGAAGAGGAAGAACCTCATGACCCAGTATCAGCACGGGTTTACTAGGGACCGTTCATGTCAGACTAATCTGATCAGCTTCTATGAAGAGGTAAGTTCCGGACTGGACCAAGGGAACCCAGTAGACGTAGTGTATATGGACTTTTTAAAAGCTTTTGATACGGTGCCACACAAAAGGTTGTTACATAAAATGAGAGTAATGGGGATAGGGGAAAATATGTGTAAGTGGGTTGAGAGCTGGCTCAGGGATAGGAAACAAATGGTGGTTATTAATGGAGCACACTCGGACTGGGTCGCGATTAGCAGTGGGGTACCACAGGGGTCAGTATTGGGCCCTCTTCTTTTTAACATATTTATTAATGACCTTGTAGGGGGCATACAGAGCAGAATTTCAATATTTGCAGATGACACTAAACTCTGCAGGGTAATCAATACAGAGGAGGACAATTTTATATTACAGGATGATTTATGTAAACTAGAAGCTTGGGCTGATAAATGGCAAATGAGCTTTAATGGGGATAAATGTAAGGTCATGCACTTGGGTAGAAGTAATAAGATGTATAACTATGTGCTTAATTCTAAAACTCTGGGTAAAACTGTCAATGAAAAGGACCTGGGTGTATGGGTGGATGACAAACTCATATTCAGTGGCCAGTGTCAGGCAGCTGCTACAAAGGCAAATAAAATAATGGGATGCATTAAAAGAGGCATAGATGCTCATGAGGAGAACATAATTTTACCTCTATACAAGTCACTAGTGCGACCACACTTAGAATACTGTGCACAGTTCTGGTCTCCGGTGTATAAGAAAGACATAGCTGAACTGGAGCGGGTGCAGAGAAGAGCGACCAAGGTTATTAGAGGACTGGGGGGTCTGCAATACCAAGATGGGTTATTACACTTGGAAAAACGAAGGCTAAGGGGTGATCTTATGTTAATGTATAAATATATGAGGGGACAGTACAAAGACCTTTCTGATGATCTTTTTAATCATAGACCTGAGACAGGGACAAGGGGGCATCCTCTACGTCTGGAGGAAAGAAGGTTTAAGCATAATAACAGACGCGGGTTCTTTACTGTAAGAGCAGTGAGACTATGGAACTCTCTGCCGTATGATGTTGTAATGAGTGATTCATTACTTAAATTTAAGAGGGGACTAGATACCTTTCTTGAAAAATATAATGTTACAGGTTATATATACCAGATTCCTTGATAGGGTGTTGATCCAGGGAACTAGTTCCTCTGGATCAGCATGTTAAGGCATGTTAGGTTAGGCTATGGGTTGAACTATATGGACTTAAGGTCTTCCTTCAACCTTAATAACTATATTGCTATGTTACTATGATGCTCCATACAGTATAATGGCCACACAGTGCTCCATACTGTATAATGGCCACACATGATGCTCCATACTGTATAATGGCCACACATGATGCTCAATACTGTATAATGGCCCCACATGATGCTGCGTACCGTATAATGGCCCCACGTGATGCTCCATACTGTATACTGGCCCCACATGATGCTCCATACAGTATAATGGCCACACAGTGCTCCATACTGTATAATGGCCACACATGATGCTGAATACTGTATAATGGCCCCACATGATGCTGCATAGTGTATAATGGCCACACAGTGCTCCTACTGTATAATGGCCCACATGATTCCCCATACTGTATAATGGCCACACACTGCTCCATGCTGTATAATGGCCATACAAGGTGCTTAATACTGTATAATGGCCACACAGTGCCCCATACTGTATAATGGCCTCACATGATGCTGCGTACAGTATAATGGCACCACGTGATGCTCCATGCTGTATAATGGCCACACAGTTCTCCATACTGTATAATGGCCCTGTGACGCCCCAGGGACCTGGTTGTCACAGTGGCATTGCTTTCCTCACGGGGAGTGTGATGTCACGCTAGGAGGCGATGGAAATTTCCTTTTAACAGGTAATTAGCACATACAACACCATTCTGACTCCAGGCCAGAAGGGGGAGCTCTACACCCAACTTCTGGGGAGCTGCTCTCTCTGGCGGGAGGAGGAGTTAGTTGCTAGGCAGTTGGGAAGAATTAGTCAGTTGATGCCAGACAGCAGACTGGAGCAGTCTGAGTTAGAAGGACGGGTGAGGGGCCGTACAGCCTAAAGTGCTGTAGCTCCTAGATAGCGATATACAGATGGAAGAACAGCTTTTAGTGAACGTGCCAGAGAGCGATGCACAGGAGAGTGACAACAAGAGAGAATAGCTGCGAGAGGGCTACCTCCCTAACAGAGCGTAGATACCGGTAACCGGAAGACCGAGGTTGTGTCATACTCTAGGAGGCACAGCAGAAACCGGTAGGACAGCTAGACTACACGTAACCTGTCCACCCTAATACCCAGGAGACACAGTGACACATAGAGCCCGGGTCATGATAGAGACCGTGTAAAAAGGCTTCAGTCTCCTGTCATACGGGTTTGTGTCCCAGTTCACTAAAGGACAGATATAACTGAGAGGACCTTGCTAAGATGCCATAGGCAGTAAGGAACTACACCACAGTGCTACAAGTAAGGCTTGTGAGGACGCCGTGTAGGAGGATCGCAAATGAAGACGCTGCAAAGCCCTGAACGAAGAAAGAGTGACTAAACGCGCACAGGAGGAACCTCTGCAGACTCCGGAGGAGAGAAGTCAGCCAAACTGAAGGTTAGCACGGGGGAATGGAAATGTCGGACCTGGGAGGAGAACTAGTGACGCTCGAAGCCGCAAGTCCCATAATGCCAGCAGTGCCCGCAGCTCCTGCAAATAGGCCAGACCCAACCACAATAACAGCTCCTATAATGCCCCTATCCATGCCCTATATACCAGGAGCGGCCTGGCTGCACACACCCTCAATGACTTTAAAGAAATACTCTGCAACTTATTTCAGGTGTACCCCCTGTTGCAACAACAAAAAGTCAGCATCCTAACTGGCCAATTAATTGGTGCAGCACAAAGAGAAGCAAAATCCTGGCTGGATATTGAAAAAGGGATTGTGGAGCAGATATTTGCCAAACTTAAGGACACTTTTGGAAGGCTTTTAGCTCCACCTGGTAAAGCTGAACTCTGAACTCGCTTCCAAGCCAGCCGGACCCTGGCTGTACCTGTGATCTGTTGCCCTGGACTGTGGCTGCCTGATACCATCAGTAAACCAGGTAAAGAACCTGAACAACTGTATCCTTCGTTCTTTACTGCACCACTCACCATCTTCCATCTATTCACCTGGAGCCCTGGGGACCTACTTCACCTGTGGGAAGTTATACCATCTGGCTGCCATAACATCACCCCAGAGGACCCCTTTAAGCAGCGTTGGTCATCCCTGACCGAATACCACAGGTGGCATCACAAACTTTTATTATTTCACACACCCCTTTAAAGACCGTCCTTTTAACATGGGCGCCCAGAGCCACGGACCGGGTCACCGCCGCCGTGACACATCCCTTTAACCCCTTAATCCCATATGACGTACTATCCCGTCGAGGTGGGGTGGGCCTTAATTCCCACCAACGGGATAGTACGTCATAGCGATCGGCCGCGCTCACGGGGGGAGCGCCGCCGATCGCGGCCGGGTGTCAGCTGACTATTGCAGCTGACATCCGGCACTATGTGCCAGGAGTGGTCACGGACCGCCCCCGGCACATTAACCCCCGGCACACTGCGATCAAACATGATCGTAGTGTTCCGGCGGTACAGGGAAACATTGCGCAGGGAGGGGGCTCCCTGTGGGCTTCCCTGAGACCCCCGGAGCAACGCGATGTGATCGCGTTGCTCCGAGCGTCTCTTACCTCCTATCCCTGCAGGCGCCGGATCCAAAATGGCCGCGGGGCTGCATCCGGGCCCTGCAGGGATTACTTCCGGGTCCAGAGCAGGCGCTGGTAAGCCTGCAGCGCTCTAAGGGTACCGTCACACAGTGCCATTTTGATCGCTACGACGGTACGATTCGTGACGTTCTAGCGATATCCATACGATATCGCTGTGTCTGACACGCAGCAGCGATCAGGGATCCTGCTGAGAATCGTACGTCGTAGCAGATCGTTTGGAACTTTCTTTCGTCGCTTGATCACCCGCTGACATCGCTGGATCGTTGTGTGTGACAGCGATCCAGCGATGTGTTCGCTTGTAACCAGGGTAAACATCGGGTAACTAAGCGCAGGGCCGCGCTTAGTAACCCGATGTTTACCGTGGTTACCAGCGTAAACGTAAAAAAACCAAACAGTACATACTCACATTCCGGTGTCTGTCCTCCGGCGTCTCAGCTTCTCTGCACTGTGAGCGCCGGCCAGCCAGAAAGCGAGCACAGCGGTGACGTCTGACGTCACCGCTCTGCTTTCCGGCCGCTGTGCTTACACAGTGCAGAGAAGCTGAGACGCCGGGGGACAGACACCGGAATGTAAGTATGTACTGTTTGTTTTTTTTACGTTTACGCTGGTAACCAGGGCAAACATCGGGTTACTAAGCGCGGCCCTGCGCTTAGTAACCCGATGTTTACCCTGGTTACCCGGGGACTTCGGCATCGCTCCAGCGCCGTGATTGCAACGTGTGACCGCAGTCTACGACGCTGGAGCGATAATCATACGATCGCTGTGACGTCACGGATCGTGCCGTCGTAGCGATCAAAATGGCACTGTGTGACAGTACCCTTAGTCAGATCGCTGATCTGACAGAGTGCTGTGCAAACTGTCAGATCAGCGATCTGTGATGTCCCCCCCTGGGACAAAGTAAAAAAGTTAAAAAAAAAAAATTCCACATGTGTAAAAAAAAATTAAAAATTCCTAAATAAAGAAAAAAAAATATTATTCCCATAAATACATTTCTTTATCTAAATAAAAAAAAAACAATAGAAGTACACATATTTAGTATCGCCGCGTCCGTAACGACCCAACCTATAAAACTGTCCCACTAGTTGACCCCTTCAGTGAACACCGTAAGAAAAAAAAAAAAGCCAAAAAACAACGCTTTATTATCATACCGCCGAACAAAAAGTGGAATAACACGCGATCAAGAAGACGGATATAAATAACCATGGTACCGCTGAAAACGTCATCTTGTCCCGCAAAAAAGGAGCCACCATACAGCATCATAAGCAAAGAAATAAAAAAGTTACAGCCCTCAGAATAAAGCGATGCCAAAATAATTATTTTTTCTATAAAATAGCTTTTATCGTATAAAAGCGCCAAAACATAAAAAAATGATATAAATGAGATATCGCTGTAATCGTACTGACCCGAAGAATAAAACTGCTTATCAATTTTACCAGACGTGGAACGGTATAAACGCCTCCCCCAAAAGAAATTCATGAATAGCTGGTTTTTGGTCATTCTGCCTCACAAAAATCGGAATAAAAAGCGATCAAAAAATGTCATGTGCCCGAAAATGTTACCAATAAAAACGTCAACTCGTCCGGCAAAAAACGAGACCTCCCATGACTCTGTGGACCAAAATATGGAAAAATTATAGGTCTCAAAATGTGGAGACGCAAAAACTTTTTTGCTATAAAAAGCGTCTTTTAGTGTGTGACAACTGCCAATCATAAAAATCCAATATGAAAAACGCTATAAAAGTAAATCAAACCCCCCTTCATCACCCCCTTAGTTAGGGAAAAATACTAAAATTAAAAAAATGTATTTATTTCCATTTTCCCTTTAGGATTAGGGCTAGGGCGAGGGTTAGGGCTAGGGTTAGTGTTAGGGTTAGGGCTAGGGTTAGGGTTGGGGCTAGGGTTGGAGCTAAAGTTAGGGTTAGGGTTGGGGCTAAAGTTAGGGTTAGGGTTGGGGCTAAAGTTAGGGTTAGGGTTGGGACTAAAGTTAGGGTTAGGGTTGGGGCTAAAGTTAGGGTTAGGGTTTGGATTACATTTACGGTTGGGAATAGGGTTGGGATAAGAGTTAGGGGTGTGTCAGGGTTAGAGGTGTGGTTAGGGTTACCGTTGGGATTAGGGTTAGGGGTGTGTTTGGATTAGGGTTTCAGGTAGAATTGGGGAGTTTCCACTGTTTAGGCACATCAGGGGCTCTCCAAACGCGACATGGCGTCCGATCTCAATTCCAGCCAATTCTGCATTGAAAAAGTAAAACAGTGCTCCTTCCCTTCCGAGCTCTCCTGTGCGCCCAAACAGGGGTTTACCCCAACATATGGGGTATCAGCGTACTCGGGACAAATTGGACAACAACTTTTGGAGTCCAAGTTCTCTTGTTATCCTTGGGAAAATAAAAATTTGGGGGGCTAAAAATCATTTTTGTGGGAAAAAAAGATGTTTTATTTTCACGGCTCTGCGTTGTAAACTGTAGTAAAACACTTGGGGGTTCAAAGCTCTTGCAACACATCTAGATAAGTTTCAAACAATGATTAAGGGCGCTGCATAAGAATTTTTCTAATAAACCTCTTGCAGCAAAACCTGGACACAACTACCATAAATTGTCCAATGTTGCGCTCAAGAAAGGGCTCTGATTAATAATATGTATGTGTGTTTGCGCTAGAGGTTTATCTGACTACAACCATACAAAAAGCTGCCTTAAAAGTTTAGCCTAAGAATGAAATACATGTCATTACCTTCCCAAGGGTGAATCCTATAATCTTCCAGAGATGCTGTAATCCAACCACAGGTCCTTGCAGATAGTTAAGTACAAATGTCCAAAGGATGTGGAGTAATCCTGTGTCTACAATAATTCCAGAGTTTCGGGCAAGGGATGTTTTACCCGTCCCGGCCGGTGGCAGGTACCCCCTTGTCCCGTAAATAGTTCCTGGCGTTTACCTAATAGCACGCGCTTCAGAATCCACTTGCCGGCGAGGTGCAGTGAATCTGCAGGACCTCGCGTGACGTCACTAACACGTGGAAGATTATAGGATTCACCCTTGGGAAGGTAATGACATGTATTTCATTCTTAGGCTAAACTTTTAAGGCAGCTTTTTGTATGGTTGTAGTCAGATAAACCTCTAGCGCAAACACACATCTAGATAAGTTCCTTGGGAGGTCTAGTTTCCAATATGGGGTCACTTGTGGGGGGTTTGTACTGTTTGGGTACATCAGGGGCTCTTCAAATGCAACGTGACGCCTGCAGACCATTCCATCTAAGTCTGCATTCCAAATGGCGCTCCTTCCCTTCCGAGCTCTGCCATGCGCCCAAACAGTGGTTCCCCCCACATATGGGGTATCAGCATACTCAGGACAAATTGGACAACAACTTTTGGGGTCCAATTTCTCCTGTTACCCTTGGGAAAATACAAAACTGGGGGCTAATATATAATTTTTGTGGAAAAAAAAAGAATTTTTATTTTCACGGCTCTGCGTTATAAACTGTAGTGAAACACTTGGGGGTTCAAAGTTCTCACAACACATCTAGATAAGTTCCTTTGGAGGTCTAGTTTCCAATATGGGGTCATTTCTTGGGGGTTTCTACTGTTTGGGTGCATCAGGGGCTCTGCAAATGCAACGTGACACCTGCAGACCAATCCATCTAAGTCTGCATTCCAAGTGGCGCTCCTTCCCTTCCGAGCTCTGCCATGCGCCCAAACAGTGGTTCCCCCCACATATGCGGTATCAGCGTATTTAGGACAAATTGGTCAACAACTATTGGGGTCCAATTTATCCTGTTACCCTTGGGAAAATACAAAACTGGGGGCTAAACAATCATTTTTGTGTAAAAAAAAAGAATTTTTATTTTCACGGCTCTGCGTTATAAACTGTAGTGAAACACTTGGGGGTTCAAAGCTCTCCAAACCCATCTAGTTAAGTTCCTTAGGGGGTCTACTTTCCAAAATGGTGTCACTTGTGGGGGGTTTTAATGTTTAGGCCCATCAGGGGCTCTCCAAACGTGACATGGTGTCCCATCTCAATTCCAGTCAATTTTGCATTGAAAAGTCAAACGGCGCTCCTTCCCTTCCGAGCTCTGCCATGCGCCCAAACAGTCGTTTACCGCCATATGGGGTATCCGCGTACTCAGGACAAATTGCACAACAACTTTTGGGGTCCAATTTCTTCTCTTACCCTTGGGAAAATAAAAAATTGGGGGCGAAAAGATCATTTTTGTGAAAAAATATGATTTTTTATTTTTATGGCTCTGCATTATAAACTTCTGTGAAGCACTTGTTGGGTCAAAGTGCTCACCATACATCTAGGTAAGTTCCTTAAGGGGTCTACTTTCCAAAATGGTGTCACTTGTGGGGGGTTTCAATGTTTAGGCACTTCAGGGGCTCTCCAAACGCAACATGGCGTCCCATCTTGATTCCAGTCAATTTTGCATTGAAAAGTAAAATGGCGCTCCTTCCCTTCTGAGCTCTTCTATGCGCCCAGACAGTGGTTTACCCCCACATATGGGGTATCGTCGTACTCAGGACAAATTGCACAACAACTTTTGTGGTCTAATTTCTTCACTTACCCTTGGGAAAATAAAAAATTGGAGGCGAAAAGATCATTTTTGTGAAAAAATATGTTTTTTTATTTTTACGGCTCTGCATTATAAACTTCTGTGAAGCACTTGGTGGGTCAAAGTGCTCACCACACAGCTAGATAAGTTCCAAAAGATACTTTCCAAAATGGTGTCACTTGTGGGGGGTTTCAATGTTTAGGCACATCAGGGGCTCTCCAAATCCATCTCAATTCCAGTCAATTTTGCATTGAAAAGTAAAATGGCTCTCCTTTCCTTCCGAGCTCTGCCATGCACCCAAACAGTGGTTTACCCCCATATGTGGGATATCAGCGTACTCAGGACAAATTGTACAACAACTTTTGGGGTCCATTTTCTCCTGTTACCCTTGGTAAAATACAACAAATTGGAGCTTAAATAAATTTTGTGTGAAAAAAAGTTAAATGTTCATTTTTATTTAAACATTCCAAAAATTCCTGTGAAACACCTGAAGGGTTAATAAACTTCTTGAATGTGGTTTTGAGCACCTTGAGGGGTGCAGTTTTTAGAATGGTGTCACACTTGGTTATTTTCTATGATATAGATGCCTCAAAATGACTTCAAATGAGATGTGGTCCCTAAAAAAAAATGATGTTGTAAAAATGAGAAATTGCTGGTCAACTTTTAACCCTTATAACTCCCTAACAAAAAAAATTTTGGTTCCAAAATTGTGCTGATGTAAAGTAGGCATGTGGGAAATGTTACTTATTAAGTATTTTGCGTGACATATCTCTGTGATTTAAGGACATAAAAATTCAAAGTTGGAAAATTGCGAAATTTTCAAAATTTTAAATTTTTTTCACAAATAAACGCAGGTAATATCAAAGAAATTTTACCACTATCATGAAGTACAATATGTCACGAGAAAACAATGTCAGAATCGCCAAGGTACGTTGAAGCGTTCCAGAGTTATAACCTCATAAAGGGACAGTGGTCAGAATTGTAAAAATTGGCCTGGTCATTAACGTGCAAACCACCCTCGGGGCTTAAGGCGTTAAGGACTGAACCCGGTACCGAGTACCCCACGGCCCTGGCAGGATTTTCAGCCCCGCATGATGCTCAATACTGTATAATAGCCCCTTGACGCTGTGTACAGTATAATGGCCACACATGATGCTCCATACTGTATAATGGCCACACAGTGCTCCATACTGTATAATGGACCCACATGATGCTCAATACTGTATAGGCCACTCAGTGCTCCATACTGTTTAATGGCCACACATAATGCTCCATACTGTATAATGGCCACACAGTGCTCCATACTGTATAATGGCCCCACATGATGCTCAATCTATATATATAATTGGCTAAGGGGTACTTCCGTCTTTCTGTCGGCAACTTCCGTCACGGATATTCATTCGCTGATTGGTCTCGCCAGCTGCCTGTCATGGCTGCCGCGACCAATCAGCGACGGGCACAGTCCGATCAGTCCCTCCCTACTCCCCTGCAGTCACTGCCCAGCGCCCGCTCCATACTCCCCGCAGTCATGGCTCACACAGGGTTAATGCCAGCGGTAACGGACCGCGTTATGCCGCGGGTAACTCACTCCGTTACCTCCGCTTTTAACCCTGTGTGACCAATGTTAAAAATAATAAAAAAAAAAAACAACAAATCATTATATACTCACCTTCCGCCGACTTTCCGAAGCTCCGGTGACCGGTCCATGCAAGCGGCAGGTTCCGGTGCTAAGGTTGGTGTGCGACAAGGACCTGCCATGACGTCACGGTCATGTGACCGCGATGTCATCACAGGCCCTGCGCGAGAAGGACCTGCCGTGACGTCATGGTCATGTGACCGCGATGTCATCGCAGTCCCTGCGCGCCTGTGCGAGAAGGACCTGCCGTGACGTCACGGTCATGTGACCGCGACGTCATCACACCCTCGGACCGGAAGTTGCCGCCTGAACCGAACTCAGGCGACAGAACTACAAGGGGCCCCACGGAAGGTGAGTATATGTTTATTTTTTATTTTTTAACCTGTGACATACGCGGCTGGGCAATATACTACGTGTCTCTGTGCTGTATACTACGTCGCTGTGCAATATACTATGTCACTGGGCAATATACTACATAATTGGGCAATATACTACGTGGCTGTGCAATATACTACGTGGCTCTGTGCTGTATACTACGTCACTGGGCAATATACTACGTAACTGGGCAATATACTACGTAACTGGGCAATATACTACGTGGCTGTATACTACGTCACTGTGCAATATACTACGTGGCTCTGCTGTATACTACGTAACTGGGCAATATACTACGTGGCTCTGTGCTGTATACTACGTCACTGGGCAATATACTACGTCACTGGGCAATATACTACGTAATTGGGCAATATACTACGTGGCTGTGCAATATACTACGTGGCTCTGTGCTGTATACTACGTAACTAGGCAATATACTACGTCACTGCGCAATTACTACGTCACTGGGCAATATACTACGTAACTGGGCGATATACTACGTGGCTGTGCGATATTCTACGTAACTGGGCGATATACTACGTGGCTGTGCAATATACTACGTCACTGGGCAATATACTACGTAACTGGGCAATATACTACATCACTGGGCAATATACTACGTCACTGGGCAATATACTACGTCACTGGGCAATATACTACGTCACTGGGCAATATACTGCGTGGACATGCATATTCTAGAATACCCGATGCGTTAGAATCGGGCCACCATCTAGTACTGTATAATGGCCACACAGTGCTACATACTGTATAATGGCCACACATGATGCTCCATACTGTATAATGGCCACACAGTGCTCCATACTGTATAATGGCCCCACATGATGCTCAATACTGTATAATGGCCACACATGATGCTCCATACTGTATAATGGCCCCACATGATGCTGTGTACAGTATAATGGCCACACAGTTCTCCATACTGTATAATGGCCCCTACATGATGATGCCAGTATACAGTCGGGGCTGTAGATGTGTCCCAGCAGCTTTGCTGACAATGCAGGCAAAGATTTCACCACCTGTCGCTATCCACACTGCTGCCTCACAGATCCTGCCCATTGCAATGTAGCCCAGCTCTGCGAACACTGCATCCACTCAGACAACACCACTATCTACTGGCTCCACTCCATAACTGCTGTAGTATATAAAGGATACATATATATATATTGTGATGTGGCGGTAGGACCATACGCAGTGAAACGGCAGTGACCCAAGCAAGTTCAAACAAAACGTTCCTTTATTGTGTTACTTCACACAGTATTAGCAATACACTATGTTCCAAATTATTATGCAAATTACATTTTTATCAGATTTTCCTAAATGGTCGGTGCAGATGACAGTCAGTCTAATAAAAGTCATCACCCGTTAGATTATACATCGAATTTTATTGAAGAAAACTCAAAATGCACTGTTCCAAATTATTAGGCACAGTAGAATTTCTAAACATTTGATATGTTTAAAGAACTGAAAAGTCTCATTTGTGGAATTTGCAGCATTAGGAGGTCACATTCACTGAGCAAAAAAGCTATTTAACGCCAAAACATCCCAACAGGCCAAGTTACATGTTAACATAGGACCCTTCTTTGATGTCACCTTCACAATTCTTGCATCCATTGAACTTGTGAGTTTTTGGAGAGTTTCTGCTTGTATTTCTTTGCATGAAGTTGGAGTAGCTTCCCAGAGCTGCTGTTTGGATGTGAACGGCCTCCCACCCTCATAGATCTTTTTGCTTGATGATCCTCTAAGGTTCTCTATAGGGTTGAGGTCAGGGGAAGATGGTGGCCACACCATGAGTTTATCTCATTTTATGCCCATAGCAGCCAATGACTCAGAGGTATTCTTTGCAGCATGAGATGGGGCATTGTCAGCATGAAGATGATTTTGCTCCTGAAGGCACGTTTCTGCTTTTTAGACCATAGAAGAAAGTTGTCAGTCAGAAACTCTATATACTTTGCAGAGGTCATTTTCACACCTTCAGGAACCTTAAAGGGCCTTACCAGCTGTTTCCCATGATTCCGGCCCAAAACATGACTCCTCCACCTCCTCACTGACGTAGCAGCGTTGTTGGGACATGGTGGCCATACACCAACCATCCACTACTCCATCCATCTGGACCATCCAGGGTTGCTCAACACTTATCAGTAAACAAGACTGTTTGGAAATTAGTCTTCATGTATGTGTGGGCCCAATACAACCATTTCTGCTTGTGAACACTGTTTAAGGGTGGCCGAATAGTAGGTTTATGCACCACAGCAAGCCTTTGAAGGATCCTACACCTTGAGGTTTGAGGGACTCCAGAGGCACCAGCAGCTTCAAATATCTGTTTGCTGCTTTGTAATGGCTTTTTAGCAGCTGCTCTCTTAATCCGATGAACTTGCCTGGCAGAAATCTTCCTCATTATGCCTTTATCAGCACAAACACATTTGTGCTCAGATACAGCCACAAATCTCTTAACAGTATGATGATCACGCTTATGTTTTTGGAAAATTTCTAATGTTTTCATCCCTTCACCAAGGCATTGCACTATTTGATGCTTTTCAGCAGCAGAGAGATCCTTTTTCTTTCCCATGTTACTTGAAAACTGTGACCTGCTTAATAATGTGGAACATCATTTTTAAGTAGTTTTCCTTTAATTAGAATCACCTGGAAAACCAATTATCACGTGTTTAAGATTGATTTCAGTGATCCATTGAGCCCCGAGACACAATACCATCCACGAGTTTATTTGAAAAACAAAACAATTAAATCTTTATGACACTTAAATCCAATTTGCATAATAATTTGGAACACAGTGTACACAGTAAACGGCTTCTTCATCCAGGCCAAAGGAAAATACACAGTACACTGCTTCTTCACACAGTCCATCAGAAATACACAGTAACCGGCTTTAATTTTCAGTCCCTACACAGGCCAGACTTCCCTCCGTCATGTTTCCCTGGGGCAACCGCCCACCGATACCAAGTCTCTTTACTCACGCCGTGCACCTCTCACTATCCTCCGGATTGCAGCCTGGCAAACACAAGACAGCCCGGGACTCAGGGTGTCAGTCTCTTAGGGTCTTCTTGCCTCTATGTTGCTCCACACAGAAAGAGCTGTGCAGACAACTGCTCTGTCTGCTTCCAAATCAACACTGACACACCTCCCCCTCTACTACAGGGCTTTTAATCAGTCACTGCTTCACCATTCTAATTACAGCCACACCTGTGTCTGCAGTACACCCTCATGTCCTCACTACGCATCCGTGCGCATTCTGGAGAGCACAAACAGTGCCCCCTAGCTGTAACAGGGGTCACTGCCTCACATATCCTCCCCCCTGTTCATACCTGTTTTGTTGAACATTTGTTACACCATATGGGCGTGAGACAGGGCATCGGTATGGCCTGTGACATCCCTACTCGACACTACATTAAGAAACGAACGAAGGGACGGGAACCATCGATCGGCGCATGCATCCCTCCCCTTTGCGTTTCTCCTCCATATTTCATTACGGGACCACCCACCCCGTTCTCCATTGCAGAATCCAAGCCCTCTTTTCTGTTTAACTGCAGATTTGGGCCAGTTTTGGGTGGTCTCGAATTTGTTTATTTTGGGTACACTAACCCCATGGGTCATCTTGTCACCTAGGTATCTGCTTTCGGGCCCCTGGTACTGTTTCCTCTGTACCCTTACCCGTGCCTCAGTGACTACATCACGCTGTACCGCACCGGCAACTCTGAGCATATGTTTGTATTATGTCGCACCCGAACTTGGGCCTCGCGACACTGCAGTCTAGCGAGCACTCTAAGTTACCCTTACCCACGGCTCCATCCTTGGCTGGTGCCAGAGGGTTCCACGTGCGCACGTCCCCAGTCACCACCGCAACCATACACTCCCGGTTCTTCTCTTACCTGCGTTTTCTATATCAGCATCTCCGTGTGGGACCCTGGATCTGAGCTGTCCCGACCTTACCAGGGAACATCTCCAGCTCAGGGTTCAATGGCGTCCCCGCAACCTCTACTGCCACAACCTCTAGGGGAAGTCTATCGGGATTACACTCTAACCCTAAATTGGCGACCCCTGTGACATACATCTTAGGATCTTCGGGTTCTAAGCCCAAAACA
Source organism: Ranitomeya variabilis (assembly GCF_051348905.1). Taxonomy (NCBI): domain Eukaryota; kingdom Metazoa; phylum Chordata; class Amphibia; order Anura; family Dendrobatidae; genus Ranitomeya; species Ranitomeya variabilis. Next base: position 3,672,953 of record NC_135237.1, on the reverse strand, counting down.
ACATCTTTAGTTTCTCCTGCCATTACCTCTAGGGGAAGCCTATCGGGATTACACTCTGTCCCTAGGTTGGCGACCCCTATGGCAGGTATCTCAATATCTTTGGGTTCTGCACCCGGTGCAACACTTTCCATGAGAGGGTTGACCCTGGTTTCCCACAGGGATCAAAACAGGCAAATCTCTCCCCAATACAGCCCCATATGGAAGAGTCTTTGCCACTTCCACCACATGCTTAATGTCCCCACATGTTGTGGAAAAATCAACCTCCGCGGTCGGGTACTCCCGGATTTCCCCGTGGATACCCATCACCTCCACTTTCGGTCCTTTGGGGTTGTCCCCGGCAACAAGGGACCGATGGACCAGAGTCACTTTACTCTCCGTGTCTAGGAGAGCCTCTGTTCGGCACCCATTCACAAGTACCTGGCACAATTCTGGTTTGCTGCTGGCTGTGCCCGTAGTGGTGATACAAATACAAACCGGCTGGGCACACAGAGACTCCTGACCAGTGTTCCCAAAGTCCATGGGCTTAGATGTCACTGAACAGTTACTAGCCCCATACCCAGGCTCTGGTGCAACATCCTGAGTGGGTTTATATCGCTCAATCAATTCTATCAGCTGTTCCAGGTGGCCTAGTTCCCTCAGCCCGACCCAACGCTGCATGGCGCCCGGCAGAGCCCTTACCATCCGGTCAGCCACGATTCTCTCCATCAACTCATATGGAGAACAGAACTCAGGCCTGAGCCACTCCTCCACCAATTGCAATAAGTCATTTGATTGAGACCTGGCAGACCGAGTCTCTACATAGGACCACTGGTACACCCAATGATCGCCCCTTACGTTTGGGGTCTCTTCAGGACTCTGCTGTTCACCCCCCATTTTAGGGGTCTCCTTTTTAACATGCTGAAGCTCTGCTAGCTTCCACTGCAGCAACATCTGCTGCTGAAATTGCAGCTCCTGCTGCTGCAACTGCAGCTCTTGCTGCTGCAGAACTTCTTGCTGCAAACGCTGAAACTGCAGCGTCTCTTGCTGAAGCCTTTGTTGATTGAGCACAACCTGCTCCAAAAGTTCCTCCATTTCTCCAGCAAACTTGCACAATGATCTGCCTCACTTTCTTGGTATGCCTTAGTTCACATGCCCGCATTCTCCACCATATGTGATGCAGCGATAGGACCATACGCAGTGAAACGGCAGTGACCCAAGCAAGTTCAAACAAAACTTTCCTTTATTGTGTTACTTCACACAGTCTATTAGCACTACACAGTAAATTATTTATTCATCCAGGCCAAAGGAAAATACACAGTATACTGCTTTTTCACGCAGTCCATCAGAAATACACAGTAACCTGCTTTAATTTGCAGTCCCTACACAGGCCAGACTTCTCTTTGTCCAGTTTCCCTGGGGTGACCGCCCACCGATACCAAGTCTCTTTACTCACGCCGTACACCTCTCGCTATCCTCCGGATTGCAGCCTGGCAAACACAAGACAGTCCGGGACGCAGGGTGTCAGTCCCCTTGGTTCCTCTTGCCCCTGTGTTGCTTCACACAGAAAGAGCTCTGCAGACAACTGCTCTGTCTGCTTCCAAACCAACACTGACACACCTCCCCCTCTACTACAGGGCTTTTAATGAGTCACTGCTTAACCATTCTAAATACAGCCACACCTGTGTCTGCAGTACGCCCTCATGGCCTCACTACGCCTCCATGCGCATTCTGGAGAGCACAAACGGTGCCCCCTAGCTGTATCAGGGGTCACTGCCTCACAATATATATACTGTGCCTATGACTAACAGGCTGCACTAGTTTGCTCTAACTGCTGCTACTACTCCTGGTTATAATGCCTTGTACTGTAACCACAGCAGGACCAGCTGCAACACATACACACACAAGTACCTCCAGAATGTCCTCTCTCCCTCTCTGAACCACCGGAGAAGAAGATATGGAGGGGGCGTGGCCTAATACAAGAGGGCGTGTCTGCTGCTTCTGCTGGCTGTGCGGGAGAAGCAGAGTCCCTGCGGGACTGCGGGGCGCATCCTCAAAATCATGACAGTCCCGCAGTATGAGGGACAGTTGGGAGCTATGTCTTAGCTGTGATTAGTCACCGTCTTCCATGCTCACCCAGTCCCTATATTCGATCACTTACCTCCTGGTGTCCACCCTGTCAGGCTTTACCACCATATCCTCTTAGCTGTGATCAGTCACCATCTTCCACGCTCATCTAATCTCTATATCAATCAATTACCTCATGTTGTCCACACTGTCTAACTCCAACACCATATTCTGTACTGTGATCAGTCACCGTCTTCCATGCTCAGCCAAGCTTCATATCGATCACTTACCTCCTGACGTCCATACTGTGAGGCTCCATCATCATGTTCTGTGTTACATTTGTTGAATATGCGAGACATTTGGGACTTGTTGGACATATTGGATCTTTGCAAAGTTTTGGATTATGGGACATGTTGGATATATTGAACCAGTGACTTGTGATGGATATGTGAGACATACTGGACATCTGGAATGTTTCAGACATGTGGGATGTCAGGAAATAGGAAAGTTCTGATTACTTCACTTACACATACAGAGCTCTCAGCTGCAGTTTCCTCTGCATGCCAACACAAGGCTGGAATTCTGAGCCACTCTTTCTCCCTCTGCCGGTGTGTGTAATCCTAAACTCCTCATTTTCCCCCTCCCTCAAGAATTTATATGGCTCTGTGCTGCAGCAGACAAATCTCCCTACCCTACTCATTCCCCCCCCCCCCCACCTTGTACTGGCTAAAACTGTTATAGAAAGCATGAGCTTCTATTGTTCTTTTAAGGTTATATATATATTGGCACCGATCAGAGCTAGAGATATAAAGATTATATATTACGGATGTCCATCAAGGGATCTATAACTCCCTGAAATCGCTAGAAGCTAAACGCAATTAGTGCAAAGAGCGGGTTTCTCCGTAAGCGGGTCATGTAACGACACCGTGTTTGCGCTTAAAAGAATCGCCCCGACATGGTTCACCTCCTGATCATTGTGTCTTTCATATAAGAGGTTCGTACAGCGAGCTAGTCATAAAAATTGGTGCCATAACTCTAAGAAAAAGGGAGGATTCAGCCTCTAAGTGAGGTCACCAAAAGGGTGAGTGTTGTGAATTCTGCTCTTGGGCTCCCTCCGGTGGTTGTTGGTGGTAGTGCAGTTGTCTTGGGGTTGTAATCCAGGGCAGGTGTTTCTGCTGATTGCAGCTCTATTAGGTATTTAGGTGTGCAGGATCCATGAGTCAATGCCAGTTGTCCATTGTACTTGGAGGGATTGCATCTCTCTCTGGCTCCTCATGCCCTGCTGCCAATTCAGCTAAGATAAGTGTCTGGTTTTTTGTCTCTGTGCACACATGCAGTGTGCTTTGCAATTCAGTGCTATTCATTGTGTTTTTGTCCAGCTTTGACTTTGTTTGGATTTTTCAGTCATGCTGGATTCTCAGGAGATGCAGATATACTTTCTATGTCTTTAGTTAGATGTAGTATATTTGTATTATCTGCTGTGGATATTTTTAGGATTTTAATACTGACCGCTTAGAATTCTGTCCTATCCTTTTCTGTTTAGCTAGAAGTGCCTCTTTTGCTAAATCCTGTTTTTCTGCCTGCGTGTGTTTTTCCTCTTATACTCACAGTCAATATTTGTGGGGGGCTGCCTATCCTCTGGGGTTCTGCTCTGAGGCAAGATAGAATTCCCATTTCCATCTATAGGGGTATTTAGTCCTCCGGCTGTGTCGAGGTGTCTAGGACGTGTTAGGTACATCCCACGGCTACTTCTAGTTGAGGTGTTAGTTTAGGGTTTGCGGTCAGTACAGGTACCACCTACTCCTGAGAAAGTCTCTCATGCGGCTCCAAGGTCACCGGATCATAACAGGTGAGTGCCTTGTTTTTAGGCTAGGAAATAAGTGAGTGAAGCAGCAGTCTTCACGTGTCTTTGTCCGGGGTCTAGCTGCTATACAGATGCGTGCTATGCATCTAGATGTATCCCCTCCTCCACAGCACACGGCCAGCCATGAGATGAGATGACATAACGAAATGTAAGTGTTCTTTCATCTTTAAACCCATTTTATTTGTAATTGTACTGTACATACCATAATTGTCTTCTTTATAATATCTTTTTATTATACTTCTGTAAACACTGCCTACCTTTTTTTGGAGTAAAATATAAAATTACTAGCAGTGTCTCTCCTTGCTCTATAACGAACTGTCATGTCCTCTGAAGTGAATTACGCTACTAATCTGGGTTGGCTCCAGACCCGTTAATAATTAAGAAATCGGAGCTGTGGCAGCAGAATTTGTCCTGTGCATTTAGGAGACTTTGCAGCGACTGGTGGCATTGATAATTATTGTTCCCGCCTGAGTGGGAGTAGTTATATTGCCCTTGCTGCACTGTGCCCATTAGCCAGTACAAAGTAAGGCTGCCTTTCTGGCGACTAATTATCCTAGGTGCAGTACCGTGTCTGACCTGAGGGAAAGGGGGGCGCCAGAGAGCTGCAGGTTCCAAACCGGAACTAGGAAGTGGGATATAGATAATTCCCCTTCAGAAATATCCAGGGGCAACCAAACAACCCTGGTTCATGACAAATTGGTGTGAGTGGTGGGGATGATAAAGGTATCCTCCCCGTGAACCGGGACATGGGACTTGTTGAGGGGGAGAAAGTTTTTCAACCTTTGAGTATGTAGGACATTTGGAATTACTTGTGTGACATTTAGTATTCGATTTTGAGCCACCTCTATCCAATACTGATGAAGTTTTTTTTTGTTTTTTTGGCCACCAGTTTTACCTTGACGCTAATACCCCCAATGATTCTATGGAGTTTTCAGTATCAGGGGCTTTAAGGTGGTTTGTCCACTTGTTCATCATGTTGGGTATTTCCATCGATGCTTATAAACCTCTACTCTCTATCACTGCAATGTAATGTTGTGTCCTGCTTTCTTAGGTTATGATGTTGCAACTCCACCCTTGGCAAAAGGTCGATAAGGAGAAGGGTTGACCCCCACACCTCAACACCAGACGTCTCCAACACATTGGACTCGCCACAATTGTCCTGTCTGATCATCTGCAATGAACAGCTCACATGCGTCTCCTGGGATTCATGGGATTGTGTCAACAGTTATCCAGAATGTAAGAGCCATTTTCACATTACATGCACACATATGACGTTAGGGTAAGAGTTTCTGTATTACACATGTGATATTACACGGGGGAGTGTCTGTATTACAAGATTTGATATTACACCGTGGAGTGTCTGTATTGCACGTGTGATATTACACGGTGGAGTGTCTGTATTGCACGTGTGATATTACACCGTGGAGTGTCTGTATTGCACGTGTGATATTACACGGTGGAGTGTCTGTATTGCACGTGTGATATTAGTCAGGGGAGTGTCTGTATTACACATGAGATATTACATGGGGGAGGGTCTGTATTACACACGATATCACACAGGGGAGGGTCTGTATTGCACGTGTGATATTACACAGGGGTGTCTGTATTACATGTTTGATATTACACGGGGGAGTGCCTATTACAAGATTTGATATTACACAGTGGAGTGTCTGTATTACAAGATTTGATATTACACGGTGGAGTGTGTATTGCACGTGTGATATTGGTCAGGGGAGTGTCTGTATTACACATGTGATATTACACGGGGGAGTGTCTGTATTACAAGATTTGATATTACACCGTGGAGTGTCTGTATGACAAGATTTGATATTACACGGTGGAGTGTCTGTATTGCACGTGTGATATTACACGGTGGATTGTCTGTATTGCACGTGTGATATTAGTCAGGGGAGTGTCTGTATTACACATGAGATATTACATGGGGGAGGGTCTGTATTACGATATCACACAGGGGAGGGTCTGTATTGCACGTGTGATATTACACGGGGGGTGTCTGTATTACATGTTTGATATTACACAGGGGAGTGTCTGTATTACAAGATTTGATATTACACAGTGGAGTGTCTGTATTGCACGTGTGATATTACACGGGGTAGTGTCTGTATTAAATGTGTGATACCACATGAGGGGGAGTGTCTGTATTACACTGGTGATTGTGAGGGTGTGAGGCAGTAAAGCGGGAACATTTGTGAGGGTTGATATTTATCCCCCAGAATGCGGATGGAGTCCTATTAGACCCCTTGGAGTGCCTTGTGTCCACAGCAGGACGCCTGTGAGTCACAAGGCAAAATAAAAGTAAGTGTGGACCTGGTCAAGCTATCTGAGCCCAGGCAGTGTTCAGGAAAACCCTTTATTGGCTTTTATTTTTGGAGTGAACTACATAATCGTATTGGGGTGGTCCGCTTCATCCAAGCCGGGTCTCACAAGTGGCTCATGGCCACAGTTTCCAGTTTAAAAACTCTGCAGTATAGGGTTTGGGTGTGTCAGTGTTTGTTTGCAAGTGGTAGAGCAGGAGGCTCTGCACAGTCCAGCCTGTGTGAGGTAACACAGAGCCAAGAGCAGCGAACGCCTTGCACCCCACAGTGTGACACAGTGGTGCAGTCGCCCTCGGCAACCTGTCTCATGTGATGCCCCGGCTGCAATCCGGAGGATACAGTGTGCTATTCACTGTGTGAGTTGTTTGAACATTAAACACGTTTGCTGTAAACTTTCCTGTGGTCCCTGCCTATCTGTCACACTGCACCAACCCTGCTGCACTACAAGGGGTTGATTCCCTCATCTGCTTTCAGAGGTAGACACAGGAACGCTTCTTATGTATGTCACTTCCTGGTTTATTATGGGACAGCATAAACCATGGCAGGGTTGTAACAAGGTGGCACCGGGTGGTGTTGTGAATTCCGTTCTCGGGCTCCCTCCTGTGGTTATGAGTGGTACTGTGTGAGTTTGTTCTTGGGCTCCCTCTGGTGGCCTTTAGCGATGTTGCTGGGCTCAGCTGCTTCATTTCCTTCTATGCTGGGCCTATTTAACTCACCTGGACCTTCATTTGTTGCCTGCTGTCGGTGTATTCAGTCCTGACTCTGAGCTCTCCTGAATATTCCTTGTGACCAGTCTCCTGCTGGAGAAGCTAAGTTTGCTTGTTCATTTTGCTCATTATTTCCTTGAAAACGTTTCTCAGTATATGATGAGTTCAGTCCAGCTCGCTTTTATGTGATTTTTTGCTTGCTGGTTAGTTCTGGGGTGCAGAGGGCACCCCTCACATCGTGAGTCGGTGTGGGGGTTCTTGTATTCTCTGCGTGGTTTATTTTTGATAGATAGGTGTCTGTGCGGTCAATACAAAAACTATTTTCTGTCTATCTAGTGTTAGCGGGCCTCATTTGCTAAACCTGTTTCATTTCTACGTTTGTATTTTCCCCTTAACTCACCGTTATTATTTGTGGGGGGCTGTTCTATAACTTTGGGGTTATTTCTCTGAGGCAAGTGAGGTCTTTGCTTTCTCTCTAGGGGCAGTCAGTTTCTCAGGCTGTGAAGAGGCGTCTAGGTTTTTAGGTAACGCTCCACGGCTGCCTTTAGTGTGTTGGATAGGTTCAGGATTGCGGTCAGTATAGCTTCCACATCCCCAGAACTTGTCCTATCATTCTGGTTATATGTGTCAGGTCAGTTTTGAGATCCTACCACCGGATCAAAACAGGGTGGTAGTTGTGGGCGAGTTCACTAAGCAACAGTCAGCGAACAACCCGCCACCTTGTACATGAAAAGATAAAGTCCTGGTACTGCTATAGAGTTGATAATCTCTGTTCCACATTCACTTCTCCTTTCCAGGGCGGCGAAGAGACAGACAATGACACTTCCAATGCTTTTTATAAACAAAACATTTACTAGCAGAATAGATGTCTTCAGGCACAGGTTACAAGAAGGTTTAACAGTATCAATATCTTCAGGCACAGGTTATAAGCAGCAGGCAGTCCTTCACTTCAGCACACACTCTGTCCTAGTTGCTGAACCTCTAGTCTTGTCCTGGGAAGCTGTGCTACTCAGATATGAATTCTATCCCTTCTTCACAGCCTCTATTCAGTCCTCAGCCGCAGCTGCTGATTCTCTTCTTGTGCACCAGTCCACACACCGTCTTGACCCTGTCTTGGTCTCAGGCTGCTGGACTCTTGTACTCACGTGGACCCTTGACTCAACGGGTACTGGCCTCTTGTCTGAGTGCGCTTACACCATCACTGGTCGACACTGTTTCTGTAGTGTTGCTTTGCCTCTACGGGGTGTCCTCAGGATGATACTCTCAACCACTGACTCTAGTCCAGTCCCAGAGGTCTACAATCTTCCCACTCTTGCCCCGTCTCTGCAACACAGCTTCTATTTACTCCTTGCCTTGGACATGGCCACCCAGGCACTGCACTCTATTCACTTCTGGCCTGGGGCATGGCTGCCTGGGCTCTGCTCCCTGACTTCCTGCTGCTGTTCCCTTATCTCCTTGCTCCTCCCTCCAAGTTAAGCTGTGCTTCCTTGTAGTCTACCACTGCTCCCCTTCTAGTGCCTTCTGTTGCTGTCACCTAGTGACCATCCTGTCACAACATTTACTCACATGTCCAACACATTTGCAGTACATTAGAACACACGTGGGGATGAGTAGTAGGAGATGAAGAGGTACCATACCACCCCTCCTACAGGGTTTAACAAAATAAACATGGCCTTTCTGGCATAACGGCAAAACAAGAGATAAATCACAGCGAGGTCTTTATCTTTGAGGGGTTCACTCGCTCAGACCACCATATACAGTTCAAACCAGAAGTTTCCATCTACTATACAGTGGGTATGGAAAGTATTCAGACCCCTTTACATTTTTCACTCTGTTTCATTGCAGCCATTTGGTAGATTAAAAAAAGTTCATTTTTCCTCATTAAGGCTACGTTCACATTTGCGGTCTGCGCCGCAGCGTCGGGCCCCGCAGCGTCGCCGCATGCGTCATGCGCCCCTATATTTAACATGGGGGCGCATGGACATGCGTCGCACTTGCGTTTTGCGCCGCATGCGTCCCTGCGGCGCCCGCGTCCGGGCGCAGAGGACGCAGCAAGTTGCATTTTTGCTGCGTCCAAAATCAATGAAAAAAAGGACACATGCGGCGCAAAACGCAGCGTTGTGCATGCGTTTTGCTGCGTTTTTGTTTGCGTTGTGCGTTGCGGCGCCGACGCTGCGGCGCACAACGCAAATGTGAACGTAGCCTAATGTACACTCTGCACCCCATCTTGACTGAAAAAAACAGAAATGTAGAAATTTTTGCAAATTTAATAAAAAAGAAAAACTGAAATATCACATGGTCATAAGTCTTCAGACCCTTTGCTCAGTATTGAGTAGAAGCACCTTTTGAGCTAGTACAGCCATGAGTCTTCTTGGGAATGATGTAACAAGTTTTTCACCCCTGGATTTGGGGATCCGCGGCCATTCTTCCTTGCAGACCCTCTCCAGTTCCGTCAGGTTGGATGGTGAACGTTGGAGGACGCCATTTTCAGGTCTCTCCAGAGATGCTCAGTTGGGTTTAGGTCAGGGCTCTGGCTGGGCCGGTCAAGAATGGTCACAGAGTTGTTCTGAAGCCACTCATTTATTATTTTAGCTGTGTGCTTAGGGTCACTGTCTTGTTGGAAGGTGAACCTTTGGCCAAGTCTGAGGTCCAGAGCACTCTGAAAGAGGTTTTCATCCAGAATATCTCTGTACTTGGCTGCATTCATGTTTCCTTCAATGGCAACCAGTCGTCCTGTGTCTGCAGCTGAAAAACACCCCCATAGCATGATGCTGCCACCACCATGTTTTACTGTTGGGATTGTATTGGGCAGGTGATGAGCAGTGCCTGGTTTTCTCCACACATACCGCTTAGAATTATCATCAAAAAGGTCTATCTTCATCTCATCAGACCAGAGAATCTTATTTCTCATAGTCTGGGAGTCCTTCATGTGTTTTTTTTTAGCAAACTCTATGTGGCTTTCATATGTCTTAGAGGATCCGTCGGCCACTCTGCCATAAAGGCCTGACTGGTGGAGGGCTGTAGTGATAGTTGACTTTGTGGAACTTTCTCCCATCTCCCTACTGCATCTCTGGAGCTCAGCCACAGGGATCTTCTTTACCTCTCTCACCAAGGCTCTACTCCCACGATTGCTCAGTTTGGCTGGACGGCCAGGTTTAGGAAGACTTCTGGTGGTCCCAAACGTCTTCCATTTAAGGATTATGGAGGCCACTGTGCTCTTAGGAACCTTGAGTCCTGCAGAAATTCTGTTGTAACCTTAGCCAGATCTGTGCCTTGCCACATTTGTCTCTGAGCTCCTTGGACAGTTCCTTTGACCTCATGATTCTCATTTGGTCTGACATGCGCTGTGAGGTCTTATATAGACAGGTGTGCGCCTTTCCAAATCAAGTCCTATCAGTGTAATTACACACAGCTGGACTCCAATGAAGGAGTAGAACCATCTCAAGGAGGATCACAAGGAAATGGACAGCATGGGACTTACATATGAGGGTCTGAACAAAGGGTCTGAATGCTTATGACCATGGGATATTTCAGTTTTTCTTTTTTATTAAATTTTCAAAAATTTCTACATTTCTGTTTTTTTCAGTCAAGATGTGATGCAGAGTGTACAGTAATTAGAGAAAATAAACTTTTTTCAATTTACCAAATGGCTGCAATGAAACAATAAGTGAAAAATTTAAAGGGGTCTGAATACTTTCCGTACCCACTGTATATAAAGTCACATGCAGGTTTTTCTCAATCTCTGACATGAAATCAGAATAAACTTTTCCCATTTTAAGTCAATTAGAATTACCATAATTATTAATATTTGCCAAATGCCAGAATAATGAGAGAGAGAGAATGTTTTAAGGCATTTTTATTACTTATTGCCAAAGTCAAAAGTTTACATACACTACGTTTACAATGCCTTTAAAGAATTATAGAAGAGAAAAAAGAAAAAAGTTCAGTACAAGGAGCGCTGAAAGCAAGACTCTGACACCAGGTTTGGAGTTAACCACAACGCGTTTCAACGGACAAGCCGTCTTCATCAGGTGGAAGACGGCTTGTCCGTTTAAACGCGTTGTGGTTAACTCCAAACCTGGTGTCAGAGTCTTGCTTTCAGCGCTCCTTGGACTGAACTTTTTTCTTTTTTTCTTCTTGTTACATCCTCCACCAGAGGTGTTTGGCTGGAGCTGTGGGGACACCATTTCCCCCTTGGGTCTATCTTATAGCGCTCCTAATCAAACCGCCTACTATTTATTTTGTTTAAACAATTCTAGACTGCCCATATGATGAGGTCATGTGTTTGGAAGCTTCTGATGGTTTTTTGCAACATCTGAGTTAATTAGAGACACACCTGTGGATGTATTTTAATACACACCTGAAACACACTACTTCTTTGTGTAGCATCATGGGAAAGTTTCAAGAAATGAGCCAAGATATCAGGAAGAGAATTGTGGACTTGCACAAGCCTGGCTTTTCTTTGGGTACAATTTCAAGATACCAGAAGGTGCCTCGTTCGTCTGTACAAACAATTATACACAAGTACAAACAAGATGGGAATTTCCAGCCATTATCCAGCTCAGGAAAGAGACGGGTTCTGTGTCCCAAAGATGAACCTGCTTTGGTCAGACTTGTGCATATCAACCCAAGGACAAAAGCAAAAGACCTCGTGAAGATGATGGCGGAAGCTGGTAAGATTGTGTCACTATCCACAGTGAAACGAGTACTGTATCAATAAGGGCTGAAAGGCCACTCTGCCAGGAAAAAGCCATTCTTCCAAAAGAAACATAAAAAAGCCAGACTAATGTTTGCAAATGCACACAGGAGCACATACCTTAATTTTTGGAGACATGTCCTGTGGTCTCATGAAACTAAAATTGAACTTTTTGGGCATTGTTAAATTTTGGAGGAAAAAAGGAGAAGCTTGGAAGCCTAAGAACACCATCCCCACTGTGAAACACGGGGGTGGCAGCATCACGTTGTTTTGCTGCAGGATGGACTAGAGCACTTCACAAAATAGATGGCATAATGAGAAAAGAAGATTATGTGACAACATCTCAAGACATCAGCCAGAAGTTAAAGCTTGGGCAGAAATGCACCTTTCAAATGGGTAATGGCCAAAAGCATTCTGCCAAAATGGTGACAAAGTGGCTTAAGGATAACAAAGTCAATGTTTGGAGCGGCCATCACAAAACCCTAATCTCTATCCTATTGAAAATGTATGGACAAAGCTGAAAAGGCCGACGCGAGCAAGGAGACCTACAAACTTGGATCAATTACACGAGTTTTGTCAGGAGGAATGGGCCCAAATTCCGACCAACTATTATGAGAAGCTCGTGGATGGAGATCCCAAACGTGTGACCCAAGTCATTCAGTTTAAAGGCAATAGGACCAAATACTAATGAAATGGATGGAAACGTTTGACTTTTGTGGTAATAAAAATGCCTTAAACATTCTCTCGCTCTCATTATTCTGGCATTTGGCAAGTATTAATAATTGGCTTTTTGGATGGCTTGGGTGGCTGTTGTGAACTGTGTTTCTGGGCTCCCTCTGGTGGTCACTAACGGTATTGTGTTAGGCATGTCTTGTTGCAGGCCTGAGCTCCAGCTGTGTCGTTAAGCAGCGGGTGTTCCCTATTTAAGTCTCCTCCGGACTCAGTCTCTTGCCTGGCATCGTTGTATCCAGACCTATATGGTCTCCTCCGGATTCCTTTCAGTCTGTCTCATGCAAGAAAAGCTAAGTCCGTTTTGTATAATTTGGATGGTTTGCATTTTTCAGTGTCTTTGTCCAGCTTGCTTAATATTTGATTTTCTGGCTCGCTGGAAGCTCTAGGGGGCTGATATTCTCCCTCCGCACCGTCAGTCGGTGTGGGGGTTCTTGAATGTTCAGCGTGGATGTTTTTGTAGGGTTTTCTGCTGACCGCATAGTCCACTATCTATTTTCTGTCTATCTAGACTAGTGGGCCTCACTTTGCTGAATCTAGTTCATCTCTACGTTTGTGTTTTCCTCTTGCCTCACCGTTATTATTTGTTGGGGGCTTTCTATATCTTTGGGGTTCAATTTCTCTGGAGGCAAGTGAGGTCTTATTTTCCCTCTAGGGGTAGTCAGTTCTCCGGCTGGCTCGAGACGTCTAGAACCAACGTAGGCACGTTCACCGGCTGCTTCTAGTTGTTTGTGTTAGGATCAGGTATGCGGTTAGCCCAGTTTCCACCTCCCTAGAGCAGTATTTATGTTTTTGCTATCTTGCCGGAATATCAGAGATCCTCTACCACTGGGATCATAACAGTATGCCAGGCCGAAAGAGAATGTTTATTGCATCGCAGAAGCGGGATTAAAAAGAAGTTCTGAGTTTTTTTTTTTTGTTTTTTTTTGTTGCTGCAGTTTGCCTAGCTTCTTCCATCCCCTTTTTCTCTGAGTGGCTGGAACTCTGCTGCAGATATGAATGTCCAGACTCTGACTTCTAGTGTGGATCAGCTTGCTGCTAGGGTGCAAAGCATTCAGGATTTTGTTATCCATAGCCCTATGTCTGAACCAAAAATACCTATTCCTGAGCCGTTTTTTGGAGATAGATCTAAGTTCCTGAATTTTAGGAATAATTGCAAATTGTTTCTGTCTCTGAAACCTCGTTCCTCTGGTGATTCCGCTCAGCAAGTTAAGATTGTTATTTCCTTCTTGCGCAGCGACCCTCAGGATTGGGCCTTCTCTCTGGCGCCAGGAGATCCTGCATTGGTGAATGTTGATGCGTTTTTCCTGGCACTTGGTTTGCTTTATGAGGAGCCTAATCTTGAAAATCAGGCTGAAAAGATGTTGCTGGCTATCTCTCAGGGTCAGGACGAAGCTGAGGTATATTGTCAAAAATTTCGGAAATGGTCCGTGCTTACTCAATGGAATGAGTGTGCACTGGCCGCAAATTTCAGAAATGGTCTTTCTGAAGCCATTAAAGATGTGATGGTGGGGTTTCCTATCCCTACAGGTCTGAATGATTCAATGGCTCTGGCCATTCAAATTGATGGACGTTTGCGGGAGCGCAAATCTGATAATCCTTTGGCGGTGCTGTCTGAGCGGTCACCTGATTCTATGCAATGTGACAGAATTCTGACCAGAGCCGAGCGACAAAATCATAGACGTCAAAATGGGTTGTGTTTCTACTGTGGTGATTCAACACATGTTATCTCAGCATGCTCTAAACGTTTAAAGAAAAAAGTTAGTCCTGTCGCCATTGGTACTTTTCAGCCTAAGTTTATTTTGTCGGTGACTTTAATTTGTTCATTATCTTCTTACTCAGTTATGGCTTTTGTGGATTCTGGTGCTGCTTTAAGTCTGATGGATTTGTCGTTTGCCAAGCGCTGCGGTTTTGTCCTGGAGCCTTTGGAAAATCCTATTCCTCTTAGAGGAATTGATTCTACGCCATTGGCAGAGAATAAACCTCAGTATTGGACGCAGGTGACCATGTGCATGACTCCTGTACATCAGGAGGTGATTCGTTTTCTGGTACTGCATAAAATGCATGATGTTGTCGTTTTGGGTCTGCCATGGTTACAGGCCCATAATCCAGTTTTAGATTGGAAAGCTATGACTGTGTCTAGTTGGGGGTGTCAGGGGATTCATGGCGATTCTCCATTGGTGTCTATTGCTTCTTCTACTCCTTCTGAGATCCCTGAGTTTTTGTCAGACTTTCAGGATGTATTTAATGAGGCCAGGTCCAGTGCCCTTCCTCCTCATAGGGACTGTGATTGGGCTATAGATTTGATTCCTGGTAGTAAGTTTCCTAAGGGACGACTCCTTAATTTATCTGTGCCAGAGCATGCCGCGATGCGGAGTTATATAAAGGAGTCTTTGGAGAAGGGACATATTCGCCCATCCTCTTCTCCTCTTGGTGCAGGATTCTTTTTTGTGGGCAAGAAAGACGGGTCTCTGAGACCTTGTATAGATTATCGTCTTCTGAATAAGATCACGGTTAAATTTCAGTATCCTTTGCCATTGTTGTCTGATTTGTTTGCTCGGATTAAGGGATCCAGTTGGTTCACCAAGATAGATCTTCGTGGTGCGTATAACCTTGTGCGCATAAAGCAGGGAGATGAATGGAAAACGGCATTTAATATGCCCGAGGGTCATTTTGAGTACCTGGTGATGCCTTTTGGATTATCGAATGCCCCTTCTGTGTTTCAGTCCTTCATGCATGACATCTTCCGGAAATATCTGGATAAATTTATGATTATTTATCTGGATGATATTTTGGCTTTTTCTGATGATTGGGAGTCCCATGTGAACCAGGTCAGGATGGTGTTTCAGGTTCTGCGGGAGAATGCTCTATTTGTGAAGGGCTCAAAATGTATCTTTGGGGTACAGAAGGTTTCTTTTTTGGGTTTTATTTTTTCCCCTTCTACTGTGGAGATGGACCCAGTCAAGGTCCGTGCCATTCATGACTGGACTCAGCCCACGTCTTTTAAGAGCCTGCAGAAGTTCTTGGGCTTTGCTAATTTTTACCGTCGTTTTATCGCTAATTTTTCCAGCGTGGTTAAACCTTTGACGGATATGACCAAGAAGGGTTCTGATGTTGCTAATTGGTCTCCTGCGGCCGTGGAGGCCTTTCGGGAGCTGAAGCGTCGGTTTACGTCAGCGCCAGTCTTGTGCCAGCCGGATGTCTCTCTTCCCTTCCAGGTTGAAGTTGATGCTTCTGAGATTGGTGCAGGGGCTGTTTTGTCGCAAAAAAGTTCTGATGGCTCCGTGATGAAACCATGCGCCTTCTTTTCAAGAAAATTTTCGCCTGCTGAGCGGAACTATGATGTTGGTAATCGGGAGTTGTTGGCTATGAAGTGGGCATTTGAGGAGTGGCGACATTGGCTCGAGGGAGCTAGACATCGTGTGGTGGTCTTGACTGATCATAAAAATCTGATTTACCTCGAGACTGCCAAGCGCCTGAATCCTAGACAGGCTCGTTGGTCGTTGTTTTTCTCCCGTTTTGACTTTGTGGTCTCGTACCTGCCTGGTTCGAAGAACGTGAAGGCTGATGCACTTTCTAGGAGTTTTGTGCCTGACTCTCCGGGAGTCTCGGAGCCGGCTGGTATTCTCAGAGAGGGAGTGATTTTGTCTGCCATTTCCCAGATTTGCGACGAGAGCTGCAGAAATTTCAGGCTGATAGGCCTGATCGTTGCCCACCAGAGAGACTGTTTGTCCCTGACAGATGGACCAGCAGAGTTATTTCTGAGGTTCATTCTTCAGTGTTGGCGGGACATCCTGGGATTTTCGGTACCAGAGATTTGGTGGCTAGGTCCTTTTGGTGGCCTTCCTTGTCGCGGGATGTGCGTTCTTTTGTGCAGTCCTGTGGGATTTGTGCTCGGGCTAAGCCTTGCTGTTCTCGTGCCAGCGGGTTGCTTTTGCCCTTGCCTATCCCGAAGAGGCCTTGGACGCACATTTCCATGTATTTCATTTCGGATCTTCCGGTATCTCGGAAGATGTCTCATCTGGGTGGTGTGCGATCATTTTTCTAAAATGGTCCATTTGGTGCCCTTGCCTAAGTTGCCTTCCTCCTCTGATTTGGTCCCTTTGTTCTTTCAGAATGTGGTTCGTTTGCACGGCATCCCTGAGAATATTGTGTCTGACAGAGGATCCCAGTTTGTGTCCAGATTCTGGCGATCCTTTTGTGCTAAAATGGGCATCGATTTGTCTTTTTCGTTGGCTTTTCATCCTCAGACTAATGGCCAGACCGAGCGAACTAATCAGACGTTGGAGACTTATTTGAGATGTTTTGTTTCTGCTGATCAGGACGACTGGGTTACCTTTTTGCCACTGGCCGAGTTTGCCCTTAATAATCGGGCTAGTTCTGCCACTTTGGTTTCACCCTTTTTCTGCAACTCTGGTTTTCATCCTCGTTTCTCCTCGGGCCAGGTTGAACCTTCTGACTGTCCTGGGGTTGATTCTGTGGTGGATAGGTTGCAGCGGATTTGGAACCATGTGGTGGACAATTTGAAATTGTCACAAGACAAGGCCCAGCGTTTTGCCAACCGCCGCCGCGGTGTGGGTCCCCGACTTCGTGTTGGGGATTTGGTTTGGTTGTCTTCTCGGCATGTTCCTTTGAAAGTCTCCTCTCCTAAGTTCAAGCCTCGCTTTATCGGTCCTTATAAGATTTTTGAAATCCTTAACCCGGTGTCTTTTCGCTTGGACCTTCCAGCGTCATTTGCTATTCATAATGTGTTCCATAGGTCCTTGTTGCGGCGGTACGTGGTGCCTATGGTTCCTGCTGTTGAGCCTCCTGCACCGGTTTTGGTTGAGGGCGAGTTGGAGTACGTGGTGGAGAAGATTCTGGATTCTCGTATCTCTAGACGGAAACTCCAGTATTTAGTTAAGTGGAAAGGCTATGGTCAGGAGGATAATTCCTGGGTTGTCGCCTCTGATGTTCATGCGGCTCATTTGGTTCATGCCTTTCACGCTGCTCATCCTGATCGCCCTGGGGGTCTTGGTGAGGGTTCGGTGACCCCTCCTCAAGGGGGGGGTACTGTTGTGAACTGTGTTTCTGGGCTCCCTCTGGTGGTCACTAACGGTATTGTGTTAGGCATGTCTTGTTGCAGGCCTGAGCTCCAGCTGTGTCGTTAAGCAGCGGGTGTTCCCTATTTAAGTCTCCTCCGGACTCAGTCTCTTGCCTGGCATCGTTGTATCCAGACCTATATGGTCTCCTCCGGATTCCTTTCAGTCTGTCTCATGCAAGAAAAGCTAAGTCCGTTTTGTATAATTTGGATCGTTTGCATTTTTCAGTGTCTTTGTCCAGCTTGCTTAATATTTGATTTTCTGTCTCGCTGGAAGCTCTAGGGGGCTGATATTCTCCCTCCGCACCGTCAGTCGGTGTGGGGGTTCTTGAATGTTCAGCGTGGATGTTTTTGTAGGGTTTTCTGCTGACCGCATAGTCCACTATCTATTTTCTGTCTATCTAGACTAGTGGGCCTCACTTTGCTGAATCTAGTTCATCTCTACGTTTGTGTTTTCCTCTTGCCTCACCGTTATTATTTGTTGGGGGCTTTCTATATCTTTGGGGTTCAATTTCTCTGGAGGCAAGTGAGGTCTTATTTTCCCTCTAGGGGTAGTCAGTTCTCCGGCTGGCTCGAGACGTCTAGAACCAACGTAGGCACGTTCACCGGCTGCTTCTAGTTGTGTGTGTTAGGATCAGGTATGCGGTTAGCCCAGTTTCCACCTCCCTAGAGCAGTATTTATGTTTTTGATATCTTGCCGGAATATCAGAGATCCTCTACCACTGGGATCATAACAGGTGGCTTTTGTGCTATTGGATGGCTTTTGTGATTAAAATAAAGTATTACTAAAAAATCTGTCATTTAAATGCACTTTTTGCTTGTTATTTACAGCAGGTTTTTGTTCACTTTTTCTCTTGTAGGTTTTATATGTTTTGTGGCCAATGTGAATATGCGTTTAGGTTCTGCATGTGTACCATCTCAAGTTAAGCTCAATTTTTGTGTTTTTTTTTCTTTGTATTATTGCATTCTGTGCAAGCCGGGGTGTGGTGTTATGACCCCAATGGCAGAGGGTCTCAGAAGTAATTACCAAGTCTGCAAACACAAAAAACCAGCTCATAGGACAGTGGTAACTGGGCTGACCGTATAACTAATCCTAGCACCACAAATAGCAGCAGCCGGGGAACGTGCCTACGTTGGTTCTAGACGTCTCGCGCCAGCCGGAGAACTAACTAACCCTAGAAGGGAAAAGATAGACCTTTCTTGCCTCCAGAGAAAAGACCCCAAAAGTTGGATACAAGCCCCCAACAAATAATAACAGTGAGGTAAGAAGAAAAGACAAACGTAAGAATGAACTAGATATTTAGCAAAGAGAGGCCCACTGACTAATAGCAGAATATAGTAAGATGACTTATACGGTCAGCAAAAACCCTATCAAAATTTCCACGCTGGATATACAAGAACCCCCGAACCGTCTAACGGCCCGGGGGGAGGATACCAGCCCCCTAGAGCTTCCAGCAAAATCAGGAATCACATTTAGTACAAGCTGGACAAATAAATAAGAGCAATGCAAATAACCAAAAAACAAGGAAGCAGGACTTAGCTTAATTTTGCAAGAACCACGACCAGCAGACAGGAGCAAACAGAAAGGAACTGATTACAACGATGCCAGGCACCAGACTGAGAATTCAGGAAGTTTATATAGCAACACCCCTGGACTAACGACCCAGGTGGGTGCCAAACTAGGGAAAGACAATCCCAGAGTCATATCACTAGTGACCACAAGAGGGAGCCAAAAAAGTCTAATTCACAACAGTACCCCCCCTTTAAGGAGGGGTGACCGAACCCTCACCAAGACCACCAGGGCGATCAGGATGAGCAGCGTGAAAGGCACGAACTAAATCGGCCGCATGCACATCAGAGGCAACCACCCAGGAATTATCCTCCTGACCATAGCCCTTCCACTTGACCAGATACTGAAGCCTCCGCCTGGAGAGACGAGAATCCAAGATCTTCTCCACCACGTACTCTAACTCGCCCTCAACCAACACCGGAGCAGGAGGCTCAACAGAAGGAACCACAGGTACAACGTACCGCCGCAACAAAGACCTATGGAACACGTTGTGAATGGCAAACGACACAGGAAGATCCAAGCGAAAGGACACGGGATTAAGGATTTCCAATATCTTGTAAGGACCGATGAAGCGAGGCTTAAATTTAGGAGAGGAGACCTTCATAGGAACAAATCGAGAAGACAGCCATACCAAGTCCCCAACACGAAGTCGGGGACCCACACCGCGGCGGCGGTTGGCAAAACGCTGAGCCTTCTCCTGTGACAACTTTAAGTTGTCCACCACATGATTCCAAATCTGCTGCAACTTATCCACCACAGAATCTACCCCAGGACAGTCAGAAGGCTCCACATGTCCCGAGGAAAAACGAGGATGGAAACCAGAGTTGCAGAAAAATGGCGAAACCAAAGTAGCGGAACTAGCCCGATTATTAAGGGCAAACTCAGCCAACGGCAAGAAGGTCACCCAATCATCCTGATCTGCAGAAACAAAACACCTCAAATAAGCCTCCAGAGTCTGATTAGTTCGCTCCGTTTGTCCATTAGTCTGAGGATGAAAGGCAGACGAAAACGACAAATCAATGCCCATCTTAGCACAGAAGGATCGCCAGAACCTGGAAACAAACTGGGATCCTCTGTCAGACACGATATTCTCAGGAATGCCGTGTAAACGAACCACATTCTGAAAGAACAAAGGAACCAGATCGGAAGAGGAAGGCAGCTTAGGCAAAGATACCAAATGGACCATCTTGGAAAAGCGATCACATACCACCCAGATGACAGACATGCCCTGAGACACCGGAAGATCTGAAATGAAATCCATGGAAATGTGTGTCCAAGGCCTCTTCGGGACAGGCAAGGGCAAGAGCAACCCGCTGGCACGAGAACAGCAAGGCTTAGCTCGAGCACAAGTCCCACAGGACTGCACAAATGACCGCACATCCCGTGACAAAGAAGGCCACCAAAAGGACCTAGCCACCAAATCTCTGGTGCCAAAAATTCCCGGATGCCCTGCCAACACCGAGGAATGAACCTCGGAAATGACTCTGCTGGTCCACTTATCAGGAACAAACAGTCTGTCAGGTGGACAAGAGTCAGGTCTACCAGCCTGAAATCTCTGCAACACACGTCGCAAATCCGGAGAAATGGCTGACAAGATTACTCCCTCTTTAAGAATACCAACAGGTTCTGCGACTCCAGGAGAGTCAGGCACAAAGCTCCTTGAAAGAGCATCAGCCTTCACATTCTTTGAACCTGGTAAATACGAGACCACAAAGTCAAAACGGGAGAAAAACAATGACCAACGGGCCTGTCTAGGATTCAGGCGTTTAGCAGACTCGAGATACATCAGATTTTTGTGATCAGTCAAGACCACCACACGATGCTTAGCACCCTCGAGCCAATGACGCCACTCCTCAAATGCCCACTTAATGGCCAACAACTCCCGATTGCCAACATCATAATTCCGCTCAGCGGGCGAAAACTTCCTAGAGAAAAAAGCACATGGTCTCATTACAGAGCAACCAGGGCCTCTCTGCGACAAAATGGCCCCTGCCCCAATCTCAGAAGCATCCACTTCAACCTGAAAGGGAAGTGAGACATCAGGCTGGCACAAAACAGGCGCCGAAGTAAACCGGCGCTTCAACTCTTGGAAAGCTTCCACGGCTGCAGGAGCCCAGTTAGCAACATCAGAACCTTTCTTGGTCATATCCGTCAAAGGTTTAACAACGCTAGAAAAATTAGCGATAAAACGACGGTAGAAGTTAGCAAAACCCAAGAACTTCTTAAGACTCTTAACTGACGTGGGTTGAGTCCAATCATGAATAGCTCGGACCTTGACTAGGTCCATCTCCACCGCAGAAGGGGAAAAAATAAAACCCAAAAAGGGAACCTTCTGTACTCCAAAGAGACACTTTGAGCCCTTAACAAACAAAGCATTCTCACGCAAAACCTGAAACACCATCCTGACCTGCTCTACATGCGAGTCCCAATCATCAGAAAAAAACAGAATATCATCCAGATAAACAATCATAAATTTATCCAGATACTTCCGGAAAATATCATGCATAAAGGACTGAAACATTGAAGGAGCATTAGAGAGCCCAAAAGGCATCACCAAGTACTCAAAATGACCTTCGGGCGTATTAAATGCAGTTTTCCATTCATCTCCTTGCTTAATGCGCACAAGGTTGTACGCACCACGAAGATCTATCTTGGTGAACCACTTGGCACCTTTAATCCGGGCAAACAAGTCCGACAACAGAGGCAAAGGATACTGAAATTTAACAGTGATTTTATTCAGAAGCCGATAGTCAATACAAGGTCTCAAAGATCCGTCCTTCTTGGCCACAAAAAAGAATCCCGCACCAAGAGGGGAAGAGGATGGACGGATATGCCCCTTCTCCAGAGATTCCTTGATATACGAACGCATTGCGGTATGCTCAGGTACAGACAGATTAAATAATCTTCCCTTAGGAAATTTACTACCTGGAATCAAATCTATAGCACAGTCACAGTCCCTATGAGGAGGGAGAGCACTGGACCTGGACTCGCTGAATACATCCTGATAATCAGACAAATACTCAGGAACTTCCGAAGGAGTAGAGGAAGCAATAGACACCGGGGGGGAATCACCATGAATTCCCTGACAGCCCCAACTTGACACAGACATTGCCTTCCAATCCAAGACTGGATTATGGGTCTGTAACCATGGCAGACCCAAAACGACCAAATCATGCATTTTATGCAGCACAAGAAAACGAATCACCTCCCGATGTTCAGGAGTCATGCACATGGTTACCTGTGTCCAAAACTGCGGTTTATTTTCCGCCAATGGGGTAGCATCAATACCTCTAAGAGGGATAGGATTTACCAACGGCTCAAGAACAAAACCACAGCGCTTGGCAAATGACAGATCCATAAGACTCAGGGCAGCACCTGAATCCACAAACGCCATAACAGGGTAGGAGGACAATGAGCAAATTAAAGTCACAGACAAAATAAATTTAGGTTGCAAATTACCAATGGCGACAGGACTAACAACCCTTGTTAGGCGTTTAGAGCATGCTGATATAACATGTGTAGAATCACCACAGTAAAAACACAACCCATTCTGACGTCTATGATTTTTCCGTTCATTTCTAGTCTGAATTCTACCACATTGCATTAAATCAGGTGTTTGTTCAGACAACACCACCAGAGGATTAGCGGCTTTGCGCTCCCGCAAACGCCGGTCAATTTGAATAGCCAGCGCCATGGAATCATTCAGACTTGTAGGAATGGAGAAACCCACCATCACATTCTTAATGGCTTCTGAAAGGCCATTTCTGAAATTAGCGGCCAGAGCACACTCATTCCACTGAGTAAGCACGGACCATTTCCGAAATTTTTGGCAATACACTTCAGCTTCATCCTGGCCCTGAGAAATAGCCAGCAAGGCTTTTTCTGCCTGAATTTCAAGATTGGGTTCCTCGGAAAGCAATCCGAGCGCCAGAAAAAACGCATCAATATTTGCCAATGCCGGATCTCCTGGCGCTAGCGAGAAAGCCCAATCCTGAGGGTCGCCCCGCAAAAAAGAGATAACAATTTTAACTTGCTGAGCTGAGTCTCCAGATGAACGGGGTCTCAGAGACAGAAACAATTTACAATTATTCCTGAAATTCCTAAACTTAAATCGGTCTCCAGAGAACAGTTCAGGAATAGGTATTTTAGGTTCAGACATAGGACTACTAGTAACAAAATCTTGTATGCCCTGCACACGAGCAGCAAGCTGATCTACACTTGTAATCAAGGTCTGGACATTCATGTCTGCAGCAAGCACAAGCCACTCAGAGGTAAAGGGGAGGAAGAAAGAAAAAAAAAAAAAAAAACTCAGAATTTCCTTTCTTATTATCCCACTTCTGCAATGCATTAAACATTCAACTTGGGCCTGGCATACTGTTATGACCCCAATGGCAGAGGGTCTCAGAAGTAATTCCCAAGTCTGCAAACACAAAAAAACAGCTCATAGGACAGTGGTAACTGGGCTGACCATATATCTAATCCTAGCACCACAAATAGCAGCAGCCGGGGAACGTGCCTACGTTGGTTCTAGACGTCTCGCGCCAGCCGGAGAACTAACTAACCCTAGAAGGGAAAAGATAGACCTTTCTTGCCTCCAGAGAAAAGACCCCAAAAGTTGGATACAAGCCCCCAACAAATAATAACGGTGAGGTAAGAAGAAAAGACAAACATAAGAATGAACTAGATATTTAGCAAAGAGAGGCCCACTGACTAATAGCAGAATATAGTAAGATGACTTATACGGTCAGCAAAAACCCTATCAAAATTTCCACGCTGGATATACAAGAACCCCCGAACCGTCTAACGGCTCGGGGGGAGGATACCAGCCCCCTAGAGCTTCCAGCAAAATCAGGAATCACATTTAGTACAAGCTGGACAAATAAATAAGAGCAATGCAAATAACCAAAAAACAAGGAAGCAGGACTTAGCTTAATTTTGCAAGAACCACGACCAGCAGACAGGAGCAAACAGAAAGGAACTGATTACAATGATGCCAGGCACCAGACTGAGAATTCAGGAAGTTTATATAGCAACACCCCTGGACTAACGACCCAGGTGGGTGCCAAACTAGGGAAAGACAATCCCAGAGTCATATCACTAGTGACCACAAGAGGGAGCCAAAAAAGTCTAATTCACAACAGTACCCCCCCTTTAAGGAGGGGTGACCGAACCCTCACCAAGACCACCAGGGCGATCAGGATGAGCAGCGTGAAAGGCACGAACTAAATCGGCCGCATGCACATCAGAGGCAACCACCCAGGAATTATCCTCCTGACCATAGCCCTTCCACTTGACCAGATACTGAAGCCTCCGCCTGGAGAGACGAGAATCCAAGATCTTCTCCACCACGTACTCTAACTCGCCCTCAACCAACACCGGAGCAGGAGGCTCAACAGAAGGAACCACAGGTACAACGTACCGCCGCAACAAAGACCTATGGAACACGTTGTGAATGGCAAACGACACAGGAAGATCCAAGCGAAAGGACACGGGATTAAGGATTTCCAATATCTTGTAAGGACCGATGAAGCGAGGCTTAAATTTAGGAGAGGAGACCTTCATAGGAACAAATCGAGAAGACAGCCATACCAAGTCCCCAACACGAAGTCGGGGACCCACACCGCGGCGGCGGTTGGCAAAACGCTGAGCCTTCTCCTGTGACAACTTTAAGTTGTCCACCACATGATTCCAAATCTGCTGCAACTTATCCACCACAGAATCTACCCCAGGACAGTCAGAAGGCTCCACATGTCCCGAGGAAAAACGAGGATGGAAACCAGAGTTGCAGAAAAATGGCGAAACCAAAGTAGCGGAACTAGCCCGATTATTAAGGGCAAACTCAGCCAACGGCAAGAAGGTCACCCAATCATCCTGATCTGCAGAAACAAAACACCTCAAATAAGCCTCCAGAGTCTGATTAGTTCGCTCCGTTTGTCCATTAGTCTGAGGATGAAAGGCAGACGAAAACGACAAATCAATGCCCATCTTAGCACAGAAGGATCGCCAGAACCTGGAAACAAACTGGGATCCTCTGTCAGACACGATATTCTCAGGAATGCCGTGTAAACGAACCACATTCTGAAAGAACAAAGGAACCAGATCGGAAGAGGAAGGCAGCTTAGGCAAAGATACCAAATGGACCATCTTGGAAAAGCGATCACATACCACCCAGATGACAGACATGCCCTGAGACACCGGAAGATCTGAAATGAAATCCATGGAAATGTGTGTCCAAGGCCTCTTCGGGACAGGCAAGGGCAAGAGCAACCCGCTGGCACGAGAACAGCAAGGCTTAGCTCGAGCACAAGTCCCACAGGACTGCACAAATGACCGCACATCCCGTGACAAAGAAGGCCACCAAAAGGACCTAGCCACCAAATCTCTGGTGCCAAAAATTCCCGGATGCCCTGCCAACACCGAGGAATGAACCTCGGAAATGACTCTGCTGGTCCACTTATCAGGAACAAACAGTCTGTCAGGTGGACAAGAGTCAGGTCTACCAGCCTGAAATCTCTGCAACACACGTCGCAAATCCGGAGAAATGGCTGACAAGATTACTCCCTCTTTAAGAATACCAACAGGTTCTGCGACTCCAGGAGAGTCAGGCACAAAGCTCCTTGAAAGAGCATCAGCCTTCACATTCTTTGAACCTGGTAAATACGAGACCACAAAGTCAAAACGGGAGAAAAACAATGACCAACGGGCCTGTCTAGGATTCAGGCGTTTAGCAGACTCGAGATACATCAGATTTTTGTGATCAGTCAAGACCACCACACGATGCTTAGCACCCTCGAGCCAATGACGCCACTCCTCAAATGCCCACTTAATGGCCAACAACTCCCGATTGCCAACATCATAATTCCGCTCAGCGGGCGAAAACTTCCTAGAGAAAAAAGCACATGGTCTCATTACAGAGCAACCAGGGCCTCTCTGCGACAAAATGGCCCCTGCCCCAATCTCAGAAGCATCCACTTCAACCTGAAAGGGAAGTGAGACATCAGGCTGGCACAAAACAGGCGCCGAAGTAAACCGGCGCTTCAACTCTTGGAAAGCTTCCACGGCTGCAGGAGCCCAGTTAGCAACATCAGAACCTTTCTTGGTCATATCCGTCAAAGGTTTAACAACGCTAGAAAAATTAGCGATAAAACGACGGTAGAAGTTAGCAAAACCCAAGAACTTCTTAAGACTCTTAACTGACGTGGGTTGAGTCCAATCATGAATAGCTCGGACCTTGACTAGGTCCATCTCCACCGCAGAAGGGGAAAAAATAAAACCCAAAAAGGGAACCTTCTGTACTCCAAAGAGACACTTTGAGCCCTTAACAAACAAAGCATTCTCACGCAAAACCTGAAACACCATCCTGACCTGCTCTACATGCGAGTCCCAATCATCAGAAAAAAACAGAATATCATCCAGATAAACAATCATAAATTTATCCAGATACTTCCGGAAAATATCATGCATAAAGGACTGAAACATTGAAGGAGCATTAGAGAGCCCAAAAGGCATCACCAAGTACTCAAAATGACCTTCGGGCGTATTAAATGCAGTTTTCCATTCATCTCCTTGCTTAATGCGCACAAGGTTGTACGCACCATGAAGATCTATCTTGGTGAACCACTTGGCACCTTTAATCCGGGCAAACAAGTCCGACAACAGAGGCAAAGGATACTGAAATTTAACAGTGATTTTATTCAGAAGCCGATAGTCAATACAAGGTCTCAAAGATCCGTCCTTCTTGGCCACAAAAAAGAATCCCGCACCAAGAGGGGAAGAGGATGGACGGATATGCCCCTTCTCCAGAGATTCCTTGATATACGAACGCATTGCGGTATGCTCAGGTACAGACAGATTAAATAATCTTCCCTTAGGAAATTTACTACCTGGAATCAAATCTATAGCACAGTCACAGTTCCTATGAGGAGGGAGAGCACTGGACCTGGACTCGCTGAATACATCCTGATAATCAGACAAATACTCAGGAACTTCCGAAGGAGTAGAGGAAGCAATAGACACCGGGGGGGAATCACCATGAATTCCCTGACAGCCCCAACTTGACACAGACATTGCCTTCCAATCCAAGACTGGATTATGGGTCTGTAACCATGGCAGACCCAAAACGACCAAATCATGCATTTTATGCAGCACAAGAAAACGAATCACCTCCCGATGTTCAGGAGTCATGCACATGGTTACCTGTGTCCAAAACTGCGGTTTATTTTCCGCCAATGGGGTAGCATCAATACCTCTAAGAGGGATAGGATTTACCAACGGCTCAAGAACAAAACCACAGCGCTTGGCAAATGACAGATCCATAAGACTCAGGGCAGCACCTGAATCCACAAACGCCATAACAGGGTAGGAGGACAATGAGCAAATTAAAGTCACAGACAAAATAAATTTAGGTTGCAAATTACCAATGGCGACAGGACTAACAACCCTTGTTAGGCGTTTAGAGCATGCTGATATAACATGTGTAGAATCACCACAGTAAAAACACAACCCATTCTGACGTCTATGATTTTTCCGTTCATTTCTAGTCTGAATTCTACCACATTGCATTAAATCAGGTGTTTGTTCAGACAACACCACCAGAGGATTAGCGGCTTTGCGCTCCCGCAAACGCCGGTCAATTTGAATAGCCAGCGCCATGGAATCATTCAGACTTGTAGGAATGGAGAAACCCACCATCACATTCTTAATGGCTTCTGAAAGGCCATTTCTGAAATTAGCGGCCAGAGCACACTCATTCCACTGAGTAAGCACGGACCATTTCCGAAATTTTTGGCAATACACTTCAGCTTCATCCTGGCCCTGAGAAATAGCCAGCAAGGCTTTTTCTGCCTGAATTTCAAGATTGGGTTCCTCGGAAAGCAATCCGAGCGCCAGAAAAAACGCATCAATATTTGCCAATGCCGGATCTCCTGGCGCTAGCGAGAAAGCCCAATCCTGAGGGTCGCCCCGCAAAAAAGAGATAACAATTTTAACTTGCTGAGCTGAGTCTCCAGATGAACGGGGTCTCAGAGACAGAAACAATTTACAATTATTCCTGAAATTCCTAAACTTAAATCGGTCTCCAGAGAACAGTTCAGGAATAGGTATTTTAGGTTCAGACATAGGACTACTAGTAACAAAATCTTGTATGCCCTGCACACGAGCAGCAAGCTGATCTACACTTGTAATCAAGGTCTGGACATTCATGTCTGCAGCAAGCACAAGCCACTCAGAGGTAAAGGGGAGGAAGAAAGAAAAAAAAAAAAAAAAACTCAGAATTTCCTTTCTTATTATCCCACTTCTGCAATGCATTAAACATTCAACTTGGGCCTGGCATACTGTTATGACCCCAATGGCAGAGGGTCTCAGAAGTAATTCCCAAGTCTGCAAACACAAAAAAACAGCTCATAGGACAGTGGTAACTGGGCTGACCATATATCTAATCCTAGCACCACAAATAGCAGCAGCCGGGGAACGTGCCTACGTTGGTTCTAGACGTCTCGCGCCAGCCGGAGAACTAACTAACCCTAGAAGGGAAAAGATAGACCTTTCTTGCCTCCAGAGAAAAGACCCCAAAAGTTGGATACAAGCCCCCAACAAATAATAACGGTGAGGTAAGAAGAAAAGACAAACGTAAGAATGAACTAGATATTTAGCAAAGAGAGGCCCACTGACTAATAGCAGAATATAGTAAGATGACTTATACGGTCAGCAAAAACCCTATCAAAATTTCCACGCTGGATATACAAGAACCCCCGAACCGTCTAACGGCTCGGGGGGAGGATACCAGCCCCCTAGAGCTTCCAGCAAAATCAGGAATCACATTTAGTACAAGCTGGACAAATAAATAAGAGCAATGCAAATAACCAAAAAACAAGGAAGCAGGACTTAGCTTAATTTTGCAAGAACCACGACCAGCAGACAGGAGCAAACAGAAAGGAACTGATTACAATGATGCCAGGCACCAGACTGAGAATTCAGGAAGTTTATATAGCAACACCCCTGGACTAACGACCCAGGTGGGTGCCAAACTAGGGAAAGACAATCCCAGAGTCATATCACTAGTGACCACAAGAGGGAGCCAAAAAAGTCTAATTCACAACAGTACCCCCCCTTTAAGGAGGGGTGACCGAACCCTCACCAAGACCACCAGGGCGATCAGGATGAGCAGCGTGAAAGGCACGAACTAAATCGGCCGCATGCACATCAGAGGCAACCACCCAGGAATTATCCTCCTGACCATAGCCCTTCCACTTGACCAGATACTGAAGCCTCCGCCTGGAGAAACGAGAATCCAAGATCTTCTCCACCACGTACTCTAACTCGCCCTCAACCAACACCGGAGCAGGAGGCTCAACAGAAGGAACCACAGGTACAACGTACCGCCGCAACAAAGACCTATGGAACACGTTGTGAATGGCAAACGACACAGGAAGATCCAAGCGAAAGGACACGGGATTAAGGATTTCCAATATCTTGTAAGGACCGATGAAGCGAGGCTTAAATTTAGGAGAGGAGACCTTCATAGGAACAAATCGAGAAGACAGCCATACCAAGTCCCCAACACGAAGTCGGGGACCCACACCGTGGCGGCGGTTGGCAAAACGCTGAGCCTTCTCCTGTGACAACTTTAAGTTGTCCACCACATGATTCCAAATCTGCTGCAACTTATCCACCACAGAATCTACCCCAGGACAGTCAGAAGGCTCCACATGTCCCGAGGAAAAACGAGGATGGAAACCAGAGTTGCAGAAAAATGGCGAAACCAAAGTAGCGGAACTAGCCCGATTATTAAGGGCAAACTCAGCCAACGGCAAGAAGGTCACCCAATCATCCTGATCTGCAGAAACAAAACACCTCAAATAAGCCTCCAGAGTCTGATTAGTTCGCTCCGTTTGTCCATTAGTCTGAGGATGAAAGGCAGACGAAAACGACAAATCAATGCCCATCTTAGCACAGAAGGATCGCCAGAACCTGGAAACAAACTGGGATCCTCTGTCAGACACGATATTCTCAGGAATGCCGTGTAAACGAACCACATTCTGAAAGAACAAAGGAACCAGATCGGAAGAGGAAGGCAGCTTAGGCAAAGATACCAAATGGACCATCTTGGAAAAGCGATCACATACCACCCAGATGACAGACATGCCCTGAGACACCGGAAGATCTGAAATGAAATCCATGGAAATGTGTGTCCAAGGCCTCTTCGGGACAGGCAAGGGCAAGAGCAACCCGCTGGCACGAGAACAGCAAGGCTTAGCTCGAGCACAAGTCCCACAGGACTGCACAAATGACCGCACATCCCGTGACAAAGAAGGCCACCAAAAGGACCTAGCCACCAAATCTCTGGTGCCAAAAATTCCCGGATGCCCTGCCAACACCGAGGAATGAACCTCGGAAATGACTCTGCTGGTCCACTTATCAGGAACAAACAGTCTGTCAGGTGGACAAGAGTCAGGTCTACCAGCCTGAAATCTCTGCAACACACGTCGCAAATCCGGAGAAATGGCTGACAAGATTACTCCCTCTTTAAGAATACCAACAGGTTCTGCGACTCCAGGAGAGTCAGGCACAAAGCTCCTTGAAAGAGCATCAGCCTTCACATTCTTTGAACCTGGTAAATACGAGACCACAAAGTCAAAACGGGAGAAAAACAATGACCAACGGGCCTGTCTAGGATTCAGGCGTTTAGCAGACTCGAGATACATCAGATTTTTGTGATCAGTCAAGACCACCACACGATGCTTAGCACCCTCGAGCCAATGACGCCACTCAAATGCCCACTTAATGGCCAACAACTCCCGATTGCCAACATCATAATTCCGCTCAGCGGGCGAAAACTTCCTAGAGAAAAAAGCACATGGTCTCATTACAGAGCAACCAGGGCCTCTCTGCGACAAAATGGCCCCTGCCCCAATCTCAGAAGCATCCACTTCAACCTGAAAGGGAAGTGAGACATCAGGCTGGCACAAAACAGGCGCCGAAGTAAACCGGCGCTTCAACTCTTGGAAAGCTTCCACGGCTGCAGGAGCCCAGTTAGCAACATCAGAACCTTTCTTGGTCATATCCGTCAAAGGTTTAACAACGCTAGAAAAATTAGCGATAAAACGACGGTAGAAGTTAGCAAAACCCAAGAACTTCTTAAGACTCTTAACTGACGTGGGTTGAGTCCAATCATGAATAGCTCGGACCTTGACTAGGTCCATCTCCACCGCAGAAGGGGAAAAAATAAAACCCAAAAAGGGAACCTTCTGTACTCCAAAGAGACACTTTGAGCCCTTAACAAACAAAGCATTCTCACGCAAAACCTGAAACACCATCCTGACCTGCTCTACATGCGAGTCCCAATCATCAGAAAAAAACAGAATATCATCCAGATAAACAATCATAAATTTATCCAGATACTTCCGGAAAATATCATGCATAAAGGACTGAAACATTGAAGGAGCATTAGAGAGCCCAAAAGGCATCACCAAGTACTCAAAATGACCTTCGGGCGTATTAAATGCAGTTTTCCATTCATCTCCTTGCTTAATGCGCACAAGGTTGTACGCACCACGAAGATCTATCTTGGTGAACCACTTGGCACCTTTAATCCGGGCAAACAAGTCCGACAACAGAGGCAAAGGATACTGAAATTTAACAGTGATTTTATTCAGAAGCCGATAGTCAATACAAGGTCTCAAAGATCCGTCCTTCTTGGCCACAAAAAAGAATCCCGCACCAAGAGGGGAAGAGGATGGACGGATATGCCCCTTCTCCAGAGATTCCTTGATATACGAACGCATTGCGGTATGCTCAGGTACAGACAGATTAAATAATCTTCCCTTAGGAAATTTACTACCTGGAATCAAATCTATAGCACAGTCACAGTCCCTATGAGGAGGGAGAGCACTGGACCTGGACTCGCTGAATACATCCTGATAATCAGACAAATACTCAGGAACTTCCGAAGGAGTAGAGGAAGCAATAGACACCGGGGGGGAATCACCATGAATTCCCTGACAGCCCCAACTTGACACAGACATTGCCTTCCAATCCAAGACTGGATTATGGGTCTGTAACCATGGCAGACCCAAAACGACCAAATCATGCATTTTATGCAGCACAAGAAAACGAATCACCTCCCGATGTTCAGGAGTCATGCACATGGTTACCTGTGTCCAAAACTGCGGTTTATTTTCCGCCAATGGGGTAGCATCAATACCTCTAAGAGGGATAGGATTTACCAACGGCTCAAGAACAAAACCACAGCGCTTGGCAAATGACAGATCCATAAGACTCAGGGCAGCACCTGAATCCACAAACGCCATAACAGGGTAGGAGGACAATGAGCAAATTAAAGTCACAGACAAAATAAATTTAGGTTGCAAATTACCAATGGCGACAGGACTAACAACCCTTGTTAGGCGTTTAGAGCATGCTGATATAACATGTGTAGAATCACCACAGTAAAAACACAACCCATTCTGACGTCTATGATTTTTCCGTTCATTTCTAGTCTGAATTCTACCACATTGCATTAAATCAGGTGTTTGTTCAGACAACACCACCAGAGGATTAGCGGCTTTGCGCTCCCGCAAACGCCGGTCAATTTGAATAGCCAGCGCCATGGAATCATTCAGACTTGTAGGAATGGAGAAACCCACCATCACATTCTTAATGGCTTCTGAAAGGCCATTTCTGAAATTAGCGGCCAGAGCACACTCATTCCACTGAGTAAGCACGGACCATTTCCGAAATTTTTGGCAATACACTTCAGCTTCATCCTGGCCCTGAGAAATAGCCAGCAAGGCTTTTTCTGCCTGAATTTCAAGATTGGGTTCCTCGTAAAGCAATCCGAGCGCCAGAAAAAACGCATCAATATTTGCCAATGCCGGATCTCCTGGCGCTAGCGAGAAAGCCCAATCCTGAGGGTCGCCCCGCAAAAAAGAGATAACAATTTTAACTTGCTGAGCTGAGTCTCCAGATGAACGGGGTCTCAGAGACAGAAACAATTTACAATTATTCCTGAAATTCCTAAACTTAAATCGGTCTCCAGAGAACAGTTCAGGAATAGGTATTTTAGGTTCAGACATAGGACTACTAGTAACAAAATCTTGTATGCCCTGCACACGAGCAGCAAGCTGATCTACACTTGTAATCAAGGTCTGGACATTCATGTCTGCAGCAAGCACAAGCCACTCAGAGGTAAAGGGGAGGAAGAAAGAAAAAAAAAAAAAAAAACTCAGAATTTCCTTTCTTATTATCCCACTTCTGCAATGCATTAAACATTCAACTTGGGCCTGGCATACTGTTATGACCCCAATGGCAGAGGGTCTCAGAAGTAATTCCCAAGTCTGCAAACACAAAAAAACAGCTCATAGGACAGTGGTAACTGGGCTGACCATATATCTAATCCTAGCACCACAAATAGCAGCAGCCGGGGAACGTGCCTACGTTGGTTCTAGACGTCTCGCGCCAGCCGGAGAACTAACTAACCCTAGAAGGGAAAAGATAGACCTTTCTTGCCTCCAGAGAAAAGACCCCAAAAGTTGGATACAAGCCCCCAACAAATAATAACGGTGAGGTAAGAAGAAAAGACAAACGTAAGAATGAACTAGATATTTAGCAAAGAGAGGCCCACTGACTAATAGCAGAATATAGTAAGATGACTTATACGGTCAGCAAAAACCCTATCAAAATTTCCACGCTGGATATACAAGAACCCCCGAACCGTCTAACGGCTCGGGGGGAGGATACCAGCCCCCTAGAGCTTCCAGCAAAATCAGGAATCACATTTAGTACAAGCTGGACAAATAAATAAGAGCAATGCAAATAACCAAAAAACAAGGAAGCAGGACTTAGCTTAATTTTGCAAGAACCACGACCAGCAGACAGGAGCAAACAGAAAGGAACTGATTACAACGATGCCAGGCACCAGACTGAGAATTCAGGAAGTTTATATAGCAACACCCCTGGACTAACGACCCAGGTGGGTGCCAAACTAGGGAAAGACAATCCCAGAGTCATATCACTAGTGACCACAAGAGGGAGCCAAAAAAGTCTAATTCACAACAGTGTGGCCTCTCTCTCCTGAGCTGGAAATTGTATATAAGGCTTCCCCAGTCTGGTGTTTCACTGGTTGGACCCAGTCCTTTTGTCTGCCCTTATTCACACTGAGGCCAACATTGACACAAGGTAAGGATTTAATATTAGACTGTGTATGACTGTCCCGATCAGAGTTACCTTGACGAGGTGGGATAGATTTTGTGCTATTTTTGATAAAAACACAGTATTACTAAAAACTCTATGTTATTTAAATGCACTTTTTGCTTTTTATTTACTTAGTTACAGCAGGGTTTTTGCTCACTTTTTCTCTTATAGTTTTTACAAGTATTAATAATCATAGTAATCCTAAATGACCTATAACATGAACAGTTTATTCTGATTTCATGTCAGATATTGAGAAAAACCTGCAGATGTCTCTATATAGTGGATGGAAACTTCTGGTTTCAACTGTACCTTCAGTTCCTCCTGGTGCCACGTCTTGAGACTTTCCTCCTCAAACACACAACACAGAGAAAAAAAACAGTGGCTGCACATTTTGACTTCCCAGCCACACCCTTGAGGTAGAGATATGGTGAGTAGGTGTCCCGCCCATCTCTCACCTACTCACTAAAAACCTAACCCTTGTAATGCCGATAAACCCCTTCAGCACGTAACATGCTGGGGAGAAATGTGAGTTTCACATCACGGAATGAAGCAATCTTCGTGACACATATCTCCCCTCACATACAGCGCCAGTGACCCTGTCACATGTTCACATGATATTACACAGGGGGACTGTCTGTATTACACAGCTGATATCACATAGGATGAGTGTCTGTATTGCACATGTGACATTACACAGGGGGAGTGTCTTTATTACACATGTTATATTAATCAGGAGGTTGTCTGTATTACAGGTGTGATATTTCATGGGGTATCTATATTACACATGTAATATTACACAGGGGAGGGTCTGTATTGTTCGTGTTATATTACATGGGGGAATGTCTGTGTTACACGTGTGATTAAATGGGGGAGTGTCTGTATTACATGTGTGATATTACATGGTAGAGTGTCTGTATTACATAGAATCATAGAATTGCAAGGGACCTCCTGGGTCATCATGTCCAATCCCCTGCTTAAAGCAGGAGTCACTAAACCATCTCAGACAGATGTCTGTCCAGCCTCTGTGTGAAGACTTCCATTGAAGGAGAACTCACCACAGCCTGTTGTGGCAGCCTGTTCCTCATTGATCACTCTGTCAAAAAGTCTTTCCTAATGTCTAATCTGTA
The DNA here is from genome assembly GCF_051348905.1 of Ranitomeya variabilis. Classification (NCBI taxonomy): domain Eukaryota; kingdom Metazoa; phylum Chordata; class Amphibia; order Anura; family Dendrobatidae; genus Ranitomeya; species Ranitomeya variabilis. Next base: position 3,637,612 of record NC_135237.1, on the reverse strand, counting down.
TCTTCTCCCTTTCAGTTTCATCACATTGCTTCTAGTCTTTCCTAGTGGAAATGAGAATAATGCTGATCCCTCTACACTGTGACAGCCCTTCAGATATTTGTAGACAGCTATTAAGTCTCCTCAGTCTTCTTTTCTGCAAGCTAAACATTCCCAAATCCTGTAACCATTCCCCATAGGACATGGTTTGCCGACCAGTCACCATTCTGGTTGCTCTTCTCTGGTACCTGATTTGGCTTGGACTCTGACCTGCTGTTTCTTGTCTTTGGCATATCTGCTCCTGACTGGTATTGACCCGTTTGGCTTGTTTCTGACTCTGTGCTTGATTATTCCATTGGTACTGTGCTACAGACTAAAAGTGACCCGGCTTGTTTACTATTCCACTGCCAGCTGGTGGTGGCCTCCCTGCTGCGCTGTAGGTCTGCTTCTGCTGTGTGTAGTCCTCTCTCCACTTTATCGCTATCTAGTGGAGCAGCATCTACCTGCATAGCAGCAGCAACTGTGACATCTCCTGTTCTCCAAGAATTTTCAAAGAATATGGAGAGTGGCTCAAAAATGACATCTGCTATCTCCTTCAGTACCCTGGGGTGTAGTTCATCTGGACCCGGAGACTTGAATTCATTTATGTTAGCTAAGTGTTTCCTCACTATCTTTCTGTTTGTAGATATCATGGGTTCTTCTATTCCTTTAATAGGACAGTGAAGATCAGTTGATGTTGCATTTCCTTTCTGAGAGAAAACATGCAAAATAGGAATTTAAAAGTTTGACCTTCTCAACATCCTTTCTTTCCATGTCATCATTTTCATCTTGTAAAAATCCTATAGCATCTTTGATTTTTTTCTCTTACTTTTGACATATCTCCAAAATCCTTTCTTACTGCTTTTGCACCTCTTGCAAGCCTTAATTCATTGTCAGCTTTAGATAATCTGATTCGTGCCCTGCAGGTTCTACATAAATTTAAATATAATTTGGCCTGCACTCTAAATTTAGATCGGGGTGCTGGTGAGACAGACCGTAAGGTCTAGTATCAGTATTATTGAAATCCACCGCACTCCCTGTGTGGAATATCTTAGAAACAAAAGGATTTTTTGAAACTTGCTAATTTATTCAAGTGAAAAACAGAAAATCAAATGTGACAGATCAAATAGTAGGCAGTACAAGCGACTCAGTGATTTGACGTTTCGACCCTCCCGGGTCTTACTCTAAAGTCGCACTTAATGCAGGATTTATGAGTGGCTCTTATGGTAACGAGGATGTTATCCCTGTAGTGTCAAGGGGCAGGTACAGTCTTTTTGATACCAAGTATGGCCTAATAGTTGATTTTTCTCTGAGTATGACCTTGCTGAGGAATAGCAGCCGTGTATCATGCCTTCCCACAGGACGCAGGAGCGCTATCCCCCATCCACTAAGGGTATTAAGCCTACATGTCCACCAGCAAGATGCAGAGGCGCCGCTGTTACCCCTCTACAAGTCTTTATCCAGAACTGGCAAATCTATTAAACCACATACAACTTACCAGCAATTTAAGGCTGATACATTGGCACCTGCAAAAAAGGTTGTCTCCAGTGACATACCAACTTTCTATTTGAATCGCATATGCAAACAGCATCAAGACGCTGATACACGGCTGCTATTCCTCAGCAAGGTCATACTCAGAGAAAAATCAACTATTAGGCCATACTTGGTATCAAAAAGACTGTACCTGCCCCTTGACACTACAGGGATAACATCCTCGTTACCATAAGAGCCACTCATAAATCCTGGATTAAGTGCGACTTTAGAGTAAGACCCGGGAGGGTCGAAACGTCAAATCACTGAGTCGCTTGTACTGCCTACTATTTGATCTGTCACATTTGATTTTCTGTTTTTCACTTGAATAAATTAGCAAGTTTCAAAAAATCCTTTTGTTTCTAAGATATTCCACACAGGGAGTGCGGTGGATTTCAATAATACTGCAGGTTCTACAGACAGCATTATTTCTTCTTTAGATATGCCTCCCTCTTTCCATTTGATAAACATTTCTCTTTTCCTTTTTAGCATGTGTTTAAGTTCTGTGTTCATCCATCCTGGTTTCCTTTAATGCTTTGTATTCTTCCCTCTTTTCGGAATTGTTAACGATTGTGTTTTGAGAATCGAATTTTTCAAAATTTCCCATCCTTCCTGGACATTTTTGTCCTTAAGGATATCCAGCCATTGGATCCCTCCGATTCTCTTTCTGAGTCCCTTAAAATCTGCCTTTCTAAAATCTAACCTTGAAGTCTGAATCTTCACAGGTCTTCCCCATCTAGTTATCCAAAATTCTAAAATAGCATGACATGTGTGATATTACATGGTGGAGTGTTTGTATTACATGGGGAAGGGTCTGTATTACACAGGGGAGCATCTGTATTAAATATGTGATATTACATTGTGGAGTGTGTGTTACACGTGTGATATTACACGGGGGAGTGTCTGTATTACACGCAGGGCCGTATTTAGAGTTTCTGTTGCCCTAGGCACTTTTAGTGCTGCCTCCCCCTTTGGTGAGTATGACACTATCGGCAGTGACTTTGGCAATAATTGCTGATGTGAAAGTCGCCTTTTGCAGCAGATCCGGCAGTTTTTCCACATCTGCTGTGTAACGGATAACTTACGGCAACACTGCGTTCGGCCTCATTCATTCCCTATGGGACTTGCGGACATGTGCGGCACTTGCGGTTTTGCAGCGATCCGGCAAATGCGGTACTTACAGCAATGGAAAAAAATCGCTATTAGCAGTGTTTTTTTGTCTCACTGCAAGTGCAAATCCGCAAGTGCCGCACATGTCCGCAAGTAGCCATCGCTACCTGTCCCTGCACCTTGCTAGCTCATCCCTCTCTGACCTAAAACTACACTGTAAAGCTTTAGAAAAACAATTTATTAACTGCCATATTTTTATGATAATGAGGCTCCAGGCTACGGCGTAGACTAGGACGGGCAGTCTCCGTGTCTCCATTCTCTCTGTGCACACCCTCAGTCCCTGCCTCACTGCCTGTGCACGGACCTCCCTCCACCGGACCCCGTAATCACCGCTCGCAGTGGCATACCGGCAGAGGTGTATCTAGGGTTTATGGCACCAGGGGCAAGAATTCATTTTGGCCAAACCCCCAACAAGGACATATGGGATTTGCACACTTAGGCTACTTTCACATTAGCGTTTTAATCTGCAGCGTTTAATCCGCAAACGCAAGGACACGAAAAACGCATGAAAACGCGTGTAAACGCAGCGTTTTTAAAACGCTTACGGTTACCGCATGCGTCATTAAAACGCAGCGTTAACATGCTTTTGCTTGCGTTTTCCATGCATTTGCGTTTTTTGTGCGCATGTCGCAAAAATTTACCAGAGAAAAATTCTAGATGCAAGAACCAGCCAATGGGACTACAGAGGGCGTGTATTATGTGAAATCTATATATAGACCCTAGGACAGCTGAAATCTTCAGATTTTGCTCCTGTGTCCTGTGAGAAGATGGATCTTCACATGGATAGCTATTACTTCAAACTGGATCTGAGCATCAAGATTTTTCTGGCATGTGCGTTTGCTTGGGAGCAACACCGAAACCGGGAAAGACAGAGAAGGACACGGCGTAGGCGGTTTTGGCAACACTCCATTGTAGAACTGCGTGAGAGCCGTGGTGCATATCACACCCTGTATGGTGAGCTCAATGAGAACCCAGAAAAATTCCCGGAATATACCAGGATGTCACAAGACTCTTTCCGGGATTTGCTTGATCGTGTCCAAGGAGCCATCCGGAGACAGGACACACAGCTCCGTAGAGCCATTCCACCAGAGGAACGTCTCCTGGTTACCTTAAGGTACGTAATAATTCTAAACAAAAGCTACCCAAAATTTTTTGCAGGTCTGATGTTTTTTTGCCTATTTTGTAAATTATTTATTCTTACTACAGATTTCTTGCAACTGGAGAGAGCTTGTCATCCCTTCATTTCCACTACCGCCTTGGGATTTCCACGCTGTCCGGAATTGTTTTTGAAACCTGCCGGGCTTTATGGACCATTCTCCATGAGGAATTTATACCCATACCCACGGAGGACATGTGGAAAGAAATTGCTGACAAATTTTGGACTGTTTGTGATTTTCCCAACTGTTTGGGTGCGGTGGATGGGAAGCACATCCGGATTACCAAACCAGCCAGAACGGGATCACAGTTCTTCAACTACAAAAAATATTTTTCAGTAGTTCTTATGGCAATAGCCGATGCGGACTGTCGCTTCATTGCTGTGGACATTGGTGCTTTTGGCCGTGGCAACGATTCACAGACTTTTAAAACCTCTGATATGGGCCGACGTGTTTATGGCAAAAATTTTAATTTCCCACAGCCACGACCACTCCCCTACACTCAAGGCCCACCGCTGCCATTTGTAATGGTTGGGGATGAGGCCTTTCAGATGAGTGAAAATCTCCTGAAGCCCTATTCAAGTCGGGACTTGAACCGCACAAAACGGATCTATAACTACAGACTAACCAGGGCACGCAGAACAGTAGAGTGTGCCTTTGGGATTATGGTGTCCAAATGGCGCATTCTAGCAACTGCAATAAATCTAAAAATGGAGACAGTGGATGAGGTGGTTAAAGCCTGTGTGGTTCTCCACAATTTCATTCTGGCTAAGGAGCGACCCACCATAGAACTTGATGAGCCTGTTGCAAACCCTTTGCCTGATTACCGTCATCACCCGCTGCGGTCAACAGTTGAAGTAGGCCACATGCGGGACCAATTTGCAGCGTTTTTTGATTCTGACATTGGACGTGTGCCATGGCAGGACAATATGGTGTAAAATGTACTGCTGGTTTCGGGTCTGCAAATTTATGTTTGGAATGTTAATGTTTTTTCTAATAAAATAATTGTGATTTACTTTCTTCACCATGTCTCCTATCTATTTCCTTAACAAACCACTTTGGGTTTTTGGGCTTAGGTTGTTGACGTAATTGAGTCCTGTCTTGGTTCACCATTAGCTATTTGCCGCAGACTGTATAGACGATGTCCGTTATTGTCGCAGTATTTGTCCAGTACTTAACATCAGTATTTGTAAGCCAAAACCAGGAGCGGTAGTTAAATTCTTTTAGTGGTGCATATCTGTTTATTGTACTTTTCCTCACATAGTTCCACTCCAGGTTTAGGCTTACAAATAGTGCTGTAAAATACAGAGCGAATAGTGACAGTGTGACGGCAGCCTACACCAGAGATCTATAGTCATCAAGTCACGTGTCTGAACTAATGAATTCATGATGCTATTTGCTCTTGAATTCATTTTTCCTGACACTTGTCCAGGTGAGTATAGATATGCCATGTACATTGTTCCTTCACTTTGTGTGAAATATATGTATATGTACCAATAAGATAAAATGGAGGTAATACAATGCATTTCTAAAATCAGCAGGTCAGGGGTCATAAATAATGTTTCTGATAAGACACGACCTGTTGAGTATAGTTGTGCTGTGTATTACCACCATTTTGTCTTCTGTGTGCGACCAAAAGTCACGGAGTAAACAGAAAGAACTGTTTTTGGAGAAAATACAAGTGTTATTTTTGGGGGCAACCTCATATCTCTCAACCAAACACACACCAAGCTTCAGTGTTCTGCTAAGTAAGTACTGGAGGTTGGAGGTGGCCCCCAAAAAAGTGTTTGACGCATTATTTGTTATTGGCGCATGCTGTGTGGTGACGGCGGCGAAATACACAATTAACCAAACCTTATTGGGGCAAAACACAGGTTTATTAAACACACACAAACCAAAAAATTAACTGCGCCTGCTTGGGGTTGAGTGCCGATATTGTGGGGTGTCCAGTTGTGAGGTCTGGCTTATTGTAGCCGACATAGGGGTGGCAGGAGAAGGCGCTATGAAGCTGCTGGGGTCAGGAAATTCCGGGATTGGGCTAGACACATGAGAGGGCTGAGACACACTGGAAGGGTGAGACAAACCAGACATTACAGACACATTGGGAGGTGAGGGGGGAGGGATAGCTATTGTTTTTTGCTTTTTTTTGCCTTTCCCCTTCCTTGTTTGGCGCGGGTTCGTTGTTGTGGTGGCAGGGAACGCCAGGCCAGGGTCCGGCAACGGCAGTCTTGTGGTGGTGCCAGGAAACGCCAGGGCAGGGTCAGGCAATGGCAGTCTTGTTGTGGTGGCGGGGAACGCCAGGCCAGGGTCCGGCAACGGCAGTCTTGTGGTGGTGCCAGGAAACGCCAGGGCAGGGTCAGGCAATGGCAGTCTTGTTGTGGTGGCGGGGAACGCCAGGCCAGGGTCCGGCATCGGCAGTCTTGTGGTGGTGGCGGGGAACGCCAGGCCAGGGTCCTGCGGCGGAACTCTTGTTGTGGTAGCGGGGAACGCCAGACCAGGGTCCTGCGGCGGAACTCTTGTGGTGGTAGCGGGGAACGCCAGACCAGGGTCCTGCGGCGGCAGCATGGTGGTGGCAGTGGAGGAGGCCCAAGCAGGAGCAGCAGTTGTCATGGTGGTGGCGGTGGGCTGACCCACTGCACTGGGCATGGTGGTGGTGCTATAATACGGTCCGGCAGTGTTTGGAATGGAGGTGGCCGTGCAGTGGTATGCAGCAGATGTCGGCATTGATGTAAAGCGTGACAGTGTGGGCACTGTTGGAAATGCCCCCACTGTCTGCTGAAAATACCGACTCTGCTGCATAGCCTGCACGTAAGCAGCATTGCAGGCCTGCATAACAGTAATCTGGAGCTCAGGACTAAGGTGTTCCGACATGCCCTGTTCTATCTGATTAAAAAAATGATGTGCTGGCCTCTGGAGGTCGGCTTTCACTTGGGCAAGGGCTGTGGTTACCTCCTGGATACGTGTGCTCATATGACTAATGGCAGTATCCAGTCGGTCACCCATCGCCTTGAGTCCCTCATGGAAGACCGAGCTCAAGTGCAAAAACTCGGGCATGAGTGACCTGTCCGCGGCCCTCTGCCGCTGCCGGGAGGAGCCCATAAAAAATTGGCTAGAGGCAGAGGACTGGGGAAGGGGAACACCTGATGGACCAGCTTCCTGGTCTCCAGGTTGTGTGGCAGGCCCACTTGCTGCAGCGCTGGAGGATGGCTGGGACGGGTCCGTGGCTGACTGATGAAGGACCGCTCCAGAACCTGGGCCAACAGTGGAGCTCCAAGTGCTGCGGAAAAAAAAAAAAATATTACAAAACATTTACAAAAAGATAACTGAACAGTTAGATACACATTCAGATAGGGAAAGGTCACACTAACACTATTTGTAGTGAATTTTACATCAGAATTTGCAAGCCAGGAGTTCAACAGTAGGAATAAAAGTTTCATAAAACAACATGCTATACTTCTGCATGCATCGACCAGTCCTTGGGGATTAAAAAAACTGATGTAAACTATGAAGAGACGATGGAGGCAATACAAGCCATATCTCTATACAAGGTATTGGGAAGCCAAAACCTGGAGAGGAACTATGTGAGGGAAAGTATTCAAAGAACACGTACCCCACTTCTGCATCTATCAATCACTCAAGGTTTTGGATTACAAATACTGATTTGAAATAATGACCCACAAAAAATTGCATTATACACCACTTATTTTTTTCTTTTTTAACCAATATACTTACGTTCTTCGTGCAAGGACCGGTCTTAAAAACGCAAGGATGCGGTGGTACTTGTATTTGCGTATCCTTGCTGCAGAACCACTTGGAAGCTGGCTCTCTTGGCGCAGGTCCTTGTTGAAGCGGTCCTTCATCGATCTCCAACGTGTTTTCACTTTTGACACTGTTGGCAAAACAAAACATAATAGTTAGGACAATGGTCTTTTGACCATGGTCACACAACTGTATGTGCTGTGAAAAAATAATGACTTTCTCACATCATACACAGTTGTGTGAGCATGGCCAAGGTATTGACTACATCACACTGCATTGCGATACTTACCAAATGCAGAACGGACCCGAGCCGGGGCATTGGCCCAGCCATCCCACAACGCTGCGGCCACCTCATTCCAAAGCCTCCAGATCGTCACATTGTTGGCGTGCAGTGGATCCCGGGTGTCCCACAATGCGACTCGCTCGTGAACCAGCGAGATGAGGTGTTCATTCTCAATTAGGTCCTCATCCTCCTCTGGAACCTAACAACAAAAAGTACATTAATATAGGAGGCGTTCACATACGGAAGACAGAAAACAGAATCAGAGGAATGGCATGAATATTGAAGTAAAAAAAAACACTGGTGCTGAAGCAAAAGGGAAAGAAAGAGAGAAGTAGAAAGAAATGAAGATTCAAGAATTATAAAGTGAGGATACAATACACATTCAGCCAGCTATACTTACACGATGCCGCCGTCTTGCCCGGCCGTGACTACGCTGCTCCTGCCCAGTCTCCTGCCCAGTCTCTTCCGCTGTAGAAGAAGTGGTCTGAAAAAGGGAAAATATACATTGTCATATGTGTAGATGTGACAGTGAATACTTACCAATCTGAGGAGGTGAATACTCACTTCGCTGACATGTTCCCCTTGTGCAGGCCCAGGCGTTTCCTCATCAGAAGCAGAAGACATTCTGATGTGTGCAGAAAGAAAGGAATGACAGAAATTAGGGCATATAGACACAGATTATAGAAAAGAAATGCATTGGATAGGATATACTCACATAGTTCTGAGGCTTGTTTGCTGCTCCAAGGGGCTGTGGGGCGTCTCGTCTGCAAGGCAGTCTGCTGACTAGTGACCTGCAACTGTCCACTACCTCCCTTTATCACCTTGTATGTGGGGGGTGGCTTATCAGTGTCTAGACATGTTTTTCTCAATTGAGACGCATGCGTCGGCAAACGCAAGCAAACGCATGTACTGAAAAACGCATGCGTTTACATAGACTACAATGCGTTTTTTGGGCGCAAACCTTGCGCAATCAGCCGCATACATTTCCAGGCGGCAAAATGACGCCTCTAAAAATTACTACATGTTGCATTTCCGTGCCAAGACGCAGACGGCTAGACGACGCATGCGTCGTCAAACGCGGCAAAACGCGAACATAGAAAAACGCATGCGTCGATAATGTTAAAGATAGGAATACACAACGAATGCAGATATTTGCGGAAGAAACGCTGCGGACACAACCGCAAATGTGAAAGCGGCCTTAGTCATGTACCGACGAGCTCCTCTCCCTAATGCTCTCAATGTTCAGTGAAAAACAGAAGCAGAAGAGAAGCTCGATGTCAAAGGACCACAAGTGTGAAAATCGCATATGAGTGAAGTGTCCATGTGACGACGACTGGAACCTGCAGAGCTGAGTCCTGACATCGCAGCTTCTGAATTCTCACAGCTAATGCACTGCACACATTTAGGATTCTCCCTGGCCGGTGGATGGTCATGTCAGCACAAGCATGTGGTTTATATACTTCTGATCACATTCCGACTAGACGTGTCGGGCCTCGCTCAGTTCATTTTCATTGGCGGAGGCCACACATGTCTAGTCAGCATGTGACCGCATGTATGTAAATCGCCAGCATGAGAGAATCCTGACAGCGTGCAGTGCGCACTGTGAGAAGTCAGAAGTCTGCAGTCACAAAGAATGACTGCAGACTCAATATAAACCTGGACATTCCCTTTAATTCTCATGTTTTTATTTATGTTAGGAGCATTAGTCAGTATCACAAATAACATTTACATCCAGGTACCTGATAGATGACGTCGTCTCTGGAGTCGTTCTCCTTCTTTTCTTCATCTTGTCCAGATCCCATGATGAGTTTTCTCATCCACAGACGTCTCTGCAGACTTCCTTCTTCTCCGCTCTTTTGCAGAAAATCTCCACATGACGCCCTTAAAGATATAAGTGTCATTATAATGCTCCTGTATAAAACATTTCCCCTCACTATATTGTCTGCACAAAACATGACCCCCACACTGTCCCTCTTATGGTACATGCTCTTCACACGGACCTCTCCTTTCCATACCGGCCCCCTCTTCATACTGTCCTGTCATACTGTGTCCCCCCTATAGGGCCCAGTCTCTGTACTGTACTCTCTCATCACACTCGCCCTCCTTGGTATACTGTCCCCTCCTGGCTGTGCCCTTACACTGTCCCCCATGCTACGAACCCACTACTCAGTTTCTATTCTATGCCCAATCACTTTTCTCCCCCATACTGTCTCCTCACACTATTCCCCTCTCTCCTCATACTGTCTCCTCTCACATCCCCCGTTCACCATACTGTCTCCTCACACTATTTCCCTCCCTCATACTGTCTCCTCTCACATCCCCCTGTTCACCATACTGTCTCCTAATATATTTACCCTCACTTTCTATACTGCCTGCTCACCTGACTCTCCATACTGTGTCTCCACACATCCCATTACCCTCACCCCGTACTCTGTCCACATACATTTTTCACATCACTGCTCATACTGTGTCCACATACATTCCCCCGTCGCTCCCCATACTGTCTGCACCAATCCCCCCATACTGTTTCCTCATACATGCCCCATTCCCCAGTACTGTTTCCTCATACATGCCCCCATTCCCCAGTACTGTTTCCTCATATATGCCCCTCATTCCCCCGTACTTTTTCCTCATACATGTCCCTCATTGCCTAGTATTGTTTCCTCATATATGCCCCCCATTCCCCCATACTGTTTCCTCATACATGTCCCCCATTGCCCAGAACTGTTTCCTCATACATGCCCCTCATTCCCCCATACTGTTTCCTCATACATGCCCCTCATTCCTCCGTACTGTTTCCTCATACATGTCCCCCATTGCCCAGTACTGTTTCCTCATACATGCCCCTTATTCCCCCTTACTGTTTCCTCATACATGTCCCTCATTGCCTAGTATTGTTTCCTCATGTATGCCCCCCATTCCCCCATACTGTTTCCTCATACATGTCCCTCATTGCCTAGTATTGTTTCCTCATGTATGCCCCTCATTCCTCCGTACTGTTTCCTCATACATGCCCCTTATTCCCCCTTACTGTTTCCTCATACATGTCCCTCATTGCCTAGTATTGTTTCCTCATGTATGCCCCCCATTCCCCCATACTGTTTCCTCATACATGCCCCTCATTCCTCCGTACTGTTTCCTCATACATGCCCCTCATTCCCCCCAGTAGTGTTTCCTCATACATGCCCCTTATTCCCCCTTACTGTTTCCTCATACATGCCCCTCATTCCCCCGTACTGTTCCCCCATCTCCCCCTTTGCTCTTCATTTGTGTCCTCAAATCTCACCCCACACATTAAAAACCCCCATCCCCACTCAAATTCTCCACACATAATAAATCCCCCCATTCAAATTGTCCCCCTCCCATGCACTTAACCTTCGGTGTCTTCTGCTTCATTGGAGCACTTACCACCAGTGTTCGCCTCTGCAGTGCGAGTGAATGACGTCAGCAGAGTGATCACATGATCTGATCAAGCTGCTCACGTCGCTCTGACTGTCAGTCAGAGCCTCAATTGTACTCACTTCTGTAAGATGCAAGTACAATTGATCCCTGGGCAGGGGCAGACACTGACAGCTTGGGGCTTCTGTATGCATGGCTCCCCTGTCCCATCTTGCATGCATGGCTCTGCTCCCCCCTCCCATCCTTGTATGCGTGGCTCTGCTCCACCCTCCCATCCTTGTATGCGTGGCTCTGCTTAACCCCCTCCTCCCATCCTTGTATGCGTGGATCCGCTTCCCCCCTCCTCCCATCCTTGTATGCGTGGCTCTGCTCCCCCCTCCTCCCATCTTGTATGCGTGGCTCTGCTCCCCCCTCCTCCCATCCTTGTATGAGTGGCTCCGCTTCCCCCCTCCCAACTTGTATGCGTGGCTCTGCTCACCCCTCCTCCCATCCTTGTATGCGTGGCTCCGCTTCCCCCCTCCTCCCATCCTTGTATGCATGGCTCCACTCCCCCTCTCTTCCCATCCTTGTATGCGTGCCTCCGCTCCCCCCCTCCTCCCATCCTTGTATGCGTGGCTCCACTCCCCCCTCCTCCCATCCTCGTATGCGTGGCTCCGCTTCCCCCCTCCTCCCATCCTCATATGCATGGCTCCGCTCCTCCCCTCCTCCCATCTTCGTAAGCGTGGCTCCGCCTCCCCCCTCCTCCCATTTTTGTATGCGTGGCTCCGCTCCCCCCTCCTCCCATCCTTGTATGCGTGGCTCCGCTCCCCCCTCCTCCCATCCTTGTATGCGTGGCTTCGCTCCCCCCCCTCCCATCTTGTTTGCGTGGCTCCGCTCCCCCCTCTCATCTTGTATGCGTGGCTCCGCTTCCCCCCTCCTCCCATCCTTGTATGCGTGGCTCCGCTCCCCCCTCCTCCCATCCTCGTATGCGTGGCTCCGCTTCCCCCCTCCTCCCATCCTCATATGCGTGGCTCCGCTCCCCCCTCCTCCCATCTTCGTAAGCGTGGCTCCGCCTCCCCCCTCCTCCCATCCTTGTATGCGTGGCTCCGCTCCCCCCTCCTCCCATCCTTGTATGCGTGGCTCTGCTCCCCCCTCCTCCCATCCTTGTATGCGTGGCTTCGCTCCCCCCCCTCCCATCTTGTTTGCGTGGCTCCGCTCCCCCCCCTCTCATCTTGTATGCGTGGCTCCGCTTCCCCCCTCCTCCCATCGTATGCGTGGCTCCGCTCCCCCCTCCTCCCATCTTCGTAAGCGTGGCTCCGCCTCCCCCCTCCTCCCATCCTCGTATGCGTGGCTCCGCTTCCCCCCTCCTCCCATCCTCATATGCGTGGCTCCGCTCCCCCCTCCTCCCATCTTCGTAAGCGTGGCTCCGCCTCCCCCCTCCTCCCATCCTTGTATGCGTGGCTCCGCTCCCCCCTCCTCCCATCCTTGTATGCGTGGCTCTGCTCCCCCCTCCTCCCATCCTTGTATGCGTGGCTTCGCTCCCCCCCCTCCCATCTTGTTTGCGTGGCTCCGCTCCCCCCCCTCTCATCTTGTATGCGTGGCTCCGCTTCCCCCCTCCTCCCATCGTATGCGTGGCTCCGCTCCCCCCTCCTCCCATCTTCGTAAGCGTGGCTCCGCCTCCCCCCTCCTCCCATCCTTGTATGCGTGGCTCCGCTCCCCCCTCCTCCCATCCTTGTATGCGTGGCTCCGCTCCCCCCTCCTCCCATCTTGTATGCGTGGCTCCGCTCCCCCCTCCTCCCATCCTTGTATGCGTGGCTCCGCTCCCCCCTCCCATCTTGTATGCGTGGCTCCACTCCCCCCTCTCATCTTGTATGCGTTGCTCCGCTTCCCCCCTCCCATCTTGTATGCGTGGCTCCGCTTCCCCCCCTCCCATCTTGTATGCGTGGCTCCGCTTCCTCCCCCTCCCATCTTGTATGCATGGCTCCCCCGTCCTCCTTCATCCTCCCCCGTCCTCCTTCTTCCCCCTGCCATCATACTCACCCTCCTCACAGCGCGCTGAACGGACTCCGTGTCCTGCACTTCTGTCCCGACTCCCGTCGCCGAAGCTTCTTCCAGTGTGAGCGGTCACATGGTACCGCTTATTAAGGTCATGAATATGCGTCCATATTCATCACCTTAATGAGCGGTACCACGTGAGCACAGGACGAGCTGCCAGCGCTAAGGACAATGGAGCTGCAGGCACCGCTGGAGGAGGGTGACTATGTCGTCTTCGAGGAGGGGGGGAGGGAGTGAGGGGGGATGGTGGGTGGACGAACGGGTGCCGGTTAATAAATAATAAAAAAAAAACCTTGCTCAGGTGCCGCCCCCCGCATCCTGCCGTCCTAGGCATGTGCCCTCACATGCCTAGTGGCAAATACGGCCCTGATTACACGTGTGATATTACACGGGGGAGTGTCTGTATTACACGTGTGATATTACATGAGGGAGTGCATCTATTACACGTGTGAATTTTAACACGGTGGAATTTCTTTATTAGAAGAGTGATATTACTCGAGGAGGGAGTGTCTGTATTAAACGTGGGAGTGTCTGTATTACGTGTGTGATATTACACGGGGAGAGTTTCTTTATTACACATGTGATATTACGCGGGGAGAGTGTCTGTATCACACATGTGATATTACACGGGGGGAGTGTCTGTATTACACGTGTGATATTACACGGGGTAGTGTCTGTATTACACATATGATATTACACGCGGGGAGTGTCTGTATTACACGTGTGATATTACACGGGGTAGTGTCTGTATTACACATATGATATTACACGCGGGGAGTGTCTGTATTACACGTGTGATATTACACGGGGTAGTGTCTGTATTACACATATGATATTACACGCGGGGAGTGTCTGTATTACACGTGTGATATTACACGGGGTAGTGTCTGTATTACACATATGATATTACACGCGGGGAGTGTCTGTATTACACGTGTGATATTACACGGGGTAGTGTGTATTACACATATGATATTACACGGGGGGAGTGTCTGTATTACACGTGTGATATTACACGGGGTAGTGTCTGTATTACACATATGATATTACACGCGGGGAGTGTATGTATTACACGTGTGATATTACACGGGGGAGTGTCTGTATTACATGTGTGATATTACAAGCGGGGAGTGTATGTATTACACGTGTGATATTACACGGGGGAGTGTCTGTATTACATGTGTGATATTACACAGGGAGAGTGTCTGTATTACATATATGATATTACACGGGGGTGTCTGTATTACGCGTGTGATATTACACGGGGGAGTGTCTTTATTACACAGGGGGTCTGTATTACGCTTGTGATATCACATGTGTAATACAGACCCCCGTGTAATATCACAAGCGTAATACAGACCCCCTGTGTAATAAAGACACTCCCCCGTGTAAAATCACACACGTAATACAGACACCCCCGTGTAATATCATATATGTAATACAGACACTCTCCCTGTGTAATATCACACATGTAATACAGACACTCCCCCGTGTAATATCACACGTGTAATATATACACTCCCCGCGTGTAATATCATATGTGTAATACAGACACTACCCCGTGTAATATCACACGTGTAATACAGACACTCCCCGCGTGTAATATCATATGTGTAATACAGACACTACCCCGTGTAATATCACACGTGTAATACAGACACTCCCCCCGTGAAATATCACATGTGTAATACAGACCCCCGTGTAATATTACACGGGGAGAGTGTGTGTATTACACATGTGATATTACACAAGGGAGTGTCTGTATTGGACGTGCAATATTACACACAAGGAGTGTCTGTATTACGTGTGTGATATTACACCGGGGTGTCTGTATTACGTGTGTGATATTACACGGGGAGTGTCTGTATTCCGTTTGTGATATTACACGCAGGGAGTGTCTGTATTACATGTGTGATATTACATGGGGAGTGTCTGTATTACGTGTGTGATATTGCACGGGGAGTGTCTGTATTACATGTGTGATATTACACGGGGGAGTGTCTGTATTACATGTGTGACATTACAAGGGGGGTGTCTGTGTTACGTGTGTGATATTACACGGGGAGTGTCTGTATTACACATGTGATATTACACAGGGAGAGTGCCTGTATTACACGTGTGCTATTACACGGGGGGTGTCTGTATTATATGTGATATTACACGGGGATGTCTGTATTACGTGTGTGATATTACACAGGGAGTGTCTATTACACATGTGATATTACACGGGGAGTGTCTGTATTACATGTGTGATATTACACGGGGGAGGGTCTGTATACATGTGTAATATTACATGGGGGTGTCTATTACGTGTGTGATATTACATGGGGGGTGTCTGTATTACGTGTGTGATATTACACGGGGAGAGTGTCTGTATTACATATATGATATTACACGGGGATGTCTGTTTTACGTGTGTGATATTACATGGGGAGAGTGTCTGTATTACACGTGTGATATTACACACGGGCAGTGTCTGTATTACGTATGTGATATTACACGGGGAGAATGTCTGTATTACACATGTGATATTACACGGGGGTGTCTGTATTATGTTTGTGATATTACACGTGGGGAGTGTCTGTATTACGTGTGTGATATTACATGGGGAGAGTGTCTGTATTACACATGTGATATTACACGGGGAGAATGTCTGTATTACACAGGTGATATTACACGGGGGAGTGTCTGTATTATACATGTGATATTAAACTGGGGAGCGTCTGTATTACACATGTGATATTACATAGGGGGTCTGTATTACACATGTGATATTACACGGGTGATATTACATGGGGGGAGTGTCTGTATTACACATGTGATATTACACGGGTGATATTACATGTGTCCCAGATATTGGACATGTAGATGTCGGGCAGGTGCCGCTCTATGGCTTCCTGTCTCCCTGATTGCTGCTGTTTGCTCCCTGGTTAATCAGTAACGGTGGCCGCTCCTGTGCACACGCTGCAGCCTCTGGGTGGGAGCCGGTTGCTCAGGATATTCAGGGTGTCTCTTCCCGAGTGTTTTTTTCGGGCAGGAGGTAGAGAAGGCTACAAGGGCCGTATTCCAAGGTAGACAGGGGTTAAAAGCTCCGTGTGTGATATGTGACCGACTACAGACGTGTGCCATGTATCCGGAGCGGCCGCTCCTCAAAGTCACCCACAATGGATTTCCTTCTGAGTCAGGTGAGAAGCTTCAGCCTTGAAAGGGTTAAATCCGAGTGTCCTCTTAGCGTCACCCTGAACTCACACTCCTCACTCCCACACATAATACTACATCTCCAGATCATCTGCTGACAACCAGCCTGCACTCTCTGTGAGCGGTTGTCAGCTGCACCTACTTTTAGACGAGTTTCACGCAGCATCACACAGAGTACGGAGCATCCGTGGGACTCCTGACATGAGCTGCACAGCGTCTCCTGTGTGTATACGGTGTCAGCTTCAGGTCCGGAGACCTGTGGCCTGTCCGCGCTCTGTCCTTAATGCCTGGACGTGTGAAGCCATGCCGTGTGGTCTCTGTGTCCTGTGTGATGCCGTGTTGTCTCTGTGTCCTGTGTGATGCCGTGTGGTCTCTGTGTCCTGTGTGATGCCGTGTTGTCTCTGTGTCCTGTGTGATGCCGTGTTGTCTCTGTGTCCTGTGTGATGCCGTGTTGTCTCTGTGCCGTGTTATCTCTGTGCCCTGTGTGGTGTCGTGTTGTCTCTGTTCCCTGTGTGATGTCGTGTTGTCTCTGTGCCCTGTGTGGTGTCGTGTTGTCTCTGTGCCCTGTGTGATGCCGTGTTGTCTCTGTGTCCTGTGTGATGCCGTGTTGTCTCTGCCCTGTGTGATGCCGTGTTGTCTCTGTTCCCTGTGTGATGCCGTGTTGTCTCTGCCCTGTGTGATGCCATGTTGTCTCTGTGCCCTGTGTGATGCTGTGTTGTCTCTGTGTCCTGTGTGGTGCCGTGTTGTCTCTGTGCCCTGTGTGGTGCCGTGTTGTCTCTGCCCTGTGTGATGCCGTGTTGTCTCTGTGCCCTGTGTGGTGCCGTGTTGTCTGTGTCCTGTGTGATGCCGTGTTGTCTCTGCCCTGTGTGATGCCGTGTTGTCTCTGTGCCCTGCGTGATGCCGTGTTGTCTCTGTGTCCTGTGTGATGCCGTGTTGTCTCTGTGTCCTGTGTGATGCCGTGTTGTCTCTGTGCCCTGCGTGGTGCCGTGTTGTCTCTGTTCCCTGTATGATGCCGTGTGGTCTCTGTGTCCTGTGTGATGCCGTGTTGTCTCTGTGTCCTGTGTGATGCCGTGTTGTCTCTGTGCCCTGTGTGATGCCGTGTGGTCTCTGTGTCCTGTGTGATGCCGTGTTGTCTCTGTGCCCTGTGTGATGCCGTGTTGTCTCTGTGCCCTGTGTGGTCCCGTGTTGTCTCTGTGCCCTGTGTGGTCCCGTGTTGTCTCTGTGCCCTGTGTGATGCCGTGTTGTTTCTGTGTCCTGTGTGATGCCGTGTTGTCTCTGTGCCCTGTGTGGTGCCGTGTTGTCTCTGTGCCCTGTGTGGTGCCGTGTTGTCTCTGTGCCCTGTGTGATGCCGTGTGTTCTCTGTGTCCTGTGTGATGCCGTGTTGTCTCTGTGTCCTGTGTGATGCCGTGTTGTCTCTGTGCCCTGTGTGATGCCGTGTTGTCTCTGTGTCCTGTGTGATGCCGTGTTGTCTCTGTGTCCTGTGTGGTGGCGTGTTGTCTCTGTGTCCTGTGTGGTGGCGTGTTGTCTCTGCGCTGTGTGATGCCGTGTTGTCTCTGTGTCCTGTGTGATGCCGTGTTGTCTCTGTGTCCTGTGTGGTGGCGTGTTGTCTCTGTGCCCTGTGTGATGCCGTGTTGTCTCTGTGCCCTGTGTGGTGCCGTGTTGTCTGTGTCCTGTGTGGTGCCGTGTTGTCTCTGTGCCCTGTGTGGTGCCGTGTTGTTTCTGTGTCCTGTGTGATACCGTGTTGTCTCTGTGTCCTGTGTGATGCCGTGTTGTCTCTGTGTCCTGTGTGGTGCCGTGTTGTCTCTGTGCCCTGTGTGATGCCGTGTTGTCTCTGTGTCCTGTGTGATGCCGTGTTGTCTCTGTGTCCTGTGTGGTGGCGTGTTGTCTCTGTGCCCTGTGTGATGCCGTGTTGTCTCTGTGCCCTGTGTGGTGCCGTGTTGTCTGTGTCCTGTGTGGTGCCGTGTTGTCTCTGTGCCCTGTGTGGTGCCGTGTTGTTTCTGTGTCCTGTGTGATGCCGTGTTGTCTCTGTCCTGTGTGATGCCGTGTTGTCTCTGTGTCCTGTGTGGTGCCGTGTTGTCTCTGTGCCCTGTGTGATGCCGTGTTGTGTCTGTGCCCTGTGTGGTGCCGTGTTGTCTCTGTGCCCTGTGTGATGCCGTGTTGTCTCTGTGTCCTGTGTGATGCCGTGTTGTCTCTGTGCCCTGTGTGGTGCCGTGTTGTCTCTGTGTCCTGTGTGGTGTTGTGTTGTCTCTGTGCCCTGTGTGATGCCGTGTTGTGTCTGTGCCCTGTGTGGTGCCGCGCAGTGTTGTGTGGTCTCGGTGCCCCGCTCAGTGTTGTGTGGTCTCGGTGCCCCACGCAGTGATATGTGGTCTTGGTGCCCCGCGCTGTGTTGAGTGGTCTCGGTGCCCCGCCCAGGGATGTGTGGTCTCGGTGCCCCGCTCAGTGTTATGTGGTCTCGGTGTCCCGCGCAGTGATGTGTGGTTTTGCTCCCCCGCGCAGTGTTGTTCGGTCTTGCTGCCCGCGCAGTGATGTGTGCACAGTCTCGGTGCCCTGCGCAGTGTTGTGTGGTCTCGGTGCCCCGCGCAGTGATGTGTGGTCTTGCTGCCCCGCGCAGTGTTGTTCGGTCTTGCTGCCCTCGCAGTGATGTGTGCACAGTCTCGGTGCCCTGCGCAGTGTTGTGTTTTTCTCGGTGCCCCGCGCAGTGATGTGTGGTCTCGGTGCCCCGCTCAGTGTTATGTGGTCTCGGTGCCCCGCGCAGTGATGTGTGGTTTTGCTGCCCCGCGCAGTGTTGTTCGGTCTTGCTGCCCGCGCAGTGATGTGTGCACAGTCTCGGTGCCCTGCGCAGTGTTGTGTGGTCTCGGTGCCCCGCGCAGTGATGTGTGGTCTCGGTGCCCCGCTCAGTGTTATGTGGTCTCGGTGCCCCGCGCAGTGATGTGTGGTCTCGGTGCCCCGCTCAGTGTTATGTGGTCTCGGTGCCCCGCGCAGTGATGTGTGGTTTTGCTGCCCCGCGCAGTGTTGTTCGGTCTTGCTGCCCTCGCAGTGATGTGTGCACAGTCTCGGTGCCCTGCGCAGTGTTGTGTGGTCTCGGTGCCCCGCGCAGTGATGTGTGGTCTTGCTGCCCCGCGCAGTGATGTGTGGTCTTGCTGCCCTCGCAGTGATGTGTGCACAGTCTCGGTGCCCTGCGCCGTGTTGTGTGGTCTCGGTGCCCCGCGCAGTGATGTGTGGTCTCGGTGCCCCGCTCAGTGTTATGTGGTCTTGGTGCCCCGCGCAGTGATGTGTGGTCTTGCTGCCCCGCGCAGTGTTGTTCGGTCTTGCTGCCCTCGCAGTGATGTGTGCACAGTCTCGGTGCCCTGCGCAGTGTTGTGTTTTTCTCGGTGCCCCGCGCAGTGATGTGTGGTCTCGGTGCCCCGCTCAGTGTTATGTGGTCTCGGTGCCCCGCGCAGTGATGTGTGGTCTTGCTGCCCCGCGCAGTGTTGTTCGGTCTTGCTGCCCTCGCAGTGATGTGTGCACAGTCTCGGTGCCCTGCGCAGTGTTGTGTGGTCTTGGTGCCCCGCGCAGTGATGTGTGGTCTCGGTGCCCCGCTCAGTGTTATGTGGTCTCGGTGCCCCGCGCAATGATGTCTCCTTTACATGCCTGCATGTTGACTGTCTCCCATACAGTTGGCCACCACGTTGACGCTTCTATATGTCTGATCTTCACATGTAGCGAGTTCTTGGGTCACACGTGATATTGTCGAGTTGGTCAATATTTGAAGTGGCAAAAAGTGCGATACGTCGCAATGTCGCCGCGTCCTTCCGTCTGTTCTACAATCTCATAACATGATAAGCATCGTCCGCACAATGTCAACCCTTCCTCTAAATCCAGAGCTTCAGATTGTGCTGCCTCTTCCTGCTCTGCTCACTTTCTCCAACTCTTTCCCAAAGTCTGTAGTCACCTTTTTCCTCCATGGATCAGGTAAGACTCTCCGCACATCGGTATTCTGCTCTTAATCTGACAATCCAGTTCTGATCCTCATTCTACCAAGCTTCCTTCCGTTCATATCCAATGTATTAGCCGACGCTCCTGCCCACTGTCTGATTTTCCATCCCTAAAGCTGATGTGTTAATTCAGTAAATCGTTACCTGTCCACTTGTCCGCCCCATACATCTCTGTCCTAATCTCCTAATATCTCCTCATACATAATCTCCAGTATATAACCTGTCCTCTCCATACATCTCTGCCCTAATCTCCTGATACCTCCACACATAATCTCCAGAATATAACCTGTCCTCTCCATACATCTCTGCTCTAATCTCCTAATACCTCCCCACATAATCTTCAGTATATAACCTGTCCTCTCCATACATCTCTGTCCTAATCTTCTGATACCTCCCCACATAATCTCCAGTATATAACCTGTCCTCTCCATACATCTCTGCCCTAAGCTCCTGATACCGCTCCACACATAATCTCCAGTATATAACCTGTCCTCTCCATACATCTGTGTCCTAATCTGATATCCCCACACATAATCTCCAGTGTATAACCTGTCCTCTCCATACATCTCTGCTCTAATCTCCTAAAACCTCCCCACATAATCTCCAGTATATAACCTGTCCTCTCCATACATCTCTGTCCTAATCTTCTGATACCTCCCCACATAATCTCCAGTATATAACCTGTCCTCTCCATACATCTCTGCCCTAAGCTCCTGATACCGCTCCACACATAATCTCCAGTATATAACCTGTCCTCCATACATCTGTGTCCTAATCTGATATCCCCACATATAATCTCCAGTGTATAACCTGTCCTCTCCATACATCTATGCTCTAATCTCCTGATACCTCCCACACATAATCTCCAGTATATAACCTGTCCTCTCCATATATCTCTGCCCTAATCTCCTGATACCTCCCCACATAATCCCCAGTATATAACCTGTCCTCTCAATTCATCTCTGTCCTAATCTTCTGATACCTCCCCACATAATCTCCAGTATATAACCTGTCCTCTCCATACATCTCTGCCCTAATCTCCTGATACCGCCCCACACAATCTCCAGTATATAACCTGTTCTCTCCATACATCTCTGTCCTAATCTCCTGATACCTCCCACACATAATCTCCAGTATATAACCCATCCTCTCCATACCTCTCTGACCTAATCTGCAGATACTTCCACACATAATCTCCAGTATATAACCTGTCCTCTCCATATATCTCTGCTCTAATCTCCTGATACCTCCCACACATAATCTCCAGTATATAACCTGTCCTCTCCATATATCTCTGCTCTAAACTCCTGATACCTCCCACACATAATCTCCAGTATATAACCTGTCCTCTCCATACATCTCTGCTCTAATCTCCTGATACCTCCCCCCATAATCTCCAGTATATAACCTGTCCTCTCCATACATCTCTGTCCTATTCCCCTGATACCTCCCCACATAATGTCCAGTATATAACCTGTCCTCTCCATACATCTCTGTCCTAATCTTCTGATACCTCCCCACATAATCTCCAGTATATAACCTGTCCTCTCCATACATCTCTGCCCTAAGCTCCTGATACCGCTCCACACATAATCTCCAGTATATAACCTGTCCTCTCCATACATCTGTCCTAATCTTCTGATACCGCCCCACATAATCTCCAGTATATAACCTGTCCTCTCCATACATCTCTGCCCAAATCTCCTGATACCTCCCCACATAATCTCCAGTATATAACCTGTCCTCTCCATACATCTCTGTCCTAATCTTCTGATACCTCCCCACATAATCTCCAGTATATAACCTGTCCTCTCCATACATCTCTGCTATAATCTCCTGATACCTCCCCACATAATCTCCAGTATATAACCTGTCCTCTGCATACATCTCTGCCCTAATCTCCTGATACCTCCCCACACATAATCTCCAGTATATAGCCTGTACTCTCCATACATCTCTGCCCTAATCTCCTGATACCTCCCCACACAATCTCCAGTATATAACGTGTCCTCTCCATACATCTCTGCCCTAATCTCCTGATACCTCCCCACACATAATCTCCAGAATATAACCTGTCCTCTCCATACATCTCTGCTCTAATCTCCTGATACCGCCCCACACATAATCTCCAGAATATAACCTGTCCTCTGCATACATCTCTGCTCTAATCTCCTAATACCTCCCCACATAATCTCCAGTATATAACCTGTCCTCTCCATACATCTCTGCTCTAATCTCCTGATACCGCCCCACACATAATCTCCAGAATATAACCTGTCCTCTCCATACATCTCTGCTCTAATCTCCTAAAACCTCCCCACATAATCTCCAGTATATAACCTGTCCTCTCCATACATCTCTGTCCTAATCTTCTGATACCGCCCCACATAATCTCCAGTATATAACCTGTCCTCTTCATACATCTCTGCCGAAATCTCCTGATACCTCCCCACATAATCTCCAGTATATAACCTGTCCTCTCCATACATCTCTGACCTAATCTCCTGATACCTCCGCACATAATCTCCAGTATATAACCTGTACTCTCCCTACATCTCTGCCCTAATCTCCTGATACCTCTACACATAATATCCAGTATATAACCTGTCCTCTCCATACATCTCTGCCCTAATCTCCTGATA
Organism: Ranitomeya variabilis; assembly: GCF_051348905.1. Taxonomy (NCBI): domain Eukaryota; kingdom Metazoa; phylum Chordata; class Amphibia; order Anura; family Dendrobatidae; genus Ranitomeya; species Ranitomeya variabilis. The sequence goes on along the minus strand of NC_135237.1, from coordinate 3,614,454 downwards.
CCCCCACACATAATCTCCCGTATATAACCCATCCTCTCCATACATCTCTGCCCTAATCTCCTGATACCCCCACACATAATCTCCCGTATATAACCTGTCCTCTCCATACATCTCTGCCCTAATCTCCTGATACCTCCACACGTAATCTCCAGTATATAACCTGTCCTCTCCATACATCTCTGACCTAATCTCCAGATACTTTCACACATAATCTCCAGTATATAACCTGTCCTCTCCATACATCTCTGTCCTATTCACCTGATACCTCCCCACACATAATCTCCAGTATATATCCTGTCCTCTCCATACATATCTACCATAATCTCCTGATATCTCCCCCCACATAATCTCCAGTATATAACCTGTCCTCTCCAAACATCTCTGCCCTAATCTCCCGATACCTCCCCACACATAATCTCCAGTGTATAACCTGTCCTCTCAATACATCTCTACCCTAATCTCCTGTCACGATCCCTTAGCCGCGGCCAGCAGTTTGTCACAAAATCCCCAGGGATTCCTGACCACTGCCACCAATATGTCACGGATTGGGGTGACTTTAGACCAACAGACGGCTATGACATGTGCAGGGGGGGCTTATCTTAGTTATCCCTCCACTGCTACAATGTGATAAAAAAACACACACAAGGCTATTGACCTCTAAGCAGGGGCTTATTTTAGGTATCCCACTGCTCTTCCATATACCACGAACTGCAGGGATTTAGGTGTATCCCGCTTACAGTTCCACTTAAACCTTGCAGCTCTCTGGCGCTCCCCTTACTGTCAGGTCAGATTAGGTACTGTGTTGTGAATTCTGCTCTTGGGCTCCCTCCGGTGGTTATAAGTGGTAGCACTGCTGTCTCTGGATCGCAGCATTCATCAGGTGTGTCAACTTTTTGCAATTTTGACTGGGCTATTTAGTTTTGCTTGACCCTTTAGTCAGTGCCAGTTGTCCATTGTTCCTGGAGGATTCACATCCCTGCCTGGTCTCTCCTGCTTTGCTGTTCGTTTCAACAAAGATAAGTTCTGGCCTTGATTTTTGCTGTCCACATGCTGTGGGCCTTATTGTTCAGTTCTTTTCCATGTTTTTGTCTTGTCCAGCTTGGTCTGTATAAGGATTTGTTTAGCCAAGCTGGTATCTCTGGAGATGCAGATATACCCTCCATATCTTTAGTTAGATGTGGAGATTTTGTATTTTCTAGTGTTTTAATACTGACCGCATAGTACTCTGTCCTATCCTTTCTATTTAGCTAGAAGTGGCCTCCTTTGCTAAATTCTGATTTCAGTCTGTGTATGTTTTTTCCCTCTCCTCTCACAGTCAATATTTGTGGAGGGCTGTCTATCCTCTGGGGATTTTCTCTGAGGCAAGATAGTTTTCCCTTTTCTATCTCTAGGGGTAATTAGTCCTCCGGCTGTGTCGAGATGTCTAGGGAGTGATAGGTACATTCCACGGCTACTTTTAGTTGCGGTGTTAAGTTCAGGGTCTGCGGTCAGTACAGGTACCACCTTCTCCAGAGTACGTCTCATGCTGCTCTTAGGCCACCAGATCATAACAGTACTGCACCTAGGGTAATTAGTCGCCAGAAAGGCTGCCTGCTATGTACTGGCTATTGGGCACGCTGCAGCGACGCGATAAACTACTCCCACTCAGGCAGGAACAATAATTATCAATGCCGCAGTCGCTGCAATGTCACCCAAAGGCCTGCACACGGTAGTGCCGCCACCAGCTTCGATTAAATGGGTCCGAAGCTAACCCAACACAGTAGCGTAAATTCCCTTCAAGAGACAGGGTACGTTTAGAGCGTGGAGAGTGAACTGGTATTAATATTATACCCCGTGAAAATTAGGCAGTGCTTTATCAAAAATATTTTATAAAGATGTTATAAATGAGACAATTGCAAATATGTACAAAGTAATTATATAAAAAAAGAAGGATTACATGAGAAATAACACTTACAGTTGTTCAAAGCATTGCAGGCAACCCGGCTAGTGAACTTTCCATCTATCCCAGTGCATCAGGGCGTGCACTCTGGGCTCTTCAGGTAAAAACTCAAATCTGACGCTCTTGGATGCCTGGCAGCACTTAAAACCTACAGCCAGTGACCTCACAGAAAGGGCTGGCTTTTCCAAACCCTCCTACCTCTTCAGTTTTACTAACTGGGCATTAAATATATCTGATGCCCGTAACTTCGCTACAGAACATGTCATAATCATACCCCACCCAGCATTCATCTCGTGTTATCGCTAGCATTCTAGGGAGATCAAATATGTCCTATTTGGGATGTATATTTACAGAGAAATCCCTACTTCTTTACCAGATGGAGTTAGAAACTCGTCTTTAGAGTGATGGATAGCTCCACCGAGGGGAAGTAAGAATATATATTTTTTTGTGTTCCTATCTTAAATGATTTGCCTAATATCTTACAAAAACAGAACAAAGGACTTTCATGATTCTGGAAGTTTCTCATCCAGTTAAAGCTGGTCACTTTCCACTACAGGAAATGCTGGTCGTAAATACCTTGGCGAGGGGGGATGAGGGCTTGTGAGCTGAAAGTCAGGAATTTGCAGCTACAAGCTGTTGCCGAGTCACTCCAAGAAGGGGGCTTAGCCCACAGCATGCTAGCAAGAGAACTAAACTTATATATTTCATACCATATCGTGACCCCTCCCCCTTTTGGCGTGCGCTACGGAGGTAGAACCCCACGGTATGCCTCCATGCGCACCTCAGTAGGTTCACCCTGACAGGACAGTCCATCTGCATTCCCATGCTCCCTGCCCGCTTTATGTTCAATGGTGAAGTCAAATTGCTGAAGGGCAAGGCTCCAGCGTAGCAACCTGCCGTTGGTTCCACACATGGCGTTTAGCCAGCGCAGAGGGTCGTGGTCGGTCACCACAGTGAAGGTGCGACCGTACAAGTAGGGCTGCAAGCGCTGCAGGGCCCAGACTATGGCCAGGCACTCCTCGATGGTAGAGTAGGCCACTTCCCTCGGCAAAAGTTTCCGGCTCAGGTACAACACGGGGTGCTCTTGGTCCTCCGAGTCAACCTGGCTGAGCACAGCACCGAGGCCAAACTCACTGGCGTCGGTCTGTACCAAGAACGGTCGACTGCTGTCGACTGCTTTCAACACAGGGGCGTTGCACAGTGCAGTTTTCAACGCCTGGAAGTCCATCTGTCCAGTTGACGATGTGGGGTAGCTTCTTCCTGGTGAGGTCCGTCAAAGGTTTTGCCAGGCTACTATAGTGCTGCACAAAGCGCCTATAGTACCCTGCAGTGCCCAGGAAGGACATCACCTGTTTCTTGGTCCCAGGAGTGGGCCAGTTCACGATCGCGCCCACTTTCTCAGGCTCTGGCTTCAGGGTGCCTCCGCCTACCCGGTGCCCCAGGTAGTGGACCTCCCTCATGCCCATCTGGCACTTTCCCGGCTTGATAGTCAGCCCTGCTCGGTGAATTCGCCTGAGCACCTCCTCGAGATGCTGCAGGTGTTCCCCCAGGAGGGACTGAAGATGACAATGTCATGCGTACTTCTCTAGTCCCTGAAGCAGTAGGTTGACCATCCGCTGGAAAGTGGCAGGGGAATTCTTCATGCCGAAGGGCATGACCGTGGACTCATACAGTCCAAAGGGTGGCGGACTTCTACTGCGCCTCGGGGCTCAGGGGAATCTGCCAGTATCCTCGACTCAGATCCATTATTGTCAGGTACTTTGCGCCAGCTAACTTCTCAAGCAGCTCCTCGATGCGCGGCATTGGGTGCGCGTCAGAGGCTGTAATGGCGTTGAGCCCCCTGTAGTCCACGCAGAACCGGGTGGTCCGGTCCTTTTTTGGCACGAGAACTACAGGTGAGGCCCACGCGCTCTTTGACCGTCGAATCACCCCCAGCTGTAACATCTCATCGATCTCCTGGCGCATAATCTGCTGCACCTGGTCAGAGATTCGATAGGGTGTTCGCCGTAGTGGGGCGTGATTCCCGGTGTCCACCTTGTGGACGGCTAACTCAGTCCTCCCAGATCGGTTGGAGAACACGACCCGGAAGGGTTCCAGTGTGGTTTGCAACTGCAACCGCTGTGGTTCATCTAGCAAGGCGCTTACCTCCACGTCCTCAATGGACCCACTGGCCTTGGCTTGGGCCAGCATGTCCAGGAGGGCGTCTTCCTCCCCGTCTTCGGGTGCGCTGCAGACCGGTAGGACGAAAGGTTCACGTTCGTGATGAGCCTTCATCATGTTGACGTGAAAGGCCTTTCGCCTACCCCGAGCGTGGTCAAGCGTGACCACGTAGGTGACCGGGTTGAGCTGTTGGTGGATGACGTACGGGCCCTCCCAGGCTGCCTGAAGCTTATCCGTTGGTACGGGGACCAGCACCCACACCTTTTGACCCACGTGGTAGGTCCGCTCCCGGGCGTTCTGGTCGTACCAGTGCTTCTGATCAGCCTGAGCCTGCGTCATGTTGTCATGCACCAACTGCGTCAAGGTCTGCATCTTGTCACGGAAGCGCATGACATACTCCACTATGGACACTTCAGAAGGGTTCGGCTCCTCTTCCCAGGATTCTCTTACCAACCCAAGGGGTCCCCGGACTCGCCTGCCGTACAGGAGCTCGAAGGGGGAGAACCCTGTCGAGGCCTGCGGAACCTCTCGGTAAGCGAACAGCAGGTGTGGGAGGTACCGCTCCCAGTCGCGCCCTTGTGTCTCAACCAGCATGCGAAGCATCTGTTTGAGGGTACCATTGAAGCGTTCACACAAGCCATTGGTCTGTGGGTGATACGCACTCGATACCAGGTGCTTCACCTGCATTCTCTTACAGAGAGCCTCCATTAGACGAGACATGAATTGGGTTCCTTGATCGGTAAGCATCTCCCTGGGAATTCCTACACGTGCGAAGATAGCCAACAGGGCATCCGCCACCTTATCTGCCCTAGTTGATGACAGAGCTACTGCCTCTGGGTACCGGGTAGCGTAGTCTACCACAGTAAGGATGTATTGCTTTCCAGAGCTGCTGGGGACGGCCAGCGGGCCCACAATGTCCACCGCGATCCTCTGGAAAGGCTCCTCTATCACTGGCAAAGGGATCAGGGGAGCCTTAAGAGCAGGCCCCGCCTTCCCCACTCTTTGACAGGTGACACAGGAGCGGCAGTAGTTTGACACATCTGTCCCCATCTTAGGCCAATAGAAGTGTTGAGACAGCCGGGCCTTAGTTTTGCTGATCCCCAAGTGTCCAGCTAGCGGGATCTCATGGGCAATCCGCAACAACTCACCCCGGAATTGCTGCGGGACGACCAGCTGTCTTTCCCTCAACCACTCCTTTTGTGATTCTCCGGGTACTGTCTCCCGGTACAACCTTCCTCCTTCCCATAACACCTTCTCCTTATCAGTCTCGGAGAATGGCGTCCCGGCGAGTTGCCTCAAACTCTCTAGTGTCATGTTCCCAATGGCAGGGAATTAAACACATAACACGGGCAAAAACAGGACGAGCTCTAGGGTGATGGAACCTGAGCTGACCGCGATCCTGAACCTCAACACTCAACTAACAGCAGCCGGGGAACGTTCCTGGGGGGACTCTAGACGTCTCGCGCCAGCCGGAGATCTAGCTACCCCTATCAGAAGAATCACAGACCTATCTTGCCTCCAGAGAAATATTCCCACAGAAATAGCAGCCCCCCACATATAATGACGGTGAAATGAGAGGAAGGCACAAACGTAGTTATGAAAACAGATTCAGCAAAATGAGGCCCGCTTAAGCTAGATAGCAGAGGATACAAAAGGTGAACTGCGCGGTCAGCTTAAAACCCTTCAAAATACCATCCTGAAATTACTTGAACTCATGTGCCAACTCATGGTACATGAGTGGTAATTTCAGCCCACTAGAGCAACCAGCAGCAGAGAATTACATATCTGCAAGCTGGACTAAAAACATGAAAGCAAACATGAAACAGGGAAATCCAGACTTAGCTTGTCTTGAAGGCCTAGGAGCAGGTAGCAAAGGTAACAGAGACACACTGATACATTGATAGCCGGCAAGGGAATGACAGGAAAGCCAGGTTAAATAGGAAACACCCAGCCTCAGATGGACAGGTGGAAACCAGAGACCGCAACCCACCAAAGTCACCCAGTACCAGCTGTAACCACCAGAGGGAGCCCAAAAACAGAATCCACAACAGTACCCCCCCCTTGAGGAGGGGTCACCGAACCCTCACGAGAACCCCCAGGGCGATCAGGATGAGCTCTATGGAAGGCGCGGACCAAATCAGTCGCATGAACATCAGAGGCGACCACCCAGGAATTATCCTCCTGACCATAACCCTTCCACTTAACCAAATACTGGAGTTTACGTCTGGAAACACGAGAATCCAAGATCTTCTCAACAACATACTCCAATTCTCCCTCCACCAGCACCGGAGCAGGAGGCTCAACCGAAGGAACAACGGGCACCTCATACCTCCGCAATAACGACCGATGGAACACATTATGAATAGCAAACGATGCTGGGAGATCCAAACGAAAAGATACAGGGTTAAGAATCTCCAAGATCTTATAAGGACCGATGAACCGAGGCTTGAACTTAGGAGAAGATACCTTCATAGGGACAAAACGAGAAGACAACCACACCAAGTCCCCAACAAGAAGTCGGGGACCCACGCGGCGACGGCGATTAGCAAACTGCTGAGTCCTCTCCTGAGACAACTTCAAATTGTCCACCACCTGATTCCAAATCTGATGTAGCCTGTCCACCACCACGTCCACTCCAGGACAATCCGAAGGCTCCACCTGACCAGAGGAAAAACGAGGATGAAACCCCGAATTACAAAAGAAAGGAGAAACCAAAGTAGCAGAACTAGCCCGATTATTAAGGGCAAATTCGGCCAGTGGCAAAAAGGCAACCCAGTCATCTTGATCAGCAGAAACAAAACACCTTAAATAAGTTTCCAAGGTCTGATTAGTTCGCTCCGTCTGGCCATTCGTCTGAGGATGGAATGCAGACGAGAAAGACAAATCAATGCCCATCTTAGCACAAAACGTCCGCCAAAATCTAGACACAAACTGGGATCCCCTGTCAGAAACGATATTCTCCGGAATCCCATGCAAACGAACCACGTTCTGAAAAAATAAAGGGACCAACTCAGAGGAGGAAGGCAACTTAGGCAAGGGTACCAAATGAACCATCTTAGAAAAGCGGTCACACACAACCCAGATAACGGACATTTTCTGTGAGACAGGGAGATCTGAAATAAAATCCATGGAAATGTGCGTCCAAGGCCTCTTCGGGATAGGCAAACATAACAACAACCCACTGGCCCGAGAACAGCAAGGCTTAGCCCGAGCACACACTTCACAAGACTGCACAAAGGTGCGCACATCCCTTGACAAGGAAGGCCACCAAAAAGACCTGGCCACCAAGTCTCAAGTACCAAATATTCCAGGATGACCAGCCAACACAGAAGAATGGACCTCGGAGATGACTCTACTGGTCCAATCATCCGGAACAAACAGTCTTTCTGGTGGACAACGATCAGGTTTATCCGCCTGAAACTCCTGCAATGCACATCGCAAGTCTGGGGAGACAGCGGACAATATTACCCCATCCCTAAGGATACCAGTAGGCCCAGAGTCTCCAGGAGAGTCAGGCACAAAACTCCTGGAAAGAGCATCTGCCTTCACATTCTTTGAACCTGGCAGGTATGAAACCACAAAATTGAAACGAGAAAAAAACAACGACCAACGAGCCTGTCTAGGATTCAGACGCCTGGCAGACTCAAGGTAAATCAGATTTTTGTGATCAGTCAAGACCACCACACGATGTCTAGCACCCTCAAGCCAATGACGCCACTCCTCAAATGCCCACTTCATGGCCAAAAGCTCCCGATTACCCACATCGTAATTGCGCTCGGCGGGCGAGAATTTTCTAGAAAAGAACGCACATGGCTTCATCACCGAGCCATCGGAACTTCTCTGTGACAAAACCGCCCCCGCTCCAATCTCGGAAGCATCAACCTCAACCTGAAAAGGAAGTGAAACATCTGGTTAACATAACACAGGAGCAGAAGAAAACCGGCGCTTAAGTTCCTGAAAGGCCTCCACAGCCGTAGGAGACCAATTAGCAACATCAGCACCCTTTTTAGTCAAATCAGTCAAAGGTTTAACAACACTGGAAAAATTAGTAATGAACCGACGATAAAAATTAGCAAAACCCAAGAACTTCTGAAGACTCTTAACAGATGTAGGTTGTGTCCAGTCACAAATCGCCTGAACCTTGACGGGATCCATCTCAATAGTAGAAGGAGAAAAAATGTACCCCAAAAAAGAAATCTTCTGGACTCCGAAGAGACATTTTGAGCCCTTCACAAACAGAGAATTGGCCCGCAGGACTTGAAACACCTTCCTGACCTGTAGAACATGAGACTCCCAGTCATCAGAAAACACCAAAATATCATCCAAATACACAATCATAAACTTATCCAGATATTCACGGAAAATATTGTGCATAAAGGACTGAAAGACTGAAGGAGCATTAGAAAGTCCAAAAGGCATTACCAAATACTCAAAATGGCCCTCAGGCGTATTAAATGCGGTTTTCCACTCATCACCCTGCTTTATCCGCACAAGATTATACGCACCGCGAAGATCTATCTTAGTGAACCACCTAGCCCCCTTAATGCGAGCAAACAAATCAGTCAATAATGGCAATGGATACTGATATTTGACTGTAATCTTATTCAGAAAGCGATAATCTATACAAGGCCTCAGGGAACCATCTTTTTTTGCCACGAAAAAAAAAACCTGTTCCCAGAGGGGACGAAGATGGACGAATATGTCCCTTTTCCAAGGACTCCTTAATATAATTCCGCATAGCAGCATGCTCTGGCACTGACAGATTAAATAAACGACCCTTAGGGAACTTACTGCCAGGAATTAATTCTATAGCACAGTCACAATCCCTATGAGGAGGGAGCGAATTGAGCTTAGGCTCCTCAAAAACATCCCGATAGTCAGACAAAAACGCAGGGACCTCAGAAGGAGTAGATGAAGCGATTGAAATCAGAGGTGCATCATCATGAACCCCCTGACATCCCCAGCTTAACACAGACATTGTTTTCCAATCCAGGACTGGATTATGAGTTTGTAACCATGGCAGACCAAGCACTAGTACATCATGTAAATTATACAGTACAAGGAAGCGAATCACCTCCTGATGAACGAGAGTCATGCGCATGGTCACTTGTGTCCAGTACTGCGGTTTATTCATAGCCAATGGTGTAGAGTCAATTCCCTTCAAAGGAATAGGAACTTCCAGAGGCTCCAGACTAAAACCGCAGCGTTTGGCAAATGACCAATCCATAAGACTCAGGGCAGCGCCCGAATCCACATAGGCATCGACGGAAATGGATGACAGTGAACAAATCAGAGTTACAGACAAAATGAACTTAGACTGCAGAGTACTAATGGCAAAAGATTTATCAACCTTTTTTGTGCGTTTAGAGCATGCTGATATAACATGAGCTGAATCACCACAATAAAAACACAATCCATTTTTCCGCCTATAATTTTGCCGTTCACTTCTGGACTGAATTCTATCACATTGCATAGTCTCAGGTGCCTGTTCAGAAGACACCGCCAACTGGTGCACAGGTTTGCGCTCCCGTAAACGCCGATCAATCTGAATGGCCATAGCCATAGACTCATTCAGACCTGTAGGCGCAGGGAACCCCACCATAACATCCTTAATGGCCTCAGAAAGACCATCTCTGAAGTTTGCAGCCAGGGCGCACTCATTCCACTGAGTAAGCACCGACCATTTCCGAAATTTTTGACAATATACTTCCGCTTCATCATGCCCCTGAGAGAGGGCTAATAAAGCCTTTTCAGCCTGAATCTCCAGGTTAGGTTCCTCATAGAGCAATCCCAGTGCCAGAAAAAACGCATCCACACTGAGCAATGCAGGATCCCCTGGTGCCAATGCAAATGCCCAATTCTGAGGGTCGCCCCGCAGGAAAGATATTACAATCTTGACCTGCTGAGCAGGGTCTCCAGAGGAGCGAGATTTCAAAGAAAGAAACAATTTGCAATTGTTCCTGAAATTCAGGAAGGTAGATCTATCTCCAGAAAAAAACTCTGGAATAGGAATTCTAGGTTCAGACATAGGAGTGTGAACAACAAAATCCTGTATGTTTTGAACTTTTGCAGCAAGATTATTCAGGCTGGAAGCCAAACTCTGGACATCCATGTTAAACAGCTAAGGTCAGAGCCATTCAAGGGTTAAGAGGAGGTAAGAAGCAGCTAGACAGCAATTAAGGGCTAGGCAGCAAAACTCTGAGGGAAAAAAAAAAATTTCCCTTCAACACTTCTTTTTCTCCTGCTTCAGCCCAAACAATTAACACTTTGTGGGCCGGCTATACTGTCATGTTCCCAATGGCAGGGAATTAAACACATAACACGGGCAAAAACAGGACGAGCTCTAGGGTGATGGAACCTGAGCTGACCGCGATCCTGAACCTCAGCACTCAACTAACAGCAGCCGGGGAACGTTCCTGGGGGGACTCTAGACGTCTCGCGCCAGCCGGAGATCTAGCTACCCCTATCAGAAGAATCACAGACCTATCTTGCCTCCAGAGAAATATTACTGTCAGGTCAGATTAGGTACTGCACCTAGGGTAATTAGTCGCCAGAAAGGCTGCCTGCTATGTACTGGCTATTGGGCACACTGCAGCGACGCGATAAACTACTCCCACTCAGGCAGGAACAATAATTATCAATGCCGCAGTCGCTGCAATGTCACCCAAAGGCCTGCACACGGTAGTGCCGCCACCAGCTTCGATTAAACGGGTCCGAAGCTAACCCAACACAGTAGCGTAAATTCCCTTCAAGAGACAGGGTACGTTTAGAGCGTGGAGAATGAACTGGTATTAATATTATACCCCGTGAAAATTAGGCAGTGCTTTATCAAAAATATTTTATAAAGATGTTACAAATGAGACTATTGCAAATATGTACAAAGTAATTATATAAAAAAACAAGGATTACATGAGAAATAACACTTACAGTTGTTCAAAGCATTGCAGGCAACCTGGCTAGTGAACTTTCCATCTATCCCAGTGCATCAGGGCGTGCACTCTGGGCTCTTCAGGTAAAAACTCAAATCTGACTCTCTTGGACGCCTGCCAGCCCTTAAAACCTACAGCCGGTGACCTCACAGAAAGGGCTGGCTTTTCCAAACCCTCCTACCTCATCAGTTTTACTAACTGGGCATTTAATATATCTGATGCCCGTAACTTCGCTACAGAACATGTCATAATCATACCCCACCCAGCATTCATCTCGTGTTATCGCTAGCATTCTAGGGAGATCAAATATGTCCTATTTGGGATGTATATTTACAGAGAAATCCCTACTTCTTTACCAGATGGAGTTAGAAACTCATCTTTAGAGTGATGGATAGCTCCACCGAGGGGAAGTAAGAATATATATTTTTTGTGTTCCTATCTTAAATGATTTGCCTAATATCTTACAAAAACAGAACAAAGGACTTTCATGATTCTGGAAGTTTCTCATCCAGTTAAAGCTGGTCACTTTCCACTACAGGAAATGCCGATCGTAAATACCTTGGCGAGGGGGGATGAGGGCTTGTGAGCTGAATGTCAGGAATTTGCAGCTACAAGCTGTTGCCGAGTCACTCCAAGAAGGGGGCTTAGCCCACAGCATGCTAGCAAGAGAACTAAACTTATATGATATTTCATACCATATCGTGACATCTCCTGATACCTCCACACACATAATCTCCACTATAAAACCTGTCCTCTCCATACATCTCTGCCCCAATCTCCAGATACCTCCACATGTAATCTCCAGTATATAACCTGTCCTCTCCATTCATCTCTACCCTAATCTCCAGATACCTCCACATGTAATATCCAGTATATAACCTGTCATCTCCATACATCTGTCACGATTCACACCGTGACTGTCAAGATCCCTTAGCCGCTGCCCACAATATGTCACGGATTGGGGTGACTTTAGACCAACAGACGGCTATCACATGTGCAGGGGGCTTATCCTAGTTATCCCTCCACTGCCACAATGTGATGAAAAAACACACACGAGGCTATTGGCCTCTTAGTTTACAGCAGGGGCTTATTTTAGGTATCCCACTGCTCTTCAATATACCATGAACTGCAGGGATTTGTGTCTATCCCGCTTACAGTTCCACTTAAACCTTGCAGCTCTCTGGCGCCCCCCCTTACTGTCAGGTCAGATTAGGTACTGCACCTAGGGTAATTAGTCGCCAGAAACGCTGCCTGCTATGTACTGGCTATTGGGCGCGCTGCAGCGACGCGATAACTACTCCCACTCAGGCAGGAAGAATAATTATCAAGCCGCAGTCGCTGAAACACCCCCCCAAAAGCCTGCACACGGTCGCTGTCACCAGCTTCGATTAAACGGGTCTGAAGCTAACCCCAAAACAGTAGCGTAATTTCCCTTCAAGAGACTTAGGGTACGTTTTTAGAGCATGGAGAAATAACTGGCATGAAATAATATACCCCACAAAAGTAGGAAGTGCTTTATAAGAATATTTTACAAAGATGTTACAAATGAGACAATTGCAAATATGTACAAGGTAATTATGAAAATAAAAGGATGAAATGAAGAAAAGGTAACACTCACATATTCTCAGGTCATTGCATTGCAGGCAACCATACGTCCCAGCTCATTGGACGTGCTGCTCAGGGCTCACAGGAAAAGACAAGAAGACTGAGCTGGGGGTCCTGCCACAAACTTAAAACCTGCAGCTAGTGACATCACAGAAAGGCTGGCTTATCCAGACCCTCCTCTCTCTACATTCTGAGTAAATGTAAGCTAAATTTTTCTAAGACTTGTAATTCCGCTACTGAACATATCATAGTCCTAACATAACCAGCATTCATCTCGGAGTAACGTGGGCTTTCTAATAAGATCAAATATGCCCTGTCTGGGATACATATTTACAGAGAAATCCCTACTTCTTCACCAGATGGAGTTAGACGTCTGTGTTTAGAGTAATGGGTAGATGCTTCGATGGAGATCAAGGATATGTATTTTCGTGTCCCTATCTTAAATGATTTGCCTAATATCTTCCAAAAACAGAACAAAAGACTTTCATATTCTGGAAGTTTCTAATCTAGTTAAAGCTGGGCACTTTCCACCACAGGAAATACCGGTTGTAAATACCTTTCGTCAATAAAACTCTCTTCCCCCATGTACATTGACAAGGCAGCTCTTGGCTGAGTGAAAGGGAAGGGTTTTTTTTTTTTTTTAGCCCACAGCTTGCTAGCAACAGAAATAAACTTATGATATTTCATACCATATCGTGACACCATCTCTGCCCTAATCTCCTGATTCCTCCCCACACATAATCTCCAGGATATAACCTGTCCTCTCCATACAACTCTGTCCTAATCTCCTGATACCTCCCCACATAATCTCCAATATATAACTTGTCCTCTCCATGCATCTCTGTCCTAATCTGATACCTCCCCACACATAATCTCCAGTATATAACCTGTCCTCTCCATACATCTCTGTCCTAATCTCCTGATACCTCCCCACACATAATCTCCAGTATATAACCTGTCCTCTCCATACATATCTGCCCTAATCTCCTGATACCTCCCCACGTAATCTCCAGTATATAACCTGTCCTCTCCATACATCCCTGCCCTAATCTCCTGATTCCTCCCCACTCACAATCTCCAGGATATAACCTGTCCTCTCCATACATCTCTGTCCTAATCTCCTGATACCTCCCCATATAATCTCCAATATATAACTTGTCCTCTCCATGCATCTCTGTCCTAATCTCCTGATATCTCCCCACATAATCTCCAGTATATAACCTGTCGTCTCCATACATCTCTGCCCTAATCTCCCGATACATCCCCACATAATCTCCAGTATATAACCTGTCCTCTCCATACATCTGTCCTAATCTCCTGATACCTCCACACACATAATCTCCAGTATATAACCTGTCCTTTCCATACATCTCTGCCCTAATCTCCTGATATCTCCCACACATAATCTCCAGTATATAACCTGTCCTCTCCATACATCTCTGTCCTAATCTCCTGATACCTCCCACACATAATTCCCAGTATATAACCTGTCCTCTCCATACATCTCTACCCTAATCTCCTGATACCTTCCCACACATAATCTCCATTATGTAACCCGTCCTCTCCATACCTCTCTGACCTAATGTTCTGATACCTCCACACATAATCTCCAGTATATAACCTGTCCTCTCCATACATCTCTGCCCTAATCTCCAGATGACTCCCACACATAATCCCCAGTTTATAGCCTGTCCTCTCCATACATCTCTGCTCTATTCTCCCTCACATAATCTCCAGTATATAACCTGTCCTCTCCAAACATCTCTGCCCTAATGTCCTGATACCTCCACACATAATCTCCAGTATATAACCTGTCGTCTCCATACATCTCTGCCCTAATCTCCTGATACCCCCACACATAATCTCCAGTATATAACCTGTCCTCTCCATACATCTCTGCCCTAATCTCCTGATACCTCCCCACATAATCTCCAGTATATAACCTGTCCTCTCCATACATCTCTGTCCTAATCTCCTGATACCTCCACACGTGATCTCCAGTATACAGTATAACCTGTCCTCTCCATACATCTCTGTCCTAATCTCCTGATACCTCCACGCGTAATCTCCAGTATATTACCTGTCCTCTCCATATATCTCTGTCCTAATCTCCTGATACCTCCACACGTAATCTCCAGTATATAACCTGTCCTCTCCATACATCTCTGTCCTAATCTTCTGATACCTCCCCACATAATCTCCAATATATAATCTGTCCTCTCCATACATCTCTGTCCTAATCTCCTGATACCTCCCACACATAATCCCCAGTATATAACCTGTCCTCTCCATACATCTCTGTCCTAATCTCCTGATACCTCCACACGTAATCTCCAGTATATAACCTGCCCTCTCCATACATCTCGGCCCTAATCTCCTGATATCTCCCCACACATAATCTCTAGTATATAACCTGCCCTCTCAATACATCTCTACCCTAATCTCCAGATACCTCCACATGTAATCTCCAGTATATAACCTGTCGTCTCCATACATCTCTGCCCTAATCTCCTGATTCCTCCCCACACATAATCTCCAGTATATAACCTGTCCTCTCCATACAACTCTGTCCTAATCTCCTGATACCTCCCCACATAATCTCCAATATATAACTTGTCCTCTCCATGCATCTCTGTCCTAATCTGATACCTCCCCACACATAATCTCCAGTATATAACCTGTCCTCTCCATACATATCTGCCTAATCTCCTGATACCTCCCCACACATAATCTCCGGTATATATCCTGTCCTCTCCATACATCTCTGCCCTAATCTCCTGATTCCTCCCCACTCATAATCTCCAGTATATAACCTGTCCTCTCCATACATCTCTGTCCTAATCTCCTGATACCTCCCCATATAATCTCCAATATATAACTTGTCCTCTCCATGCATCTCTGTCCTAATCTCCTGATATCTCCCCACATAATCTCCAGTATATAACCTGTCGTCTCCATACATCTATGCCCTAATCTCCCGATACTTCCCTGTTCTGCCTTCCTCCACGTAGGATGCTGTGTGGATTCCAACATACGGCTAAACCTTCATCCACATCCCAGTAAACAGACTGTGTTGATGCTTAAGTCTTATTTATTAGGGTGATGATAACATAAACTATAACGTTGAACAACAATGGTGGATAGTATTCATAGTAGATGATCGAATAGTGAATGATGTTGATGTACAAAGTGGATGTTCAGTGAATAATCATAGTGGATGACTGGTGAAAAACTGTAAAGAATAACAGCATATCAGTATATGCACATACAGGGTGCAATCACATAAATAACTGGGACATTACAACAAGAATTATACAGAGTGCAATACACAGTAATTCTAGCAGCACTGCCCTATTCTATACAAAGATGCATCTATCTACATGCAAGCTGCAGAGCACAAATCTGACTAACTACATCAGACTATAGGAGCTGCATAAGGCTAAGATACTAACACAAACATAAGATGCATTTAACCCTTTATAAACGTACCGAGATCCGTTAGGACAGGGGTAGGAAAGTAAGTGAGACAGGAGCACGTGTGCCTCCCTTCAGACCTGAGGAGAAATGGCTACTGAAGCTTGTCTTCCACAAGAAGAATGAGGGCGGAACTTACCCAGAAGACATTGCTCTTCTGAGGGAAGAGTTGGTAAACAACATGAAAAGTAGGCAACTGATGACCTCCAGTGGCCACAACTTGAATAACATGATAATTAACTTTCTGCACATTAAGATGGGCAGAACACTCCCCGCTTGGCGTCAACAGATGCCACAATTAGGTTCTTTTGGGGAAAATAATAATACAAGCTCGGTAACGGGCCTGAGGAACAGTTTGTTCTCCCCAAGCTTGCACACTCTGACCTCTACTTTCCGCACCTTCCCATCTTTGCTGGGAAGGGTCTTGATGACTAGGCCGAGTGGCCACTCGTTCCGATGCGACTGACTGTCTTTGATGAGTACAACATCGCCAGATTGAATATTTGGGCGGTCTTTCTGCCACTTTGTCCTGGTTTGCAGAGTGGAGAGATACTGTTTCCTCCATCTATCCCAGAAGACGTTGGACACGCTTTGTACTTGCCTCCATTGACGTCTGTAGAGGTCTTTGTCATTGAATTCTCCGAGTGGAGCTTTCGGGACACAGGTTTTCTGTGTGAGTAACATCGCAGGAGTAAGGATGGATGGATCTCCGGAATCACTAGAAAGTGCTGTCAGTGGCCTGGCATTCATGATGGCTGAGACCTCTGCCAAGAACGTGGTTAAACTCTCTTGTGTAAGTCTGGTGTTAGCTTGCAAGAAGATAGAGTCTAGTATTTTGCGTGCTATCCCTATCATCCTTTCCCACGCACCTCCCATGTGCGAAGAGTGTGGTAGATTGAAAGTCCAGGTACATCCTTGCTCGCCTAGATACCTTTCCACATTAGAGATGTCCAGATTGGAAGGGATTTGGAGTTCTCTTGCCGCTCCGACGAAATTCGTACCTCGGTCAGAACGAATATGCTTCACAGGGCCTCTGATTGCGATGAAGCGTCGAAGTGCGTTTATAAAACTTGATGTGTCCATCGATTCGATTACCTCGATATGAACGGCTCTGATGGACAGACACTTGAATAGAACTGCCCAACACTTTGCTTCTGTAAGTATTTTCCTAGTCCGTCGTGTAGCCACAGACCAAGGACCGAATACATCTAGTCCAACGTTGGAGAAGGGGGGTTCAGTACTAAGTCTGTCGGGTGGAAGATTGGCCATCTTCGGATTTTGGAATGTGCCCCGGAGTTTGCGACACGTAACACAGTCGTAGATGAGTTTGCTCACTCTTCTCTTTGCTCCAACTATCCATAGTCCAGCCGCCCGTAGGTTTCCTTCAGTAAACAAACGGCCTTGGTGTCTCACTAAGACATGATGATGTTGAATTAGCAGGGTTGTTACGTGATGACGTCCAGGAATTATTACCGAGTGCTTCTCTGAAACTTCTACCTCAGCTTCTTGAAGACGGCCACCGACTCTCAGCAGCCCATCCTGATCGACAATCGGATCGAGCTTCCTCAGCCCACTGACTTCAGGAATGGGTTGTCCCTTGTTGAGGTTGTCTATTTCTCTGCCATAGGTTTCTCTTTGTACGACACGAAGTATTATAACCTTGGCTCTTTCCAGGTCGGGAGCAGTAAACGCAAGCCTGCAGTGATGCCAACCTTTACAAGGTCTCTGGCTATCAGGTAGTGTTGACTTGTAGGACTGGGTTACATGAAATAGACAAGCTATAGCGCGAACAAGTGACTTCCAGGTGAAGAACCTGCTGAACCAGTGAGATTCGAGTGAAGTCTCTGTATGTAGAACAGACACTTGAGGTCGGATCTCTTCATCTGTGTCTGGACCCACTAGTTCGAAAGTATCAGGCCTGCTGATGTGGGGCATCGAACGGTACAAAGAGGGAGGACCTGTGAACCATGTAGTGTCCTTCAGATAACTGGGTGCAACGGATCTAGTCGCGTGGTCCGCAGGATTGTGGTGAGTAGGTACGTAGTGCCACTGATTAGGGCCGGTGGATCTTCTTATCCGAAGTACCCGGTTGCTGACGTAGACGTAGAAGCGTCGTGTCTCGTTACAGATGTACCCCAGTACCACCTTGCTATCGGTGTAGAACTCTGCATCCTTGATCTTCAGACTCATCGCATCCGAGATCAGTTCGGCCAACTCAACTGCAAGGACAGCAGCACAGAGTTCCAGTCTGGGTATCGTGTGTTCACGAAGTGGCACCAATTTTGTCCGGCTCATAACGAACCCGATATGGCACTGTCCGCTTACGTCTATGGTTTTGAGGTACGCTACTGCTGCAATCGCTTTGACTGATGCATCACAGAAAATACAAAGTCTTTGCGTTTTGACCTCTGTGGATGGCACAGGAGCATACGGTCGTTTCACATGAAGGTTGGTCAGGGCTTCAAGAGACTTCCTCCACTCTGCCCACAGGTCAGCCTTTTCTGCTGGAAGTGGATCATCCCGATCAGTAGTGTCTTGGGTAAAGTCCCTGAGCATCAGCTTTCCTTGGATGGTGAAGGTAAAGAAATGTTCCCTCGTCTCAGGTGACTTCTGAAGCTTGTGTCTTAGGGAGATGAATCTGCTGTAGACCAATTCCCTGTTGTTGGGTAGGCGTCTCCTCTGAGGTCGAAATGGTAGAGGTGCGACCCAACTGTTCGACGTATCCTTGACTATTTGTTCATCCATGATGTCCAAGAACATCTTGTCTTCTATAGACATCGCTACCTTGTTGTCTTCCTTCATCCTGTGGAAGACTGTACATCCTATGTGGTCTTGTTCACCTTCACAGGCGTGGTCTTCGTTGATAGGAACTGAGAAAGGGCAAGGTAGGGGAGTGCTGCTCGGTAGTTCCTTTACCAGCAGACTATTGTGACACGGCTGGAAGAGAGATGGACGTCCATTTTTTAGTGTGCTGGTAAGCATACTGTTGACTGAGACCGGCTTGTGTCCTACTATGACCCATCCAAGGTCTTGCCTCTGAGTGTATGGAGCATTCCGGGAGCCGTTGATATATTCTCTAGTCTTGTGGACTCGTAGTATATCTCTTCCCAGAAGTAAAGCTATTGGGGCTTCTGGTTCCAACTCAGGTATCAGGTGGGCTATACGCTTCAGGTGGGGGTGATATGTTGCCACCTCTGGTGAAGGTATCTCAGACCTGTTGTCGGGAATCTGGTTGCACTCCAGGATGGTCGGTAGTGACAGGCAGGCCATCTATGGACTCCACTTTGTATCCGGTTGCTTTCCTCCCCGCCGTCTCGACGGTACCTGAACATGTCCTAAGGGAGTAGGGAGAACCTGGGCCTACAATGTTGAAGTTGTCAAAGAAGATGGACCTGGCTAAAGACCTATTACTTTGGTCATCCAGGATTGCATATATCTTGAGCGCTTTGTCTCTGTAGCCTGCTGGATAGACTCGGACAAGGCAGATTTTTGAACAGGATCTTCCTCCTGTGAGTCCCTTACAGATCTCCGTACATTGAGCGATAACCGCAGGGGTGTCTTCGTCGGTGTTCTTCTGCTTCTCATCGTGCTCCTCTGCCTGTGACAACACTCGTGGAGGTGGTCCAGGGTGCAAGGCTGTATTGTGATCCGTGCTGTTGCATTCTGCACATTTCACGCTAGCTTCACAGTTCCTGGCGAGGTGAGAGGTTGTCGCACAGCATTTGAAGCAGATGTTGTTTTCCTTGAGGAAACCTTTGTGATCCTCTAAAGTCTTCTCCCTGAAGGCTCTGCACTTTAGTAGAGGATGTGGTTTCCTGTGTAGAGGACACTGCTTACTGACATCCTGAGGTTTGCTCTCTTCCGTAGGGGGCTTAGTTGTCTTGTGAGGAGGACCTGTGGAATCAATATTAGTTTTATGGACTGCCACGGTTGTCTTACTGGGTTTGACACCAGGGGTAGTGGAACATGACAGAGTGAAATCAAAACTAGGGTCATTTCTGATCCTGGCTTGCTGGGTGACAAACTCAACAAATACAGTAAAAGGAGGGAATGGTACATTATGAATTTGTTTATACCGTGAACCATGTATAATCCACCTTTCTTGAAGATTGTAAGGAAGTTTTTGTACTATTGGATTGACACCCCTAGCAGTGTCTAAGAATGTCAATCCGGGCAAGTGACCTTCCTTCTGAGCGACCTGTAACTCTATCAATAAATCACTCAATTCTCTAAGCCTTTGGTGACCTTTGGGCCCTATCTTAGCGAAATCATCAATTCTTTTGAATAAAGCATTCTCTATTACTTCTATGGACCCATAGCATTCATCAAGTCTTTCCCACACTTTACGTAGACCTATGTGTGGGTGTTCTATGTTAATGTCTCTTAGTCTTTTAGCATGCTCGACCGATTCAGTTCCAAGCCACTTTACCAGGAGATCTAACTCCTCATTACTAGAAAGGTCCAGTCCCTGAATGGCGTTCTGGAAAGAAAGCTCGCCATGACCTATAGTTTTCGGCTTTGTCAGTGAACTTTACAAGTCCTTTTGTTACCAGTTCTCGGCGGGCAAAGAACTTTGCCAAGTCTATGGTGGCTTGATCAGTGTTGGTACGAGCCGGTATGTTATAGTCATGTCTAGTGTGTGGTGCATCACCATACCTGTGAGATGCTCTTGGCTTCGGACAGTCTGCATAGTACCTTTCTGGTGAAGAAGATGTCTCTTTAAGGTGAGGTGGGAGCTGTACCTTCTTCTCAGTGGAACGGTAGCTGTGGTCGATATCTCTGTGCTGGACGTCTTCTTGTTTGTAGTAGCGAAGTTCAGGGTTGGATCGATGATAATCGGCGTAGGCTGATCGATGTAGTCTGTCGAGGGTGTTGTCCATGCTGGAGTGTCGATGGACGTACTCTGCAACGCGCTGGGCTGGATCTTGCTGCTCTAGATCTGTTCCAAGAACGTTGCTGCGTCTCTCATAATCAGGATCCTTCATGGCTTCCAAGTACTCTGCCTTAGCTATTGCAGCTGCTGTCTCTTTGTCTGCCATAAGTCTTTCTAGAGACACTTGCAGGCGCGCACTTTCTGCCTCTTGCTCTGCCCGCAAACGTGCGGTTTCGGCTTGCAGGCGTGCAGTTTGTTCTGCCTGCAAACGTGCGGTTTCGGCTTGCAGGCGTGCAGTTTTTTCTGCCTGCAGTCGTGCATTTTCTGCTTCATGCTCTGCTTGTCTCAGCTTTAGATGCATTTCTTTCTCGGCGAAGGAGGACCTCGCTTTGGCTGCTTCAGCTTCAGCACGGGCGACAGCAGCCAGCTCTGCTAATGATGACCTGCTAGAGCTTGCTCATGATCTCGTCTTGAGTGAGGATGTGCTGTTTTGAGACATTGTGCGCTTAGCTGCTTACTGCTGAGTGTTTTGGCGGGAAACTGAGTCTATGTGCGGTGGGCTTCCACGTGGCGGGAACGATGTAGCTCTTCTTGGCGGGCTGAAGTAAGTTCTGCGGCTGTATGGCTGCTGCTGTGATACCCGAATGCGGAGCAGTATGGGTGTTAGCGGTTCCGTACAGTCTGATCAACTACACCCTGCGACCGGCTATCAGTTTCACTGAAGGCAGCTAATCTGTTCTTACTTTACAATCACCGCCTGCGACCGGCGGTCTCGTTTTTCACTGTTCTGCCTTCCTCCACGTAGGATGCTGTGTGGATTCCAACATACGGCTAAACCTTCATCCACATCCCAGTAAACAGACTGTGTTGATGCTTAAGTCTTATTTATTAGGGTGATGATAACATAAACTATAACGTTGAACAACAATGGTGGATAGTATTCATAGTAGATGATCGAATAGTGAATGATGTTGATGTACAAAGTGGATGTTCAGTGAATAATCATAGTGGATGACTGGTGAAAAACTGTAAAGAATAACAGCATATCAGTATATGCACATACAGGGTGCAATCACATAAATAACTGGGACATTACAGCAAGAATTATACAGAGTGCATTACACAGTAATTCTAACAGCACTGCCCTATTCTATACAAAGATGCATCTATCTACATGCAAGCTGCAGAGCACAAATCTGCCTAACTACATCAGACTATAGGAGCTGCATAAGGCTCAGATACTAACACAAACATAAGATGCATTTAACCCTTTATAAACGTACCGAGATCCGTTAGGACAGGGGTAGGAAAGTAAGTGAGACAGGAGCACGTGTGCCTCCCTTCAGACCTGAGGAGAAATGGCTACTGAAGCTTGTCTTCCACAAGAAGAATGAGGGCGGAACTTACCCAGAAGACATTGCTCTTCTGAGGGAAGAGTTGGTAAACAACATGAAAAGTAGGCAACTGATGACCTCCAGTGGCCACAACTTGAATAACATGATAATTAACTTTCTGCACATTAAGATGGGCAGAACACTCCCCACATAATCTCCAGTATATAACCTGTCCTCTCCATACATCTCTGTCCTAATCTCCTGATACCTCCACACACATAATCTCCAGTATATAACCTGTCCTTTCCATACATCTCTGCCCTAATCTCCTGATATCTCCCACACATAATCTCCAGTATATAACCTGTCCTTTCCATACATCTCTGCCCTAATCTCCTGATACCTCCCCACACATAATCTCCAGTATATAACCTGTCCTCTCCATACATCTCTGCCCTAATCTCCTGATACCTCACCACACATAATCTCCATTATGTAACCTGTCCTCTCCATACATCTCTGCCGTAATCTCCTGATACCTCCACACGTAATCTCCAGTATATAACCTGTCCTCTCCATACATCTCTGTCCTAATCTCCTGATACCTCCCACACATAATCTCCAGTATATAACCTGTCCTCTCCATACATCTCTGTCCTAATCTCCTGATACCTCCCACACATAATCTCCATTATGTAACCCGTCCTCTCCATACCTCTCTGACCTAATGTTCTGATACCTCCACACATAATCTCCAGTATATAACCTGTCCTCTCCATACATCTCTGCCCTAATCTCCAGATGACTCCCACACATAATCCCCAGTTTATAACCTGTCCTCTCCATACATCTCTGCTCTATTCTCCCTCACATAATCTCCAGTATATAACCTGTCCTCTCCAAACATCTCTGCCCTAATGTCCTGATACCTCCACACATAATCTCCAGTATATAACCTGTCGTCTCCATACATCTCTGCCCTAATCTCCTGATTCCTCCCCACATAATCTCCAGTATATAACCTGTCCTCTCCATACTACTCTGCACTAATCTCCTGATACCTCCCACACATAATCTCCAGTATATAACTTGTCCTCTCCATACATCTCTAGCCTAATCTCCTGATACCTCCACACACATAATCTCCAGTATATAACCTGTCCTCTCCATACATCTCTGTCCTAATCTCCTGATACCTCCACACATAATCTCCAGTATATATCCTGTCCTCTCCATACATCTCTGTCCTAATCTTCTGATACCTCCCCACATAATCTCCAATATATAATCTGTCCTCTCCATACATCTCTGTCCTAATCTCCTGATACCTCCCACACAATAATCCCCAGTATATAACCTGTCCTCTCCATACATCTCTGCCCTAATCTCCTGATACCTCCCACACATAATTCCCAGGTTATAACCTGTCCTCTCCATACATCTCTGTCCTAATCTCCTGATACCTCCACGCGTAATCTCCAGTACATAACCTGTCCTCTCCATACATCTCTGTCCTAATCTTCTGATACCTCCCCACATAATCTCCAGTATATAACCTGTCCTCTCCATACATCTCTGCCCTAATCTCCTGATACCTCCCACACATAATCTCCAGTATATAACCTGTCCTCTCCATACATCTCTGCCCTAATCTCCTGATACCTCCCCACACATAATCTCCAGTATATAACCTGTCCTCTCCATACATCTCTGCCCTAATCTCCTGATACCTCCCCACACATAATCTCCAGTATATAACCTGTCCTCTCCATACATCTCTGCCCTAATCTTCTGATACCACCCCACATAATCTCCAGTATATAACCTGTCCTCTCCATACATCTCTGCCCTAATCTACAGATGACTCCCACACATAATCCCCAGTTTATAACCTGTCCTCTCCATACATCTCTGCCCTAATCTCCTGATACCTCCCACACATAATCTCCAGTATATAACCTGTCCTCTCCATACATCTCTGCCCTAATCTCCTGATGACTCCCACACATAATCTCCAGTATATAACCTGTCCTCTACATATAGCTCTGCTCTAATCTCCTGATATCTCCCACACATAATCTCCAGTATATAACCTGTCCTCTCCATACATCTCTGTCCTAATCTCCTGATACCTCCCACACATAATCTCCTGTGTATAACCTGCCCTCTCCATATATCTCTGCCCTAATCTCCTGATTCCTCCCCACATAATCTCCAGTATATAACCTGTCCTCTCCATACATCTCTGCTCTAATCTCCTGAAACCTCCCCACACATAATCTCCAGTGTATAACCTGTCCTCTCCATACATCTCTGACCTAATCTCCTGATACCTCCCCACATAATCTCCAGTATATAACCTGTCCTCTCCATACATCTCTGCCCTAATCTCCAGATGACTCCCACACATAATCTCCAGTATATAACCTGTCCTCTCCATACATCTCTGCCCTAATCTCCTGATACCTCCCCACACATAATCTCCAGTATATAACCTGTCCTCTCCATACATCGCTGCTCTAATCTCCTGATACCTCCCACACATAATCTCCAGTATATAACCTGTCCTCTCCATACATCTCTGCTCTAATCTCCTGATACCTCCCCACACATATTCTCCAGTATATAACCTGTCCTCTCCATACATCTCTCTCCTAATCTCCTGAAACCTCCCCACATAATCTCCAGTATATAACCTGTCCTCTCCACTCATCTCGGTCCTAATCTCCTGATACCTCCCCACACATAATCTCCAGTATATAACCTGTCCTCTCCATACATCTCTGCCCAAATCTCCTGATATCTCCCACACATAATCTCCAGAATATAACCTGTCCTCTCCATACATCTCTGTCCTAATCTCCTGATACCTCCCCACACATAATCTCCAGTATATAACCTGTCCTCTCCATACATCTCTCTCCTAATCTCCTGAAACCTCCCCTCACATAATCTCCAGTATATAACCTGTCCTCTCCATACATCTCTGTCCTAATCTCCTGACACCTCCCGCACATAATCCCCAGTTTATAACCTGTTCTTTCTATACTCTTGGAGAACACACCAATAAAATGCCTACATTTTGAGTGCAGGACTTCTATTGTCATTTGTTTGTTTGCAGATATGAGATTATTTGGATGTAAATTTCTTCTTCTATCTCCTAAATATCATGTTCTCTGTTTTCGCGGAGATTCTTTGTTTTTTTTTGCAATGATTTTAATAACTCTCTCTCAGACTTCTGAATAATGAACCGTGGCTGAAACCTGTTACCTTACAAATTGGCAGGTCTTGCCGCTCTGATGTGTATGGCAGTATCTTTCATTGTTTCTGTATCATCTGATTTTGCTCTTTTGTGGGTTTTTTTTAGCCGCCACCTGAACTGTCCCCCCAGAATTCTGTTCATTATGACGATGAAGGAGATGTCATCCAGGCTCTTGGTGTGGAAAGATTTGAAGATATTTTACAAGATGCTCATCCTCGAAGCCCAACTGAGCTGGGGAAGAGCTATAGTGAGGCGGACTTCCAATGTAAGTTAGTGACAGAGGAACTGAGAGTAAGAATCATGAGTTTGTGAGAAATAGGAGAATATGAGGAGAGAGGGAGAACAATTGACACTGAGATTGAGGGGTAGGAAATATGTGGAGGACGCCTTGAAAATGCCTGGCAGGAAGACAGAGAATAAGGATCCAGTGAAGAAGAGGAGAGTGAGGAGCAGGTGAACAGACAATGGGTTCAAGAGAAGGAGAACAGCAGGAGTGAGAGGCAGGAGAATTGGAAAATTGTGAGAGGCAGAAATGAGCATAGCGAGGAGCAGGAAAACATAAAGATAGTAAGGGGCAGGTGAACAGAGAATGAGGCACCAGAGATCACAGAGAAAGTGACTGACAAGAAAAAAAGATGACAGTGAAGGGTAGATGAAGACAAGCAGAGTGGGTGTCAAGAGAACAAGAGGAGCATGATGGTTAGGAGAGGACAAAGTTAGTGGCTGTCAAACTGAATGATGGGCAGGAGGACAAAAGGAGAGTGAGGGGCTGGAGAAGATGAGAAAAAGTAAGGAATGAAAGAACATAGAATGTGGGGCTGGAAAGCAGAAGCAGAATGGAGAAAAAAAGGACAAGAGGTGAGTGAAGTTCGGGAGAACATTTGAATAGTGAGGGTGAGTGAAATGCAAGTAGAATAAGAGAGAAAGAGGATAGCCAAATAGGCAAATGGAAAACAGGATGTGGAGCTGGAGATCAGAAGCAGAGAGGAGCAGGAAGACAAGATGTGAGTGTTAGGAGTAAATAAGAAGAATAAGGAGAACAAGAGGAGAACGTGAGGGTAAAAGGACTCGAGGAGAGCAAGGGGCTAGGAGGATGCCAGTGTTTAGGATGACACAGAGTATGAGAAGAAGAGTAAAAGGAAACTGACAGGGCAGGAGGACACAAAGAGAGCAAGAAGGTAGGAGTACAAGAAAAGAGTGAGGGGCTGGGGGACATGGTGAGAGTGAGGGGGTGGAGTAGATGCAAGGAGCGAAGGGACAGAGGGTCAGTAGGAAAGCGGGGGACACGGGTAGAGCGAAGGGTTGGGGACACAGAGCGAGAGGTTGAAGTACACAAGTAAAGATTTGGGGGACACGGGGAGAGCAAGGGGGCAGGAGGACACGAGGAGAACGAAGTTGCAGGAAGACAAGAGGAGAGCAAGGGTGCCAGAGGAGAATGATAAAAAGGAAAAAGAAGACGAGCGCTAAGGCACAGGAGGACACAAGGAGATTGAGGTACAGAAGAACACAAGAATAGCAAGGTGGCAGGAAAACAAGACAAGTACGAGGAGTCAGAGGGACACAAAGAGATCATGTGGCTTGGGGACACAAGAAGAAGAAAAGAATGGGGGACATGGAGAGAGAGAGGAGGGGCTGTACTGTAAGCGGAGAGCGAGGAGGCAGGAATACACATTAAGAGCCAAAGTCTGGGAGACACAAGAAGAAGAAGATTAAGAGGAGAACAAGGGAATGGAGTACATAAGGAGAGCGAGGAGGCTGGAGGAGAAGAGGAGAGCAATAAGTCAGAAGGACAAAAGGAGAGCGAGGGGCTGGGTGGCACAGGAAGAGTGAGGGGCAGGAGGACACGAGGAGAGCGAGGATGCAGGAGGACATTAGGAAAGTGAGGGCATTAGAGAACACAAGGAGAGCGAGAAGCAAAGGAAAAAAGCAAGAGGGTTGAAGGAAAAATAGAGAAGAGCAACATGAATGAAAAAAATGAGGGGGCAGGAGGACACAAGAAAGAGAGGGGGCTGGAGGACACAAGAGAGAAGAGGCTGGAGGACACGAGGGACAGGGGGCTGGAGGACACGATGAGAGTGATGGGGCAGGGGGACAAGAAGAGAAGGAGAACAAGAGAACAGAAAGAACAACACAGAAGGAGCAAGGATGAAGGAGAACAAGGAGAGAAGTGTTAGGAGGACACCAGCAGAGGAAGGGGAACACTAGGACACAAGGAGATCGAAGGTACAAGAGGACATTGGAATAGCGATGGAGAGGAGGCAGGACACAAGGGTCAGGAGGACATGAGGAAAGTAGGGGGCAAGACGGCTAAAGGAAACAAGGTGAGTAAGGGGCAGGAAGACACGAGGAGCACAAGGGACCAAGAGGACATGAAGCGAGTGATGGGCTATGGGACATAAGGAGAGCAAGGGGGAAGTAGGACACGAAGAGTGCAAATGGGGAGGAGGACAAGAGGAGAGTGATGGACTAGAGGGCCAAAGAAGAGAGAAGGGCCAGAGGACATGAAAATAAGAAGAAAAGAATAACAAGAAAAGAATAAGCAGGAGAACAAGAGGAGAGCAAGGTGCTGGAGGACACAGGGAAAGCAAGGGTCTGGAGGCCACAAGGAGGCTGGCGGACATGAGGAGAAGGAAAACAAGAAGAAAGCGAGGGAGCAGGAGGCCATGAGGAGAGTAGAGGATTGGATGACACAATGAGAGTGATGGGTTGTAGGACAATGGGAGAGCAAAGGGCTGCAGGACAAGTGGTAAGCAAGGATAGCGAGGGGGCAGGTAGACAAGATGAGAGCAAGAGGGTGGGAGGACTCGAGTAGAGTGAGGGGACAGGAGCACATGAGTGAAGGGGCAACAGGACACAAAGAGAGCAAGGAGCTGGGGGACATGAGGATAGGAAAGGAGTAGAAGGATATGAGGAGGGCAAGGATCTGGGGAAGCGGGGAGCTAGGGGAAATGGGGAGAGCGAGGGGCCAGGAGGACAGAAGGAGAAGGCGGAGGGAGATGGTGAGAACGAAGTGCCGGAGAAATGGAAGAGTGAGGGGCTGGAGGACACAGGGAGAGTGAGGGGCTTGAGGACACAGCGAGAATGAGGAGGAGAGCAAGAAGAGAATAAAGAGGAGAACAAGATGAGAGTGATGGTTCTGGGGAACACAAGGTGAGCGAGAGTTAGGGTGAAGTTGAACAAGAGGAATGGAAGGGGGCAGGAAAATGTGAGGAGAGTGAGGGGGCAGGAAGACACAATGATAGCTAGAAGCAGGAGGACATATAGAAGGAAGTAAAAGAGGAGAGCTTAGGGGCAGGAAGACACCAGGAGAGTGAGATGGCAGGAGGACATGAGTAGAGCGAGAGACAGGAAGACACAAGGAGAGCGAAAAGCAGAAAGAAACGATGAGGGTGAGGGGACAGAAGGACATGAGTAGACCAAGAGGGCAGGAGGAGACAAGGAGAATGAGGGAAAGAAGGATACAAAGAAAGCAAGCGGCAGGAGGACACAACGAGAATGAGGTGAAGGAAGACACGACAAGAATGAGGAGAAGGCGAACAAAATGAGAAGAAGAACAACTATAGAGCAAGGGGAAAGAAGGACAATTAGAGAGCAATGGGCTGTAGGACACTGGGAGAGCTTGGAGCAGGAGTATATGAGGAGAAGAGGTCCAAGAGGAGATCAGTTGGCTGGGTGACACAGGGGTAGCAAGGAGGCAGAAGAGCACAAAGAACAAAGGGGCAAGAAGACACTAGGAGCGTGATGGGCAGGAGGTCATGAGAAGGAGAACAAGAGGAGAGCTTGGGGGCTGAAGGACAGTAAGGGGTTGAGGGACACAAGGATAGTGAGGAGTTAAGTAGAACTCCAGGAGAGCAAGTGACAGGAGGACACGAGAGTTAGCGGCAGAGGAGCAAGAGGAGAATGAAAAGTAGAACGAGGAAAGCAAGGAGCTGGAGGACACAAGGAGATCAAGGGGATGAAGGACGTGGAAAGTGAAGGTCTTGAGGACATGGCAAAAATAATGAGGGGAACAAGTAAAGAATCAGGAGAACAAGAAAAGAGTGATGGTATCGGGTACACAGTGAGGGCGAGGGGCAAAAGGGCAAGAGGAGAGAGAAGTGCAGGAGGACATGAGGAGAATGAAGGGGAGTAATACATGAGGGAGTGACAGGCTGGAGAAAGGGCAGGAGGAGAGCGAAGGGCAGGAGAACACAATGACAACGAGACAGAAGGACAAGAGGGCTGTGGGACACGGGGACAGAGAGAGGTCCGGAGGACACAAGGAAAGCCAGGGGCAGAAGGACATGAGGAGAAGGAGAACAAAAGGAGAGCTTGGGGGTAGAAGCGCAACAAGATAGTGAGGGGCTGGGTACACTGAAAGAGCAAGGGGCAGGAGGACATTAGGAGAATGAAAAGGAGAACATTAGAGCAAGGGGCTGGAGGACACAGAGGGAGGCTAGAAGACATGGGAGAGTGAGGGGCTGGAGGACACTTGGAGATCAAGGGACTGGAGGAGACCATGAGAGCGAGGGGCAGAAGGATGCTAGTAGAATTAGGAAAAGGAGAACAAGAAGAGACTGAGGGGACAGATGGACAACACAAGAGCAAGGGACAGGAGGACACAAGGAGAATGAGAATAAGGAAAACAGTGGAGCGAGGGGCAGGGAACAAGAGGGGGGCTGGGGCACAGAAGTAAAGCAAGATGGGCAGGGGGCTCAAGGAGAGCGATGGGGGCATGAGTACACAAAGAGAGCAAGGAGCAGGAGAACACAAGAATGAGAAGGAGAACAAGAGGAGAGCAAGTGTCTGGAAGATATGGGGAGAGTAAGAGGCTAGAGGACATGAGTGAGGGGTTGGAGGACAATGGGAAAGGGAAGAGCTGAAGGACAAGTGGAGAGTATGGGGCAGTGGTCATGAGGACACAAGGAGAGCGAGGGGCAGGAGGACATGAGTAGAGTGAAGGGGTCTGAAGGACACAAGGAGAATGAGGAAAAGGAGAATAAGAGTGGAGTGAGTGGCAAACAAGTGGAAACAAGTGGGGAGCAAGGGGCTGGAAGACAAATAAAGTAAGATAGGTAGGGGGCTAAAAAAGAGTGATGGGGCAGGAGGACAAGAGGAGAGCGAGTGGCTGGAGAACAAGAGGAGAGCTAGTGGTTGGAGGACTAGGGGACAGTGAGGATCTGGAGGACAAGGGGAGAGTGAGGGGCAATGGACATAAGGACACAAGGAGAGCAAGGGGCAGAAGGACACAGAGACCAAGGGGGAAGGAGGATATGATGAAAATGAGGTGATTGAGGACATGAGGAAAAGTAGAACAAGAGGAGAGGGGACAGAAGGATAAGAAGAGAACAGTGGGCTGGAAGACCCTGGGAGAGCTTGGAGCAGGTGTATGTAAGGAGATGAAGAAAAATAGGAGACCAGGGGGCTGGGTGACAAAGGGAGAGCAAGGAGGCATGAAGACCCACAGAGCAAGGGGGCTGGAAGACAAAAGGAGAGCGATGGGCCGGAGGTGATGAGAAGGAAAACATGAGGACAGCTTGGAGACAGAAGGAGTGAGAGTGGTTTGGGACTTTGAGGGGTAAGTAGAACTCAAGGAGAGAAATGGCAGGAGAACACATGGAGAATGAGAAGTAGGACAAGAGGAAATAGAGGGGCGGGCTGGAGGAAATTACAAGAATTAGAAGAGTGAAAAGAGTGTCAGGAGGTGAACAAGAGGAGAGTGATAGGCTGGGGGGGACACAGTGAGGGTGAGGGGGCTGGGGGGGACACAGTGAGGGTGAGGGGGCAAAAGAACAAAAGGAGAGCGAAGGGCAAGAAGACAGAAAGAGCGAGAAGACAAGAGGACACAGCACAGGGGCAGGGGCAGTAAGACACAAGGAGAGTGATCGGCAGGAGGAGAGCGAGTGGTTGAGGGACACAAAGATAGTAAGGGGGTATGTAGAACTCAAGGCGAGTGAGTGGCAGGAGGAGCAAGAAAGAGAGGGCAGAGAAACATGTGGAGAATGAAAATTAGAACAAGAGGAAAATGAGAGGTTGGAGGACACGTGGAGAGCATGAGGTTGAAAGACATGGAGAGAATGAGGGGCTTGAGCACATGGCAACAAAGAATGAGGAGAAGAACAAGAAGAGATTCAGGAGAACAAAAAGAGAGTGATGGGCTGGGGGACAAAGTGAGAGCGAGGGGGCAACAGGGGAGCAAAGGGCAGGAGGACAAAGAAAACAAGGGGGCAGAAGGACAAGAGGAGCTGAAGGGGCTGGGGAACACAGGGAGAATGAGAAACAGGAGGACATGAACAAAAGGAGAACAAGAGTAGAGCTTGGGGCAGAAGGATAACATAATAGCGAGGGGCTGGGGACTCAAGATGAGCTAAATGGGCAGGGGGACGCAAGGAGAGCGAGGGACAGGAGGACATGAGAAGAATGAGGTGAGCAAAGAGCTGTAGGACATAGGAGAGAGAGGCTGGAGGACAGGAGGAGGAGAGGCTGGAGTATACTTGGAGATTGAGGGGCTCAAGTAGACAAGGAGAGCGAGGGGCAGGAGGATGCTAGAAGAATTAGGAAAAGGAGAACAAGAGGAGACTGAGGGGGCAGAAGGACAAGATGAGATCATGTGGCAGTACACAAGTAGAATGAGGAGAAAGAGAACAAGAGTGGGGGCAGGGGGCAGGTGGGGAGCAAGGGGCTGGAGGACACAAGTAAAGCAAGATGGTGTCATGCTGCTGCAATGCAGGTAGGTGCAGGCTTCACAAGATGGCAGTTGAGAGGAAGCAGGTCTGCACCTAACAGAGCTAACCTGCAGTGCAACAGTGAGGCTACCACAGGTGGCAGCAGAATAGTCAAAACAAGCAGGGACAAATCCTAGACTGTAGCGCAGTACCAAAGGAAAAAACAAACTCGAGGTCAGAGACAAGCCAGGGGGTCAGTAACAGTCAGGAGCAGATAAGTCAAAAGACAAATAACAGAAACAGGTCAGAATACACGCCAAGTTAAACTGGTAAGTCTGCACACAAAAGGGGAACACTGTGTCAAGATGGGAACAGTGGAAAACAGAGACACGGGTTCAGACAGCAAACGCAGCAGGACAAATCAGAGCAATCAGAGTCAGCTTACAGCAGCACTATGCAGAAACTATAACTGACATGATCTGCAGGACACAGCAGGGCTAAATAGCAAACCTGAGACCAGAATGAGGCTGAGAAAAGTTAATCCCTGCCATGATCAGACCGGGAAAAGGGAAGACAGGTCTCAAAACCCGGTCTGGATCATGACAGATGGACAGAGGACGCAAGGGGGACAGGAGAACACTTGGAGAGCAAGGTGCAGGGGGACATGAGAATTTGAATGAGAACAAAAGGAGAGCGAGAGGCTGGAGGACACCGGAAGAGCAAGAGAATGGAGCAGAAGAGGAGAGCGAGGGGCATGAGAGCAAGGGGTTAGAGAACAAGGGGAGGGTGAGGCGAAGTGGGCATAAGGACATGACAGCGAAGGGGCTGGAGGACACAAAGAGAGCAAAAGGGCAAAAGGACACAAGGAGACTGAAAGAACATGGAGACCCAGGGAGGCAGAAGAACATAATTAGAAACAGGAAAAGTATAACAAGAGGGAAGAGGGAAGCAAGGGAACAGAAAAGAGGAGAACAATGGGTTGGAGGACATAAGGAGAAGGAGAATAAGAGGAGAGCTTGGGGGCAGAAGGAGATTGAGGGGTTGGGGACACAAGGAGAGAGGGGGTAAGTAAAACTCAAGGAGAGCAAGTGTCAGGAGGACACTAGAGTGAGAGGCAGTAGAACACGAGCAGAATGAGAAAAGGAAAGCAAGCAGCTGGTGGACACAGGCTAGCATGAGTCTGAAGGACATGGGCAGAGCGAGGGGCTGGAGGTAATGACAGAGTGAAGAGAACAAGAGGACAGTAAAGTGATGGGCTAGAGGACACAGGGAGGTCAAGGGGGCTAAACAACAAAATCAGAGCGAAGGGCAGGGGTACATGAGGAGAATGAGAAAGAGAAAAAGAGGAGAGTAAGGGGCTGGGGGACATGGGTAGAGTGAAGGGGACGGAGGACAGAAGGAAAGTGAGGGGCAGTAGGAAACAAGGAGAGTGGCTGGAGGACATGAGTAGCGCGAGAGGACAAAAGAACAAAAGGAGAGCAAAAGGGGCTGGTGGACACAGGAATTATGAGCAGCAGGAGGACATGAGGAAAAGTATAACAATATGAGAGCGAGGAGCAGAAGGACAAGAGAAGAGCAAGGGGCAGGAGGACATGAGAAGAAGAACAAGAGGAGAGCAAGGGGGCTGGGGACGCGGAGAATGATGGTGAGGGAGGACAAGAGTTGAACAAGTGGCTAGGGGAAATGAGAACAAAGTGCTGGAGGAAATGGGGAGAGCGAGGGGCTGGAGGACATGACGAGAATGACAAGAAGGAGAGCAAGATGAAAATGAAGAGAAGAACAAGAGGAGAGAAACGGTGCTGAGGTGAGCGAGGGTTAGGATGAGTTGAGAAGAAGTTGAACGAGGGTAAAGCAAGAGTTCAGGAGAATGCTGTGAGGTGGCAGGAAGACACAAGGAGAGCGAGAGGCAGGAGGATATGAAGAGAGCGAAAAGGCAGAAGGACGCAAGTAGACCAAGGGAGCAGGAGGACACAAGGACAATGAGGGAAAGGAAGACACGAGGAGCTCAAGTGGCAGGAACATATTAAGTTAGCAAGGGGTAGGAGGACATGACATGAATGAGGTGCAGGAATACACGACAAGAATGAGGAAAAGGTGAACAAAAGGAGAATGAGGAGAAGGAGAACAAGAGGAGAGAGCAAGGGGACAAAAGGACTATAGGAGAGCCATGGGCTCTAGGACACTGGGAGAGTTGGAGCAGGAGAATCTGAGGAGAAGAAAAACAAGACAAGAGCTTGGGGGCAGAAGGAGAGCGAGTGGTTGGGGGACAGAAGGATAGTGAGGGGGTAAGTGGAACTCAAGGAGAGGAAGTGGAAGGAGAACATGAGAGTGAGGGGCAAGGGAATGAAAAGTAGAACAAGAGGAAAGCGTGGGGCTACAGGACACAGGGGAGAAAGTGGTTGAAGGACATGGGGAGAGTGAGGGGCTTGAGGACATGCCAAGAATGAGGAGGGAAGCAAGAAAAGAATCAGGAGAACAAGAGGAGAGTGACGGGCTGGGGGACACAGTGAGAGCGAGGGGGCAAAAGGGCAAGATGAGAGCGAAGGGCAGGAGTACACAAGGATAGTGAGGGGCTGGAGGACTCAAGGAGAACAAGGGGACAGGAGTACAGTGCAAGGGGCTGGGGGACACAGGGAGAATGAGGAGGAGAATATGAGGAAAAAGCAATATGAGAGCGAGAGCATTAGCAGAAGGACAAGAAAGCAAAGGTCTGGGGGACATGGGGAGGAGAGCCTGGAGGACACTTGGAGATCGAGGAGCTGGAGGAAACAATGAGAGCAAGGGGCAGGAGGATGCTAGAAGAATGAGGAAAAGGAGAACAAAAGGATACTGAGAGGGCAGAAGAACAAGACGAGAGCAAGGGGCAGGAGGACACAAGGAGAATGAGGAGGACAAGAGGCAAGTGAGTGGCTGGAGGAAGAATGAGGGGTTGCAGGACAAGGGGAGAGCGAAGGGCTTAATGACAAGGGGAGAGCGAGGGGCTCAAGGACAAGTTGAGAGTGAGGGGTTGTAGGACAAGGGAAGAGTGAGGGGCCGGAGGAACAATGAAAGCGAGGGCCAAGAGAACTCTATGAAAACAAGTGGCAGGAGCACATTAGAAGAATGAAGAGCAAGAGCCCAAGAGGAGAACGAGGAGGCATAACGACAAGAGGAGAGTGAGGGGCAGGGGGACACAAGGAAAGAGAGGGTCTGGGGAGCTTTAGGAGATCAAGTAACCAGTAGGACACAAGGAGAGAGAGGGGCAGTAGAACACAAGCTGAACGAGAGGCAGGAGGACACATGGTGAGCAAGGCGTTGCTATTGACGTACTTGACTAAATTTTGGTTTACATATTGCTCCTTGTGTTGTAGACCATCGTAAGTCCTCTCATCACATCCACCATCCTCTGTCCTCCCACCTATCCTCTGATATCGCTAGCCGAGACCCACGTAAACACAAGAAGAAGAGGCGGAGAAGAACCTCAGTTCCTGGAGATACCCCTAGTACTATTCAAGAAAAGGAAGAAGAAGAAGAAGAGGACACTGATGGAGAGAAAACCCCAGATGAAGGGACTGATGGTGGGGAGATGCAGGTGACAAATGCTGTTGTTACTTCACTTTTCCACTTCTTTCACACACATCACAGTTGCACGTTCTCAATATACTTATTGCTAAAAGACACTTAACATCAGGGAAGGCCACAATGTGACAACAATATGGATAACAAAGTGGACAACAAAGCATGTCACAGCAGGTAACACAGTAGGTAGCAATGCTGACAGCATACAAAAATATGATTTTAGGACATGCTTAAAACTGTGGATACTGGGAATTAACCAGTTTGTATGTGATAGAGCATTCCACAGAACTGGAACAGCACAAGAGATGTCCTGGAGATGAGAGTGAGAGGTTTGAATTATAGAGGATGTCAGCCTTAGTGGAATGAAGAGGATAGATAGCTGGGACACGGGTGAGGAGATGTAGGACGGTGCAGCACTGTGGAGAGGACAGGTAGGTTGGTTGAAAGAGATTAGAGAGCAAATGTAGGGAACAATAGCACTGTGGATAAGACAGGTAGGTTGGTAGACAGACAAGGAGAAGATGTAGGGCAGAGCAGCACTGTGGAGAGGTCAGATAGAATGGAAGACAGCGATGAGAAGATGTAGGGCAGAGCAGCACTGTGGAGAGGTCAGAGAGAATGGAAGACAGAGATGAGAAGATGTAGGGCAGAGCAGCACTGTGGGGAGGATGGGTAGGGAGATAGTGAGGAAAGAGGAAGAGATGTAGGACAATGCAGTACTGTAAATAGAACTGGTAGGGTTATAGACAGAGATGAGAAGGAGATGGAGAGAAGTGAAACACTGTGTGTCACGGGGTCCTTCTCCGGTATCACACAATGAACAGAGCAAGAGAATAGTGAGCAACTCCAAGACCTTTATTTAGGCAAAATACGAAAGGTCCATTGTTATGACCCCAGTGGACAGGGTCTCAGAGGTACGTGTAAGTCCGCGAGATACAAAAATCCAGCTCATAGGGCAGTGGTAACTGGGTCGACCAAATATCTACTCCTAACACCAACACTAGAAGTAGCCGGGGATCATGCCTACGGTGATCGCTAGATGACTCGCGCCAGCCGGAGAATCTAACTACCCCTAGGAGAAGAAAACAGACCTCTCTTGCCTCCAGAGAAAGGGACCCCAAAGCAAGATACAAGCCCCCCACAAATAATAACGGTGAGGTAAGAGGAAATGACAAACACAGAAATGAACCAGGTTCAGCAAAGAGAGGCCAGCTTACTAATAGCAGAATAAAGCAAGATAACTTATTTGGTCAACAAAAACCCTATAAAAATCCACGCTGGAGATTCAAGAACCCCCGAACCGTCTAACGGTCCGGGGGGAGAACACCAGCCCCCTAGAGCTTCCAGCAAAGGTCAGGATACAGATTGGAACAAGCTGGACAAAAAACAAAACAAAACAAAAGCAAAAAGCAAGGAAGAGACTTAGCTTTCACAAGCAGGAACCAGGATCAGTACACAAGAGCACAACAGATTAGCTCTGATTTCAACGATGCCAGGCATAGAACTGAAGGTACAAAACAACAGAACGGAGTATACAAGTCC
Source organism: Ranitomeya variabilis (assembly GCF_051348905.1). Classification (NCBI taxonomy): domain Eukaryota; kingdom Metazoa; phylum Chordata; class Amphibia; order Anura; family Dendrobatidae; genus Ranitomeya; species Ranitomeya variabilis. Next base: position 3,577,134 of record NC_135237.1, on the reverse strand, counting down.
CAATACGCATTTTATTTAAAAATTGTATAATTTTATTTATATTATCAAAATATATAATTCAAACTGAGTAATCAAATATAAATACAATACATATAAATAACAGGATTAGTGGAGGAGGAAACACTATAATAGTGGCGGAGCGGATGACAACACCTATCACATCATATCACAAGGACTGCTATTGTGGGAGCCATAGTATGAAAACAGTCTGTGGCAATAGCCCTAATCATCATAGCTATATTGCTCAAAAAAAAAAGAAAAAAAAAAAAAAAAAAGTTGCAACAGTGCAGGTTATATCACTAGCTAAAGTGCCATAGTGCCTACAGGACTCATCACCTCATATCATATAAAGCAGCTTACCCTTGAAGGGGGTGGTGTGTGGAGCGTGGTGAGACATCTCAGACCTAATGGGTAAGCTGCTTTATATGATATGAGGTGATGAGTCCTGTAGGCACTATGGCACTTTAGCTAGTGATATAACCTGCACTGTTGCAACTTTTTTTTTTTTTTTTCTTTTTTTTTTTTGAGCAATATAGCTATGATGATTAGGGCTATTGCCACAGACTGTTTTCATACTATGGCTCCCACAATAGCAGTCCTTGTGATATGATGTGATAGGTGTTGTCATCCGCTCCGCCACTATTATAGTGTTTCCTCCTCCACTAATCCTGTTATTTATATGTATTGTATTTATATTTGATTACTCAGTTTGAATTATATATTTTGATAATATAAATAAAATTATACAATTTTTAAATAAAATGCGTATTGGGACTTGTATACTCCGTTCTGTTGTTTTGTATTTATTGGGGAGTTTCCTAGACTGTCCTATTGTTTCGGACAGAAATATTGGGAGAGATATAACAATCCTTGTCTCTCGGCCACGCATATGTATTAATTTTTGTGAGTTTTGTATTGAATAGAACTGAAGGTCCAGAGAGCTTATATAGCAACGCCCCTGAACTAACGGCCCAGGTGAGCATATAGGAGAAGACAGAAGCTCCAGTGTCAAATCACTAATGACCACTAGAGGGAGCAAAACGCAAATTCACAACAGTACCCCCCCCTTAGTGAGGGGTCACCGAACCCTCACCACGACCACCAGGGCGATCAGGATGAGCGGCGTGAAAGGCACGAACTAAATCGGCCGCATGAACATCAGAGGCGACCACCCAGGAATTATCTTCCTGACCATAGCCCTTCCACTTGACCAAGTACTGAAGCCTCCGCTTGGAGAGACGAGAATCCAAGATCTTCTCCACCACGTACTCCAACTCGCCCTCAACCAACACCGGAGCAGGAGGCTCAGCAGAAGGAACTACAGGCACAACGTACCGCCGCAACAAGGACCTATGAAACACGTTGTGGATGGCAATCGACACAGGAAGATCCAGACGAAAGGATACAGGATTAAGGATTTCCAATATCTTGTAAGGACCAATAAAACGAGGTTTAAATTTGGGAGAGGAAACCTTCATAGGAACAAAGCGGGAAGAAAGCCACACCAAATCCCCAACACGTAGTCGGGGACCCACACCGCGGCGGCGGTTGGCAAAGCGCTGAGCCCTCTCCTGTGACAACTTCAAGTTGTCCACCACAAGATTCCAGATCCGCTGCAACCTATCCACCACAGAATCCACCCCAGGACAGTCAGAAGGTTCCACATGACCCGAAGAAAAACGAGGGTAGAAACCAGAGTTGCAGAAAAACGGCGAAACCAAAGTGGCGGAACTAGCCCGATTATTAAGGGCAAACTCAGCCAACGGCAAGAAGGTCACCCAATCGTCCTGATCAGCAGAGACAAAACACCTCAAATAAGCCTCCAAAGTCTGATTAGTTCGCTCCGTCTGTCCATTAGTCTGAGGATGGAAAGCAGACGAAAACGACAAATCAATGCCCATCCTACTACAAAAGGATCGCCAGAATCTGGAAACGAACTGGGATCCTCTGTCTGACACAATATTCTCAGGGATGCCGTGCAAACGAACCACATTCTGGAAAAACACAGGAACCAGATCGGAAGAGGAAGGCAGCTTAGGCAAAGGAACCAAATGGACCATCTTGGAGAAGCGATCACATATCACCCAGATAACAGACATGCCTTGAGACACCGGAAGATCAGAAATGAAATCCATGGAGATATGTGTCCAAGGTCTCTTAGGGACAGGCAAGGGCAAGAGCAACCCGCTGGCACGAGAACAGCAAGGCTTAGCTCGAGCACAAGTCCCACAGGACTGTACAAATGACCGCACATCCCTTGACAAGGAAGGCCACCAAAAGGATCTGGCCACCAGATCTCTGGTGCCAAAAATTCCTGGGTGACCTGCCAACACCGAGGAATGAACCTCGGAAATGACTCTGCTGGTCCACTTATCAGGCACAAACAGTCGGTCAGGTGGACAAGAATCAGGCCTATCAGCCTGAAATCTCTGCAACACACGTCGCAGATCTGGAGAAATAGCTGACAAGATAACTCCATCCTTAAGAATACCAACAGGTTCAGCGACTCCAGGAGCATCAGGCACAAAGCTCCTGGAAAGAGCATCGGCCTTCACATTCTTTGAACCTGGTAAATACGAGACAACGAAGTCAAAACGGGAGAAAAACAATGACCAGCGGGCCTGTCTAGGATTCAGGCGTTTAGCAGACTCGAGATACATCAGATTTTTGTGATCAGTCAAGACCACCACACGATGCTTAGCACCCTCGAGCCAATGACGCCACTCCTCAAATGCCCATTTCATGGCCAACAACTCCCGATTGCCCACATCATAATTTCGCTCAGCAGGCGAAAACTTCCTAGAGAAAAAGGCGCAAGGTCTCATAACAGAGCAACCAGGGCCTCTCTGCGACAAAACGGCCCCTGCTCCAATCTCTGAAGCATCCACCTCAACCTGAAAGGGAAGCGAGACATCAGGCTGGCACAAAACAGGCGCCGAAGTAAACCGACGTTTCAACTCCTGGAAAGCCTCCACGGCAGCAGGAGCCCAATTAGCCACATCGGAGCCCTTCTTGGTCATATCCGTCAAAGGTTTCACAATGCTAGAAAAATTAGCGATAAAACGACGGTAGAAGTTAGCGAAACCTAAGAACTTCTGAAGACTCTTAACTGACGAGGGCTGAGTCCAATCAAGAATAGCTCGGACCTTGACTGGGTCCATCTCCACAGCAGAAGGGGAAAAAATGAACCCCAAAAAGGGAACCTTCTGTACACCAAAAAGACACTTTGAGCCCTTGACAAACAAAGGATTTTCACGCAAAATTTTAAAGACCATCCTGACCTGCTCCACATGCGAGTCCCAATTATCAGAAAAAACCAGAATATCATCCAGATAAATGATCAAAAATTTATCCAGATAGTTCCGAAAAATGTCATGCATAAAGGACTGAAAAACTGAAGGGGCATTAGAGAGCCCAAAAGGCATTACCAAGTACTCAAAATGACCTTCGGGCGTATTGAATGCGGTTTTCCATTCATCACCTTGCTTAATGCGCACAAGGTTGTACGCACCACGAAGGTCTATCTTGGTGAACCACTTGGCACCTTTAATCCGGGCAAACAAGTCAGACAACAGCGGCAAAGGATACTGAAATTTGACAGTGATCTTATTTAAAAGCCGATAGTCAATACAAGGCCTCAAAGATCCGTCCTTTTTAGCCACAAAAAAGAATCCCGCACCAAGAGGGGAAGAAGACGGACGGATGTGTCCTTTCTCCAGAGACTCCTTGATATATGAACGCATAGCGGTATGTTCAGGTACCGACAGATTAAACAGTCTTCCCTTAGGAAATTTACTGCCTGGAATCAAATCTATTGCACAGTCACATTCCCTATGAGGAGGCAATGCACTGGACCTGGACTCGCTAAAGACATCCTGATAATCAGACAAATACTCCGGAACTTCCGAAGGCGTAGAAGAAGCAATAGACACAGGCAGGGAATCCCCATGAATACCCCGACAGCCCCAACTTGAGACTGACATAGCCTTCCAGTCCAAGACTGGATTATGGGTCTGTAACCATGGCAGCCCCAAAACAACCAAATCATGCATTTTATGTAGAACGAGAAAACGTATCACCTCGCGGTGTTCAGGAGTCATGCACATGGTAACCTGTGTCCAATACTGCGGTTTATTTTCTGCTAATGGCGTAGCATCAATACCCCTAAGAGGTATAGGATTTTCTAATGCTTCAAGAATAAAACCACAGCGCTTAGCAAATGAGAGATCCATAAGACTCAGGGCAGCACCTGAATCTACAAACGCCATGACAGGATAAGATGACAGTGAGCAAATCAAAGTTACAGACAGAATAAACTTAGGATGCAAATTACCAACGGTGACAGGACTAACAACCTTAGTTATACGTTTAGAGCATGCTGAGATAACATGTGTAGAATCACCACAGTAGTAGCACAAGCCATTCCGGCGTCTATGAATTTTCCTCTCATTTCTAGTCAGGATTCTATCACATTGCATCAAATCAGGTGTCCGTTCAGACAACACCATGAGGGAATTTGCGGTTTTTCTATCACATTGCATCAAATCAGGTGTCCGTTCAGACAACACCATGAGGGAATTTGCGGTTTTGCGCTCCCGCAACCGCCGGTCAATTTGAATAGCCAGGGCCATGGTATCATTCAGACCTGTGGGAATAGGAAAACCCACCATAACATTCTTAATGGCTTCAGAAAGGCCATTTCTAAAATTAGCAGCCAGTGCACACTCGTTCCAATGTGTCAGCACGGACCATTTCCGAAATTTTTGGCAATACACTTCAGCCTCGTCCTGGCCCTGAGACATAGCCAGCAAGGCTTTTTCAGCCTGAATCTCAAGATTGGGTTCCTCATAAAGTAAACCGAGCGCCAGAAAAAACGCATCAATATCAGCCAATGCCGGATCTCCTGGCGCCAACGAAAAAGCCCAATCTTGAGGGTCACCCCGTAAGAATGAAATAACAATTTTTACTTGTTGAGCAGAGTCTCCAGACGAACAGGGTCTCAGGGACAAAAACAATTTACAATTATCCCTGAAATTCCTAAACTTAAATCGGTCTCCTGAAAACGGTTCAGGAATCGGTATCTTGGGTTCAGACCTAGGATTTCTGATAACATAATCTTGTATACCCTGCACACGAGCAGCAAGCTGGTCCACACTTGTAATCAAGGTCTGGACATTCATGTCTGCAGCAAGCTTAAGCCACTCTGAGGTAAAGGGGAAAAGAAAAAAAAAAATAAAAATGAGAGAGAAAAAAAAAACTCAAAATTTTCTTTCTTATAATCCCACTTCTGCAATGCATCCAACATTCAATACTGGCCTGGCATACTGTTATGACCCCAGTGGACAGGGTCTCAGAGGTACGTGTAAGTCCGCGAGATACAAAAATCCAGCTCATAGGGCAGTGGTAACTGGGTCGACCAAATATCTACTCCTAACACCAACACTAGAAGTAGCCGGGGATCATGCCTACGGTGATCGCTAGATGACTCGCGCCAGCCGGAGAATCTAACTACCCCTAGGAGAAGAAAATAAAGACCTCTCTTGCCTCCAGAGAAAGGGACCCCAAAGCAAGATACAAGCCCCCCACAAATAATAACGGTGAGGTAAGAGGAAATGACAAACACAGAAATGAACCAGGTTCAGCAAAGAGAGGCCAGCTTACTAATAGCAGAATAAAGCAAGATAACTTATTTGGTCAACAAAAACCCTATAAAAATCCACGCTGGAGATTCAAGAACCCCCGAACCGTCTAACGGTCCGGGGGGAGAACACCAGCCCCCTAGAGCTTCCAGCAAAGGTCAGGATACAGATTGGAACAAGCTGGACAAAAAACAAAACAAAACAAAAGCAAAAAGCAAGGAAGAGACTTAGCTTTAACAAGCAGGAACCAGGATCAGTACACAAGAGCACAACAGATTAGCTCTGATTTCAACGATGCCAGGCATAGAACTGAAGGTCCAGAGAGCTTATATAGCAACGCCCCTGAACTAACGGCCCAGGTGAGCATATAGGAGAAGACAGAAGCTCCAGTGTCAAATCACTAATGACCACTAGAGGGAGCAAAACGCAAATTCACAACAGTCCATATACGATCCACCACACAAAGGATAAAATAGTCCAGAATCCGAATGCAGTTCAGTAGCAGGATAAAAGTTCAACAATCCAGCAGACAAAGGATAGCATAGTCCATATACTCTTCTTTCTCTCAGAGGTGCTGTGAACACATGATCATTCCACAAAGGACTGATCTGTGTCTCACCTCCCTGATATTTTAAGTCTCCCTCCTCATTCACAGGTCAGGAGGGGGAAGGTCTGAGGGGCTCATTGTTTCAACCAGCTAGGCCAACATGTCATTAGCATATTAGCAAACAGTACTGTGCTGTGGGGGCTTATATCAGATGGTAGCAACAGCCATTCATCAATTAGCAAATAACTCCTACAAGAGAACACCATGAAAATAAGTAAAATATAAATATACACAAAAATGATACCCACATAGCATATCACACCATCACCACCTCTCCCCCCTCATAATAAGTGAGCAACGCCATGAGGCTTACACAGACCTCTGGCCTGTTCACTTTAGTCCACATTTCTCAATAGTTTATAGTTCCCTGTACAGTGGCAGGGGTTGCAATAATCATGAGCACTTGTCCATAAATTCCCGGGTCCTGGCTTTATGGTCATACCAGGCTTTTTGACTTGACTGCGCCGTTCGCTGATGTTCATTAGCCAAGGTAGCTAGCTGAGCGAGACAATCTCTGAACTCTAGAACGTAGGGAATGATGGGCGTTCCGGTATCTGCGATATCTCACTCCAATTGTTCTGTCTGAAGAGTGAGAGGCCCACGGACCTTCTGCTCCCACAAAATGACTTTGTAACTCCCCAATGTCATTTCCAAGGATGATATCTGCAGGAAGTCCTCCCATAACTCTAGTCCAACACAGTTTTTCTCCAAAACCATAATCCAAACGTACCAAAGCTTGCTGTATATATTTGCGGACACCCCCCTCCAGGACAATGGGAATTCCCAGGCCCTGGTGAATTGCCTCGGGTCGAACCACACGGGGGTCAGCGATAGTCAGGAATGCCCCCGTGTCTCTAAATCCCGACACTTTGCATCCATCAATTAAGACATCCTGCAGGTGGCAATGCCGTTGCTCTGTATTTCTGATGGACAAAGGCCGGAGTCCGTACACTCCAGGAGGGGTATCTATGGTGCCGTGGTCTGTACTCCACTCTGGTGGAGGTGGTGGTAGCTCTTCCTCAGGCTTGATGGAGTGCACAAGATGTACTGGATGAGGTGGGGCTCCCTCCGAATCCTTGAGGGACAGCCAGACTGCAAATGTCCAGGATGCCCACACCCATAACATCTCCTCTCTGTGATACCCCCAGGTCATGATCGGAACTGTTGGGGCCCAGGGTTGTGAGGCGTGATTGTCATCGGCTTGCAACTAGGTGGAAGGGCAGACATAATTGGAGGGGAAGGGGTGCGGGAGAAGGCCGTGGTTCATTGTCCAGAAGCCTCCTCCATTGCGGTCGGATAGTAAGGGCTTCATCGGCCAGGGCTGCAGCTCTATCCACGGTGCACAGCATGCGCTCCCGGACCCATTCCCGTACCTCTGCGGGGCACTTGGCAAGAAATTGTTCTATAAGGAACGCCTGTATAACATGTTCCACAGTAAAGGCGTTTTCTGCTTCCAGCCATCTCAGACATGCCTGGGACATCTTATGTGCATACATCCTAAACGATCCCCCCGTAGTGCATGGGAGGTCTCGGAACTTGGCCCTATATGAGTCTGGAGTGATAGCATGGTAATCCAGGATAGTCTGCTTTACAATATTATAATCCCGATTCCGCTGTGAGTCAATGGTTCGGTAAGCCTCCGCCAAGCTACCGTTCAGGAGTCCCACTAACAAACGCATCCAGCCAGAGTGGGGCACCTCCATCACAGCACACTGCTGCTCAAAGTCCTTGAAGAACCCCTCCACATCTCCGGAAGCCTCATCGAATGGCTTAAACTCTGTCCGGGTGATCCGTACAGGCTCCCGGATCGTTGGGTTTACATTCCACATTGCGTTACTCCCTCTTTCTAGCTCCATTGCTCCTTGTCTCCGCTGTGCCCGGCGGGCAGCCTCCTCCCTGTACTTCTGAGAGAAGCCTGGGCCCAGAACCGCCATCTCTTCTTCGTACCACACCAACCACTGGCTTTTTGGGGTGGGGAGCCCTGTCTCTAGTGCTCGTCTTTCAGACATCTGGGAGGAGGTGGTCAGGCTAGCACCCACCAGTTGGTCAATTAAGGCTTCTTTAGTCAGTCCCTGGTAGTTCAGGCCCAGGTCTCTGGCTCTCTCCTGTAAACATGATACAGTCCAATTTCTGTACTCACTCTGCGTGTGGTTCTCCATTAGGTTACACTCTGTTGATCCCTCTGCTTTCCACCAGTTGTCACAGGATCCTTCTCCGGTATCACACAATGAACAGAGCAAGAGAATAGTGAGCAACTTCAAGACCTTTATTTAGGCAAAAATACGAAAGGTCCAAATATACGATCCACCACACAAAGGATAAAATAGTCCAGAATCCGAATGCAGTTCAGTAACAGGATAAAAGTCTAACAATCCAGCAGACAGAGGATAGCATAGTCCATATACTCTTCTTTCTCTCTGAGATGCTGTAAACACATCATCATTCCACACAGGACTGATCTGTGTCTCACCTCCCTGATATTTACAAGTCCCCCTCCTCATTCACAGGTCAGGAGGGGGAAGGTCTCAGGGGCTCATTGTTTCAACAAACTAGGTCAACATGTCATTAGCATATTAGCAAACAATACAGTGCTGTGGGGGCTGATATCAGATGGCAGCGACAGCCATTCATCAATTAGCAAATAATAACTCCTTCTACAAGAGAACACCATGAAGACAAGTAAAATAGAAATATACAAAAGAATGATACCCACATAGCATATCACACCATCACACTGTGTACATCACCATACCTGTCCTCTTCACAGTGCTGCTCTGCTCTACATCTCCTCATCTATCTCTACCACCCTACCTGTGCTCTGCAGAGATTAGGGAGGGTGGTAGACAAGAGATGAGGAGAAGATGTAGGGCGGTGCAGCACTGTGGAGAGGACGAGTATGTAGTAGACAGAGATGAGGAGGTGATGTAGGGCGGTGCAGCACTGTGGAGAGGACAGGTAAGTGGTAGACAGGAATGATGAGGAGATGTAGGGCAGTGCAGCACTGTGGAGAGGACAGGTAAGTGGTAGACAGGAATGATGAGGAGATGTAGGGCAGTGCAGCACTGTGGAGAGGACAGGTAGGTGGAAGACAGATGAGAAGATGTAAGAATGTTCAGCACTGTGGAGAGGAAGGGTACGGTGGTAGACAGAGATGAGCAGGAGATGTACTGTGGAGAGGACAGGTAGATGGTGGACAGAGATGAGGAGGAGATTTAGGGTGGTGCAGCACTGTGGAGATCATAGTGTGTGAAAGTGATTAGTTTATATTTGACTATGTAATGGATGTGCAACCGATGCAATGACAGTTTAGAGATAAAGAGATTAGAGACCTGTCACGAATCTCTGTTGTTGAATGTCCCGGGACCAGGGGCTCCTTCCCTGTCCCTAACACTAGGGGGATCCGTAGCTTGCCCTGTTCCCAGGTCTGCTTCTGATGGTAAAGATGATGGGGCCATGTACCTTGCCTTAGATTCTAAATCTGCCCTCAGTCTGTACCCTTCCCCCACCCAGGGAAGAGGGGAGTAGTAGTGTCCCATTATACTCAAGCCAGACTAACATGGTAGTACCGAAAAATACCAAACATACAATTATACACACACATATAGAGTGGGGAAAAAAGTATTTAGTCAGCCTTCAATTGTGCAAGTTCTCCCACTTAAAGGGAATCTATCACCTCATTTTTTGCATATAAGCTGTGGCCACCGGCCCCAGGGGCTTATCTACAGCATTCTGTAATGCTGTAGATAAGCCCCCCTTCCCCCCCCCCCCCCCCGATGTAACCTGAAAGATAAGAAAAACAAGTTAGATTATACTCACCCAGGGGCGGTCCGGGTCTCATGGGCGTCGCAGGTCCGGGTCCCGCGCCTCCCATCTTCATGCGATGACTTCCTCTTCCTTGCTTCTGTCACGGTTCCTGCGCAGGCGTACTTTGTCTGCCCTGTTGAGGGCAAATCAGGCGCTTGGCCTCTCTGAGATTTCCCTGCGCCTCCGCACTGCAGTACTTTACAGTGCCCTCAACAGGGCAGAAAATTACGCCTGCACATGAGCCACGACAGAAGCAAGGAAGAGGACGACATCGTATGAAGATGGGAGGCGCGGGACCCGGACCTGCGACGCCCCTCAGACCCGGACCGCCCCTGGGTGAGTATAATCTAACCTCTTTTTCTCATCTTTCAGGATACATCGGGGGCTTATCTGCAGCATTACAGAATGCATTATAGAATGCTGTAGATAAGCCTCTAATGGCAGTGGCCGAAGCTTATATGTGAAAAATGAGGTGACAGATTCCCTTTAAAAAGATGAGAGAGGCCTTTAATTGACATCATAGGTAGACCACAACTATGAGAGTCAAAATGAGGAAACAAATCCAGAAAATCACCTTGTCTGATTTGGCAAGATTTATTTTGCAAATTATGGTGGAAAATAAGTATTTGGTCATTAACAAAAGTTCATCTCAATATTTTGTTATATGTCCTTTGTTGGCAATGTCAGTGGTCAAATGTTTTCTGTAAGTCTTCACAAGGTTGGTACACACTGTTGGTGGTATGTTGGCCCATTCCTTCATGCAGATCTCCTCTAGGACAGTGGTGTTTTGGGCCTGTCGCTGGGCAACATGGTCTTTCAACTCCTTCCAAAGGTTTTCTATGGGGTTGAGATCTGGAGACTGCCACTCCAGATCTTAGGAAGACACTCCTTCATTGTCATGGCGGTGTGCTTGGGATCATTCACATGCTGAAAGACCCAACCACGTTTCATCTTCAATGCCCTTGCTGATGGAAGGAGGTTTGCATTCAAAATCTCACGATACATGGCCCCATTCATTATTTCATGTACACGGATCAGTCGTCCTGGTCCCTTTGCAGAGAAACAGCCCCAAAGCATGATGTTGCCACCCCCATGCTTCACAGTAGGTATGATGTTCTTTGGATGCAACTCAGCATTCTGTCTCCTCCAAACACGACGAGTTTTGTTTCTACCAAACAGTTCTATTTTGGTTTAATCAGAGCATATGACATTCTCCCAGTACTCTTCTGGATAGTTCAAATGCTCTCTAGAAAACTTCAGATGGGCCCGGACATGTACTGGCTTAAGCAGGGGGACACGTCTGGCACTGCAGGATCTGAGTCCCTGGCGGTGTAGTGTGTTACTGATGGTAGCTTTTGTTACGGTGGTCCCAGCTCTATGCAGGTCATTCACTAGGTCCCCCCGTGTGTTTCTGGGATTTTTGCTCACTGTTCTTGTGATCATTTTGACCCCACGGGGTGAGATTTTGCATGGAGCCCCAGATTGAGGGAGATTATCAGTGGTCTTTTATGTCTTCCATTTTCTTATTTTTGCTCCCACAGTTGATTTCATCACACCAAGCTGCTTGCCTATTGCAGATTCAGTCTTCCCAGCCTGGTGCAGGGCTACAATTTTGGTTCTGGTGTCCTTCGCCATAGTGGAGTTTGGAGTATGACTGTTTGAGGTTGTGGACAGGTGTCTTTTATACTGATAACCAGGTCAAACAGGTGTGTCACGATAATGTTAAAATGTCATAATGTGAGATTAGTTCTAGAAAGTACCATGTCATAGATACACACTTGGCAGCTTCAACCCCCCTTTCTCCCCCTCTGTATTCTCTCATACAACAAACAAAGCCCTATGGCAGAGATTCTGTGCAACTTGATACCCATGTGTGAGCAGTTTATGGCTTTTAAAACTACAGACGACCAATCCCGTAAAGCCACTCGTTCCCCCTCCCTTACTGACCCAGGAATGTCTTTGGAGACTCAAAAGCGTAAATAGTAGAAAACCAGTGCATGTCATTACGCAGCCCAATCAGTGATGTCACGACAAGAGGGCATATCTTTACCCCTGCTGAGTTGGGGGCATTCGTCGCCCAGGAAGCGAGCTAACAACAGCTTGACAAAGCTGTTCTAATGCACCTGGATGTATCTCCTGAGCACACGGGGGCCATAATGACATGAAATGATCTGAACAACCTGTAAGTGTTCTCTTTTCAATGTTAATCCTATTTTATTTGTAATCTGTAAGATACACATGTTTTTGTCTTCTTTATAATGTCTTTTATTCTTTGTAAACACTGCCTATCCTTTTTGTGGAGTAAAATATATAATTTACTAGCTTGTCCTTCATGCTCTATAAACGAACTGTCGCTTCCTCTGAAGTGAATTACGCTACTGATTTGGGTTGGCTCCGGACCCGTTTACCCTTGTGGAATCAGAGCTGGTGGCAGCATACTTTGTTCTGTGCGATTGGGAATCTTTGTATTGACAGCAGCATTGACAATTATTGTTCCCACCTGTGTGGGAATAGTTATATTGCCCTCGCTGCAGCGTGCCCAATAGCCAGTACATAGCAGGCAGCCTTTCTGGCGACTAATTACCCTAGGTGCAGTACCTAATTTGACCTGTGGGTAAAGGGGGCGCCAGAGAGCTGCAAGTTCCAAATCGGAACTGGGAAGTGGGATATAGATAAATCCCCTTCAGAAGGAACCAGGGGCAACCAAACCACCCCGGTTCCTGACAAATTGTTGTGAGTAGTGGGGACGATAAAGATATCCTCACCGGGATCCTTGACATATTGGTGGGATCCGTGACATTGTTGGCAGCATGGTGTGAACCGTGACAAGGTACCATTACTACAGGTAATGAGAGGAGGACAGAGGAGCCTCTTAAAGAAGAAGTTACAGGTCTGTGAGAGCCTGAAATCTTGCATGTTTCTAGGTGACCAAATACTTATTTTCCACCATAATTTGCAAAATAAATCTTGCCAAATCAGACAAGGTGATTTTCTGAATTTGTTTTCTCATTTTGACTCTCTTAGTTGTGGTATACCTATGATGTTAATTACAGGCCTCTATCATCTTTTTAAATGGAAGAACTTTCATAATTGGTGGCTGACTAAATACTTTTTTCCCCACTGAAACAGAGGAATGCACCACTGGGGAGTGGGGTAAAAACCAATGTAGGAGAAGAAAGGGAATTATCACACTCTCAAAACCTAGCAACAGTCACAGATAAATCCAGCAACTGTCTACTCAAATATCCACCAGCAATAACCTCCAGTCATGTAGCATAAGCTATCTGACAATGTGTGCTAGCCAGGACCCAGATAATGTAGGATGTGGGAGGGGCTAACAGTGACCAGCTGAGAGCCTTAATGCAGGAAAGCTTCCAGGAGCTCTCACCTGAGCAGATTAAACCCTGCACTGCCGAAAGAAGTCTACATTATTTAATGTGAAGGTGAAGTGCTTCTAATCAATGCAGGAGTAGGACAAATCAGATGCTGCGGTCTTCTAGCTCCTCTCTGTCGCGGTAAACCTGTGACAAAACCAGTCTGTAGTTAGCAGTGTTGTTCTGGTTTTCTTTTTCAGTAATGGGATTTTGACGGCATTTGAATGAGGTGAAATATTTTAGTTAGGTGGCTGTTGTGATTCGGTTCGTGGGCTCCCCCGGTGGTCTCTTGTGGTACTGGTGTCCTGCAAGCTTTGTCTTCTCAGTTCACCTGTTCCTATCAGGATGTGGGAGTATCCTATTTAACCTTGCTCCTCAGTCATTCTAATGCTGGCCATCAATGTATCCAGAGTGATTCTGTTGCATGTTCCTGCTCCCAGTTTTCTGCTCAGCTAAGTTGGACACTTTAGTCCTTAAGTCTATTTTTGTATGTTTTGTCCAGTTTGCACTTATGTGAATCTCTGCAGCTGGAAGCTCTTGTTGGGCTGAAATTACCACTCCAGTGGCATGAGTTGTCACATGAGTTAAGGTAATTTCAGGATGGTGTTTTGAAGGGTTTTGCAGCTGACCGCGAAGTCCTCTGTTGTATCTTTCTGCTATTTAGTTAGCGGGCCTCTCTGTGCTAAATCTGCTTTCATACTACGTGTGTCTTTTCATCTGCTCTCACCGTTATTATATGTGGGGGGCTGCTATCTCCTGTGGGGACATTCTCTGGAGGCAAGCCAGGACTGTGTTTTCTTCTACCAGGGGTAGTTAGTTCTCCGGCTGGCGCGCGGCATCTAGAGACAACGCAGGAATGCCCCCTGGCTACTTCTAGTGTGGTGTGTAGGTTTAGCATCGCGGTCAGCTCTAGTTCCCATCACCCGAGAGCTTGTCCGTTTATTCTGTGCTTCTGATGTTTCCTTGCCATTGGAAACCAGAACAGGTGGCTAGTGACAGCCGGTGAGAAAGAAGAGAAAGTGAGTGGGAATAGGGTCGCTGGTGCACGTAGTAGGGTGAGAAGATGCGAGGAGCTTGGTAATCTCTTCTGTGACCTGTTCATAGGTGAGAAGTCTACTTGGTGAAGTGAGGGAGGGAAGAGGATCCATGATATTGGGGAATCGGTGTTTGCAGCGTGTGCCAGGGTTGCCGTTGTCTGTATCATGTTCTTAATGTAGCCGGTGCTTCTTCATCCTGGGAACTTTCTTGTGTTTTTTATAATGTAAAAATGCTGAGTCTGGACAGGAGAAGAATGGGGCCAATGGTTACTGTAAACCCTTCATAAGCTGCTGGGTATTGAAGGCATATCGATCTCTGAATGCGCTGTCAGTGGTGGGTCCTGATAGTCAGGAGAATATCAGGTCCAAAGTCTTCCCGTCTTCATGAGTAGGAGAGTTGGTAGCTTCAAAAGGCCACAGTAAGGGTCACAATGTTTGTCACAGTGCGGGTTACAATAGGGGTCACATTGTGTGTCACAATGGGGGACACATAGTGAGTCACAATGTCACAGTGCTGGTCACAACAGGGGCAACATTGCGTGCCCAATTTAGGTCACAATGGGGGTAAAAATATGGGTCACAATGTGGGTCACACTGCATTCAACACAATGAGGCTCACAATTCGGGTAAGTGTATTTCCATCCCCTCACGCTTGAACTGCACTCGTTTAGTCGGGAGCTGTGAAAATGTCTTTCTTTCTTCTCACAGTTCTTCCCAGTGGAAGATGATGTCCCGCAGAGACGTTCAGTTGGGCTGCCACTCTCATCTCTAGATGCTGTCTGTAAAGAGCAGAAATCTGACCCATTGAGGTAAGTGGGCATAGGTCAGGGCTGCCTAGGTATTGGATATGTTGTTAGGGCCACCCCGGTACTGGTTAGTTGTCAGTTGTATACTGATTTGTTGTCAGGACTGCACAGGCATTGGCTAGTTGTCAGGGCTGTATCGGTTAGTTGTCAGGGCTGCACAGATATATTGGTTAGATACACGTAGTCCGTGATGCTGTGCTGCAGGTGATATTTGGTGCTTCGGATATTTGTTTATCCTGAACTGTGACACTTATTTCTGTGTTTGCAGACAAGAACAAGGAACCTGCACCTCCCCCAGTGTAGAGAGACTGGGTTCCTCTCGCCCTCCTCATAGGCAGCCACCCCATCGAAGCTATAGTCTTACAGAACGTAGGAGAATTGGCAGCATGACCCATCCCGAGGATGCCCACTACTACGAAATGCCAACTGACGAGACCGAGGCTCAGACCCTGGCATCAGCCGACCTGGACTACATGAAGAGTGAGTAAGAAGACAACGATACAGAGTTGACCCGAGCCCTATCTCCTCCCATTGTGAGGGGCTTTTCTGAGGAGTCCTGAGAGGGGACCACTCACCCCCAATGTATCTCCTGAGATCTCCACCATGTCAGATTCTTGTAGTACTGGACCCAATGATCTGAAACTTGAATCTCCCCAATTATGTGACAATTCAGACCATACTGTCTCTGATCCCTCAATTACTGGATTAAACCCTTAACTCAGGTGTCCCTGAACCTCCCCCAAATACTGTACCAGATCCCTGACCTAGGTGCACCCTGTGTAATGTGTGACCTTATGCTGACCATGGTTTACTATCAGTCTTCTTGCTTCATGGCATCCGGCTTCCTTTCCAATTCATGTTGCTTTTTTGTACATTTCCAGGTCATCGCTTTGAGGATCTTCCTGCTGTGCGAAGACATCTTGTCCGGAAGAGTAAAGGGCATGTGGTCCATATCAGCAAGGAGCATAAGGAGAAACATCCACATCGAAAAAGTGTCACTCTGCAGCCCCATGAGGTGAGGAAGAGGCTCCCAACACCTGTGACTAGTGTCTGTGTGACACTAGGCATGTCCATGTGTTGTGTGATGTCTCTACCAAATTCTCCGCTAGAAGCAGGATCCAAAGGTAGTCCACCTCCGTAATACAACTTGCATTGCTGCTTGCCATGATTGTCCTCCCAGATGGGCAATATGGACCCACAACATTGTGGGTGACCTGTGTCTGTATTACGGTGGCCATGTGCATGAATCCTCCAGTCTGCGATGCGCATTCGTATAATATCCACACATGTATAGACCTTCTCACTTCCGCACCTGCAGGTATTTGTGGAGCTGAACGAGTTAGTTCTGGACAAGCATCAAGAATTACAATGGAAAGAAACTGCTCGCTGGATAAAGTTTGAGGAGGATGTGGAAGCTGAAACAGATCAATGGGGAAAGCCACACGTTGCCTCACTCAGCTTTCGTAGTCTTCTCGAGCTCCGTCGAACGCTGTCACATGGTAGGTAGAACCTTAAAAGGTACAGCCACTGCAGTAACTGGGGAATGAATGATGCTGGGATCACTAGCTGATGTTAATGACCCGATGATGATGATTCAATGATGCCTCTGTGATGACACGATAATAACTTGGTAATGAACTGATGATGACCCGATGATGACATGGTGATGACCCTGTGATGTCTCAGTGATGACCTGATGACACAATAATCACTTGGTAATATCTTGGTAATGACCCAGTAATGAGTCGGTACTGACAATCCAATGATGAACTGGTGATGATGATCTGCTGAATCAATGATATCTCAGTGATGACCCAATGATGAGTTAGTAATGACAATGACCCAGTGATGAGCCGGTGATGATGATGATCTAATGATGTCTCAGTGATGATCTGGTAATTGGCCAATGATGACTTTGTGATGTCTCAGTGAGGACCCAGTGAAAGTACAGAGATGACCCGATGACATCATCACTTGGTAATGACTTTGTGAAGATCCAATAATAAGCCAGTAAAGACAATGACCCAGTGATTACCTGGTAATGATTCGGTGATGAGGTATGAGGAGGGTCCAATGTGCAGTGATGAATAAAGGGTCAGTTTTGGGCATATCTGTGGAGGGTAGAACTTTGCACACCTCATGACGTATAATTAAAGACTTTTTCTTTTCCCATAGGTGCTGTGCTTTTGGACCTGGACCAGAGGACTCTGCCTGGAATCGCTCATCAGGTGGTGGAGCAGATGATCATTAGTGACCAGATAAAAGCAGAAGACAGAGCCAATGTGCTTAGAGCTTTACTCCTGAAGCACAGGTCTGTACTTACATGTATGACAAGTGCGTGAAGCCTTGCCTGTCCACATACATTGTCTGGAACATCATGGAACATGTCACTTCATCTTTATGTTTTCAGCCACCCAAGTGATGAAAAAGACTCATCGTTCTCCAGGAATATATCAGCCGCCAGCCTCGGTTCTCTGCTCGGACATCACAGCAATAATCATATCTCCCAGAACAGTGAACCCAACCTGACGGACCCTCTAATGGGTGGTGACCCCACAGAACCAGAAACCAAAATTGACTTAGATCGTGAGGTGAGATAATGGTGAGGTAACAGCCTTTTAGATCCATGATTGTAGCGAGTCAGTGACCTCTTTTCTGTATTATCCAGCGTGAATCTCTTCCTTCATTGCCCACCATCCAACGCTCCAAGTCTAAACATGAACTGAAACTCTTGGAGAAGATTCCAGAGAATGCAGAGGCCAGTGTGGTGCTCGTGGGTGAGTGTGGAGGCTCCAAGGCCATGCCAAGGGCTTGAAATCATATAACTTGCATATTCTCCACATTACATGACGCTGCCAACAATGTTGCAATGCCAAAAGCAACAATAATGCAATGCAGCCACCAGCTATGATGATATGATGCCACTGATGAAGAGAAGCCACCAGCAACAATGACGCTACACATCCACCAGAGGTGGATGACGCAATGCACATCAACAACGATGATGTGATGCCACCAGCAACACTGAAAAGACCCAGCCACTAGCATTGTTGACGCAATGCCACCACCAAAAACATCATGGGCAATGAAACATGCCTCTGTCTTTAATGAACAGTGCCATGCATGTCCACAGATTATTTGTGGTATTGCAGATCAAAAATATCTACTTTGATAGCACCGAGCTGCATTACAAGACAACCTGTAGACTGATGGGAGCAGCCATGTTTTTCAATACTTTACAACCCTGTTAAGTGGAAACAGGTGACAGAACGTGGACGAAAAGTCAGTACAGGACAGATATTTCCTTCCAGGATAAACATTGTGCCATCACGTCTCCTCAGTGCAGATGGTTGTGGTTTCGGATGTGGACTTCCTGTGTGGAGGACCTCTCTGTTGAGTTAGTTATGTGTCATTATACATCAGCCCATTGATTTGGTTTTTTATGTGTCTCAGGTTGTGTGGAATTCCTAGAGCAGCCGACCATGGCGTTTGTGCGTCTACAGGAAGCAGTGGAGCTAGACTCAGTCCTGGAAGTCCCCATTCCTGTTCGATTCCTATTCATCCTGCTGGGTCCTAGCACATCCAATATGGACTATCATGAGATCGGGAGATCCATCTCCACTCTTATGTCAGACAAGGTAACACTAAACCTCCTTACTACAAATTGCACCCCTGACCATAGCAGGGACTTCACCTCAGATATCACTCCCGATCATAACATGGACTGTATTCCCGATATCAGCGGTGACTGTCTCACAGATATTGTCCCTCACAGTAGCGGGACTGTCCCTCAAATATCGCCCCCAACCATTGCAGGGACTGTCCTTTAGATATCACATCCTGACTATTGCAGGGACTGTCATGCAGATAAGGCCCCTGACCATGGCTGAGAGTGTCCCTCAGATATCACCCCTGAACATAGCAGGGACTGTCCCTGAGGTGTCTCCCCTGATGATTGCGAGAACTATCCCTCAGATATCATCCCTAACCATAGCAGGGACTGTTCCTCAGATATCACCCCTGACTAGCAGTGACTGCTCTCGAGATATTGCCCTTGACCATGGTGTGGACTGTCCCTCAGATATCGCCCTTGTCGATAGTGATGACTGGCCCTCAGGTATCACCCCTGACCGTGGGGGTGACTGTCCCTCAAATATTGCCCCTGACCATAGCGCGGACTGCCCCTCAGATATTGTACTTGAGAATGGTGGGGACTTTCCCTCAGATATCATCCCTAACCATGGCGAGGACTGTGCCGCAGATACCGACGCTGACCATAGTGGGAACTATCCTGCAGATACTGCCCCTGACCATGGTGGGGACTGTCTCTCAAATATCACACCGGACCATAACAGTGACTGTTCCTCAGATACTTTCCCTGACTATAGTAGGGAATGTCCCTCAGATATCTCCTCTGACCATAGCAGGGACTAGCCCTCAGATTTCATCTCTGCTCGGTCCGAAGTGTGGATTGGTTTGGGGTTTCCTCTGCTTGGTATTAAATCCGTGATGAAACAGTGACTGATTTTCAGTTTCTATTCTTTTCCTTTCAGTGGTTTTTCCCTTTGTGTTTTTTTTCCTCAGCTTCTCCACACACCATCTCTTTTCTTTATCTTTAGGCCAGTCTCTGCTTACCCATTTTGATCCTCATTGTATGTTTCCTCCTCGGTCCCTTACCTTTCGGTCTAGTCCCTGCTTCTCCCTTTTGTTCCTCCTGTATGTTCTCCTCCTCAGCCCCGTACCCTTAAGCCCAGTCCCTTCTTCTTTGTTTTGAACCTCCCTTTATGTCCCCTTTTCTGCATCTTACATTTAGGCCCAGTCCAAGTGTCACGATTCACACCGTGACTGTCAAGATCCCTCAGCCGCTGCCTACAATATGTCACGGATTGGGGTGACTTTAGACCAGCAGACGGCTATCACATGTGCAGGGGGGCTTATCCTAGTTATCCCTCCACTGCCACAATGTGATGAAAAAACACACACGAGGCTATTGACCTCTTGTTTACAGCAGGGGCTTATTTTAGGTATCCCACTGCTCTTCAATATACCATGAACTGCAGGGATTTGTGTCTATCCCGCTTACAGTTCCACTTAACACTTGCAGCTCTCTGGCGCCCCCCTTACTCTCAGGTCAGATTAGGTACTGCACCTGGGGTAATTAGTCGCCAGAAAGGCTGCCTGCTATGTACTGGCTATTGGGCGCACTACAGCAACGCGATAACTACTCCCACTCAGGCAGGAACAATAATTATCAAGCCGCAGTCGCTACAGTGACCCCCCAACAGCCGGCACACGGTAAGCTGCCACCAGCGCCGATTAAACGGGTTCGGCTGCTAACCCCCAAAATAGTAGCGTAATTCCCTTCAGAGGCAGGGTACGGTTTAGGGCAGGAAGAACGAACTAGTATTAAAGAGTATACCCCATAAATGATTTTTAGGCAGTGTTTATAAAATATTTTACAAAGATGTTACAAATGAGACAATTGCAAATATGTACAAGGTAATTATGAAAATAAAAGGATTAAATGAAGAAAAGATAACACTCACATATTCTCAGATCATTGCATTGCAGGCAACCAGACATCCCAGCTCATTTGTCGTGCTGCTCAGGCCTCACAGGAAAAGACAAGAAACAGGAGCTGGGGATCTGGCCACAAACTTAAGACCTACAGCTAGTGACATCACAGAAAGGGCTGGCTTTTCCAGATCCTCCTACCTTTCAGTCTGAGTACTTTGAATACAAATTGGTCTAATGCTTATAACTCCGTTCCAGTACATATCAGAATCATAGCACACCCAGCATTCAGCTTGTATTAACATGAGCTTTCTTATGAGATCAAATATGTCCTATTATTTACAGAGCAATCCCTACTTCTTCACCAGAGGGAGCTACAAGCCTGTGATTAGAGTCATTGATAGATCCACCGAGAGAGAATAAGAACATCTATTTTCGTGTTTTTAACGTAAACGGTTTGCGTAATATCTTACAAAAATGGAACAAAAGACTTTCATGATTCTAGAAGTTTCTCTAACAGTTCCTGCTAACACAAATTTCCCTTGCAGCTATGACCGTCGTAAATACCTTCCGTCAATAAAACTCCCCCACAAGGCAAGCTCTGCTACACAGACAGTTAGAAACACAGGGAAGGAAAGAGAACCAGAGAGAGGGGGGGTTTAGCCCCCGCATGCTAGCAAGAAAACTAACTTATGATATTTCATACCATATCGTGACACCTCCCCCTTTTGGCGTGCGCTACGGCGGCAGGACCTCTCGGTATGCCTCCATGCGCACCTCCGTGGGTTCACCCTGGCGGGAGAGTCCATCTGCATTACCATGCTCTTTGCCCGCTTTGTGTTTAATGGTGAAGTCAAATTGCTGAAGGGCAAGGCTCCAGCGTAGCAACCTGCCATTGGTTCCACACATGGTGCTTAGCCAGCGCAGAGGGTCGTGGTCGGTCACCACAGTGAAGGTGCGCCCGTACAAGTAGGGCTGCAAGCGCTGCAGGGCCCAGACTATGGCCAGGCACTCCTTCTCAATGGTGGAGTAGGCCACTTCCCTCGGCAAAAGTTTCCGGCTCAGGTACAACACGGGGTGCTCTTGGTCCTCCGAGTCCACCTGGCTGAGCACAGCACCAAGGCCAAACTCGCTGGCGTCGGTCTGTACCAAGAATGGTCGACTGCTGTCGACTGCTTTCAACACAGGGGCGTTGCACAGTGCGGTTTTCAACGCCTGGAAGGCCCCCTCACAGCCATCTGTCCAGTTGACGATGTGGGGTAGCTTCTTCCTGGTGAGGTCCGTCAAAGATTTTGCCAGGCTACTATAGTGCTGCACGAAGCGCCTATAGTACCCTGCAGTGCCCAGGAAGGACATCACCTGTTTCTTGTTCCTGGGAGTGGGCCAGTTCACGATCACGCCCACTTTGTCAGGCTCCGGTTTCAGGGTGCCTCCGCCTACCCGGTGCCCCAGGTAGTGAACCTCCCTCATGCCCATCTGGCACTTTCCCGGCTTGATGGTCAGTCCTGCTCGGTGAATTCGCCCGAGCACCTCCTCGAGATGCTGCAGGTGTTCATCCCAGGAGGGACTGAAGATGGCAATGTCATCTAAGTACGCCACAGCGTACTTCTCCAGTCCCTGAAGCAGGAGATTGACCATCCGCTGGAAAGTGGCAGGGGCATTCTTCATGCCGAAGGGCATGACCGTGGACTCGTACAGTCCAAAGGGTGTGATAAAGGCGGACTTCTCCTGCGCCTCGGGGCTCAGGGGAATCTGCCAGTATCCGCGACTCAGATCCATTATTGTCAGGTATTCTGCGCCAGCTAACTTCTCAAGCAGCTCCTCGATGCGCGGCATTGGGTGCGCGTCAGAGGCTGTAATGGCGTTGAGCCCCCTGTAGTCCACGCAGAACCGGGTGGTCCGGTCCTTCTTTGGCACGAGAACTACAGGTGAGGCCCACGTGCTCTTTGACCGTCGAATCACCCCCAGCTGTAACATCTCATCGATCTCCTGGCGCATAATCTGCTGCACCTGGTCAGAGATTCGATAGGGTGTTCGCCGTAGTGGGGCGTGTTTCCCGGTGTCCACCTCGTGGACGGCTAACTCAGTCCTTCCAGGCCGGTTGGAGAACACGACCCGGAAGGGTTCCAGCATGGTTTGCAACTGCAACCGCTGTGGTTCATCTAGCGAGGCGCTTACCTCCACGTCCTCAATGGACCCACGGGCCTTGGCTTGGGCCAGCATGTCCAGGAGGGTGTCTTCCTCCCCGTCTTCGGGTAAGCTGCAGACCGGTAGGACGAAAGGTTCACGTTCGTGATGAGCCTTCATCATGTTGACGTGAAAGGCCTTTCGCCTACCCCGAGCGTGGTCAAGCGTGACCACGTAGGTGACCGGGTTGAGCTGTTGGTGGACGACATACGGGCCCTCCCAGGCTGCCTGAAGCTTATCCGTTGGTACAGGAACCAGCACCCACACCTTTTGACCCACGTGGTAGGTCCGCTCCCGGGCGTTTTGGTCGTACCAGTGCTTCTGATCAGCCTGAGCCTGCGTCATGTTGTCATGCACCAACTGCGTCAAGGTCTGCATCTTGTCACGGAAGCGCATGACATACTCCACTATGGACACTTCAGAAGGGTTCGGCTCCTCTTCCCAGGATTCTCTTACCAACCCAAGGGGTCCCCGGACTCGCCTGCCGTACAGGAGCTCGAAGGGGGAGAACCCCGTCGAGGCCTGCGGAACCTCTCGGTAAGCGAATAGCAGGTGTGGGAGGTACCGCTCCCAGTCGCGCCCTTGAGTCTCAACCAGCATGCGTAGCATCTGTTTGAGGGTACCATTGAAACGTTCACACAAGCCATTGGTCTGTGGGTGATACGCACTCGATACCAGGTGCTTCACCTGCATTTTCTTACAGAGAGCCTCCATTAGGTGAGACATAAATTGGGTCCCTCGATCAGTAAGCATTTCCCTGGGAAATCCTACACGTGAAAAGATGGCCAACAGGGCATCCGCCACCTTATCTGCCCTAGTTGACGACAGAGCTACTGCCTCTGGGTACCGGGTAGCGTAGTCTACCACAGTAAGAATAAATCGCTTTCCAGAGCTGCTGGAGACGGCCAGCGGGCCCACAATGTCCACCGCAATCCTCTGGAAAGGCTCCTCTATCACTGGCAAAGGGATCAGGGGAGCCTTAAGAGCAGGCCCCGCCTTCCCCACTCTTTGACAGGTGACACAGGAGCGGCAGTAGTTTGACACATCTGTCCCCATCTTAGGCCAATAGAAGTGTTGAGACAGCCGGGCCTTAGTTTTGCTGATACCCAAGTGTCCAGCTAGCGGGATCTCATGGGCAATCCGCAACAACTCACCCCGGAATTGCTGTGGGACGACCAGCTGTCTTTCCCTCAACCACTCCTTTTGTGATTCTCCGGGTACTGTCTCCCGGTACAACCTTCCTCCTTCCCAGAACACCTTCTCCTTATCAGTCTCGGAGAAGCGCGTCCCGGCGAGTTGTCTCAAACTCTCTAGGCTCGCATCTGTGTGCAGAGCGGCCTGAAACTCCTGGCTAGGGGAAGCCAGAAGCGATGTCAGGGTCCCTTCCCCACGGGAGCCCTCTGGGACCTGCACTGGGTCCACCTCTGGTTCAGTCACACTGATGAATGAGGAGGGTCCGGAAGGCAGACAGGTATCTGCGTTCCGGGCACTCTGACTGCGGGTGACAGCAGCTACGTAGGCTGTCTCCCCGGGGATTTCTACAGACCCAACAGCCGACGCTGCTATGGGCTCTACCTCCCCATCCACCCCCATTACCTCAGGAGCATTGCTACTTATGGGCCAGTTACCTTCCTCGGTGGCACTGGTCAATTGCATGGCATCACCTTGCTCACGGTTCCCATGTATCTCCCCATTTCTTGTAGCACCGACACTTGCCCCTGCTAGGGGTTCCTCAGCCGTCTCACTCCGCAGAGCGACGTGGCTGAGCACTCCTGTACCTATGGACACATCAACTTTCACAGAAACATTATTATCAGATACAGTTGGCACAGGTACAACATTTTCACCATCAATCCTAGGGAAAAAATGGTTAACAGATGCATCACTACAAGATAAAGCATGGTCAGGTAACACATGCGATTTCCCATCATCATCATCATCATCATCATCATCATCAGGGTTAACTTTACCCTCATTAGTAGATTGGGGAGGAGGGTCATCCACGAAGTATGCAACCAACCTCCCCAAATCAGTCCCCAACAAAACATCAGTGGGCAAATTATCAGACAGCCCCACTTCCTTCACCCCGCTCCCGGCACCCCAATTAATAAAAACCCGGGCCATTGGCAAGGGACAGCTGATGCCCCCAATCCCAGTGACAGTTAGGGTTTTCCCCGGAATGATTTCTTCAGGGGCCGCCAGTTCGGGTCGGATGAGGGTTCGTTCAGCCCCGGTGTCCTTGAGGCCTGTAGCAACACGACCTCCCACAGTGACGGGCTGTACGTTGTCACACACCCTCCCAACCACACCACCCACCAAAAGAACAGCTGCATTAGGCCCTGGGGCCTGGGATGAGGGGTTCTTCTGCTTGGCTGGACATTGGTGACTGAGGTGTCCAGTCTGCCTGCAGTGGTAACACTGGCGAAGTTCGGTGGTAGGTCTGGTGCTGTTGGCCACGGGGACAGGACCTCTAGTGTGTTGTCTGGCAGGGGTACTGGCGTTGGCTGCAGGCTTACCCCCTCTCCAGCTGGTGGTGACTGGCTTCCGCACTTCCGATCTACGGTTGGCCTCATAGGCATCGGCAATCTGCGCTGCTTTCGTCACGTCTTTGGGTTCTCTGTCCATCACGAACTGTCGCACCTCAGTTGGGCAAAGACGGAAGAACTGGTCTTTGATCATCAGGTCTCGCAGCTGTACAAAGGTGGTCACTGACAGTCCTTGGGTCCACTTGTCAAAGTGGGTCCCCAGTCCATGCACCACATCACTGTAACTGTCGTGTGGGCCACGTTGGAGGGTCCGGAATTTTTTACGGTACACCTCGGGTGTAAGCTGGTACTTGGCTATCAGAGCCTGCTTGATGGCCTCATAGTCACCATCTTGTTCTTGAGGGAGTGCAGCAAACGCTTCCAGAGCTTTTCCTCTCAGCCCTGGTGTCAGGTACCGTGCCCAGTCTTGTGTAGGCAGCTGGTACTGCCTGCAGGCTTTCTCAAAGGCCCGCAGAAAAGTGTCCAAGTCCCCATCCTTTTCCATAACAGGAAAGTGGTCGGGCCGGGGCTTTGGCGTCTGAGCGCTGCTGGGCTCACGGCTGGACTGGGACGACCCCTGCATTTGCAGTTGGGCCATCTGCAGCTGGTACTCCCGCTCCGCTTGGGCCTCTCGCTCGGCTCGCTGGGCCTCTCGCTCAGCTCTCTCGGCCTCTCGCTGGGCCTCTCGCTCGGCTCGGGCCTCAGCCTCCTGCCGGTATTGCTGAATCAGCTGCCGACGTCCCTCATGGTCGTCAGTGGGGAATTCTTTCAAGGCTGCCTGCAGGTGGGGGTCCAATTCGCCCGGGTTGCTAACGGGGCGAGCATTCAGTGGTTGGACCTCTGCTGCAGCACCATGTTCGCTGGTGCTGGCATCTGCGGCTTCTGGGCTCTGTGAGTGGTCTAGAGCGGCTTCCCATTGCATCAGGACTGCGACCAGTTGGCTTTTGTTTTTGTTTGCATAGTCAATGTGCTGTGACTTGCACAAGGCCACAAGGGTGTCTTTGGTCTGCTGCTCATAAAAGGTTTCTCCCAGCACAACCATGGTTGCCAAATAAAAGATAGGATAGAAAAACGAAGAAAAAGGGAAGGGATAATTACCAGTACACAATTGTCTCACAACTAATAAACACTGAGTTCGTTCTCCAAACTTATTTGCGCAGAGTTCTCGCAAGAACTTTCTGCAAGTTTTTAGTGAGAGGAATGATTGCTCAAACCAAATCACTAATGCTCTAATATCCCACCGCCTTGCCACCAATTTGTCACGATTCACACCGTGACTGTCAAGATCCCTCAGCCGCTGCCTACAATATGTCACGGATTGGGGTGACTTTAGACCAGCAGACGGCTATCACATGTGCAGGGGGGCTTATCCTAGTTATCCCTCCACTGCCACAATGTGATGAAAAAACACACACGAGGCTATTGACCTCTTGTTTACAGCAGGGGCTTATTTTAGGTATCCCACTGCTCTTCAATATACCATGAACTGCAGGGATTTGTGTCTATCCCGCTTACAGTTCCACTTAACACTTGCAGCTCTCTGGCGCCCCCCTTACTCTCAGGTCAGATTAGGTACTGCACCTGGGGTAATTAGTCGCCAGAAAGGCTGCCTGCTATGTACTGGCTATTGGGCGCACTACAGCAACGCGATAACTACTCCCACTCAGGCAGGAACAATAATTATCAAGCCGCAGTCGCTACAGTGACCCCCCAACAGCCGGCACACGGTAAGCTGCCACCAGCGCCGATTAAACGGGTTCGGCTGCTAACCCCCAAAATAGTAGCTTAATTCCTTCAGAGGCAGGGTACGGTTTAGGGCAGGAAGAACGAACTAGTATTAAAGAGTATACCCCATAAATGATTTTTAGGCAGTGTTTATAAAATATTTTACAAAGATGTTACAAATGAGACAATTGCAAATATGTACAAGGTAATTATGAAAATAAAAGGATTAAATGAAGAAAAGATAACACTCACATATTCTCAGATCATTGCATTGCAGGCAACCAGACATCCCAGCTCATTTGTCGTGCTGCTCAGGCCTCACAGGAAAAGACAAGAAACAGGAGCTGGGGATCTGGCCACAAACTTAAGACCTACAGCTAGTGACATCACAGAAAGGGCTGGCTTTTCCAGATCCTCCTACCTTTCAGTCTGAGTACTTTGAATACAAATTGGTCTAATGCTTATAACTCCGTTCCAGTACATATCAGAATCATAGCACACCCAGCATTCAGCTTGTATTAACATGAGCTTTCTTATGAGATCAAATATGTCCTATTATTTACAGAGCAATCCCTACTTCTTCACCAGAGGGAGCTACAAGCCTGTGATTAGAGTCATTGATAGATCCACCGAGAGAGAATAAGAACATCTATTTTCGTGTTTTTAACGTAAACGGTTTGCGTAATATCTTACAAAAATGGAACAAAAGACTTTCATGATTCTAGAAGTTTCTCTAACAGTTCCTGCTAACACAAATTTCCCTTGCAGCTATGACCGTCGTAAATACCTTCCGTCAATAAAACTCCCCCACAAGGCAAGCTCTGCTACACAGACAGTTAGAAACACAGGGAAGGAAAGAGAACCAGAGAGAGGGGGGGTTTAGCCCCCGCATGCTAGCAAGAAAACTAACTTATGATATTTCATACCATATCGTGACACCAAGCTTCTCCGTTTTGGTCCTCCCTCTATGTCTCATCCTCTTCCTTTCACTTTAGGCCCAGTCCCTGTTTCTCCATTTTGATCCTCCCTCTATGTCTCCTCCTCAGCCTTTAACATTTAGGCCAGATCCTGCTTCTCCATTTTGATTATTTCTCTATAGCTCCTGCTCAGCCCTTTATTTTTAGGCCCCGTCCCTGCTTCTCCGTTTTGACCCTCACTCTATATCTAATAAACGGTCCTTTACCTTTACGCCATTCCATATTTCTCCGTTTTGATCTTCTATATATGTCTCTTCCTTGGCACTTTACCTTTAGGCCCAGTTCCTCCTTCTTTGTTGTGACCCTCTCTCTATATCTCCTCCTCGGCCCTTTACCTTTAGGCCCAGTCCTGGCTTCTCTGTTTTGACCCTCCCTCTATGTCTCTTGCTCGGTCTTTAACCTTTAGGCCATTCCCTCTTCTTCGTTTTGATCTTCCCTGTAAGTCTCCTCCTCAGCCCTTTACCTTTAGACCAGCCTCTGTGTCTCTGATTTTATTCTCACTCTATATCTCCTCCTCGGCCCTTTACGTTTAGTCCCAGTCTCTACTTCTCCGTTTTGATTTTCCCTGCATGTCTGTTCCTCAGCCCTTTACCTTTAGGCCAGTCCATGTTTAACTGCCTCAATTTGGTCAGCAGAATGCACACACTGCTTTGTTCCCCCAGCACACTGCACATAAAGTGAAACCATCTCCTGGCTCTAAACAAAAACCCTACAGAGATGAGATTTAACCCTGTCCTTCCCAGCTTTCCAAAATATCCTCCCTCTTTGCCCAAAGCCGAGGGTTGGGCGCCATCTGCCAACCAACAGTGCCTACAGGGACCAGGTTTCTGTTTGTTTTTTTAGTAAGGGGGCATGGCCAGTTGTGTATTGCCTTTCCCACCTATTTCATCACCCTATAGGGTCCCCGTCACTGATTAAAAATATTAATAATCATACATTTTATTTATATAGTGCCAACATATTCCGCAGCACTTTACATTTTAGAGGGGACTTGTACAGACAATAGACATTACTGCATAACAAAAATCACAGTTCAACATAGATGCCAAGAGGAATGAGGGCCCCGATCACCAGATACAAGAGGAGTGAGGGCCCCGATCACCAGATACAAGAGGAGTGAGAGCCCCGATCACCAGATACCAAGAGGAGTGAGGGCCCCGATCACCAGATAAAAGAGGAGTGAGGGTCCCGATCACCAGATACAGGAGGAGTGAGGGCCCCGCTCACCAGATACCAAGAGGAGTGAGGGCCCCGATCACCAGATACAAGAGGAATGAGGGCCCCGATCACCAGATACAAGAGGAGTGAGAGCCCCTGTCACGATTCACACCGTGACTGTCAAGATCCCTCAGCCGCTGCCTACAATATGTCACGGATTGGGGTGACCTTAGACCAGCAGACGGCTATCACATGTGCAGGGGGGGCTTATCCTAGTTATCCCTCCACTGCCACAATGTGATGAAAAAAACACACACGAGGCTATTGACCTCTTGTTTACAGCAGGGGCTTATTTTAGGTATCCCACTGCTCTTCAATATACCATGAACTGCAGGGATTTGTGTCTATCCCGCTTACAGTTCCACTTAACACTTGCAGCTCTCTGGCGCCCCCCTTACTCTCAGGTCAGATTAGGTACTGCACCTGGGGTAATTAGTCGCCAGAAAGGCTGCCTGCTATGTACTGGCTATTGGGCGCACTACAGCAACGCGATAACTACTCCCACTCAGGCAGGAACAATAATTATCAAGCCGCAGTCGCTACAGTGACCCCCCAACAGCCGGCACACGGTAAGCTGCCACCAGCGCCGATTAAACGGGTTCGGCTGCTAACCCCCAAAATAGTAGCGTAAATTCCCTTCAAAGACAGGGTACGTTTTTAGAGCATGGAGAACGAACTAGTAATAAATATGATACCCCATAAATGATTTTTAGGCAGTGTTTATAAAATATTTAACAAAGATGTTACAAATGAGACAATTGCAAATATGTACAAGGTAATTATAAAAATAAAAGGATTAAAGGAAGAAAAGATAACTCACATGTTCTTAGATCATTGCATTGCAGGCAACAGGCTAGGAGCTTTCCATCTATCCCAGTGCATTGGGCACTCGCAGTCTGGTCGCTTCAGGTAAAAACTCACAACTCTGCTCTCTTGGATGCCTGCCAGCACTTAAAACCTACAGTCTGTGACCTCACAGAAAGGGCTTGGTTTTCCAACTCCTCCTACCTCTTCGGTTTCACTAACTGGGCATTAAATATATCTGATGCCCGTATCTTCGCTACAGAACATAAAATAATCGCACCATACCCATCGTTCATCTCATAGTATCGTGGGCATTCCGATGAGATCAAATATGCCCTGTCTGGGATACATATTTACAGAGAAATCCCTACTTCTTCACCAGATGGAGTTAGACGCCCGTATTTAGAGTGATGCGTAGATCCTCCGAGTGTGATTATGACGATATATTTTGGTGTTCGTAACTTAAACGGTTTGCATAATATCTTCCAAAAACAGAACAAAGAAATCCCATGCATTCTAGAAGTTTCTCTAACAGTTCCTGCTAACACAAATTTCTCTTGCAGCTATGCCCGTCGTAAATACCTTTCGTCAATAAAACTCCCCCACAAGGCAAGCTCTTCTACACAGACAGCTAGAAACACAGGGAAAGAAAGAGAACCAGAGAGAAGGGGGGTTTAGCCCCCGCATGCTAGCAGGAAAACTAACTTATGATATTTCATACCATATCGTGACACCTCCCCCTTTTAGCGTGCGCTACGGCGGCAGGACCTCTCGGTATGCCTCCATGCGCACGTCCGTGGGTTCACCCTGACGGGAAAGTCCATCTGCATTACCATGCTCTTTGCCCGCTCTGTGCTTAATGGTGAAGTCAAATTGCTGAAGGGCAAGGCTCCAGCGTAGCAACCTGCCATTGGTTCCACACATGGTGCTTAGCCAGCGCAGAGGGTTGTGGTCGGTCACCACCGTGAAGGTGCGACCGTACAAGTAGGGCTGCAAGCGCTGCAGAGCCCAGACTATGGCCAGGCACTCCTTCTCGATGGTGGAGTAGGCCACTTCCCTCGGCAAAAGTTTCCGGCTCAGGTACAACACGGGGTGCTCTTGGTCCTCCGAGTCAACCTGGCTGAGCACAGCACCAAGGCCAAACTCGCTGGCGTCGGTCTGTACCAAGAACGGTCGACTGCTGTCGACTGCTTTCAACACAGGGGCGTTGCACAGTGCTGTTTTCAACGCCTGGAAGGCCCCCTCACAGCCATCTGTCCAGTTGACGATGTGGGGTAGCTTCTTCCTGGTGAGGTCCGTCAAAGGTTTTGCCAGACTACTATAGTGCTGCACGAAGCGCCTATAGTACCCTGCAGTGCCCAGGAAGGACATCACCTGTTTCTTGTTCCTGGGAGTGGGCCAGTTCACGATCACGCCCACTTTGTCAGGCTCCGGTTTCAGGGTGTTTCCACCTACCCGGTGCCCCAGGTAGTGAACCTCCCTCATGCCCATCTGGCACTTTCCCGGCTTGATAGTCAGTCCTGCTCGGTGAATTCGCCCGAGCACCTCTTCGAGATGCTGCAGGTGTTCATCCCAGGAGGGACTGAAGATGGCAATGTCATCTAAGTACGCCACAGCGTACTTCTCCAGTCCCTGAAGCAGGAGATTGACCATCCGCTGGAAAGTGGCAGGGGCATTCTTCATGCCGAAGGGCATGACCGTGGACTCGTACAGTCCAAAGGGTGTGATAAAGGCGGACTTCTCCTGCGCCTCGGGGCTCAGGGGAATCTGCCAGTATCCGCGACTCAGATCCATTATTGTCAGGTATTCTGCGCCAGCTAACTTCTCAAGCAGCTCCTCGATGCGCGGCATTGGGTGCACGTCAGAGGCTGTAATGGCGTTGAGCCCCCTGTAGTCCACGCAGAACCGGGTGGTCCGGTCCTTCTTTGGCACGAGAACTACAGGTGAGGCCCACGCGCTCTTTGACCGTCGAATCACCCCCAGCTGTAACATCTCATCGATCTCCTGGCGCATAATCTGCTGCACCTGGTCAGAGATTCGATAGGGTGTTCGCCGTAGTGGGGCGTGATTCCCGGTGTCCACCTCGTGGATGGCTAACTCAGTCCTTCCAGGCCGGTTGGAGAACACGACCCGGAAGGGTTCCAGTGTGGTTTGCAACTGCAACCGCTGTGGTTCATCTAGCAAGGCGCTTACCTCCACGTCCTCAATGGACCCACGGGCCTTGGCTTGGGCCAGCATGTCCAGGAGGGTGTCTTCCTCCCCGTCTTCGGGTAAGCTGCAGACCGGTAGGACGAAAGGTTCACGTTCGTGATGAGCCTTCATCATGTTGACGTGAAAGGCCTTTCGCCTACCCCGAGTGTGGTCAAGCGTGACCACATAGGTGACCGGGTTGAGCTGTTGGTGGACGACGTACGGGCCCTCCCAGGCTGCCTGAAGCTTATCCGTTGGTACAGGAACCAGCACCCACACCTTTTGACCCACGTGGTAGGTCCGCTCCCGGGCGTTCTGGTCGTACCAGTGCTTCTGATCAGCCTGAGCCTGCGTCATGTTGTCATGCACCAACTGCGTCAAGGTCTGCATCTTGTCACGGAAGCGCATGACATACTCCACTATGGACACTTCAGAAGGGTTCGGCTCCTCTTCCCAGGATTCTCTTACCAACCCAAGGGGTCCCCGGACTCGCCTGCCGTACAGGAGCTCGAAGGGGGAGAACCCCGTCGAGGCCTGCGGAACCTCTCGGTAAGCAAATAGCAGGTGTGGGAGGTACCGCTCCCAGTCGCGCCCTTGTGTCTCAACCAGCATGCGTAGCATCTGTTTGAGGGTACCATTGAAGCGTTCACACAAGCCATTGGTCTGTGGGTGATACGCACTCGATACCAGGTGCTTCACCTGCATTTTCTTACAGAGAGCCTCCATTAGGTGAGACATAAATTGGGTCCCTCGATCAGTAAGCATTTCCCTGGGAAATCCTACCCGTGAAAAGATGGCCAACAGGGCATCCGCCACCTTATCTGCCCTAGTTGACGACAGAGCTACTGCCTCTGGGTACCGGGTAGCATAGTCTACCACAGTAAGAATAAATCGCTTTCCAGAGCTGCTGGAGACGGCCAGCGGGCCCACAATGTCCACCGCAATCCTCTGGAAAGGCTCCTCTATCACTGGCAAAGGGATCAGGGGAGCCTTAAGAGCAGGCCCTGCCTTCCCCACTCTTTGACAGGTGATACAGGAGCGGCAGTAGTTTGACACATCTGTCCCCATCTTAGGCCAATAGAAGTGTTGAGACAGCCGGGCCTTAGTTTTGCTGATCCCCAAGTGTCCAGCTAGCGGGATCTCATGGGCAATCCGCAACAACTCACCCCGGAATTGCTGTGGGACGACCAGCTGTCTTTCCCTCAACCACTCCTTTTGTGATTCTCCGGGTACTGTCTCCCGGTACAACCTTCCTCCTTCCCAGAACACCTTCTCCTTATCAGTTTCAGAGAATGACGTCCCGGCGAGTTGTCTCAAACTCTCTAGGCTCGCATCTGTGTGCAGAGCGGCCTGAAACTCCTGGCTAGGGGAAGCCAAAAGCGATGTCAGGGTCCCTTCCCCACGGGAGCCCTCTGGGACCTGCTCTGGGTCCACCTCTGGTTCAGTCATACTGATGACTGAGGAGGGTCCGGGAGGCAAACAGTTATCTGCGTTCCAGGCACTCTGACTGCGGGTGACAGCAGCTACGTAGGCTGTCTCCCCGGGGGTTTCTACAGACCCATCAGCTGATGCTGCTATGGGCTCTACCTCCCCATCCTCCCCCATTACCTCAGGAGCATTGCTACTTATGGGCCAGTTACCTTCCTCGGTGGCACTGGTCAATTTCATGGCGTCACCTGTCTCACGGTTCCCAGGTATCTCCCCATTTCTTGTAGCACCGACACTTGCCCCTGCTAGGGGTTCCTCAGCCGTCTCACTCCGCAGAGGGACTTGGCTGAGCACTCCTGTACCTATGGACACATCAACTTTCACAGAAACATCATTATCAGATACAGTTGGCACAGGTACAACATTTCCCCCATCAATCCTAGGGAAAAAATGGTTACCAGATGCATCATTACAAGATAAAGCATGGTCAGGTAACACATGCGATTTCCCATCATCATCATCATCATCATCAGGGTTAACGTTACGCTTATTAGCAGATTGGGGAGGGGTGTCAGGGACGTAGTATGCAAACAACCTCCCCAAATCAGTCCCCAACAAAACATCAGTGGGCAAATTATCAGACAGCCCCACTTCTTTCACCCCGCTCCCGGCACCCCAATCAATAAAAACCCGGGCCATCGGTAAGGGACAGCTGATGCCCCCAATCCCAGTGACAGTTAGGGTTTTCCCCGGAATGATTTCTTCAGGGGCCGCCAGTTCGGGTCGGATGAGGGTTCGTTCAGCCCCGGTGTCCTTGAGGCCTGTAGCAACACGACCTCCCACAGTGACGGGCTGTACGTTGTCACACACCCTCCCAACCACACCACCCACCAAAAGAACTGCTGCATTAGGCCCTGGGGCCTGGGATGAGGGGTTCTTCTGCTTGGCTAGACATTGGTGACTGAGGTGTCCAGTCTGCCTGCAGCGGTAACACTGGCGAAGTTCGGTGGTAGGTCTGGTGCTGTTGGCCACGGGGACAGGACCTCTGGTGTGTTGGCTAGCAGGGGTACTGGCGTTGGCTGCAGGCTTACCCCCTCTCCAGCTGGTGGTGACTGGCTTCCGCACTTCCGATCTACGGTTGGCCTCATAGGCATCGGCAATCTGCGCTGCTTTTGTCACATCGTTGGGTTCTCTGTCCATCACGAACTGTCGCACTTCAGTTGGGCAAAGACGGAAGAACTGGTCTTTGATCATCAGGTCTCGCAGCTGTGTAAAGGTGGTCACTGACAGTCCTTGGGTCCACTGGTCAAAGTGGGTCCCCAGTCTATGCACCACATCACTGTAACTGTCGTGTGGGCCACGTAGGAGGGTCCGAAACTTTTTACGGTACACCTCGGGTGTAAGCTGGTACTTAGCTATGAGAGCCTGCTTGATGGCCTCATAGTCACCATCTTGTTCTTGAGGGAGGGCAGCAAACGCCTCCAGAGCTTTTCCTCTCAGTCCTGGTGTCAGGTATCGTGCCCATTCTTGTGTAGGCAGCTGGTACTGTCTGCAGGCTTTCTCAAAGGCCCGCAGAAAAGTGTCCAAGTCCCCATCCTTTTCCATAACAGGAAAGTGGTCGGGCCGGGGCTTTGGTATCTGAGCGCTGCTGGGCTCACGACTGGACTGGGACGACCCCTGCATTTGCAGTCGGGCCATCTGCAGCTGGTACTCCCGCTGCGCTTGGGCCTCTCGCTCGGCTCGCTGGGCCTCTCGCTCAGCTCGGGCCTCAGCCTCCTGCCGGTATTGCTGAATCAGCTGCCGACGTCCCTCATGGTCATCAGTGGGGAATTCTTTCAAGGCCGCCTGCAGGTGGGGGTCCAATTCGCCCGGATTGCTAACAGGGCCAGCATTCAGTGGTTGGACCTCTGCTGCAGCACCATGTTCGCGGGTGCTGGCATCTGCGGCTTCTGGGCTCTGTGAGTGGTCTAGAGCGGCTTCCCATTGCATCAGGACTGCGACCAGTTGGCTTTTGTTTTTGTTTGCATAGTCAATGTGCTGTGACTTGCACAAGGCCACAAGGGTGTCTTTGGTCTGCTGCTCATAAAAGGTTTCTCCCAGCACAACCATGGTTGCCAAATAAAAGATAGGATAGAAAAACGAAGAAAAAGGGAGGGGATAATTACCAGTACACAATTGTCTCACAACTAATAAACACTGAGTTCGTTCTCCAAACTTATTTGCGCAGAGTTCTCGCAAGAACTTTCTGCAAGTTTTTAGTGAGAGGAATGATTGCTCAAACCAAATCACTAATGCTCTAATATCCCACCGCCTTGCCACCAATATGTCACGATTCACTCCGTGACTGTCAGGATCCCTTAGCCGCTGCCCACAATCGGTCACGGACGGGGGTGACTTTAGACCAGCAGACGGCTATCACATGTGCAGGGGGCTTATCCTAGTTATCCCTCCACTGCCACAATGTGATGAAAAAAACACACACGAGGCTATTGACCTCTTAGTTTACAGCAGGGGCTTATTTTAGGTATCCCACTGCTGCCACCAATATGTCACGATTCACACCGTGACTGTCAAGATCCCTCAGCCGCTGCCTACAATATGTCACGGATTGGGGTGACCTTAGACCAGCAGACGGCTATCACATGTGCAGGGGGGGCTTATCCTAGTTATCCCTCCACTGCCACAATGTGATGAAAAAAACACACACGAGGCTATTGACCTCTTGTTTACAGCAGGGGCTTATTTTAGGTATCCCACTGCTCTTCAATATACCATGAACTGCAGGGATTTGTGTCTATCCCGCTTACAGTTCCACTTAACACTTGCAGCTCTCTGGCGCCCCCCTTACTCTCAGGTCAGATTAGGTACTGCACCTGGGGTAATTAGTCGCCAGAAAGGCTGCCTGCTATGTACTGGCTATTGGGCGCACTACAGCAACGCGATAACTACTCCCACTCAGGCAGGAACAATAATTATCAAGCCGCAGTCGCTACAGTGACCCCCCAACAGCCGGCACACGGTAAGCTGCCACCAGCGCCGATTAAACGGGTTCGGCTGCTAACCCCCAAAATAGTAGCGTAAATTCCCTTCAAAGACAGGGTACGTTTTTAGAGCATGGAGAACGAACTAGTAATAAATATGATACCCCATAAATGATTTTTAGGCAGTGTTTATAAAATATTTAACAAAGATGTTACAAATGAGACAATTGCAAATATGTACAAGGTAATTATAAAAATAAAAGGATTAAAGGAAGAAAAGATAACTCACATGTTCTTAGATCATTGCATTGCAGGCAACAGGCTAGGAGCTTTCCATCTATCCCAGTGCATTGGGCACTCGCAGTCTGGTCGCTTCAGGTAAAAACTCACAACTCTGCTCTCTTGGATGCCTGCCAGCACTTAAAACCTACAGTCTGTGACCTCACAGAAAGGGCTTGGTTTTCCAACTCCTCCTACCTCTTCGGTTTCACTAACTGGGCATTAAATATATCTGATGCCCGTATCTTCGCTACAGAACATAAAATAATCGCACCATACCCATCGTTCATCTCATAGTATCGTGGGCATTCCGATGAGATCAAATATGCCCTGTCTGGGATACATATTTACAGAGAAATCCCTACTTCTTCACCAGATGGAGTTAGACGCCCGTATTTAGAGTGATGCGTAGATCCTCCGAGTGTGATTATGACGATATATTTTGGTGTTCGTAACTTAAACGGTTTGCATAATATCTTCCAAAAACAGAACAAAGAAATCCCATGCATTCTAGAAGTTTCTCTAACAGTTCCTGCTAACACAAATTTCTCTTGCAGCTATGCCCGTCGTAAATACCTTTCGTCAATAAAACTCCCCCACAAGGCAAGCTCTTCTACACAGACAGCTAGAAACACAGGGAAAGAAAGAGAACCAGAGAGAAGGGGGGTTTAGCCCCCGCATGCTAGCAGGAAAACTAACTTATGATATTTCATACCATATCGTGACAGCCCCGATCACCAGATACCAAGAGGAGTGAGGGCCCCGATCACCAGATACAGGAGGAGTGAGGGCCCCGATCACCAGATACAGGAGGAGTGAGGGCCCCGATCACCAGATACCAAGAGGAGTGAGGGCCCCGATCACCAGATAAAAGAGGAGTGAGGACCCTGCTCATCAGATACAGGAGGAGTGAGGGCCCCGCTCACCAGATACCAAGAGGAGTGAGGGCCCCGATCACCAGATACAAGAGGAGCGAGGGCCCCGGTCACCAGATACAAAAGGAGTGAGGGCCCCGATCACCAGATACAAGAGGAGTGAGGATCCTGCTCACCAGATACAGGAGGAGTGAGGGCCCCGATCACCAGATACCAAGAGGAGTGAGGGCCCCGATCACCAGATACAAGAGGAGCGAGGGCCCCGATCACCAGATACAAAAGGAGTGAGGGCCCCGATCACCAGATACAAGAGGAGTGAGGATCCTGCTCACCAGATACAGGAGGAGTGAGGGCCCCGATCACCAGATACAAGAGGAGTGAGGATCCTGCTCACCAGATACAGGAGGAGTGAGGGCCCCGATCACCAGATACAAGAGGAGTGAGGACCCCGATCACCAGATACAAGAGGAGTGAGGGCCCCGATCACCAGATACAAGAGGAGTGAGGGCCCCGATCACCAGATACCAAGAGGAGTGAGGGCCCCGATCACCAGATACAGGAGGAGTGAGGACCCCGATCACCAGATACAAGAGGAGTGAGGGCCCCGATCACCAGATACAAGAGGAGTGAGGGCCCCGATCACCAGATACAGGAGGAGTGAGGACCCCGATCACCAGATACAGGAGGAGTGAGGGCCCCGATCACCAGATACCAGAGGAGTGAGGGCCCCGATCACCAGATACAAGAGGAGTGAGGGCCCCGATCACCAGATACAGGAGGAGTGAGGGCCCCGATCACCAGATACAGGAGGAGTGAGGGTCCCGATCACCAGATACAAGAAGAGTGAGGGCCCCGATCACCAGATACAAGAGGAGTGAGGACCCCGATCACCAGATACAAGAGGAGTGAGGGCCCCAATCACCAGATACAGGAGGAGTGAGGGCCCCGATCACCAGATACAAGAGGAGTGAGGGCCCCGATCACCAGATACCAAGAGGAGTGAGGACGCCGATCACCAGATACAAGAGGAGTGAGGGCCCCGATCACCAAATACAAGAGGAGTGAGGGCCCCGATCACCAGATACAAGAGGAGTGAGGGCCCCAATCACCAGATACAAGAGGAGTGAGGGCCCCGATCACCAAATACAAGAGGAGTGAGGGCCCCGATCACCAGATACAAGAGGAGTGAGGGTCCCGATCACCAGATACAGGAGGAGTGAGGGCCCCGATCACCAGATACAAGAGGAGTGAGGGTCCCGATCACCAGATACAAGAGGAGTGAGGGTCCCGATCACCAGATACAAGAGGAGTGAGGGTCCCGATCACCAGATACAAGAAGAGTGAGGGTCCCGATCACCAGATACAAGAGGAGTGAGGACCCCGATCACCAGATACAGGAGAAGTGAGGGCCCCGATCACCAGATACAGGAGGAGTGAGGGCCCCGATCACCAGATACAGGAGGAGTGAGGGCCCCGCTCACCAGATACAAGAGGAGTGAGGGCCCCGATCACCAGATACAGGAGCAGTGAGGGCCCCGATCACCAGATACAGGAGGAGTGAGGGCCCCGATCGCCAGATACAAGAGGAGTGAGGGCCCCGATCACCAGATACAGGAGGAGTGAGGGCCCCGATCACCAGATACAGGAGGAGTGAGGGCCCCGATCACCAGATACAGGAGGAGTGAGGGCCCCGATCACCAGATACATGAGGAGTGAGGGCCCCGATCACCAGATACAGGAGGAGTGAGGGCCCCGATCACCAGATACAAGAGGAGTGAGAGCCCCGATCACCAGATACAAGA
Source organism: Ranitomeya variabilis (assembly GCF_051348905.1). Classification (NCBI taxonomy): domain Eukaryota; kingdom Metazoa; phylum Chordata; class Amphibia; order Anura; family Dendrobatidae; genus Ranitomeya; species Ranitomeya variabilis. The sequence goes on along the minus strand of NC_135237.1, from coordinate 3,537,362 downwards.
GGAATGAGGGCCCCGATCACCAGATACAAGAGGAGTGAGGGCCCCGATCACCAGATACAAGAGGAGTGAGAGCCCCGATCACCAGATACCAAGAGGAGTGAGGGCCCCGATCACCAGATACAGGAGGAGTGAGGGCCCCGTTCACCAGATACCAAGAGGAGTGAGGGCCCCGATCACCAGATACAGGAGGAGTGAGGACCCCGATCACCAGATACAGGAGGAGTGAGGGCCCCGACCACCAGATACAGGAGGAGTGAGTGCCCCGATCACCAGATACAGGAGGAGTGAGGGCCCCGATCACCAGATACAGGAGGAGTGAGGGCCCCGATCACCAGATACAAGAGGAGTGAGGGCCTCGATCACCAGATACAGGAGGAGTGAGGGCCCCGATCACCAGATACAAGAGGAGTGAGGGTCCCGATCACCAGATACAAGAGGAGTGAGGGCCCCGATCACCAGATACAGGAGGAGTGAGGGCCCCGATCACCAGATACAGGAGGAGTGAGGGCCCCGATCACCAGATACAGGAGGAGTGAGGGCCCCGATCACCAGATACAGGAGGAGTGAGGACCCCGATCACCAGATACAGGAGGAGTGAGGGCCCCGATCACCAGATACAGGAGGAGTGAGGGCCCCGATCACCAGATACCAAGAGGAGTGAGGGCCCCGATCACCAGATACCAAGAGGAGTGAGGGCCCCGATCACCAGATACAAGAGGAATGAGGGCCCCGATCACCAGATACAAGAGGAGTGAGAGCCCCGATCACCAGATACCAAGAGGAGTGAGGGCCCCGATCACCAGATACAGGAGGAGTGAGGGCCCCGATCACCAGATACAGGAGGAGTGAGGGCCCCGATCACCAGATACCAAGAGGAGTGAGGGCCCCGATCACCAGATAAAAGAGGAGTGAGGACCCTGCTCATCAGATACAGGAGGAGTGAGGGCCCCGCTCACCAGATACCAAGAGGAGTGAGGGCCCCGATCACCAGATACAAGAGGAGCGAGGGCCCCGATCACCAGATACAAAAGGAGTGAGGGCCCCGATCACCAGATACAAGAGGAGTGAGGGCCCCGATCACCAGATACCAAGAGGAGTGAGGGCCCCGATCACCAGATAAAAGAGGAGTGAGGACCCTGCTCACCAGATACAGGAGGAGTGAGGGCCCCGCTCACCAGATACCAAGAGGAGTGAGGGCCCCGATCACCAGATACAAGAGGAGCGAGGGCCCCGATCACCAGATACAAAAGGAGTGAGAGCCCCGATCACCAGATACAAGAGGAGTGAGGATCCTGCTCACCAGATACAGGAGGAGTGAGGGCCCCGATCACCAGATACAAGAGTGAGGGCCCCGATCACCAGATACAAGAGGAGTGAGGGCCCCGATCACCAGATACAGGAGGAGTGAGGACCCCGATCACCAGATACAAGAGGAGTGAGGGCCCCGATCACCAGATACCAGAGGAGTGAGGGCCCCGATCACCAGATACAAGAGGAGTGAGGGCCCCGATCACCAGATACAGGAGGAGTGAGGGCCCCGATCACCAGATACAGGAGGAGTGAGGGTCCCGATCACCAGATACAAGAAGAGTGAGGGCCCCGATCACCAGATACAAGAGGAGTGAGGACCCCGATCACCAGATACAAGAGGAGTGAGTGCCCCAATCACCAGATACAGGAGGAGTGAGGGCCCCGATCACCAGATACAAGAGGAGTGAGGGCCCCGATCACCAGATACCAAGAGGAGTGAGGACGCCGATCACCAGATACAAGAGGAGTGAGGGCCCCGATCACCAAATACAAGAGGAGTGAGGGCCCCGATCACCAGATACAAGAGGAGTGAGGACCCCGATCACCAGATACAAGAGGAGTGAGGGCCCCAATCACCAGATACAAGAGGAGTGAGGGCCCCGATCACCAAATACAAGAGGAGTGAGGGCCCCGATCACCAGATACAAGAGGAGTGAGGGTCCCGATCACCAGATACAGGAGGAGTGAGGGCCCCGATCACCAGATACAAGAGGAGTGAGGGTCCCGATCACCAGATACAAGAGGAGTGAGGGTCCCGATCACCAGATACAAGAGGAGTGAGGGTCCCGATCACCAGATACAAGAACAGTGAGGGTCCCGATCACCAGATACAAGAGGAGTGAGGACCCCGATCACCAGATACAGGAGGAGTGAGGGCCCCGATCACCAGATACAGGAGAAGTGAGGGCCCCGATCACCAGATACAGGAGGAGTGAGGGCCCCGATCACCAGATACAAGAGGAGTGAGGGCCCCGATCACCAGATACAAGAGGAATGAGGGCCCCGATCACCAGATACAGGAGCAGTGAGGGCCCCGATCACCAGATACAAGAGGAGTGAGGGTCCCGATCACCAGATACAGGAGGAGTGAGGGCCCCGCTCACCAGATACAAGAGGAGTGAGGGCCCCGATCACCAGATACAGGAGCAGTGAGGGCCCCGATCACCAGATACAGGAGGAGTGAGGGCCCCGATCACCAGATACAAGAGGAGTGAGGGCCCCGATCACCAGATACAGGAGGAGTGAGGGCCCCGATCACCAGATACAGGAGGAGTGAGGGCCCCGATCACCAGATACAGGAGGAGTGAGGGCCCCGATCACCAGATACATGAGGAGTGAGGGCCCCGATCACCAGATACAGGAGGAGTGAGGGCCCCGATCACCAGATACAAGAGGAGTGAGGGCCCCGATCACCAGATACAAGAGGAGTGAGGGCCCCGATCACCAGATACAAGAGGAGTGAGAGCCCCGATCACCAGATACAAGAGGAATGAGGGCCCCGATCACCAGATACAAGAGGAGTGAGGGCCCCGATCACCAGATACAAGAGGAGTGAGAGCCCCGATCACCAGATACCAAGAGGAGTGAGGGCCCCGATCACCAGATAAAAGAGGAGTGAGGGTCCCGATCACCAGATACAGGAGGAGTGAGGGCCCCGCTCACCAGATACCAAGAGGAGTGAGGGCCCCGATCACCAGATACAGGAGGAGTGAGGACCCCGATCACCAGATACAGGAGTGAGGGCCCCGACCACCAGATACAGGAGGAGTGAGTGCCCCGATCACCAGATACAGGAGGAGTGAGGGCCCCGATCACCAGATACAGGAGGAGTGAGGGCCCCGATCACCAGATACAAGAGGAGTGAGGGCCTCGATCACCAGATACAGGAGGAGTGAGGGCCCCGATCACCAGATACAAGAGGAGTGAGGGTCCCGATCACCAGATACAAGAGGAGTGAGGGCCCCGATCACCAGATACAGGAGGAGTGAGGGCCCCGATCACCAGATACAGGAGGAGTGAGGGCCCCGATCACCAGATACAGGAGGAGTGAGGACCCCGATCACCAGATACAGGAGTGAGGGCCCCGACCACCAGATACAGGAGGAGTGAGTGCCCCGATCACCAGATACAGGAGGAGTGAGGGCCCCGATCACCAGATACAGGAGGAGTGAGGGCCCCGATCACCAGATACAAGAGGAGTGAGGGCCTCGATCACCAGATACAGGAGGAGTGAGGGCCCCGATCACCAGATACAAGAGGAGTGAGGGTCCCGATCACCAGATACAAGAGGAGTGAGGGCCCCGATCACCAGATACAGGAGGAGTGAGGGCCCCGATCACCAGATACAGGAGGAGTGAGGGCCCCGATCACCAGATACAGGAGGAGTGAGGGCCCCGATCACCAGATACAGGAGGAGTGAGGACCCCGATCACCAGATACAGGAGGAGTGAGGGCCCCGATCACCAGATACAGGAGGAGTGAGGGCCCCGATCACCAGATACCAAGAGGAGTGAGGGCCCCGATCACCAGATACCAAGAGGAGTGAGGGCCCCGATCACCAGATACAAGAGGAGTGAGGGCCCCGATCACCAGATACAGGAGAAGTGAGGACCCCGATCACCAGATACAGGAGGAGTGAGGGCCCCAATCACCAGATACAGGAGGAGTGAGGGCCCCGATCACCAGATACAGGAGGAGTGAGGGCCCCGATCACCAGATACAGGAGGAGTGAGGGCCCCGATCACCAGATACAGGAGGAGTGAGGGCTCCGATCACCAGATACAGGAGGAGTGAGGGCCCCGATCACCAGATACAAGAGGAGTGAGGGACCCGATCACCAGATACCAGGAGGAGTGAGGGCCCCGATCACCAGATACAGGAGGAGTGAGGGCCCCGATCACCAGATACAAGAGGAGTGAGGGCCCCGATCACCAGATACTGGAGGAGTGAGGGCCCCGATCACCAGATATAGGTGGAGTGAGGGCCCCGATCACCAGATACAAGAGGAGTGAGGGCCCCGATCACCAGATACTGGAGGAGTGAGGGCCCCGATCACCAGATATAGGTGGAGTGAGGGCCCCGATCACCAGATACAAGAGGAGTGAGGGCCCCGATCACCAGATACAAGAGGAGTGAGGGCCCCGATCACCAGATACAAGAGGAGTGAGGGCCCCGATCACCAGATACAGGAGGAGTGAGGGCCCCGATCACCAGATACAAGAGGAGTGAGGGCCCCGATCACCAGATACAAGAGGAGTGAGGACCCCGATCACCAGATACAGGAGGAGTGAGGGCCCCAATCACCAGATACAGGAGGAGTGAGGGCCCCAATCACCAGATACAGGAGGAGTGAGGGCCCCAATCACCAGATACAGGAGGAGTGAGGGTCCCGATCACCAGATACAGGAGGAGTGAGGGCCCCGATCACCAGATACAGGAGGAGTGAGGGCCCCGATCACCAGATACAGGAGGAGTGAGGGCCCCGATCACCAGATACAGGAGGAGTGAGGGCTCCGATCACCAGATACAGGAGGAGTGAGGGCCCCGATCACCAGATATAGGTGGAGTGAGGGCCCCGATCACCAGATACAAGAGGAGTGAGGGCCCCGATCACCAGATACAAGAGGAGTGAGGGCCCCGATCACCAGATACAAGAGGAGTGAGGGCCCCGATCACCAGATACAGGAGGAGTGAGGGCCCCGATCACCAGATACAGGAGGAGTGAGGGCCCCGATCACCAGATACAGGAGGAGGGCCCCGATCACCAGATATAGGAGGAGTGAGGGCCCCGATCACCAGATACAAGAGGAGTGAGGGCCCCGATCACCAAATACAGGAGGAGCGAGGGCCCCGATCACCAGATACAGGAGGAGTGAGGGCCCCGATCACCAGATACAAGAGGAGTGAGGACCCCGATCACCAGATACAAGAGGAGTGAGGGCCCCGATCACCAGATACAGGAGGAGTGAGGGCCCCGATCACCAGATACAGGAGGAGTGGGGGCCCCGATCACCAGATACAAGAGGAGTGAGGGCCCCGATCACCAGATACAGGAGGAGTGAGGGCCCCGATCACCAGATACAGGAGGAATGAGGGCCCCGATCACCAGATACAAGAGGAGCGAGGGCCCCGATCACCAGATACAGGAGGAGTGAGGGCCCCGATCACCAGATACAGGAGGAGCGAGGGCTCCGATCACCAGATACAGGAGGAGCGAGGGCCCCGATCACCAGATACAGGAGGAATGAGGGCCCCGATCACCAGATACAAGAGGAGTGAGGGCCCCGATCACCAGATACAAGAGGAGTGAGGGCCCCGATCACCAGATACAAGAGGAGTGAGGGCCCCGATCACCAGATACAAGAGGAGTGAGGGCCCCGATCACCAGATACAGGAGGAGTGAGGGCCCCGATTACCAGATACAGGAGGAGTGAGGGCCCCGATCACCAGATACAGGAGAAGTGAGGGCCCCGATCACCAGATACAGGAGGAGGGCCCCGATCACCAGATATAGGAGGAGTGAGGGCCCCGATCACCAGATACAAGAGGAGTGAGGGCCCCGATCACCAGATACAAGAGGAGTGAGGGCCCCGATCACCAGATACAGGAGCAGTGAGGGCCCCGATGACCAGATACAGGAGAAGTGAGGGCCCCGATCACCAGATACAGGAGGAGTGAGGGCCCCGATCACCAGATATAGGAGGAGTGAGGGCCCCGATCACCAGATACAAGAGGAGTGAGGGCCCCGATCACCAGATACAAGAGGAGTGAGGGCCCCGATCACCAGATACAGGAGGAGTGAGGGCCCCGATCACCAGATACAAGAGGAGTGAGGGCCCCGATCACCAGATACAAGAAATGATAGAAAGCAGAGGGTGGTTATAAATGGTATAGTCTCTAACTGGGTCGCTGTGACCAGTGGGGTACTGCAGGGGTCGGTATTGGGACCTGTTCTCTTCAACATATTCATTAATGATCTGGTAGAAGGTTTACACAGTAAAATATTGATATTTGCAGATGATACAAAACTATGTAAAGCAGTTAATACAAGAGAAGATAGTATTCTGCTACAGATGGATCTGGATAAGTTGGAAACTTGGGCTGAAAGGTGGCAGATGAGGTTTAACAATGATAAATGTAAGGTTATACACATGGGAAGAAGGAATCAATATCACCATTACACACTGAACGGGAAACCACTGGGTAAATCTGACAGGGAGAAGGACTTGGGGATCCTAGTTAATGATAAACTTACCTGGAGCAGCCAGTGCCAGGCAGCAGCTGCCAAGGCAAACAGGATCATGGGGTGCATTAAAAGAGGTCTGGATACACATGATGAGAGCATTATACTGCCTCTGTACAAATCCCTAGTTAGACCGCACATGGAGTACTGTGTCCAGTTTTGGGCACCGGTGCTCAGGAAGGATATAATGGAACTAGAGAGAGTACAAAGGAGGGTAACAAAATTAACAAAGGGGATGGGAGAACTACAATACCCAGATAGATTAGTAAAATTAGGATTATTTAGTCTAGAAAAAAGACGACTGAGGGGCGATCTAATAACCATGTATAAGTATATAAGGGGACAATACAAATATCTCGCTGAGGATCTGTTTATACCAAGGAAGGTGACGGGCACAAGGGGGCATTCTTTGCGTCTGGAGGAGAGACGGTTTTTCCACCAACATAGAAGAGGATTCTTTACTGTTAGGGCAGTGAGAATCTGGAATTGCTTGCCTGAGGAGGTGGTGATGGCGAACTCAGTCGAGGGGTTCAAGAGAGGCCTGGATGTCTTCCTGGAGCAGAACAATATTGTATCATACAATTATTAGGTTCTGTAGAAGGATGTAGATCTGGGGATTTATTATGATGGAATATAGGAATATAGGCTGAACTGGATGGACAAATGTCTTTTTTCGGCCTTACTAACTATGTTAAGAGGAGTGAGGGCCCCGATCACCAGATACAAGAGGAGTGAGGGCCCCAATCACCAGATACAGGAGGAATGAGGGTCCCGATCACCAGATACAAGAAGAGTGAGGGCCCCGATCACCAGATACAAGAGGAGTGAGGACCCCGATCACCAGATGCAAGAGGAGGGAGGGTCCCGATCACCAGATACAAGAAGAGTGAGGGCCCCGATCACCAGATACAAGAGGAGTGAGGACCCCGATCACCAGATACAAGAGGAGTGAGGGCCCCGATCACCAGATACAGGAGGAGTGAGGGCCCCGATCACCAGATACAGGAGAAGTGAGGGCCCCGATCACCAGATACAAGAGGAGTAAGGGCCCCGATCACCAGATACAGGAGGAGTGAGGGCCCCGATCACCAGATACAGGAGGAGTGAGGGCCCCGATCACCAGATACAAGAGGAGTGAGGGCCCCGATCACCAGATACAGGAGGAGTGAGGACCCCGATCACCAGATACAGGAGGAGTGAGGGCCCCGATCACCAGATACAGGAGGAGTGAGGGCCCCGATTACCAGATACAGGAGGAGTGAGGGCCCCGATCACCAGATACCAAGAGGAGTGAGGACGCCGATCACAAGATACAAGAGGAGTGAGGGCCCCGATCACCAGATACCAAGAGGAGTGAGGACCCCGATCACCAGATACAGGAGCAGTGAGGGCCCCGATCACCAGATACAAGAGGAGTGAGGGCCCCGATCACCAGATACAGGAGGAGTGAGGGCCCCGATCACCAGATACAGGAGGAGTGAGGGCCCCGATCACCAAATACAAGAGGAGTGAGGGCCCCGATCACCAGATACAAGAGGAGTGAGGACCCCGATCACCAGATACAAGAGGAGTGAGGGCCCCAATCACCAGATACAGGAGTGAGGGCCCCGACCACCAGATACAGGAGGAGTGAGGGCCCCGACCACCAGATACAAGAGGAGTGAGGGCCCCGATCACCAGATACAAGAGGAGTAAGGGCCCCAATCACAAGATACAAGAGGAGTGAGGGCCCCGATCACCAGGTACAGGAGGAGTGAGGACCCCGATCACCAGATACAAGAGGAGTAAGGGCCCAGATCACCAGATACAGGAGGAGCGAGGGCCCCGATCACCAGATACAAGAGGAGTGAGGGCCCCGATCACCAGATACAAGAGGAGTGAGGGCCCCGATCACCAGATACAAGAGGAGTGAGGGCCCCGATCACCAGATACAGGAGGAGTGAGGGCCCCGATCACCAGATACAAGAGGAGTGAGGGCCCCGATCACCAGATACAAGAGGAGTGAGGGCCCCAATCACCAGATACAGGAGTGAGGGCCCCGACCACCAGATACAGGAGGAGTGAGGGCCCCGACCACCAGATACAAGAGGAGTGAGGGCCCCGATCACCAGATACAAGAGGAGTAAGGGCCCCAATCACAAGATACAAGAGGAGTGAGGGCCCCGATCACCAGGTACAGGAGGAGTGAGGACCCCGATCACCAGATACAAGAGGAGTAAGGGCCCAGATCACCAGATACAGGAGGAGTGAGGGCCCCGATCACCAGATACCAAGAGGAGTGAGGGTCCCGATCACCAGATACAAGAGGAGTGAGGGCCCCGATCACCAGATACAAGAGGAGTGAGGGCCCCGATCACCAGATACAGGAGGAGTGAGGGCCCCGATCACCAGATACAGGAGGAGTGAGGGCCCCGATCACCAGATACAGGAGGAGTGAGGACGCCGATCACCAGATACAAGAGGAGTGAGGGCCCCGATCACCAGATACAGGAGGAGTGAGGGCCCCGATCACCAGATACCAAGAGGAGTGAGGGCCCCGATCACCAAATACAAGAGGAGTGAGGGCCCCGATCACCAGATACAGGAGCAGTGAGGGCCCCGATCACCAGATACAAGAGGAGTGAGGGCCCCGATCACCAGATACAGGAGGAGTGAGGGCCCCGATCACCAGATACAGGAGGAGTGAGGGCCCCGATCACCAGATACCAAGAGGAGTAAGGACGCCGATCACCAGATACAAGAGGAGTGAGGGCCCCGATCACCAAATACAAGAGGAGTGAGGGCCCCGATCACCAGATACAAGAGGAGTGAGGACCCTGATCACCAGATACAAGAGGAGTGAGGGCCCCAATCACCAGATACAGGAGAAGTGAGGGCCCCGACCACCAGATACAAGAGGAGTGAGGGCCCCGATCACCAGATACAAGAGGAGTAAGGGCCCCAATCACAAGATACAAGAGGAGTGAGGGCCCCGATCACCAGGTATAGGAGGAGTGAGGACCCCGATCACCAGATACAAGAGGAGTAAGGGCCCAGATCACCAGATACAAGAGGAGTGAGGGCCCCGATCACCAGATACCAAGAGAAGTGAGGGCCCCGATCACCAGATACAAGAGGAGTGAGGGCCCCGATCACCAGATACAAGAGGAGTGAGGGCCCCGATCACCAGATACAGGAGAAGTGAGGGCCCCAATCACCAGATACCAAGAGGAGTGAGGACGCCGATCACCAGATACAAGAGGAGTGAGGGCCCCGATCACCAGATACAAGAGGAGTGAGGGCCCCGATCACCAGATACAAGAGGAGTGAGGGCCCCGATCACCAGATACAGGAGGAGTGAGGGCCCCGATCACCAGATACAGGAGGAGTGAGGGCCCCGATCACCAGAAACAAGAGGAGTGAGGGCCCCGATCACCAGATACAAGAGGAGTGAGGGCCCCGATCACCAGATACAAGAGGAGTGAGGACCCGATCACCAGATACAAGAGGAGTGAGGGCCCCAATCACCAGATACAGGAGTGAGGGCCCCGACCACCAGATACAGGAGGAGTGAGGGCCCCGATCACCAGATACAAGAGGAGTGAGGGCCCCGATCACCAGATACAAGAGGAGTGAGGGCCCCAATCACCAGATACAAGAGGAGTGAGGGCCCCGATCACCAGATACCAAGAGAAGTGAGGGCCCCGATCACAAGATACAAGAGGAGTGAGGGCCCCGATCACCAGATACAAGAGGAGTGAGGGCCCCGATCACCAAATACAAGAGGAGTGAGGGCCCCGATCACCAGATACAGGAGAAGTGAGGGCCCCAATCACCAGATACCAAGAGGAGTGAGGACGCCGATCACCAGATACAAGAGGAGTGAGGGCCCCGATCACCAGATACAAGAGGAGTGAGGGCCCCGATCACCAAATACAAGAGGAGTGAGGGCCCCGATCACCAGATACAAGAGGAGTGAGGACCCCGATCACCAGATACAAGAGGAGTGAGGACCCCGATCACCAGATACAAGAGGAGCGAGGGCCCCGATCACCAGATACAAGAGGAGTGAGGGCCCCGATCACCAGATACAGGAGGAGTGAGGGCCCCGATCACCAGATACAGGAGGAGAGAGGGTCCCGATTACCAGATACAAGAGGAGTGAGGGCCCCAATCACCAGATACAGGAGTGAGGGCCCCGACCACCAGATACAGGAGGAGTGAGGGCCCCGATCACCAGATACAAGAGGAGTGAGGACCCCGATCACCAGATACAGGAGGATTGAGGGCCCCGATCACCAGATACCAAGAGGAGTGAGGACCCCGATCACCAGATACAGGAGGAGTGAGGGCCCCGATCACCAGATACAGGAGGATTGAGGGCCCCGATCACCAGATACCAAGAGGAGTGAGGACCCCGATCACCAGATACAGGAGTAGTGAGGGCCCCGATCACCAGATACAGGAGGAGTGAGGGCCCCGATCACCAGATACCAAGAGGAGTGAGGGCCCCGATCACCAGATACAGGAGGAGTGAGGGCCCCGATCACCAGATACAAGAGGAATGAGGGCCCCGTTCACCAGATACAAGAGGAGTGAGGGCCCTGATCACCAGATACAAGAGGAGTGAGGACCCCGATCACCAGATACAGGAGGAGTGAGGGCCCCGACCACCAGATACAGGAGGAGTGAGGGCCCCGATCACCAGATACAAGAGGAGTGAGGGCCCCGATCACCAGATACAAGAGGATTGAGGGCCCCGATCACCAGATACAAGAGGAGTGAGGGCCCCAATCACCAGATACAAGAGGAGTGAGGGCCCCGATCACCAGGTACAGGAGGAGTGAGGACCCCGATCACCAGATACAAGAGGAGTAAGGGCCCAGATCACCAGATACAAGAGGAGTGAGGGCCCCGATCACCAGATACCAAGAGAAGTGAGGGCCCCGATCACCAGATACAAGAGGAGTGAGGGCCCCGATCACCAGATACAAGAGGAGTGAGGGCCCCGATCACCAAATACAAGAGGAGTGAGGGCCCCGATCACCAGATACAGGAGAAGTGAGGGCCCCAATCACCAGATACCAAGAGGAGTGAGGACGCCGATCACCAGATACAAGAGGAGTGAGGGCCCCGATCACCAGATACAAGAGGAGTGAGGGCCCCGATCACCAGATACAAGAGGAGTGAGGGCCCCGATCACCAAATACAAGAGGAGTGAGGGCCCCGATCACCAGATACAAGAGGAGTGAGGACCCCGATCACCAGATACAAGAGGAGTGAGGACCCCGATCACCAGATACAAGAGGAGTGAGGGCCCCGATCACCAGATACAGGAGGAGTGAGGGCCCCGATCACCAGATACCAAGAGGAGTGAGGACCCCGATCACCAGATACAAGAGGAGTGAGGGCCCCGATCACCAGATACAGGAGGAGTGAGGGCCCCGATCACCAGATACAGGAGAAGTGAGGGCCCCGATCTCTAGATACAGGAGGAATGAGGGTCCCGATCACAAGATACAAGAGGAGTGAGGGCCCCGATCACAGATACAGGAGGAGTGAGGGCCCCGACCACCAGATACAGGAGCAGTGAGGGCCCCGATCACCAGATACAAGAGGAGTGAGGGCCCTGCTGCTCGCAAACGTACAATCTATGAGGAAAAAGGGAGACATGAGAGGTGGATGGTAGCAATTGCTTTTTTTGTTCGTACCAGCCATAATGTAAAAAATCGGGTGTTCATGTAATGCTGCCTAAGTATGTAACAGTACAGACACAGAGGGCTATTAACTGCATGAAGCATGTGAGAACATGATACAAGGAACCTGGTTATGGTAAAAATTTTGAGTGGACCACACAGGGATAGTTAGGTTAATGCGTTGAGGAGGTGGGCCAGTCTGAACAAATGCGTTTTTAGGGCACGCTTAAAACTGTGGGGATTGGGGATTAATTGTTAACCTGGGTAGTGCATTCCAAAAAAGTGGCGCATCACATGAAAAATCTTGGAGACGGGGGTGGGAGGTTCTGATTATTGAGGATGCTAACCTGAGGTCATGAGCAGGGCAGAGGGCACAGGTAGGGTGGTAGACTGAGACCAGGGAGGAGATGTAGGATGCTGCTGAGCCATGGAGTGCTTTGTGGATGAGGGTAATAGTTTTTTACTGGATTCTTGAGTGGATGGGTAACCAGTGTAATGACTGGCAGAAGGTAGAGGCATCGGTTTAACGGTTGGTGAGGAATATGATCCTGGCAGCAGCATTCAGGACAGATTGGAGCGGGGAGAGTTTGGTAAGAGGGAGGCCGATTAGTAGAGAGTTACAATAGTCCAGACGAGAATGAATAAGAGAAACAGTAAGAGTTTTTGCAGAGTCGAAAGTAAGAAAAGGTCAAATTCTAGAAATGTTTTTGAGATGCAGATAAGAAGAGCGAGCCAGTGATCGGATGTGGGGGGGGGGTGAATGAAAGCTCGGAATCAAGGATGACCCCAAGGCAGCAGGCATGTTGCTGGGTAGTAATGCTGGAACCTCACACGGAGATGGCAATGTCAGGCAAAGATAGGTTAGTAGAGGGAGAGAACACGAGGAGTTCAGTTTTTGACAGGTTCAGTTTCAGATAGAGGGAGGACATGATGTTGGAGACAGCGGTAAGACAATCACTGGTGTTTTCTAAAAAGGCAGGCGAGATATCAGGAGCAGAAGTGTATAATTGTGTGTCATCAGCATAGAGATGGTACTGGAAACCAAATCTACTGATTGTTTGTCCAATAGGGGCAGTATACAAAGAGAAGAATAGGGGGCCTAGGACTGAGTTCCTTGAGGAATCCCAACAGTAAGGGGAAGGTGAGAGTAGGAGGAACCAGCAAAACATACAGTGAAGGAGCGGTCAGAGAGATAGGAGGAGAACCAGGAGAGAACGGTGTCCTTGAGGCCGATGGAGCGGAGCATAGTGAGGAGGAGCTGATGATCCACAGTGTCGAATGCTGCGGAGAGATCCAAGACAATTAGCATGGAGTGTGACCATTAGGTTTAGCTGTTAGTAGATCATTAGAGACTTTAGTGAGGGCAGTTTCAGTAGAGCGGAAACCAGATTGAAGAGGGTCGAGAAGAGATAAGACGGAAGTGGACGAGGTGTTCCAGGAGTTTAGAGATGAAGGGAAGATTAGAGACAGGTCTATAGTTAGCGGCACAGTTTTGGTCGAGGGAGGGTTATTTAAGTAATGGATGTATGATGGCATGCTTAAATGACGAGGGAAAAATACCGGAAGAGAGAGAGAAGTTGAATATTTTTGTTAGGTGAGAGGTGACAGCAGGGGAAAGGGACAGGAGGAGATGTGATGGAATGGAGTCACTGGTGCAAGTGGTCGGGCGAGAAGATGCAAGGAGCTTGATTACTTCTTCTGTGACTGGTTCAAAGTCAGAGAGTGAGCGAGATGTAGTAAGGAAGGGAGGAAAGTGCATGGTATGAGGGGATTGGGAGATAATTTCCTGTCAGATATGGTCAATTTTTTCTTTGAAGTAATTGGCCAGATCGTCAGTGTGGAGATCCGTGGCTGGGGCCTGCACTCTTGGGTTGAGTAGGGAATGAAAGTGTCAAAGAGATGTTTCGGGTTATTGGATAGTGAGGTGATGAGGGTGTTAAAATAGGTTTGTTTGGAGAGATGAAGGGCAGTTTTGTATGTTTTAAGCATTATAATGGATGAAATCTTCAGGTAGATTGGATTTTCTCCACAGATGTTTGGCGCACCTGGAGCACCGCTGCAGGAAACGTGTTTGCAGCACGTACCAGGGTTGTCGCCATCTGTGCCATGTTGTTTTATGTATAGGAGGCCCGGTTTCATCCAGGTCACTTTGCAGTGTTTCATTGTAATTCTTCAGTTCAGAATCAGGACATGAGAGGGAGGAGATAGGGGCCAATGATGACTGCAAGTTCTTCATAAGTTTCTGGGCGTTACTGGCCTGTATATTTCTGTAAGTGTGAAAAGTGGGGATGACCTGAGCGGGATGACAGTTCTTGATAGAGAATGAAAGAAGGTTGTGGTAAGAGAGCGGGAGAGGGGAGTTTGTAAAATCATCCACTGAGCAAAGCCAGGAGAAGACCAGGTTGAGGGAGTTTCCGTCTTCATGGGTAGGAGAGTTAGTTAGCTGCGAAAGGCCAAAAGAGGAGGTGAGTAGCAGACGGGGAGAGGGGAAAAGCAATGGGGATGTTGAAGTCTCCCATGATGAGGGTGGTGATGTCGCAGGAGAGAAAGTGTGGGAGCCAAGTGGCAAAGTGATCCAGGAACTGATGGGAGGGGCTGGAGGACGATACACCACTGCCACTCGCATGGATAAAGGGATGAAGAGTCTGACCCCATGGACCTCAAAAGAAGGGAAAACAAGTGAGGATACTTGAGGGATAACCTGACAGGTACATTTGGGTGATAGGAGCAGACGAACGCCTCCACCTGCTCTGTTGTCCGATCTTGGGGAATGAGAGAAGTGTAGTCCACCATATGAGACAGTAGCGGCAGCTGTGGTGTCTGACTGCTGGATCCAGGTTTCAGTAAGAGCCAGAAGGTTAAGAGAATCCGAGAGGAAGAAATCATGGATGAAGGAGAGTTTATTCACACTGAGTGAGAATTCCAAAGAGCACAATTAAAAGAGACAGAAGGCACGTAGGGAATATTAATAAGATTAGAGGGGTATCTGAGTGTAGCAGTTGAGGGGTTTGACTTACTATAACATGAGGGGCCAAGGTTTGGGAGAGATATCTCCTGCAACTAGGAGGAGGATAGAAAGAGTGAGCATTGGGTTAAGTGATTTGTGAGAGCATCTCTTGTGTTGGATGGTGGGACTGAATGGATCTGTGCAGTTTAACTGAAACACTGTGGGAGCTAACAAAAGTACGCCAATCCCTTGGCACAAATTGTCTCACTTGAGACAACCGATTCTTCCTCCTGGGTCTTGATTAGGCGCTCTTTTACCTGGTCCCTCACTTTAGTCCCTTGACACAACAGATCATCATGCCTGACCAAAGTGAAAACCGAACACGGTTCCTGGGTAACAACAATAGGCTTTGAAAAAGAACGCCGGATCGTATTCGAATTGCTTTGCCTTTGTTCTTTCTGCCCTCCATACCTCATATATGATGGATATTTAACCCTAATAAAGATACACCCAATTTTTACCAGAAACTGGAACCCATTGCTTTCTATTTCAAGTTGTTTCTTGCACACTGGGTTGCACATGTTATAGTGAGATGGGTTTTCTCTCTGATTTTTGCCTAGCAATGTTTACCACCCTTACATTTTCCAGGGTTCCTTTCAAAGTTAAGTCCCTGAATTGGGCGGTTCCAAATTTTCCTTGGACACCTCAGGTCAGGAATATTAACTTTAGATGACGCTCCACATCCTTATTGCCAGTTTGTACAGACAATTGCAACTTGGAGATCATGGCATATGACAAGGTCTTTACCACTGTAACCTGTTTGTCCGCCGAGCCACCAGGAGGTATCACTTACCCCCACAAATCCTAAAACAGGAATATCATGATCGACAATTATAGGATGTGACAAGTTTCTGACCTCTCCCACTTTTAAACAGTCGCATGACCCACAATGTCGACCAAGACCATAGGAAAGTTCTTAGTGTCTCCATGAATACACATGACGCCCACCACCTTCCCAAGGATTGGTAAATATAGAAGTGAGGTCACTCGCCAGGAGGAGGAACAGCACTGCAGGTGGGGTAGGTTAAGTAGGAATAGCACCGACCGGCCTACTGAGCAGTCCATCAGCTCCAAGATTAAGGGATAATTGGCTAATATATGACACCAGAGTACGACATCTCCAAAGGTCAGTGTTAAGAGATGTACCCCTTGAACTTAGCTCTGACCTCTCCTGGGACCTTGGGCACCCCTTAGATATGATCTTGGGCCCCTTTTTTGAGTATCCCTGAACTCAGGCTCCCTTGACTGCTCAGGGAGTTCTCTGCAGCCAAGTATCTTTTGACCAAGCTCAGTGGATCTCCCCAGGAAACCCAATTTTGTACAGATTTAGGCAGTGAATGGATAAATCTGTCCACTACCACTGTTTGCACAATTTGTTCCAGAGATCAGGTCTCTGGCTTTAGCTAATTGTGGACCAGGTGTAACAGGTTAAACATCTGCAACCAATGGAGGCTTGTCCCATTGGTAGCACCAGAGGTGCACCCATTGGGTTACGCCCAAACGTGCCAAAATCTCTGCCACCATCTTGCTATACTTCTTGACATCCTGCAGGGCGAGGTCATAGTACGCTTTCTGTGGTTTCCCAGTAAGGTAGGGAGCTAGAACCTCTGCCCATTGCTCTGGGGGAAGTTTCTCCACTGTCTTATAGACAGTCAGGAAAGCCTCAATGTCGTCTTCTAGAGTAATTTTGTGCAAAGCCTCCCATTCTATTCACCTCACACGGATACTGCCCCTTTGGCTGGTGGAAAGTGCCGTCTCCCTGTTGTGGGCAGTTTCTGCCAGGAGAGCGATCTGGTGATGCTGCACCTGGACTAATTGTTTAACAAGCTCCTCCATACTTTCAGACTGTGTTTGTAATACTGTAGCCGCCTTTACCCTGGACATTCAATCTTTACACTGCAATCACCTGTGCTCTGCGGGACTTCACACCTGCATTTCATCCACCAATTGTAGTGATTTACTCTCTCAGGTAGTCGGTAGTGTTCACACAGGCAATGCAGTCTTGTCCATACATCTGAGATTTCATTGCTTTTATAACACCCTTTTTTGACCCTCTTTGCGTGTCTCCTCTTCGAGCACAAAGGTATGACAGGAAAATAAACATTTTTTTTACCAGCCGACAAGTAATAGCAGGGCAGGTTCACTAGTTCAAAGCATAGTCCTTTCCCTCTCAACTTCTTCCTGAGGCTGCCAACATTAGAGGACTTTCTTTCCTCCCACACACAGACCACGGTCTCTCACACATGCGGCAATCCTGGCACTTCATCTGGCTCACTTTGGTCAGCAACAAACGATTCTATGCATCACCCAGCAAAATCCACTCTCTGCTTTGTCCTCCCAGCAAACTGAAAACAAAGTGATCCTATTTCCTGGTTCTAGACAAAATCCAGGCTGGTGCCTCTAATCAAACCCTGCAGAACTGGGATGTAACCCTGTACTTCCCAGCTTTCCTACAGTCTCCTCGGTTATTTACCTTTACCATTTTCATCTTCCCTGTATGTCTTCTCCTTGGTCCTTCAGCCTTAAGTCCAGTCTCTGCTTCTCCATTTTGATTCTCCCTCTCTATCTCCTCCTCGGCCCTTTACCTTTTAGGACAGTCCTTGCTTTTGTATTTGATCTTCCCTGTATGTCTCCTCTTTGGCCCCTTACCTTTAGGCCTAGTCCCTGATTCTTCGTTTTGATCTTCCCTGTATGTTCTCCCCATTGGCCCCTTTATCTTTTGTCCCAGTCCCTTTTTCTCCATTATGATCCTCCCTGTATGTCTCCTCCTCAGTCTTTCCATGAGGCTGCCTACCTTGCTGATGATCGACAAGATCTTCTGACCGCCATTAATGAGTTCCTGGACTGCAGCGTTGTGCTGCCGCCATCAGAGGTGATGGGAGAGGAGCTCCTACGGTCTGTAGCTCTGTTCCAACGTGAAATGCTGAAACGACGCCAAGGCCCAGAAAAGAAGGTCCTGGAGGAGGCCAGCACCGCACCAGAGACAGGTTGTCTTCTGTGTAACGACCTCTGCCGTCTTCTGTCCATGTTTCTCCTGGCTCATTGCTGACTTTCTCCATTGTAGCTCTCCTGATAAAAGCTGTGGTGTCTGGTGATGGTGGAGATGATCCTCTGCGCAGGACGGGTCGGCCATTCGGAGGTCTTGTGCGAGATATCCAGCGGCGTTATCCAAAATATGCAAGTGATTTTCGTGATGCCCTAGATCCACAGTGCATGGCTGCAGTCATTTTCATCTATTTTGCAGCTCTGTCGCCTGCAATAACATTCGGTGGTCTTCTGGGTGAGCATCCCCCGTATATTGTATCTACAGTACTTCTTGAGCTTAAACTCGCGCTAATCAATGAGTGACATCTTCTCTGATGTCTGCAGCCTTGCGCTTTGCACAGAGCAGGGGATTCAGCCTGTCTTCCCACATCATCACTGTCAGAGGTATTGACAGGGTACAGTGTCAGGGGTATTGAAGAGGGGCCGTGTTGGATGTTTTCAGAGGGGGCAGTGTCGGGCTTATTGAGGCGCTGGTGTCGTCGGGTGTATTGAGGGGGTTGGCAGTGTCAGGCGTATTGAGGGGGGCAATGTAAGAGATACCGATGGGCTGTCCTCTATTGAACTTTGTCTCCATGTTTGTCTCCATGTATACTCTCTGTAGATAACAAGGATCCTCTGCGCCATCAATGGACGTGTCAATATCACTCTCACATGTTCCTGTTCTCTCCGCAGGTGAGAAGACGGGTGGTCTCATTGGGGTGTCAGAGCTTATCATTGGGACCTGTCTGCAGGGTGTGATATTCTGCCTCCTGGGGGCACAACCTCTACTGATTGTTGGATTTTCGGGACCACTGTTGGTGTTTGAAGAAGCCTTTTATTCGGTGAGGTGTTGCATATGGGTCTGTTGGGGAGGGTTGTCCATGTACACTTATGGTGTATGTGTACCTGCTTTCTATTGTCAGCAGGATCGGGGCTTTTTCACATTCAGTGGTCTGGAGTTTGGCCTACCTGGGAGGTATCACTCCTAAGCTGGTCTGCTGTTAACTGCATTTAGTATTCTGGGATCTGTAGTCCTGTTTCCTGAGAGCCTAGCTGCCAGACTTGGAGGCCAGAGATGACTGACACTCCCCTTTATTTAAAGCAGTGTTTCTCAACTCCGGTCCTCAAGACCCACCAACAGTTCATGTTTTCAGGATTTCCATAGTATTGCCCAGGTGCTGGAATTAATGCTTGAGCAGGTAATGAAATTATCACCTGTGCAACAGTAAGGAAATCCTGAAAACTTGACCTGTTGGTGGGTCTTGAGGACCGGAGTTGAGAAACACTGATTTAAAGGGATGAATGGAAATTAAATGGATTATCGGGCAACTTACCCTGTCCTCAGATCTACCCCTGTTTGCTCCTTTCATTTACATTATTCCAGAGTGGTCAACAGTGGATTATTTTGTCCTTGCAGTGGGATTGGTGG
Organism: Ranitomeya variabilis; assembly: GCF_051348905.1. NCBI lineage: Eukaryota > Metazoa > Chordata > Amphibia > Anura > Dendrobatidae > Ranitomeya > Ranitomeya variabilis. The sequence continues at coordinate 3,517,674 of NC_135237.1, read as the reverse complement.
AAAGAACAAGGATAGCTTAAATGGCGACACAGGTGCAGGAGGTCTAGGTGGAGCAATAATGGGTGATAGCAAGATCTACGAGGAGTAATGATGGGTGATGGCACATGGCATGGTCTAGGTGAAGCAATGATGGGTGATGGTGTAAGATTGGGATCAGGAGGAGTAATGATGGGTGATGGAAAAATAGGGGAAGAACCTCCAGTGATGATAACCAGGGAAAAAATGAAGTATTAAAAACGTAGAAACTTTATTGGATCAATTATAAGGACATAAACACTGATCACCACAAACAAATCCGGGGGAAACCGACCAACGTGTTTCAGTTAAGAGCCTTACATACCATGATTAAGGTTCTTATGTGAAACACGTTGGTTTCCCCAGGATTTTTTAGGGGTGACCAGTGTTTATGTCCTTACAATTGGTCCAATAAAGTTTCTACGTTTTTAATACTTCATTTTTTCGCTAGTCTTTATCCCTGGAGGTTCTTCCCTCTTTATTCCATTCTACTGCTGACGACCAATACTGAGACAGCTCCGTGCGATTCCACCTTATCCAGCAAGGTGCCTCAATATATGGAGAGCTGACAATTTCCCCTTTTCCTTTCGTCTTCTATAATGATGGGTGATGGCGCATGACAGGCCTAGGTGGAGTAATGATGGGTGATAGCAATGATGAATGGGATGAGGATGCTAGCACAGCAATCCTCCCCTACTGTCTGACGACTATAGATCATGTAACTGATGACACTGTGTGACTGTGTCAGACCTCCCCAATACACATACAGGCCTCTGCCCTCTCCCCTGCATCCCATGTGTGAGGTGTTGGTTCTCAGAGTGAAGGGCAACTGAGGGTCTCCCCAAGCCTTCAGAGACGTGAAAGAAAAAACAAAGCCAGCTCACCGTTTTTGTAGAGAGCACGGAACCAGATCCTGACAAGACTTTGGAAGATAGAAAAAATGCAATGTTCCAGCTCAATAAAATATAAACAGTTTATTGGAAAAAAATAGTTTAAGTTAAAATGCAAATTGGAAAAGAAATGATACAAAAAGTGCTCCTAATACATCACCATGGCCCCAGTGGGTAAAGCAACGCGTTTCCACCGTACCGCAGTCTTTGTCAAAGCTTAACTACCCAGAATACAATGAAAATATATAAAGGAACCTAAGACCAATCAAATCAAAGAACATAATCACATGATCGAAGGTCCTGTTCATGAAAAGAGTATATAACAGAAAAAAAATGAACAAAAACAAATAAGAAAAGGGAAAAACCATAATGCATCAACAAAGAAATTAATTAAGAAATGACAAAGTATTAAAATAAATCAATAATGAAACATGGTTTTGTTTCTTTTGTTGAGGCCGTCTGGAAACCTGGTTCCAAAATTGAATATCCAGTAAGCAGAGTCCTGCCGATGTCACCGCTGCCAGAAGGTTTTCTGATTTTTTCTATACCTGTGATTTTCAAAGAAGTGATATTAGGTACATGATGTTCAATAAAATGTTTGAACAAAGAAGAAATGCTGTGGGGATTATTACTGATATTGTGGATACGAGTGTTTAATTTACGGGTGGTGCACCCACATAAGATCTGCGGCATATAACACAATCTATCTTATACACAACATGTCGAGTGTTACAATTGATATATTGTTGAATATTAAAAGTTACAGTATTGTTATGATTGGTAAATGGTTTTGTGATAATCACTTGTTTGCATGTGGAACAATCGGTAGTGCCACATTTGTAATTGCCTTTGCAATCCAGCCAGGTACCCATCTTCTTATCAGTAGGCGTGAACCTACTAGGTGAAAGAATGTTACCTAATGAGGGTGCCCTTCCTAACGAGGGTGCCCTTCCTAACGAGGGTGCCCTTCCTAACGAGGGTGCCCTTCGTGCGACAATATTACATCCGCCTTGTAAAATCCTGGCTAGGACTGGATCTTCGTATAAAAGGGGAATGTACTTGTCAATAATGTTTTTGATGTCCTGAAATTGTGGACTATATTGAAGACACACAAATGGTCTGTTAGAAAATTGGTTAGTCCGTTCAATATTGTTATTATTGTTTGACAAAATTAAATCGTGTTGTTTTTTATTCTGTACAATATGGTGCGCTCTATTTAACATCCTATTGGGATATCCTCGTTTATGAAATGTATTTCTGGAATTGGCCAAGTCATTTTTGAGTTGATTATTGTTATTACATTTGCGTTTGAGCCTTATAAATTCCCCCACAGGAATAGATGATGACTACTATGAGCATAGAGTAACCTGATGCTGGTCTGAAATATGTTTCAGTAGAGATATATTGGTTAGGAATGCCCATTAATTGCAAATCTAAAAAGGAAATATTAGTTTTATCATGAACATAAGTAAACTTGATATTATAATCATTACTATTGATGTAACCAACAACAAAGGAATGTATGGCAGATACATCGCCGTCCCATATAATCAATGTATCGTCGATGTATCTGCCATACCAAAAAATGTGAGAAGAAAACTGATTATCAGATGTGAACAAAAAATCATATTCCCACTTGGCCATAACTAAATGTGCAAGAGACGGTGAAAACTTGGCACCCATGGCCACACCAGTGTATTGCAAATAATAATCGCCATCAAAGGAAAAAAAGAAAAGAGGTAACCTGTAAAATATAATTAACAAGATCCTGGGAATAAGTACTGAACCGATCCAAGTGAGACTGTAAAGCCATTACAGCAACATTGTGGGGTCTACAAGTATATAAAGAAATCACATCACAGCTCAGCCAGCTGAAACTCGATGACCACTTTTTACATGTAAAGGTACCTTCACACTAAGCGACGCTGCAGCGATACAGACAACGATGCTGATCGCTGCAGCGCCGCTGTTTGGTCACTGGAGAGCTGTCACACAGACCGCTCTCCAGCGACCAACGATGCCGAGGTCCCTGGGTAACCAGGGTAAACATCGGGTTGCTAAGCGCAGGGCCGCGCTTAGTAACCCGATGTTTACCCTGGTTACCAGTGTAAAATGTAAAAAAACAAACAGTACATACTCACCTTTGCGTCCCCCGGCGTCCGCTTCCTGCACTGACTGAGTGCCGGCCCTAACAGCAGAGCGGTGACGTCACTGCTGTGCTGTGCTTTCACTTTACGGCCAGCACTCAGTCAGTGCAGGAAGCGGACGGCGGGGGACGTGAAGGTGAGTATGTAGTGTTTGTTTTTTTACATTTTACACTGGTAACCAGGGTAAACATCGGGTTACTAAGCGCGGCCCTGCGCTTAGTAACCCAATGTTTACCCTGGTTACCATTGTAAAACATCGCTGGTATCGTTGCTTTTGCTGTCAAACACAACGATACACGGCGATCTGACGACCAAATAAAGTTCTGAACTTTCAGCAACGACCAGCGATATCACAGCAGGATCCTGATCGCTGCTGCGTGTCAAACTCAATGATATCGCTATCCAGGACGCTGCAACGTCACGGATCGCTAGCGATATCGTTTAGTGTGACGGTACCTTAAGAATGCCCAGCACATCCTTAGTGTCTGATATAACCAGGAATTCTGAGAACAAGTGGTTGCAATAATGAGTCTAGCCACTGACCCATACGTTCGTTTAAGGAACCAATACTGGAAACTATGGGTCTCATAGGTGGAAAATCTTGGCTCTTGTGAGTTTTGGGTAACCCATGTAATATGGGCATAATGGGATGAGATACCTCCAAAGATTCTGCTTGTTTGTCTGTAACTGCGCCCAAGGCTACTCCATCTTTGATCATATTGTCCATATCGGCTTTAAATGCAACAGTAGGATCCGTACTGAGTTTTTTGTAGGTAGATGAATCAGATAATAATTGCTGAACACCCTCCCTATAATCCGTGGAGTCCGTGACAACAATGAATCCACCTTTATCACTCATCTGGATTGTAATGCCCGTCATGCTTTTAGTGTCTGGGATAGCTTTCCTGTGCGTTCTATGGGAAATAGGATTCTCATGTTGTAAATTCTTAAGTTCCCGTTCTATAGTTTCCTGGAATCTATTCATACATTCAGGCCTCGTATGTATGGGATAAAAGAACGGATTCTTGGTCTTGAAACTGTCAGATTGATTAACCAGATTATCTGGAGTTACATTAACCTCGCGTAGTTCTTGTAAAGTCACAAGGGAAACTTGCTCCGGAAAATTTAGTGTATGAAATTCATTGACACAGTTCACATTATGGCTACGTTCACATGAGACATTATTAGTGCAGAAATGTTTTTTGATAGTTAAATTATTCACAAACTTGTTGATGTCCAAGATCGTAGAAAATAAATTAAAATCCCTATCTGGAGCAAAATTTAGTCCATAAGAAAGCACTTCCAACTGTTCTTGGGAAAAAACCTTGGATGATAGGTTCAAAACATTGTCAGTATCTATTTGAGAAAAAATTTCTTGCGACGTGTTTGCATGCCAAGCATGCCTTCTGTGTTTACGCCCACCACGCCTTTGGCGTTTTTTGTCTTATTGTTTTGTTTGTTGGAACTGCATCCAGCGGATTCATTGACGGAAAGATCAGACATACTTAAATTATTGTCACCCGAGTCATCTTCACGGGAGCTGAAACTCACACTTCGTCTGTTCTCTCTTGTAATGTGTATTCCTCAAGATTGATCTCGGTGTATCAGTCGAGAAATCATTCCAATCATAGACTCTGTTGGATGAGTAATCTTCAAGATCACGTTGGAATTTGCGTTTTTTTCTAGATGTTATGTCATCCTCCAACTTGGATATGTCTTCCATGGTCTGTTGAAAAAACGCATTATTTTCTATTGATACAACGTGCGATTTCAAACTTGATTTGGTTTCATCCAACTGTTTTTGTATGTCTGATAATTTTTCTTCCTCATATTTAATAATGAGCCGCATTAGATTTAATGAACAACATGATTTAATTTTGTCAAACAATAATAACAATATTGAACGGACTAACCAATTTTCTAACAGACCATTTGTGTGTCTTCAATATAGTCCACAATTTCAGGACATCAAAAACATTACTAACAAGTACATTCCCCTTTTATACGAAGATCCAGTCCTAGCCAGGATTTTACAAGGCGGATGTAATATTGTCGCACGAAGGGCACCCTCGTTAGGAAGGGCACCCTCGTTAGGTAACATTCTTTCACCTAGTAGGTTCACGCCTACTGATAAGAAGATGGGTACCTGGCTGGATTGCAAAGGCAATTACAAATGTGGCACTACCGATTGTTCCACATGCAAACAAGTGATTATCACAAAACCATTTACCAATCATAACAATACTGTAACTTTTAATATTCAACAATATATCAATTGTAACACTCGACATGTTGTGTATAAGATAGATTGTGTTATATGCCGCAGATCTTATGTGGGTGCACCACCCGTAAATTAAACACTCGTATCCACAATATCAGTAATAATCCCCGCAGCATTTCTTCTTTGTCCAAACATTTTATTGAACATCATGTACCTAATATCACTTCTTTGAAAATCACAGGTATAGAAAAAATCAGAAAACCTTCTGGCAGCGGTGACATCGGCAGGACTCTGCTTACTGGATATTCAATTTTGGAACCAGGTTTCCAGACGGCCTCAACAAAAGAAACAAAACCATGTTTCATTATTGATTTATTTTAATATTTTGTCATTTCTTAATTAATTTCTTTGTTTATGCATTATGGTTTTTCCCTTTTCTTATTTGTTTTTGTTCATTTTTTTTTTTTTTCTGTTATCTACTCTTTTCATGAACAGGACCTTCGATCATGTGATTATGTTCTTTAATTTGATTGGTCTTAGGTTCCTTTATATATTTTCATTGTATTCTGGGTAGTTAAGCTTTGACAAAGACTGCGGTACGGTGGAAACGCGTTGCTTTACCCACTGGGGCCATGGTGATGTATTAGGAGCACTTTTTGTATAATTTCTTTTCCAATTTGCATTTTAACTTAAACTATTTTTTTTCCAATAAACTGTTTATATTTTATTGAGCTGGAACATTGCATTTTTTCTATCTAGTTGAGAGACCCTCTGGATTCCTTGGCATACAGGCAGTTCCAGCATGCATTCCTTCGATGGTGACTTTGCATCTTAATACTTTCACGTTCCCCATACATACTTGCCTTGGATTCCTTGGAACACAGGAGGTTCTTGTGCATTTCTTCGTATCCTCAATGGGGACTTCACGTCCTCATACTCTCACATTCCCAATATGTACAAACTATGGATTCCTTAGGACACTGGAGGTTCCTTGTGCACTCCTTCTTACACTCGGTGGCTCTGTGGTGACATTTCATCCTCATACTCTCACATTCCCCGTATGTACAAACTTTGGGTTCCTTGGGATACAGGGGGTTCTGTCATGAATATGCCGCATTCTGCTGGGACTTGTGATACATCTGAGATTAGAAGATTGTTTCGATTAGCTGAGCACAGGTCCTCTTTAAATCTACACCGCCATTCATGAGTTAACAGGTTTCTTGTGGCATGGAAAGGGTTTAGAGTTCCTTGTGGCCTATTGGCTGTGCTGCTTATTGGAACCACACCCTTCCATTTTGTAAACCTGTGTCTGACTTCCCTCCATGCCAGCAATAGAATCTTCATTCTGTTTCAGGCTTCATTGGAGAAAATGTTCTGGAGAGTTGCTCTAGTCGTCTTGTAGCATGGGATTTGTTATGAATACCTCTACTTTCCCCTTTTGGCCTTCTTTCGTGTTGCTTTTCTGCCTCTTTACTGTCACCCATCTTCCTTTTTTATTTTATCCTGTGTGTCTGTTGTTTGGTTGTGCCCTGGTTTCCCCCTCTCTGTCCAGCCGATGTTACATTTTTACTCCTGCCCCTTTCTTCTCTGGGAGGAGGGTGGGAGTTACATAGGATTTCGTAGGAACACAGAGAGGCACGTGAAGTGGGCATCTCCATCTTCGCTGGTAACTCCGGGGTTAGGGATAGACTGGGCCCCCCTAATTGAAGGGACACTATAGGGTCCCTCTGCCCTGGCTTTCCCACAGTCACACTGTGACATTATTGCTCGTCACATATTTTTTCATACTGTCATGGATACGATTGCTGTACTAGCTAAACAAATGCAGGCTCAGTCTTGGTGATAGATCTGCTGTCTATAATTGGACAGCAACAGCAGCAAAGTGCAGGTCTGGGGGTCTCCACTGATATGTAGACCCAGCATGAATCCAGAGTGGCCCTCCTGGATTGGTTTTCTGAGGGGCGGGATAAATTCATTATTTTCAGGGAAGCCTGTAAACTGTATTTCAGGCTACATCCTCATTCCTCTCAGAGCGAGGCACAATTGGTGGGGATTGTTAACTCCCAGTCTCTTTGGTCACTGAATGAATTTTTTGCGGCCTTAGGTCTTATCTATAAAGACCATGATGTCTCCCTTGCAGAATCTACGCAAGCTCCAGCATCGGAATCGGCCAACAGAGGAGTTTTGTTCTGAGCTCCGGAGATGAGCCACTGACAGAAGCCAGTTTTGTCAGGGCTTGTAAAAAAAAAGCTAAAGGAAGCGTTGGTTCTGTATGAACCTCATGAGTCCTCGGAGACCGCTATGGCCTTAGTCATCCAGATTGATAGATGCCTTATAGATAGAGCCATGCTGACCCCTCCCCCAGCTGTACTCCTGAGGAGGAAGAGCTCTCGTCTTCTGATGGAACTATGCAGTTGGGGAGGACCTCAGTTGGCCTAACCTCCTGCCGGTCCACGCAGAATGGGGGATTGTTTCTTTTGTGGTCAGAAGCTCACTTAATTGGGGTTTGGCCCTCCGCACTTAAATTAAAGAAACCGTGAGAAAACTTCTGACCCCAGATTGTGTGGTTTACTACAACCAGGGCGTATATATTTCCTTCATTTGTACCTCTCAGTTTGTTTTACCTTAAGAAGTGTTTTTTTGGTTCAAAAATTTAAAGAGTGTATTTTCTTTTGGATAGTGGGTTGGGGCCAATATGGTGGATGCACGGTTTGCCCGGACTCATGGCTTGTCTTGTAGGGTTTTGGCAAAACCCATCTTAATATTTTCTATTGATTCTTCGCCTCTTGCTCAGGAGTATTTCACACAGATGGTTCATAATTTGGGCCTTGAAATTGGGGTCTTTCATAAAGAATGTATTTCTTGTTATGTTTTTGTAGGTCTTACTATTCCTATTGTACCGAGTCTCCCATGCTTCGTTATGCATAACCCCATTCGGAGTCTAGAGAAATAGCAAAATTGAGTTATTTCTGTAACAATAACCGTTTCTTTACCGTTTCCACCAAAACCCTACCCTCCTTTGTGTCTGATTTTGAGTAGGTGTTTTCTGAAGAGGGATGCCAGGAATTGACTCCTCATCAAACTTATGACTGCTCCCTTAAGCAAAACTATTCAAATCCAGGTTATGCAACCTTTCAGATCCCAGAAGACTGGCCTTTGAAGGAATACATCGCGAAAAGTCTTGCCAAGGGATATATCGAACCTTCCTCTTCCCCCGTTGCTGCAGGTTTCTTTTTAGTCAAGAAAAAAGATAAATAATAATAATCTTTATTTATATAGCGCCAACATATTCCGCAGCGCTTTACAGTTTAACAGTTTCAAACACAACAGTCATAAGTAACAATGTTAACAATACAGTAATAAAGCAAAATAAGCCGCCCCTGCTCGCGAGAGCTTCCAATCTCCAATGAGGTGGGGGAGATACAAAGTACAGTGTGTATTTACAATGATGGTCCGGCCATCTTCAGGGGGTGGGGGATAGGATGGATAGAGATTGTGGCAGGGTGGATTTGATTTAAATCTAACTGATTTAAATCACGATTTAAATCACGATTTAAATCACTAGTCAGTAAGGCTTGATGTAAATCAGTGATTTAAATCAAAGTTTCTACCTAAACTAGTTCTTGCTACTTTAACATGCAAGTAGATGAAGATTTTTAGAATCACTTTTTATATTACTTTTTTCTCCCCAGTTTAATGGGTTAATCATTCATATTTGGACACCACTGTTCTGTTGTACTTAGGAAGGAGAAAAATAATCCTGACCTTAATAACAATTTAAATAGATTTATTCAACTGAAACAATAACAACATTACAGCATAAGTTATTTGCTTAAACAAACATCCATGTTTGTTAACTAATTTGGCTAAACAAAATATATATATATTTTAAGAAACTTAGACTGTCAGCCCAGCCGACACATGAAAAACTTAAATACTACTGTCCCTGCTGTCCTCTGTAGCTCACTTGTCATCATCTTCATCATCATCTTCTTCTTTGTTCCTATTCATAATCTGGAAAAGAAAAACAAGCTTTCCTGCTTTATTGGGTCCCAACCGATTTCTCAATTTAGAATGAATGAGTCCAAAGGAAGAGAATATTCTTTCAACGCCTGCAGAAGAAGCTACTGCTGTTAAAAGTGAAATCATTACTTGAACAGTCTCTAAATCCAAGCGCTTAAGTGACTTCCACCAGTTTACTGGTGTGACCTTCCTTAAAATATCTTCAGCAAACATATATTTCTTGAATGGTTCCCCCTTAGCTCTGAAGTTTATTATAGTTGGCATTAAAGATGGATGATTGCTGGATACCCATGTCATAGCTAACTCCTCTTCCTCAGCACTTAGGTTTTGACCCTGATATTGGATATTGACAATATTTGCCAAAAAATGAGCTGGAGTCAGTGCTTGTCCCATTCGTTTGTTTACTGCTTGTAATTTAATTCTGTCCATGTGTAGTTCTGTTTTTAAGTGTTCACTCAGTTCCTTCCAAATTTCAACAGCATCCGCAATAAAACAGCTATTTTTCTGTATTTTGTTTAAAGCTTGAGAGATGGGTTTCAGGAAGCTCAGCATATGTTCAACATTTCTCTTAAGCCCAATGTTGAGGATTTTGGCCGTGACAGTGCCATCTATTTTATCTCGATTTTCTTCACAAAGTGTCATCAGAATAGGCCAGTTTTTGATATACTGCTCAAAACAGTCCACCACAGAGTTCCATCTAACATCTTGTGGGAGCGTTAGCTTGGTTCCACCCACCCTTTTCAGAGCTGCTGCAGCAAAATGATTATTACGGAAGTATTTAGGAATTTCAACAACATTAGCCTTTATTTCTGGAACACTTAAGTCTTTGGCTAAGAGGTGCAGCAAATGAGCACTGCAACCATATGTTATTAGCAGCTTTGTATTCCCTCCCTGCTCTTCTAAATCTCTTCTCATCTTGGATACGTTTGCAGCATTGTCAGTGACCAAACTGCGTACTAGACATTTGAATTTTTGTTCACATGTCGTTATAGCTTTTACTGCCACTTCTTGTAAGTATTCTGCTGTGTGCATTTCCTGACGTATCAGTTGTTTGTGCAAGGAAGACTTTACCTTCTTCTGTTGTTATACAAGCACATACAATAGGATCATTGTGGACATTACTCCACCCATCAATACTTAGGTTAACAATTTTACCCTCCAGAGCTGTTGCACATTGCTCCATTTCTCTGTCATACACTTGATCCAGCAGTTTCCCTGCAACATCAGCTCTGCTGGGTGGACTGTATCCAGGTCTCAGTGACTGAACCATATTAATGAAATGTGGGTTCTCAGTCAGACGGAAAGAAGAGTTCGTTGCATAAATAAACTGGGCAATTTTTTCATCAATCAACTCTTTTTCTAATCTGCTAGTTCTTATCACAAACTTATCTAGGGTGGTTGCAGGAGGTAAAGGTTTTTTCTTCCTTTTGGGTGATGGTGATATGTGGCTGTGGGTGTCTGATGATGCTGCTGCTGCTAATGAAGCACTATCCTGGATGGATAACTCTGAAACTGTAGAACAGGATGATGGTGATCTTGGAGGTGGATAGTTTCCAGAATCCATGAATTCCCCTAAACAAAAAAAGTCAATGCTGTTATTTTATTGTTTATACAATTTCTGCTTATTGTACACAACACATCACTGCCCCTGCCCCAAAAGGAATATTTGTTTTTCTTCATAACTGTACCAAATGACAGTAACATGCAGTAATAATAAGAAATATAATTTTTCTCACACATGACAGTTCAGTCTTTAAAAATAGGATTCAATAAAAATGTTTACCAACCTGAAGATCCTGCCTGTTCAGAAGTGTTTCTTTGGTCATCTTCATCACCGCACTTCTCATGATGTTGCCTCATTCGCGCCACCAGGCCTTGCATCTCTTTGTTGCATCGTTTGCATTTTGCACGCATGCCTGCCTTACCGATAGATGAAGGAGCTTCATTAAAATATTCCCAAACTGGGTCTCTTTTACAGCCTGCTGCCATTATAAGGAAAGAATGTAATAAACCTCAGATCGTACACACAAACAGATCCAGACTTGTCTGTCTGTGGCTATGCTGCAGTATTGTGCTCAAAGTTTCACTTTCATTTTCTTGTCTGCTTGGCCTTCCTCCTCCTCACACTTAGATTCACATTCTTCTTGTGTTGTGCAGATCTATTCCACTCCAAACAATCAGAAACATATTGTCTAACTTCTTGGACTTGGCACTGAAGGGGTTGATTCCGTATTCATAGGTTTGTAGAACAATAGGATTAAGGTCTTTTTCTCAACTCTGTTCATGTTGTAACATTTTTGCCGTGAAGAAGAGGCTGGGACCTCTGCGGAGTCAAATTCAGTTTTGAGAACTGCGTAAGTAAAGCGAGCGTCTGTGATAATATAGGAGAGAAACTGCCCACTAATCCTACAGAAACCTCTGGAAGAGCATGGCATTGTGAATGTTGCACATATACAGCCTTTATTCTACTGAGTTAAACAACTCAGCTTTATCTCATGATGGAAGAACCTTTGGATGGTAAAATATTTTCCTCAAAAAGCAGTTTATTGAAAAAAATCCGATTTAAATCAAAAAAATCCGATTTTTTTGATTTTTAAAAAAAAAAACATTGATTTTTATCCACCCTGGATTGTGGAGACATGGAGGGTCAGTAGGTGCTCTAGTCCGCTAGCCCGAGACCGCATGGACCAGGGATCATCCCACCGAACACCTGCTCTCCTTTCCCGTTGTCATAATACTACTCAGACAACACAGGGTGAGGGTAAAACAAGGCGGCAATAATTTACTGAACCACAAAACAGACAGTAACATATAGGGCATTCCCAGCAAAATACATAAGATGGTGCAAATTACAGAGTCTCGCCCTTCCATTGGCTTGCTGGGGTTACAGCAGCTGCAACTTTGGGGCTTCCAGGGCCGACTATCCCTAGCAGTGGCACCCCGCTTTTGGCGGGCCCCCTCAGAGAGGAGGTAACGACAAGCTTAACGACAAGCTTAGGAAGCTGATAGTCCGTTGATGTACGAGGCCTGGTGACTAGACTGCCCCAACCTGGATTCTTTACATGCCTTTGAGGGGTCAGTGAAGCAGCTCTGTATTTCATCAGTTGGAGCCATGATGCCATGACTTCTGTAATGTAGGCTCCCTGAACACCAACAGCTCTTCCTTTTTATAGCGCACAACTTCTCATTCAGCCATTCCTCCACAAGCTTGGTGGAAGGAGGCCATACCTCGCTGCAGGAGTGTGCAAACAACATGCATAGATTGTCCTTCATATTGCAGAGCACCAATGGGTCATCAACATATTAACAAACATTCAAACATTGTGCCTTTGTTTCCCAAATATAGAACAATACAATACTAGGACAGATACAACAGCTAATCAGCAGTCAATGACAATAAAAGTCAACATTTTCACATGAACAATAGCTCATGTCGCTGGGCCTACGTAAAATAATGCGTCTGGATCATTAAGAATAAATGCGGTGTCGTCACAGGGGTCTGCATCCTTGTCTGGATTTTCGAGATTTAAATCGCAATACCTTCTGAAACACTTAGGGTATGTGCACACGTCCGGATTTCTTGCAGAAATTTCCTGAAGAAAAACGGAAATTTTCTGCAAGAAATCCGCATTGTTTTTTTTGCATTTTTTTTCCGTTTTTTTCGCGTTTTTTTTAGCATTCTGCAAGCGTAATTAGCTTGCAGAATGCTAAAGTTTTCCAAGCGATCTGTAGCATCGCTTGGAAAACTGACCAACTTTTTACTGTAGATGCTGCTTATGCAGCATCAATAGTAAAAGATAGAATGTTTAAAAAAAATAAAAAAAATGGTTATACTCACCCTCTGCAGACAGCTGATCTCCTCAGCGGCGTCCGTTCCTATAGATGCCGGCGTGGTTCAGGACCTTCGATGACGTCGCGGCTTGTGATTGGTCGCGTGAGTCACATGAGCGGTCACGCAACCAATCACAAGACAGCGACGTCATCACAGGTCCTGAACCACAACATCTATAGGAACGGAAGAGAGAGCATGCACCGGAGAGGCGGGAACACTTTGGGGGCCATCAGAAGGTGAGTATATCACTATTTTTTATTTTAATTCTTTTTTTTTGACCAATTATATGGTGCCCAGTCCGTGGAGGAGAGTCTCCTCTCCTCCACCCTGGGTAGCAACCGCACATAATCTGCTTACTTCCCGCATGGTGGGCATAGCCCCGTGCGGGAAGTAAGCAGATCAATGCATTCCTAGGTGTGCGGAATCCCTGCAATTCCGCAATTTTAATGAACATGTTGCTTTTTTTTCCACGATGCGATTTTTTCGCGGAAAAAAATGCAACATTTGCACAAAAAATGCGGAATACCCTGTAAATAATAGGAGGCATATGTAAGCGTTTTTTTCGCGTTTTTATCACGTTTTTATAGCGAAAAAACGCGAAAAATCCTGAACGTGTGCACATGGCCTTATCCCCTTCCTCTCATCCCGAATTTGTTTAATTAGATCTTGGAGCAAAATGGTTCTCTAAGGGTACTGTCACACAGTACCATTTTGATCGCTACGACGGTACGATTCGTGACGTTCTAGCGATATCGTTACGATATCGCAGTGTCTGACACGCAGCAGCGATCAGGGATCCTGCTGAGAATCGTACGTCGTAGCAGATCGTATGGAACTTTCTTTCGTCGCTTGATCACCCGCTGACATCGCTGGATCGTTGTGTGTGACAGCGATCCAGCGATGTGTTCGCTTGTAACCAGGGTAAACATCGGGTAACTAAGCGCAGGGCCGCGCTTAGTAACCCGATGTTTACCCTGGTTACCAGCGTAAACGTAAAAAAAACAAACAGTACATACTTACATTCCGGTGTCTGTCCTCCGGCGTTCTGCTTCTCTGCACTGTGAGCGCCTGCCAGCCGGAAAGCGAGCACAGCGGTGACGTCTGACGTCACCGCTGTGCTTTCCGGCTATGGCGCTTACACAGTGAAGCAGAACGCCGGGGACAGACACCGGAATGTAAGTATGTACTGTTTGTTTTTTTTACGTTTACGCTGGTAACCAGGGTAAACATCGGGTTACTAAGCGCGGCCCTGCGCTTAGTTACCCGATGTTTACCCTGGTTACCGGGGACTTCGGCATCGCTCCAGCGCCGTGATTGCACCGTGTGACCGCAGTCTACGACGCTGGAGCGATAATCATACGATCGCTGCGACGTCACGGATCGTGCCGTCGTAGCGATTAAAATGGTACTGTGTGACAGTACCCTAAGTTGGATGTTTGGGGGGCCTATAATCTGATTAAAATCAGAGAAGAGGATGACTGGAAAACAGCACTTAATATCCCCGAAGGACATTTCGAGAACCACATTGTATGATTGTTACATAATTAATATGCATTTTATTGCATATAATAAGTATTTGATCACCGACCAACCAGCAGCAATCCTGGCTCTCACAGACCTGTTAGTGTTTCTGTAAGAAGCCTCCTACTCTGCACTAATTGCTCCTGTTTGATCTCGTTACCTGAATAAGACACCTCTACACAAACGCAATCACACGCCAACCTCTTCACCATGGCTGTGAGGATATGGCCGCTTGCTAAAGACTAAAGGACAAATGGACAAAGAGCAGAGACTTTTCCCAGCACAGAGCACTGGTTTTGTTGTGTTTTATTAGATATTTTCTTGCTCCTCCGTTCATCCTCAGGAATCAATGTTTCCATTTACTGACAGAAAGCAGAGGAAGAGGAGCAGGCTTATGTTTAGTTAAGGCCAGATGGGAGATTGCTAAGGGTAAATGGAAACAATCATCCTATCATTCCATTGTGCTACCAGCCTAGGCCCATTGTGTGGATGGACATAGTAGACCCCGGGAAGCCCTAGCTGATAGAATATGCTTTTCTCTGTGAGCTAAAGAAAATTGTTTTAAGGAGCAGGGCGAAAAAGGCACATGGATTGAGATAGTCAGTTGTTGGAGGGACTTCGATTGAAGAGGATCCAAGCTGGGATGGATGGATGGTCTATGGAGTTTGGAGATCGGTTGCCAGCTGGAGGGGCATCCATGAGCTACGGTCGTGATATCCATCGTCTAGAGGAACATAGGCTGTAACTGCACACTACCGGCTGGAGAAGCCAAAAGCTGTGGGACAACCAAAAGTTGGGAGACTGTGGGTATCGCCTGGTACGGGGGCAGTGGATCTACCGATCTCAGATTGGGAACTTATGTATTGAGGACATTGTATTTTGGCCATCTACATGAATTTGTTGTGCAACCATGGATGTATGGAATAAAATATAGTTGCATCATTAACCTGCCTAGGTGATTTTTATAACCCACAACCTCACTGCTGGTGGGATCACCTATCTCTGGACAGCATACCAGGGAAAGTTACTGAGCGGTGACTTGGCAGAAGAAATAGCAGACTCCATCTACAAGAGACTCAAAAAGGAGGAGCTGAGAGTCCTTTGCTCTGAGACAGAGCTAGAGTGGCTGCTGGAGGACAACCAGGCAACCCTAATACAATGCTTGGATGACTGGGAACGTGAACAACCACATGAGGAGGAACCACAGCTCCAGGCCGTCATCCAGATGGGGGAGGATTGACCGACTGAGCTGAGGTGGTTTTTAGACGCGCTAGGAGAGCAGGCCACAGAGATAAAGCGGGCGGCAATGTTAAGCGAATATCTGGGTGTGCCCGTAGCAGTACCCCCACCCTCTCCAGTGCAAAGGACAGTGGATTACAGGAGAGATGAGCTCCATTGTCAGGAATATGATGTATTTGATTCTATATTATCACGCACCCTGAGCTCTGCTACCTTCATTAGGTCTGTGTAAGACACACGCTGTGTACTTTTTTACCCCCCCCCCCAGCTCATTCTCACTACACACTCTGTCTGTGTAATTCTAAACCACTCATCCTTCCTCCCTCCGGGCAGCTATGAAACTGGCTGAAAGCAGTTCTACTAGCCATGTGTTCTCTTTGTTCTATCCTAGAGATATTCAACATGAAATAACTCAACCCCAAGTAGTGATATAAATGTGAAAGTTACATGTTTAAGATGTGCCAGGGTAGAGTGATACGCTCGTTTTTCTAAGCTCAGCACCTAGCAGAAACGGAGAAACGGATTACTACTTAACCAGGTCACACAGCTACCCGATGTGTAGACTTAAATGGAAGCTAACCTTGTGAGAAGACCTGTAATACTGTTGTCGTCACTCTACGAGGTTTCCAGTGTACGCTATGACGGTTATGAGTTTTAACCCCTTCAAGACCTTGCCATTTTCCGTTTTTGCGTTCTCGTTTTTCGCTCCCCTCCTTCCCAGAGCCATAACTTTTTTAGTTTTCCGTCAATATGGCCATGTGAGGGCTTGTATTTTGCAGGACAAGTTGCACTTTTGAATGACATCATTGGTATTAGCATGTCGTGTACTAGAAAACGGGAAAAAAATTCCAAGTGCGGTGAAATTGCAAAAAAGTGCAATCCCACACTTGTTTTTTGTTTGGCTTTTTTGCTAGGTTTACTAAATGCTAAAACTGACCTGCCATTATGATTTTCCAGGTCATTATGAGTTCATAGACACCAAACATGTCTAGGTTACGTTTTATCTAAGTGGTAAAAACAAATTCCAAACTTTGTTAAAAATTAATAAAAAATTGCTCAATTTTCCGATACACGTAGCGTCTCCATTTTTCATGATCTGGGGTCAGGTGAGGGCTTATTTTTTGCGCGCCGAGCTGACGTTTTTAATGATACCATTTTGGTGCAGATACGTTCTTTTGATCGCCCGTTATTGCATTTTAATGCAATGTCGCGGCGACTAAAAAAACGTAATTCTGGCGTTTCAAATTTTTTTCTCGCTACGCTGTTTAGCGATCAGGTTAATGCTTTTTTTTATTGATAGATCGGGCAATTCTGAACTCGGCGATACCAAATATGTGTAGGTTTGATATTTTTTTAATTGTTTTATTTTGAATGGGGCGAAAGGGGGGTGATTTAAACTTTAAAAATGTTTTTATTTTTTTCATATTTTTTTAAACTTTTTTTTTTTTTACTTTTGCCATGCTTTAATAGCCTCCATGGGAGGCCAGAAGCAGGCACAACTTGATCGGCTCAGCTACATAGCAGCGATCATCAGATCCCTACTATGTAGCTGAATTGCAGGCTTGTTATGAGTGCCGACCACAGGGTAGCGCTCACATCAGGCCGGCATCAGTAACCATAGCGGTCTCAAAGATCTATGAGTGCGACTTTTTATGGCTTAGGGACCTTAAACATTTCTTTGGTCCAACATTACTCCACAAATAAGACCCTATCAACCAGCCAATACCGGGGTCCGGAAAAGAACACTGGGTCCACAAGTGTCACATGTGCCAAACCTAGGGACGGTACTACTCGGTAATGTCACTCTTTCAGAGTCTATATACCTCTTGCAATGGCTACCATCTTTCCCTTTATTTTAAATCATATATAGATCAAGGGGGTTGACACATGGAACAATGCGCATCTTATAGGCAAAATTGGAAAGGTCTCACCCGCATTCCTGTCACCACGGACATAACCTTCATCTGAAATGTGCTGGTGGACCACTTCATACGCCCCCTCCCTACATGTCCTGGATATCTTCATGCTGGAACAATTTATGTCCAAACTCCCAGGTGACTTAAAAGAATGGGTGGCGGATAGAAAACCACTCAGCCTGGATGAGGCTGCAAAATTGGCTGATGATTGGACTGCTAATCGCCCGGGCTATGTGGCAGTACAACCCCAGCGAATCCAAACAGGAACTTACATAGAGGCCAGAGAAACCCATGGACCGGCAAGAGGAGGAACGGAAGGGATTTCAGACTTCACAAAGAGGTGGAGGTTTCCCAAGCCCCCCAGTGCAGCCCACGTCGGGGCGAGGAGGGTTAAGCTGCCATAACTCTGGATGCATGGGACACTTAGCCAGGGAATGCCGGGAGTGTTCTTGCCCACATCATCCATGGACCTAACCAGTGAACAATGTGCTACAATGGGGCTGGAATGTTGAAGGACACAGGATTACACTACCCCAACCGGAAGAGGAAGAGTCATATGTGGTATAAGGACAAGTGTCAGCGACCATGAACCAGCACCTGCAGCCTGTCTGGGTAGAGGGCATGGAGGCTCCGTGACTCATGAGCCTCTATTACATTGATCAAAGAAAATCTAGAACCATACTATTGTATTGTTCCCGGCAATTGGATGTTAGTCAATGCAGCCGGAGGAGAATCTCTGAACATTCGAAGGGCCCAGCTACATTTAGACTGAGGTCACAGTCGTGGAATGGTGGATGTAGGAGCAGGGCGGCACCTACCTGTAGATGTGTTGCTGGGAAACAACCTAGGAGCAGGATTGGTGTGCCATTGGGCCAGTGTCGTAACCCAAAGCCAAGGATCGGTTCACACTGCGTCAGCCAAGAGGGAGCAGAGCAACCTCAACATGCTGACTACTCCCCTGCCAGTGGTGAGTAATACACAAAATGTAATGACTGTTACCATGAAGGAATGTTACCTAGGGGAGGTAAATGACACCAGGGAGGAGAACCAGGGACTTTGGGACACTGGGTCTATCATCACACTGGTCAGCCCAAATATTGTCCCCGCAGAACAATATTTACCAGGCGCCAAGTCACCATCCCCATAGCTGGGGGTCAGCACTCTAAGGTTGGATGCAATGGATACAAGTTCAGTTCTCATCGGGTACATGTGGAGTTTCCCAGGTCCAACCGTTGATCAGGGGGAGGATATGGAGGACCCCACGGGAGAAACAGACCCCTGTCCCAGCTAACTAAATACAGAGTCCTTGTCTCAGGGCTTCCCCCATCGGGGAGTTGGCAGGATCTGAAAGATGGTATGAGATAAGCTGGGGATATCTTCTATTCTGATGTACACCAGAGTGGAATGGGGACTGTGGAGTTTATGCGGAAGGAGGACATGGAATATGCCTTGATGAAACTGGATGATACAAAATTTTGTTCTCATGAAGGTGAAACCTGTCCGTGCTGCAAAGGTGGGGGAGGACTGTGAGGATATTGTGATGGTGGGGTATGGTATGTGGATATCATTTTATTTGTATTAATATTTTACTGATGTTCATGGTGTTCTCTTGTAGGATGAGTTATTTGCTAATTGATGAATGGCTGTGGTTGCCATCTGATATCAGCCCCCACAGTTCTGTATTGTTGTCTTCTCACAGGGTCAGTGAATAATCCTGTTTGCTAATATGCTAATGACATATTGAACTAGCTTGTTGAAACAATGAGCTCCTGTGACCTTCCCCCTCCTGACCTGTGAATGAGGAGAGGGACTTGTGAATATCAGGGAGGTGAGACACAGAGCAGATCCAGTGTGGAACTATGATGTGAAGACAGCACCTCAGAGAGAAAGAAGAGTATATGGACTCTGTTATCCTCTGTCTGCTGGATTGTTGGACTTTTATTCTGTTACTGAACTGCATTCGGCTTCTGGACTATCTTATCCGTTGTGTGGTGGATCGTATATGGACCTTTCGTATTTTTGCCTAAATAAGGGTATGTGCACACGTCCGGATTTCTTGCAGAAATTTCCTGAAGAAAACCGGAAATTTTCTGCAAGAAATCCGCATTTTTTTTTTTGCTTTTTTTTTCAGTTTTTTTCGCGTTTTTTTAGCATTCTGCAAGCGTAATTAGCTTGCAGAATGCTAAAGTTTTCCAAGCGATCTGTAGCATCGCTTGGAAAACTGACTGACAGGTTGGTCACACTTGTCAAACATAGCGTTTGACAAGTGTGACCATCTTTTTACTATAGATGCTGCCTATGCAGCATCTATAGTAAAAGATAGAATGTTTAAAAATAATAAAAAAAATAAAAAAAATGGTTATACTCACCCTGCAGGCGTCCGTTCCTATAGATGCTGGTGTGGTTCAGGACCTTCCATGACGTCGCGGTCACGTGAGCGGTCACATGACCGGTCTCGACCAATCACAAGACCGTGACGTCATCGCAGGTCCTTCACCGCACACCAGCTATAGAAACCGAAGCGGCAGCATGCAGCGGAGAGGCGGGAAGACATCGAAGGTGAGTATATCGCTATTTTTTATTTTAATTCTTTTTTTTTGACCAATTATATGGTGCCCAGTCCGTGGAGGAGAGTCTCCTCTCCTCCACCCTGGGTACCAACCGCACATAATCTGCTTACTTCCCGCATGGTGTGCACAGCCCCGTGCGGGAAGTAAGCAGATCAATGGACTCCTAGGTGTGCGGAATCCCCTGCAATTCCGCATTTTAATGAACATGTTGCTTTTTTTTCCGCGATGTGATTTTTTTGCGGAAAAAAAAGCTACATTTGCACAAAAAATGCGGAATACTCTGAAAATAATGGGAGGCATATGTAAGCGTTTTTTTTTTGCGTTTTTATCACGTTTTTATAGCGAAAAAACGCGAAAAATACTGAACGTGTGCACATGGCCGGTCATGGAATTGTTCACTATTCTCTTGCTCTGTTGATTGTGTGATACCTGAGAAGGACCCCGTGACAGATATGGCCGCTTACTAAAGACTATAGGACAAATGGACGTAGAGCAGATACTTTTTCCAGCACGGAGCACCGGTTTTGTTGTGTTTTATTAGATATTTTCTTGCTCCTCAGTTCATCTTCAGGAATCAATGTTTCCATTTAGTGACAGCAAGCAGAGGAGCAGGCTGGATCTTATGTATAGCTAAGGGTACCGTCACACAGTACCATTTTGATCGCTACGACGGTACGATTCGTGACGTTCTAGCGATATCGTTACGATATCGCAGTGTCTGACACGCAGCAGCGATCAGGGATCCTGCTGAGAATCGTACGTCGTAGCAGATCGTATGGAACTTTCTTTCGTCGCTTGATCACCCGCTGACATCGCTGGATCGTTGTGTGTGACACCGATCCAGCGATGTGTTCGCTTGTAACCAGGGTAAACATCGGGTAACTAAGCGCAGGGCCGCGCTTAGTAACCCGATGTTTACCCTGGTTACCAGCGTAAACGTAAAAAAAACAAACAGTACATACTTACATTCCGGTGTCTGTCCTCCGGCGTTCTGCTTCTCTGCACTGTGAGCGCCTGCCAGCCGGAAAGCGAGCACAGCGGTGACGTCAGACGTCACCGCTGTGCTTTCCGGCTATGGCGCTTACACAGTGAAGCAGAACGCCGGGGACAGACACCGGAATGTAAGTATGTACTGTTTGTTTTTTTTACGTTTACGCTGGTAACCAGGGTAAACATCGGGTTACTAAGCGCGGCCCTGCGCTTAGTTACCCGATGTTTACCCTGGTTACCGGGGACTTCGGCATCGCTCCAGCGCCGTGATTGCAACGTGTGACCGCAGTCTACGACGCTGGAGCGATAATCATACGATCGCTGCGACGTCACGGATCGTGCCGTCGTAGCGATCAAAATGGCACTGTGTGACGGTACCCTAAGGCCAGACAGGAGATTGCTAAGGGTAAATGGAAAGCAATCATCCTATCATTCCATTGTTCTATCAGCCTAGGCCCATTGTGTGTATGGACATAGTAGACCCCAGGAGCCGTCACCACAGGGGTTCTCACATCAGACTTCCAGACACACTCACATGGAAGCACTGTCAGTTACATATACATTCCCCCTCTCTTTCCAAGTAGCAGTGGGTGGGGCTTTTTCTTTATATACTGAGCAAGAGACCGCCGGGACCTCTAGCCCTGACGAAGAAGGTCCGGAGACCTTCGAAACGCGTAGGCAATTGAGGCCCCGCTCGGCATCCGTCTCCTGCTCAGTCTCTGCAGCTCCGGGTGACGTCACCCAGACCACGCCCCCTCATCCCCCGCTGCAGCGTAGCGGTGTTCTCTGCCTGAGACGCCGCCAGTTTACCTTTCCGGCGCTCGTGGTGGCTAGGCGCCAACAGGGGAGGACGCTCCCCGCAGCCCTGCCATCCCACACCGCTGATCGGACTCTTTCTTCTACATGCACGGAGGAGCAGCCACTTTCTCCTAGCTCCACTTCGACCAAGACCTGCTCCCACAGACGTATCCTCGGCACCCACAGCATTTAAGTAAGTCTTTTATTCCTTTATGGGGGCACTATTTTCTTAGCCTTTATTCTCTGAGCTAGGTAGCGCGGTGACCTACATTCTATTATACCAGGTTCTCACATCAGCCCTAGGTGATAGAATATGCTTTTCTCTGTGAGCTAAAGAAAACTGTTTTAAAGAGCAGGGTGAAAAAAGGCACATGGATTGAATCAGGCAGTTGTTGGAGGGACTTTGATTGAAGAGGATTCAAGATGGGATGGATGGATGGTCCATGGAGTTTGGAGATTGATTGATGGCTGGAGGGGTCTCCATGAGCTACGGTCGTGATATCCATCGTCTAGAGGAACATGGAACATAGGCTGTGACTGCACACTATACCGGCTGGAGATACCAAAAGCTGTGGGCCAACCAAAAGTTCGGAGAAAGTGGGTATCGCCTGGTACGGGGGCAGTGGAACTACCGATCTCAGATTGGGAACTTATGGATTGAGGACATTGTATTTTGGCCATATACATGGATTGGTTGTACAACCATGGATGTATAGAATAAAGAATACAGTAGTTGCATTGTTAACCTGTCTAGGTGATTTTTATAACCCACAACCTCACATCCTAACAATGGCCAAGACCATGTTCAGACACTACATGTATTAATTGTAGTAGAGCATGGGTTATACATGTCCTTGAAATGCTGTTCATATAGACACTAGGCCTGTGTTTACACTATATATATATATATATATATATATATATATATATATTTTCTGGAGTTTTGCTTCAGGTGGTTGGCTCTATTATGAGCCTTTAGATAGGTGAAGTCATGTCAGATGTGTGACTACTTTTAGTGGTTTTAATGTTTTGTGCATGTTTTTTCTGTGTTTAATCAAATTAAGTATTTTAACGTTGGTTTCTTGTCTCAGGTCATCCCCTTAGACTGGGTTCACATTACGTTTACAGCAGCCTGTTCAACACATACGGTAACGGGCTGCTGTAAATGTAAGTGCCGGTGTGGCAGCACGCTAGCGCAGATAAAGCTTCTGCTAGCTCTATCTGCGCTACCAGTGACGGACCCGGAAACGCGGCATCCCTCGTCTCAGGGTCTGTCACTCAATGACGGCACATCGCTAGCGCACGCCCATTGTGGTCGGGCGCTAGTGATGCGTCCGATATTGGAGTCAATGGCAGCATTAACGGACTACGTTACACCGCGTTATGCCGCTGTGTAACGTAGTCCATCTAACGGACGGCAGCAACGCAGTGTGAACCCAGCCTTAGCGTGACCTATTCCTTCTCTTTTCTCTAATATTGTAAGTTTAAGTACAGGTCTGGGTTGAATCCCTTTAGAATATATCTGTGGTGCCCCCTCAATCTATTTAGCCTCACATCACAGCACAGATGAGAATATTCTGCTCTATGTAACAGCCGCACATCACAGGACAGATGAGAATATTTTCTATATAACAGCCGCACATCACAGGACAGATGAGAATATTCTCCTCTATGTAACAGTAGAGCTAGGGTTAGTGTAGTAGGAATAAGATCTGTTCTTGGGTAGTAGAGCTAAGAGTGCTGTTACTGGGTAGTAGAGCTAAGATCGCTGTTACTGGTAGTAAAGCTAAGAGCGCTGTTACTGGGTAGTAGAGCTAAGAGTGCTGTTACTGGGTAGTAGGGCTAAGATCACTGTTACTGGGTAGTAGAGCTAAGAGCGCTGTTACTGGTAGTAGGGCTAAGAGTGCTGTTACTGGGTAGTAGAGCTAAGAGCGCTGTTACTGGGAAGTAGAGCTAAGAGATCTGTTCTTGGGTAGTAGGGCTAAGAGTGCTGTTACTGGGTGGTAGAGCTAAGAGTGCTGTTACTGGGTAGTAGAGCTAAGAGCGCTGTTACTGGGTAGTAGAGCTAAGAGCGCTGTTACTGGGTATTAGAGCTAAGAGCGCTCTAAATGGGTAATAGAGCTAAGAGATCTGTTCTTGGTTAGTAGAGCTAAGAGCGCAGTTACTGGATAGTAGAGCTAAGAGCGCTGTAACTGGTAAGTAGAGCTATGATATCTGTTCTTGGTTAGTAGAGCTAAGAGCGCTGTTATTGGGTAGTAGAGATAAGAGCGCTGTTACTGGGTAGTAGAGCTAAGAGATCTCTTCTTGGGTAGTAGGGCTAAGAGCGCTGTTACTGGATAGTAGAGCTAAGAGATCTCTTCTTGGGTAGTAGGGCTAAGAGCGCTGTTATTGGGTAGTAGAGCTAAGTGCGCTGTTACTGGGTAGTAGAGCTAAGAGATCTGTTCTTGTGAAGTAGGGCTAAGAGCGCTGTTACTGGGTAGTAGAGCTAAGAGCGCTGTTACTGGGTAGTAGAGATAAGAGCGCTGCTACTGGATAGTAGAGGTAAGAGCGCTGTTAATGGGTAGTAGAGCTAAGTGCTCCGTTACTGGAAAGTAGAGCTAAGAGATCTGTTCTTGTGAAGTAGGGCTAAGAGCGCTGTTACTGGGTAGTAGAGCTAAGTGCTCCGTTACTGGGAAGTAGAGCTAAGAGCGCTTTTACTGGGTAGTAGGGCTAAGAGCGCTGTTACAGGGTAGTAGGGCTAAGAGCACTGTTACTGGGTAGTAGGGCTAAGAGCGCTGTTACTGGGTAACAGGGCTAAGAGCGATGTTACAGGGTAGTAGGGCTAAGAGCGCTGTTACTGGGTAGTAGAGCTAAGACCGCTGTTTCTGGGTAGTAGGGCTAAGAGATCTGTTACTGGGTAGTAGAGCTAAAAGCGCTGTTACTGAGTAGTAGAGCTTAGAGATCTGTTCTTGTGTAGTAGAGCTAAGAGCGCTGTTACTGGGTAGTAGAGCAAAGAGCGCTGTTACTGGATAGTAGAGCTAAGAGCGCTTTTACTGGGTAGTAGAGCTAAGAGCGCTGTTACTGGGTAGTAGAGCTAAGAGATCTGTTCTTGTGTAATAGAGGTAAGAGCGCTGTTACTGGGTAGTAGAGCTAAGAGCTCAGTTTCTGGGTAGTAGCGCTAAGAGATCTGTTACTGGGTAGTAGAGCTTAGGCTAGTTTCACATTTGCGTTTAAATCCGCAGCGTTTAAAGCGCATCCGCAAGTGGTGAAAAAAACGCATATAAACGCGTACAAACGCAGCGTTTTTTAGACGCATGCGGTATCGCATGCGGTTAAAAAAAAGCCGCGTTTGTATGCGTTTTTTCTTGCGTTTGCGTTTTTGGTGCGCATGATGAGAAATTTCACAAGAGAAAAATCAAGATAACCAGACACCGCCAATGGGACTACAGAGGGCGTGTATTATGGGATTTCTTTATATAGACTGTGTCCTGTGTCATGATGGATCTTCGCATGGGGAGCTTTTATTTTAACCTGGATTTAAACATCAAGCTGTTTCTTGCCTGTGCTTTTGCTTGGGAGCAAGACAAATCGCGAAAGATGGAGAAGGAGACAACATAGGTGTTTTTGGAGACACCCCATTATCGAACTACGTGAGAGCCGTGGAGCCTATCACACGCTGTATGCCGAGCTTAATGCCAACCCGGAGAAATTCCATGAATATACAAGGATGTCGCAAGACTCGTTCCGGGATTTGCTTGCTCGTGTCCAAGGAGCCATACGGAGACAGGACACCCAGCTTCGTAGAGCGATTCCACCAGAGGAACGTCTGCTGGTTACATTAAGGTACGTTCCAAATCTAAACCAATGACAGTCCAAATTTTGTGTTTTCTGACATGTATGTTTTGGGTATTTTCTTTTCTTTCTTTAGCGTAACCACACCATAAATAGAATAGATTGTAATTTTTTGGGGGTTTGTTTTTCTTACAGATTTCTGGCAACCAGAGAGAGTTTATCATCCCTCCACTTCCAATACCGGCTTGGAATATCCACCCTGTCCGGAATAGTTGCGGACACCTGCCTGGTTTTGTGGAATGTACTCCGGGATGAGTTTATATCCCTACCGACCGTCGACATGTGGCTTGAAATTTCGGAAAAATTCTGGAGTCTGTGTGATTTCCCCAACTGTTTAGGAGCGGTGGATGGAAAGCACATCCACATTATCAAACCTGCCAGAACAGGATCGGAGTATTTCAACTATAAAAAATATTTTTCTGTTGTGCTCATGGCAATAACTGTCGCTTCATCGCCGTGGACATTGGAGCTTTTGGCCGTGGCAACGATTCCCAGACTTTCAAGAACTCGGATATGGGCCGCCGTGTGTATGGCAAAAATTTCAATTTTCCCCCACCACAACCTCTCCCCAACACTCAAAGTCCACCGATGCCATTTGTTATGGTTGGGGATGAGGCCTTTCAGATGTGTGAAAACCTACTGAAGCCCTATTCCAGTCGGGACTTGAACCACACTAGAAGGATCTTTAACTACAGACTGACCAGGGCCCGAAGAACTGTAGAGTGTTCGTTTGGCATTCTGGTCTCTAAATGGCGCATTCTTGCATCAGCCATAAATCTGAAAGTGGAAACAGTCGACGAGGTGGTCAAAGCCTGTGTGGTTCTGCACAATTATATAATGGCTAAGGAGCGGTCCAACATTGAACTGGATGAACCAGTTGCACACCCACTGCCCGATTTCCAGCATCACCCGCTGCGGTCAACTGCGGCAGTTGGTCTCATGCGGGACCAATTTGCGGCCTTTTTTGATTCAGATATTGGACGTGTGTCATGGCAG
This sequence comes from Ranitomeya variabilis, assembly GCF_051348905.1. NCBI lineage: Eukaryota > Metazoa > Chordata > Amphibia > Anura > Dendrobatidae > Ranitomeya > Ranitomeya variabilis. The sequence continues at coordinate 3,490,685 of NC_135237.1, read as the reverse complement.
GACAATGTAGTGTAAATGTCCTGTTGTAATTCGATCTGTACCAGTAATTTTCTGCAATGATAATAATATTTCTCATTAATAAACTTTACTTTTGGTTGTGTTGACCGTGTCTCCTATGTTTTTCCTCTACAAACCAAGGCTGTCCTAAAACTGGCAGTATTTGGTCTGTATTTAATATCAGTATTTGTAATCCAAAACCAGGAGTGGGTGATAAAGGCAGAGGTGCTAGTTATTATGTTAATATCATAATTTACCTCTAATTGTTCCACTCCTTGTTTTGGCTTACAAATACTGATATAAAACACTGGCCACATACTGCTAGTGTGACGGCAGCCATGTTGCTTTAGTGGTAAGCTTGTTGACGTCATTGCGTCCTGATTCTGTTCTGCAGTATCCATTGGACACAGACAGAAGAGACAGTGACTGTCACACTATCTATACTCATCAAGTCAGGTGTCAGAAATAATGAATTCATGATGCACATAACACAGCCTCATGAATTCACTATTTCTGACACCTGCAGGTGAGCATAGATATGTAGTGTGTGACCACCATTGTCCCTCAAGTTGTGTGTAATAGATTATGTATGAAGAAGAGAAAATGGAGGTTATACAGGCAGTTCTCTACTCACCAGGTCAGGTGTCCTAACTAATCATTTTTTTGACACCTGACCTGTTGCGTATAGTTCTGCATTGTATTTCCACCATTTTCTCTTCAGACTGCAACACTAGTCACAGACTAAGCAGAAAGAAGATATTATAGAGATAATACACGTATACATTTTTTGGCCCACCTCATATCTCTATACTAAAGACACACAAAACTGCAGTCTTTTTTTTTTATAACTACTGGAGATATGATGTGGCCCAAAAAGTAAGTGTGTCGCGAAGTTTCTTGGCGCACGGTGTGTGTTGCCGGCGGCGATAGACACAATAAACCAAACATAATTGGGGCAAATCAAATTGTATTTATTTTTTAACAACCAAAAAACTTTATTTAACTGCGCCGGCTTGGGGTAGAGTGATGTAAACGGGGGGTGTGAAGTACTGAGGCCTGGCTAACCGTGGACGAATCAGAGGTGGCAGGAGAAGGGGCAATGAAACTAGAAGGGTCTGGAAGTTCGGGGATGGGGCTTGACACATGAGAGGCTTGAGACGCACTGGAAGGGTGATACAAACCTAACATTACAGATACATTGGGAGGTGAAGGGGGAGGAATGCTAAGAGTCCTCTGTTTTGTGTTTTTTTGTGTTTTTTTTTTTTGGTTTGCCTGGTTGTGGGAGGTCTTGGTGGGCTCATATGGCGTGGCATGGTGGTGGGTGACCTGTCAGGGTCCGGCTGCACTGTGTCAGAGTCCATAGTGCTCGTAGATCGTGCAGCCATGCCAGAGTCCATAGTGCTCGTAGAGCATGCAGCCATGCCAGAGTCCATAGTGCTCGTAGAGCGTGCAGCCATGCCAGAGTCCATACTGCTCGTAGAGCGTGCAGCCATGCCAGAGTCCATAGTGCTCATAGAACGTGCAGCCATGCCAGAGTCCATAGCGCTGGTAGAGCGGAAGGCCATGCCAGGGTCCTGCTGCATTGTGGTGGTGGCAGTACGGAAGGCCATGCCAGGGTCCTGCTGCATCATGGTGGTGGCGGTACGGAGGGCAATGCCAGGGTCCTGCTGCATCGTGGTGTCAGTGGAGGAGGTCCAAGCAGGAGCAGCGGTTGTCGTGGTGGCGGTGGGATGTCCAACTACACTCGGCATGGTGGTGGTGCTGTAGTGGTGTCCGGCTGTGGAAGGAATTGAGGTGGCCGTGCAGTGGTATGCAGCAGAGGTCGGCATTGAGGTCAATCATGACAGTGAAGGCACAGGTGGATATGCCGACACTGTCTGCTGGAAATACCGACTCTGCTGCATAGCCTGCACGTAAGCAGCATTGCAGGCCTGCATGACACTCAGCTGGAGATCAGGAGTAAGGTGTTCCGACATGCCCTGCTCAATTTGGTTAAAAAAATGATGTGCTGGCCTCTGGAGGTCGGCTTTTACTTGGCCAAGGCTTTTGGTGACCTCCTGGATACGTGTATTCATATGGCTAAGTGAAACATCCATTCGGTCACGCAAAGCCTTGATTGCTTCGTATAAAACCGAGCTCAAGTGCAAAAACTCGGGCATGAGTGACCTGTCCGAAGCCCGCTGCCGGGAGGAGCCCAAAAAAAAAGGGGCAGTGGAAGAGGACTGCGAAAGGGGAAGACCTGATGGACCAGCTCCCTGGTCTCCAGTTAGTGTGGAAGGCTCACTTGCTGCAGCGCTGCTTGATGGCTGGGACGGGTCCGTGGCTGTCGGATGAAGGACCGCTCCAGAACCTGGGCCAACAGTAGTGCTGTATGTGCTGTGAAAAAAGGAAAAAGAAAATTAATACCAAAAATTAACCAGACGCAAAATCCTGTGGAATATAAAAATACAGATTATGGCAATACAATACAACCTAATGCACGTGATAAATACTTACGTTCTCTGGGCAAGGACTTGTCTTAAAAATGCTCGATGGTATTTGTATCTTCTGATCCTTGCTCCTGAACCACTGGGAACGCGGCTCTCTTGACGCAGGTCCTTGTTGAAGCGGTCCTTCATCGTGTTTTGACTTTGGCCACTGTTAAAAAAAAAATAAAAAATTGTGGTCAGAAAAAGGACTTTTGGCCGTGCTCACACAACTGTGTGTGATGACAGAAACTCCTGAGAGTTTCTTTCATCACACACAGTCAAGTGAGCACGGCCAAGGTCTCTGCTGCTTCACACTGCAGTGCAATACTTACCAAATGCATTTCGGACCCATGTCGGGGCGTTGTCCCAGCCATCCCACATCTCTTTGGCCACCTCATTCTATAAGCACCGGATCGTGACGTTGTTTGAGTGCAGTGGATCCCGGGTGTCCCACAACGGGACTCGCTCCTGGACCAGGGAGATGGGGAGGTCATTCTCAATTAGATCATGCTCCCGTTGTGAAACCTAAAAATTAAATAAAGTCATTAAAGTTTGCTCAATTAACATAAGGAAAAGAAAGAAAAAAGATGCTGAGAAATGGCATGAATAGGAAAGTCAACATACAAAAGGATTCCAGAAGAAAAAGGTTAAGAAATACGAAAGAAAGGAAGATTCAAGATAACAGTCAGCCTTGTATACGTACCCGCTGCCGTCTTTCCACCGGACCTTGACTCCGCTGCTCCTGCCCTGTCTCTGCCGCAGGAGAAGAAGAGCTCTAAAAAAAAGAAAAAATCAAATTGTCACATGTGTTGATGTGAAAGTGAATACTTACCAATCTGATGAGACAAGTACTCACCTCACTGACATGCTCGACTTCACACGGCCCAGGAAGAAACTCCTCATGAGAAGAATCCGAAGAAGACATTCTGATGCATGTAGAAAGAAAGAAATGGCATAAATTAGGACATGTAGAAAAAGAAAATAGAGGCATTGGCTAGGATATTCTCACATTGTTCAGGGTCTTGTTTTCCTCCAAGATGTAGCCTGTGTCTTGTCTGCTTCAGTGTCTGCTGAGTAGTGACCTGCAAATGTCCACTCCCTCCCTTTATCACCTTGTATGTGGGGGGTGGCTTATCAGTGTCTAGACATGTGTTTCTCTATTGAAACGCATGCGTTCACGAACGCAACCAAACGCATGTGCTTGTGAACGCATGCGTTCATATAGACAGCAATGCGTTTTTTTGTCGCAATCCTTGCGCAATCGACAGCATGTGTTTCCAGGCGGCAAATTGACGCCTCTAAATATGACTACATGTTGCATTTCCGCGCCAAGCCGCAAACGACAAAACGACGCATGGGTCGTTAAACGCTGCAAAACGCGATCAAACAAAAACGCATGCGTCCCTAATGTTAAATATAGGAATACACAACGCATGCGGATATATGCGGTACAAACGCTGCGGACACAACCGCAAATGTGAAACCAGCCTTACTGGGTAGTAGATCTGAGGGCGCTGTTACTGGGTAGTAGAGCTGAGAGCCTGTTACTGGGTAGTAGAGCTGAGAGCGCTGTTACTGGGTAGTAGAGCTAAGAGATCTGTTCTTGTGTAGTAGAGCAAGAGCGCTGTTACTGGGTAGTAGAGCTAAGAGATCTGTTCTTGTGTAGTAGAGCTAAGAGCGCTGTTACTGGGTAGTAGAGCTGAGAGCCTGTTACTGGGTAGTAGAGCTGAGAGCGCTGTTACTGGGTAGTAGAGCTAAGAGATCTGTTCTTGTGTAGTAGAGCAAGAGCGCTGTTACTGGGTAGTAGAGCTAAGAGATCTGTTCTTGTGTAGTAGAGCTAAGAGCGCTGTTACTGGGTAGTAGCGGTAAGAGATCTGTTCTTGTGTAATAGAGGTAAGAGTGCTGTTACTGGGTAGTAGCGCTAAGAGATCTGATACTGGGTAGTAGAGCTGAGAGCCTGTTACTGGGTAGTAGAGCTGAGAGCGCTGTTACTGGGTAGTAGAGCTAAGAGATCTGTTCTTGTGTAGTAGAGCAAGAGCGCTGTTACTGGGTAGTAGAGCTAAGAGATCTGTTCTTGTGTAGTAGAGCTAAGAGCGCTGTTACTGGGTAGTAGCGGTAAGAGATCTGTTCTTGTGTAATAGAGGTAAGAGTGCTGTTACTGGGTAGTAGCGCTAAGAGATCTGATACTGGGTAGTAGAGCTAAAAGCGCTGTTACTGGGTAGTAGAGCTAAGATCTGTTCTTGTGTAGTAGAGCTGAGAGCGCTGTTACAGGGTAGTAGAGCTAAGAGATCTGTTCTTGTGTAGTAGGGCTAAGAGCGCTGTTTCTGGGTAGTAGGGCTAAGATCGCAATCACAAAAAATTCAGTCTTAACCCTTTATTAAATTTATTAAATAACTCAGGCAAAGGAAGTTTTATAATTGTGCATACAAGCTACACCACACATATAGTGAAGTAAAGTCTATTAAAAACCAAAGGATAACAATGTAACCATGATGTGACCATACAGGCATAAGATGATTATGTATGGGAACAATAGTGTAGTGACATGACAAACGTGTCTAGTACCCTGATCTTAGACGCATCGATAGGAGGAAAATAAGCCCCACAGGATAACTTGTTAACATGAACTTGGCTCTGTGCAAAACAACAATGAATGTCCAAAGTTGCTCATCACACCAAAGAACCCACAATAATGTGTATCCAAAGAAGGCTGTGTATAAAAGCCAGTCAGTGCTGACATGAAATAACATCAAATCCTCTTACCCATGTGCAGATGCCTGTGCGTCACGCCGAGGCCCCGACGCACGTTTCGCTATCGCTTACTCCGGGGGCTGTGTTTCTGTGCTAAATGGAGACTTTAAATATCCCCCAGTGTAGTAGTCTCACCAATCAGATGTTGGAAGAGAAGAAGAGCTTCCCGTGAGTAATCAGCGCATGGTGGCGGAACTTCCGGCTCAGGTCCGTCACTTCTGGCATTCCGGGTGTGATGCATGTTAGGAACAAATGTTCCAGTGACGTCAATGACACGCATTGCTGCTGTGAGGACACCATCGGGGCGGAGGCAACTAGGAAAAACCGACGGCACGCGCAACTCGCGGTACATATGTATATGTCATTTACCAGATGAAATTGCCTAATTGTGTATGAAGAAAAAAAAAAGACATAAATATCATCATTGCTTAAGGGCATAATAAAGGCCATGTTGATTATGGGCACAAATAAGGGCAAAAAACAAATAAGGAAAAAAGAAAGAAAAAGGAAAACTGGGAAAAAGCAAAAAAAAAGCTCAACTGCCATATATTGCAAGCAAAATACTGTATATATACCCCCCCCCACACCCATATCCATTACCAAGTGTTTCAAAATGTCAATTTATATGTATACATATGTGAAGATATAAATCAACACATATCAATAGTCAAAAATGATGGGCATATAAAGAGATAAACAAAGAAAAATAAAGAAAAATAAAATATCAAAAATGGCACAAAAATAACAAATAGAACAAAAAAATATATGTCCAATTGAAACAAAAACATGAAGCACGCCGGACAAACAATAAATATATAATATTGTAAAAGACGTATTCAAGCTGGCAGTGTAGAAAATCATGTAGTGCATGACCGGGAGACAGCACGTTTGGGAGACAGGCAGAACATCCAAACAAGAGTCATCCTCCGTTATTAGAAACTAAAAAAAACACAAAAACACAATTAAAATCAAATTTAGACTCCAAGAGTGTTGATTAAGACCAGAAAATTGAAGAGTACGGACACACTATAAAAAAGACGAAAAACTTAGTTTTTCATTAAGACCATGAGGCGTCATTGTACCTAATTTCACTATCATCTACATTCAAGCTCAGACAGCCTGCGCTTAAAATCACTACCCCTGATCCCACCTTGGACATGATCAATACCCCACACCCTAAGTTTGTCAGGGTTGCAAGCATGTCTCCATTTGAAATGACGAGGGATCGTTTTCAGTGACGCTATGTCCTCAGCGGTCATGGCTGCCCTAATGTCCCTGACAGGCTCCCTCATTCTAACTCGTAGTTCCCAGGACGTAAGGTCTACATATATAGGGCCACAGGGACATGTGGCATAGTAGACAACAAAATCACTGATACAAGATATACACTCACCGGCCACTTTATTAGGTACACCTGTCCAACTTCTTGTTAACACTTAATTTCTAATCAGCCAATCACATGGCGGCAACTCAGTGCATTTAGGCATGTAGACATGGTCAAGACAATCTCCTGCAGTTCAAACCGAGCATCAGTCTGGGGAAGAAAGGTGATTTGAGTGCCTTTGAACGTGGCATGGTTGTTGGTGCCAGAAGGGCTGGTCTGAGTATTTCAGAAACTGCTGATCTACTGGGATTTTCACGCACAACCATCTCTAGGGTTTACAGAGAATGGTCCGAAAAAGAAAAAAAATCCAGTGAGCGGCAGTTCTGTGGGCGGAAATGCCTTGTTGATGCCAGAGGTCAGAGGAGAATGGGCAGACTGGTTCGAGCTGATAGAAAGGCAACAGTGACTCAAATCGCCACCCGTTACAACCAAGGTAGGCCTAAGAGCATCTCTGAACGCACAGTGCGTCGAACTTTGAGGCAGATGGGCTACAGCAGCAGAAGACCACACCGGGTACCACTCCTTTCAGCTAAGAACAGGAAACTGAGGCTACAATTTGTACAAGCTCATCGAAATTGGACAGTAGAAGATTGGAAAAACGTTGCTTGGTCTGATGAGTCTCGATTTCTGCTGCGACATTCGGATGGTAGGGTCAGAATTTGGCGTAAACAACATGAAAGCATGGATCCATCCTGCCTTGTATGGAGCATCTTTGGGATGTGCAGCCGACAAATCTGCGGCAACTGTGTGATGCCATCATGTCAATATGGACCAAAATCTCTGAGGAATGCTTCCAGCACCTTGTTGAATCTATGCCACGAAGAATTGAGGCAGTTCTGAAGGCAAAAGGGGGTCCAACCCGTTACTAGCATGGTGTACCTAATAAAGTGGCCGGTGAGTGTATATTCCCTAATCTGAAATGTCCATTTCCCATCTGATGAACAGAAAGTGGCGATGCACTCAATGTTATGACAGGCTAAACAAGAGCCACAAGGGAAACATCCTTGTTGAGGCCAACCCGTGGAAAAAGGGAGAGGCTTGAGCAATGTAATGGCTCTTGACCAAAAGGTCTTTCAGATTACAACTTCTTCTTGCCGTTAGTAATGGCTTATCAGGTAACAACTTACCCAAAGCAGGCTCAGTTTTAAGAATAGACCAATGTGTATTTAGAATATTTCTAGTAGTATCCCATCTGTTATTATAAGTAGAAATAAATCTAACATCATGGGAGCCATCATGACTCATCCCGAGCATCCGCATAAAATGTCCCTGCATACACAATGTTAAAGATATGTACGCAGGACGCATGCAGAAGTAGATGGAGCTTAAGGAACTAAGTCCGCAGCACCATGCTGCGGACTGAAACGCTAGTGTGAACCTAGCCTAGGAGAGCTATTCTTGGGTAGTGGGTCTAGGAGAGCTGTCCCTGGGTAGTGTGGCTAAGAACACTGTTCCCGGGTAGATCTTGGAGAACTGTCTGTGAGTAGTTGAGCTAAGAGCCATTCCTGGGTAGTAGGGTTATGAGTGCTGTCCTTTGGTCATACTGAAAAGAGCACTGTCCCTGTGTAGTAGCGCTACAGCGCTGTCCTTGGGTAAGAGAGCTAATAGCGCTGTCCCTGGACAGTTGGGCTAAAAGATGTTTCCCTGGGTAGTTAGGCTAAGAGTGTTGTCCTTGGCTTGTAGGGCTAAGATAGCTGTCCCTGGGTAGTACAACTAAAAAATCTGTCCGTCTAGTAGAGCTAAGAGCACTGTTCCTGTGTAATAGGATTAATATAGCTGTTCCTGGGTAGTAGGGCTAAGATCACTGTTCCTGGGTAGTGGGGCTAAGATCACTATTCCTGGGTAGTGGGGCTAAGATCTATTCCTGGGTAGCGGGGCTAAGATCACTATTCCTGGGTAGCAGGGCTAAGATCACTATTCCTGGGTAGCAGGGCTAAGATCACTATTCCTGGGTAGCAGGGCTAAGATCACTATTCCTGGGTACCAGGGCTAAGATCACTGTTCCTGGATAGCAGGGCTAAGATCACTGTTCCTGGGTAGCAGGGCTAAGATCACTTTTCCTGGGTAGCAGGGCTAAGATCACTATTCCTGGGTAGCAGGGCTAAGATCACTATTCCTGGGTAGTAGGGATAAGATCACTATTCCTAGGTAGTAGGGCTAAGATCACTATTCCTGGGTAGTAGGGATAAGATCACTATTCCTGGGTAGTAGGGATAAGATCACTATTCCTAGGTAGTGGGGCTAAGATCCCTGTCCCTGGGTAGTAGAGCTAAGAGTGCTGTCCCTGGATAGTGGGGCTAAGCAGGCTTGTCCTTGGCTTGTAGGTCCAAGAGAGCTGGTTTTGGATAGTAGGGCTAAGATCGTTGTTCCTGGGTAGTAGTTCTAGGAGAACTGTCTGTGGGTAGTTGTGCTAAGAGAGCTGTGCCAGACCTCAGAGTCCAAGATGGACTGCTCCCTATGCTAAGCGCTGGCTGCATCTGCTCTGATTCAAGGATGGAACCTACTCCCTTGCCGGTCCATCTGCTAAGTACTGGCTGCCTCAGTTCTGATTTAAAGATTCAAAGATGGAGCCTGTTTCCTTTGCTTTTTCCAACCACTTTGTTAAGTGCTGGTTGACTTCATCTACTCGGTTTGAAAGATGGCACTCGCGCTTTGTGCTGGCGCTGCCCCTATACCTAGCACTGGCTTTGTTGACGTAGGACGCAGCCAATACTTAGCACCCACCCCTTGTGTTAGTGCCACCCCTTCTATAATCTTTCATTTTGAGCTCTGGAGTAATGGTCTACACTGCTCTTTAAAAGAAACTCTCAGGCAGTAGACACAGGACTGGCTCTCCATTTGGGAAACGCATAGCCGAATATTTGTAGTGGACTAGGAGAAGTTTCTTTACACTTGAACATGGACTTAAGAATATAACTTTTTCTTGTGCAGTTTTGCTCCGCAAATGGTCTGGAATACCTGGTTGGCCGTGTGTGGATTGGTGCTTGGCTAATTGTGATAGTCGTGGCCACTGTAGCCTGTGAAGGAAGCTTCTTAGTTCGATTTGTCTCCCGCTTCACACAGGAAATCTTCTCCATCCTGATCTCCCTCATCTTCATCTATGAGACATTCTACAAGTTGTTCAAGGTGAGATTTGCCATCGCAGACCCCATGTTAGTGAGTGTCTGCCTTCCACCATCATTGTCCTCCTCAGAACCTATGAACCTGGACCCACCATCTTTCAGGATTGTAACCTTTCTGCAACTTTGATCTAGGTTTTTCAAGAACATCCGCTCACTAACTGCAAGAATGTGACTGACTCTGCTCTTATCAATGTTACTGATCACCGGCAACTTAACCAGACAGAAACCATGGTGCCCACACAAATTACAGGACAACCAAACACGGCCCTGCTCTCTCTGGTACTGATGGCGGGAACCTTCTTCATTGCGTTCTTCCTAAGGAAACTTAAGAACAGCAACTTCTTTCCTGGAAGGGTGAGCAGGCGCTTCTTTACTTTCAAAGTCCCGTTACAACCTCAGTTAAAGAACACCTTTTTTACAAGCCGTATCTTACAGGACCACATTACTTAATGCAGTCTTGTGTGTGAGAGAAAGTCAGGGCCAGTACTCTTTGACCCATGTCTGTCATCGCTTCACACTGGTTTTATACAGTCGCGGACAGAAGTTCTGAGACTGACAGATTTTGATTTTCACACTTTCCTGCTTTAGTGTCTTCACTCTTTTAGTTGTACGTTTCTATGGTTACTGACTGACAATTATCAGCATTTTATACGTTTTTACACTGTTCCTGACAAATCCATGAAGTTCCTGTGATGTCTCAATATTTCCAGCGCTGCCCCTTATTATTCCCAGACTTCTGCCCTTTCCTTAGCAGCTGGATATCGGCTTCAGGGCAGATCCTGACTGATGGCCGCCCGTCCTTGTCTCATCCGAGGTTGAAGTTATCACAATTTCTGGGTTTTGTCACGGTTTGAGGATTGACCACAGGTTCTCAAGGGGATTCAGATCTGGAGAGTTTCCAGCCGTGAACACAAAGTGTCACTGATTTGTTCCCATGACCAATTAATTCTCACTTTTGCCTGGAAAAAGCATCATCACCATATTGTCCAGGTTAATGGGAGAAGCTGTTCTTGGAAAAGGTTAACTCATAACTGTGTTCTTAGATATAATTGTGAGTGAGCTCCTCCCCCACACATTGTGAGAGAGCCTATTCCTTGGATAGGAAGTCACCAAACTCTGAGTATGTCCCCTCTATGGATAAGAAGCCCCCCACATATTGTAAGTGATCCCCCTCCATGGGTGAGAAGCCATCACACATAGTGAAAGAGCCACTTCCATGGACGAGAAGTCCCCAAATGTTGTGAGTGAGCCTCCTCCATGGATAAGAAGCCCTTGCACATTGTGAGACCCCTCCATGGTTGAGAACCCCCGCACATTGTGAGTGAATCTCCTCCATGGATGAGTAACGCCCAAACATTGTAATCCCCTACATGGATGAGAAGCCCCCGAATGTTGTGAGTGAGCCTCCTCCATGGATAAGAAGCCCTCGCACATTGTAAGTGAGACCCCTCCATGGTTGAGAACCCCCGCACATTGTGAGTGAATCTCCTCCATGGATGAGTAACGCCCAAACATTGTGAGTAATCCCCTACATGGATGAGAAGCCCCCGCACATTGTGAGTGAGCCCCCTTCATGCACAAGAAGCCCCTGTGAGCAACTTATGGAGAAAATGGCCCCAGAAATATGAGTGGGAAGCGTTTCCTGCCTTAGCAGTGGACACTGCAGACTCCCACACACCACGCTGCCACACAGATCTCGTCTTTCCAGATGACTGATGAAGGTCAGGTAATGACCGAAACGTCTCATTTATTTTTGGAATGTCTTCACTCAAATAAATAAGTTCTTCAACACACGTGTATGAGTGCCAAGTATTTCTACATCACAGCTCCCTAAGCTTGTCGTTACCTCCTCTCAGTGGATGCCCGACAAAAGCGAGGTGCCACTGCTGGGGGTAGTCGGCCCTGGAAGCTCCAAAGGTGCAGCTGCTCTAATCCCGTTGAGCCAGCGGAAGGGCGAGACTGTAATGTGCACCCTCTTGGGTATTTGTTGGGACTGTTCTATACGTTGTTTGTTGTTGCGTTGTTGCCACACTGTTCTAACCTCACCCTGTGTTGTCTGAGTAGTGTTCTGCCCACAGGGAGAGAGACGTTGTGCAGGATAGTTTGTGGATTAGGTCCGCGCTGCCACAATAATACAGATTCAAATGTAATGAAAAGCTCTGGTGGTTTATTCAACGCGTTTCAAGGTCTATCTGACCTCTTCATCAGGAAAATACCACAAAGATGTCTTTTCATTACATTTGAATCTGTATTATTGTGGCAGCGCGGACTTAATCCGCAAATTATCCTGCACAACGTCTCTGAGAAGGTCTCGTGGGCGGCCGGTGGATCTGCAGCAGGCGATACACACATGCTTTTTGCCTTACACCATCAGGTGAGCAGCTCCCTGTTAAAAAGCTGCACTTAATCTGAGAATAAGACCCCCCTATATGCGCTCAGGGAGAGAGAGCAGGCGTTCAGTGGGATGATCCCTGGTCCATGCAGCCTCGAGTCAGTGGACTAGAGCACCCGCTCATCCCCGTGTCTTCACACCCTCCATGGATGTGAAGCACCCGCACATTGTGAGTGACCCCACCATAGATGAGAAGCCCCTGCACATTGTCACTGAGTCCCTCCATGAATGACAAGCTCCGCACATTGTGAGTGATCCCTCTCCATGGATGAGAAAATATCACACATTGTGACTGATCCCCTCCATTGGTAAGAAGCCCCGATACATTGTGAGTGAGCTCCTCCATGGATGAGAAGCCCCTGCACATTGTGAGTGACCCCCTCCATAGATGAGACGCCCCTGCACACTGTCAGTGAGTCCCTCCAGAGGTGTATCTAGGGTTTCTGGCACCCGGGGCAAGAATTCAGCTTGGCGCCCCCTAGAACATATGCGATTTGCACACTTAGTCATGTACCGACGAGCTCCTCTCCCTAAGGCTGCCGTCACACTAGCAGTATTTGGTCAGTATTTTACATCAGTATTTGTAAGCCAAAACCAGGAGTGGAACAAATAGAGGAAAAGTATAATAGAAACATCTGCACCACTTCTGCAGTTATCACCCACTCCTGGTTTTGGCTTAGAAATACTGATGTAACATACTGACCAAACACTGCTAGTGTGACGGCAGCCTAAGGCTCTCAATGTTCAGTGAAAAACTGAGAGAAGCAGAAGAGAAGCTCAGTGTCACAGGACCACAAGTATGAAAATCACATGGGTGAAGTGTCCATGTGACGACTACTGGAACCTGCAGAGCTGAGTCCTGACATCGCAGCTTCTGAATTATCACAACTAATGCACTGCACACTTTTAGGATTCTCCCTGGCCGGTGGACAGTCATGTCAGCATAAGTTTGTGATTTATATACTTCTGACCACATTCCGACTAGACGTGCCGGGCCTCGCTCAGTTCATTTTCATTGACGGAGGCCACACATGTCTAGTCAGCACGTGACCGCATGTATGTAAATCACCAGCACGAGAGAATCCTGACAGTGTGCAGTGCGCAGTGTGAGAATTCAGAAGTCTGCAGTCACAAAGAATGACTGCAGACCCATCACAAACCTGGACATTCCCTTTAATGCTCCTAATATAAATAAAAACATGAGAGTTAGTAACATAAATAACATTTACATCCAGGTACCTTATAGATGACGTCTCTGGAGCCGTTCTCCTTTTCTTCATCTTGTCCAGATCCCATGATTATTGTCTGCATAAAATATGACCCCCCACACTGTCCCTCTTATGGTACATGCTCTTCACACTGACCTCTCCTTTCCATACCGGCCCCCTCCTCACACTGTCCTCTCATACTGTGTCCACCCTATAGGGCCCAGTATTTATACTCCATATTTATACTGTACTCTCTCATCACACTCCCCCCTCCTTGGTATACTGTCCCCTCCTGGCTGTGCCCTTACACTGTCCCTCCATGCTACGCATGCACACATCCCAACACCCTCACTCCCTGTACTCTGTCCACATACGTTTTTCACATCGCTACCCATACTGTGTCTGCATACATTCCCCCGTTTGCTCCCCAAACTGTCTGCACCCATCCCCCATACATGCCCCCATCTCCCCCTTTGCTCTTTATTGTGTCCTCAAATCTCCCCCACACATTAAATCCCCCATCCCCATGAGAAATCTCCCCCCACACACATTCAATCCCTCATCTCCACTCCAATTCTCCCCACAATAAATACCCCCATCTCCACTCATATTAAATATTCCCCGTCCAATAATAAATCCCACCATCCCCACTCACAGTAAATCCCCCCCTGCACCTTCGGTGTCTTCAGCTCCACTGGAGCACTTACCACCGATCTGCCTCTGCCGCGCAGGTGAGTGACGTCAGCAGCGTGATCACATGACCTGATCACGCTGCTGGCGTCGCTCTGTCCCGGCAGTCAGATTCAATTGTACTCACATCTCAGATCCAGTACAATTGAACACTGGGAGCCGACGCGCCACAGCTTCCCTGTGCCGGCTGTCAGCTTGACAGTTGGCACAAAGAACAGCTGACTCCCAGTGCGGGGGGTGGCATAATGCAGCTGCCGGGGGAGACACTGCGGACCGCCGCTTTAGGCGGCCCTACTGCGACCCCCTGCCGGCAGCGCCCCCCCCCTAGATACGCCACTGAGTCCCTCCATGAATGACAAGCGCCGCACATTGTGAGTGACCCCTCTCCATGGATGAGAAACCGCCACACATTGTGACTGATCCCCTCCATTGGTAAGAATCCCCGATTCACTGCGAGTGAGCCCCTCCATGGGTGAGAAGCCCCCGCACATTATCAGTGAGTCCTTTACATGGATGAGAAGCACCAGCACATGGTCAGAGACCCCCTCCATAGATGAAGAGCCCCCGCACATGAGTGGTCTCAGGATGCTTTACTGCCAGCAGAGACAAAACTCATGGCAGCGTCACCTTTTCTGGAGACTATCAATCTTGCTGACGCTACTACAGTATGAAGGTGCTTCATCAGAAAAAGTAACTGCAAGGATTGGACTACAGAGGATGAGGGAAGTTATTTTCTCTGATGAAGCCACTTCAGACTGGGATATCTGGAAGAATAATTGTGCAGTGAAGAGAAGGTGGTACAGCCATGAGTCCTGTGTCTGCCAACAGTAAAGCCCCCCAACACCACTCATGTGGTGTGGCTTCACTTTTCATCCATGGAGGGGGCTTACTCACAATGTGTGGGGCATCTCATCCATGGAAGGGGCTCACTCACAGTTATACCTAATGCCATTTCAAAAAATGGATCTAAACCTCCTCCAAGAACAACTTCTCTCCATCATTTTCCAAGATCTCATCCCACTGAGAACCTGCAAAAAAAAAATGAAATTGTGATAACTCTGATGATCTGATGATACAAGAATGGGGCGGCCAACAGTCAGGATCTGCCTAGAAGCCGATATCCAGCTACCTGGGTGAAGAGCAGAAGTCTGGAGAATAAGGGACATCGCTGGGAATACTGAGGCTTTAAGAAACTTCATGGATTTGTCAATAAAGGTCTAAAAACAAAATCCAAAACTATTGTACTTCAAACCATAGAAACATCTGACTAACATTTTGTGGATTCAGTGTTTTTCGCTTTTTTAAAACTTGTCAGTTTTAAAACTTTTGTCCACTACTATAAATTATTCTTATATTATCTCTGATATGGGGTTTCAGGTGCGTCGTGTCATCGGAGATTTTGGCGTTCCCATTGCTATCCTCATCATGGTCTTGATTGACTTCAGTATAACTGACACTTATACTCAGGTTAGTGACTCTTGTTAATGTTCTTTATACTAACCATACACTGTGTGCAGAATTATTAGGCAAGTTGTATTTTGATTACATGATCCTTTTTATCCATGTTGTCCTACTCCAAGCTGTTCAGGCTCGAGAGCCAACTACCAATTAAGTAAATCAGGTGATGTGCATCTCTGTAATGAGGAGGGGTGTTGTCTAATGACATCAAAACCCTATATAAGGTGTGCTTAATTATTAGGCAACTTCCTTTCCTTTGGCAAAATGGTTCAGAAGAGAGATTTGACGGCTCTGAAAAGTCCAACATTGTGAGATGTCTTGCAGAGGGAAGCAGCAGTGTTGAAATTGCCAAACTTTAGAAGCGCGATCACCGAACAATCAAGCGTTTCATGGCAAATAGCCAACAGGGTCGCAAGAAGTGTGTTGGGCAAAAAAGGTGCAAAATAACTGCCCATGAATTGAGGAAAATCAAGCGGGAAGCTGCCAAGATGCCATTTGCCACCTGTTTTGTCATATTTCAGAGCTGCAACGTTACTGAAGTAACAAAAAGCACAAGGTGTGCGATACTCAGGGACATGGCCAAGGTAAGGAAAGCTGAAAAACGACCACCTGTGAACAAGAAACATAAGACAAAACGTCAAGACTGGGCCAAGAAATATCTTAAGACTGACTTTTCAAAGGTTTTATGGACTGATGAAATGAGAGTGACTCTTGATGGGCCAGATGGATGGGCCAGAGGCTGGATCAGTAAAGGGCAGAGAGCTCCACTCCGACGCCAACAAAGTGGAGGTGGGGGACTGGTATGGGCTGGGATCATCAAAGATGAACTTGTGGGACCTTTTCGAGTTGAGGATAGAGTGAATCTCAACTCCCAGACCTACTGCCAGTTTCTGGAAGACAACTTCTTCAAGCAGTGGTACAGGAAGAAGTCGGTATCGTTCAAGAAAACCATGATTTTCATGCAGGACAATGTTCCATCATATGCCTCCAGCTACTCCACAGCGTGGCTGGCCAGGAAAGGTCTCAAAGAAGAAAAAATAATGACATGGCCCCCTTGTTCACCTGATCTGAACCCAATAGAGAACCTGTGGTCCTTCATAAAATGTGAGATCTACAGGGAGGGAAAAGTCCACCTCTTGGAACAGTGTCTGGGAGGTTGTGGTGGCTGCTGCACGCAATGTTGGTCGTAAACAGATCAAGCAACTGACAGAATCTATGGATGGAGGCTGCTGAGTGTCATCATACTGTAAAGAAAGGTGGCTAAATTGGTCACTAATTTTTTTTTGTTTTTGCATGTCAGAAATGTTTATTTCTAAATTTTGTGCAGTGATATTGGTTTACCTGGTGAATATAAACAAGTGAGATGGGAATATATTTGGTTTTTATTAAGTTGCCTAATAATTCTGCACAGTAATAGTTACCTGCACAAACAGATATCCTCCTAAGATAGACAAATCTAAAAAACCCCACTCCAACTTCCAAAAATATTAAGCTTTGATATTTATGAGTCTTTTGGGTTGATTGAGAACATAGTTGTTGATCAATGATAAAAATAATCCTCTAAAATACAACTTGCCTAATAATTCTGCCCACAGTGTAAATCCATCCACATGAAGAAACTGGAGACAAGTACTGTAGTCATCCTTCCAGCCATCCCAGGGGACCACCAGGGTTGACAATTCTCATGTTGTATTTACAGAAATTGAGCGTTCCCAATGGCTTCAAAGTGACATCCCCAGAGAAGAGGGGCTGGGTGATGAATCCTCTGGGATCGGTGGAGCCTTTCCCTGTTTGGATGATGTTTGCTAGTGTCCTTCCAGCTGTTCTCGTCTATATTCTGATCTTCATGGAAACTCAGATCACTACGTGAGTCCTAGCTTTTGTTCTTCCATACTTCCTATAATCAAATACACTACTCTATTTACCAGTAAATGTGAAACTGATCTCTGACTCGATCGTTATTTCTTTGCAGGCTTATTATAAGTAAGAAGGAGCGGATGTTGGTGAAGGGCTCAGGCTTTCATTTTGACCTACTTCTCATCGTGGCAATGGGTGGAATATGTGCACTCTTTGGGTTGCCATGGATGGCGGCTACAACTGTTCGCTCAGTCACGCATGCAAATGCATTAACTGTTATGAGTAAGGCTGTTGCCCCTGGGGATAAACCAAAAATTCAAGAAGTAAAAGAGCAGCGAGTCACAGGATTGTTGGTGGCCATCCTAGTAGGTGAGAAGATAGTGTACAGTCGCCCACCAGAGCCTTTACTTGGTTCATGTCTGTATGTATCTCAAGGACACTTCTGTATCTCACATTGTGTAGGATGACTCGGTATCAGATATAGGTCATTGGGATGACCTGATACCACATATACAGTGCCTTGCGAAAGTATTCGGTCCCCTGGGACTTTTCAACCTTTTCCCACATATCATGCTTCAAACATAAAGATACCAAATGTAAATTTTTGGTGAAGAATCCACAACAAGTGGAACACAATTGTGAAGTTGAACAAAATTTATTGGTGGTTTTAAATTTTTATGGAAATTCGAAAACTGAAAAGTGGGGTGTGTGTTAGAAAAAATACCTCAGTGAGGATTGAGAAGAAAAGCAAAATAGAATTGTGTGGATAAAACAAAACTTATTTAATGTCCATTCAAAAAGTGATTACAAAAATGAAGAAAAAGTAAATTATAAGTTCATTGCACACAAAATTAAGTATTAGTTTAAAAATGGAAGCAAGCATTGATCTTACATATGGTCTTGTGGTATGATGTGGTCGTCCATGTGGAGAGTCTCAAGGTATAAGAACTCTACCATACTCAGAACAGATGGTTTATATACCATTTCGACCCATAGACTTACATTGGTTACTATTTTCTCCTACCTTCTATCCCCATAAGGTGATCTACTTCTATGTTCATAGCTCGTACCATAAAAGTAGCTTCCAGAATATGCCTAATGATTCTGTGCATTACCTCATTCCATATTGCCTAAATATATTTTGTTTACCAGCTACAAGTAACCTTAGTCGTCCAATTATAGCTTGACTTGACAAGTAACCTCTAGCTTTTGACATGCAGAGAACAGATGCTCAAGCCAAGATCCTCAGAATCTATACGGAATCATACACTCTCCCTAGGCCCTGGTTCATTAATTGAAACCTGTATATATCAATATGTAAGTGACAATATATTATTATTATAAGATTTTACAGCGTGCAATATTATTCGGCCCCTTTACTTTCACTCCAGAAGTTCATTGTGGATCTCTGAATGATCCAATGTTGTCCTAAATGCCTAATGATGATAAATATAATCCACCTGTGTGTAATCAAGTCTCCGTATAAATGCACCTGCTCTGTGATAGTCTCAGGGTTCTGTGTGAAGCACAGAGAGCATCATGAAGACCAAGGAACACAACAGGCAGGTCCGTGATACTGTTGTGGAGAAGTTTAAAGCCGGATATTGATACAAAATGATTTCCAAAACTTTAAACATCCCAAGGAGCACTGTGCAAGCGATCATATTGAAATGGAAGGAGTATCATACCACTGCAAATCTACCAAGACCCGGCCGTCCTCACAATCGTGTTCCACTTGTTGATTCCCTACCAAAAATTGATATTTGGTATCTTTATGTTTGAAGCATGATATGTGGGAAGAGGTGGAAAAGTCCCAGAGGGCTGAATATTTTTGCAAGGCACTGTAAACAGAAAAGACAATCCAATAACAGATATTAATTGGCAGGATGATCCAGTACCAGTTAGATCAGGATGACCTGGTATCAGATGTTCCTCAGTAGGATGACCCTGTAGTAGATGAAGCTCGGCTACAACTCCTGGTATATATACCTCTGTAGGATGACCCAGTGATAGATTTAGCTCAGCGGGATGACCGGATATCAGATGTACCTTAGTAGGATGACCTGATGTGAAGACATGAGCTAGCTCTGAACTGCATAGACCAGGGAACATCCCTACAAATGCTCACTTTTCCTTTATAGTGGGTGTAACGCTACTCAGACAACACAGGGTGAGGGTAAAACTGTGTGGCAATGCTTTATTGAACCAAAAAACAGACAGATAACAAGTAGAAGGGTATGTGCACACGTTGCAGATTTCGGGTTTTTTTCGAGGAGAAATGCTGAAGATCTGCAAGTGATTTACAGTACAATGTAAATCAATGGCACTAAAAAAAATGTTCTGCTAATGATGCAGAAAAATCTGCACGGAAAACGCAGCAGATTGAAAAAAGGACCATGTCAATTCTTTTTGCAGATCTGCTGTGTTTCTGCACCCATTCCAAAAAGGAAGAAATCCACTCAAAATCCACAGCAAATCCGCCAAAAACTGCACAAAAAACGGAAAAAATGCGGATTCTGACCTGCGTTTTCTGCCAAGAAATGCAGAGTCTGCACAGAAAATTGCAGTCTAATCCGCAACGTGTGCACATAGCTGAACAGTCTCCGCACAGTACCCAAGATGGTGCACATTAGAGTCTCGCACTTCCTCTGACACGCCGGGATAATGGCAGCTGTTACTTCAGAGCTCCCAGGGTCGGCTACCCCACTTGTGTCACGCACACAGAAACGCTTCAGGTACAGTTTGCATTTAATGTGGTCTTGCTTTTAATAGATTTAGGAGGCCTTTATGGCACAGCGAATACAAAAAACGTAGAGTAGGACTGCCCCATTATGAGAATGCCTTGGCGTGGCGGGGTGGCTCAAAGAATTCATCAATTGTTTGCTAAATGTCTCATTTTGATATACAGTTAGAAATGAATATGTGCACTTTATGTATTGCGTTCTGACCTCAAGCAGCGCTGGCTTCTCCCCTCTTTTGCTTTGATATGATCTGTTGTCAGATGTGCCTCAGTAGGATGACCCGGTACTAGATGTAGCTCAGCGGAATGACCAAACATCAGATGTTCCACTGTAGGATGACAACAAAGGGCAGCTCTGCTACTTCACATTAATTCTCTCACCACGGATCCGTCTCTGCTCAGGGTATACCGTCCATAATGACCTCAGTCTCTTCCTCCCTAGGCCTTTCCATTGTAATTGGAGATCTTCTTCGAAAGATCCCATTGGCGGTTCTGTTTGGGATATTCTTGTACATGGGGGTCACCTCACTGAACGGTATCCAATTCTACGAGCGCTTCCAACTCTTACTGAAACCCCCAAAGCATCACCCTGATGTGATTTATGCCAAGAAGGTAGGTCTTCTCAGCAGTCCTAGGTGTTTGTGATGGAACAGATTCTGATCATACAGTCAGTTGCCCTATCAAGGTCAACGGCAGTAAAGCCATAGCCAGGAAGGAGTGTTAAAAGAAACTTTTCAGATTGTATTAATCTGGACCTGCTAGTATCATATGAACATCAATATAACCCAACCATTGTTGTGTAAGGAGTACCTACAGACATTCCTGTGATCATATCTTTGCGTGGTATAGCAGCCATACTGGGAGACTTGGTGCAGGTTGGATGTAAGGTCAGCAGCAATTTGGGACAACCACACTGTACACAAATTATAACTGGAGTGTCTCATTCTCAGGTCCGCTCCCTCAGGATGCACCTATTCACAGCTCTGCAACTGGTGTGTCTGGCCGTCTTGTGGGCTGTTATGTCCACTGCAGCTTCTCTCGCTTTCCCCTTCATCCTCATTCTCACTGTTCCACTACGAATCTTCTTACTGAGAAAAATCTTCACTGATCGAGAGCTAAAATGCGTAAGTAACAGAAATCTAGACATGACAATGTTGTAACTGTGTATAACAAACTGCTATATGCAATATCAATCTCGGTGAAAGGTGAGATAACAGGTGAGGTGTAATATCCCAGTATACAGTATAATACAGGTGAGATAACAGGTGAGGTGTAATATCCCAGTATACAGTATAATCCAGGTGAGATAACAGGTGAGGTGTAATATCCCAGTATACAGTATAATACAGGTGAGATAACAGGTGAGGTGTAATATCCCAGTATACAGTATAATCCAGGTGAGATAACAGGTGAGGTGTAATATCCCAGTATACAGTATAATACAGGTGAGATAACAGGTGAGGTGTAATATCCCAGTATACAGTATAATACAGGTGAGATAACAGGTGAGGTGTAATATCCCAGTATACAGTATAATACAGGTGAGATAACAGGTGAGGTGTAATATGCCAGTATAAAGTATAATACAGGTGAGATAACAGGTGTGGTGTAATATCCCAGTATACAGTATAATACAGGTGAGATAACAGGTGAGGTGTAATATCCCTATATACAGTATAATACAGGTGAGATAACAGGTGAGGTGCAATATCCCAGTATACAGTATAATACAGGAGAGATAACAGGTGAGGTGTAATATCCCAGTATACAGTATAATACAGGTGAGATAACAGGTGAGGTGTATTATCCCAGTATACAGTATAATATAGGAGAGATAACAGGTGAGGTGCAATATCCCTATATACAGTATAATACAGGTGATATATCAGGTGCGGTGTAATATCCCAGTATACAGTATAATACATGTGAGATAACAGGTGAGGTGTAATATCCCAGTATACAGTATAATACAGGTGAGATAACAGGTGAGGTGTAATATCCCAGTATACAGTGTAATACAGGTGAGATAACAGGTGAGGTGTAATATCCCAGTATACAGTATAATACAGGTGAGGTGTAATATCCCAGTATACAGTATAATACAGGTGAGATAACAGGTGAGGTGTAATATCCCAGTATACAATAATACAGGTGAGATAACAGGTGAGGTGTAATATCCCAGTATACAGTATAATACAGGTGAGATAACAGGTGAGGTGTAATATCCCAGTATACAGAATAATACAGATGAGATAACAGGTGAGGTGTAATATCCCAGTATACAGTATAATACAGGTGAGATAACAGGTGATGTGTAATATCCCAGTATACAGTATAATACAGGTGAGATAACAGGTGAGGTGCAATATCCCAGTATACAGTATAATACAGGTGAGATAACAGGTGAGGTGTAATATCCCAGTATACAGTATAATACAGGTGAGATAACAGGTGAGGTGTAATATGCCAGTATAAAGTATAATACAGGTGAGATAACAGGTGAGGTGTAATATCCCAGTATACAGTATAATACAGGTGAGCTAACAGGTGAGGTGTAATATCCCAGTATACAGTATAATACAGGTGAGATAACAGGTGAGGTGTAATATCCCAGTATACAGTGTAATACAGGTGAGATAACAGGTGAGGTGTAATATGCCAGTATACAGTATAATACAGCTGAGGTGTAATATCTCGGTATAATACAGGTGAGATAACAGGTGAGGTGTAATATCCCAGTATACAGTATAATACAGGTGAGATAACAGGTGAGGTGTAATATCCCAGTATACAGTATAATACAGGTGAGATAACAGGTGAGGTGTAATATCCCAGTATACAGTATAATACAGGTGAGATAACAGGTGAGGTGTAATATGCCAGTATACAGTATAATACAGCTGAGGTGTAATATCTCGGTATAATACAGGTGAGATAACAGGTGAGGTGTAATATCCCAGTATACAGTATAGTACAGGTGAGATAACAGGTGAGGTGTAATATCCCAGTATACAGTATAATCCAGGTGAGATAACAGGTGAGGTGTAATATCCCAGTATACAATAATACAGGTGAGATAACAGGTGAGGTGTAATAACCCAGTATACAGTATAATACAGGTGAGATAACAGGTGAGGTGTAATATCCCAGTATACAGTATAATACAGGTGAGATAACAGATGAGGTGTAATATCCCAGTATACAGTATAATACAGGTGAGATAACAGGTGAGGTGTAATATCCCAGTATACAGTATAATACAGGTGAGATAACAGGTGAGGTGTAATATCCCAGTATACAGTGTAATACAGGTGAGATAACAGGTGAGGTGTAATATGCCAGTATACAGTATAATACAGCTGAGGTGTAATATCTCGGTATAATACAGGTGAGATAACAGGTGAGGTGTAATATCCCAGTATACAGTATAATACAGGTGAGAACAGGTGAGGTGTAATATCCCAGTATACAGTATAATACAGGTGAGATAACAGGTGAGGTGTAATATCCCAGTATACAGTATAATCCAGGTGAGATAACAGGTGAGGTGTAATAACCCAGTATACAGTATAATACAGGTGAGATAACAGGTGAGGTGTAATATCCCAGTATACAATAATACAGGTGAGATAACAGGTGAGGTGTAATATCACAGTATAAAGTATAATACAGGTGAGATAACAGGTGAGGAGTAATATCCCAGTATACAGTATAATACAGGTGAGATAACAGGTGAGGTGTAATATCCCAGTATACAGTATAATACAGGTGAGATAACAGGTGAGGTGTAATATCCCAGTATACAGTATAATACAGGTGAGATAACAGGTGAGGTGTAATATCCCAGTATAAAGTATAATACAGGTGAGATAACAGGTGAGGTGTAATATGCCTGTTTACAGTATAATACAGGTGAGGTAACAGGTGAAGTGTAATATCCCAGTATAAAGTGTTGTGAATTCCGTCTGGGCTCCCTCTGGTGGCCTTTAGCGATACTGCGGGTCTGAAGAGGGGCTCAGCTGCCTCATTTCCTGCTTTGCTGGTTCCTGTTTAACTCCACCTGCACCTTTGTTTGTTGCCTGCTGTCGTTGTATTCAGTACTGGTTCTGATCTCTCTGGACTTCCTTGTGACCTGTCTCCATCCGGAGAAGCTAAGTCTTGCTAGTTCATGTTTGCTCATTTTTCTCTTGAAAATATGTTTCATTATAGGATGAGTTCAGTCCAGCTTGCTTATATGTGATTTTTTGCTTGCTGGAAGTTCTGGGGTGCAGAGTGCGCCCCTCACATCGTGAGTCGGTGTGGGGGTTCTTGTATTTTCTGCGTGGATAGTTTTTGATAGCAGGGATCTGTGCGGTCAGTACAAAAACTATCTTCTGTCTATTTAGCATTAGCGGGCCTCATTTGCTTAAACCTGTTTTTCATTACTACGTTTGTATTTTCCCCTTAACTCACCGTTATTATTTGTGGGGGCTGTCTAAACTTTGGGGTCATTTCTCTGAGGCAAGTGAGGCTTGGCTTTCTCTCTAGGGGTAGTTAGTTCCTCAGGCTGTGACGAGGCGTCTAGGTTACGCTCCACGGCTGCCTTTAGTGTGTATTGGATAGGTTCAGTGTTGCAGTCAGTATAGTTTCCACATCCCCAGAGCTCGTCCTAATTTTCTGGTTTACCTATCAGGTCAGTTTGGTGATCCTACCACCGGATCATAACAGTACAGCAGGCCCGTAAAGAGTTAATGCATCGCAAAAGAGGGATAAGAGAAATCCTGAGTTAATTTTTTTTTTCTGCAGTGTGTCTTGCCTCTCTCCTCCCCTTAATCTCTGGGTGGTTCAGAATTCAGCTGCAGCTATGGACCTTCAGAGTCTGTCTTCTAGTGTGGATCATCTCACTGCTAGAGTACAAGGCATTCAGGATTATGTAGTTCGCAGTCCTATGTCAGAGCCTAAGATACCTATTCCTGAGTTGTTCTCCGGAGACAGATCTAGGTTTTTGAACTTAAATAATTTGCAATTATTTTTAATTTCTCTGAGACCTCGTTCCTCTGGTGATCCGGTTCAGCAAGTTAAAATTGTTATTTCTTTGTTGCGTAATGACCCCCAGGACTGGGCATTCTTTCTGGCGCCAGGAGATCCTGCATTGCAAAATGTGGATGCGTTTTTTCTGGCGCTTGGAGTGCTTTATGGGGAACCTAATCTGGTAGACCAAGCAGAAAAGGTTTTGCTGGCTCTCTCCCAGGGTCAGGATGAAGCAGAGGTTTACTGTCAGAAGTTTAGGAAATGGTCTGTGCTCACTCAATGGAATGAGTGTGCCCTGGCAGCAATTTTCAGAAAGGGTCTTTCTGAAGCCATTAAGGATGTTATGGTGGGGTTCCCCACGCCTGCGGGTCTGAGTGAGTCAATGTCTTTGGCCATTCAGATTGATCGGCGTTTGCGGGAGCGCAAACCAGTGCACCATCTGGCGGTATTTTCTGAGCAGAAGCCTGAGTCTATGCAATGTGACAGGATTCTGACCAGAATTGAACGGCAAAATCACAGACGTCAGAATGGGTTGTGCTTTTACTGTGATGATTCTGCTCATGTTATCTCAGATTGTTCTAAGCGCACAAAAAACGTCGCTAGCTCTGTCACCATTGGTACTGTACAACCTAAATTCATTTTGTCTGTTACTTTAATTTGCTCTCTGTCATCCTACTCAGTTATGGCTTTTGTGGATTCAGGTGCCGCCCTCAATTTGATGGATTTGTCTTTTGCCAGGCGCTGTGGTTTTGTCTTGGAGCCTTTGCAATTCCCTATTCCACTAAAGGAAATTGATGCCACGCCATTGGCCAAGAATAAACCTCAGTACTGGGCTCAAATGACTATGTGCATGACTCCTGCACCTCAGGAGGTGATTCGCTTTCTTGTGTTACATAATTTGCATGATGTTGTCGTGTTGGGTCTGCCATGGCTGCAGGCTCATAATCCAGTCCTGGATTGTAAAGCAATGTCTGTGTCAAGTTGGGGTTGCCAGGGGATTCATGGCGATGCTCCTTTGGTGTCAATTGCTTCTTCTACTCCTTCTGAAGTCCCTGAATTTTTGTCGGACTACCAGGATGTATTTGATGAGCCCAAGTCCAGTGCCCTACCTCCTCATAGGGATTGTGATTGCGCCATAAATTTGATTCCTGGTAGTAAGTTCCCTAAGGGACGACTTTTTAATTTGTACCAGAACATGCCGCTATGCGGAGTTATATCAAGGAGTTGTTGGCAATGAAGTGGGCATTTGAGGAGTGGCGACATTGGCTTGAGGGAGCCAAACATCGTGTGGTGGTCTTGACTGATCACAAGAATTTAACTTATCTCGAGTCTGCTAAACGGCTAAATCCTAGACAGGCTCGATGGTCGCTGTTTTTCTCCCGTTTCAATTTCGTGGTTTCATACCTTCCGGGTTCGAAGAACGTGAAGGCTGATGCTCTTTCTAGAAGCTTTGTGCCTGACTCTCCGGGAGTTTCTGAACCGGCTGGTGTCCTCAGAGAAGGGGTGATTTTGTCTGCCATCTCCCCTGATTTACGACGGGTACTGCAGGAATTTCAGGCCAATAGACCTGATCGTTGTCCACCGGAGAGACTGTTTGTCCCGGATAGATGGACCAGTAGAATCATTTCTGAGGTTCATTCTTCGGTGTTGGCAGGTCACCCTGGGATTTTTGGTACCAGGGATTTGGTGGCTAGGTCCTTTTGGTGGCCTTCCTTGTCCCTGGATGTGCGTTCCTTTGTGCAGTCCTGTGGGATTTGTGCTCGGGCCAAGCCTTGCTGTTCTCGTGCCAGTGGTTTGCTTTTGCCTTTGCCTGTCCCGAAGAGGCCCTGGACGCATATTTCCATGGATTTTATTTCGGATCTTCCAGTCTCTCAGAAGATGTCTGTTATCTGGGTGGTTTGTGATCGTTTTTCTGAAATGGTCCATTTGGTGCCCTTGCCAAAGCTGCCTTCCTCCTCCGATTTGGTTCCACTGTTTTTTCAGAATGTGGTTCGTTTGCATGGTATTCCTGAGAATATTGTGTCTGATAGAGGATCCCAGTTTGTGTCCAGATTTTGGCGGTCCTTTTGTGCTAAGATGGGCATTGAATTATCTTTTTCATCGGCCTTCCATCCTCAGACAAATGGCCAAACCGAACGTACTAATCAGACCTTGGAGACTTATCTGAGATGTTTTGTTTCTGCTGATCAGGATGACTGGGTGACCTTTTTGCCATTGGCTGAGTTCGCCCTCAATAATCGGGCTAGTTCTGCTACTTTGTTTTTGCCTTTTTTTTGCAATTCTGGTTTTCATCCTCGTTTTTCCTCAGGTCAGGTTGAGTCTTCTGACTGTCCTGGGGTGGATTCTGTGGTGGATAGGTTGCAGCAGATTTGGAACCACGTGGTGGACAATTTGACGTTGTCACAAGAGAAGGCTCAGCGCTTTGCTAACCGCCGTCGCTGTGTGGGTCCCCGACTTCGTGTGGGGGATTTGGTGTGGTTGTCTTCTCGTTATGTTCCTATGAAGGTTTCTTCTCCTAAGTTTAAACCTCGTTTCATCGGTCCTTATAAGATTTTGGAAATCCTTAACCCTGTGTCATTTCGTTTGGACCTCCCAGCATCATTTGCCATGCACAATGTGTTCCATAGGTCATTGTTGCGGAGATATGTGGTGCCTGTGGTTCCTTCTGTTGATCCTCCTGCTCCGGTCTTGGTCGAGGGAGAATTGGAGTATGTGGTGAAGATCTTGGATTCTCGTGTTTCGAGACGAAGGCTTCAGTACTTAGTTAAATGGAAGGGCTATGGTCAGGAGGATAATTCCTGGGTTGTCGCCTCTGATGTCCATGCGGCCGATTTGGTTCGTGCCTTTCATTCGGCTCGTCCTGATCGGCCTGGGGGCTCTGGTGAGGGTTCGGTGACCCCTCCTCAAGGGGGGGGTACTGTTGTGAATTTTGTCTGGGCTCCCTCTGGTGGCCTTTAGCGATACTGCGGGTCTGGAGAGGGGCTCAGCTGCCTCATTTCCTGCTATGTTGGTTCCTATTTAACTCCACCTGCACCTTTGTTTGTTGCCAGCTGTCGTTGTATTCAGTACTGGTTCTGATCTCTCTGGACTTCCTTGTGACCGGTCTCCATCCGGAGAAGCTAAGTCTTGCTAGTTCATGTTTGCTCATTTTTCTCTTGAAAATAGGTTTCATTATATGATGAGTTCAGTCCAGCTTGCTTATACAGGTCCTTCTCAAAAAATTAGCATATAGTGTTAAATTTCATTATTTACCATAATGTAATGATTACAATTAAACTTTCATATATTATAGATTCATTATCCACCAACTGAAATTTGTCAGGTCTTTTATTGTTTTAATACTGATGATTTTGGCATACAACTCCTGATAACCCAAAAAACCTGTCTCAATAAATTAGCATATCAAGAAAAGGTTCTCTAAATGACCTATTACCCTAATCTTCTGAATCAACTAATTAACTCTAAACACATGCAAAAGATACCTGAGGCTTTTAAAAACTCCCTGCCTGGTTCATTACTCAAAACCCCCATCATGGGTAAGACTAGCGACCTGACAGATGTCAAGAAGGCCATCATTGACACCCTCAAGCAAGAGGGTAAGACCCAGAAATAAATTTCTCTACAAATAGGCTGTTCCCAGAGTGCTGTATCAAGGCACCTCAATGGTAAGTCTGTTGGAAGGAAACAATGTGGCAGAAAACGCTGTACAACGAGAAGAGGTGACCGGACCCTGAGGAAGATTGTGGAGAAGGACCGATTCCAGACCTTGGGGAACCTGAGGAAGCAGTGGACTGAGTCTGGTGTGGAAACATCCAGAGCCACCGTGCACAGGCGTGTGCAGGAAATGGGCTACAGGTGCCGCATTCCCCAGGTAAAGCCACTTTTGAACCATAAACAGCGGCAGAAGCGCCTGACCTGGGCTACAGAGAAGCAGCACTGGACTGTTGCTAAGTGGTCCCAAGTACTTTTTTCTGATGAAAGCAAATTTTGCATGTCATTCGGAAATCAAGGTGCCAGAGTCTGGAGGAAGACTGGGGAGAAGGAAATGCCAAAATGCCTGAAGTCCAGTGTCAAGTACCCACAGTCAGTGATGGTGTGGGGTGCCATGTCAGCTGCTGGTGTTGGTCCACTGTGTTTCATCAAGGGCAGGGTCAATGCAGCTAGCTATCAGGAGATTTTGGAGCACTTCATGCTTCCATCGGCTGAAATGCTTTATGGAGATGAAGATTTCATTTTTCAGCACGACCTGGCACCTGCTCACAGTGCCAAAACCACTGGTAAATGGTTTACTGACCATGGTATTACTGTGCTCAACTGGCCTGCCAACTCTCCTGACCTGAACCCCATAGAGAATCTGTGGGATATTGTGAAGAGAAAGTTGAGAGACGCAAGACCCAACACTCTGGATGAGCTTAAGGCCGCTATTGAAGCATCCTGGGCCTCCATAACATCTCAGCAGTGTCACAGGCTGATTGCCTCCATGCCACGCCGCATTGAAGCAGTCATTTCTGCCAAAGGATTCCCGACCAAGTATTGAGTGCATAACTGAACATTATTATTTGATGGTTTTTTTGTTTGGTATTAAAAAACACTTATTTGATTGGTCGGGTGAAATATGCTAATTTATTGAGACAGGTTTTTTGGGTTATCAGGAGTTGTATGCCAAAATCATCAGTATTAAAACAATAAAAGACCTGACAAATTTCAGTTGGTGGATAATGAATCTATAATATATGAAAGTTTAATTGTAATCATTACATTATGGTAAATAATGAAATTTAACACTATATGCTAATTTTTTGAGAAGGACCTGTATGTGATTTTTTGCTTGCTGGAAGTTCTGGGGTGCAGAGTGCGCCCCTCACATCGTGAGTCGGTGTGGGGGTTCTTGTATTTTCTGCGTGGATAGTTTTTCTACTGACCGCACAGATCCCTTGCTATCTTCTGTCTATTTAGCATTAGCGGGCCTCATTTGCTTAAACCTGTTTTTCATTACTACGTTTGTATTTTCCCCTTAACTCACCGTTATTATTTGTGGGGGCTGTCTAAACTTTGGGGTCATTTCTCTGAGGCAAGTGAGGCTTGGCTTTCTCTCTAGGGGTAGTTAGTTCCTCAGGCTGTGACGAGGCGTCTAGGTTTTTAGGTTACGCTCCACAGCTGCCTTTAGTGTGTATTGGATAGGTTCAGTGTTGCGGTCAGTATAGTTTCCACATCCCCAGAGCTCGTCCTAATTTTCTGGTTTACCTATCAGGTCAGTTTGGTGATCCTACCACCGGATCATAACAATAAAGTATAATACAGGTGACATAACAGGTGAGGTGTAATATGCCTGTTTACAGTATAATACAGGTGAGATAACAGGTGAGAAGTAATATCCCAGTATACAGTATAATACAGGTGAGATAACAGGTGAGGTGTAATATCCCAGTATACAGTATAATACAGGTGAGATAACAGGTGAGGTGTAATATCCCAGTATACAGTATAATACAGGTGAGATAACAGGTGAGGTGTAATATCCCAGTATACAGTATAATACAGGTGAGATAACAGGTGAGGTGTAATATCACAGTATACAGTATAATACAGGTGAGATAACAGGTGAGGTGTAATATCCCAGTATACAGTATAATACAGGTGAGATAACAGGTGAGGTGTAATATCCCAGTATACAGTATAATACAGGTGAGATAACAGGTGAGGTGTAATATCCCAGTATACAGTATAATACAGGTGAGATAACAGGTGAGGTGTAATATCCCAGTATACAGTATAATACAGGTGAGATAACAGGTGAGGTGTAATATCCCAGTATACAGTAGAATACAGGTGAGGTGCAATATCCCTATATACAGTATAATACAGGTGAGAACAGGTGAGGTGTAATATCCCAGTATACAGTATAATACAGGTGAGATAACAGGTGAGGTGTAATATCCCAGTATACAGTATAATACAGGTGAGATAACAGGTGAGGTGTAATATCCCTGTATACAGTATAATACAGGTGAGATAACAGGTGGTGTAATATCCCTATATACAGTATAATACAGGTGAGATAACAGGTGAGGTGTAATATCCCAGTATACAGTATAATACAGGTGAGATAACAGGTGTGGTGTAATATCCCTATATACGGTATAATACAGGTGAGATAACAGGTGAGGTGTAATATCCCAGTATACGGTATAATACAGGTGAGATAACAGGTGAGGTGTAATATCCCAGTATACGGTATAATACAGGTGAGATAACAGGTGAGGTGCCATGAGGTGAGGTGTAATATCCCAGTATACAATAATACAGGTGAGATAACAGGTGAGGTGTAATATCCCAGTATACAGTATAATACAGGTGAGATAACAGGTGAGGTGTAATATCCCAGTATACAGTATAATACAGGTGAGATAACAGGTGAGGTGTAATATCCCAGTATACAGTATAATACAGGTGAGATAACAGGTGAGGTGTAATATCCCAGTATACAGTATAATACAGGTGAGATAACAGGTGAGGTGTAATATCCCAGTATACAGTATAATACAGGAGAGATAACAGGTGAGGTGTAATATCCCAGTATACAGTATAATACAGGTAAGATAACAGGTGAGGTGTAATATCCCAGTATACAGTATAATACAGGTGAGATAACAGGTGAGGTGTAATATCCCAGTATACAGTATAATACCGGAGAGATAACAGGTGAGGTGTAATATCCCAGTATACAGTATAATACCGGAGAGATAACAGGTGCGGTGTAATATCCCAGTATACAGTATAATACCGGAGAGATAACAGGTGAGGTGTAATATCCCAGTATACAGTATAATACAGGTAAGATAACAGGTGAGGTGTAATATCCCAGTATACAGTATAATACAGGTGAGATAACAGGTGAGGTGTAATATCCCAGTATACAGTATAATACAGGTGAGATAACAGGTGAGGTGTAATATCCCAGTATACAGTATAATACAGGTGAGATAACAGGTGAGGTGTAATATCCCAGTATACAATAATACAGGTGAGATAACAGGTGAGGTGTAATATCCCAGTATACAGTATAATACAGGTGAGATAACAGGTGAGGTGTAATATCCCAGTATACAGTATAATACAGGTGAGATAACAGGTGAGGTGTAATATCCCAGTATACAGTATAATACAGGTGAGATAACAGGTGCGGTGTAATATCCCAGTATACAGTATAATACAGGTGAGATAACAGGTGAGGTGTAATATCCCAGTATACAGTATAATACAGGAGAGATAACAGGTGAGGTGTAATATCCCAGTATACAGTATAATACAGGTGAGATAACAGGTGAGGTGTAATATCCCAGTATACAGTATAATACAGGTGAGATAACAGGTGAGGTGTAATATCCCAGTATACAATAATACAGGTGAGATAACAGGTGAGGTGTAATATCCCAGTATACAGTATAATACAGGTGAGATAACAGGTGAGGTGTAATATCCCAGTATACAGTATAATACAGGTGAGATAACAGGTGAGGTGTAATATACCAGTATACAGTATAATACAGGTGAGATAACAGGTGAGGTGTAATATCCCAGTATACAGTATAATACAGGAGAGATAACAGGTGAGGTGTAATATCCCAGTATACAGTATAATACAGGTGAGGTGTAATATCCCAGTATACAGTATAATACAGGTGAGATAACAGGTGAGGTGCAATATCCCTATATACAGTATAATACAGGTGATATATCAGGTGCGGTGTAATATCCCAGTATACAGTATAATACAGGTGAGATAACAGGTGAGGTGTAATATCCCAGTATACAATAATACAGGTGAGATAACAGGTGAGGTGTAATATCCCAGTATACAGTATAATACAGGTGAGATAACAGGTGAGGTGTAATATCCCAGTATACAGTATAATACAGGTGAGATAACAGGTGAGGTGTAATATCCCAGTATACAGTATAATACAGGTGAGATAACAGGTGAGGTGTAATATCCCAGTATACAGTATAATACAGGTGAGATAACAGGTGAGGTGTAATATCCCAGTATACAATAATACAGGTGAGATAACAGGTGAGGTGTAATATCCCAGTATACAGTATAATACAGGTGAGATAACAGGTGAGGTGTAATATCCCAGTATACAGTATAATACAGGTGAGATAACAGGTGAGGTGTAATATACCAGTATACAGTATAATACAGGTGAGATAACAGGTGAGGTGTAATATCCCAGTATACAGTATAATACAGGAGAGATAACAGGTGAGGTGTAATATCCCAGTATACAGTATAATACAGGTGAGGTGTAATATCCCAGTATACAGTATAATACAGGTGAGATAACAGGTGAGGTGCAATATCCCTATATACAGTATAATACAGGTGATATATCAGGTGCGGTGTAATATCCCAGTATACAGTATAATACAGGTGAGATAACAGGTGAGGTGTAATATCCCAGTATACAATAATACAGGTGAGATAACAGGTGAGGTGTAATATCCCAGTATACAGTATAATACAGGTGAGATAACAGGTGAGGTGTAATATCCCAGTATACAGTATAATACAGGTGAGATAACAGGTGAAGTGTAATATCCCAGTATACAGTATAATACAGGTGAGATAACAGGTGAGGTGTAATATCCCAGTATACAGTATAATACAGGTGAGATAACAGGTGAGGTGTAATATCCCAGTATACAGTATAATACAGGTGAGATAACAGGTGAGGTGTAATATCCCAGTATACAGTATAATACAGGTGAGATAACAGGTGAGGTGTAATATCCCAGTATACAGTATAATACAGGTGAGATAACAGGTGAGGTGTAATATCCCAGTATACAGTATAATACAGGTGAGATAACAGGTGAGGTGTAATATCCCAGTATACAGTATAATACAGGTGAGATAACAGGTGAGGTGTAATATGCCAGTATACAGTATAATACAGGTGAGATAACAGGTGAGGTGTAATATCCCAGTATACAGTATAATACAGGTGAGATAACAGGTGAGGTGCAATATCCCTATATACAGTATAATACAGGTGAGATAACAGGTGAGGTGTAATATCCCAGTATACAGTATAATACAGGTGAGATAACAGGTGAGGTGTAATATCCCAGTATACAGTATAATACAGGTGAGATAACAGGTGAGGTGTAATATCCCAGTATACAGTATAATACAGGTGAGATAACAGGTGAGGTGCAATATCCCTATATACAGTATAATACAGGTGAGATAACAGGTGAGGTGTAATATCCCAGTATACAGTATAATACAGGTGAGATAACAGGTGAGGTGTAATATCCCTATATACAGTATAATACAGGTGAGATAACAGGTGAGGTGTAATATCACAGTATACAGTATAATACAGGTGAGATAACAGGTGAGGTGTAATATCCCAGTATACAGTATAATACAGGTGAGATAACAGGTGAGGTGTAATATCCCAGTATACAGTATAATACAGGTGAGATAACAGGTGAGGTGTAATATCCCAGTATACAGTATAATACAGGTGAGATAACAGGTGAGGTGTAATATGCCAGTATACAGTATAATACAGGTGAGATAACAGGTGAGGTGTAATATCCCTATATACAGTATAATACAGGTGAGATAACAGGTGAGGTGTAATATCCCAGTATACAGTATAATACAGGTGAGATAACAGGTGAGGTGTAATATCCCTATATACAGTATAATACAGGTGAGATAACAGGTGAGGTGTAATATCCCAGTATACAGTATAATACAGGTGAGATAACAGGTGAGGTGTAATATCCCTATATACAGTATAATACAGGTGAGATAACAGGTGAGGTGTAATATCCCAGTATACAATAATACAGGTGAGATAACAGGTGAGGTGTAATATCCCAGTATACAGTATAATACAGGTGAGATAACAGGTGAGGTGTAATATCCCAGTATACAGTATAATACAGGTGAGATAACAGGTGAGGTGTAATATCCCAGTATACAGTATAATACAGGTGAGATAACAGGTGAGGTGTAATATCCCAGTATACAGTATAATACAGGTGAGATAACAGGTGAGGTGTAATATCCCAGTATACAGTATAATACAGGTGAGATAACAGGTGAGGTGTAATATCCCAGTATACAGTATAATACAGGTGAGATAACAGGTGAGGTGTAATATCCCAGTATACAGTATAATACAGGTGAGATAACAGGTGAGGTGTAATATCCCAGTATACAGTATAATACAGGTGAGATAACAGGTGAGGTGTAATATCCCAGTATACAGTATAATACAGGTGAGATAACAGGTGAGGTGTAATATGCCAGTATACAGTATAATACAGGTGAGATAACAGGTGAGGTGTAATATCCCAGTATACAGTATAATACAGGTGAGATAACAGGTGAGGTGCAATATCCCTATATACAGTATAATACAGGTGAGATAACAGGTGAGGTGTAATATCCCAGTATACAGTATAATACAGGTGAGATAACAGGTGAGGTGTAATATCCCAGTATACAGTATAATACAGGTGAGATAACAGGTGAGGTGTAATATCCCAGTATACAGTATAATACAGGTGAGATAACAGGTGAGGTGCAATATCCCTATATACAGTATAATACAGGTGAGATAACAGGTGAGGTGTAATATCCCAGTATACAGTATAATACAGGTGAGATAACAGGTGAGGTGTAATATCCCTATATACAGTATAATACAGGTGAGATAACAGGTGAGGTGTAATATCACAGTATACAGTATAATACAGGTGAGATAACAGGTGAGGTGTAATATCCCAGTATACAGTATAATACA
The DNA here is from genome assembly GCF_051348905.1 of Ranitomeya variabilis. Lineage (NCBI taxonomy): Eukaryota > Metazoa > Chordata > Amphibia > Anura > Dendrobatidae > Ranitomeya > Ranitomeya variabilis. Next base: position 3,454,779 of record NC_135237.1, on the reverse strand, counting down.
GGTGAGATAACAGGTGAGGTGTAATATCCCAGTATACAGTATAATACAGGTGAGATAACAGGTGAGGTGTAATATCCCAGTATACAGTATAATACAGGTGAGATAACAGGTGAGGTGTAATATGCCAGTATACAGTATAATACAGGTGAGATAACAGGTGAGGTGTAATATCCCTATATACAGTATAATACAGGTGAGATAACAGGTGAGGTGTAATATCCCAGTATACAGTATAATACAGGTGAGATAACAGGTGAGGTGTAATATCCCTATATACAGTATAATACAGGTGAGATAACAGGTGAGGTGTAATATCCCAGTATACAGTATAATACAGGTGAGATAACAGGTGAGGTGTAATATCCCTATATACAGTATAATACAGGTGAGATAACAGGTGAGGTGTAATATCCCAGTATACAGTATAATACAGGTGAGATAACAGGTGAGGTGCAATATCCCAGTATACAGTATAATACAGGTGAGATAACAGGTGAGGTGTAATATCCCAGTATACAGTATAATACAGGTGAGATAACAGGTGAGGTGTAATATCCCAGTATACAGTATAATACAGGTGAGATAACAGGTGAGGTGTAATATCCCAGTATACAATATAATACTGGAGAGATAACAGGTGAGGTGTAATATCCCAGTATACAGTATAATACAGGTGAGATAACAGGTGAGGTGTAATATCACAGTATACAGTATAATACAGGTGAGATAACAGGTGAGGTGTAATATCCCAGTATACAGTATAATACAGGTGAGATAACAGGTGAGGTGTAATATCACAGTATATAATAATACAGGTGAGATAACAGGTGAGGTGTAATATCCCAGTATACAGTATAATACAGGTGAGATAACAGGTGAGGTGTAATATCCCAGTATACAGTATAATACAGGTGAGATAACAGGTGAGGTGTAATATCCCAGTATACAATAATACAGGTGAGATAACAGGTGAGGTGTAATATCCCAGTATACAGTATAATACAGGTGAGATAACAGGTGAGGTGTAATATCCCAGTATACAGTATAATACAGGTGAGATAACAGGTGAGGTGTAATATCACAGTATATAATAATACAGGTGAGATAACAGGTGAGGTGTAATATCCCAGTATACAGTATAATACAGGTGAGATAACAGGTGAGGTGTAATATCCCAGTATACAGTATAATACAGGTGAGATAACAGGTGAGGTGTAATATCACAGTATACAATATAATACAGGTGAGATAACAGGTGAGGTGTAATATCCCAGTATACAGTATAATACAGGTGAGATAACAGGTGAGGTGTAATATCCCTATATACAGTATAATACAGGAGAGATAACAGGTGAGGTGTAATATCCCAGTATACAGTATAATACAGGTGAGATAACAGGTGAGGTGTAATATCCCAGTATACAGTATAATACTGGTGAGATAACAGGTGAGGTGCAATATCCCTATATACAGTATAATACAGGTGAGATAACAGGTGAGGTGTAATATCCCAGTATACAGTATAATACAGGTGAGATAACAGGTGAGGTGTAATATCCCTATATACAGTATAATACAGGTGAGATAACAGGTGAGGTGTAATATCCCAGTATACAGTATAATACAGGTGAGATAACAGGTGAGGTGTAATATCCCAGTATACAGTATAATACAGGTGAGATAACAGGTGAGGTGTAATATCCCAGTATACAGTATAATACAGGTGAGATAACAGGTGAGGTGCAATATCCCTATATACAGTATAATACAGGTGATATATCAGGTGCGGTGTAATATCCCAGTATACATATATTACTACATACAAGTCCTCCATATCCTCATTATTGTGTCTGGCTCTCCTCTCCACAGTTGGATGGTGATGATGTGCAACCGATCTTCGACGAGCAGGAGGGGGTGGATGAATATAATGAGATGCCGATGCCAGTATAAGTGTTTCTTGTGCCTTGGAAGTTGTGGATGTCGTCCAGCACATGGTTGCCTCTTCATAAGATCACACCTTGAACAATCCAACTTTCTGCAGTCAAGCATAGAAGCAATTTCAGCATGAGAGGGAGGGGCTAGGCTCCTCATGGGAGGGCTGTTCAGTAGATGGAACTCTGCAGAGGTGGAGCTTTCTGTGTGTCTATGTAGACATTATATGTGATTATCAGGTGGCTCTTGGAGACATCACTGTTACCTTAAATTGGACTCCGCGCAGAACGAAGCTGCCTTCTCCACTGGATATTATGCCCTGTGCTCCATGTGTGACCCCTGTAGTGGGAATACAGAACGCTACGGGGCAGTGATCATATCAGCAGGGGGCAGCATGATGATACCCAGTGATATTACACAGATGGAACATCTGCTTCTCCCCTGCATCATTATGGAGCGGCAGCAAACTACGACTGACCCCAGGAAACCATCTACAGATCTGAGGGACAAGCTGCCATCGGCTATGGAACTACTGGGTGAATGATTGCTGTACAATATATTATCCCCGTGTTGTGTCTTCTGTGTCACCTCCAACATACATGTTACACACAAGGACAACATTGTTGGTTTTTCTTACATTTACATAAGGAACCTACAATGGTTACTGAAATAACTGGAAACGTACTTGTCAATGTACATTTACTGAATATCAGTGACAACAATTAGAAATTGGTTTTGGTTTCTTTATTTTTTCTCCGGTGAACCACAATTTACAGGCAAACGAATGAAAATATCCTGGACAAAATTGCACCCATTAAAGAGATTTAGAATAATGTGACCATAGGGACCTGTGATACTGAGGTAATTAGCATGGTGTTGAGATCAGTCACCTGTTTGGAGGATGAAAAGTAGTCACTGTGCTGTTTGGTATCATGGTGTGTACCCCACTGAACATGGAGCAGAGAAAGCGGAGGAGAGCGCTGGCTCAGGAGATTAGACAAATATGAGATAGACAAACCTGTTAAGAGGTAAAGGCTCTAAGATGTCTCTTCACAGCTGGATGTTCCTGTTACTACAGCTGCACACATTCAGAAATGAAAGGTTTATGAGACTGTAGACAACTTTCCTGGATGCAGCTTTCAGAGTGATTACAGGAGAGCTCCAAAGTAAAGATCCGTCTGTCTCAGGTCGCACCATCAGGTGACAACAGGGAAGTTCTGGGGCAGCTCTGCTGTATCTAACACATGGAGGAGCAGGGGTTGTTCTTGGGCAGATCTGCTGTATCTAACACATGGAGGAGCAGGGGGTGTTCTGGGGCAGCTCTGCTGTATCTAAAACATGGCGGTGCGGGGGGTGTTCTGGGGCAGATCTGCTGTATCTAACACATGGAGGAGCGGGGGGTGTTCTGGGGCAGCTCTGCTGTATCTAACACATGGAGGAGCAGGGGGTGTTCTGGGGCAGCTCTGCTGTATCTAACACATGGAGGAGCGGGGGGTGTTCTGGGGCAGCTCTGCTGTATCTAACACATGGAGGAGCGGGGGGTGTTCTGGGGCAGCTCTGCTGTATCTAACACATGGAGGAGCGGGGGGTGTTCTGGGGCAGCTCTGCTGTATCTAACACATGGAGGAGCGGGGGGTGTTCTGGGGCAGCTCTGCTGTATCTAACATATGGAGGAGCGGGGGGTGTTCTGGGGCAGCTCTGCTGTATCTAACACATGGAGGAGCGGGGGGTGTTCTGGGGCAGCTCTGCTGTATCTAACACATGGAGGAGCAGGGGGTGTTCTGGGGCAGCTCTGCTGTATCTAACACATGGAGGAGCGGGGGGTGTTCTGGGGCAGCTCTGCTGTATCTAACACATGGAGGAGCGGGGGGTGTTCTGGGGCAGCTCTGCTGTATTTAACACATGGAGGAGCGGGGGGTGTTCTGGGGCAGCTCTGCTGTATCTAACACATGGAGGAGCGGGGGGTGTTCTGGGGCAGCTCTGCTGTATCTAACACATGGAGGAGCGGGGGGTGTTCTGGGGCAGCTCTGCTGTATCTAACACATGGAGGAGCGGGGGGTGTTCTGGGGCAGCTCTGCTGTATCTAACACATGGAGGAGCGGGGGGTGTTCTGGGGCAGCTCTGCTGTATCTAACACATGGAGGAGCGGGGGGTGTTCTGGGGCAGCTCTGCTGTATCTAACATATGGAGGAGCGGGGGGTGTTCTGGGGCAGCTCTGCTGTATCTAACACATGGAGGAGCGGGGGGTGTTCTGGGGCAGCTCTGCTGTATCTAACACATGGAGGAGCAGGGGGTGTTCTGGGGCAGCTCTGCTGTATCTAACACATGGAGGAGCGGGGGGTGTTCTGGGGCAGCTCTGCTGTATCTAACACATGGAGGAGCGGGGGGTGTTCTGGGGCAGCTCTGCTGTATTTAACACATGGAGGAGCGGGGGGTGTTCTGGGGCAGCTCTGCTGTATCTAACACATGGAGGAGCGGGGGGTGTTCTGGGGCAGCTCTGCTGTATCTAACACATGGAGGAGCGGGGGGTGTTCTGGGGCAGCTCTGCTGTATCTAACACATGGAGGAGCGGGGGGTGTTCTGGGGCAGCTCTGCTGTATCTAACACATGGAGGAGCGGGGGGTGTTCTGGGGCAGCTCTGCTGTATCTAACACATGGAGGAGCGGGGGGTGTTCTGGGGCAGCTCTGCTGTATCTAAAACATGGCGGTGCGGGGGGTGTTCTGGGGCAGATCTGCTGTATCTAACACATGGAGGAGCAGGGGGTGTTCTGGGGCAGCTCTGCCGTATCTAACACATGGAGGAGCGGGGGTTGTTCTTGGGCAGATCTGCTGTATCTAACACATGGAGGAGCGGGGGGTGTTCTGGGGCAGCTCTGCCGTATCTAACACATGGAGGGGCGGGGGATGTTCTGGGGCAGCTCTGCTGTATCTAACACATGGAGGAGCAGGGGTTGTTCTTGGGCAGATCTGCTGTATCTAACACATGGAGGAGCAGGGGGTGTTCTGGGGCAGCTCTGCTGTATCTAAAACATGGCGGTGCGGGTGGTGTTCTGGGGCAGATCTGCTGTATCTAACACATGGAGGAGCAGGGGGTGATCTGGGGCAGCTCTGCCGTATCTAACACATGGAGGGGCGGGGGGTGTTCTTGGGCAGATCTGCTGTATCTAACACATGGAGGAGCGGGGGGTGTTCTGGGGCAGCTCTGCTGTATCTAACACATGGAGGAGCGGGGGGTGTTCTGGGGCAGCTCTGCTGTATCTAACACATGGAGGAGCGGGGGGTGTTCTGGGGCAGCTCTGCTGTATCTAAAACATGGCGGTGCGGGGGGGTGTTCTGGGGCAGCTCTGCTGTATCTAACACATGGAGGAGCAGGGGTTGTTCTTGGGCAGATCTGCTGTATCTAACACATGGAGGAGCGGGGGGTGTTCTGGGGCAGCTCTGCCGTATTTAACACATGGAGGGGCGGGGGGTGTTCTGGGGCAGCTCTGCTGTATCTAACACATGGAGCAGCGGGGGGTGTTCTGGGGTAGCTCTGCCGTATTTAACACATGGAGGGGCGGGGGGTGTTCTGGGGCAGCTCTGCTGTATCTAACACATGGAGGAGCAGGGGGTGTTCTGGGGCAGCTCTGCTGTATCTAAAACATGGCGGTGCGGGGGGGTGTTCTGGGGCAGATCTGCTGTATCTAACACATGGAGGAGCAGGGGGTGATCTGGGGCAGCTCTGCTGTATCTAACACATGGAGGAGCAGGGGGTGTTCTGGGGCAGATCTGCTGTATCTAACACATGGAGGAGCAGGGGGTGTTCTGGGGCAGCTCTGCTGTATCTAAAACATGGCGGTGCGGGGGGGTGTTCTGGGGCAGATCTGCTGTATCTAACACATGGAGGAGCAGGGGGTGATCTGGGGCAGCTCTGCTGTATCTAACACATGGAGGAGCAGGGGGTGTTCTGGGGCAGATCTGCTGTATCTAACACATGGAGGGGCGGGGGGTGTTCTGGGGCAGCTCTGCTGTATCTAAAACATGGCGGTGCGGGGGGTGTTCTGGGGCAGATCTGCTGTATCTAACACATGGAGGAGCAGGGGGTGTTCTGGGGCAGCTCTGCCGTATTTAACACATGGAGGGGTGGGGGGTGTTCTGGGGCAGATCTGCTGTATCTAACACATGGAGGGGCGGGGGGTGTTCTGGGGCAGCTCTGCCGTATTTAACACATGGAGGGGCGGGGGGTGTTCTGGGGCAGCTCTGCTGTATCTAACACACGGAGGAGCGGGGGGTGTTCTGGGGCAGCTCTGCTGTATCTAACACATGGAGGAGCAGGGGGTGTTCTGGGGCAGATCTGCTGTATCTAACACATGGAGGAGCAGGGGGTGTTCTGCTGTATCTAAAACATGGCGGTGCGGGGGGTGTTCTGGGGCAGATCTGCTGTATCTAACACATGGAGGAGCAGGGGGTGTTCGGGGGCAGCTCTGCCGTATCTAACACATGGAGGGGCGGGGGGTGTTCTTGGGCAGATCTGCTGTATCTAACACATGGAGGAGCGGGGGGTGTTCTGGGGCAGCTCTGCTGTATCTAACACATGGAGGAGCGGGGGGTGTTCTGGGGCAGCTCTGCTGTATCTAACACATGGAGGAGCGGGGGGTGTTCTGGGGCAGCTCTGCTGTATCTAAAACATGGCGGTGCGGGTGGTGTTCTGGGGCAGATCTGCTGTATCTAACACATGGAGGAGCAGGGGGTGATCTGGGGCAGCTCTGCCGTATCTAACACATGGAGGGGCGGGGGGTGTTCTTGGGCAGATCTGCTGTATCTAACACATGGAGGAGCGGGGGGTGTTCTGGGGCAGCTCTGCTGTATCTAACACATGGAGGAGCGGGGGGTGTTCTGGGGCAGCTCTGCTGTATCTAACACATGGAGGAGCGGGGGGTGTTCTGGGGCAGCTCTGCTGTATCTAACACATGGAGGAGCAGGGGGTGTTCGGGGGCAGCTCTGCCGTATCTAACACATGGAGGGGCGGGGGGTGTTCTGGGGCAGATCTGCTGTATTTAACACATGGAGGAGCAGGGGGTGTTCTGGGGCAGCTCTGCTGTATCTAAAACATGGCGGTGCGGGTGGTGTTCTGGGGCAGATCTGCTGTATCTAACACATGGAGGAGCAGGGGGTGATCTGGGGCAGCTCTGCCGTATCTAACACATGGAGGGGCGGGGGGTGTTCTGGGGCAGATCTGCTGTATCTAACACATGGAGGAGCAGGGGGTGTTCTGGGGCAGCTCTGCTGTATCTAACACAAGGAGGAGCGGGGGGGTGTTCTGGGGCAGATCTGCTGTATCTAACACATGGAGGAGCAGGGGGTGTTCTGGGGCAGCTCTGCTGTATCTAAAACATGGCGGTGCGGGGGGTGTTCTGGGGCAGATCTGCTGTATTTAACACATGGAGGAGCAGGGGGTGTTCTGGGGCAGCTCTGCCGTATCTAACACATGGAGGGGCGGGGGGTGTTCTGGGGCAGATCTGCTGTATTTAACACATGGAGGGGCGGGGGGTGTTCTGGGGCAGATCTGCTGTATCTAAAACATGGCGGTGCGGGTGGTGTTCTGGGGCAGATCTGCTGTATCTAACACATGGAGGAGCGGGGGGTGTTCTGGGGCAGCTCTGCCGTGTCTAACACATGGAGGGGCGGGGGGTGTTCTGGGGCAGCTCTGCTGTATCTAACACAAGGAGGAGCAGGGGGTGTTCTGGGGCAGCTCTGCTGTATCTAACACATGGAGGGGCGGGGGGTGTTCTGGGGCAGCTCTGCCGTATCTAACACATGGAGGAGCAGGGGGTGTTCTGGGGCAGCTCTGCTGTATCTAACACAAGGAGGAGCGGGGGGTGTTCTGGGGCAGATCTGCTGTATCTAACACAAGGAGGAGCGGGGGGTGTTCTGGGGCAGATCTGCTGTATTTAACACATGGAGGAGCAGGGGGTGTTCTGGGGCAGCTCTGCTGTATCTAAAACATGGCGGTGCGGGGGGTGTTCTGGGGCAGATCTGCTGTATCTAACACATGGAGGAGCAGGGGGTGTTCTGGGGCAGCTCTGCTGTATCTAAAACATGGCGGTGCGGGGGGTGTTCTGGGGCAGCTCTGCCGTATCTAACACATGGAGGGGCGGGGGGTGTTCTGGGGCAGCTCTGCTGCATCTGACACAAGGAGGAGCGGGGGGTGTTCTGGGGTGGCCCTGCTGCATCTGGTATATGGAGGAGCTGGGGGATGCTCTAGGGCGACTCCGCTGAATCTGACACACGGAGGAGCTCGGGTAATGTTTTCAGGTGGCTCTGCTGCATTTAACACATGGAGGAGCTTGGGGATGTTCTGGAGTGGCTCTGCTGCATCTGTCACGTGGAGGAGCGGGGGAGATGTTCTGGGCGGGTCTGCTGCATCTGCCACATGGAGAAGTTCGTGGATGTTCTGGGTGGCTGTGCTGCATCTGGCATGTGGAGTATCTCGAGGATGTTCTGAAGCGGCTAGGCATCTGACACATTTAGGAGTGGGGGGATGTTCTGGGGTGGCTCTGCTGTATCTGACACATGGAGGAGTTGGGGTGTTCTAGGGTATCTCTGCTACATCTAGCACATTGAGGAGCAGGGTGATGTTCTTGGGAGGCTCTGCTGCATAGAACCATAGAATGTCAGAGTTGGAAGGGACCTCCTGGGTCATTGTGTTGAACCCCCTCTCAATGCAGGATTCACTAAACCATCTCAGACAGATGTCTGTCCAGCCTCTGTTTGAAGGCTTCCATTGAAGGAGAACTCACCACCTCTCGTGGCAGCCTGTTCCACTCATTGATCATCCTCACTATCAAAAAGGTTTTTTTAATATCTAATTTGTATCTTCTCCCTTTCAGTTTAATTCCATTCCTTCCCATGTTTCTATGTGCAAATGGGAATAATGATGATCCCTCTACACTGTGACAGCCCTTCAGATATTTGTAGACATGTCAGGGATCCCGGGTGTAACTACTGCCGGGAGGCTAATCGCCGCAGTAAGGGAGCCCAGAGCAGAACGGCGGAGAACTCACCGGGTAGCAAGCAGGACCTGAACCATGTGACAGAGGGGAGTGGCTATGGGTGGAGCCAGGCGCCGGAGAGTAGTCAAACATGCCGAGGTCAATAACCAGGAGATAAGTGAGGTACTGGAGGGTGAGACAGAAGGATAGTCAGGTCAGAAAGCCGAGAGAATCAAACAGACCAGATCAAGCACGGAGAGCGAACAAACAACACAGTATGCACATGCACACCAGGGGGTCAGGCACTCAGACAGAACTAAAGTATAAATGACAGAGAATCCTAGTCCAGATCCAAAAGGAGGCCACAACCAATTAACCCTGAGAGAGCAGGGCATTAACCCTGTCCAAACCATGACAGTACCTCCCTCTTAAGGGGGGCCACTGGACCCCCAGGCTTCTCAGGATATCTGGCATGGAAGGCCCGCATCAGACGATCGGTGCGCACCGAACTGGGCGGGACCCATGACCGATCCTCCAGAGAATACCCTTTCCAATTTATCAGATACTGGAGCTTCCAGCACACCCCACCGAAAGTCAATGATGCCCCCACCTCGTACTCCAGCTGTCCCTTTACCAATACTGGTGGAATATCGGATGAGGAATCTTCCCTAACCATCCCCACTGGCTTTAACAGGGACCAGTGGGAGACATTAGATATTTTCAAGGAGGTGGGCAGCTTTAGTCTGTAGGCCACCGGACTACCTCCACAATTTTGTATGGACCAATAAACTTGGGGCCCAACTTCATAGAGGGCATCTTAAGCTTGATATTACGGGTGGATAACCACACCTCCCCTACTACAAAGGCCGGACCTGGCCCCCTCCTCCTGTCTACAAATCATTTGTACCTTTTCTGGGATTTAGAGATGTTCGTCTGAACCTCCCTCCAAAGAGTTCTCAATTGATGTACCATGCATTTGGCTCCAGGACAACCTGAATCCATGCGGGAAAATTCCCCAAAATGTGGGTCAAACCTATAGTTGACCTGAAAGGGAGACTTTCTAGTGGACTGACTCACACGAGAGTTAAATGCAAATTCTGCCATGGCCAATACCTCACACCAGTCCTCCTGTCTGGAAGAGGCGAGGCATCTCAGAATTTGCTCTAAAGATTGGTTCGTGCGTTCAGTCTGTCCATTAGACTCCAGGTGATAGGCAGAGGAAAAAGACAGTGTAATCCCCAGCTTCTTACATCTCCAAAACCTGGCCACAAACTGCACATCTCTGTCTGACACCATATTCACAGGCACTCCAGGCAACTCAACTACATGCTGTATAAATAAGCGGGCCAAGGTTTCAGCAGACTGTAATGCGGGTAGAGGTACAAAGTGGGCTTGTTTGGAGAACCTATCCACCACCCATACCACTGAGTTGCCCCTGGAAGGAGGGAGATTTGTGATTAGGTCAATGGACAAGTGTGTCCATGGCCTATCCAAAATTGGCAAAGACACCAATTCCCCGGCCGGCCGGGTATGAGAACTCTTGGAACGGGCGCACACCCCACATGCAGTCACAAACTTTTTAATATCTGATACCATAGAGGGCCACCAGAAACCCCTAGAAACTGCCCCCTTCCACATGTAGCTGCAATCCCATGGTGGGCACTTAACACAGAATCGTGAAACTTCTGCAGGAGTCTGAGATGGGACCGTTCCAGTACAAACAATTTACCTGGTGGTTCAATACCAGGAGCCTGGGTTTGGACCTCCAAAATCTCTCTCTGCAAATCGGTAGAGATTTTAGCCACCACGACTCCTGGTTGAAGAATGGAGGAGAGGGGTTCTGGAGGGGACACAGAATCAAAGCTTCCGGAGATAAAGCAACAGCCTTAATATTTTTAGATCCAGGGCGGAATGTGATGGCAAATTGAAATCGAGAAAAAAAAAAAAGCGTCCACCAATCCTGTCTGGGAGTCAATCTCTTGGCAGACTCGATATAGGCCAAATTTTTATGATCAGTGATAACTGTAATAGGGTGGACGGCCCTCTCCAGGAAATGCCTGCATTCTTCAAAAGCCAATGTAACTGCCAACAATTCCCTATTGCCGACATCATTTCTCTCGGCTGGAGAGAATTTTTTAGATAAGAAGGCGCACGGGTTCAGATTAGTGAGTGTGGAAGGACCCTGAGACAAAACTGCCCCCACCTCATAAGCGTAAACCTCCACAATAAAGGGTCTTGACGGATCTGGTTGTACCAACACAGCAGCTGAAGTAAAACATTATTTCAGTGTCAGCAAATAATTTTTTGCAGTCAAGGACCAATTTTTCACATCAGCCCCATTTAGGGTGAGGTCCGTCAAAGGCTTTACAACCTGTGAAAAACCCTTAATGAACTTCCTATAGAAGTTAGCAAAGCCCAAAAATTACAGCAACCCCATTCAAGCCATGAGGCTGCACCCAATCCGTAATCGCCTGGATTTTCTTAGGACCCATGTGGAATCTCTCTCCTGACACAATTAAACCCAGAAAAGACAGTTTGTGCACAAAAAGTGAACATTTTTCCAGTTTAGCATATAAATGATTCTCTCCAAGTCTTCTAAGAACCATAAGCAAATGGTGCAAGTGGGTTTGACTGTCTGCTGAGTACACTAAAATGTCATCCAGGTAGATGACCACATAACGCCCAAATAGGTCAGAGAAAATAACATTAATAAAATTTTGAAAAACGGCAGGAGCGTTAGTGAGACCAAAGGGCATAACTAAGTTTTCAAACAGCCCCTCAGTCGTCAGTAACGCTGTTTTCCATTCATCCCCTTCCCGGACCATTATAAGGCTATAAGCCGCTTGTAGATCGACCTTAGAGAACCATTTGGCCCGTGAGTTGGTTACATAGATCAGGGGAAGAGGGTACATTTTTTTTACCGTAATTTTGTTCAGTTCCTGAAAGTCGAGGCACGGCAGCAAACCACCATGTTTCTTTTTTACGAAAAAGAACCCTGCTGCCACGGATGAAAATAAAAATAAAAAAAGGCCGAATATGCCTCTTGCGGAGACTCTCTGCTATATACTCCTTCATGGCTTGATGCTCAGGCCCGGACAAATTAAACAGGCAAGCCTTGGGTAACTTGGCTCCCGGGACTAAATCAATGGCACAATCAAAAGGTCTATGTGGTGGAAGCGCCTCAGCCTCGCTTTCGGAAAACACGTCTTCAAAGTCCTTCAGGTATTCCAGAATACCCTCCAGACTGACAGACAACACAGATACAGATTTTACAGGGGTGACAAGAGGTACCAGGTTACAACATATACCGTTATCCTTACATCCCCACTGAGGGATCTCACCTGTCACCCAATCAATGATAGGATTATGGCGTTGAAGACAAGGCATCCCTAGTACCAGTCCAGCAGGCAAATTATCTAGAACAAAACAACTTAATTTTTCCACATGAGTAGAACCCACTTTCAGAGAAAAAAACAACAGACATGAAACAAATTCCGTCCCGGGTGAGAGGAGACGAGTCAATAGCCACAATTTTAACAGGATTCTTAAGCCTGACAGTCCCTCTCTTATTAAGAGTCACCACCCGGGCATCGAGCAGGTTAATGGTAGAACTGCAGTCAAAGGCAGTGGTCATGACAGGACCGCCAGCAAGTTCCAATTCCACTTGAAGCAACAACTTAGCAAGTGAGGAAAAATGTACCTGGTAGTCTGGGTAACCTTCTTGACTGTTACCCACACTTAGGAATAAATTTAGCATGCACTCTGCCTAATTAAGGCGAGGTGCTGGTGTAATGGACCAGATGGCCCCAGAACCAAATAAATTTAAAGTTCACCGCACTCTCTTGTGGATATCATGCAAAAACTAAATTTATTACAACATAATCTGGGAGCGTAACAGAATCTTATACGATAAACGACATACAAGAAAATGTTTCGGCTCCACCGGAGCCTTTGTCACATAATCGTTGTAAATAAAGAAGAAACCAAATAAACAAAAGTCGTAGTGACCTTTTCCCCGGAAAAATTGTCAGGTAATTTTACCGGTGGTTCAGGGTTCATTAGGGACACATCAGTGGGGCCCCCATCCCAAGTCCCCAACGGAACAGGACCCTGTAGAGCGCCCGCCACATCTCTCTGCACCTGTTGGTGTGAGTGAATCAGGGCTTACAGCTCCCTGGACAGCTTATGCATAAATTGGGAGAGCTCATTAACCTGCTCCATGAGAGCCCGTACCGGATCCATCATAAACTTGTACTTCATCACCAGGAAGAGACTGTATGGTCAGTTATAATTTCAGGGAGCCGGGAGGCTAATCGCGGCTGTCACGGTTCACACCATGCTGCCATCAATATGTCACGGAACACAACAATATGTCAGGGATCCCGGGGAGGATATCATTATCGTCCCCACTACTCACACCAATTTGTCACAAACCGGGTTTGGTTGCCCCTGGTTCCTTCTGAAGCGGATTTATCTATATCCCACTTCCCAGTTCAGTTTTGGAACTTGCAGCTCTTTGGCGCTCCCTTTACCCTCAGGTCAGGTTAGGTACTGCACTTAGGGTAAATAGTCACCAGAAAGACTACCTGCTATGTACTGGCTATTGGGCACGCTACAGCGAGGGTAATATAACTACTCCCACACAGGCAGGAACAATAATTATCAATGCCGCCGGTCGCTGCAAAGACGCCCAATCGCACAGGACAAGGTATGCTGCCACCAGCTCTGATTTTCACAAGGATTAACAGGTCAGTAGCGTAATTCACCTCAGAGGAACCGACAGTTTGTTCATAGAGCAGGAAGAGACAGCTAGTAAATTTTATAGTTTACTCCAAAAAGGTAGGCAGTGTTTACAAAAGGTATAAAAAGATTTTACACTTTGACACAATCAAAGTATGTATGAAGCGATTACAAATAAAAAGGATTAAAACAGAAATGAACACTCACATATTGCTTAGATAATTCCAGGCTAACCATGCTGGTGGGAGGAGCCAGATGTGGTCTTGTTGCAGCAGCTTCCCAGGTAAGAATGAAGGCTGGGCTGAGTGCAGTAACAAACTTCTGGGCTTGTGTCATCACTAAATAGGCTGGTTTACCTGCACCCTCTCCCCTAGCTGCCAGGGTGCACATTTTGGTAACAAAACTTATAACAATCATAACTGGGTTTGAGAACCAAGCAGAATAACGGCACACATATCACTCATCTTATATTGAAATTAGCTTTTGTAATGATTCCAAACTCGGAGAAGCTATTCCACTCGGTTTAGAAATCCATTTCTCGGGTTCTTTTGGTGCTAGAATTTAGCAAAAGGCGCTGTAGCGAAGCTCTGTCAAAGCATGTTCCAAATATGTATCTGTCATATTTCTATCATACACTGGCGTCACATTATTGCTTCATTAATATCTCCCCCACATACAGCAAGCACATGGGTTTTTAGACAAAGACATTCCTTGCTAATTAACATTCCTACGGGAGGGGGAAAGGAAGGAGTGAGGAGAGAGTGTAGAGTTACAGGCAAGCCAGGGAATGTTCCAGTAGGTGTGATAACAAGGAAAATCATATGCCATTTTATACATTATCGTGACAGCTGCAGTAAGGAGCCCAGAGCAGAACGGCAGAGAACTCACGGGGTAGCAAGCAGGACCTGAACCATGTGACAGAGGGGGAGTGGCCAGGGGCAGAGACAGGCAGCAGGGTGCAAAGGAGGTGAGCGGTGCCGGAGAGTAGTCAAACGTGCCAAGGTCAATAACCAGGAGATAAGCGAGGTACTGGAGGGTGAGACAGAAGGATAGTCTGCACCCATAGACTTGCATTGAGTCAGGCACATCTACTGCAAAACCGCAGATGTAAAAAAGATTTGCGGTATAGCTGCAGGTGAGACGCTGCAGATCGGGAGGCGGGAGTGTGTGGGCAGAACTATGTGCGTGTCTGTGTGTGGGCGGGGTCTGCGGGCTGTCCGTGGGTCTGCGGGGGTCTGCCGGGGCATCTGCAGGGCTGTCCCGATGTGTGCGGGGGTGTGCAGCACTGTCCGGGGATTTGCGGGGCTGTGCATGTGTGTGTGCAGGCATCGTCTGACGGGACTACAAGTCCCATCGGGCTATGCCTGCTACAGTGACAGTGATTGACACATTAGCCAATGATGGGACAGTAGTAGTCCCATCATCCAGCTAACATGTTGAATGTAAAAAAAACAACATACACATATACAGTACAAACAGAACATACAATACAACACATACAACATACAGTACATACAACATACAGTACATACAACAAGAGTACATACAACAGAGTACATACTCACAAATCACCTTGATCCCGAAGCCCTCGATCACCTGTAAAAAATATTAAAATAATCAGCCAACAATACACTCCCTGATCCGCAGCAATCCAATTAATACGAGTGTCCCATGATGATCTCCCGTGGAGAGTTGCCACATCAGCTGATGCGACCACTCTCCAGGGGCTCCGGCGATACAATGATGGAAGGTATCCTTCCGCACTGTATCCCTCCGCTGTGAGTATAGTTCATACTCTCACTTGTGGCACTGCTGTGTGGGAAAATTCCCATGCAGCATTGCCATAAAGTGAGAGCAATGAACTCAGGTAACCTCTTCAGTGATGCACTGCAGGAGCCATTGTCTCCTATCAGTGTGTCACTGAAGGCCCTATAGAGCAGTAACATCTCCTGATGTCATGTATATATATATGAGGCATCGTGATTACTCGCTAATCCCGCCCCCTGCACAGTAGCCCCACCGCCCACCACATCACCACACAATCCCGCCCCCACCCCATTACCACACATAATCCCGTCCGCCCACATCACCACACACAATCCCGCCCGCACATTATCACACATAATCCCATCCCCCCACATTACCACATAATCCCGCCCCCCCACATTACCACACAATCCCGCCCCCCACATTACCACACATAATCACACATAATCCCACCCCCCACCACACAATCCCGCACCCCACATCATCACACATAATCCTGACCCCACATCACCACACACAATCCCGCCCCCACCACATCATCACACATAATCCCACCCCCCACACATAATCCCACCCCCCACACATAATCCCACCCACCACCACATCACCACATAATCCCACCCCCCACATTACCACACATAATTCCGCCCTCCACATTACCACACATAATCCCGCCCCACCACATCACCACACATAATCCCGCCCCCCACATCATCACACATAATCCCATCCCCCACCCCATTACCACACATAATCCCGCTCCCCCACATTACCACACATAATCCCTCCCCCCACCACCACATAATCCCACCCTCCACTACATTACTACACATAATCCCGCCCCCCACATTACCACACATAATCCCGCCCTCCACCACATTACCACACATAATCCCGCCCCCCACCGCTTCACCACACATAATCCCGCCCCCCACATTACCACAGATAATCCCGCTTCCCACATTATCACACATAATCCCGCCCCCCCACGAGGCTCTGTCCCCACACATTACCACACGAGGCTCCGTCCCCTCACATTACCACACGAGGCTCCGTCCCCACACATTACCACATGAGGCTCTGTCCTCACACATTACCACACGAGGCTCTGTCCCCACACATTACCACATGAGGCTCTGTCCTCACACATTACCACACGAGGCTGTCCCCCCACATTACCACACGAGGCTCCATCCCCACACATTACCACACGAGGCTGTCCCCACACATTGCCATACGAGGCTCCGTCCTCACACATTACCACATGAGGCTCCGTCCTCACACATTACCACACGAGACTCTGTCCCCACACATTACCACACGAGGCTCCTTTCCCCACATTACCACACGAGGCTCCGTCCCCACACATTACCACACGAGGCTCTGTCCCCACACATTACCACACGAGGCTCTGTCCCCACACATTACCACACGAGGCTCCGTCCCCCCACATTACCACACGAGGCTCCGTCCCCACACATTACCACACGAGGCTCTGTCCCCACACATTGCCATACGAGGCTCCGTCCTCACACATTACCACATGAGGCTCTGTCCTCACACATTACCACACGAGGCTCTGTCCCCACACATTACCACACGAGGCTCCTTTCCCCACACGAGGCTCCTTTCCCCACATTACCACACGAGGCTCCGTCCCCACACATTACCACACGCAGCACTTCCATTCTATGTAAATCAACCACTTCAGCCAAGGTAAACGCACATTTAATTGCATCCGCATTCTCCAAAACAAAATGAGCCAAGAAGAGTCGCCAGGTCCATCTCACAGGCCGCAGGAAAATCCAGACGATGCAGTAGCTGATCGACAACAACAATTTCGACTAAATCATAGGATTGTTGTCATTATTTACTTTAGTTTAATCACTAGCAGCGTTAATTAGATAGCAATGAGCGTGCCGAGCGTTAGCTGGCTGGAAACAGCTAGTTGTTCTATAGGGGAGATCGTCGTGGGACACTCGTTATTAATTGGATTACGGCAGACAGGGAGTATACGGTTTATTTATTATTTTTAATTTTTTGCAAGCAATCCAGGGCGTCGCAGGAATTAGGCGTGTTTGTAAGTATGGGGAAATTAAGAAGATTTAAATACTTTTTTCTGGCTGTGTCTTTTTTTTAACCCTTTCCTACTATAGGATTAATAATGGATAGGTGTCTTATTGACGCCTCTCCATTACTAACGGGGCTTAATGTCACCTTACAATACCAAGGTGACATTAACCCCTTATTACCCCATATCCCACCGCTACTCGGCAGTGGGAAGAGAGGGGCTAAGCGCTGGTATTGGCACATCTTACAGATGCGCCATTTCTGGGGCGGCTGATATTTGTAGCCGGGGGGGAAGGGCAAATATCCATGGCCCTTCTCTAGGCTATGAATATCAGCCCACAGCTGTCTGCGTAGCCTTTCTGGCTGTAAAATATAGGGGGACCCAACGTCATTTTTTGGGGGGTCCCCCTATTTTAATAGCCAGTATAGGCTATTCAGACAGCTGCAGGCTGATATTCATAGCCTGGGAAGGGGCCATGGGTATTACCCCCTTCCCAGGCTACAAATATAAGGCCCCCGGCCGTCGGCTTTCCCCCTCTGGCGCAGAAAATTGCGCGGGAGCCCATGCCATTTTTTTCCCTTTTTTTTAAATTAAACATATTGTTCATTAATAAACATCGCCTTGCTATTATATATCTATAGATAGATGTAGATAGATATATGGATAGACATATCTATCCATATGTCTATCTACATCTATCCATATATACATCTATGAATAGATATAGCTATCTCATTCCTTCTTTCTCTCATTCCTTCTATCTCATTCCTTCTATCTATCTCATATCTATCATCTATAGATAGAAGGAATGAGATAGGTGATAGAAGATAGATAGATATGAGATAGATGATAGATAGATATAAGATAGATAGATACATACATACATAGAAGGAATGAGATAGATAGATAGATATGAGATAGATGGATAGATAGATGGAATGAGATAGATAGATATGAGAGATGAGATTGATAGATAGAAGGAATGAGATAGATAGATGAGAGATAGAGATGATAGAAGGAATTAGATCGAAGGAATGAGATAGATAGATAGATGATAGATACATAGAAGGAATGAGAGATCTATAGATAGATGAGAGATTGATAGATAGAAGGAATGAGATAAATAGGAATGAGATAGATAGGTAGAAGGAATTAGATAGATAGAAGGAATGAGATAGATGATAGATAAAAGGAATTAGATAGGAGATAGATGATAGATCTATAGATAGATACATAGATAGAAGGAAAGAGATAGATAGATCTATAGATAGATAATATCTATCGATCTATGTATAGATCTATCTATCGATCTATCCATCTTATTCCTTCTATCTATAGATCTATCTATCATCCATCTCATTCCTTCTATCTATCTATATTTATATCTATCTATCTATCATCTATCTATCTATCTGTCTATCTGTGTGTAATGGAGTGTGGGTTGGACAAATGTAAAAGGGGAGGTTGGACAAGAATTGACATCACAAATCTTTTTTTTTTGTACAATAATAGATCTTTAATAAGCTTTCAAAAATGCATACAAATCCGCATTAAAAACAGCATCAAAACCACGCAAAAAAATATAGTTCTTACCGATAACGGTATTTCTCTGAGCCCATGACGGCACCACGGAGAGAGGGGATCCACCCACCAAGGACAGGAAACCTACAGATAAAAAGGCGGTACCACTCTCCCGCATCAGTTGTTTACATAGAGAACGATGGGAGACTACAAAAATTAGTTAGTTTTAACATTACTTAGTATAATTAAGATACCGCGTGCCTAAAATCAAATAGTCTATGACACTGTGTTGATGTGTACACCCATAAGTGAAGGGAGGGAATGTACGGGTGCCGTCAAGGGCTCAGAGAAATACCGTTATCGGTAAGAACTATATTTTTCTCTGTCGCCCATGACGGCACCACGGAGAGATTTGAATAGATTGTACATTCAGGGAGGGACCACTGCCTCTAGAACCCTTTTACCGAAGGTAAGGTCCGAAGAGGAGATAAGGTCCAATCTATAGTGCCTATAGAATGTGGAAGGTGATGACCAAGTAGCAGCTCTACATATCTGGTCTATAGAAGCTCCGGCCTTCTCCGCCCAAGAGGCTGCTACTGTTCTTGTAGAGTGAGCCTTGACCTCTCCTGGAGTGGACAGTCCATTTGCCGAGTATGATAGGCTGATAGCTTCCGAGATCCATCTCGCTAGTGTGGCTTTGGAGGCTTTTTTCCCCTTTCGGGGACCCTGGAAACACACAAACAGAGAAGCATCCTCCCTACTCTCCCTGGTGGCTTCTAAGTATTGCAGGAGGCATCTTCTGACATCTAATGTATGTAATATTTGTTCCTCCCTATTTTTAGGGTGGGGACAGAAGGAGGGGAGAGATATCTCCTGAGATCTGTGAAATCTGGAAGCCACTTTCGGGAGGTATGCTGGGTCTATCTTTAAAATGACCCTATCCTCTAAGAACTGCCCGTGGTGCCGTCATGGGCGAGAGAGAAAAATATAGTTCTTACCGATAACGGTATTTCTCTGAGCCCATGACGGCACCCGTACATTACATAGTCTTTTCTCCCAGGTAGATGGGAGATCTTCTCTACAAAGGGCACAGATTTTATGCTTAGTTTTTCCTAAGCTTTTCTTCCCCTATAAGAGAGACAAATAATAATCTTACTGCCTCTGACATTCACAAAGATCACTTACCACCTCCAGGACCCATAAATACCGGTTGGGGATGCTCTGTGTCCGTCTTTTTCCCTGACGCCGTGCTGGACTCCTTGCTATGCTGAGACCTTTGGCGTTCTTTACCGGTGGTATCCTGGTGTCCTTTCAGTTGTTGTCGTTTTTGCTGCTGCTGCTGCGACGACCCTGGAGGTGGTGATTCTGGCACGGGTGATGCTGGGTCACTCATACTGCCGTTGTTGCTGCGGCTGGTGCTGCCACTGTGGCGCCAATGCTGTGACACAAGGCTCACGCTGGCCAGAGGCTCGTACTGTTGCTTGGCTCGTGTTACAGATAACACTGCGGGTAACGCTGCGGAGCCGCTGGCAACTGATTCTGTTCCTTTTTTAAACGGGAGATTCCCGCCACTTTTTTTTTTTTTTAAATTTTTGCGCCTGCGCAGAGCTCATAGATTCGGCGCCGAGCGCCGTCCGCCGACGCTTGAGCAGATGCGCCTCCTTGCCAGCGCCCACGCCGATACTTAGATGCGCCCATCCGCCAGCGCCTGCGCAGATGTCCAGAGCCGACACCTGCGCAGATGCGCACAACGCCGGTGCGAGCGCCGACCCATCAAACGCCGGCGTCTGCGCAGATGCGCCCATCATTTGCGCATGCGCCGTAGCGGTCAACGCCGGCGCCTGCGCAGAAGCCTCCTCAGGCCCCCGCGCAGCCCCCGCCGGCGCCCGCGCAGCCCCCGCCGGCGTCTGTGCAGAAGCTCCCGCCGTCAGCGCCTGCGCAGAAGCGCCCCACTGGGGCCTGCGCAGCTCCCGTGCTCCTGCGCTATCGAGAGACTGGTAAGTCTCGGGCATGCGCCGTCGGACCAAGATGTCACCCTAGAAGCACCTATGGAGAGGAACCGGCTCCTTGCGGCCTTAATGCGCGGCTCTGCACGCCGGGTGGCGGTGCAGTGTGCAGGCTGACGCTTTTACAGGGAGGGCCACGCTACACCTCCCGCAACCACAGAGGGACCCCCCTGGATGTTGCAGCTGCTGCCTTTTACCTGGGGAGGTGACCGCGAACTCCATGTCACCTCCCCCACACACCCTAAAGGCCTACTAGCCCCAGCGGTGGTGCCTCGGGTAACCACACCAGCCGAGGCAGAGGGACCCCAGCTGCCTGAGTCGGACTGATTGGCCCCGGAATCCCACGTCGATCTTCTTTCTGGTAAGTCTGTAGGTTTCCCATCAAGGACAGGAAACCAACTGATGCAGGAGAGTGGTACCGCCTTTTTATCTGTAGGTTTCCTGTCCTTGGTGGGCGGATCCCCTCTCTCCGTGGTGCCGTCATGGGCGACAGAGAAAAATGCATCAAAAACGCACCTGCGTTTTCTGCCAAGAGATGCAGATTCAGTGTGGAAAAATCCGCAGGCAAATCTAAAACGTGTGCACATAGCCTTTTACAAATGTTAAACAACACTGGGGCCAAGACAGAGCCTTGTTGTACCCCACCACTTTTAACACTGGGGCCAGGACATAGCCTTGCGATACCCCACTTGAAACACTTTTTTCCAATTGGATGTGCAACCATTTATTACAACTCTTTGAGTACAATCACTGAGCCAGTTATGAATCCACCTAACCATAGCCTTGTCAATCTCATGCTTGGTCATTTTTTTAATAAGAATAGTATGAGATACTTTATCAAATGCTTTGCTAAGTTGAGATATAGTATATCTATCGCATTTACCTGATCCACCCAGTCAGTGATTTCATCATCAAAGGAAATTACATTAGCCTGGCATGACTTTATTGCTACAAACCCATGCTGACTCTGGTTAATTACTGTATTCTTATCCAAGTACTCATATACATTCTGTTTAATAATTTGTTCACAGATCTTTCCTTGTATAGAAGTAAGGCTCAGCAGGTTCACCCTGGCAGGACAACCCATCTGCATTGCCATACTCTGGCTTCATGGAGTTCCCACCTACCCGGTGCCTCAGGTAGTGGACCTCTCTCATGCCCATCTGGCACTTTCCTGGCTTGATGGTCAGACCGGCTCGGTGAATTCGCCTGAGCACCTCCTGAAGATGCTGCAGGTGTTAGTCCCAGGAGGAACTGAAGATGGCAATGTCATACAAGTATGCCACCGTGTACTTCTCCAGTCCGTGAAGCAGGTGATTGACCATCCGCTGGAAAGTGGCAAGGGCATTCTTCATGCCAAAGGGCATGACCGTGGACTTGTACAGTCCGAAGGGTGTGATGAAGACAGACTTCTCCTGTGTCTCGGTGCTCAGGGGAATCTGACAGTATTCTCGACTCAGATCCATTATGGTTAGGTATTTTGCACCAGCTAACCGCTCAAGCAGCTGCTCGATGCGCGGCATTGGGTGCGTGTCAGAGGCTGTGATGGCGTTGAGCCCCCTGTAGTCCACGCAGAACCGGGTGGTCCGATCCTTCTTTGGCACGAGAACTACAGGTGAGGCCCACGCGCTCTTTAACCGTTGAATCACCCCCAGCTATAACATCTAATCGATCTCCTGGCGCATAACCTGCTGCACCTCGTCGGACATCCGAAAGGGTGTTCGCCGTAGTGGGCCATGATTCCCGACGCCCACCTCGTGGACCACTAACATCGTCCTTTCAGGTCGATTGGAGAACACGGCCCGGAAGGGTTCCAGCGTGGTCCGCAACGGCTACCGCTGGGGTTCGATTAACAAAGCGCTTACCTCCACGTCCTCAATGAACCCATCAGCCTTGCCTTGGGCAAGCATGTCCAGGGGGGGGTCTTCCTCCCCGTCTTCGGGCAGGCTACAGACCGGTAGGACGTAAGGTTCATGTTCGTGATGAGTCTTCATCATGTTGACGTGAAAGGCTTCGCCAACCCAGAGTGTGGTCAAGCGTGATTACGTAGGTGACTGGGTTGAGCTGTTGGTGAACGATGTATGTGCCTTCCCAGGCTGCCTGAAGCTTATCCTTTGGTAGGGGACCAGCACCAACACCTTTTTGACCCACATGGTAGGTCCGCTCCCGGGCGTTCTGGTGGTACCAGTGCTTCTGATTAGCCAGAGCCTGCGTCATGTTGTCATGCACCAAGTGCGTCAAGGTCTGCATTTTGACACGGATGCGCATGACATACTCCACTATGGACACTTCAGAAGGGTTTGGCTCCTCTTCCCAGGATTCCCTTACTAACCCAAGGGGTCCCCAGACTCGCCTGCTGTACAGGAGCTCGAAGGGGGAGAACACTGTCAAGGCCTGCGGGACCTCTCGGTAAGCGACTAGCAGGTGTGGGAGGTACCGCTCCCAGTTGCGTCCTTGGTTCTCAACCAGCATGTGTAGCATCTGTTTGAGGGTACCGTTGAAGCACCCACACAAGCCATTGGTTTGGGGGTGATACGCACTCGATACCAGACGCCTCACCTGTATTCTCTTACAGAGAGCTGTGAATCCAGACCAAATAGAACACCATTAGTGTATAAATGCCGAAGTGAAACATAACAGTGTTGGTATCTCAGGCAGCCTCCTTCAAGGGGACACTCTTGAATGAAGTAATCAACCAGAGAAAAATAGGAGTACTATGTCCAAAAATATCGTAAAATATACAAATTTTATTGTCCATCACATAGTAACATAGTAAATAAATCACAATTAAAAGAAACATGCAAAATAGAGAGTGATCAGATGCAAATTGGCCACATGTGTCTCAGTATAAATATAGTACAGCAGTAAAGTGCCAAGTGCTCATATTGACAGAGGAAGCATAAGAAGTGTGACAAAGGAGCTAATTCAATCAGTCAGGTGTATATTTTTTGCTTAGTAGCAAACTCACAACACAAGTCCAAACTTAATTATGCTCACCCATCGTATGTTTAAAGGCCAGACCCGTGCCACGCAGCCACCGACGCGCGTTTCGCTGCTCTTTTTCAAGGTGTGGGCACCTCCTATTTTTCTCTTGTTGATTACTACAGAGAGACTCCATTAGGCGAGACATGAATTGGGTCCTTTGATCGGTAAGCATCTCCCTGGGAAATCCTAGAGGTGAAAAGATAGCAAACAGTGCATCCACCACCTTTTCTGTTCTAGTTGAGGACAGAGCCACTGCCTCTGGGTACCGGGTAGCGTAGTCTATCACACTGACATATTGCTTTCCAGAGCTGGGGACGGCCAGCGGGCCCACAATGTCCACCGCGATCCTCTGGAAAGGCTCCTCTATCACTGGCAAAGGGATCAGGGGAGCCTTAAGAGCAGGCCCTGCCTTCCCCACTCTTTGACAGGTGATACAGGAGCCGCAGTAGTTTGTCCCATCAGTCCCCATCTTGGGCCAGTAGAAGAACTGAGACAGCTGGGCCTTAGTTTTGCTGATCCCCCTAGTGTCCAGCGAGCAGCGAGCATGGGCAATCCGCAACAACTCACCCCTGAATTGGTATAGGACGACCAGCTGTCTTTCCCCCAACCACTCCTTTTGCGATTTTCCGGGTACTGTCTCCCGATACAACGTCCCTCGTTCCCAGAACATCCTCTCCTTATCAGTCACAGAGGTGGGCATGTCAGCAAGGAGTCTTAAATTCTCCAGGCTCGCATCTGAGTGCAGAGTGGCCTGGAACTCCTGGCTAGGGGAAGCCAGAAGCAACGTCAGGGTCCCTTCCCCACGGGAACCCTCTGGGACCTGCTCTGGGTCCATCTCTGGTTCAGTCACGCCTGTGACTGAGGAGGGTCCAGAAGGCAGAACGTTATCTGCGTTTCGGGCACACTGACTGGGGGTGACAGAAGCTACGTAGGCGGTCTCCCCGGGGATTTCCACAGACCCATCAGCCGGCGCTGCTATGGGTACTACCTCCCCATCCACCCCCAACATTCCAGGAGCAGTGCTACTTATGGGGCAGTTATCTTCCTCTGTGGCACTGATCAGTTGCACGGCATCACCTTTCTCACGGTTCCCATGCATCTCCCCATTTCCCTGAGCACCATCGCTTGCTCCTGTTAAGGGTTCCTCAGCCATCCCACCCCGCTGAGCGATGTGGCTGAGCACTCCTGGACCTGTGAACACATCATTCCAAGGAAACAAATGGTTATCAGGTAAGACATGCATATTTTCATCATCTGCATCATCAGTATTACTCTCGGCATTTTCTGAAAAATCATTATCAAGTGCATCATTAATCGGTAAAGCATTGTCAGGTAACACATGCAATTTCCCATCAGCATTCGATCGACGAGGGGAGTCAGGGACATAGTATGCAACCATTCTCCCCAAATCAGTCCCCAATAAAACATCAGTGGGCAAGTTATCAGACAGCCCCACTTCCTTCACCCCGCTCCCAGCACTCCAATCTATATACACCCGGGCCATTGGCAAGGGACAGCTGATGCCCCCAATCCCGCTGACCGTCAGGGTTTTCCCCGGAATGATCTCTTCAGGGGCCGCCAGTTCAGGTCAGATGAGGGTTCGTTCAGCCCCGGTGTCCTTGAGGCCTGTAGCGACATGGTCCCCCACGGTGACGTGCTGCACGTTGTCACACACCCTCCCAACCGCCCCACCCACCAAAAGAACTGCTGCATTAGGCCCTGGGGCCTTGGCTGTGGGGTTCTTCTGCTTCTCTGGACACAGGGCGCTGATATGACCAGTCTGTTTGCAGAACAAACACTGGCGAGGGTTGGTCGTAGGACTGATGCTGTTGGCAACAGGGACAGGACCTCTGGTGAGTTGGTTGGCAGGGGTAGTGGCGTTGGTTGCAGGCTTACCTCCTCTCCAACTGGCGGTGACTGGCTTCCACACTTCCAATCTACGGTTGGCCTCATAGGCATCGGCAATCTGCGCTGCTTTAGTCACATCTTTGGGCTTTCTGTCCATCACGAACTGTCGCACCTCATCTGGGCAAAGATATAAGAACTGGTCTTTGATCTTCAAGTCCAGCAGCTGTGCAAGGGTGGTCAATGACAGTCCATGGGTCCATTGGTCAAAGTGGGTCCCAAGTCCATGCGCCACATCGTTGTAACTCTCATGTGGGCCAAGATGGAGGTTCCGGAACTTTCTATGGTAAACCTCAGGTGTTAGCTGGTACTTGGTTATCAGAGCCTGCTTGATGGCCTCAGTCACCATCTTGTTCTTGAGGGAGAGCAGCAAACGCCTACAGAGCTTTGCCTCTTAGCCCTGGGGTCAGGTATTGGGCCCACTGATCCCCAGGCAGCCGATACTGTCCGCAGGCTTTCTCAAATGCCTGCAGAAAAGTGTCCTAATCCCCATCCTTTTCCATCACAGGAAAGTGCTCTGGCTGGGGTTTAGAGGTCTGAGCGTTGCTGGACTCACTGCCCAGCGTTGTGGATGGTACTGCCCCAAGTTGGGCCATCTGCAGTTCATGGGCCCTCCAAGCTTGGGCCTCTCACTCAGCTTTCCGCCTCCTCTTGGCTCTCTCGTGGTATTGTTGAATCAGCTGCAGACGTCTCTCTGTATCATCTGCGGAGCTTTGTTGCAGAGCCAGCTGCAGGCAAAAGTCCCCAAACCCCTGGTCGCAAGTAGGGCCGGCATTCAGCGGTTGGACCTTTGCTGCAGCATCATTTTTGCTGGTGCTGGCTTCTGTGGTCATTGGGCTCTGAGAGTGGTCTAGAGCGGCTTCCCATTGCACCAGATCCGCGACCAGTTGGTCTTTGTTTTTGCCTGCAAAGTCAATGTGCTGTGACCTGCACAAGGCAATAAGTGTGTCTCTGGTCTGCTTCTTATAAAAGGTTTCTCCCAGCACAACCATGGTTGCCAAATAAAAGATAGGATAGAAAAACAAAGAGAAAGGGAGGAGGTAATCGCAAGTATACATGGTATCGTCTCCGGACTAGTAAACACTGAGCTTGTTCTCTAAAACTTTTTTGCGCAGAGTCCTCTCCATAACTGCAAGTTTTTAGTGAAAGGATTGATTGCTCAAACCAGATCACTAATGCTCTATTATTCCACCGTGCTACCAACAATATGTCATGGATCCCAACATTATTTCAGGGATCCCGGGGAGGATACCTTTATCCCGGGGAGGATACTACTCACACCAATTTGTCACGAACTGGGGTTGTTTGGTTGCCCCTGGTTCCTTCTGAAGGGGATTTATCTATATCCCACTTCCCAGTTCCGGTTTGGATCTTGCAGCTCTCGGGCACCCCCTTTACCCTCAGGTCGGATTAGGTACTGCACTCAGGGTAATTAGTCGCCAGAAAGCCTGCCTGCTATGTATTGGCTATTGGGCACGCTGCAGCGAGGGCGAGATAACTACTCCTACTCAGGCGGGAACAATAATTGTCAACGCCGCCGGTCGCTACAGAGATTCCCAATCGCACAGAACTAAAGTATGCTGCCACCAGCTCCGATTTTCTAAAGGATTAACGGGTTTGGAGCCAACCCAAATCAGTGGCGTAATTCACTTCAGAGGGAGCAACAGTTCGTTTATAGAGCAAAAAGAGACACGCTAGTAAATTATATATATTACTCCATAAAAAGGTAGGCAGTGTTCACAATGTATAAAAGATATTATAAAGAAGACAATATCATGTGTACAATACAGATTACAAATAAAATAAGGATGAAAATGGAAAAACACTTACAAAGCGTTCAGATCATTTCACATCATCATGGCTGGCCTGTAGGCTTTGTAGAATCCACACATCAAAACACATGTCCCATCTATATATCAGCTACATCCCAAACACAAAGATGCTGCTGGAATGCTGTCTCCCTAAGATATTCTTAGCCCAAAACCCAGGCACTTCACTTAGACATCCTCTTTACTTACAACTATGGTAACTACTTTTATGCCTAACTTTCTGTGTGAACCGCGCATAAGTACGACACCATGCTCATGATGTTCTCCACGTCAGGAATATTGTAAATACAGGGTGCACTATAGCCGTTGAATAAAAAGAAAAGGTGCTAGGCTAAGTCCAATGTAATTCAACACCAAAAGAAAAGAAAAAAGAATGGACTAAATCAAGCCTGCACAACCATATACCAAAAAATACCAAAACATGTTTATTGAACACCACAAAAAAGACATTAAAAGCATCTAAAATACAACTATGTGTAAAACACCCCAATATATTCTCCTAGATATACAACAATAATATATAGCAGCCAACCATATTACACATATAGTGATATATATCACTGAACCTGAATATATAGTGTAAAAATACATTACCACATAGATGACAGAATGTGTGGCACCTAGGTCACTGGAAAGTGTAGCCCTAAAGGATTGAAAGAGACCTAGATAAATGAGGCAAGATTCCCCACTGGAAGATCTATAGAATCGGCATATCGCCGAATGGACACTTTACTGGATCCGCAATCCTGGTAAGTATAAATCAGCAAGTCAGGGAATAAGGCCAGAGCTGCAAAGTTACAAAGCCACATGCCATAAATGGCCGATCAGTGGTCAGGAGAGGGTGTAAACTTGCTGATTTATACTATACACATAGTTGTATTTTAGATGCTTTTAATGTCTTTTTTGTGGTGTTCAATAAACATGTTTTGGTATTTTTTGGTATATGGTTGTGCAGGCTTGATTTAGTCCATTCTTTTTTCTTTTGGTGTTCTCCACGTCAGGGGCATTCTTTTCAGTGTAAATATGGAACAATTACGTGAACCGCTTACCGAGAAATCCGCGCTTTGCACTTGTTGCGTCTTGTAGCTGCTAGCGCTTTCAGTGGGTGATAGATCTACCGATGGACATCCGGAATATATAATTCTTATCTTTCTAGCCCAAATCAGTGCCGCTATATATAATTTTAATAGAACAAAAAAACTCGGGGCTTCCACACCAGTTCTGGAGGAGGGAATGAGTAGTTTTCAGCTAAGCCATAAAACTGATCACAGAGTTGTATCAAAGTTGCACAGAGCATCTGCCATAGTGAGTGAATGCAGAGGGGGAGAAAGGGGGGGGTCGAAGCTGCAGCGTGTGTGTCTGTGCCACGGTACTTCCTATAACTAATCTCACATTATGACATTTTTACATTATCGTGACAGTATACATCACATAGGTCATATAGACTGCTGTGTAAACATCACATAGGACATATTATTTGTATAGCACCATTGATTCCATGGTGCTGTACATGAGAAGGGGTTACATACAAATTACAGAAAATCAATTACAGTAAGCAAACTAACAATTACAGACTGATGCAGAGGGCAAGGACCCTGCCCTTGCGGGCTTACATTCTACAGGATGGTGGGGAAGGAGACAACAGGTTGAGGGTTGCAGGAGCTCCGGTGTTGGTGAGGCAGTAGCTTCGGTAGTGGTGAGGAGGCAGCGTGGTCAGTGCAGGCTGTAGGCTTTCCTGAAGAGGTGGGTTTTCAGGTTCCGTCTGAAGGATCTGAATGTGGTTGATAGTCGGACGTGTTGGGGCAAAGAATTCCAGAGGATGGGGTATATTCGGGAGAAGTCTTGGAGGCGGTTGGGTGAGGAGCGAATAAGTGTGGAAGAAAGGAGGTCTTGGGAGGACCGGAGATTACGTGAGGGAAAATTAGGGTTAGTTCAGATTAGTTCAGAGATATATGGCGGAGACAGGTTATGGATGGCATTGTAGGTTAGTATTAGTCATTTGAACTGGATACGCTGAGGGAATGGGAGCCAGTGAAGAGATTTGCAGAGGGGGGAAGCGGAGGAGTAGCGAAGAGAGAAATGAATTAGTCGGGCAGCAGAGTTAAGGATGGAGTGGGGAGGTTCAAGGGTGTTAACAGGGAGGTCACAGAAAAGGATGTTGCAGTAGTCAAGGCAGGAGATGATGAGAGAATGCATAACATTTTTGGAGATTGATGGTTGAGGAAAGGACGGATTCTGGAGATACTTTTGAGCTGGAGGCAGCAGGAGGTGAAAAGAGCTTGGATGTGCGGTTTGAATGACAGGGCAGAGTCAAGGGTTACTCTGAGGCAGCGGACTTCCGGTACGGGGGAAAGCGTGATGTTGTTAATTGCGATAGATAGGTCAGGTAAGGAAGATCTGTGAGATGGAGGAAATATGATGAGTTCAGATTTGTCCACATTGAGTTTTAGGAAGCGAGAGGAGAATAAGGAGGATATGGCTGATAGACACTCTGGGATTCTGGACAGCAGAGAGGTGACGTTTTGGTAGATCCGAGTGTCATCAGCATAAAGGTGGGACTGGAATCCATGGGAATTTATGAGTTGTCCCAGGCCAAGTGTATAGATTGAGAAGAGTAGGGGTCCTAGAACAGAGGCTTGGGGGACTCCAACAGAGAGAGGGTGGGATGAGGAGGTAGTGTGGGAGCGGAAAACGCTGAATGTGCGGTTGGTGAGGTATGAGGAGATCCAGGATAGGGCGAGGTCTTTGATGCCAAAGGAGAGGATCTGTAGTAGGAGGCAGTGGCCAACTGTGTCAAAAGCAGAGGACAGGTCTAGAAGGAGGAGTACTAAGTATTGTCTGTTAGCTTTGGCTGTAAGTAGGTCGATAGGACATATAGACTGCTGTGTATACATCACATAGGACATATAGACACACGCCGCACCTCTCCGTGGGTGGAAGGGGGGAGACATATGCCGCACTTTTCTGTGGGTGGAAGGGAGGGACACACCTCCCCTTTGGTGGAAGGTACACATGCCGCACCTCTCTGTGGGTGGAAGGAGGGTGGGGGGGCACATGACGCACCTCTCCAAAAGAGAAAAGGGCAGGGGTGGAGTGGGGCTCAGCACACCTCTCCGAGGTTGGAGGGATGGGACATGCCAAATATCTCTGGAGGTGGTACATGCCGTACCTCCCCGTGGGTGGAAAGATGGGGGGAGCACATGACGCACCTCTGCGTGTGTGGAAGGGGGGACACATGCCGCACCTTTCCATGGGTGGAGGGGGGGACACATGCCGCACTTCTCCATGGGTGGAGGGGGGGGGGGGGGACACATGCCGCACCTCTCCGTGGGTGGAAGTGGGGGCACATGCCGCACTTCTCCATGGGTGAAAGGGAAAGGTGGGAGACGCATGCCGCACCACTCCATGGGTGGAAGGGGGGGACACATGCCACACTTCTCCGTGGGTGGAAGGTGGGACACATGCCGTACTTCTCTGTGGGTGGAAGGGGGGGGACACATGCCGCTCTTCTCCGTGGGTGTAAGGTGGGACACATGCAGCACTTCTCCGTGGGTGGAAGGTGGGACACATGCCGTACTTCTCCGTGGGTGGAAGGGGGAGGGACATGTGATGGTGGGATATGTTATGTGGTATCATTTTGTGTATATTTAGATTTTACTGATTATCATGGTGTTCTCTTGTAGGATGAGTTATTTGCCAATTGATGAATTGCTGTTATTTGCCATCTGATATCAGCCCCCACATTCCTGTACAGTTATCTCTCCACAGGGTCAGTGAATAATGTTGTTTGCTAATATGCTAATGACATGTTGACCTAGCTTGTTGAAACAATGAGCCCCTGTGACCCACTCCCCTAACATGTGAATGAGGAGGGAGACTTGTAAATATCAGGGAGGGGAGACACAGATCAGTCCTGTGTGGAATGATGATGTGTTCATAGCATATCAGAGAGAAAGAAGCGTATATGGACTATGCTATCCTCTGTCTGCTGGATTGTTGGACTTTTATCCTGTTACTGAACTGCATTCGTGTTCTGGACTATTTTATCCTTTGTGTGGTGGATCATATATGGACCTTTCGTATTTTTGCCTAAATAAAGGTCTTGGAATTGTTTTCTATACTCTAGCTCTGTTTATTGTGTGGTACCGGAGAAGGACCCGTGACAGGACACATGCCGCATCTCTCCATGGGGGAGGGGGGGGGGGGAAGAACACATGCTGCACCTCTCCGTGGGTGGAAGGTGGAACGCATGCCACACCTCTCCATGGGTGGGAGGGGGGGAACATGCCGTACTTCTCTGTGGGTGAAAGGTGAGACACATGCTGTACTTCTCCGTGGGTGGGAGGGGGGGGGGGGACACATGCCGTACTTCTCCGTGGGTGGAAGGGGGGACACACGCCGCACCTCTCCAAAAGAGAAAAGGGCAGTGGTGGAGAGGGGCACAGCACACATCTCCAAGGTTGGAAGGACGGGACACGCCAAATATCTCTGGAGGTGGTACATGCTGCTCCTCTCCTGTGTGGCACATGACACCTAAGAATTAAATGGTGACGGTGATCCCCCCATGATTGTGTCGGATGGGGCCATTACATTACATATGCAATGTGAAGCCATGGCCACACAAGATGTATGTGTGTGCAGTATTAGATCATGCGTGTGCATGCCCACCAGAACCCGCCACACAAGATAACAGGACACAGTCAGTTCTGATACATCTGTGTATTAGCCACACATCAGAGACATACAAGCCCTCCCCCCCAAGACACAAGAGTTGGGGCCTGGCCATTGTTTCTTACTTGTAGAGGCACAAGTGACGCCTTATTGGTAAAACCATGGCCGCGCGTTCGCTTCTTTGTTCGACTGTGGATGAGAATAAAGCTGAGAGTTGCCATATCTGCTGGTAAGAGCCAGCAGCGGCGGTGACAGGTAGTTCGCATCCTCCAGATGTGCCGCTGGCCTGGTCTCTCACACCATGATGGTGCTGCCGTCTTCACTAAAAATAATCCTCACGCCACAAGGAACACGGGAGTCTGAAAGTTGGCCCACGCACATCAGTGCAGGTCACCAGCGGGGTCCAGCCTTTGTGGTGGTCATCCTCTTAGAGGCGGCTGTGTGGGATGAACACTGCAGCTTCCAGGTGCCATGTGGTGCTGGCGGCAGGATTATCTACGGTAAGAGTAGAACACAAGGACCAATACAAACAGAGTCATGGCGCCCAGACACGCGGTGGCCGTGGCACTGAACACATGCGGGTACTGGATCACGCAGTACCACAGGATGCCTAGGAGGAGTAGGAATAATGGAACCATGAGGCTGCCGATGTTCACAGAGTCCTGGGATGGCTCGTCACCACCAAGGACAGAGGCTGGGGCATGCTGGGAAAGATGACAGTGCAACACACATCCGTCAGCAAGCTGGAGCGACGCCACAGTTTGAGAATCATCCCGCAGGAGCTGCCCCTGATAAATAAGGCGGACGAGCGACTCCTGGTCCGGAAACTGACTCCTAAATCAGGAAACAAGAAGGGCAAGTTATAAAATGTCAGTGGGGTGCGAGGCTGCAACAGAAAGGCTGCCAGCAGGGGGCGGGGCCACGACAGGAAGGCTGCCAGCTGGGGGCGGGGCTGCAACAACAAGGCTGCCAGCAGGGGGCGGGGCCACGACAGGAAGGCTGCCAGCAGGGGGCGGGGCCACGACAGGAAGGCTGCCAGCAGGGGGCGGGGCCACGACAGGAAGGCTGCCAGCAGGGGGCGGGGCCACGACAGGAAGGCTGCCAGCAGGGGGCGGGGCCACGACAGGAAGGCTGCCAGCAGGGGGCGGGGCCACGACAGGAAGGCTGCTGCCAGCAGGAGGCGGGGCCACGACAGGAAGGCTGCCAGCAGGGGGCGGGGCCACGACAGGAAGGCTGCTGCCAGCAGGAGGCGGGGCCACGACAGGAAGGCTGCTGCCAGCAGGGGGCGGGGCACCACAGGAAGGCTGCTAGCAGGGGGCGGGCCGCTACAGGAAAATTGCCAGCAGGGGGCGGGGCCGCTACAGGAAAATTGTCAGCAGGGGGCGGGGCCGCGACAGGAAGGCTGCAAGCAGGGAGCGATGCAGCAACAGGACGGCCGCCTATCGGGTGCAAGTCTGCGACAGGAAGGCCGCCTATCGGGTGCAAGTCTGCGACAGGAAGGCCGCCTATCGGGTGCAAGTCTGCGACAGGAAGGCCGCCAGCAGGGAGCAAGGCTACAATAGGACGGCCAGTGAGTCTACAACAGGGGAGGCAGTGGAGATTGAAGACAGCAATGCACCATGAAGACCAGCAATGGCCATCACCGGGCTGTGGTACTACAGCGAGCTGCCACCTTGACAGGCCCAGATTATTAGACAATTATATAGTAGATTAACCGATGTCTAAGGGTCACTTCCGTCTGTCCTTCTGTCTGTCACGGATATTCATTGGTCGGGGCCTCTGTCTGTCATGGAAATCCAAGTCGCTGATTTGTCTCGCCAGCTGCCTGTCATGGCTGCCACGACCAATCAGCGACGGGCACAGTCCGGCGGCAAAAAGGTCACTCCTTCCTCCACGCAGTCAGTGCCCGCTCCATACTCCCCTCCAGTCAGCGCTCACACAGGGTTAATGGCAGCGGTAACGGACTGTTATGCCGCGGTGTAACGCACTCCGTTACCGCTGCTATTAACCCTGTGTGACCAACTTTTAACTATTGATGCTGCCTATACAATGCACTCTTGGGACCGGAGTGCGCGAGGAGCATCGGTAACCGCTTCGCCTGGATCCGGGGCCAACGGAAGGTGAGTATATAACTATTTTTTATTTTAATTCTTTTTTTTTTTTTTTTTTTTTTTAACAGGGATATGATGCCCACATTGCTATATACTACTTGGGCTGTGCAATATACTACATGGCTGTGCTATATGCTACGTGGGCTGTGCGATATACTACGTGGGCTGTGCGATATACTACGTGGGCTGTGCGATATACTACGTGGGCTGTGCGATATACTACGTGGGCTGTGCGATATACTACGTGGGCTGTGCGATATACTACGTGGGCTGTGCGATATACTACGTGGGCTGTGCGATATACTACGTGGGCTGTGCGATATACTACGTGGGCTGTGCGATATACTACGTGGGCTGTGCGATATACTACGTGGGCTGTGCGATATACTACGTGGGCTGTGCGATATACTACGTGGGCTGTGCG
The DNA here is from genome assembly GCF_051348905.1 of Ranitomeya variabilis. Taxonomy (NCBI): domain Eukaryota; kingdom Metazoa; phylum Chordata; class Amphibia; order Anura; family Dendrobatidae; genus Ranitomeya; species Ranitomeya variabilis. The sequence continues at coordinate 3,419,846 of NC_135237.1, read as the reverse complement.
ATATACTACGTGGGCTGTGCGATATACTACGTGGGCTGTGCGATATACTACGTGGGCTGTGCGATATACTACGTGGGCTGTGCGATATACTACGTGGGCTGTGCGATATACTACGTGGGCTGGGCGATATACTACGTGGGCTGGGCGATATACTACGTGGGCTGGGCGATATACTACGTGGGCTGGGCGATATACTACGTGGGCTGGGCGATATACTACGTGGGCTGGGCGATATACTACGTGGGCTGTGCGATATACTACGTGGGCTGTGCGATATACTACGTGGGCTGTGCGATATACTACGTGGGCTGTGCGATATACTACGTGGGCTGGGCGATATACTACGTGGGCTGGGCGATATACTACGTGGGCTGGGCGATATACTACGTGGGCTGGGCGATATACTACGTGGGCTGGGCGATATACTACGTGGGCTGGGCGATATACTACGTGGGCTGGGCGATATACTACGTGGGCTGGGCGATATACTACGTGGGCTGGGCGATATACTACGTGGGCTGGGCGATATACTACGTGGGCTGGGCGATATACTACGTGGGCTGTGCTATATACTACGTGGGCTGTACAATATAATACGTGGGCTGTGCAATATACTACGTGGCTGGGCAATATACTACGTGGGCTGTTATATACTACGTGGTCAGCCGCGAACAATCAGCAACAGGCGCAGTCCGGCTGCGAATTGGCGCGGGATTTGAACCACACTTCGCTAATTGGTCGCGGTTGGCCAAATCCTGTGTATTCAATGTATTCAAAAATCTTCATAGATAAACTACACACATATTCTAGAATATCCGATGCGTTAGAATTGGGCCACCATCTAGTACGCTATAACAAGAAAGGCAGCGCTGTGCCCTGATGACTTCACCAAAACCACAAAAATAGGACGTCATGGAAAAAAGCAGAAACCCCAAATAGTAGCAAACGGATGTGTTAAATGGTCTGAGTCCCACAAGGCTATGTGCACACGTTCAGGATTTTTTTGCGTTTTTTCGGCCATTTTCCGCGGGAAAAAAGCATACAAAAGCATCCCATCATTTTTAATGCATTGTACAATTTTTGTGCACATGATGCGTTTTTTTCCCGCGAAAAAAAACCGCATTGCGGTAAAAAATGCAGCATGTTCATTAATTTTGCGGATTTTTCACGTTTTTCCCGCTATTTAATGCATTGGGAAGCTCCGGAAAAAAACGCGTCAAAAATGCTAAAAAAAAGCATGCGGATGTCCTGCAGAAAAAGTCCGGTTTTGTTCAGAAAATCCGCAGCGTGTGCACATACCCTTAGGGCACTTTCATTATCAGGCTATGTGCACACGCTGCGGATTTTGCTGCGGGTCTGCAGCGGTTTCCCATGAGTTTACAGTACAATGTAAACCTATGGGAAACGAAATCCGCAGTGCACATGCTGCGGAAAAAAACGCGTGGAAACGCAGCGGTTTATTTTCCGCAGCATGTCAATTCTTTGTGCGGATTCTGCTGCGGGTTCTCACCTGCTCCAATAGAAAACTGCAGGTGAAAACCCGCAGCAAAATCCGCAATAGAAACCGCGATAAATCCGCAGAAAAAAACGCAGCGGTTTTGCACTGCAGATTTATCAAATCCGCTGCGGAAAATTCCGCAATGGAATCCGCAGCGTGTGCACGTGGCCTAAATGCTTCAAAAGATAAGGCCAGCCCTGTGGAGCGGTCAATGAGGAGACAGTGGTGGCAGACACCCTAATGACCAGAATAGTTATCACGGAGGCACCAGGGTATACGCTGTGCGGCCCACCGCCCCCAAACTGATGTCGCCGCTCTCCAGCCACTTACCTCTTGATGTGCAGGACGGAGTCGGTGAGCCGGACGGACACCACGCGCTCCGTTTCATTCAAGAACTTTAATCGCAGAGTTATTGTATCCTGTGTCCCTGCAGAATCACCGTGTGTTGGGGGTCCTCTATGTCGGACAGGGGGTGAGTCACAACTAGAGGAGGCTCTCTGGTCAAAAGATGTGAAGTGATTACTCAGCGAGGAGTCCAGACTAATAGAAGAGCTCCCAGCATCCTCTGCAGTGTCTGGCGTGGGTCCTTCAGGTTCACCACTGTCAGGGGGCCGGTCAGTGCAATTCACGGGTGGTCTTGGTTGTGGCTCAGCTCCGAGTCCTGCAGAGGCCTGTGACCACCATGGAGCAGATCCCCTCTCAGAAGTGTGGGTAGAAATCCAAGCCAAGGCGATGAGCGAGATCAGGAGAAGAATCGCACAGAGAATGGTAACCTCATCCCCGACGCCTTCTATCAGGGCCATGGAGGTGACGCTGCAAGAGAGAGCCCACCACATGAGGACCACCAACTACCCGCCATCAGGACCACAGCCATCACAAGAAGACCACCATCTACTCAGGCACTAGAACCACGGCTACCACATGGAGCTCACCACCAACCATCCAGGCACTAGGACCACGGCTACCATATTAGGACCACCAAATACCCGGCATAAGGACTACGACCACCACAAGAGGAACGACCACCACAAGAGGACCACCATCTACTCATGCACTAGAACCACGGCTACCACATGGAGCTCACCACCAACCACCCAGGCACTAGGACCACGGCTACCATATGAGGACCACCGACTACCCGGCATAAGGACTACGACCACCACAAGAGGAACGACCACCACAAGAGGACCACCATCTACTCATGCACTAGAACCACGGCTACCACATGGAGCTCACCACCAACCACCCAGGCACTAGGACCACGGCTACCATATGAGGACCACCGACTACCCGGCAGCAGGACCACGAGCCATCAAGAATTACTAAGGCAACAGGACCAATAGCCCCCCCATAACACACAGCGCCCCATCATACGGCCCCCTTCATCATCATCATTGTACTGGGCAGAATGGTGGCTCAGTGGTTAGCACTGTATGGGGACTCAGTGATTAGCACTGCACGGTTGCAGCCCTGGAATCCTGGGTCCAATTCCCACCAAGAACATCTGCAAGGAGTTTGTATGTTCCCCCAGTGTTTCCTCCAGTTTCATCCCACACTACAAAGACAGACTGATGGGGAATAGGATTGTGAGCCTCAATGGGGGCAGTGATGATAATGTGCAAACTGTGAAGCGCTGCGGAGTATGTTAGCGCTATATAAAAATAAAGATTATAATTATACAGAACCCATCACTATTATACAGCCCCATCATCATTATACAGCCCCATCATTATACAGCCCCATCATCATTATACAGCCCCATCATCATTACACAGCCCCATCATCATTATACAGCTCCATCATCATTATACAGCCCCATCATCATTATACAGCCTCATCATCATTATACAGCCTCATCATCATTATACAGCCCCATCATCATTATACAGCCCCATCATTATACAGCCCCATCATCATTATACAGCCTCATCATCATTATACAGCCCCATCATCATTATACAGCCCCATCATTATACAGCCCCATCATCATTATACAGCCCCATCATCATTATACAGCCCCATCATCATTATACAGCCCCATCATCATTATACAGCCCCATCATCATTATACAGCCCCATCATCATTATACAGCCCCATCATCATTATACAGCCCCATCATCATTATACAGCTCCATCATCATTATACAGCCCCATCATTATACAGCCACATCATCATTATACAGCCCCATCATCATTATACAGCCCCATCATCATTATACAGCCCCATCATTATACAGCCCCATCATCATTATACAGCCCCATCATTATACAGCCCCCATCATCATTATACAGCCCCATCATCATTATACAGCCCCATCATCATTATACAGCCCCATCATCATTATACAGCCCCATCATTATACAGCCCCATCATCATTATACAGCCCCATCATTATACAGCCCCCATCATCATTATACAGCCCCATCATCATTATACAGCCCCATCATCATTATACAGCCCCATCATTATACAGCCCCATCATCATTATACAGCCCCATCATTATACAGCCCCCATCATCATTATACAGCCCCATCATCATTATACAGCCCCATCATCATTATACAGCCCCCATCATTATACAGCCCCATCATCATTATACAGCCCCATCATCATTATACAGCCCCATCATTATACAGCCCCATCATACAGCTCCATCATCATTATACAGCCCCATCATCATTATACAGCCCCATCATCATTATACAGCCCCATCATTATACAGCCCCATCATCATTATACAGCCCCATCATCATTATACAGCCCCATCATCATTATACAGCCCCATCATTATACAGCCCCATCATCATTATACAGCCCCATCATTATACAGCCCCCATCATCATTATACAGCCCCATCATCATTATACAGCCTGTTGTGAATTTGGATTCTGGGCTCCCCCGGTGGCCACTTGTGGAATTGTACTTGTGTGCATCATCCCCTCTGTTCACCTGCTCCTATCAGGATGTGGGAGTCGCTATATAACCTTGCTCCTCTGTCAGTTTCATGCCGGTCAACAATGTAATCAGAAGCCTTTCTGTGCATGTTCCTGCTACTAGACAACTCCCAGCTAAGTTGGACTTTTGTCCTTGTGTGTTTTTGCATTTTGTTCCTGTTCACAGCTGCTGTTTCGTTACTGTGTCTGGAAAGCTCTTGTGAGCGGAAATTGCCACTCTGGTGTTATGAGTTAATGCTAGAGTCTTAAAGTAATTTCTGGATGGTGTTTTGATAGGGTTTTCTGCTGACCATGAAAGTGCCCTTTCTGTCTTCATGCTATCTAGTAAGCGGACCTCGATTTTTGCTAAACCTATTTTCATACTACGTTTGTCATTTCATCTAAAATCACCGCCAATATATGTGGGGGCCTCTGTCTGCCTTTTGGGAAAATTTCTCTAGAGGTGAGCCAGGACTGTCTTTTCCTCTGCTAGGATTAGGTAGTTCTCCGGCTGGCGCTGGGCATCTAGGGATAAAAAAACGTAGGCATGCTACCCGGCCACTTCTAGTTGTGCGGCAGGTTTAGTTCATGGTCAGTATAGTTTCCATCTTCCAAGAGCTAGTTCTCATATATGCTGGGCTATGTTCTCTCGCCATTGAGAATCATGACAGTTTTGACCGGCCAAAAAAAAAGGGTTAAATTACTGGCTGAGAAAGGAGAGAAAAAAGAAGTCTGCTACAATTTTTTTTTTTTTTTCCTCTAGTTCTGAGTGTGCTCTTAATTGAATCACTTGCTAGTCTGCCTATATTGCAGCCTTCCTCTCTTTCTCTCCTTCTTATCCTTGAATGGCTCTGTGTTCACCTGTTTCAAATGGATCTTCAGAGTGTAGCTACAGGTTTGAATAATCTCGCCACAAAGGTACAAAATTTGCAAGATTTTGTTGTTCATGCACCTATGTCTGAGCCTAGAATTCCTTTGCCTGAATTCTTCTCGGGGAATAGATCTCACTTCCAAAATTTTAAAAATAATTGCAAATTGTTTTTGTCCCTGAAGTCTCGCTCTGCCGGAGACCCTGCACAGCAGGTCAGGATTGTAATTTCCTTGCTCCGGGGCGACCCTCAAGACTGGGCTTTTGCATTGGCACCAGGGGATCCTGCGTTGCTCAATGTGGATGCGTTTTTTCTGGCCTTGGGTTTGCTTTATGAGGAACCTCATTTAGAGCTTCAGGCGGAAAAGGCCTTGATGTCCTTGTCTCAGGGGCAAGATGAAGCTGAAATATACTGCCAAAAATTCCGCAAATGGTCTGTGCTTACTCAGTGGAATGAGTGCGCCCTGGCGGCGATTTTCAGAGAAGGTCTCTCTGATGCCATTAAGGATGTTATGGTGGGGTTCCCTGTGCCTGCGAGTCTGAATGAGTCCATGACGATGGCTATTCAGATCGATAGGCGTCTGCGGGAGCGCAAACCTGTGCACCATTTGGCGGTGTCTGCTGAGAAAACGCCAGAAAATATGCAATGTGATAGAATTCTGTCCAGAAGCGAGCGGCAGAATTTTAGACGAAAAAATGGGTTGTGCTTCTATTGTGGTGATTCAACTCATGTTATATCAGCATGCTCTAAACGTACTAAGAAGCCTGACAAGTCTGTTTCAATTAGCACTTTACAGTCTAAGTTTATTCTATCTGTGACCCTGATTTGTTCTTTGTCATCTATTACCGCGGACGCCTATGTCGACTCTGGCGCCGCTTTGAGTCTTATGGATTGGTCCTTTGCCAAACGCTGTGGGTATGATTTGGAGCCATTGGAGGCTCCGATACCTCTGAAAGGGATTGACTCCACCCCATTGGCTAGTAATAAACCACAATACTGGACACAAGTGACTATGCGTGTTAATCCGGATCACCAGGAGATTATTCGCTTTCTGGTGCTGTATAATCTACATGATGTTTTGGTGCTGGGATTGCCATGGCTGCAATCTCATAACCCAGTCCTCGACTGGAGAGCTATGTCTGTGTTAAGCTGGGGATGTAAAGGAACTCATGGGGATGTACCTTTGGTTTCCATTTCATCATCTATTCCCTCTGAGATTCCTGAATTCTTGTCTGACTTTCGTGACGTTTTTGAAGAACCCAAGGTTGGTTCACTACCTCCGCACCGGGAGTGCGATTGTGCCATAGATTTGATTCCGGGTAGTAAATACCCTAAGGGTCGTTTATTTAATCTGTCTGTGCCTGAACACGCTGCTATGCGAGAATATATAAAGGAGTCCTTGGAAAAGGGACATATTCGTCCTTCGTCATCTCCCTTAGGAGCCGGTTTTTTCTTTGTGTCTAAGAAAGACGGCTCTTTGAGGCCGTGTATTGATTATCGACTTTTGAATAAAATCACGGTTAAATATCAATATCCGTTACCACTGCTTACTGATTTGTTTGCTCGTATAAAGGGGGCCAAGTGGTTCTCTAAGATTGATCTCCGTGGGGCGTATAATTTGGTGCGAATCAAGCAGGGGGATGAGTGGAAAACCGCATTTAATACGCCCGAGGGCCATTTTGAGTATTTGGTGATGCCTTTTGGTCTTTCAAATGCCCCTTCAGTCTTCCAGTCCTTTATGCATGACATTTTCCGCGATTATTTGGACAAATTTATGATTGTGTATCTGGATGATATTCTGATTTTTTCGGATGACTGGGACTCTCATGTCCAGCAGGTCAGGAGGGTTTTTCAGGTTTTGCGGTCTAATTCCTTGTGTGTGAAGGGTTCTAAGTGTGTTTTTGGGGTTCAAAAGATTTCCTTCTTGGGATACATTTTTTCCCCCTCTTCCATCGAGATGGATCCTGTCAAGGTTCAGGCTATTGGTGATTGGACGCAACCCTCTTCTCTTAAGAGTCTTCAGAAATTTTTGGGCTTTGCTAACTTTTATCGTCGATTTATTGCTGGTTTTTCTGATGTTGTAAAACCATTGACTGATTTGACTAAGAAGGGTGCTGATGTTGCTGATTGGTCCCCTGATGCTGTGGAGGCCTTTCGGGAGCTCAAGCGCCGCTTTTCTTCCGCCCCAGTGTTGCGTCAGCCTGATGTTGCTCTTCTTTTTCAGGTTGAGGTCGACGCTTCTGAAATCGGAGCTGGGGCGGTGTTGTCGCAGAGAAGTTCCGACTGCTCCGTGATGAGACCTTGTGCTTTTTTTTCCCGTAAATTTTCGCCCGCCGAGCGGAATTATGATATTGGGAATCGGGAGCTTTTGGCCATGAAGTGGGCTTTTGAGGAGTGGCGTCACTGGCTTGAGGGGGCCAGACATCAGGTGGTGGTATTGACTGACCACAAAAATTTAATTTACCTTGAGTCTGCCAGGCGCCTGAATCCTAGACAGGCGCGCTGGTCGTTGTTTTTCTCTCGGTTTAATTTTGTGGTGTCTTACCTACCGGGTGCTAAGAATGTTAAGGCGGATGCCCTTTCTAGGAGTTTTGAGCCTGACTCCCCTGGTAATTCTGAGCCCACAGGTATCCTTAAAGATGGAGTGATATTGTCTGCCGTTTCTCCAGACCTGCGGCGGGCCTTGCAGGAGTTTCAGGCGGATAGACCTGATCGTTGCCCACCTGGTAGACTGTTTGTTCCTGATGATTGGACCAGTAGAGTCATCTCTGAGGTTCATTCTTCTGCGTTGGCAGGTCATCCTGGAATCTTTGGTACCAGGGATTTGGTGGCAAGGTCCTTCTGGTGGCCTTCCCTGTCACGAGATGTGCGAGGCTTTGTGCAGTCTTGTGACGTTTGTGCTCGGGCCAAGCCTTGTTGTTCTCGGGCTAGTGGATTGTTGTTACCCTTGCCTATCCCGAAGAGGCCTTGGACGCACATCTCGATGGATTTTATTTCGGATCTGCCTGTTTCTCATAAGATGTCTGTCATCTGGGTGGTGTGTGACCGTTTCTCTAAGATGGTCCATCTGGTTCCCTTGCCTAAGTTGCCTTCTTCTTCCGAGTTGGTTCCTCTGTTTTTTCAAAATGTTGTTCGTTTGCATGGTATTCCGGAGAATATCGTTTCTGACAGAGGGACCCAATTCGTGTCTAGATTTTGGCGGGCATTCTGTGCTAGGATGGGCATAGATTTGTCTTTTTCGTCTGCTTTCCATCCTCAGACTAATGGCCAGACCGAGCGGACTAATCAGACCTTGGAGACATATTTGAGGTGTTGTGTCTGCGGATCAGGATGATTGGGTTGCTTTTTTGCCTTTGGCGGAGTTCGCCCTCAATAATCGGGCCAGCTCTGCCACCTTGGTGTCCCCGTTTTTCTGTAATTCGGGGTTTCATCCTCGATTTTCCTCCGGTCAAGTGGAATCTTCGGATTGTCCTGGAGTGGATGCTGTGGTGGAGAGGTTGCATCAGATTTGGGGGCAGGTGGTGGACAATTTGAAGTTGTCCCAGGAGAAGACTCAGCTTTTTGCCAACCGCCGTCGTCGTGTTGGTCCTCGGCTTTGTGTTGGGGACTTGGTGTGGTTGTCTTCTCGTTTTGTCCCTATGAGGGTTTCTTCTCCTAAGTTTAAGCCTCGGTTCATCGGCCCGTACAAGATATTGGAGATTCTTAACCCTGTGTCCTTCCGTTTGGACCTCCCTGCATCCTTTTCGATTCATAATGTTTTTCATCGGTCATTGTTGCGCAGGTATGAGGTACCGGCTGTGCCTTCCGTTGAGCCTCCTGCTCCGGTGTTGGTTGAGGGTGAGTTGGAGTACGTTGTGGAAAAGATCTTGGACTCTCGTGTTTCCAGACGGAAACTCCAGTATCTGGTCAAATGGAAGGGATACGGTCAGGAGGATAATTCTTGGGTCACTGCCTCTGATGTTCATGCCTCCGATCTTGTCCGTGCCTTTCATAGGGCTCATCCTGATCGCCCTGGTGGTTCTGGTGAGGGTTCGGTGCCCCCTCCTTGAGGGGGGGGTACTGTTGTGAATTTGGATTCTGGGCTCCCCCGGTGGCCACTTGTGGAATTGTACTTGTGTGCATCATCCCCTCTGTTCACCTGCTCCTATCAGGATGTGGGAGTCGCTATATAACCTTGCTCCTCTGTCAGTTTCATGCCGGTCAACAATGTAATCAGAAGCCTTTCTGTGCATGTTCCTGCTACTAGACAACTCCCAGCTAAGTTGGACTTTTGTCCTTGTGTGTTTTTGCATTTTGTTCCTGTTCACAGCTGCTGTTTCGTTACTGTGTCTGGAAAGCTCTTGTGAGCGGAAATTGCCACTCTGGTGTTATGAGTTAATGCTAGAGTCTTAAAGTAATTTCTGGATGGTGTTTTGATAGGGTTTTCTGCTGACCATGAAAGTGCCCTTTCTGTCTTCTTTCTATCTAGTAAGCGGACCTCGATTTTTGCTAAACCTATTTTCATACTACGTTTGTCATTTCATCTAAAATCACCGCCAATATATGTGGGGGCCTCTGTCTGCCTTTTGGGAAAATTTCTCTAGAGGTGAGCCAGGACTGTCTTTTCCTCTGCTAGGATTAGGTAGTTCTCCGGCTGGCGCTGGGCATCTAGGGATAAAAAAACGTAGGCATGCTACCCGGCCACTTCTAGTTGTGCGGCAGGTTTAGTTCATGGTCAGTATAGTTTCCATCTTCCAAGAGCTAGTTCTCATATATGCTGGGCTATGTTCTCTCGCCATTGAGAATCATGACAACAGCCCCATCATTATACAGCTCCATCATCATTATAGAGCCCCATCATCATTATACAGCCCCATCATCATTATACAGCCCCATCATTATACAGCCTCATCATCATTATACAGCCCCATCATCATTATACAGCAACATCATCATTATACAGCCCCATCATCATTATACAGCCCCATCATTATACAGCCCCATCATCATTATACAGCCCCATCATTATACAGCCTCATCATCATTATACAGCCCCATCATCATTATACAGCAACATCATCATTATACAGCCCCATCATCATTATACAGCCCCATCATCATTATACAGCCCCATCATCATTATACAGCCCCATCATCATTATACAGCCCCATCATCATTATACAGCCCCATCATCATTATACAGCCCCATCATCATTATACAGCCCCATCATTATACAGCCCCATCATCATTACACAGCCCCATCATCATTATACAGCCCCATCATCATTATACAGCCCCATCATCATTATACAGCCCCATCATCATTATACAGCCCCATAATCATTATACAGCTCCATCATCATTATACAGCCCCATCATTATACAGCCCCATCATCATTATACAGCCCCATCATCATTATACAGCCCCATCATCATTATACAGCTCCATCATCATTATACAGCCCCATCATTATACAGCCCCATCATCATTATACAGCTACATCATCATTATACAGCCCCATCATCATTATACAGCTCCATCATCATTATACAGCTCCATCATCATTACACAGCCCCATCATCATTATACAGCCCCATCATCATTATACAGCCCCATCATCATTACACAGCCCCATCATCATTATACAGCCCCATCATCATTATACAGCCCCATCATCATTATACAGCCCCATCATCATTATACAGCCCCATCATCATTATACAGCCCCATCATCATTATACAGCCCCATCATCATTATACAGCTCCATCATCATTATACAGCCCCATCATCATTATACAGCCCCATCATAATTATACAGCCCACATCATCATTATACAGCCCCATCATCATTATACAGCCCCATCATTATACAGCCCCATCATCATTATACAGCTACATCATCATTATACAGCCCCATCATCATTATACAGCTCCATCATCATTATACAGCTCCATCATCATTATACAGCCCCCATCATTATACAGCCCCATCATCATTATACAGCCCCATCATCATTATACAGCTCCCATCATCATTATACAGCCCCATCATCATTACACAGCCCCATCATCATTATACAGCCCCATCATCATTATACAGCTCCATCATCATTATACAGCCCCCATCATTATACAGCCCCATCATCATTATACAGCTCCATCATCATTATACAGCTCCATCATCATTATACAGCCCCCATCATTATACAGCTCCATCATCATTATACAGCCCCATCATCATTATACAGCCCCATCATCATTATACAGCCCCATCATCATTATACAGCTCCCATCATCATTATACAGCCCCATCATCATTACACAGCCCCATCATTATACAGCCCCATCATCATTATACAGCCCCATCATCATTATACAGCCCCATCATCATTATACAACCCCATCATCATTATACAGCCCCATCATCATTATACAGCCCCATCATCATTATACAGCCCCATCATCATTATACAGCCCCATCATTATACAGCTTCATCATCATTATACAGCCCACATCATCATTATACAGCCCACATCATCATTATACAGCCCCCATCATTATACAGCCCCATCATCATTATACAGCTCCCATCATCATTATACAGCCCCCATCATCATTATACAGCTCCATCATCATTATACAGCCCCATCATTATACAGCTTCATCATCATTATACAGCCCCATTATTATACAGCCCACATCATCATTATACAGCCCCATCATCATTATACAGCCCCATCATTATACAGCCCCATCATTATACAGCCCCATCATCATTATACAACCCCATCATCATTATACAACCCCATCATTATACAGCCCCATCATCATTATACAGCCCCATCATCATTATACAGCCCCATCATCATTATACAGCCCCATCATCATTATACAGCTCCATCATCATTATACAGCTCCATCATCATTATACAGCCCCATCATCATTATACAGCTCCATCATCATTATACAGCTCCATCATCATTATACAGCCCCATCATTATACAGCTCCATCATCATACAGCCCCATCATCATTATACAGCCCCATCATCATTATACAGCCCCATCATCATTATACAGCCCCATCATCATTATACAGCCCCCATCATCATTATACAGCTCCATCATTATACAGCCCCATCATGATTATACAGCTCCATCATCATTATACAGCCCCATCATCATTATACAGCTACATCATCATCATACAGCTCCATCATCATTATACAGCCCCATCATCATTATACAGCTCCATCATCATTATACAGCTCCATCATCATTATACAGCCCCATCATCATTATACAGCTCCATCATCATTATACAGCTCCATCATCATTATACAGCCCCATCATCATTATACAGCCCCATCATCATTATACAGCCCCATTATCATTATACAGCCCCATCATCATTATACAGCCCCCATCATCATTATACAACCCCATCATCATTATACAGCCCCATCATCATTATACAGCCCCATCATCATTATACAGCCCCATCATCATTATACAGCCCCCATCATTATACAGCCCCATCATCATCATACAGCCCCATCATCATTATACAGCCCCATCATCATACAGCTCCATCATCATTATACAGCTCCATCATTATACAGCCCCATCATCATTATACAGCTCCATCATCATTATACAGCCCCATCATCATTATACAGCCCCATCATCATTATACAGCCCCATCATCATTCAGCCCCATCATCATTATACAGCCCCATCATCATTATACAGCTCCATCATCAATATACAGCCCCATCATCATTATACAGCTCCATCATCATTATACAGCTCCATCAACATTATACAGCCCCATCATCATTATACAGCCCCACCATTATACAGCCCCACCATTATACAGCCCCATCATCATTATACAGCCCCATCATCATCATTATACAGCCCCATCATCATTATACAGCCCCATCATCATTATACAGCCCCATCATCATTATACAGCCCCATCATCATTATACAGCCCCATCATCATCATTATACAGCCCCCATCATTATACAGCCCCATCATCATCATACAGCCCCATCATCATTATACAGCCCCATCATCATTATACAGCCCCATCATCATTATACAGCCTCATCATCATTATACAGCCCCATCATCATACAGCTCCATCATCATTATACAGCTCCATCATTATACAGCCCCATCATCATTATACAGCTCCATCATTATACAGCCCCATCATCATTATACAGCCCCATCATCATTATACAGCCCCATCATCATTATACAGCCCCATCATCATTCAGCCCCATCATCATTATACAGCCCCATCATCATTATACAGCTCCATCATCAATATACAGCCCCATCATCATCATACAGCCCCATCATCATCATACAGCCCCATCATCATTATACAGCCCCATCATCATTATACAGCCTCATCATCATTATACAGCTCCATCATCATTATACAGCTCCATCATCATTATACAGCCCCATCATCATTATACAGCCCCACCATTATACAGCCCCACCATTATACAGCCCCATCATCATTATACAGCCCCATCATCATCATTATACAGCCCCATCATCATTATACAGCCCCATCATCATTATACAGCCCCATCATCATTATACAGCCGCATCATCATTATACAGCCCCATCATCATTATACAGCCCCATCATCATTATACAGCCCCCATCATTATACAGCCCCATCATCATTATACAGCCCCATCATTATACAGCTCCATCATCATTATACAGCCCCCATCATTATACAGCCCCCATCATTATACAGCCCCATCATCATTATACAGCCCCATCATCATCATACAGCCCAATCATCATTATACAGCCCCATCATCATTATACAGCCCCATCATCATTATACAGCTCCATCATCATTATACAGCCCCATCATCATCATACAGCCCCATCATCATTATACAGCCCTATCATTATACAGCTCCATCATCATTATACAGCCCCCATCATTATACAGCCCCCATCATCATTATACAGCTCCATCATCATTATACAGCCCTCATCATTATACAGCCCCATCATCATTATACAGCCCCATCATTATACAGATCCATCATCATTATACAGCCCCCATCATTGTACAGCCCCCATCATTATACAGCCCCATCATCATTATACAGCCCCATCATCATTATACAGCTCCATCATCATTATACAGCTCCATCATCATTATACAGCCCCCATCATTATACAGCCCCATCATTATACAGCCCCATCATCATTATACAGCCCCATCATCATTATACAGCTCCATCATTATACAGCCCCATCATCATTATACAGCTCCATCATCATTATACAGCCCCATCATCATTATACAGCCCCATCATCATTATACAGCCCCATCATTATACAGCCCCATCATTATACAGCTCCATCATCATTATACAGCCCCATCATCATTATACAGCTCCATCATCATTATACAGCTCCATCATTATACAGCCCCGTCATCATTATACAGCCCCATCATTCAGCCCCATCATCATTCAGCCCCATCATCATTATACAGCCCCATCATCATTATACAGCTCCATCATCATTATACAGCTCCATCATCAATATACAGCCCCATCATCATCATACAGCCCCATCATCATTATACAGCTCCATCATTATACAGCCCCACCATTATACAGCCCCATCATCATCATACAGCCCCATCATCATCATACAGCCCCATCATCATACAGCCCCATCATCATTATACAGCCCCATCATCATTTTACAGCCCCATCATTATACAGCCCCATCATCATTATACAGCCCCATCATTATACAGCCCCATCATCATTATACAGCCCCATCATCATTATACAGCCCCCATCATCATTATACAACCCCATCATCATTATACAGCCCCATCATCATTATACAGCCCCATCATCATTATACAGCTCCATCATTATACAGCTCCCATCATCATTATACAGCCCCATCATTATACAGCTCCCCCATCATTATACAGCCCCCATCATTATACAGCCCCCATCATTATACAGCCCCCATCATTATACAGCTCCATCATCATTATACAGCCCCCATCATTATACAGCCCCCATCATTATACAGCCCCCATCATTATACAGCCCCATCATCATTATACAGCTCCCATCATCATTATACAGCCCCATCATTATACAGCTCCATCATCATTATACAGCCCCATCATCATTATACAGCTCCATCATCATTATACAGCTCCATCATTATACAGCCCCGTCATCATTATACAGCCCCATCATTCAGCCCCATCATCATTCAGCCCCATCATCATTATACAGCCCCATCATCATTATACAGCTCCATCATCATTATACAGCTCCATCATCAATATACAGCCCCATCATCATACAGCCCCATCATCATCATACAGCCCCATCATCATTATACAGCTCCATCATTATACAGCCCCACCATTATACAGCCCCATCATCATCATACAGCCCCATCATCATCATACAGCCCCATCATCATACAGCCCCATCATCATTATACAGCCCCATCATCATTTTACAGCCCCATCATTATACAGCCCCATCATCATTATACAGCCCCATCATCATTATACAGCCCCATCATCATTATACAGCTCCATCATTATACAGCCCCATCATCATTATACAGCCCCATCATCATTATACAGCCCCATCATCATTATACAGCTACATCATCATTATACAGCTCCATCATTATACAGTCCCATCATCATTATACAGCCCCCATCATCATTATACAGCCCCCATCATCATTATACAGCCCCATCATCATTATACAGCCCCATCATCATTATACAGCTCCATCATCATTATACAGCCCCCATCATTATACAGCCCCCATCATTATACAGCCCCCATCATTATACAGCCCCATCATCATTATACAGCTCCCATCATCATTATACAGCCCCATCATTATACAGCTCCATCATCATTATACAGCCCCCATCATTATACAGCCCCCATCATTATACAGCCCCCATCGTTATACAGCCCCATCATCATTATACAGCCCCATCATCATTATACAGCCCCATCATCATTATACAGCCCCATCATTATACAGCCCCATCATTATACAGCCCCATCATCATTATACAGCTCCATCATCATTATACAGCCCCCATCATTATACAGCTCCATCATCATTATACAGCCCCATTATCATCATACAGCCCCATCATCATTATACAGCTCCATCATTATACAGCCCCACCATTATACAGCCCCATCATCATCATACAGCCCCATCATCATACAGCCCCATCATCATTATACAGCCCCATCATCATTATACAGCCCCATCATCATTTTACAGCCCCATCATTATACAGCCCCATCATCATTATACAGCCCCATCATTATACAGCCCCATCATCATTATACAGCTCCATCATTATACAGCCCCATCATCATTATACAGCTACATCATCATTATACAGCTCCATCATTATACAGCCCCATCATCATTATACAGCCCCCATCATCATTATACAGCCCCATCATCATTATACAGCCCCATCATCATTATACAGCTCAATCATCATTATACAGCCCCCATCATTATACAGCCCCCATCATTATACAGCCCCCATCATTATACAGCCCCATCATCATTATACAGCCCCATTATCATTATACAGCCCCATCATTATACAGCTCCATCATCATTATACAGCCCCCATCATTATACAGCCCCCATCATTATACAGCCCCCATCATTATACAGCCCCATCATCATTATACAGCCCCATCATCATTATACAGCCCCATCATCATTATACAGCCCCATCATTATACAGCCCCATCATTATACAGCCCCATCATCATTATACAGCTCCATCATCATTATACAGCCCCCATCATTATACAGCTCCATCATCATTATACAGCCCCCATCATTATACAGCCCCATCATCATTATACAGCTCCCATCATCATTATACAGCTCCCATCATCATTATACAGCCCCCATCATTATACAGCCCCATCATCATTATACAGCCCCATCATCATTATACAGCCCCCATCATCATTATACAGCCCCATCATCATTATACAGCCCCATCATCATTATACAGCCCCATCATCATTATACAGCCCCATCATTATACAGCCCCGTCATCATTATACAGCCCCGTCATCATTATACAGCCCCATCATCATTATACAGCCCCCATCATTATACAGCTCCATCATCATTATACAGCCCCCATCATTATACAGCCCCATCATCATTATACAGCTCCCATCATCATTATACAGCTCCCATCATCATTATACAGCCCCATCATCATTATACAGCCCCCATCATTATACAGCCCCATCATCATTATACAGCCCCATCATCATTATACAGCCCCCATCATTATACAGCCCCATCATCATTATACAGCCCCATCATCATTATACAGCCCCATCATCATTATACAGCTCCATCATCATTATACAGCAACCATCATTATACAGCCCCATCATCATTATACAGCTCCATCATCATTATACAGCCCCATCATCATTATACAGCCCCCATCATTATACAGCCCCATCATCATTATACAGCCCCATCATCATTATACAGCCCCATCATCATTATACAGCCCCATCATTATACAGCCCCCATCATTATACAGCTCCATCATCATTATACAGCCCCCATCATTATACAGCCCCCATCATTATACAGCCCCATCATTATACAGCTCCATCATCATTATACAGTTCCATCATCATTATACAGCCCCATCATCATTATACAGCTCCATCATCATTATACAGCCCCATCATCATTATACAGCCCCATCATTATACAGCCCCATCATTATAAAGCTCCATCATCATTATACAGCCCCCATCATTATACAGCCCCATCATTATACAGCCCCATCATCATTATACAGCTCCCATCATCATTATACAGCCCCATCATCATTATACAGCCCCATCATCATTATACAGCCCCATCATCATTATACAGCCCCATCATTATACAGCCCCCATCATTATACAGCTCCATCATCATTATACAGCCCCCATCATTATACAGCCCCATCATTATACAGCCCCATCATCATTATACAGCTCCCATCATCATTATACAGCCCCATCATCATTATACAGCCCCCATCATTATACAGCCCCATCATCATTATACAGCCCCATCATCATTATACAGCCCCATCATCATTATACAGCTCCATCATCATTATACAGCCCCCATCATTATACAGCTCCATCATCATTATACAGCTCCATCATCATTATACAGCCCCATCATTATACAGCCCCATCATTATACAGCCCCATCATCATTATACAGCTCCATCATCATACAGCTCCATCATCATTATACAGCTCCCATCATCATTATACAGCCCCATCATCATTATACAGCCCCCATCATTATACAGCCCCATCATCATTATACAGCCCCATCATCATTATACAGCTCCATCATCATTATACAGCTCCATCATCATTATACAGCCCCATCATCATTATACAGCCCCATCATCATTATACAGCCCCATCATCATTATACAGCCCCATCATCATTATACAGCCCCCATCATTATACAGCCCCATCATCATTATACAGCCCCATCATCATTATACAGCTCCATCATCATTATACAGCTTCATCATCATTATACAGCCCCCATCATTATACAGCCCCATCATCATTATACAGCCCCATCATTATACAGCCCCATCATCATTATACAGCCCCATCATCATTATGCAGCCCCATCATCATTATACAGCTCCATCATCATTATACAGCCCCATCATCATTATACATCCCCATCATTATACAGCCCCATCATCATTATACAGCTCCATCATCATTATGCAGCCCCATCATCATTATACAGCTCCATCATCATTATACAGCCCCATCATCATTATGCAGCCCCATCATCATTATACAGCTCCATCATCATTATACAGCCCCATCATCATTATACAGCCCCATCATCATTATACAGCCCCATCATTATACAGCCCCCATCATCATTATACAGCTCCATCATCATTATACAGCTCCATCATCATTATACAGCCCCATCATCATTATACAGCCCCATCATCATTATACAGCCCCATCATTATACAGCCCCCATCATCATTATACAGCTCCATCATCATTATACAGCTCCATCATCATTATACAGCCCCATCATCATTATACAGCCCCATCATTATACAGCCCCCATCATCATTATGCAGCCCCATCATCATTATACAGCTCCATCATCATTATACAGCCCCATCATCATTATACAGCCCCATCATTATACAGCCCCATCATCATTATACAGCTCCATCATCATTATGCAGCCCCATCATCATTATACAGCTCCATCATCATTATACAGCCCCATCATCATTATGCAGCCCCATCATCATTATACAGCTCCATCATCATTATACAGCCCCATCATCATTATACAGCCCCATCATCATTATACAGCCCCATCATTATACAGCCCCCATCATCATTATACAGCTCCATCATCATTATGCAGCCCCATCATCATTATACAGCTCCATCATCATTATACAGCCCCATCATCATTATACAGCCCCATCATCATTATACAGCCCCATCATTATACAGCCCCCATCATCATTATACAGCTCCATCATCATTATACAGCTCCATCATCATTATACAGCTCCATCATCATTATACAGCCCCATCATCATTATACAGCCCCATCATCATTATACAGCCCCATCATTATACAGCCCCATCATTATACAGCTCCATCATCATTATACAGCCCCATCATCATTATACAGCCCCATCATTATACAGCCCCATCATCATTATACAGCTCCATCATCATTATGCAGCCCCATCATCATTATACAGCTCCATCATCATTATACAGCCCCATCATCATTATGCAGCCCCATCATCATTATACAGCTCCATCATCATTATACAGCCCCATCATCATTATACAGCCCCATCATCATTATACAGCCCCATCATTATACAGCCCCCATCATCATTATACAGCTCCATCATCATTATACAGCTCCATCATCATTATACAGCCCCATCATCATTATACAGCCCCATCATCATTATACAGCCCCATCATTATACAGCCCCATCATTATACAGCCCCCATCATCATTATACAGCCTCATCATCATTATACAGCCCCATCATCATTATACAGCCCCATCATTATACAGCCCCATCATCATTATACAGCCCCATCATCATTATGCAGCCCCATCATCATTATACAGCTCCATCATCATTATACAGCCCCATCATAATTATACAGCCCCATCATTATACAGCCCCATCATCATTATACAGCTCCATCATCATTATGCAGCCCCATCATCATTATACAGCTCCATCATCATTATACAGCCCCATCATCATTATGCAGCCCCATCATCATTATACAGCTCCATCATCATTATACAGCCCCATCATCATTATACAGCCCCATCATCATTATACAGCCCCATCATTATACAGCCCCCATCATCATTATACAGCTCCATCATCATTATACAGCTCCATCATCATTATACAGCCCCATCATCATTATACAGCCCCATCATCATTATACAGCCCCATCATTATACAGCCCCATCATTATACAGCCCCCATCATCATTATACAGCCCCATCATCATTATACAGTTTCCATCATCATTATACAGCCCCATCATCATTATACAGCCCCATCATCATTATACAACCCCATCATTATACAGCCCCATCATTATACAGCCCCATCATCATTATACAGCTCCATCATCATTATACAGCTCCCATCATTATACAGCTCCATCATCATTATACAGCTCCCATCATCATTATACAGCCCCATCATCATTATACAGCCCCATCATTATACAGCCCCATCATCATTATACAGCCTCATCATCATTATACAGCACCATGATCATTATACAGCCCCATCATCATTATACAGCCTCATCATCATTATACAGCCCCATTATCATTATACAGCCCCATCATCATTATACAGCTCCATCATTATACAGCCCCATCATCATTATACAGCCCCATCATCATTATACAGTTCCCATCATCATTATACAGCCCCATCATCATTATACAGCCCCATCATCATTATACAGCTCCATCATCATTATACAGCTCCCATCATTATACAGCTCCATCATCATTATACAGCCCCATCATCATTATACAGCCCCATCATCATTATACAGCTCCATCATTATACAGCCCCATCATCATTATACAGCCCCATCATCATTATACAGCCCCATCATCATTATACAGTTCCCATCATCATTATACAGCCCCATCATCATTATACAGCCCCATCATCATTATACAGCTCCATCATCATTATACAGCCCCATCATTATACAGCCCCATCATCATTATACAGCCCCATCATTATACAGCTCCATCATCATTATACAGCCCCATCATCATTATACAGCCTCATCATCATTATACAGCCCCATCATCATTATACAGCCCCATCATCATTATACAGCACCATGATCATTATACAGCCCCATCATCATTATACAGCCCCATCATCATTATACAGCCCCATCATCATTATACAGCCCCATCATTATACAGCCCCATCATCATTATACAGCCTCATCATCATTATACAGCACCATGATCATTATACAGCTCCATCATCATTATACAGCCCCATCATCATTATACAGCTCCATCATCATTATACAGCCCCATCATTATACAGCCCCCATCATCATTATACAGCTCCATCATCATTATACAGCTCCATCATCATTATACAGCCCCATCATTATACAGCCCCATCATTATACAGCCCCCATCATCATTATACAGCCCCATCATCATTATACAGTTTCCATCATCATTATACAGCCCCATCATCATTATACAGCCCCATCATCATTATACAGTTCCCATCATCATTATACAGCCCCATCATCATTATACAGCTCCATCGTTATACAGCTCCATCATCATTATACAGCCCCATCATCATGATACAGCTCCATCATTATACAGCCCCATCATCATTATACAGCCCCATCATTATACAGCCCCCATCATCATTATACAGCTCCATCATCATTATACAGCCCCATCATCATTATACAGCCCCATCATTATACAGCCCCATCATCATTATACAGCCTCATCATCATTATACAGCCCCATCATTATACAGCCCCATCATCATTATACAGCCTCATCATCATTATACAGCCCCATCATTATACAGCCCCATCATCATACAGCCCCATCATCATACAGCCCCATCATCATTCAGCCCCATCATCATTATACAGCCCCATCATCATTATACAGCCCCATCATCATACAGCCCCATCATCATTATACAGGTCCCATCATTATACAGCTCCATCATCATTATACAGCTCCCATCATCATTATACAGCCCCATCATCATTATACAGCCCCCATCATCATTATACAGCCCACATCATCATTATACAGCCCCCATCATCATTATACAGCCTCATCATCATTATACAGCACCATGATCATTATACAGCCCCATCATCATTATACAGCCCCATCATCATTATACAGCCCCATCATCATACAGCCCCATCATCATTCAGCCCCATCATCATTATACAGCCCCATCATCATTATACAGCCCCATCATCATTATATATCATTATACAGCCCCATCATCATTATACAGCTCCATCATTATACAGCCCCATCATCATTATACAGCCCCATCATCATTATACAGCTCCCATCATTATACAGCTCCATCATCATTATACAGCTCCCATCATCATTATACAGCCCCATCATCATTATACAGCCCCATCATTATACAGCCCCATCATCATTATACAGCCTCATCATCATTATACAGCACCATGATCATTATACAGCCCCATCATCATTATACAGCCTCATCATCATTATACAGCCCCATCATCATTATACAGCCCCATCATCATTATACAGCTCCATCATTATACAGCCCCATCATCATTATACAGCCCCATCATCATTATACAGTTCCCATCATCATTATACAGCCCCATCATTATACAGCCCCATCATCATTATACAGCTCCATCATCATTATACAGCTCCCATCATTATACAGCTCCATCATCATTATACAGCTCCCATCATCATTATACAGCCCCATCATTATACAGCCTCATCATCATTATACAGCACCATGATCATTATACAGCCCCATCATTATACAGCCCCATCATCATTATACAGCCCCATCATCATTATACAGCCCCATCATTATACAGCTCCATCATCATTATACAGCCCCATCATCATTATACAGCCTCATCATCATTATACAGCCCCATCATCATTATACAGCACCATCATCATTATACAGCCCCATCATCATTATACAGCCCCATCATCATTATACAGCCCCATCATTATACAGCCCCATCATCATTATACAGCTCCATCATTATACAGCCTCATCATCATTATACAGCACCATGATCATTATACAGCTCCATCATCATTATACAGCCCCATCATCATTATACAGCCCCATCATCATTATACAGCTCCATCATCATTATACAGCCCCATCATCATTATACAGCCCCATCATCATTATACAGCCCCATCATCATTATACAGCCCCATCATCATTATACAGCCCCCATCATCATTATACAGCTCCATCATCATTATACAGCTCCATCATTATACAGCCCCATCATCATTATACAGCCCCATCATCATTATACAGCCCCATCATTATACAGCTTCATCATCATTATACAGCCCCATCATTATACAGCCCACATCATCATTATACAGCCCCATCATCATTATACAGCCCCATCATCATTATACAGCCCCATCATCATTATACAACCCCATCATCATTATACAACCCCATCATCATTATACAGCTCCATCATCATTATAAAGCCCCATCATCATTATACAGCCCCATCATTATACAGCCCCATCATTATACAGCTCCATCATCATTATACAGCTCCATCATTATACAGCCCCATCATTATACAGCCCCATCATCATTATACAGCCCCATCATTATACAGCCCCATCATCATTATACAGCCCCATCATTATACAGCTCCATCATCATTATACAGCTCCATCATCATTATACAGCCCCATCATTATACAGCCCCATCATTATACAGCCCCATCATCATTATACAGCCCCATCATCATTATACAGCCCCATCATCATTATACAGCTCCATCATCATTATACAGCTCCATCATCATTATACAGCCCCATCATTATACAGCCCCATCATCATTATACAGCCCCATCATCATTATACAGCCCCATCATCATTATACAGCCCCATCATCATTATACAGCCCCATCATCATTATACAGCTCCATCATCATTATACAGCCCCATCATCATTATACAGCTCCATCATCATTATACAGCTCCATCATCATTATACAGCCCCATCATTATACAGCTCCATCATCATACAGCCCCATCATCATTATACAGCCCCATCATCATTATACAGCCCCATCATCATTATACAGCCCCATCATCATTATACAGCCCCCATCATCATTATACAGCTCCATCATTATACAGCCCCATCATGATTATACAGCTCCATCATCATTATACAGCCCCATCATCATTATACAGCCCCATCATCATCATTATACAGCCCCATCATCATTATACAGCCCCATCATCATTATACAGCCGCATCATCATTATACAGCCCCATCATCATTATACAGCCCCATCATCATTATACAGCCCCCATCATTAGACAGCCCCATCATCATTATACAGCCCCATCATCATCATACAGCCCCATCATCATCATACAGCCCCATCATCATCATACAGCCCCATCATCATTATACAGCCCTATCATTATACAGCTCCATCATCATTATACAGCCCCCATCATTATACAGCCCCATCATCATTATACAGCTCCATCATCATTATACAGCCCCATCATTATACAGCTCCATCATCATTATACAGCCCCCATCATTATACAGCCCCATCATCATTATACAGCCCCATCATCATCATACAGCCCCATCATCATCATACAGCCCCATCATCATCATACAGCCCCATCATCAGTATACAGCCCTATCATTATACAGCTCCATCATCATTATACAGCCCCATCATCATTATACAGCCCCATCATTATACAGCCCCATCATCATTATACAGCCCCATCATCATTATACAGCTCCATCATCATTATACAGCTCCATCATCATTATACAGCCCCATCATTATACAGCTCCATCATCATTATACAGCCCCCATCATTATACAGCCCCATCATTATACAGCCCCATCATCATTATACAGCTCCATCATTATACAGCCCCATCATCATTATACAGCCCCATCATCATTATACAGCTCCCATCATTATACAGCTCCATCATCATTATACAGCTCCCATCATCATTATACAGCCCCATCATCATTATACAGCCCCATCATTATACAGCCCCATCATCATTATACAGCCCCATCATCATTATACAGGTCCCATCATTATACAGCCTCATCATCATTATACAGCACCATGATCATTATACAGCCCCATCATCATTATACAGCCCCATCATCATTATACAGCCCCATCATCATTATACAGTTTCCATCATCATTATACAGCCCCATCATCATTATACAGCCCCATCATCATTATACAACCCCATCATTATACAGCCCCATCATCATTATACAGCCCCATCATCATTATGCAGCCCCATCATCATTATACAGCCCCATCATCATTCAGCCCCATCATCATTATACAGCCCCATCATCATTATACAGCCCCATCATCATTATACAGCTCCATCATTATACAGCCCCATCATCATTATACAGCCTCATCATCATTATACAGCCCCATCATCATTATACAGCCCCATCATCATTATACAGCTCCATCATTATACAGCCCCATCATCATTATACAGTTCCCATCATCATTATACAGCCCCATCATCATTATACAGCCTCATCATCATTATACAGCCCCATCATCATTATACAGCTCCATCATCATTATACAGCTCCATCATCATTATACAGCTCCATCATCATTATACAGCCCCATCATCATTATACAGCACCATGATCATTATACAGCACCATGATCATTATACAGCCCCATCATCATTATACAGCCCCATCATCATTATACAGCCCCATCATTATACAGCTCCATCATCATTATACAGCCCCATCATCATTATACAGCCTCATCATCATTATACAGCCCCATCATCATGATACAGCCCCATCATCATTATACAGCACCATGATCATTATACAGCCCCATCATCATTATACAGCCCCATCATCATTATACAGCCCCATCATTATACAGCTCCATCATCATTATACAGCCTCATCATCATTATACAGCACCATGATCATTATACAGCTCCATCATCATTATACAGCCCCATCATCATTATACAGCCCCATCATCATTATACAGCTCCATCATCATTATACAGCCCCATCATCATTATACAGTCCCATCATTATTATACAGCCCCATCATCATTATACAGCTCCCATCATTATACAGCCCCCATCATCATTATACAGCTCCATCATCATTATACAGCTCCATCATTATACAGCCCCATCATCATTATACAGCCCCATCATCATTATACAGCCCCATCATCATTATACAGCCCCATCATTATACAGCTTCATCATCATTATACAGCCCCATCATTATACAGCCTCATCATCATTATACAGCCCCATCTTCATTATACAGCCCCATCATTATACAGCTCCCATCATCATTATACAGCTCCATCATCATTATACAGCCCCATCATCATTATACAGCCCCATCATTATACAGCCCCCATCATCATTATACAGCGCCATCATCATTATACAGCCCCATCATCATTATACAGCCTCATCATCATTATACAGCCCCATCATCATTATACAGCCCCATCATCATTATACAGCCCCATCATCATTATACAGCCCCATCATTATACAGCCTCATCATCATTATACAGCCCCATCTTCATTATACAGCCCCATCATTATACAGCTCCCATCATCATTATACAGCCCCATCATTATACAGCCCCATCATCATTATACAGCCCCATCATTATACAGCCCCATCATCATTATACAGCCTCATCATCAGCCCCATCATCATTATACAGCCCCATCATCATTATACAGCTCCATCATCATTATACAGCCCCATCATCATTATACAGCTCCATCATTATACAGCCCCATCATCATTATACAGCCCCATCATTATACAGCCCCCATCATCATTATACAGCTCCATCATCATTATACAGCTCCATCATTATACAGCCCCATCATCATTATACAGCCCCATCATCATTATACAGCCCCATCATCATTATACAGCCCCATCATTATACAGCTTCATCATCATTATACAGCCCCATCATTATACAGCCTCATCATCATTATACAGCCCCATCTTCATTATACAGCCCCATCATTATACAGCTCCCATCATCATTATACAGCTCCATCATCATTATACAGCCCCATCATCATTATACAGCCCCATCATTATACAGCCCCCATCATCATTATACAGCGCCATCATCATTATACAGCCCCATCATCATTATACAGCCTCATCATCATTATACAGCCCCATCATCATTATACAGCCCCATCATCATTATACAGCCCCATCATCATTATACAGCCCCATCATTATACAGCCTCATCATCATTATACAGCCCCATCTTCATTATACAGCCCCATCATTATACAGCTCCCATCATCATTATACAGCCCCATCATTATACAGCCCCATCATCATTATACAGCCCCATCATTATACAGCCCCATCATCATTATACAGCCTCATCATCAGCCCCATCATCATTATACAGCCCCATCATCATTATACAGCTCCATCATCATTATACAGCCCCATCATCATTATACAGCTCCATCATTATACAGCCCCATCATCATTATACAGCTCCATCATCATTATACAGCCCCATCATCATTATACAGCCCCATCATCATTATACAGCCCCATCATCATTATACAGCCCCATCATCATTATACAGCCCCATCATCATTATACAGCCCCATCATCATTATACAACCCCATCATCATTATACAGCCCCATCATCATTATACAGCCCCATCATCATTATACAGCCCCATCATCATTATACAGCCCCATCATCATTATACAGCCCCATCATTATACAGCTCCATCATCATTATACAGCCTCATCATCATTATACAGCACCATGATCATTATACAGCTCCATCATCATTATACAGCCCCATCATCATTATACAGCCCCATCATCATTATACAGCTCCATCATCATTATACAGCCCCATCATCATTATACAGCCCCATCATTATACAGCCCCCATCATCATTATACAGCTCCATCATCATTATACAGCTCCATCATTATACAGCCCCATCATCATTATACAGCCCCATCATCATTATACAGCCCCATCATCATTATACAGCCCCATCATTATACAGCTTCATCATCATTATACAGCCCCATCATTATACAGCCTCATCATCATTATACAGCCCCATCTTCATTATACAGCCCCATCATTATACAGCTCCCATCATCATTATACAGCTCCATCATCATTATACAGCCCCATCATCATTATACAGCCCCATCATTATACAGCCCCCATCATCATTATACAGCGCCATCATCATTATACAGCCCCATCATCATTATACAGCCTCATCATCATTATACAGCCCCATCATCATTATACAGCCCCATCATCATTATACAGCCCCATCATCATTATACAGCCCCATCATTATACAGCCTCATCATCATTATACAGCCCCATCTTCATTATACAGCCCCATCATTATACAGCTCCCATCATCATTATACAGCCCCATCATTATACAGCCCCATCATCATTATACAGCCCCATCATTATACAGCCCCATCATCATTATACAGCCTCATCATCAGCCCCATCATCATTATACAGCCCCATCATCATTATACAGCTCCATCATCATTATACAGCCCCATCATCATTATACAGCTCCATCATTATACAGCCCCATCATCATTATACAGCTCCATCATCATTATACAGCCCCATCATCATTATACAGCCCCATCATCATTATACAGCCCCATCATCATTATACAGCCCCATCATCATTATACAGCCCCATCATCATTATACAGCCCCATCATCATTATACAGCCCCCATCATCATTATACAGCCCCATCATCATGATACAGCCCCATCATCATTATACAGCCCCATCATCATTATACAGCCCCATCATCATTATACAGCCCCATCATCATGATACAGCTCCATCATCATGATACAGCTCCATCATCATTATACAGCTCCATCATTATACAGCCCCATCATCATTATACAGCCCCATCATCATTATACAGCTCCATCATCATTATACAGCCCCATCATCATTATACAGCCCCCATCATTATACAGCCCCATCATCATTATACAGCCCCATCATTATACAGCCCCATCATCATTATACAGCCCCATCATCATTATACAGCTCCATCATCATTATACAGCCCCATCATACAGCTCCATCATCATTATACAGCCCCATCATCATCATACAGCTCCCATCATCATCATACAGCTCCCATCATCATTATACAGCCCCATCATCATTATACAGCCCCATCATCATTATACAGCTCCATCATCATTATACAGCCCCATCATTATACAGCTCCATCATCATTATACAGCCACATCATCATTATACAGCCCCCATCATCATTATACAGCCCCATCATTATACAGCCCCATCATTATACAGCCCCATCATCATTATACAGCTCCATCATTATACAGCTCCCATCATCATTATACAGCTCCATCATCATTATACAGCCCCATCATCATTATACAGCTCCATCATCATTATACAGCCCCATCATTATACAGCTCCATCATCATTATACAGCCCCATCATCATTATACAGCCCCCATAATTATACAGCCCCATCATTATACAGCCCCATCATTATACAGCCCCATCATTATACAGCCCCATCATCATTATACAGCCCCCATCATTATACAGCCCCCATCATTATACAGCTCCATCATCATTATACAGCCCCATCATCATTATACAGCTCCCATCATCATTATACAGCCCCATCATCATTATACAGCCTCATCATCATTATACAGCCCCATCATCATTATACAGCCCCATCATCATTATACAGCCCCATCATCATTATACAGCCCCATCATCATTATACAGCCTCATCATCATTATACAGCCCCATCATCAGCCCCATCATCATTATACAGCCCCATCATCATCATACAGCCCCATCATCATTATACAGCCCACATCATCATTATACAGCCCCATCATCAGCCCCATCATCATTATACAGCCCCATCATCATTATACAGCTCCATCATCATTATACAGCCCCATCTTCATTATACAGCCCCATCTTCATTATACAGCTCCCATCATCATTATACAGCCCCATCATTATACAGCCCCATCATCATTATTCAGCCCCATCATTATACAGCTCCATCATCATTATACAGCTCCATCATTATACAGCCCCATCATCATTATACAGCCCCATCATCATTATACAGCTCCATCATCATTATACAGCCCCATCATCATTATGCAGCTCCATCATTATACAGCCCCATCATCATTATACAGCTCCATCATCAGCATCATCATCATTATACAGCCCCATCATCATTATACAGCCCCATCATCATTATACAGCCCCCATCATCATTATACAGCCCCATCATCATTATACAGCCCCATCATCATTATACATCCCCATCATCATTATACAGCCCCATCATCATTATACAGCCCCCATCATCATTATACAGCCCCCATCATCATTATACAGCCCCATCATCATTATACAGCCCCATCATCATTATACAGCCCCATCATCATGATACAGCCCCATCATCATGATACAGCCCCATCATCATTATACAGCCCCACCATTATACAGCCCCATCATTATACAGCCCCGTCATCATTATACAGCCCCGTCATCATTATACAGCCCCGTCATCATTATACAGCCCAGTCATCATTATACAGCCCCGTCATCATTATACAGCCCCATCATCATTATACAGCCCCATCATCATTATACAGCCCCATCATCATTATACAGCTCCATCATCATTATACAGCCTCATCATCATTATACAGCCCCATCATCATTATACAGCCCCATCATCATTATACAGCCCCATCATCATTATACAGCCCCATCATCATTATACAGCCCCATCATCATTATACAGCCCCATCATCATTATACAGCCCCATCATCATTATACAGCCCCATCATCATTATACAGCCCCATCATCATTATACAGCTCCATCATCATTATACAGCCCCATCATCATTATACAGCCCCATCATCATTATACAGCCCCATCATCATTATACAGCCCCGTCATCATTATACAGCCCCGTCATCATTATACAGCCCCGTCATCATTATACAGCCCCGTCATCATTATACAGCCCCATCATCATTATACAGCTCCATCATCATTATACAGCCCCATCATTATACAGCCTCATCATCATTATACAGCCCCATCATCATTATACAGCTCCCATCATCATTATACAGCCCCATCATTATACAGCCCCATCATCATTATACAGCCCCATCATCATTATACAGCTCCATCATCATTATACAGCCCCATCATACAGCTCCATCATCATTATACAGCCCCATCATCATCATACAGCTCCCATCATCATCATACAGCTCCCATCATCATTATACAGCCCCATCATCATTATACAGCCCCATCATCATTATACAGCTCCATCATCATTATACAGCCCCATCATTATACAGCTCCATCATCATTATACAGCCCCATCATCATTATACAGCCCCATCATCATTATACAGCCCCCATCATTATACAGCCCCATCATCATTATACAGCCCCATCATTATACAGCCCCATCATTATACAGCCCCATCATCATTATACAGCTCCATCATTATACAGCTCCCATCATCATTATACAGCCCCATCATCATTATACAGCTCCATCATCATTATACAGCCCCATCATCATTATACAGCCTCATCATCATTATACAGCCCCATCATCATTATACAGCCCCATCATCATTATACAGCCCCATCATCATTATACAGCCCCATCATTATACAGCCCCATCATCATTATACAGCTCCATCATCATTATACAGCCCCATCATCATTATACAGCCCCCATCATCATTATACAGCCCCATCATCATGATACAGCCCCATCATTATTATACAGCTCCATCATTATACAGCCCCATCATCATTATACAGCCCCCATCATCATTATACAGCCCCATCATCATTATTATACAGCTCCATCATTATACAGCCCCATCATCATTATACAGCCCCATCATCATTATACAGCCCCATCATCATTATACAGCCCCATCATCATTATACAGCCCCATCATCATTATACAGCCCCATCATCATTATACAGCCCCATCATCATTATACAGCCCCATCATTATTATACAGATCCATCATTATACAGCCCCATCATCATTATACAGCCCCCATCATTATACAGCCCCATCATCATTATACAGCCTCATCATCATTATACAGCCCCATCATCATTATACAGCCCCATCATCATTATACAGCCCCATCATCATTATACAGCCCCATCATCATTATACAGCCCCATCATCATTATACAGCCCCATCATCATTATACAGCTCCATCATCATTATACAGCCCCATCATCATTATACAGCCCCATCATCATTATACAGCCCCATCATCATTATACAGCCCCGTCATCATTATACAGCCCCGTCATCATTATACAGCCCCGTCATCATTATACAGCCCCATCATCATTATACAGCCCCATCATCATTATACAGCTCCATCATCATTATACAGCCCCATCATTATACAGCCTCATCATCATTATACAGCCCCATCATCATTATACAGCTCCCATCATCATTATACAGCCCCATCATCATTATACAGCTCCATCATCATTATACAACCCCATCATCATTATACAGCCCCCATCATTATACAGCCTCATCATCATTATACAGCCCCATCATTATACAGCCCCATCATCATTATACAGCCCCCATCATTATACAGCTCCATCATCATTATACAGCCCCATCATTATACAGCCCCATCATCATTATACAGCTCCATCATCATTATACAGCCCCATCATCATTATACAGCCCCATCATCATTATACAGCCCCATCATCATTATACAGCCTCATCATCAGCCCCATCATCATTATCCCCATCATCATTATACAGCCCCATCATCATTATACAGCTCCCATCATCATTATACAGCCCCATCATCATTATACAGCTCCATCATCATTATACAGCCCCATCATCATTATACAGCCCCATCATCATTATACAGCTCCCATCATCATTATACAGCCCCATCATCATTATACAGCCCCATCATCATTATACAGCCCCATCATCATTATACAGCCCCATCATCATTATACAGCCCCATCATCATTATACAGCCCCATCATCATTATACAGCCCCATCATCATTATACAGCCCCATCATTATACAGCCCCATCATTATACAGCCCCATCATCATTATACAGCTTCATCATCATTATACAGCCCCATCATCATTATACAGCCCCATCATCATTATACAGCCCCATCATCATTATACAGCCCCATCATTATTATACAGCCCCATCATCATTATACAGCCCCATCATCATTATACAGCCCCCATCATAATTATACAGCCCCCATCATCATTATACAGCCCCATCATCATTATACAGCCCCATCATCATTATACAGCCCCATCACCATTATACAGCCCCATCATCATTATACAGCCCCCATCATTATACAGCCCCATCATCATTATACAGCCCCATCATCATTATACAGCCCCCATCATCATTATACAGCCCCATCATCATTATACAGCCCCATCATCATTATACAGCCCCATCATCATTATACAGCACCATCATCATTATACAGCCCACATCATCATTATACAGCCCCATCATCATCATTATACAACCCCATCATCATTATACAGCCCCATCATCATTATACAGCCCCATCATCATTATACAGCCCCCATCATCATTATACAGCCCCATCATCATTATACAGCCCCATCACCATTATACAGCCCCATCACCATTATACAGCCCCATCATCATTATACAGCCCCCATCATTATACAGCCCCATCATAATTATACAGCCCCCATCATCATTATACAGCCCCATCATCATTATACAGCCCCATCATCATTATACAGCCCCATCACCATTATACAGCCCCATCATCATTATACAGCCCCCATCATTATACAGCCCCATCATCATTATACAGCCCCATCATCATTATACAGCCCCCATCATTATACAGCCCCATCATCATTATACAGCCCCATCATCATTATACAGCTCCATCATCATTATACAGCTCCATCATCATTATACAGCTCCATCATCATTATACAGCCCCATCATCATTATACAGCCCCATCATCATTATACAGCCCCATCATCATTATACAGCCCCATCATCATTATACAGCCCCATCATCATTATACAGCTCCATCATCATTATACAGCTCCATCATTATACAGCCCCATCATCATTATACAGCCCCATCATCATTATACAGCCCCATCATCATTATACAGCCCCATCATTATACAGCCCCATCATCATTATACAGCCCCATCATCATTATACAGCCCCATCATCATTATACAGCCCCATCATCATTATACAGCTCCATCATCATTATACAGCCCCATCATCATTATACAGCCCCCATCATCATTATACAGCCCCATCATCATGATACAGCCCCATCATTATTATACAGCTCCATCATTATACAGCCCCATCATTATACAGCCCCCATCATCATTATAGAGCCCCATCATCATTATACAGCTCCATCATTATACAGCCCCATCATCATTATACAGCCCCCATCATTATACAGCCCCATCATCATTATACAGCCTCATCATCATTATACAGCCCCATCATTATACAGCCCCATCATCATTATACAGCCCCATCATCATTATACAGCCCCATCATCATTATACAGCCCCATCATCATTATACAGCCCCATCATCATTATACAGCCCCATCATCATTACACAGCCCCATCATCATTATACAGCCCCATCATCATTATACAGCCCCATCATCATTATACAGCCCCATCATTATACAGCCCCATCATCATTATACAGCCCCATCATCATTATACAGCCCCCATCATTATACAGCTCCATCATCATTATACAGCCCCATCATTATACAGCCCCATCATCATTATACAGCTCCATCATTATACAGCCCCATCATCATTATACAGTCCCATCATCATTATACAGCCCCATCATCATTATACAGCCCCATCATCATTATACAGCCCCATCATCATTATACAGCCCCATCATCATTATACAGCCCCATCATCATTATACAGCCCCATCATCATTATACAGCCCCATCATTATACAGCCCCATCATCATTATACAGCCCCATCATCATTATACAGACTCATCATCATTATACAGCCCCATCATCATTATACTGCCCCATCATCATTATACAGCCCCATCATTATACAGCCTCATCATCATTATACAGCCCCATCATTATACAGCCCCATCATCATTA
The DNA here is from genome assembly GCF_051348905.1 of Ranitomeya variabilis. Taxonomy (NCBI): domain Eukaryota; kingdom Metazoa; phylum Chordata; class Amphibia; order Anura; family Dendrobatidae; genus Ranitomeya; species Ranitomeya variabilis. The sequence continues at coordinate 3,383,644 of NC_135237.1, read as the reverse complement.
TACAGCCCCATCATTATACAGCCTCATCATCATTATACAGCCCCATCATTATACAGCCCCATCATCATTATACAGCCCCATCATCATTATACAGCCCCCATCATTATACAGCTCCATCATCATTATACAGCCCCATCATTATACAGCCCCATCATCATTATACAGCTCCATCATTATACAGCCCCCATCATCATTATACAGCCCCCATCATCATTATACAGCCCCATCATCATTATACAGCTCCATCATTATACAGCCCCATCATTATTATACAGCCCCCATCATTATACAGCCCCATCATTATACAGCCCCATCATCATTATACAGCCCCCATCATCATTATACAGCCCACATCATCATTATACAGCCCCATCATCATTATACAGCCCCATCATCATTATACAGCCCCATCATCATTATACAGCCCCATCACCATTATACAGCCCCATCATTATACAGCCCCATCACCATTATACAGCCCCATCATCATTATACAGCCCCATCATCATTATACAGCCCCATCATCATTATACAGCTCCATCATCATTATACAGCCCCATCATCATTATACAGCCCCATCATCATTATACAGCTCCATCATCATCATACAGCTCCCATCATCATTAAATAGCCCCATCATCATTATACAGCCCCATCATCATTATACAGCCCCATCATCATCATACAGCTCCCATCATCATTATACAGCCCCATCATCATCATACAGCTCCCATCATCATTATACAGCCCCATCATCATTATACAGCTCCATCATCATTATACAGCCCCATCATCATTACACAGCCCCATCATCATTATACAGCCCCATCATTATTATACAGCCCCCATCATTATACAGCCCCATCATTATACAGCCCCATCATCATTATACAGCCCCCATCATCATTATACAGCCCACATCATCATTATACAGCCCCATCATCATTATACAGCCCCATCATCATTATACAGCCCCATCACCATTATACAGCCCCATCATCATTATACAGCCCCATCATTATACAGCCCCATCACCATTATACAGCCCCATCATCATTATACAGCCCCATCATCATTATACAGCCCCATCATCATTATACAGCTCCATCATCATTATACAGCCCCATCATCATTATACAGCCCCATCATCATTATACAGCTCCATCATCATCATACAGCTCCCATCATCATTAAATAGCCCCATCATCATTATACAGCCCCATCATCATTATACAGCCCCATCATCATCATACAGCTCCCATCATCATTATACAGCCCCATCATCATCATACAGCTCCCATCATCATTATACAGCCCCATCATCATTATACAGCCCCATCACCATTATACAGCCCCATCATCATTATACAGCCCCATCATCATTATACAGCCCCATCATCATTATACAGCCCCATCATCATCATACAGCTCCCATCATCATTATACAGCCCCATCATTATACAGCCCCATCATCATTATACAGCCCCATCATCATTATACAGCCCCATCATCATTATACAGCCTCATCATCATTATACAGCCCCATCATCATTATACAGCCCCATCATCATTATACAGCCCCCATCATTATACAGCTCCATCATCATTATACAGCCCCATCATTATACAGCCCCATCATCATTATACAGCTCCATCATTATACAGCCCCATCATCATTATACAGCCTCATCATCAGCCCCATCATCATTATCCCCATCATCATTATACAGCCCCATCATCATTATACAGCTCCCATCATCATTATACAGCCCCATCATCATTATACAGCTCCATCATCATTATACAGCCCCATCATCATTATACAGCCCCATCATCATTATACAGCTCCCATCATCATTATACAGCCCCATCATCATTATACAGCCCCATCATCATTATACAGCCCCATCATCATTATACAGCCCCATCATCATTATACAGCCCCATCATCATTATACAGCCCCATCATCATTATACAGCCCCATCATCATTATACAGCCCCATCATCATTATACAGCCCCATCATTATACAGCCCCATCATCATTATACAGCCCCATCATCATTATACAGCTCCATCATCATTATACAGCCCCATCATCATTATACAGCCCCATCATCATTATACAGCCCCATCATCATTATACAGCCCCATCATCATTATACAGCCCCATCATTATACAGCCCCATCATTATACAGCTCCATCATCATGATACAGCCCCATCATCATTATACAGCCCCATCATCATTATACAGCCCCCATCATTATACAGCTCCATCATCATTATACAGCCCCATCATTATACAGCCCCATCATCATTATACAGCTCCATCATTATACAGCCCCATCATCATTATACAGCCTCATCATCAGCCCCATCATCATTATCCCCATCATCATTATACAGCCCCATCATCATTATACAGCTCCCATCATCATTATACAGCCCCATCATCATTATACAGCCCCATCATCATTATACAGCCCCATCATCATTATACAGCTCCCATCATCATTATACAGCCCCATCATCATTATACAGCCCCATCATCATTATACAGCCCCATCATTATACAGCCCCATCATTATACAGCCCCATCATCATTATACAGCCCCATCATCATTATACAGCTCCATCATCATTATACAGCCCCATCATCATTATACAGCCCCATCATCATTATACAGCCCCATCATCATTATACAGCCCCATCATCATTATACAGCCCCATCATTATACAGCCCCATCATTATACAGCTCCATCATCATGATACAGCCCCATCATCATTATACAGCCCCATCATCATTATACAGCCCCCATCATTATACAGCTCCATCATCATTATACAGCCCCATCATTATACAGCCCCATCATCATTATACAGCTCCATCATTATACAGCCCCATCATCATTATACAGCCTCATCATCAGCCCCATCATCATTATCCCCATCATCATTATACAGCCCCATCATCATTATACAGCCCCATCATCATTATACAGCCCCATCATCATTATACAGCCCCATCATCATTATACAGCTCCCATCATCATTATACAGCCCCATCATCATTATACAGCCCCATCATCATTATACAGCCCCATCATCATTATACAGCTCCCATCATCATTATACAGCCCCATCATCATTATACAGCCCCATCATCATTATACAGCTCCCATCATCATTATACAGCCCCATCATCATTATACAGCCCCATCATCATTATACAGCTCCATCATTATACAGCCCCATCATCATTATACAGCCTCATCATCAGCCCCATCATCATTATCCCCATCATCATTATACAGCCCCATCATCATTATACAGCTCCCATCATCATTATACAGCCCCATCATCATTATACAGCCCCATCATCATTATACAGCCCCATCATCATTATACAGCCCCATCATCATTATACAGCCCCATCATCATTATACAGCCCCATCATCATTATACAGCCCCATCATTATACAGCCCCATCATTATACAGCTCCATCATCATGATACAGCCCCATCATCATTATACAGCCCCATCATCATTATACAGCCCCCATCATTATACAGCTCCATCATCATTATACAGCCCCATCATTATACAGCCCCATCATCATTATACAGCTCCATCATTATACAGCCCCATCATCATTATACAGCCTCATCATCAGCCCCATCATCATTATCCCCATCATCATTATACAGCCCCATCATCATTATACAGCTCCCATCATCATTATACAGCCCCATCATCATTATACAGCCCCATCATCATTATACAGCCCCATCATCATTATACAGCTCCCATCATCATTATACAGCCCCATCATCATTATACAGCCCCATCATTATACAGCCCCATCATCATTATACAGCTCCATCATTATTATACAGCTCCATCATTATACAGCCCCATCATCATTATACAGCCTCATCATCAGCCCCATCATCATTATCCCCATCATCATTATACAGCCCCATCATCATTATACAGCTCCCATCATCATTATACAGCCCCATCATCATTATACAGCCCCATCATCATTATACAGCCCCATCATCATTATACAGCCCCATCATCATTATACAGCCCCATCATCATTATACAGCCCCATCATCATTATACAGCCCCATCATCATTATACAGCCCCATCATCATTATACAGACTCATCATCATTATACAGCCCCATCATCATTATACAGCCCCATCATCATTATACAGCCCCATCATTATACAGCCCCATCATCATTATACAGCCCCATCATTATACAGCCCCATCATTATACAGCCCCATCATCATTATACAGCCCCATCATCATTATACAGCTCCATCATCATTATACAGCCCCATCATCATTATACAGCCCCATCATCATTATACAGCCCCATCATCATTATACAGCCCCATCATCATTATACAGCCCCATCATCATTATACAGCCCCATCATTATACAGCCCCATCATTATACAGCTCCATCATCATGATACAGCCCCATCATCATTATACAGCCCCATCATCATTATACAGCCCCCATCATTATACAGCCCCATCATCATTATACAGCCCCATCATCATTATACAGCCCCCATCATTATACAGCCCCATCATCATTATACAGCCCCATCATCATTATACAGCTCCATCATCATTATACAGCTCCATCATCATTATACAGCTCCATCATCATTATACAGCTCCATCATCATTATACAGCCCCATCATCATTATACAGCCCCATCATCATTATACAGCCCCATCATCATTATACAGCCCCATCATCATTATACAGCTCCATCATCATTATACAGCCCCATCATCATTATACAGCCCCATCATCATTATACAGCCCCATCATCATTATACAGCCCCATCATCATTATACAGCCCCATCATCATTATACAGCCCCATCATCATTATACAGCCCCATCATCATTATACAGCCCCATCATCATTATACAGCTCCATCATCATTATACAGCCCCATCATCATTATACAGCCCCCATCATCATTATACAGCCCCATCATCATGATACAGCCCCATCATTATTATACAGCTCCATCATTATACAGCCCCATCATCATTATACAGCCCCCATCATCATTATACAGCCCCATCATCATTATACAGCTCCATCATTATACAGCCCCATCATCATTATACAGCCCCCATCATTATACAGCCCCATCATCATTATACAGCCCCATCATCATTACACAGCCCCATCATCATTATACAGCCCCATCATCATTATACAGCCCCATCATCATTATACAGCCCCATCATCATTATACAGCCCCATCATTATACAGCCCCATCATCATTATACAGCCCCATCATCATTATACAGCCCCCATCATTATACAGCTCCATCATCATTATACAGCCCCATCATTACACAGCCCCATCATCATTATACAGCTCCATCATTATACAGCCCCATCATCATTATACAGCCCCATCATCATTATACAGCCCCATCATCATCATACAGCTCCCATCATCATTATACAGCCCCATCATCATCATACAGCTCCCATCATCATTATACAGCCCCATCATCATTATACAGCCTCATCACCATTATACAGCCCCATCATCATTATACAGCCCCATCATCATTATACAGCCCCATCATCATTATACAGCCCCATCATCATCATACAGCTCCCATCATCATTATACAGCCCCATCATTATACAGCCCCATCATCATTATACAGCCCCATCATCATTATACAGCCCCATCATCATTATACAGCCTCATCATCATTATACAGCCCCATCATCATTATACAGCCCCATCATCATTATACAGCCCCCATCATTATACAGCTCCATCATCATTATACAGCCCCATCATTATACAGCCCCATCATCATTATACAGCTCCATCATTATACAGCCCCATCATCATTATACAGCCTCATCATCAGCCCCATCATCATTATCCCCATCATCATTATACAGCCCCATCATCATTATACAGCTCCCATCATCATTATACAGCCCCATCATCATTATACAGCTCCATCATCATTATACAGCCCCATCATCATTATACAGCCCCATCATCATTATACAGCTCCCATCATCATTATACAGCCCCATCATCATTATACAGCCCCATCATCATTATACAGCCCCATCATCATTATACAGCCCCATCATCATTATACAGCCCCATCATCATTATACAGCCCCATCATCATTATACAGCCCCATCATCATTATACAGCCCCATCATTATACAGCCCCATCATTATACAGCCCCATCATCATTATACAGCCCCATCATCATTATACAGCTCCATCATCATTATACAGCCCCATCATCATTATACAGCCCCATCATCATTATACAGCCCCATCATCATTATACAGCCCCATCATCATTATACAGCCCCATCATCATTATACAGCCCCATCATTATACAGCTCCATCATCATGATACAGCCCCATCATCATTATACAGCCCCATCATCATTATACAGCCCCCATCATTATACAGCTCCATCATCATTATACAGCCCCATCATTATACAGCCCCATCATCATTATACAGCTCCATCATTATACAGCCCCATCATCATTATACAGCCTCATCATCAGCCCCATCATCATTATCCCCATCATCATTATACAGCCCCATCATCATTATACAGCTCCCATCATCATTATACAGCCCCATCATCATTATACAGCTCCATCATCATTATACAGCCCCATCATCATTATACAGCTCCCATCATCATTATACAGCCCCATCATCATTATACAGCCCCATCATCATTATACAGCCCCATCATTATACAGCCCCATCATCATTATACAGCTCCATCATTATACAGCCCCATCATCATTATACAGTCCCATCATCATTATACAGCCCCATCATCATTATACAGCCCCATCATCATTATACAGCCCTATCATCATTATACAGCCCCATCATCATTATACAGCCCCATCATCATTATACAGCCCCATCATCATTATACAGACTCATCATCATTATACAGCCCCATCATCATTATACAGCCCCATCATCATTATACAGCCCCATCATTATACAGCCCCATCATCATTATACAGCCCCATCATTATACAGCCCCATCATTATACAGCCCCATCATCATTATACAGCCCCATCATCATTATACAGCTCCATCATCATTATACAGCCCCATCATCATTATACAGCCCCATCATCATTATACAGCCCCATCATCATTATACAGCCCCATCATCATTATACAGCCCCATCATTATACAGCCCCATCATTATACAGCTCCATCATCATGATACAGCCCCATCATCATTATACAGCCCCATCATTATACAGCCCCATCATCATTATACAGCTCCATCATTATACAGCCCCATCATCATTATACAGCCCCATCATCATTATACAGCCCCATCATTATACAGCCCCATCATTATACAGCTCCATCATCATGATACAGCCCCATCATCATTATACAGCCCCATCATTATACAGCCCCATCATCATTATACAGCCCCCATCATTATACAGCCCCATCATCATTATACAGCCCCATCATCATTATACAGCCCCCATCATTATACAGCCCCATCATCATTATACAGCCCCATCATCATTATACAGCTCCATCATCATTATACAGCTCCATCATCATTATACAGCTCCATCATCATTATACAGCTCCATCATCATGATACAGCCCCATCATTATTATACAGCTCCATCATTATACAGCCTCATCATCATTATACAGCCCCATCATCATTATACAGCCCCCATCATCATTATACAGCCCCATCATCATTATACAGCTCCATCATTATACAGCCCCATCATCATTATACAGCCCCCATCATTATACAGCCCCATCATCATTATACAGCCTCATCATCATTATACAGCCCCATCATTATACAGCCCCATCATCATTATACAGCCCATTCATCATTATACAGCCCCATCATCATTATACAGCCCCATCATCATTATACAGCCCCATCATCATTATACAGCCCCATCATCATTATACAGCCCCCATCATTATACAGCTCCATCATCATTATACAGCCCCATCATTATACAGCCCCATCATCATTATACAGCTCCATCATTATACAGCCCCATCATCATTATACAGCTCCATCATCATTATACAGCTCCATCATCATTATACAGCCCCATCATCATTATACAGCCCCATCATCATTATACAGCCCCATCATCATTATACAGTCCCATCATCATTATACAGCCCCATCATCATTATACAGCCCCATCATCATTATACAGCCCCATCATCATTATACAGCCCCATCATCATTATACAGCCCCATCATCATTATACAGCCCCATCATCATTATACAGCCCCATCATCATTATACAGACTCATCATCATTATACAGCCTCATCATCATTATACAGCCCCATCATCATTATACAGCCCCATCATCATTATACAGCCCCATCATCATTATACAGCCCCATCATCATTATACAGCCTCATCATCATTATACAGCCTCATCATTATACAGCCCCATCATCATTATACAGCCCCATCATTATACAGCCCCATCATTATACAGCCCCATCATCATTATACAGCCCCATCATCATTATACAGCCCCATCATCATTATACAGCCCCATCATCATTATACAGCTCCATCACCATTATACAGCTCCATCATCAATATACAGCCCCATCATCATTATACAGCCTCATCATCATTATACAGCTCCCATCATCATTATACAGCTCCATCATCATTATACAGCCCCATCATTATACAGCTTCATCATCATTATACAGCCCCATCATTATACAGCCCCATCATCATTATACAGCCCCATCATTATACAGCCCCATCATCATTATACAGCCCCATCATCATTATACAACCCCATCATCATTATACAGCCCCATCATCATTATATAATGATGATGAGGCTGTATAATGATGATGGAGCTGTATAATGATGATGGGGGCTGTATAATGATGATGAGGCTGTATAATGATGATGAGGCTGTATAATGATGGGAGGTGTATAATGATGATGGGGGCTGTATAATGATGATGGGGGCTGTATAATGATGATGGGGCTGTATAATGATGATGGGGCTGTATAATGATGATGGGGCTGTATAATGATGATGGAGCTGTATAATGATGATGGGGCTGTATAATGATGATGGGGCTGTATAATGATGATGGGGCTGTATAATGATGATGGGGCTGTATAATGATGGGGCTGTATAATGATGGGGCTGTATAATGATGATGGGGCTGTATAATGATGAGGCTGTATAATGATGATGAGGCTGTATAATGATGATGGGGCTGTATAATGATGGGGCTGTATAATGATGATGGGGCTGTATAATGATGATGGGGCTGTATAATGATGATGGAGCTGTATAATGATGATGGGGCTGTATAATGATGATGGGGCTGTATAATGATGATGGGGCTGTATAATGATGGGGCTGTATAATGATGATGGGGCTGTATAATGATGGGGCTGTATAATGATGATGGGGCTGTATAATGATGAGGCTGTATAATGATGATGAGGCTGTATAATGATGATGGGGCTGTATAATGATGATGGGGCTGTATAATGATGATGGGGCTGTATAATGATGATGGGGCTGTATAATGATGAGGCTGTATAATGATGATGGGGCTGTATAATGATGGGGCTGTATAATGATGATGGGGCTGTATAATGATGATGGGGCTGTATAATGATGATGGAGCTGTATAATGATGATGGGGCTGTATAATGATGATGGGGCTGTATAATGATGATGGGGCTGTATAATGATGGGGCTGTATAATGATGATGGGGCTGTATAATGATGGGGCTGTATAATGATGATGGGGCTGTATAATGATGAGGCTGTATAATGATGATGAGGCTGTATAATGATGATGGGGCTGTATAATGATGATGGGGCTGTATAATGATGATGGGGCTGTATAATGATGATGGGGCTGTATAATGATGGGGCTGTATAATGATGATGGGGCTGTATAATGATGAGGCTGTATAATGATGATGGGGCTGTATAATGATGATGGGAGCTGTATAATGATGATGGGGCTGTATATTGATGATGGGGCTGTATAATGATGATGGGGCTGTATAATGATGATGGGGCTGTATAATGATGATGGGGCTGTATAATGATGATGGGGCTGTATAATGATGATGGGGCTGTATAATGATGATGGGGCTGTATAATGTTGATGGGGCTGTATAATGATGATGGGGTTGTATAATGATGATGATGGGGCTGTATAATGATGATGTGGGCTGTATAATGATGATGGTGCTGTATAATGATGATGGGGCTGTATAATGATGATGGGGCTGTATAATGATGATGGGGCTGTATAATGATGATGGGGCTGTATAATGATGATGGGGTTGTATAATGATGATGGGGCTGTATAATGATGATGGAGCTGTATAATAATGATGTGGGCTGTATAATGATGGGGCTGTATAATGATGATGAAGCTGTATAATGATGGGGCTGTATAATGATGATGGGGCTGTATAATGATGATGGGGCTGTATAATGATGATGTGGGCTGTATAATGATGGGGCTGTATAATGATGATGAAGCTGTATAATGATGGGGCTGTATAATGATGATGGAGCTGTATAATGATGATGGGAGCTGTATAATGATGATGAGGCTGTATAATGATGATGGGGCTGTATATTGATGATGGAGCTGTATAATGATGATGGAGCTGTATAATGATGATGGGGCTGTATAATGATGATGGGGCTGTATAATGATGATGGGGCTGTATAATGATGATGGGGCTGTATAATGATGATGGGGCTGTATAATGATGATGGGGCTGTATAATGATGATGGGGCTGTATAATGATGATGGGGCTGTATAATGATGATGGGGCTGTATAATGATGATGAGGCTGTATAATGATGATGGGGCTGTATAATGATGATGGGGCTGTATAATGATGATGGGGCTGTATAATGATACAACCCCATCATCATTATACAGCCCCATCATCATTATACAGCCCCCATCATCATTATACAGCTCCATCATCATTATACAGCCTCATCATCATTATACAGCCCCATCATCATTATACAGCCCCATCATCATTATACAGCTCCATCATTATTATACAGCCTCATCATCATTATACAGCCCCATCATCATTATACAGCCCCATCATCATTATACAGCTCCATCATCATTATACAGCCTCATCATCATTATACAGCCCCATCATCATTATACAGCCCCATCATCATTATACAGCTCCATCATCATTATACAGCTCCATCATCATTATACAGCTCCATCATCATTATACAGCTCCATCATCAATATACAGCCCCATCATCATTATACAGCCCCATCATCATCATACAGCCTCATCATCATCATACAGCCTCATCATCATTATACAGCTCCATCATCATTATACAGCCTCATCATTATACAGCCCCATCATCATTATACAGCCCCATCACCATTATACAGCCTCATCATTATACAGCCCCATCATCATTATACAGCCCCATCATCATTATACAGCCCCATCATCATTATACAGCCCCATCATCATTATACAGCCTCATCATCATTATACAGCCCCATCATCATTATACAGCCCCATCATCATTATACAGCCCCATCATCATTATACAGCCCCATCATCATTATACAGCCCCATCATCATTATACAGCCCCATCATTATACAGCCCCATCATCATTATACAGCTCCATCATCATTATACAGCCCCATCATCATTATACAGCTCCATCATCATTATACAGCCCCATCATTATACAGCTCCATCATTATACAGCCCCATCATCATTATACAGTCCCATCATCATTATACAGTCCCATCATCATTATACAGCTGCATCATCATTATACAGCTCCATCATCATTATACAGCCCCATCATTATACAGCTCCATCATTATACAGCTCCATCATCATTATACAGCTCCATCATCATTATACAGTCCCATCATCATTATACAGTCCCATCATCATTATACAGCTGCATCATCATTATACAGCTCCATCATCATTATACAGCCCCATCATCATTATACAGCCCCATCATCATTATACAGCTCCCATCATCATTATACAGCACCATCATCATTATACAGCCCCCATCATTATACAGCCCCATCATCATTATACAGCTCCCATCATCATTATACAGCCCCATCATCATTATACAGCCCCATCATTATACAGCCCCATCATTATACAGCCCCATCATTATACAGCCCCCATCATCATTATACAGCCCCCATCATCATTATACAGCCCCATCATCATTATACAGCCCCATCATCATTATACAGCACCATCATCATTATACAGCACCATCATCATTATACAGCCCCATCATTATACAGCCCCATCATCATTATACAGCCCCATCATCATTATACAGCCCCATCATCATTATACAGCCCCATCATCATTATACAGCCCCATCATCATTATACAGCCCCATCATTATACAGCTCCATCATTATCCAGCCCCATCATCATTATACAGCTGCATCATCATTATACAGCTCCATCATCATTATACAGCCTCATCATCATTATACAGCCCCATCATCATTATACAGCCCCATCATCATTATACAGCCCCATCATCATTATACAGCCTCATCATTATATAGCCTCATCATCATTATACAGCCCCATCATCATTATACAGCTCCCATCATCATTATACAGCACCATCATCATTATACAGCCCCCATCATTATACAGCCCCATCATCATTATACAGCTCCCATCATCATTATACAGCTCCATCATCATTATACAGCCCCATCATCATTATACAGCTCCATCATCATTATACAGCTCCATCATTATACAGCCTCATCATCATTATACAGCCTCATCATCATTATACAGCCCCATCATCATTATACAGCCCCATCATCATTATACAGCCCCATCATCATTATACAGCTCCCATCATCATTATACAGCACCATCATCATTATACACCTCCCATCATTATACAGCCTCATCATCATTATACAGCCCCATCATCATTATACAGCCCCATCATCATTATACAGCTCCATCATCATTATACAGCCCCATCATCATTATACAGCTCCCATCATCATTATACAGCACCATCATCATTATACAGCCCCATCATCATTATACAGCCCCATCATCATTATACAGCCCCATCATCATTATACAGCCCCATCATCATTATACAGCCCCATCATCATTATACAGCCCCATCATCATTATACAGCCCCCATCATCATTATACAGCCCCATCATCATTATACAGCCCCCATCATTATACAGCCCCATCATCATTATACAGCTCCCATCATCATTATACAGCCCCATCATCATTATACAGCTCCCATCATCATTATACAGCCCCATCATCATTATACAGCCCCATCATTATTATACAGCCCCATCATTATACAGCCCCATCATCATTATACAGCCCCATCATCATTATACAGCCCCCATCATCATTATACAGCACCATCATCATTATACAGCCCCATCATTATACAGCCCCATCATCATTATACAGCCTCATCATTATACAGCCCCATCATCATTATACAGCCCCATCATTATACAGCCCCATCATCATTATACAGCCTCATCATTATACAGCCTCATCATCATTATACAGCCCCATCATTATACAGCCCCATCATCATTATACAGCCCCATCATCATTATACAGCCCCATCATCATTATACAGCCCCATCATCATTATACAGCCCCCATCATTATACAGCTCCATCATCATTATACAGCCCCATCATCATTATACAGCTGCATCATCATTATACAGCTCCATCATCATTATACAGCCCCATCATCATTATACAGCCCCATCATCATTATACAGCCCCATCATCATTATACAGCCCCATCATCATTATACAGCCCCATCATCATTATACAGCCTCATCATCATTATACAGCCCCATCATCATTATACAGCTCCATCATCATTATACAGCCCCATCATTATACAGCTCCGTCATCATTATACAGCCCCATCATTATACAGCTCCATCATCATTATACAGCCCCATCATCATTATACAGCCCCATCATCATTATACAGCCCCATCATTATACAGCCCCCATCATCATTATACAGCCCCCATCATCATTATACAGCCCCATCATCATTATACAGCCCCCATCATTATACAGCTCCATCATCATTATACAGCCCCATCATCATTATACAGCTCCATCATCATTATACAGCCCCATCATTATACAGCCCCCATCATCATTATACAGCCCCATCATTATACAGCCCCCATCATTATACAGCCCCATCATCATTATACAGCCCCATCATCATTATACAGCTCCATCATCATTATACAGCCCCCATCATTATACAGCCCCATCATTATACAGCCCCATCATCATTATACAGCCCCCATCATTATACAGCTCCATCATCATTATACAGCCCCATCATCATTATACAGCCCCCATCATCATTATACAGCCCCATCATCATTATACAGCCCCATCATCATTATACAGCCCCCATCATCATTATACAGCCCCCATCATCATTATACAGCTCCCATCATCATTATACAGCCCCATCATCATTATACAGCCCCATCATCATTATACAGCCCCATCATCATTATACAGCCCCATCATCATTATACAGCCCCATCATCATTATACAGCCCCATCATCATTATACAGCCCCATCATCATTATACAGCCCCATCATCATTATACAGCCCCATCATCATTATACAGCCCCATCATTATACAGCTCCATCATCATTATACAGCCAAATCATCATTATACAGCTCCATCATCATTATACAGCTCCATCATCATTATACAGCCCCATCATCATTACACAGCCCCATCATCATTATACAGCCCCATCATCATTATACAGCCCCATCATTATACAGCCCCATCATTATACAGCCCCATCATCATTATACAGCCCCATCATCATTATACAGCTCCATCATCATTATACAGCCTCATCATCATTATACAGCCCCATCATCATTATACAGCCCCATCATTATACAGCCCCATCATTATACAGCCCCATCATCATTATACAGCCCCATCATCATTATACAGCTCCATCATCATTATACAGCCCCATCATTATACAGCCCCATCATCATTATACAGCCCCATCATCATTATACAGCTCCCATCATCATTATACAGCCCCATCATCATTATACAGCCCCATCATCATTATACAGCCCCATCATCATTATACAGCCCCATCATCATTATACAGCCCCATCATTATACAGCCCCATCATTATACAGCTCCATCATCATTATACAGCCCCCATCATTATACAGCCCCATCATTATACAGCCCCATCATCATTATACAGCTCCATCATCATTATACAGCCCCATCATCATTATACAGCCCCATCATTATACAGCCCCATCATTATACAGCCCCATCATTATACAGCCCCATCATCATTATACAGCCTCATCATCATTATACAGCCCCATCATCATTATACAGCCCCATCATTATACAGCCCCATCATTATACAGCCCCATCATCATTATACAGCCCCATCATCATTATACAGCCCCATCATTATACAGCCCCATCATTATACAGCCCCATCATCATTATACAGCCCCATCATCATTATACAGCCCCATCATTATACAGCCCCATCATTATACAGCTCCATCATCATTATACAGCCCCATCATCATTATACAGCCCCATCATCATTATACAGCTCCATCATCATTATACAGCCCCATCATCATTATACAGCCCCATCATCATTATACAGCCCCATCATCATTATACAGCCCCATCATCATTTTACAGCCCCATCATTATACAGCCCCATCATCATTATACAGCCCCATCATCATTATACAGCCCCATCATTATACAGCCCCATCATCATTATACAGCCTCATCATCATTATACAGCTCCATCATCATTATACAGCCCCATCATCATTTTACAGCCCCATCATTATACAGCCCCATCATCATTATACAGCCCCATCATCATTATACAGCCCCATCATTATACAGCCCCATCATCATTATACAGTCCCATCATCATTATACAGCTCCATCATCATTATACAGCCCCATCATCATTATACAGCCCCATCATCATTATACAGCCCCCATCATCATTATACAGCCCCCATCATCATTATACAGCTCCATCATTATACAGCCCCATCATCATTATACAGCCCCATCATCATTATACAGCTCCCATCATTATACAGCCCCATCATCATTATACAGCCCCCATCGTCATTATACAGCTCCATCATTATACAGCCCCATCATCATTATACAGCCCCATCATCATTATACAGCCCCATCATTATACAGCCCCATCATCATTATACAGCCCCATCATCATTATACAGCTCCCATCATCCTTATACAGCCCCATCATCATTATACAGCCCCATCATTATACAGCCCCATCATCATTATACAGCCCCATCATCATTATACAGCTCCCATCATTATACAGCCCCATCATCATTATACAGCCCCATCATTATACAGCCCCATCATCATTATACAGCCCCATCATCATTATACAGCCCCATCATCATTATACAGCCTCATCATCATTATACAGCACCATCATCATTATACAGCCCCATCATCATTATACAGCCCCATCATTATACAGCCCCATCATCATTATACAGCCCCATCATCATTATACAGCCCCATCATCATTATACAGCCCCATCATCATCATACAGCCCCATCATCATACAGCCCCATCATTATACAGCCCCATCATCATTATACAGCCTCATCATCATTATACAGCACCATCATCATTATACAGCCCCATCATCATTATACAGCCCCATCATTATACAGCCCCATCATCATTATACAGCCCCATCATCATTATACAGCCCCATCATCATTATACAGCTCCATCATCATTATACAGCCCCATCATCATTATACAGCCCCATCATCATTATACAGCCTCATCATCATTATACAGCACCATCATCATTATACAGCCCCTATCATTATACAGCCCCATCATCATTATACAGCCCCATCATCATTATACAGCCCCATCATCATTATACAGCCCCATCATCATTATACAGCCCCATCATCATTATACAGCCCCATCATCATTATACAGCCCCATCATCATTATACAGCCCCATCATCATTATACAGCCCCATCATCATTATACAGCCCCATCATCATTATACAGCCCCATCATCATTATACAGCCCCATCATCATTATACAGCCCCCATCATCATTATACAGCCCCATCATCATTATACAGCCCCATCATCATTATACAGCCCCCATCATCATTATACAGCCCCATCATCATTATACAGCCCCATCATCATTATACAGCCCCCATCATCATTATACAGCCCCATCATCATTATACAGCCCCATCATCATTATACAGCCCCATCATCATTATACAGCCCCATCATTATACAGCCCAGTCATCATTATACAGCCCCATCATCATTATACAGCCCCATCATCATTATACAGCCCCATCATCATTATACAGCTCCATCATCATTATACAGCTCCATCATCAATATACAGCCCCATCATCATTATACAGCCTCATCATCATTATACAGCTCCCATCATCATTATACAGTTCCCATCATCATTATACAGCCCCATCATCATTATACAGCCCCATCATCATTATACAGCCCCATCATCATTATACAGCCCCATCATCATTATACAGCCCCATCATCATTATACAGCCTCATCATCATTATACAGCCCCATCATCATTATACAGCCCCATCATCATTATACAGCCCCATCATCATTATACAGCTCCATCATCATTATACAGCCCCATCATCATTATACAGCTCCATCATCATTATACAGCTCCATCATCAATATACAGCCCCATCATCATTATACAGCCTCATCATCATTATACAGCCCCATCATCATTATACAGCCCCATCATCATTATACAGCCCCATCATCATTATACAGCCCTATCATCATTATACAGCCCCATCATCATTATACAGTTCCCATCATCATTATACAGCCCCATCATCATTATACAGCCCCATCATCATTATACAGCCCCATCATCATTATACAGCCCCATCATTATACAGCCCCATCATCATTATACAGCCCCATCATCATTATACAGCCCCCATCATCATTATACAGCTCCATCATCATTATACAGCCCCATCATCATTATACAGCCCCATCATCATTATACAGCCCCATCATCATTATACAGCCCCATCATCATTATACAGCCTCATCATCATTATACAGCCCCATCATCATTACACAGCCCCATCATCATTATACAGCCCCATCATTATACAGCCCCATCATTATACAGCTCCATCATCATTATACAGCTCCATCATCATTACACAGCCCCATCATCATTATACAGCCCCATCATCATTATACAGCCCCATCATCATTATACAGCCCTATCATCATTATACAGCCCCATCATCATTATACAGCCCCATCATCATTATACAGCCCCATCATCATTATACAGCCCTATCATCATTATACAGCCCCATCATCATTATACAGCCCCATCATCATTATACAGCCCCATCATCATTATACAGCCCCATCATTATACAGCCCAGTCATCATTATACAGCCCCATCATCATTATACAGCCCCATCATCATTATACAGCCCCATCATCATTATACAGCTCCATCATCATTATACAGCTCCATCATCAATATACAGCCCCATCATCATTATACAGCCTCATCATCATTATACAGCTCCCATCATCATTATACAGTTCCCATCATCATTATACAGCCCCATCATCATTATACAGCCCCATCATCATTATACAGCCCCATCATCATTATACAGCCCCCATCATCATTATACAGCCCCATCATCATTATACAGCCTCATCATCATTATACAGCCCTATCATCATTATACAGCCCCATCATCATTATACAGTTCCCATCATCATTATACAGTCCCATCATCATTATACAGCCCCATCATCATTATACAGCCCCATCATCATTATACAGCCCCATCATTATACAGCCCCATCATCATTATACAGCCCCATCATCATTATACAGCCCCCATCATCATTATACAGCCCCATCATCATTATACAGCCCCATCATCATTATACAGCCCCATCATCATTATACAGCCCCATCATCATTATACAGCCTCATCATCATTATACAGCCCCATCATCATTACACAGCCTCATCATCATTATACAGCCCCATCATTATACAGCCCCATCATTATACAGCTCCATCATCATTATACAGCCCCATCATTATACAGCTCCATCATCATACAGCCCCATCATCATTATACAGCCCCATCATCATTATACAGCCCCATCATCATTATACAGCTCCATCATCATTATACAGCCCCATCATCATTATACAGCCTCATCATCATTATACAGCTCCATCATCATTATACAGCCCCATCATCATTATACAGCCCCATCATCATTATACAGCCCCATCATCATTATACAGTTCCCATCATCATTATACAGCCTCATCATCATTATACAGCTCCATCATCATTATACAGCCCCATCATCATTATACAGCCCCATCATCATTATACAGCCCCATCATCATTATACAGCCCTATCATCATTATACAGCCCCATCATCATTATACAGTTCCCATCATCATTATACAGTCCCATCATCATTATACAGCCCCATCATCATTATACAGCCCCATCATCATTATACAGCCCCATCATTATACAGCTCCATCATCATTATACAGCCCCATCATCATTATACAGCCCTATCATCATTATACAGCCCCATCATCATTATACAGCCCCATCATCATTATACAGCCCTATCATCATTATACAGCCCCATCATCATTATACAGCCCCATCATCATTATACAGCCCCATCATCATTATACAGCTCCCATCATTATACAGCCCCATCATTATACAGCCCACATCATTATACAGCCCCATCATCATTATACAGCCCCATCATCATTATACAGCCCCATCATCATTATACAGCCCCATCATCATTATACAGCCCCATCATCATTATACAGCCCCATCATCATTATACAGCCCCATCATTATACAGCCCCATCATCATTATACAGCCCCATCATTATACAGCCCCATCATCATTATACAGCCCCATCATCATTATACAGCCCCATCATTATACAGCCCCATCATCATTATACAGCCCACATCATCATTATACAGCCCCATCATCATTATACAGCCCCATCATCATTATACAACCCCCATCATTATACAGCCCCATCATTATACAGCTCCATCATCATTATACAGCTCCCATCATCATTATACAGCCCCATCATCATTATACAGCCCCATCATCATTATACAGCCCCATCATCATTATACAGCCCCATCATCATTATACAGCCCCATCATCATTATACAGCCCCATCATTATACAGCCCCATCATCATTATACAGCCCCATCATTATACAGCCCCATCATCATTATACAGCCCCATCATCATTATACAGCCCCATCATTATACAGCCCCATCATCATTATACAGCCCACATCATCATTATACAGCCCCATCATCATTATACAGCCCCATCATCATTATACAACCCCCATCATTATACAGCCCCATCATTATACAGCTCCATCATCATTATACAGCCCCATCATCATTATACAGCCCCATCATTATACAGCCCCATCATCATTATACAGCCCCATCATTATACAGCCCCATCATCATTATACAGCCCCATCATCATTATACAGCCCCATCATTATACAGCCCCATCATCATTATACAGCCCACATCATCATTATACAGCCCCATCATCATTATACAGCCCCATCATCATTATACAACCCCCATCATTATACAGCCCCATCATTATACAGCTCCATCATCATTATACAGCTCCCATCATCATTATACAGCCCCATCATTATACAGCCCCATCATCATTATACAGCCCCATCATCATTATACAGCCCCATCATCATTATACAGCCCCATCATCATTATACAGCCCCATCATCATTATACAGCCCCATCATCATTATACAGCCCCATCATCATTATACAGCCCCATCATCATTATACAGCCCCATCATCATTATACAGCTCCCATCATCATTATACAGCCCCATCATCATTATACAGCCCCATCATCATTATACAGCCCCATCATCATTATACAGCTCCCATCATCATTATACAGCCCCATCATCATTATACAGCCCCATCATCATTATACAGCTCCATCATCATTATACAGCCCCATCATCATTATACAGCCTGTATCCTTACATTATGAAGCGGACATGTCACGGGAACTAATGACGTCAGAGAGAAGCGCCAAAGAATGCCGGGAACTTCCGGGTCACGTGACGCTAATTCAGCGCTTTACATTCGCCGAAAAAGGGATGACGTCATCTGATCCTTCTTAGTAATAGAGACGGATCGCTCCTTCCTTCATCTCCCAGAGCCGCACAGCAAAGCACACTGCCCCCTAGTGCTCAGCCCGGGACACAGCACCCTGCAGGCTGCTGTAGGGACCCAGTATGGGTGGTATAGAGAGGTCAGTATTATATATATATACACTGTATACAGAGGTCAGTATTATATATATATACACTGTATACAGAGGTCAGTATTATATATATATATACACTGTATACAGAGGTCAGTATTATATATATATACACTGTATACAGAGGTCAGTATTATATATATATATACACTGTATACAGAGGTCAGTATTATATACATATACACTGTATACAGAGGTCAGTATTATATATATATATATACACTGTATACAGAGGTCAGTATTATATATATATATACTGTATACAGAGGTCAGTATTATATATATACACTGTATACAGAGGTCAGTATTATATATATACACTGTATACAGAGGTCAGTATTATATATATATATATATACACTGTATACAGAGGTCAGTATTATATATATATATATATACACTGTATACAGAGGTCAGTATTATATATATATATATATATATATATATATACACTGTATACAGAGGTCAGTATTATATATATATACACTGTATACAGAGGTCAGTATTATATATATATACACTGTATACAGAGGTCAGTATTATATATATATATATATATATATATACACTGTATACAGAGGTCAGTATTATATATATATATATACACTGTATACAGAGGTCAGTATTATATATATATACACTGTATACAGAGGTCAGTATTATATATATATATACACTGTATACAGAGGTCAGTATTATATATATATATACACTGTATACAGAGGTCAGTATTATATATATATACACTGTATACAGAGGTCAGTATTATATATATACACTGTATACAGAGGTCAGTATTATATATATATATATATATATACACTGTATACAGAGGTCAGTATTATATATATATATATATACACTGTATACAGAGGTCAGTATTATATATATATATATATATACACTGTATACAGAGGTCAGTATTATATATATATATACACTGTATACAGAGGTCAGTATTATATATATATACACTGTATACAGAGGTCAGTATTATATATATATATATATATATATATACACTGTATACAGAGGTCAGTATTATATATATATATATACACTGTATACAGAGGTCAGTATTATATATATATACACTGTATACAGAGGTCAGTATTATATATATATATACACTGTATACAGAGGTCAGTATTATATATATATATATACACTGTATACAGAGGTCAGTATTATATATATATATATACACTGTATACAGAGGTCAGTATTATATATATATATATACACTGTATACAGAGGTCAGTATTATATATATATACACTGTATACAGAGGTCAGTATTATATATATATACACTGTATACAGAGGTCAGTATTATATATATATACACTGTATACAGAGGTCAGTATTATATATATATATACACTGTATACAGAGGTCAGTATTATATATATATATACACTGTATACAGAGGTCAGTATTATATATATATACACTGTATACAGAGGTCAGTATTATATATATATATACACTGTATACAGAGGTCAGTATTATATATATATACACTGTATACAGAGGTCAGTATTATATATATATATATATACACTGTATACAGAGGTCCGTATTATATATATATACACTGTATACAGAGGTCAATATTATCTATATATATATATACTGTATACAGAGGTCAGTATTATATATATATATATACACTGTATACAGAGGTCAGTATTATATATATATACACTGTATACAGAGGTCAGTATTATATATATATACACTGTATACAGAGGTCAGTATTATATATATATACACTGTATACAGAGGTCAGTATTATATATATATATACACTGTATACAGAGGTCAGTATTATATATATATACACTGTATACAGAGGTCAGTATTATATATATATATATGTATATATACACTGTATACAGAGGTCCGTATTATATATATATATACACTGTATACAGAGGTCAGTATTATATATATATATACACTGTATACAGAGGTCAGTATTATATATATATATACACTGTATACAGAGGTCAGTATTATATATATATACACTGTATACAGAGGTCAGTATTATATATATATATACACTGTATACAGAGGTCAGTATTATATATATATACACTGTATACAGAGGTCAGTATTATATATATATATATGTATATATACACTGTATACAGAGGTCCGTATTATATATATATATACACTGTATACAGAGGTCAATATTATATATATATATATACACTGTATACAGAGGTCAGTATTATATATATATACACTGTATACAGAGGTCAGTATTATATATATATATACACTGTATACAGAGGTCAGTATTATATATATATACACTGTATACAGAGGTCAGTATTATATATATATATATGTATATATACACTGTATACAGAGGTCCGTATTATATATATATATACACTGTATACAGAGGTCAATATTATATATATATATATACACTGTATACAGAGGTCAGTATTATATATATATATACACTGTATACAGAGGTCAGTATTATATATATATACACTGTATACAGAGGTCAGTATTATATATATATATATATATATACACTGTATACAGAGGTCAGTATTATATATATATATACACTGTATACAGAGGTCAGTATTATATATATATATACACTGTATACAGAGGTCAGTATTATATATATATATATATACACTGTATACAGAGGTCAGTATTATATATATATATATATACTGTATACAGAGGTCAGTATTATATATATATACACTGTATACAGAGGTCAGTATTATATATATATATACACTGTATACAGAGGTCAGTATTATATATATATACACTGTATACAGAGGTCAGTATTATATATATATATATATATATATATATATATACACTGTATACAGAGGTCAGTATTATATATATATACACTGTATACAGAGGTCAGTATTATATATATATATATATATATATATATATATATATATATATACACTGTATACAGAGGTCAGTATTATATATATATACACTGTATACAGAGGTCAGTATTATATATATATATACACTGTATACAGAGGTCAGTATTATATATATATATATACTGTATACAGAGGTCAGTATTATATATATATATATACACTGTATACAGAGGTCAGTATTATATATATATATATATATACACTGTATACAGAGGTCAGTATTATATATATATATACACTGTATACAGAGGTCAGTATTATATATATATATACTGTATACAGAGGTCAGTATTATATATATATATATATATACACTGTATACAGAGGTCAGTATTATATATATATACACTGTATACAGAGGTCAGTATTATATATATATACACTGTATACAGAGGTCAGTATTATATATATATATATATATATACACTGTATACAGAGGTCAGTATTATATATATATACACTGTATGCAGAGGTCAGTATTATATATATATACACTGTATACAGAGGTCAGTATTATATATATATACACTGTATACAGAGGTCAGTATTATATATATATACACTGTATACAGAGGTCAGTATTATATATATATATATACTGTATACAGAGGTCAGTATTATATATATATACACTGTATACAGAGGTCAGTATTATATATATACATTGTATACAGAGGTCAGTATTATATATATATATACACTGTATACAGAGGTCAGTATTATATATATATATACACTGTATACAGAGGTCAGTATTATATATATATATATATATACACTGTATACAGAGGTCAGTATTATATATATACACTGTATACAGAGGTCAGTATTATATATATATACACTGTATACAGAGGTCAGTATTATATATATATACACTGTATACAGAGGTCAGTATTATATATATATATATATATATACACTGTATACAGAGGTCAGTATTATATATATATACACTGTATACAGAGGTCAGTATTATATATATATATACACTGTATACAGAGGTCAGTATTATATATATATATATATATATACACTGTATACAGAGGTCAGTATTATATATATATATACACTGTATACAGAGGTCAGTATTATATATATATATATATACACTGTATACAGAGGTCAGTATTATATATATATATATATATATACACTGTATACAGAGGTCAGTATTATATATATATATACACTGTATACAGAGGTCAGTATTATATATATATATACACTGTATACAGAGGTCAGTATTATATATATATACTGTATACAGAGGTCAGTATTATATATATATATATACACTGTATACAGAGGTCAGTATTATATATATATATACACTGTATACAGAGGTCAGTATTATATATATATACTGTATACAGAGGTCAGTATTATATATATATATATACACTGTATACAGAGGTCAGTATTATATATATATATACACTGTATACAGAGGTCAGTATTATATATATATACACTGTATACAGAGGTCAGTATTATATATATATATACACTGTATACAGAGGTCAGTATTATATATATATACACTGTATACAGAGGTCAGTATTATATATATATATACACTGTATACAGAGGTCAGTATTATATATATATACACTGTATACAGAGGTCAGTATTATATATATACATTGTATACAGAGGTCAGTATTATATATATATATACACTGTATACAGAGGTCAGTATTATATATATACACTGTATACAGAGGTCAGTATTATATATATATATATACACTGTATACAGAGGTCAGTATTATATATATATACACTGTATACAGAGGTCAGTATTATATATATATATACACTGTATACAGAGGTCAGTATTATATATATATATACACTGTATACAGAGGTCAGTATTATATATATACATTGTATACAGAGGTCAGTATTATATATATATATACACTGTATACAGAGGTCAGTATTATATATATATACACTGTATACAGAGGTCAGTATCTATATATATAATTGTCTAAGGGTTTTTCTGTCTGTCTGTCTGTCTGTCTGTCTGTCTGTCTGTCTGTCTGTCCTGGAAATCCCGCGTCTCTGATTGGTCGAGGCCGCCAGGCCTCGACCAATCAGCGACGAGCACAGTATCGACGTAGATGTCATAATGGTTGCCATGGCAACGATGTCATAAAGGTTGCCTCGACCAATCAGCGACGGGCACAATCTGCCGTGAATTCTGGAATCATCATTGTCCATATACTACGGGGACATGCATATTCTAGAATACCCGATGCGTTAGAATCGGGCCACAGTCTAGTTATATATATATATATATACTGTATACAGAGGTCAGTATTATATATATATATACTGTATACAGAGGTCAGTATTATATATATATACACTGTATACAGAGGTCAGTATTATATATATACACTGTATATAGAGGTTAGTATTATATATATATATACACTGTATACAGAGGTCAGTATTATATATATATATATACACTGTATACAGAGGTCAGTATTATATATATATATATATACACTGTATACAGAGGTCAGTATTATATATATACACTGTATACAGAGGTCAGTATTATATATATATATATATATATACACTGTATACAGAGGTCAGTATTATATATATATATATACACTGTATACAGAGGTCAGTATTATATATATATACACTGTATACAGAGGTCAGTATTATATATATATATATACACTGTATACAGAGGTCAGTATTATATATATACACTGTATACAGAGGTCAGTATTATATATATATACACTGTATACAGAGGTCAGTATTATATATATACACTGTATATAGAGGTTAGTATTATATATATATATACACTGTATACAGAGGTCAGTATTATATATATATATACACTGTATACAGAGGTCAGTAT
This sequence comes from Ranitomeya variabilis, assembly GCF_051348905.1. Classification (NCBI taxonomy): domain Eukaryota; kingdom Metazoa; phylum Chordata; class Amphibia; order Anura; family Dendrobatidae; genus Ranitomeya; species Ranitomeya variabilis. Next base: position 3,356,030 of record NC_135237.1, on the reverse strand, counting down.
TATATATATATATATATACACTGTATACAGAGGTCAGTATTATATATATACACTGTATACAGAGGTCAGTATTATATATATATATATATATATACACTGTATACAGAGGTCAGTATTATATATATATATATACACTGTATACAGAGGTCAGTATTATATATATATATACACTGTATACAGAGGTCAGTATTATATATATATATACACTGTATACAGAGGTCAGTATTATATATATATACTGTATACAGAGGTCAGTATTATATATATATATATATATATATACACTGTATACAGAGGTCAGTATTATATATATATATACACTGTATACAGAGGTCAGTATTATATATATATATATATACACTGTATACAGAGGTCAGTATTATATATATACACTGTATACAGAGGTCAGTATTATATATATACACTGTATACAGAGGTCAGTATTATATATATATACACTGTATACAGAGGTCAGTATTATATATATATATATATATATATATATATATATATATATATATATATACACTGTATACAGAGGTCAGTATTATATATATATATACACTGTATACAGAGGTCAGTATTATATATATATATACACTGTATACAGAGGTCAGTATTATATATATATACTGTATACAGAGGTCAGTATTATATATATATATATATATATACACTGTATACAGAGGTCAGTATTATATATATATATACACTGTATACAGAGGTCAGTATTATATATATATATATATATACACTGTATACAGAGGTCAGTATTATATATATATATACACTGTATACAGAGGTCAGTATTATATATATATACACTGTATACAGAGGTCAGTATTATATATATACACTGTATACAGAGGTCAGTATTATATATATATATATACTGTATACAGAGGTCAGTATTATATATATATATATACACTGTATACAGAGGTCAGTATTATATATATATATACTGTATACAGAGGTCAGTATTATATATATATATACACTGTATACAGAGGTCAGTATTATATATATATATATATATATACACTGTATACAGAGGTCAGTATTATATATATATACACTGTATACAGAGGTCAGTATTATATATATATATACACTGTATACAGAGGTCAGTATTATATATATATACACTGTATACAGAGGTCAGTATTATATATATATACACTGTATACAGAGGTCAGTATTATATATATATATATATACACTGTATACAGAGGTCAGTATTATATATATATATACACTGTATACAGAGGTCAGTATTATATATATATACACTGTATACAGAGGTCAGTATTATATATATATACACTGTATACAGAGGTCAGTATTATATATATATATATATATATATACACTGTATACAGAGGTCAGTATTATATATATATATACACTGTATACAGAGGTCAGTATTATATATATATATATATATACACTGTATACAGAGGTCAGTATTATATATATATACACTGTATACAGAGGTCAGTATTATATATATATATACACTGTATACAGAGGTCAGTATTATATATATATATATACTGTATACAGAGGTCAGTATTATATATATATATACACTGTATACAGAGGTCAGTATTATATATATATACACTGTATACAGAGGTCAGTATTATATATATATATATATACACTGTATACAGAGGTCCGTATTATATATATATACACTGTATACAGAGGTCAGTATTATATATATATACACTGTATACAGAGGTCAGTATTATATATATATATATACACTGTATACAGAGGTCAGTATTATATACATATACACTGTATACAGAGGTCAGTATTATATATATATATATACACTGTATACAGAGGTCAGTATTATATATATATATACTGTATACAGAGGTCAGTATTATATATATATATATATATATACACTGTATACAGAGGTCAGTATTATATATATATATACACTGTATACAGAGGTCAGTATTATATATATATATATATATATACACTGTATACAGAGGTCAGTATTATATATATATACACTGTATACAGAGGTCAGTATTATATATATATATACACTGTATACAGAGGTCAGTATTATATATATATACACTGTATACAGAGGTCAGTATTATATATATATACACTGTATACAGAGGTCAGTATTATATATATATACACTGTATACAGAGGTCAGTATTATATATATATATATATATATACACTGTATACAGAGGTCAGTATTATATATATATATACACTGTATACAGAGGTCAGTATTATATATATATATATATATATACACTGTATACAGAGGTCAGTATTATATATATATACACTGTATACAGAGGTCAGTATTATATATATATATACACTGTATACAGAGGTCAGTATTATATATATATACACTGTATACAGAGGTCAGTATTATATATATATATATAT